>NC_136059.1:1138116685-1140516685 GCF_964261635.1 Lissotriton helveticus | reverse complement strand
AGATACCCCAATATTTGTTGAGAAGAAGTACTTTGAGTTCTTTTTTTAAGAGAGAGTAAGAGGGGTTGCAGCGAAGATCCTTGGGTAGAGAGTTCCAAATTGTAGGAGCGTTGCCAGAGAATGCACAGGATTGGGTCTTTTGACATTTGAGTCTAGGAGGGATCAGGACAAGGGAGTTTGAGCTCCTCAGGGACCTGGAGCATCCTGCTTTGTGTAGTTTGGTTACAAGGTAAGAAGGGGTGTTTTGGTGAAGAGCTTTGTGAGTGCTGCAGGCAATCTTGTAGGTGGATCTACCTTCTATTGGGAGCCAAATGAGATTTTTGAGGACGGGGGAGATGTGGTCACATTTTTTACAGTCAGAGATAAGCCTCGCAGCTAGGTTGAGGACAGATTTAATCGGTGCAAGATGGATTTTAGGGGTGCCGGCCAAGGTGGCGTTACCATAGTCAATCCTGGAAAGGACAAGCGATTGGACAAGCTTGAAATCGTCAGCTGGAATAAATGGTTTAATTTTCTTGAGATGGAGAAGGGTGAAAAGAGCACTTTTTGCTGCATTTTTAATGTGGGGGATGAGATTTAGGTTCTGGTTGATACTGATGCCTAGGGATTTAACGGAATTAGAGGTGGAGAGTTAGCAGTTAAGAGCTTTGATGTCATTGATCCAGAGTTTGATGGGAAGGGAATTGTTTTTGGGGGAGAAAAGGATGATTTCAGTTTTTTTCAGGTTCAGTTTGAGATGGTTCCAATGGAACCAGGTTTGAATTCTAGTCAAGGTATCATTGAGGTGAAGAATGTCTTTGTGGGATTTGATCTTGTAGTATAATTGGGTGTCATCAGCATAGAAATGGTAACTGATATTAGCTTGTTTGAGGATGAGGGTGAGTGGTTCCATGAACAGATTGAATAGGGTTGGAGAGAGGATGGATCCTTGAGGGACGCCGAGTGAGACAGGTTGAGGTTTAGAGAGGAAGTGGCTGAGCTTGATTTGCTGTGATCTATTTTGCAGGAATGAGGAGAACCATTTGAATACATTGCCTTCCAAGCCAAACCGATCTTTTAGAGTGTTGAGAAGGGTGGGGTGGTGGACAGTATCACATGCAGCTGAGAGGTCGAAGAGGATTAGTAAGGAGGATTCCCCTTTGTCTAGAGAGCGATGAATGTCATCAGTAATGTTTAGCATAGCAGTTTCTGTACTGCATCCCATTCTAAAGCCGGATTGGAGATTAAAGGAGATGATATGTTTCTCTAATTGCAATAGGACCCATTTTTCAAGGGCTTTAGAGAGGAATGGAAGGTTAGAGATAGGGCGAAGATTGTTAAGGTCATTAGTGTCGGCAGTGGTGTTTTTAAGAATGGGTGAGATTTGACCAAGTTGAAGGGAGGCAGGGACACAGCCAGTGGAAACAGAGGAGTTGATGATATTGGTCCATATAGGGGCAATTATAAATTTGAGTTCTTGTACCAAATGGGCAGGAAGAGGATCTTTGGAATGGGAGGAAGGTTTGAGTTTGGCAATGATATTAGCGATCATAGATTCTGATACTGGACTAAAGTCACTCCATGAGGCATTGTTTTTAGCTGGGGGGCTTTTTTCTGGAACGGGGTCTGGTTGGGGGAGAGCAGGGAGGGTTTGAGAAGGATCGAGAGGTGTGGAAAAAGTGTACGAAGGTGAGATAGGAGTGTTGGGGAGGGCGTGTTGGATGGGGGAGGTTGGAGTGAGAGTGAGAGGGAAGAGAAGGATAGTTCGATCTTGTTGACTTTGTTAGTAAAGAAGCTGGCAATTTCTTCACATCTTTCAATAGAGGCTAATATTTTAGGAGGGCCATTGGAGGTTTGTTTTTTAACAATGTTTCTAGCCTGATCAAGCTGTGACCGGAGAAAGGAGGCTTTTTCATTGAAGATATGTTTTTTGTACTGGGCTCTAGCAGTTCTAAGGAGAGCCAGATTATCAACGGTTGAATGATTCCCAGCCACGGCCGGTGGTAGGTGTAACTGCAGGGAGGTGACGTAGGGAGGGGGAGGGGCAGGGTGGGGGGTTGTAATGTATGGATTACGGACTTTAACAGGTAAGTAAACATATAAATAAATAAAATGAATTTCGTTGCGCGCACTGCATCGCATTTGGTGATGCAGTGCACACAACAAAATTTGTTTTATTAATTTATATGTTTACTTACCTGTTAAAGTCCGTAATCCATACATTACAACCCCCACCCTGCTCCTCCCCCTCCCTACGTCACCGCCCTGCAGTTACACCTACCACCGGCCGTGGCTGATGATTCCTCCAAACCCGTTCAGAATGTCTAAGGGTCCGTCTTTCATTATTACTTTCGGAATTGAACCAAGATTTAGGAGGGTTGCTTTTTTGTTGTTTGAATTTGATTGGAGCAATTTGGTCGAGGGCTTCAAGAATAGAATTATTATAATGGTTAGTTAGATCGGTGGTGCTGTCAGAGAGCGGGGGGGAGAAGTAAGCGGGTCTTAATTGTGGATTCCAATTCGCCAGGAGGAATAAGGTTGCGTGTGGGTTTCTTAGGTAAAATGCTGATGGGGGGGCGAGTGATGGATCTATTCATGGTAAAGAGGATAAGGTAGTGGTCAGACCAGTCTACCGGAAGCATATTAGAGAGGGAGGCCAGATCGTTGCTAGTCATAATAGCATCGAGGGTGGCACCTTTGTTATGTGTGGGAGAATGGCAGAGTTGGGTCATATTGGTGACGTCCATGGTATCATTAAATAAGATGACAGCAGGATCATCTCTTTTATTCCAATGGATGTTGTAGTCACCGAGGAAGAGATTTTTATAGTGTGAGAGCGATGCTTGGATAATGAGATCAGTCATCTCTTCCGTAAAGGGGATGTTATTTCCAGGGGGGGTGGTAGATAGTGTGCAACTGGGTGGTGGGGGAGTCAGGCATAATGAGATCAGCGCAAAGGTATTCAAAGGATGAAGGGTCTTGTAGATGGACAAGTGAGATGTTAAGTTCAGCTTTAAAAATTAGGGCGAGTCCTCCTCCTGTTTGTTCGATTCTATCTTTCTTAATGATAGAGTAACCAGGGGGAATAAGCAAGTCGAGGATGGGAGTAGAGTGGGCGGTGAGCCAGGTTTCAGTTAGGAATGCGATGCCAATGTTTTCACTGAGAATGGTTTCTGCAATCTCAGTAGCATGGCAGGAGGCGGATCGGCAATTTATCAGCATGCAACAGAGGGGAGTGGGGTCGGGTGATTGGGAGGGGGGACAAGGGGGGATAGGTCTAAGTTGTTGGGGTGGTCTAGGGGAGGTCGGAGGAAGGGGGAGTCTGCTTGTTCCTAAGAGAACTGGGATAGTAGACTGATGAGTAGGGGGGATAGTGGACGAGGGTGGTGAGAGATGGATAAGAAAGTTAGTGGAAATGTTAACTTCCGAGGTTATTGGGCGAGTACCAAGTTGTAGCGGTGTGGGCATGTTGGCATTGTAGGGAGGGACGATAAATGAAGGTTGAGCAGGTAAGGAACTGGTTGTGTAGTTATTAGAAGGGGGAGGAGTGTTGCTGTTGGTAATAATGTTTGGTGGGCAGTATACGGATGGGTTGAGGAGAGTGTCATTGTGCAAGGAGATGGTTTTAGTAAGGAGTGAGATATCGCTTCTGAGTGAGGATAGTTCTAGGACGAGGGACGTAAGGACAAGTTCAATGTTAGGGGATGCCAGTGTGTGAGTTGATGAGTGTGGTGGATCCGTATTTATTGGGAGGTTGTTCGTGTTAGGGTTGTATAGGGGGGGATAAAGTGTGGAGGATGAGGGGGAAAACCTGGAGGGGGGAGGGGTGGGACTATAATGTAGGGGAGGATTATTTTTGTTGAGCGAAAGTGAACAAGAGGAGATTGAAGGAAAGGTATTCTTTTCGGGCTGACAGTTCGGTGAAAGTGGCATAGAGGAAATAGGAGGTGGCGTACCTGTTGGATTGTGAATTGTTGAAGATAGCAGGGAGGTGTGAGAGGGTGATTGTGGGGGATATGTGGGGGTTGCTAAGGGGGTGTGGGGAAGTGAGCCAGAGGGAGAGGTGGTATGGGAGTCATTGGGAGGGAGGAGCATAGAAGAGAGTGTGCGGTTGGAAAGGGGGGTACCAGGGGGTAAGTGGCTGAGGGAGAAGTGATATGGGAGTCAGGGGTGGGGAGGTGCATAGAAGAGAGTGTATTAATGGAACACGGGGGTATCAGGAGGTAAGAGGCAGAGGGAGAAGTGGTAAGGGAGTCGAGGCGAGGGAGGAATGTGGAAGAGAGTGTGTTGTTTGAATCAGGGGAGACCAGGGGGTAAGAGGAGGATGCTGGAGGTGTCGTTGAGGGGATGTATGGTGTGGTGCATGGGGGGTGTTGAAGAGGCGGTCGAAAGGAGAGGCGCGTGTAGCAGAGCATAGCGAATTAGGTGTTGGTAGGGGAGCAAGAGTAGTCATGTGGGTAACAGGGGGATTAATCGATGTGGAAGACTCAAGGGGGGAAGGGGGAGTCGTTGATGGAGGTGAGTGGAAGGGGGGCATGTACACTAGAAGACTGGGAGACAAGGGAGTCGTAGCAGGTTATAATGTTGAGAGCGAGGGAGGTAAGTAGAGATTGAGAATAGTCACTATGATTGGGGGAGGGGGAGGAGGGAGCAATAGTGAGAGGGGATAAAATGGAGTGGGGGTATGGGGAATCCGTACTAGTACTAGTGAAGTAAGTGGGGGAGGTCAGTTGCGGTTGGGAAATGGAAACCGTGTTGGGAGTAGGAGAGGGAAAGGGAAAATCAGGAAGAGGCGATAGGGGGGAGGGAGAAATGAAGGGTGATGAAGGCAATAAAAGTTGGGGTAGATTAGAAAGATGAGGCAAGGGGGTCGGGATGAGATGGGGGTGATGAGTCTAGGGGTAGAGGGGGTGAGAGGGCAGGGTTCAGGGATTGTGTGAGGGTTTGGGATATAGCGCTAAAGTGTTGTTCAAAGATGTCGAGGTGGTTTTCAGATGCTTGGATGAGTATGGTTCCAGATTTGAAGATGGAGATATCTGTTTCGCCTGGAAAGGAAGAAGATGGTGTGGTGGAGAGTTTAAGACCGTATGGGATATTGTGTGAGTTAGAGATAGGGAGGTAACGTAGAAATATGCTTTTCTATTTAGATGGGCGTTTGGTGAAGAAGACGAAGTTGGTGATAATTGAAGACTTGGGCGACTGGAATTTTCATTTAGATCAGCTTGATCATAAAGAAACTCACTCCTTATTAACAGATATGGAAATGTTGGGGCTTGATCAACTGGTTACTTCTCCCACTCATGAGGCCGGCCATATATTGGATGGCGTTTTCTCCAATCTGGAGGGCCTCTGCATAACAGATATCCTCCCTTTGCCTTGGTCGGACCATCATGCCATTTTAAGCAGTTTAGTTGTTAGGGAAACCCCAATTCAAAGGGCAAGTATTACTAAACCAGAATCTTTTAAGGTCTGGAAAGATTTAAACAATGCAGACCTAAAAGAGTTACTGGATAGTACTCGCCCCACTCTATCCATGGACCCTAACATTGCAACCGTTCAATATCAAGAATGGCTAGGGCACTCTACCCACTCATTAGTACCCATAAAAATCGTGTCCAGAAATAGAGCTACCCCTCGGCACCATGGTTTACGGATGATTTAAGGAAACAAAAACAACTCTGTAGGAACAAGGAAAGGCACTGGAGAAAATCCTACAGCCTAGAGAGCAAAATTAGCTACAAGGAAATGCTCTCAATTTATAAAGCTATGATTTCAGAGGCAAAGAAGAAGTTCTTTACCGAACAAATAGATAAGGCAAAACACCCCAGCAGGCAACTATATGAGATAACAAAACAACTGGCAGGAAGCACTCCTGATTTAGCGCCAACACCCTCTCAATCACTATGCGACGAGCTCGCACATTTCGTTTTTACGAAAGTAAATGACATATATCTGGCTTTCCGTTCTAAAATGGATATCTCCTTGAATCCCAGTTGCCCTATTGTTTCTCACTCCCCACTACTGCAATTTGCAGGTCTTACGGACGATCAGACAATGTATATTATCTCATCCATTAAAACAGGCTCAGCCTTAGACCCTTGTCCTTTTAGAGTCCTGCCTCAGGTAATGGACTCTCTGGTTACGGCAATTACGCAACTATGTAACACCATGTTTAGATCCGGGATTTACCCAGACATATTGAAAAAGACCCTTTTAAAACCATTGTTAAAGAAATCAAACCTGGATAGGGACGAGTTAAAAAACTACCGACCTATAGCTGGCCTTCCTTTCCTAGCAAAGGTAGCTGAAAAAGCCATGAATCAACAGCTTTCTCATTTTATTGAGGAACATCACTAGTTGGACAGTACCCAATTTGGATTCGGTAAATTTCATGGTACGGAAACGGCACTAATCAAGGCAGCAGATGACATTAGAGTCATTCGGGACCAGGGAGGAACAGCTGTCCTGGTGCTGCTCGATTTATCTGCAGCCTTCAACACGGTCGACCATAAGATTCTAGTCGACCGTGTCGGAAAAATGGGCATCCAACTGGTGGCCAAAGATTTGTTGGCCTCATTTCTGGCTGGGAGGACGCAGATGGTCACTCTAGGATCCTTCCAATCAGCTCAGTTGTCTCTGCCGTGTGGGGTGCCTCAAGGTTCATCCCTAAGTCCGACACTATTTAATATCTATGTGTCGGACCTGGCTAAACTCATTAAAGCCCATGGGATGAGCCTAACCTCATACGCAGATGACACGCAGCTGGTTCTGGCCATAAATAGCGATGGAGACAGGGTGGCCAAACGTTTTCAAGGAGGCATGCTAGTAATTGGGGAGTGGATGGCCTCCAATTGTCTTAAGTTAAACTCTGAGAAAACGGAGGTGGTCATCTTTGGACCTCTCTCACCAGGCTGGTCTCCGGCCTGGTGGCCAGCATCTTTTGGAGTGCCTCCGAAACCAGCCTCCAAGGTGAGGAACCTGGGAGTGATATTTGATGATGGCCTTAATTTTATGGCCCATGCTAGGAAAACAGCAGCCACAGCTTGTCATAAATTAAAACTGGTAAAGAAAATGATTCCTTTTTTACCTGACACAGCTGGAAAGACTCTGGTGGCTGCCCTAGTTCTATCTTCCCTGGACTATTGCAACGGACTATTCGCAAATGCGCAGATTCGAGTGACTAACAAATTGCAAACCATTCAGAATGCGGCGGCCAGACTCCTTTCTGGAACACCCAGATTTAAATCTGTTTCAGACACAATAAGGAATTATCACTGGCTGCCGATTCGTAATCAAATCAAGTTCAAGACTTTGTGTATAGTTTATAAAGCCCTACATAATCGAGGTCCGCAGTTTCTCAGGGATCAGTTAACTCTATATACTCCCTCTAGAAATCTTCGTTCCGCCGCCTTGAATCAGCTAACGGCGCCACGAACAAAAACTGTTACCTGGGGTGACCGTCGATTTGTGGTGTCGGCCCCTAAGTTATGGAACACTCTGCCACAATCCATCAGGATCTGCCCCTCACTTCTGCTTTTCCGTAAGCGCTTAAAGACCTGGCTTTTTAATCAATAAAACTGTAGCCAAATACTCTTGAAGATCGTAGTTGGTCTAGCGCCGAGACGCCTAAGGGTATTCGTTCGCGCTTAATAAATATCAATATTAAATAAATAAATAAAAGAGTTAAGGCTGTTATGGTGATCAGCAAATAAGGTTTCTGGGTGGAGACAGAGAAGTCTATGTTTGAAATTTTTCTTACCATGTTTGGAGAGATGGGGGGGTAGAGGATGGACCAAGAGTTAGGGCCGAGTTTAGATATGGGTGGGGTTGAGATTGAGGGTGGAAGAGTGAGTGGCGGCATGATTTGGAGAAAAGGGGGGGAGAAAGAAGATGCACAGCAGATCAGACCGCACTGATCCTCGAAGCGAGGACAGGAGGTGGGGATAGGGGAAGCTGGGGTCGAGTAAGTGTCTCCAAAGCAGACTCAGACAGTGAGATGTGTAGGTGAGGTTTAAACATAAGCACAATAGGTGAGGGGGCGGTGTAATCACATAAAATACATTTCACGGTATCAGGATATAAACATAAGCACAATAGGTGAAGGGGCGACATAATCACAGAAAAATACATTTCACGATATAAGGATATAAATGTAAGCACAATAGGTGAAGGGGCGGCGTAATCACAGAAAATACATTTCACGATATTAGGAAGGGCAGCCAATAGATTTTAGAAGATAGGGCTACATGGCGGGGGAAGGAGTTAAATTTAGCCTGAACAAATTATAATGATAGAAAGTGAGGGTGAACTAAACAGAATACCATTAGAATACACAATTAAAAAAAGCATTGCCAGAGAAGGATATAACATAAAAAACAGTTAGAACAATAGCTTGAAACAAATTGCAATGACAGAAAATGAGGGTGAGCTAAACAGAGGAAAAACAAAATATATAATGGAACAAAATACATAACGAAAGGAGGATATACCATAATGAAACATTCCAGGTGTAAACGAATTAAAGTTTAGATAAGTTAATAAGCGCCACAATAAAATTACATAACCAAATGATGCGAAATAAAGTGCAAATAAAAGAACATTATAAACTGTTGGGGAAAGGTTAGAGGTAAGTCACGAGGGGGGTAGAGATAGAAAAATAGCAAACAGTGAGGATAACTGGTAGAGAGGGGGTAAAGTTGGAAGGTAACCTAGAATAGAGAATCGTTGGGATGAGTGATAAAATTGAGGGAGCAGGTAAGTACAGAAATCTTAAGAACACCCTCAATACTGGCAGATACAGTAGTAGCAAACACAGTTAGAAACTCAGACGAATGGGAAACATTAACATCTAAAAAGAAGGAACAGATACGAACAGCCCTCCATGGGGCTTTCATGACAGAATATCTCCGGAAGAACACTGCCCCGAGGGGCTTAATAGTCACCAACGAACCGAGACTCTTCCTAAAACAATAGAGAATTCCACATCAATTCATCTGGAATTGCATGGAAATGCTTGAAGGACTGGTTAGTCCTAATCATTAACACTGCTAGGAAGTTGGCAGACGCGTTACTTGTTGAGATCCAAAGAGTGAAAATGCTCTAAAAACAAGCATTGACATTAAAATCTCCAAGAAGAAACTGGAAGATATAAATAAGGACCACTCGGAATATGTTGAATTTCTGACACAATCCAAGATCACCAAACTCAGGAAAGATGTTCAGAAATTCAATAGAGATACGGTCTATCCATATACCACCGACGAGTACTATGACAAACCACCTGAACAACAGGCAACAAAGAGACAACCACGCATTAGACCTACACCCCAAAATTGGTCTTTTAGTTCTGGGGATGACAGAAGTTCTACAGGCAGTAGCGATGAAGGTGAAGGAACAACACCATACCAGGGACAACAGCCCAGACGATACCAAAACCAACAGATGTATGCACCACCTATGAATCCGTATGGTTACTGGCAACAACCGTTCTATCCAATAGGGGGAGGGGACCTGGGAGACAAAAGCCACGAAGAGGACCCAAAGTACATTGGGAGGATCCCATGGAAGAAGTCCAGGGGGCAGTAACAAGGAGCAGAGGCAAAGGCAACACTCCATCAACGAGCCGGATGTAACCAACATCGTGAATCTGAGGAAACATCAACTCTCCAAGGGTGAAGAACTCATCCTGCACAAGGGATTAGGCTTTGTCCTGACTCGTAGAAATGATCCGTTCATCCTTCATGCAGAATTGGCACAATTATTTTGAAAAATCAAACTTAAAGCCTTCTTTGGGGATGCCGAAATAGCTCAGGACGATGGACATACAAATCTAAGGAAGAAGTCCTCTTTCTCCCCACCAACCCAGAACATTCCATGCAATGTCCTTACGTTCGAACAAGCAGTCCTGACTGAGATTAAGAAAATCAACTTTCAGGATATGAAAGGATTCCAGAATCTAACTAAGGAAGAGAGAGCAGCCCTACAGGATTTGAAACGCAACAAAGAAATCGTAATCAAGCCAGCGGACAAAGGTGGGGCGACAGTGATACTGGATACCACCATGTACCAAGAAGAGTGTCTGAGACTACTGGTGGATGTAACCAGTTATGAGATCTATCAAAGAGACCCTACCCCGAGTCTTCTGAACAGAATCAAGATTACCGTCCAGGAAGTAAAGACAAATGACTGGATAACCAAACACGAAGCAGACTTTCTTGTGAATAATGAACCCAGGATGCCGAGGTTTTACACTTTGCCAAAAATCAACAAAAATAAATTTCCACCACCGGGAAGACCAATTGTGTCAGGTATTGACTCTGTGTTAGAACCTCTATCTCAATTTTACGACTGATTCCTCAGACCAATAGTCCAAACATCAAGGTCTCACCTCCGGGACACCAAAGATGTCCTTTGCCACCTCCAAGATATGGATATTAACCATGAAGAGGACATCCTTATCACTATGGACATTGAGGCACTTTATACAAGTATCCCTCAGAAACGTACTTTGGAGGTGGTCGAACAAATTCTCCTTGATCAGGAGTGGAACTTCGCGACACCACAACATTTTGTGATGGAGTGCGCAGAAATAGCGCTCACAGAGAACTACTTCGAATTTGATGGCGTAATTTACCATCAGATACAAGGCACGTCGATGGGGAGCACGTTTGCTCCCAGTCTGGCGTGCCTTTACGTCCATCAATTCGAGGTAGACAATATTTTTACGAACACCAATCCATTTTCTACTAAATTGAAAACTTGGAAAAGATTCATAGATGATGTTCTTATTGTATGGAATGGCACAACCTCAGAAGCACTCCTGTTTGTGGAATGGGTCAACAGTATCGATCCTCACTTAAAGTTTACACACACAATAGATGAAAATCATGCAATTTTCCGGGACTTGGACATTGTTCTTACCACAGAAGGTATACGAACTACTGTACACAATAAACCCACAGACAAGAATAGTCTGCTACTGTACCATCCCAGGGCCCTAAGACAGAACCTACCTGTAGGCCAATTCCTGAGAATACGTAGAAACTGTTCAGAATTAACAGACTATAACAGACAAGCATTAGATCTAGAAAAGAAACTTTGGGCCAGACACTATCCAAAGAAACTGGTTACCAAAGCAAAGAAACGCGCTAAGAACAACCACCGCGAATCTTTGTTGGAAACTATACAAAAGGATAAAGCGGACAGACTTGTGTGTGTGACCATATTCACCCCGGCTTCAAATACAGTCCAAAATATCATCAGGAAGAAATGGCACATCTTAAACACAGGCCAGAAGGAATGGGCACAACCACTCTTTGCTTTCAAAAGGAGTCGCAATATCAAGGATGAATTAGTTCACACCAAAAATACAACGGAAGAAAGAGAAAGCCAATTAACACTCTGGAGCCACCAACGACCTGTGGGTCATTACCCATGTGGGGACTGTGTTGCATGCCAATTCACCAGCGCAACGAGAGAAGTTGACAAATCGGCACAAATAAACCGTGGGTGCTATGTAACTTAGTAACTGCAACACAGACAATGTGGTTTACTTGTTACCTTGCCCATGCAAGAATATGTACATCGGCATGACCACAAGAAAAGTCAGACTCCGCATCAATGAACACCGCAGCACCTTCAGGTGCAAAAAAGACAACACCAAGCTCACTCGGCATTTCCTGGAGAAGGGACACACAGTACGTGATCTAAAATGGACAATCCTAGAAGTACTGAAAAGAAGAGAAACAAATCTGGCTCATGCCCTCTATGTAAGGGAACAACGGTGGGTGTACAGATTGAATACCGCAAAAATTAGCCTAAATGATGACATTCCTTGGCTTCAAATGAACTGAGTACAGTATTCATAAACACCAATACCTGCTATGTGGTATGACAGTCTGGGTTGAACTGATACTAAACACCCCTCTTTACAGCCATCTCCATTTAGAATACACAGATGGTGAGCAAAAGAACTCCGTGGGGCATAATAGCAGCCTTTTATGCAACTGGACCCTTTTGGGGCTGGCAAATACGAGGTAGCGCCAGCTTGATTCATTTCGCGGCACTCTTCAGTATAGTTGCATCTGTGCGAGTGCATTAACTACGCTGCAACAATGAGACATGAGGCTACTTTAGACTCATTTTTTGTCATGCACAAGGTGGATTGAATTTATGCAGGGATACATGAGGCGTAATGCTATGCACAAATGAACAATCTAACCCTTACTCAAACACATCTTTAATCCAGGTCACTCTGCGACCATAGATCTCATTTGGTATATCAAACTTGACAGCCTAGCAATGAAATGACATTGAATAGGTACGATCGCTGTACCGGTTTCCCAACTCTTTTTAATACACAACCATGACTAAGTTGCCTACGTGATCCACTGATCGATCGTTGGCTTTTTTGTTAGAAACACAGAAGCACGTACGATATGTTAATATACACCCACTTTTTCCTCTGAGAATTATAACGCGACTGCGAGTGTTTACAAACAGCTTGCGGGTGATGTCACGGAGTGCTGCCACGCCCAACAGCCCCCTCAACCTATCACACAGTAGCTGCTGGTTGCTTTGGTTACCGGAGTGTATACAACCACCGGATACACGCGCCCTACCATGTGACTCCTGGGGCCAATTACGCTAGCTACAAGCGGAATCAGCAAGATCAGGCATACGATTGTGAGACACCGGATACCATGTTGCGGTAATTTTAGGCAACAGAGCATGAGTGGTCAGAATAACTGCTCACGCCCAAGTTCAGGCTTATGAACGTATCAGGAAGTTTCTCGTCGGGTTTCCTTTCCGGACACAGGAAACGCAACGTCGATTGTATGCGTGAACACCCAGGTGCCGCTCCTTAACGATCATCGGCACCCTTGTTAAACCCAGGGCATAACTATAAAAACTGCCCAATACTAAGCCACATCGGGGAGGCGGAGAGGTGTACGTTGTAGGTTACAGACGGGAGCCGCCCTTGCTATTGGTGAGTCCAGAAACGCTATCGCATGGGGGGCGTACAGGCTAACAACAATCTCTCTAACTTTTAGAATGTGGCTTTTTATTAAGTACAGACCACATTTCGTCTTCCGTCTCAGGCACAGTGTGGCCACAGGGATCTCCTGAAACCCCCCCCTCCCATGGGCAAGCCATCCTTCTAGAAGGGTAAGACAATACATTTGAGTCTTTCCAGATTTCAGCATAATCACTGATAAATGGTACTTTCACTACTGCATCCCACAATTCAGTATGTGGATTAAAATAGTTACAGACCAAATCTTTTGATAATAATGTGTCATTAAATCGCACTTTTCTTTCTTTATATATCACTACAGGTCCATGAACCCAGCCAGTGGAGAGTGTTAATGGATACTCCCACAGTGTGGCGCTACCAAATCGCTTTTGGTAAGATTGGAGCCCCTATTTAATCTGGTCCTGATGAATGCCAAGTACCCATAAGGACAAGTGGCAGAAACATGTTGACCTTTTCTAAAAACTTCACAGCGGTGACGGGATGATAGTATCCCTATTCACCACACTTTCCATTTTTAATCCCACACAGTCTCCCTTTTGAATAAAGGATTTATGGGTGTACTGTGATGGCCTTTTAATACTCACCTTTTTTCTTTCTGGGCACCCACTCACTTAGAAGTGCATCCCTGTCTCCAGGTGCATGCCCGTCATCCACCAAACGAGGTTTCTGGAGGGCGAGGACTGGCAGATGATGAAGCATGACACCTGGTGGTGTGTGATGCAAGTCTATCACTTTTTGTGAGATGCCCCACGATCATTAAGTACCTCACCCTTCTTTTGATTTGGTCTCACACTGGGAACGGTCTCTATTGTGTTTACTAGATTTGACTGGAGGCTGACCGTCCACCAGCACCCTACTGCCTCTTGTTCCCTCCTCGGGCTACTGCCTGGGAAATGTTGTGATTCCCCAAGTACAGAATACACACTAAGACTGAGTGCAAAGTGAAAGAAGGACAAATCATCATAAACAATCCAATAAATTGAAGAATTAAAATTGAAAAGTATGACAAATAAATTACAAGCACATGGTAAAAACAAAATATCTAGTGGAAGAAGGACATATCTTAGTACACAGTCATATAGTTAAAGAACTAAGGATGAAAAATATGTAGAGCAAGTTGAAAAGCACAACAATGAAATAACAAATCCAAATGAAAATTAATAAAGTGCACGAAATAAAAAATAGCATAACGTGAAGATAACTGGTGGAGATGGAGGTATAGTAAGGTTAAAAATGAGGTGACAAATGACAAGAAAAGATATAAGGAGATATAAGGGAGCAGGTTGCAAGAAGAAGGTTAAGTAATATAAAGTGCAGAGACAGCGGGCTGGGGATTACTGGTGTAATTTGTGATTGGGGCTACCTTCAAAGATGGCTGCCGAATTTGTAGAGGTGAAACCAGTCCTTTCTTAGTGTCTATATCACAGCTAGGCAGGAGGAGCACATTGTCAAATAAGTAGAGAGCATCAAAATGGAGGCCAAATAAAAGTTGTTATTGACCGAGAGTAAACAAAATGGGCTCAAAAAGTTAGTCCCTTTTAAATGTTTATATAAAAAAAAAATGCAGTTAAGGAAATGTTAAAACACCTAGAGTCTAGGGGAGGTAAGCAAAGTTATAGGGCAAGGACTATAAGGTAATGTGTATCAATAAGTGAGTTCGGGGCGATTGGCAGGGGAAAAGACAGACAGCGGGAAGTCCGCAACCTCCCAGCCGCGTGGGCAGGCGGCAGGCCGCAGCGACCCACAGAGCCCGGGAAACAGCGAGGGAGAACCAGGACTCCGTCCCCTCGAGCGAGATGGTCAAGCCGTTGCCGCCACCCCAGACCCGAAGAACTTCAGGAAGCGGACGTCGGTAGCAGTGTGAATTAGTCTAGTCTCCGTCTCCCCGGAACAGCGGCCAGAGGCGGAGGATGGACCAGGGAATCCAGGCTCCGAGCGAAGCTCGAGGAGCTGGGTGGGATCACTCAAGGGAGAATCAGCAGGACAACGGGCGCCGACATCCGGGCAGAGGCGGAGGACGGACCAGAAAATCCAGGCTCTGAGCAAAGCTCGAGGAGCTAGACGGGGTCCTTCATGAGAGGAGCAGCAGGGGCAATACGATCGTGTCTTTCCAGAGCGGTGCAGTCCACGCCCAAAGGATCCAGCTCCAAAGAGGCGCCAAGGACAGAAGACTGCAGTAGCCGATCGCATGCACAGAGGCAGCGGCAGCCTCGAGTGGGTCCCGGCAGGGCACTCGGTGAGCTTGTCGGGTGTCAAGAAAAGACCGGCCAAGTAGTCGTCTGGATGCTTCAAACTCGGTGAGTAGTGATCAGGAGTTGATTTCCATATCTTCTGTAGATAGAGGATGTCTTCCGATTTAGTAGGTGTATGAAGCGGTGAGTGTTTTTTTGGTTTATCCGGGGATTTTCACCAAAGAGGTGATCTCTAAACCAGGCGCTTTTCCTTCATCTTCTCCTCAGGCGGCCATCTTCCTGTCCATTCAAGCTGCGTGGAGGGTCACCAGCATCAGCAGGCAGGGCCGAAGCAGCGCATCCATGGCCAGAGGGTCCCGGGGTCTCTGGTGCTCTCTCCACGGCTCACGCTCTTCCTGCCAACTTTCTGCCAACTACGTGGCATATACCTATAGTAAGCTTTATAATCAATGTCCACACATAATAATGATGGTGGAAACTACAGAGTGAAATTCACATTCCTAAGGAATCTGCAGCGATATTCCAATGTTTCTCCCTTCCATTACCCTTTTTCACCTTTTCTTTGAGTCTCATATGTAGTGCTTGGTCTATTGAGTACTTGTAGCCAGAGTCACTGGGAGGCACATGGTTTGCATCAGCATCCATACCAGAGAGTTCTGACAGACAGAGAAGATTTCTCTGATTCACAGAAGAATTGCTTTGTTTCAAAATGGTGATGAATTTATTATTGAGAATTTACAGCACACACATAAGTACTGTTATCATAGATTATCTAACATAATTTGACCTTAACAGCGAATCAGATTGGATGTAACTATGCATTCTGCAATTTCTAGTGGGTGTTATGATTACCCATGTCAGCTGATTAAATTTAGACTCTTCACATCCATTCAAGATGAATCCCTTTCCAGGCTTCAGATGCTCACATATTATATAAGGCAGAAACAAAAGTGATGGTTGACAAAGAGATTAGTTTGTCGCTCTTTGTAAAGAAGGATGTCCAACATAGACCCAGGCTGGTCAGACGCATTTCATTTGCAGGATAACCATGGGTTGTGTAAATGTCCATTTATGCAAATATATCTTATGATTATACCCTGAAAATATGACATGGATCTGGCCTCTCTGGACCAGCAGGAGACATCGCTGATATAAGGGAACCTTCATATGAATGTTGAACATTCTAATAAAATTTAAAGTGGGGTGTGCTGCATCCAAATAATAGCTTAATTCAGCTAAAAACATTTGCAACACATAATTCCTGGTATTCATTTATAGTCTGAAATGTTCTTGTAGACCTCTATAGATTGTTTGTAATATTAGATTAATGATCAGTATTACAGTGACCAATTCACCCCAAATAGTTTTGGGAGGCATGATCCCCCAGGTCTCATTTTTGCAAGCAAGCTAACAATATTCAGTGGCTCTAATGTTCCCTAAACCTAGTCTGACCACTTTTAGATCATTTGTGACTGTTGTTTTCCAGATAAACTGTGTAGTAAAGGGAAACGATACCATTTACATTTACTCATTCTCATGCTATGAGGACATGAGGACCCGGCAGTGAGGAGTCCTTACAGATCTGCAGGCAGGACACTGGACACCACTTCCTGCCCCAAGGTAGTGACAGGGGGAGGCAGGACAATCCTGAATAGGATGATTCAGAGTTGTCCTTCGTGGGGGCAAGCTCCCAAGAATAAGAAGAACAAATTTACTGGTGAGGGCACCCAAAGTAAAGCGTAGAATTGTACACATCCTGACTCTGAGATTTTCTGTCCATGCATGCATTGGGGACAATAGCAAATGATGACACATAGCAAAGGAGACATAGGTTAGCATTGAGTGGTCCATGAGTCTCCTGTCTTCTCTGTCTGTGGCCATCTGCTTCCACACACAGAAAGCTGTCTCTTATGCTCAGATTCCACTGTGCCAATGAATTCCAACTGAAAAGGTTAGTTGGCAGTCATTTCATGGGTTGTGATTGCAGGAGCAAATGATTACTTTGTGATCCGCTTTTCACTGCCTTGAAACTTACAAGAGTGACAACGTTGCCATTGTGAGTGGCAAACATTTTGAATCGTAATGTTACTTTGGTACGTTACGTTTTTGTTTTCCCCCGCCCAGAGCCTGTCATTGTTAATGCAACGGACCCCAGGCAGTTGCTATGTTTCAAGAAAGCATAGAGAATATTCAAACAAGCCCTCGGGTGGAGACACTTTACTATACCTATTAAGGATGGTATAGAATTAGTGATATGGAGTGATTAAGTTTGAAAACATTTACAAACATAATCGCTTGTATTGCAGTGAAGCAGATGGCAAATGCATGATGTTGCTACCACTGGTTTCCATGATGGTTTTGAGGTAGTTGTCATGCTTCTATCTAGAGAGCCCCCAATGCCTAACTCTTACACTTATGTTGGGAATAAGAGGTAATTTAATTAGTCTGATGATTCAAAATAATTAAAATGGGGAATTGGAGAAAGTATGGCATTTAAAATTCTAATTTTCTTTAACAGTAGTCTTTGCAAGGGGCATTTACCCATCAACTGTCACCAGTAATTTGTAATCCAAAAGTTAGATGGTGGCTAACAGAGCAACATCAGGGTGTCATCGACATATTAAAAGTAACAACATACAAAAGAGAGAGTAAGTTGACAGGGATAAGCATTAAAGAGAATCCGCAAGATTGAGGAGTCCGGGGGTACGCTCCTCCCAATGGCAGAGATCGGGCACGCTCCTCCCAATGGCAGAGATCTCCCTTTGGTTTAATTTAGGGAAAGGTATAAAAGTTTATTAAAGTTGGAAAAATAGCTAACATTTTATATGTTGAATATTAATATACATTTATTTATAGTTTGAATTTAGTTCAAGATTAGAAATGCTACAGCACTATTAACTTAATTTGGAATTAAATATTGAATTTATTTAAAAGTATTACATGAAATAAAAAATATGTTTCTGAATTTTAAATTAAAAAACTCCTAAAGTAAAAATACATGTATTAATAATTAGTAAAAAATGATGTATAGGTATAAATACAAGTTAATTGATCATATATTAATAAATACTAATACTATATTAGTTTTTAAATTCAAGTTATTAACATATTTTAAAAGTATATAATTATATTTTATATTTAGATCATTATTAACATTAAATTGAATGTGTTGATATTTTTAAATAGTTTAAATAATATATTTCATTTTAACATTATTTCCTATGGGGTGTTTTAAGTGCCTATATACATTGATTTCTATGGGAGGGTGTTCCAGTACCAGTGGTTATCCATGTGTGGTGCTATACTTACTTAAGCTCTGAGCTGGAGTACATTCAGTATTGTTTTCGGTCATTGTGCTGTGATAACTCTAAAAGTGCAGTTTCTGAATAGCGAATAGCAACGTGTTTTGAGGGTGGGTGTCTGTCCCTACCTAAACTCCTCCTGAACCCCCTCAACACCTCCTTATTCCTCACGGAACCCTGCCTATTTCGTAGTAAGTTGGCCTCCTTTTTCAACCACGTCCATCGCATATAATATATTTTTAAGAAGCATCATACATTCATGAGGATCTCCCCATAAAAAAGACAGAAGAGATGGAGGTGGAGATTTACACTCAAAGGTTTGTAAATTTAATTTTGTAGAACTTTAGATGGGACTATTGTAATACTACTAAATTACTACAAAAGGCGGTTTGTGAATAGGCCCACTCGAGTTCACCTTCCATGATGTTGGCAGATATCAAGGAACAATTGGGGTCAATTGACCTTTGAGTCATGCTTCACTAGGAGTTGTGTTACTGGCACCTCCCTGTCTTACCCGAATTCCTTAGCTTGGCCTTATCATCTCCTGTTACTTCCTCATCCCAGCTGTGTCTGACTTCTCCCCAACATAACCTGTGTTAGGCACTGCTATCAGGCCAATCCTGAATGAAAAGCAGAAAGAATCAGCAAAATATTAATTTTATTCTCTATTTACTTACAATCTACAAAAATCATTTGGAAGAAAAATAAGCATGTGTGTGAAGTAGGTTTTAATCTTTTTATAGACGTCACTTATTACTACACCCATGCTGCAGTTACCATACCAAACATTGTGAAAGCTAGGCCAAGGAAGACATTGCCTAACCCAACATTGTTTTGATGTTAGGGACAGTTGAGCCAAGGGCAAGTTAGACCTATGGAAAATTGTAGACTTCTGAAGTTGTTATGGGTAGCTGATTGTGTTGATAAATGGGACCACTGATGACATAAGTAGGAATTGACTAGGACTGTGGTCAATATCTCCCAGGAGGCCCTGTATGGTAAATACTCCTTTACTTGATGTATGTTCTGAGTGAATGAAGATATATTTGTGTCTAATTGAAACCTCTAGTGAATTTGTGTTTACTGCATCAGTTTGTAGAAGGTAGTATGTACATCTGAGTCCTGGATGGTATCTTATCTGTGCATTTTCTACACCGAGCCTGCCAAGCAACTGTATATCTGTAGGTGATCTGGATTTTCCCACTCATACCAGAGCATGTTGATACTCACCGTCATTATCTGACTAGTGCATTTGTTGTTTGTGGTGATTCAATACTTCATTCTCACATTATAATCATGAGAAAATCATAATTCGATTACTTCATATTTTACATGTGCGGTACTGTATACTGAGTCATTTAACACTGGCAAATACTTCCCTTTTGTATGCATGTGCCAATGCCAGACCTCATACAAGTGTATTCAGACATCAAATGCCATTGTAATTAAAAATGAATGGGATGGGATTTGATCAATATTTCTTTTTTCAGTTGTTTCGACACGCTTTCTCTGTTCATGCACGCAGGTCCTCTCACGTCAATTGGTCACATTAAACCAGAGTGAAGGACTAAAGGCCAATCGGTCAAGACTTAAGGCCAATCGGTCTAGACTTAGGAAGCACTTGGGGCGTGGCTTCCGCGCCGCTCTGTGATGGCGGATCGCGCTTGAGCTCCGGGACGTCAGCGCTGTTGGGACGAGTTTAGGATCCCTTTTGAAGACGCTGCATCCTCCGCTCCTGGCATCTTGCTTCAGAATATGGCGTGACTGTGCTGAGGGGCGCTACTTGTACTGAAGTGGGCAGTACCTTGCTGTTTTTCAGTGTGAAGCTCCGTCGCTCTGATTTTGCGAGCGGCCGCCAATTTGTTTCCGTGGTGGCGTCGCACGTATCTTTTTCCTTCAAGTGCTGTGGCGGCTTGTGGACATTTCAACTGCCGAAATGAGGTGACATTTTCTTTCCATTTAGCCCATGGTGCTCCCACGGTTGTATTACTTTGCTTGCAGCCATTTACATGATTTACTATATACAACAGAGTTTTTTTTTCTCTTCTTCTTTGCCCCTCAGTTGAGGCTTTTTGCGCTTTTCTGACCACCTTGACATGCTGTGTTTCCCAACCTGATTTAGAGGTTTGCCGGTCAGCTTGAAGGCTCTGCTATTTTACCCTGTGGTGGAGGCCGTTATGACATTTCTCTTTTCAGTTCCTCCTGTTCGCAATTTACTGTGGTGATTCTGTGGTCATATTATCTGCTTGCTCTCCTCACGCTTTCTCCTGTCAGTGAGCCTTGGGGAGTTTGCCACTTTTTGGTCCTTTATTGCGGGCTGGTCTTATGGCTGACAATATGGGTCCTCCTTCCACCACCAAAGATTCGAAGGGAGCTCTAAAAAGATCTAAGCAAACTTCTCCCATTCCAGAATCTTCTCAGAAAGACTCCAGTGCCACTTTGGATACTATCTTATTGCGTTCAAATGCAGTACATGATATCGCGCAATCTACAAAGACTAATACTGATTTATTGCAAGTTGAGGTAGCAGCTATCAGAAATGATTTTAAAGCGTTATCTGTCAGGGTTGATGCCACAGAGTCCCGCATTAGTGGTGTGGAAGATTCTACGCATCAACATTCAAGGATTCTTCACCAAATGGAACGTTCAATGGCGGCTTTGAGGAGAGATCTCACGGAGCAGGAGGATCGTAATGCAACTTACGAATTTTTGGTTTGCCTGAGGAGACAGAGAAGTCTGCCTCATCCATGATTGACTTTCTATCCCAATGGCTTCCTTCGACTCTACAAATTTCATTTTTGAGAGACTTTGAGATTGAGAGAGCTCACCGTGTTCCTTCGTTCAGGTCTAAGTCCTCGACAACTCCTAGGGCTGTCATCTTCAAACCACTGCGTCATCAGCATTCTGAGCAGATTTTGCCCACATGAGAAAGGTCAAGTTTGTGACTTGGGAGGGTCATCGAATTTCTATCTCACAAGATTTTGCCAGAGACACTGTCATTCGTAGAAAGGGGTTTCTTAATCTACGGAAACGTCTTATGGACATGCACATCCCCTTTTCTTTTGCTGGTCCTTCCAAATTTCGTATCACACTCCATGGTCGTTCTAGAGTTTTTGATGAACCTTCTAAGCTTTCTTCTTTTCTAGATAACCAATCTGAATCACAGATGTACTCTTCTTCTGCTCCTGGTTCTTCTGGAACATGATTCCTTTATGTTTCTTTTCTTCTGTGGTTTCTTACATATTCTTGTCTACAAGATGTCACTGTTTCAGTGCTGCATGTTGTTTGGGACTTGTCCCTCTTTTTCAGTTGTCGTGCAGTTGTCGTGCTTTTTGTAGCTCCAACATAACAGATGGTGTCTTCTCCTGCTTTTTGTTTTTCTGGGACGTGTTTCTTCTTTTAGCTGTAATAGGTCACTGTTTTTTCGGTGTCATAGGTTGTTTGTGTCTCATTCCACCTGATTAGGTGCCTAGTTTCTTCTATTTCCATCTTTCTGGTTCCATGTAATTTTTAAGCTCCCTATTAATTTCTTTGTTCACTTTTTCGTTTCGCTTCATTCTGCTTTGTGTACCTTTATTTTCCTTGTACGATTTAATTGTTCTTTGTCCTTATCTTTGATATTTGCTTCATGTGGTGCTCTCTTGTCCTATCATAGTCTTGACAGACTTATTTAGTATTTTCCTCTTCCCCTTGCGTAGTATTACCCCGCTTCGTGTTATCTTGTTGGTTTTTGCCTCTTCTTGCATTGTCTTTTCTTGTTATTGTAGTTACGTGCCCGCTCTGTATTTTTGGTCTTATCGGTGGTCCTTTGTCTATTTGTATGCCTAGGCATTTTCATCACATTTTATTTTCTTCTGTTTCCTCATTTTAGGGCTGTTTTATACACCATATTATTCCTATTTTTGTGTTGGTTATATAATCATAGGTGTAGTTTATTGTTTTTTTAATATTACAACACTTACTCAATTTCCTTACACCTATTTATTGTGTTTCATTGCTGTATGCCTTAACTATGCATTCTATTCAAATGTTTCATTGTATATTTCTTCATGATGTTTTTGGTTATTACAGTATTTGATACGTACTAAGTTTGCATATTTGCTATGTTTAATTAATTTATTGAGTGCTTATATCTTATATACATAGTTCGTTATTTTCCTTCTACCTTCATGAATTATATTGTTAGTTTATAGATTATAGCTCATAGTTATTTATGATGTTGTTCTTATCGTATTTTTTGCACTCTACCTTTACATATTTACTAAGTATGCTCCATATATAGTATATTCGCTTATTCTTCACAATTAATTGTTTGTTCTCTATTTAGTTTGCCTTACTTCTATTATTTTTGCTTGTTCATATATATTCGCGATGTCTTCATTTTGTTATTTATTGCGCCTTTATGTTCCCGTCTTCCTCTTGCTTAGAGGCTTCTTACTATTTTTCTCTCTTTTACTATGCTCTATACTGGCATTACTTTACATCTACTATTGTCTCTTCTGCCTATTATATACTTTTTCTTGTCTTCAATAGGTTTGTTACTTACATTCTTGTTCACTCCCCGACAGTCCTCTTGCTTCCCGAATCCATGTCTCCTTGAGTATGAGTTTGGTCCTTTATAGACCTCCCCTGGTGGGTCTTCTTTCTTTACTATTTCTACTCTTTTCTGTAGCTTCTCTTTCTCTTTTTCTTTTCCTCTTCTCCTCCTTCACTGTCTTTTTCTCTTTCCTCTTGGATCCTCGAGTTGTGCTTTCTTTTTGCTTAGAGAGTGGTTGGTCTTATGTGTGTGTGTTATTTGTGAGAGTGTTATTAGGAATTTCATTTCTTTTATCATGTTTCTTGTCCGATTTTTATTTACATGGTAACATATGTCTGGTTTGAATGTTGTGTCCCTTAATGTTAAGGGATTGAACCACCCGGTTAAGAGGGCTAAGGTTCTTGATTATTGTAAGTCCCTGTCCTCAGACATAGTGTTTTTACAGGAAACGAAAATCTCCTATAAAGAAGCGTTGTCATTACGGAAAGAATGGGTTCTTGATTTGATGTGTTCGGATGCCCTTGGTAAAAAGAATGGGGTCATGACACTTATTTCTAAAAAATCTGGTTTGTCAGTCATTTCTGCTGAACATGATTCTGAGGGACGTTGGTTGCTGTCTAGATTGTCTGATGGTTCTAATGATCTCTATGTTTTAAATATTTATGCTCCAAATGCTGATGATCCTTCTTTTTGGCAACAGATTATAAAAAAATTAACTCTTACTCCGGATAATGGTAATTTTGATTGTTGGCGGTGATTTTAACCTGCCACTTGATCCAGTGCTGGACAGAAGTTCGGCTTCTTCTTTCCGCCCTCCTAGAGCTCATAAACAACTGCTAAATATGTGTTCCTCAGTAAATCCTCAAGATATTTGGCGTCTCCATAACCCTACCGGAAGAGACTTTTCCTTCTTCTCCTCTCCTCACTCTAGCTTCTCTCGTATTGATTATCTCCTAGTTCATTCGTCTCTAGTGCAACATTCTTCTTCTCCGTACATTCACCCTATCCTTATCTCGGATCACGCGGCTGTTTCTTTTTCTCTCCTAAGTTTAGTTCCCAAGAGAAAGCCTTCCTCTTAGAGACTAAATACTGAAGTTCTTCATGACGATGCTCAAGTTCAGGATATACATGATGAGATTGAACATTTCTTTTCTAATAATGAGGGCTCAGTTAGTTCTCCGGTGGTTTTGTGGGATGCTTTTAAAGCTACACTCCGGGGTCACATTATTAAAGTCATGGCGAAAAGAAATGCTGCTATCAAAAGGGAACTCGCGGAGTTAGCAGATAGTATTAAACAAGAGGAGTCTTCTTTTCGACGTACGAATGATAAACATTTGTTGCAATCCATTAAAACTTTGAAATATTCCTATAACACTATCGTTACCAAACAAGCTCATATTGGGGTTCAAGCCCAGAAATCTAAACGATTACTCTTGAAGAATCGGGCTGGTAAGATTCTAGCTACGACTTTGAAATTTCAGGAGTCGAGTTTTAAATCCTCTCAAATCTCTTCTATTACTGGTAGATCTGGTATCAAAAAGTTTCAGACTACGGAGATTCTTGAGGTGTTTTGGGATTTTTATAGTTCCCTCTATACCCCCACGAACCAGTCGTCCTTTGAAGCTTGCCAAGAGTTTTTAAAAACTATTCCTCTTCAAACTGTATCTATTACGGATGGTGAGAAATTGGGTGGCCCAATTACATCTGATGAAATCATACAGGCTATCAAATCTACTCGGTCTGGTAAAGCTCCTGGACCGGATGGGTTTCCCATTATGTTTTACAAAACTTTTCTCTCGTCTATGGTTCCTCGTCTTAAAGCTGTTTTTGATGTGTTTATGCACAACGGCGCGGTTTCAGGCACTGCGGCAGATGCTACTATTGTAGTAATTCCAAAAGAAGGGAAAGATGTCTCAGATCCCAAAAACGTTCGCCCTATTTCCCTTCTTAATATGGAGGCCAAAATCTTTGCCAAGATTCTTGCTAAACGGCTAGAATCCTATATTCCTTTTTTGCTTCATTCATCCCAAACGGGTTTTGTGAAGGGTAGGCTTGCTAGAGACAATATCCGTACTTTCTGTCATATTCTAGGTACAGCTAAGCATTCTACGCTTCCAGCTGCTGCCCTTGCCTTGGATGCCGAGAAGGCATTTGACAAGGTTTCTTGGCCTTTTCTCCATGCTGTTCTTCGTGCACATAATTTTGGTGATGCTTTTGTTAATATGATTATGTCCTTATATGCTCAGCCAAGAGTGAACACCTGAGTTAATGGGGCTACCTCTAATTTTTTCAATCTTCGTCAAGGTACCCGTCAAGGTTGTCCCCTATCCCCGCTTTTATTTTTATTAGCTATTGATCCCCTTCTTAAACTCATTAATCTACATCCGGACATCAAAGGATTTGCGCTTGGTCAGCACTGCATAAAAACGGCTGCTTACGCGGATGATGTTCTTATTTTTTCTGATGATATTGTCTTAGCGAATCCCGCGCTTCAAGATATTATTGCTAGTTTCTCTAAGGTTTCTGGTTATACCCTTAACAAGGATAAAACTGAGATGTTCCCCCTAAATGCTTATTGTTTCCCAGCGCATATGGGTTCCGCTGGCTTTAAATGGCAATCTAAACATCTCAAATATCTTGGGATATGGTTTTGTAGTACTCTCTATGATACGGTGGCGTATAATGAGGCGCAAACTCTACTCAAAGTTCGTCAACTTTTAGATACCTGGTCCCCTAAATATATTTCTTGGTGGGGTCGTATCCAAACTTTTAAAAATTATGATTACTCCTATTATTAATTTTGTTTCCTCTATGCTTCCGGTGAAATTGTCCCCTTCCTTTTTTCGTGAGATTGACTCTGTTACTTCTACGTTTCTCTGGAGTGACAAGAGGGCTCGAATTGCATATAAGTCCTTGAGGAAACCTTATGAGATGGGTGGCTGTAATTTTCCTGATTGGGAGAAATACCAGGTAGCTTTTTTGGCTTCTCAAGGTGCTTTATGATTTTCCTCTATCCCCGATCACACGCCTTCCTGGGTGTTCATTGAGCAGTATCTTTCATCTCCTTTACCAACTTCTTCCTTCTTATCAACGTCCACTTTATCTATCCCTTTCTCCCGCTCGATTATCTTGGATACTATTG
The DNA here is from genome assembly GCF_964261635.1 of Lissotriton helveticus. NCBI lineage: Eukaryota > Metazoa > Chordata > Amphibia > Caudata > Salamandridae > Lissotriton > Lissotriton helveticus. The sequence goes on along the minus strand of NC_136059.1, from coordinate 1,140,490,497 downwards.
CAGCAGTTAGGGCGGTAGATAGAAAGGTAACAACCCCGATTCATAAATCAAGGTGGTCTTCTTTGTGGTGTAATCCTAGAATAAAATTTGTAATCGATCCTGCGTTGATCCCTTACTGGACTTCTAAAGGAGTGTTGTTAGTTCGTCATTTATATGATTCCAACAATGATCCTTTACCCTTCTCCTCCTTAGCCCAACAGTTCTCGCTCTCCAATTTAGATTTCTACACTTTTCTAAAAATTAAAGTAGCTCTTTCTAAGTACGCCTGGAGCCCATTTCTCCCACTATTAGGTTATTTTCCTTGTGGTTAAGATCTGGTCATGTTGCTTCCAAAATTTATACATTTTTGTCTTCTACTTCATCTACCTTACACACTGTCACTCAACAAAAGTGGTTACATCATTTTGATAAAGATCTTACTGAGCATATTTCGCCAGAAACATGGCAGTTGATTGGGAAACTTTCTCTACGAGATAAGATTGCTCCTTCTTTAGCCCAATCTAAATTTTTCTCTATTAATCTTCTCCATTGGACTCCGGTGCGTCTCCATTCACTAAAGTTGAAGCATGATGATCTCTGTTGGAGCTGTGGTCTGGCTACTGGTGATTATTTACACATTTTTTTACATGTTCTCTCTTACAGCCCTTCTGGGATCGTATAAATAAACATCTTATTTTAATTTTAATACCGATTTTCAGCTCTCCTTTCGTATGGTCCTATTGGGCCCATTGTCTTCTCGAATGCCTTTGCCTTTAGATACCTTAGATTTGCAATTATTAGATCTGTTATTGACAGTTGCTGTTAAGGTCATACTTATGGAATGGAAGTCTTTTTCTTCCCTGTCATATCATACGTGGTGGGCATGGGTTTCGTTTCTACGAAGTGCACACATTTCAGTTGATGTGGCTCGTCTTACTCCTACTATCTCTAGTAATGTCTGGAGAGCTCTTGACACTTACATGGATTTAGCTTCGAAGGGATTGGTTGCCCAGTATCCTTTTGGATCATCGAACTGATTGCTGTTTGTTATTTGTGTGGTGTGTGTTTTTTGCAGTACGATAGTGGATCCTTCTCTTCCCTTTTTTCTCTCCTGCTTTTTTCTTTTCTTTTCCCCTTTGTATTCTCTCTCTTTTTTCTCTTTTCTTCTTCTTGCTATCCTCCTTTCTACTTTTCTTTTTCTTTTCTCTTTTTCTTTTTTCTTTCTTTTTATCTCTTCCATTCTTAATAGTGATACCGTGTACGAATATTGTGCTTCACTGACATTCCCCTCATGGTTTTCTTCTATTTTTCACAATTATATTGCTTGCGGGAATTATTTGTTCTTCATTCGAATATGTCTAATGCACCAATGGATTTTGTTTGTATCACTTTATATTGTATTTAATTATTTCTTTTCTTTCTTAAAATTTAATAAACTTATTGAACAAAAAAAAAAAGACTTAGGAAGCACTTTATAGTTTGGCAGATGGGATACCCTACCAAAATGTGGTGGATATCGGGACCACTATAGCAATGCATGAGGCATTTGACAAATTTGTGATGGAGTATTCGATCTGTCAAATTCAAAACAAGGCCCTAAGGCGTGACCCTTGGGGCTTTAGTCCTCTACTCAGGTCTAGAGTGTCTCAATAGAGAAAAAGTATTTTTTTTAACATTTAAGAATAAATATTAATCAAGCTCTAACTCTCATGGCATAATCAGCTAACAATACTCTAAAATACACTACAGCACATGAGATACGTTAGACACAGTCCCCAGCAACAATCCAAATAACTCTGACGTTTACGAGAGATCAAAGAAAAGTGCTTTCTACAAACCAGGCGGCATGTCAGTAAATTGAGGCATGCTGATCCTTACAGGCATTTATTTTTAAAGAAGAGCTGATCAGTGTGTAAAAAATATAAAAGGAAGCAATGTCACTTGTATATATGTTGCCATTGATTCTGATTGGTGAGCAAATCAGCCCAAAACTCCTCTTGTCTGCCTGTTTTTCACAGATCTAACCTGGTGCACAGCAGGGTGTGGGAAGGACAAATAACGCAAATCGAAATTGAAAAAATCACTTGCAATTAGCATGTTATTCCTACTCTGAACTTCTGAAAGAAAATGTGGCACAAATTCTGCAACCTTTAAATCATATAATCTCACACAATCAGTATTTACTGTGTGTGGAATTTTTCCCAAGAATTTCACACACATTGTGGTCTTCCAATAATCCAGGCCTTAATATATAAGCATTGGACTCATAATAAATGAAATGTCTTGTCACCAGTCACACAGACTTGAGTATATTTCAAGTTGGTTTATTTTTTGCTGTCTCTAGGTGCAGTGCGAAACTCGCAAACCTATCAATTCTTTTCATGCCTTCGGCTGTGAGTACAAATGACCAGAGAGGCCGCGCGCTTTTGTTATCCCTTGAGTGAGTGGCCATGAGATGTCTGAGCCTCTTGCTAGCTGGCTTCTTTAAAATGCAAGCTTGAGGGGGGATCAACAGAGAAAGGAATACAAATATTCTCACAAAAAATAACTTCAGGCTTTAACAATCTCTGGGGTGTATCGATGCATGGCAGCGGCCCAGTCAGGAAGATAACACAGTTTGCAAACTCGTTAGGAAAAACGCACATTACGAAAACAGCTTACCTGCTAGAATAAAGAGCCTAAAAGAGTTGGAATGATGCACTGAGACCTTGAAATACATTATTTTCATTATCTTTGAAAGTTTTTAATTGTGATAAAGGCGTGTCCCTTAGCATCATTCCGGAAATTACTGTGAGGCGATGTATGGACCGGGGTTTTTACTGACGCTATGATTGCAAGCGGTTTGGCAGGCGAGAGTGTAACTTGGCAGCAGTTTTTTTTAAATTGAGCTTTTTCATCAACCTTAAATTTAACCATGGCGTCAATAATAATGAGGTAGAAATAGGACACAATATTGCATAAAAAAGTATACTAAATACATTGGGGCAGATTTACAAGCCCCTTGCACCAATTGTTGCGTCATATTTAACATGAGAAAAATGACGCTAAAGTGACGCAAGGGTTTGTAAATAAGTGATGGATGTCATTAGATGGTAATCGTATGTATTGGGTAGAGATTTTTAGAACACAATGCTCATCATATTTAGAAAGACTAGGGGGTATATTACCAACCAATAGAGATAATTTTTGTCTCTAACTTGTTTAGAGACAAAAATTATCGCCGCACATCGGCGATTTTTATCGCAGATAAACCTTGCTATTAGCAAGGTTTATCGCAAATGCGATAAAAAACGGCCGCAATGCATGAATATCGCTGAAAAGTCAGCGATATTCATGCATTATCGAGCAAATGCTCTTAGCCATGTTATCCACCTCCCATTGGTTAACATGGCTAAGAACTGCTCAGGGCAGGTGTTAGCTTTTGGAGATATTCGCGCTTAGCGCGAATATCTCCAAAAGTTGGTAATAGGAGATAGCGATGTTAGCGACTGTTTTCAGTCGCTAACATCTTGGCACGCCCACTTTGCATGTCATTAGTGATAAATATCACTGACATGCAAAGCGGGGCCCAAGATGGTCACTATCTCCTATTAGCTGTCGCTAACTGGTGTTAGCGACAGCTTGGTAATAGGGAGATCATTTTATCTCCGCTTTCTTGGCTTTTAAAGCCAAAAATGCGGAGATAAAGCCCCTTGATAATATACCCCTAGGTTTCCAGTTATATAGAAACTGATATGTGTCTTAGATTTTTCCTAAATCATAGGGCTTTGAAATTGTTAATAGTACATTGTGGTATTAGCGATTTCTAGTCAACAGTGGATCTGCACAAAGATAATCCCGAAAGGTTCAAACATTTCTTAAAGTAGCATCACTGTATTAGTTGTATGAAAATACACAAAGAAGGCAAATATCTCTCCAAGTGGTGGTCGCCATTAGGTAGTTGTAGTTAGGAATAGGTTTTCATAGGAAAAATATTTCTTATTTTCCTAGTAACTATGGTGCCATTTGATGAAACTTTCCTAAAAAAATATTCTTCCACCTCAGCTCCTAACTGGAATGTTTTGGGGTGATACGTCAGGCGAAGGCAGAAAAAAAGGGGGGTCCCAAAACGTGTTTTCCCCATTCTTTTTATCAATAGGAAAATAAAACACAGTTGCAGCATAATCAGCTGAACAGGTTTACGCCAAATTTGGCAGAAAACGTTTTGTGATTTGATGTCAATCCATTCAGTAATTTTGGAGATATTAAGGCTAAAAAATGTTGTATATTTCACATTGCGGCGAATCTGTGGAGCAGACACATCTCGAGATGAGATCTGATTTGGCTGCCACCACATCAACTACGATGTGGCAGAAGCCATGTCTTGCCTCCCTAGGCCTGGACCTCCCCGGGGCCAAAAACATATATCACTTTTGAATTTTTAGTATCAAAAGCAAGGCGGTGAGGACAAAAAAAGTGTGCACTGTTCAGTACTTTTCTTCAATGTTTCCAAAGAAGATTCTCAACTCTCCTTAGTCCACCGCTCCTGGCCACAACCCTCAAAATGAAATCACAAAAATGGAAAGGAACGTCTTATACTAATGTCCATATCAACAATTTATTATTGTATTTTTTCAGCAAACAGTCAGTAGGCCAATTTCCAATAAAATATTCCAATTGTTATTCCAAAATTGTTGCAAATGAATCGATATGTCACATATTCATGAAGTCTTTTCAGCCACTTTTGAATTTTACTGCATATTCATGGTGGATCTGTGAATCTGTGGTAATTAAATATTCCCCAAAAATGGGCAGGGGCCTTATCTTAAAAAATATAACCACCTCATGTGGTCCAGGGCCTGGTGGGGGTACCGCATTTGTTTATTTTGAGGAGGGGCAAGCTTTTCCCTCTATGAGGCCCTGGAGAATCCACCCCCCCAGGGCTGATATATTATTAGTGGGATGGGGGCACACAAGCCCACTCCCCGAGCCTCTACATTGCCCCAGGTACCCCATGCCCCAGGGCCGATACAATGATAAAGGAAGGGGTTGAATAGTAGCCCTCCCCTAACACCTATGATGCCCTGGGACCCCATCCCCTGGGGCCAATTTTATATTTAGAGAAGTGGACATGTGGACTCCCTCCCAGAGCCATTCAATGGCCCTAGGGACCCCCCGGGCCAGCGCCCCTGCAATCCCAACCCCCAGGACAAAACAGTTTACTTACCCATGTTCTCAAGCAGTGAAAAAAATAATTGTTTTGCCTGGCGGGAGAAAAAGGTAAGCTGTTTCAGCTGGGTAAGAGCAATGCCGGCTCCTGCTCCGGATCCGACAGAATCCTACAAGGGACACATCGTGGGTACGTCCCTTTTTTGAGTGACTTTCTAAGGTTTTTCTTAAATGAGGAGATAGATATTAATACCATCCGAACTACAAAGTCACTTTAATCTTTTTTAGTGAAGAAATTGTATTGTGTGTGAGTACGTGTGTGTGAGTATATATATATATTCACTGAAAAAACCTTTGGTTATAGCCCATATATAGTTAGGAATTAGCATTTAAAAAACCTTATTTTACTCACACAAAACCATTGAAATTCCATATATAGTTAGTTGCACTAACTATATATCGCGCACCCGCAATCCACTGCTGATCATGTCACATATTACATCATTCATGACATGGTCAGTGACATCACTGATGACATCACTGATGACATCTCAAATGACATCACTGATGATATCACTGATGACAACATCCAGTGACTGTATGTTTCTGTAAAGTTAAAATATGTCTTACATATTGAAGAATGAGTGGATGTATAAGTGTCTGGATGAAGGATTTAGTAGGTGCGTGACTGACTGTATGAGTGAGTGATTAAATGTGTCTCACTGAATGCATGGGTTAGTGACTAAACTGTCTTAATTTGTGCATCATTATGTCTGTTGTGATGTAAACTGCTGCATGTGTTGATCATTAGCTATACGAGAGGCTATATGTGTTATTAATTGGTTGCCCAAGTATTTCTATGGGAGATTGAGTTTGTGTGGGGGTGGCTGGAAGGTGTGTGACTCTATGCATAGATGTGTGAGCAGTTTATTCACTAGGTGTATGAGTTCAAGACTGCATGTGGAAACAGCTACATGGGCAGTTGACTGTGTGCATGAGTGTATTGATGAGTGAATGGATATCTCAATGCTACATGTCATAGTAAGTACATATGTTAAACACAGTACATGTGAGAGTTGGCATATATAAATAACTGTGCATGAGAGCCACTGAATGAGTGAGTGGTTGTATCGATCATTGTGAACTTGTATCAGGGATTGTATAAGAGAGTAAATATGTGTTAGTATATGTTTCAATAAGTAAGGTGTGTTTAACTGTATAGTTGAAGAAATGGAGGTGAGATTGTTTCTTTGCATGACTGACTGGGTGTGTGAGTAACTCCATGGATGAGTGGCAGTGTGTGAGTGTCTGTATACACTGAGTGTATCTAAGGTTATAATAGAGTCTGAAGAGGTTTATCGTATTAGCACAAGAATGATGTCAAATGAGATGTCATCAGTGATGTCATCAGTGATGTCATTTGAGATGTCATCAGTGATGTCATCAGTGATGTCACTGACCATGTCATGAATGATGTAATATGTGACATGATCAGCAGTGGATTGCGGGTGCGCGATATATAGTTAGTGCAACTAACTATATATGGAATTTCAATGGTTTTGTGTGAGTAAAATAAGGTTTTTTAAATGCTAATTCCTAACTATATATGGTCTATAACCTATGGTTTTTTCAGTGAATTTCAATGGTTTTTTAATAGCAAATATCATAAGCTGTCGAATGTCAAGTACGTGGTAAGTAAAAACATTTTCGTGTTTATGCACACTGATCTGCTTTGAATGCTGCCCCCCACCCTTCATTTCTATTAGGAGTACTCTCTCTTTGCAGATAGTGAAGGGTAGTTAACGCAGGCCTTTGCCCCCGTTGCCCCCGTTGTAATCCGTCGTGCCTGCTTCTCTCTCCATTTGATTGATTGTTCTCTTTGGTTCATTCTCTATTTACAAACAAGCACAGAGTCGCAATACTCTGTTTAGTCTTTGCAGATAGCGAAAAATCATGTAAAAAAACAAAAGGAATCGAGCAAAATCAGTAGGCCACTAATGGGATCTCTTTTTGACCTCCCTAAAATAGAAACATTAGGAACAACCTGTTGATAATACCAATGTGTATGTACATAAGCGGCGTTCATTTGTGTTCACAGTACCCCTTGTTGATTGTTTGAATCGAGCATTGAATTGTTCGAAGTTGATTCTCTTAAGAATCTTCCCTGCCTGCAAACGAGGAAGAATAGGAATATTCTCTCTCCCTTTGCAGATAGTGAAGGGTAGGTAACGCAAACCTTTAACACGTCGTGCCTATTTCGTTCCTCATTGATTGATTGTTTCCCCAAACATTGACTGTTTGGGAATTGGTTCTTTTTGGAGGTATTCCCTGTTTGCAAATATACGTAGGAAAATCTTTGCAAATAGTGAAAGGGTACGTAATGCGGACCTTTCTCCCCCGTTGTAATCTGTCATGCCTATCTAATCCCCAATGATTGATGCACCTGTTTCACCCGGACCATTTACTAGAGATACGTCATCTGGCCCGACCAGAGAGCACCCCTAGTGAAAAGGACATATGCAATAATAACGAAGTGATCACTGTATCCTGTTAACAGAAACTTTAGCATGAAACAACCTGGAAAGAAAAGAATACGAAAACGAAAATCAGTAGGCCACTGATGAACATGAACTTTTATTAAACAACGAACAAAGAAACGATAACATAACGTAATGATAAAACCTATTAATGTCCTAGAAACAAGAAAACGTTAAAATATGCCAGTGGTGAGAGACCAGAAAAACAGTAAGAGAAACCAAATCACCCCTCGCTGTCCCACCGCCTGCCACGCCAAAAAAATTGATAGAGTAGGGAAAATGCAAGTCAGTAGAACATCCGCCCCCACTCTGGAAACTTCCAAGGTGGGGCAGGGTTGCGGCTACGCCCAGCCGGGAGCAGCCCATATAAGGCGGGTCCTGCTGCCACGCCTCGGCCAGGAGATCCTAACGTAGGGTGTAGCCGGAGGAGAGGCCGAGGCCAGCGGGACCCGGCCAGGGGATTGCCTTTACAACGCTGAACAGTTGCAGGGGGGGGGAATGTCTCCTCGACCCTCCCCTCTCTCTCCCAGTCCGGCCGTGGTGGCCCTTGACAGTTTCAGGTAGTCCCGCCACATGCTCTTCCGGTCCGGCCACCAACGGTCGGGGGGCCGAGGCCGACGGGATCCGGCTGCAGCCGATAAACCAAGAAACCCGTTCATGGGGCCAGAGCCAGGGGCGTCCGGCCGACATCTACCGGAAGCCCGGCCCGAAGACGGACGGGACACTTCTTCTTTCTTGAATAATGGCTGCGACAACACTGGGGGGGGATGTCTTGCACATACCTCCGACCCCCCCCCCCTCGTCCTCATCGCCTGGTCCGGCCATAACAAATCTCAAGCGAGACGCCGTGGGGTGCACTGGGAGGGAGACGGTGCGAACAGGCCTCTCCCGCCTCCCCAGTGGAGGCTTCCCACCTGCACCCTCGGCGCTCCAGGCGCCCGGAAAAGGGTTCTTCCACTGTGGCCATGCTGCAACGTCTCGCCCGGCAGGGTGGAGCCCGTCCGCTCATTTGACCCCGCGATCGCCAGTAGCTACCGAACTCTCAAAATGGCGGTCGACCTGGCAAGAGCGGGCCCAGCATAAAGAAATGGCCCGGTCACTGGTTGACTCCACCACCGTAGTCCTCCACGACCTTGAAGATTCTAGAGGAGCCACGGGAGTCTCCGACCCCCGATGGGGAATGACTGCCATGATCGCCCGTGGAGTGACGAAACTGTATCCGCGGGACGTCGGCGCTCCCATGCTGGCGCCAGCCTCACTTTGAATTACTAGAATCCTGCAGACCTCAGTTCCGGTGAAAGCACAGTGTGACCCGGTAGGAAAAATTGTTGCACCCCCTCCCCTTTTTGACTTTTAACGGAACTTTGGACTGCCTCCCCCTCTTTTACATTTTCTAGAGAAAACAAAACATTAACCACTACATTAGCATAGCAGTTGACACCAGAACTGTATTCAAATTGAAAACCAACAACATCTTCAACAGAATCCTTTTTGTTTCTGCTGTGACCCTGCTACAGCACAGGCATTGTCCCCAGCAGTAATTCTGCAATGCCGGTAAGAATAGCTGTGGTGCCTACTGGACTCACTCACCCCCGCGGCGCCCCACGCCGTGATTTGCTGGGCGGCAACTTACTAGACATCACTTTCGTGCCATCTAGATTTCAGCGCGTTCTGCTGCCTTGGAACTATTCGCACAACAGACTGCTACTGACGACCCACCCCCAGGCAACATCTTCTGAATTTTCATAATTTGAAAGAACTAGTAACATGTCCTCATCAGGAATTCAAAAGAAATTGCCACGGTCTCTTCGTTGTTTAAATGTTTTTACTGTTTTTGTTTTGTTGTATATATTTATATGTTATTAAAGTTTTATATTCCTACTACTTTGTTGGAGTGCTATATATTTTTAATATGACACATAATTGTAAAAACTTTGATATACAAAGAGTCATTCCTGGAATCTTCCGCTTCAGGCTCGGTCCACTCCCCAATCACAATACAGGATGGTTTTCAGATAGTAGGAACACGTGTGGTGTGACGGATCTCATCGGGTGTGGGCCTTGATCTACTATAACTCCTTTGAAGAGTGGTGATTCTTTACAGCTGGGGCCATAAACTACATCTGCAGGGCTAGGTGATAGCCTGGACAATCGGACACAGAGGAAGAGGAGTGTCAGAGGGTGCGGTAGTGAATAGGGCGAAAGGGAGGTGTCGGGCGGGCACAGAGTGTGATTTTCAGGGAAGAGCAGCGCAGATGGGGGGAGGTTTATTGCCGATGCATAAGACAGAGAGCGGGGGTGACCAGTGCCTGGGGAAGATGCTTGCGAGGGTGGGGAGCCATGCTACGAATCGACAGCGTGCAGAGAGTGGGTCTGGTCAAGGCATCTAAAATGGCTGCCGTGCACGACAAAAGTGTGGCATTTCAAAAAAGGCAAGATGGCGCAGACAATGTTTTTCAACACTTCCTCATTTCCTTCGAATCGAACGTTAACAGACGTTGGTGCATATTACCAAAGTTAAGCGATATTTATCGCTAACGATGCTTACCAACGAATTTTTTACCGCTAAGCATCGTCAGAAATTATCGAAGATAAACCTTGCTATTATCAAGGTTTATCGCAAATGCGATAATAAACGGCCGCAATGCATGAATATCGCTAAAAAGTCAGCGATATTCATGCATTACCGAGCTAATGCTCTTAGCCATGTTATCCACCTCCCATTGGATAACATGGCTAAGAACTGCTCAGGGCAGGCGTTACTTTTTGGAGATATTCGCGCTTAGCGCGAATATCTCAAAGTTGGTAATAGGAGATAGATATCTTGCATGTTGTAATGCAAATTATTGTGGTATATGGAACTCATACCATAATCTCTCAGGAAAGCAGAAACTGATCCTTTTGGGACAGCCTAAAAAGGCCTAGGGGGTGAGGGGTACTCTACTTTGCCCCCTTTTCACGTTCCGAACTATTTTATTTTACTCTCTTCTGTAATTACACAAAATAGCAGCGATAAGATGCATCGGAGACACACAGTGAGAGAAAGGAGGCCGGAGATGAAGAAGAGATGTCAAATACACATTGGAGATAATATAGTGGCAGAAGGGAAGTAAATATGAGTAAACTTACCATGTAACATAAAAATGTTGCACTCTATACTATAACTCTCATTTTATACTACAATCACTTCGCTACAACCTCATAAATTAAAAATAAAAATGAATAATGTCTCAAACAATTTTTGATTTCTAAATATAAATTTATTCTTCAGAATTTTCTAAATTTGAAAGAACTAGTAACATGTCCTCATCAGCAATTTCCTCATGAAAAGTCTGCAATGATGATTCTTGTAACTCTATGGTCTCCAAACATTCGATAAATTCGCCATCAACAGATTGATCAAAAAAATCATTCAAGTCATCTCCTCCTTGTGACAATATTTCATTATTGGTGCTGTCAATTTCAATCAATGTAGTGGAATCATTCAAGTCATCTCCTCGTGACAATATTTCATTATTGGTGCTCTCAATTTCAATCAATGTAGTGGAATCATTCAAGTCATCTCCTCCTTGTGACAATATTTCATTATTGGTGCTGTCCATTTCAATCAATCTAATGGAATCATACAAGCCATCTCCTCCTTGTGACAATATTTCATTATTGGTGCTCTCAATTTCAATCAATGTAGTGGAATCATTCAAGTCATCTCCTTGTGACAATATTTCATTATTGGTGCTGTCCATTTCAATCAATGTAATGGAATCATACAAGTCATCTCCTCCTTGTGACAATATTTCATTATTGGTGCTCTCAATTTGAATCAATGTAGTGGACAATTCAAAAGAAATTGCCACGGTCTCTTCATTGTGAGCCATTTTATTTTGAAATTGCTTGCTGTAAATTGCAGAAAAAAATAATGACTTTCATTTATCGTTTTTAGTAATACATAATATAAAACTAACTTTATCAAGTATTTAGTATAACAGAAGGACTGCAAATAAATAACAGAAAACATTTTTCAAATTATCTTCAAGTGTACAACATAGTTCCCCTTACAAATTAACAACTCACCTTTTTAAAAGTAGGAGAAGTGTTAGTACTGTGTAAATCAAACACCAGAAATTCACCACCAAAAATTCCTCACAAATGTACCTCAGACAGTAGTATCACAAAATGGCTGTGGTTTCCTCTCATTTGACATATATACATAACCAATTAACTTTCATCACACACAAATACAAAACCAAAGTAACATTTTAATTGGTTCTAAATTTCAACACTTTCAAATGTGTTTTCCCCATGCAATTTTCCATAGGACATTTACATACGTCTACAGCCTGAATGGCTGAACGGAATTACACCAAACTTGGCAAAATGGTACATCAAACCTAAGAGGTCAGGAAGGATCTACTATGCCCCCTTATGCTCATTTCCCCCTTCGCTTTGGCCTCCTCTTGTCTCTCAATCCTACCGAGAGACAAGATGGCGGCCGCTACGGACTGTTTGGAATGTTGACAGACGCCGGAGAACCAATCAGCTTCGCAAAGCTCCGTAACGCGAAAAGTACGCGAAGCGGAGCGCTGTTACAGATATATATCTTTTTTTGAACGTTAATTTCTCAAAATCCACTGGAGCACACATATTGAGACCTAGCAAAGGCACATCGGGCTACCAGTCCCTAATATTTTACCAAGTTTCGTGCAAATCCCTTCAGCCGTTCGATTATTATTATTATTTATTTTTTTTGCCCCGCGGGGCCCTTTTAAAACCTCCACATCAAACCTAGGGGGTCAGCGAGGATCTACTATGCCCCCTTATGGTCATTTGCCCCTTCGCTTTGGCCTCCTCTTGTCTCTCGATCCTACCGAGAGACAAGATGGCGGCCGCTACGGACTGTTTGGAATGTTGACAGACGCCGGAGAACCAATCAGCTTCGCTTCACAAAGCTCCGTTGCGCGAAAAGTCCGCGAACCGGAGCGCTGCCCGGTCCGCTGTTACAGATATATATCTTTTTTTAAACGTTAATTTCTCAAAATCCACTGTAGCACATATATTGAGACCTACAAAAGGCACATCGGGCTACCAGTCCCTACAATTTTGCCAAGTTTCGTGCAAATCCATTCAGCCGTTTGGGCTAAAAGTGAGGCCAACCGCCCTACGGAAAACTCAATGTTAAAAACACGTTTTGGGACCCCCCTTTTTTCTCGACCCCCCCTGGACGAACCCCCCCCCAATTTTCAGGGGCTGCTCAGAAACAAAATGTGCCATTTTCCTGAAAATTTTCAGCCAATTCCGTCCACAAACGCCAAAGTTATTAGACATAGAATTTTCCAAAAACCCATAGAGAAAAAATCCTAACTATATATATATTCACAGAAAAAACCATAGGTTATAGACCATATATAGTTAGGAATTAGCATTTACAAAACCTTGAAAATTCACTGAAAAAACCATAGGTTATAGACCATATATAGTTAGGAAATAGCATTTAGAAAACCTTATTTTACTCACACAAAACCATTGAAATTCCATATATAGTTAGTTGCACTAACTATATATCGCGCACCTGCAATCCACTGCTGATGATGTCACATATTACATCATTCATGACATGGTCAGTGACATCACTGATGACATCACTGATGACATCTCAAATGACATCACTGATGACATCACTGATGACATCTCATTTGACATTACTGATCACATCACTGATGACATCATTCATGTGATGATACAATGAACCTCTTCAGACTCTAATATAACCTTAGATACACTCAGTGTAAACAGACACTCACAGACTGTCACTCATCCATGGAGTTACTCACACACCTAGTCAGTCTTGCAAAGAATCAATCACACCTCGATTTCCTCAACTATATAGTTATACACACCTTACTTATTGGAACATATATTAACACATATTTACTCTGTTATACAATCCCTGATACAAGTTCACAATAATCCATACAGCCACTCACACATTCACTGGCTCTTATGCACAGTTATTTATATATGTCAACTATCACATGTACTGTGTTTTACATATGTACTTACTTTGACATGTAGCACTGAGATATCCATTCACTCACCAATACACTCATGCACACAGTCAACCGCCCATACAGATGTTTCCACATGCACTTTTGAACCCATACATCTAGTGAATCAACTGCTCACACATCTATGCACAGAGTCATACACCTCCCAGACACCCACACACACACTCAGTCTCCCATACAAATACTTGGGCAACTAATCAATAACCCATATAGTTAGTCATATAGCTAATGATCAACACATGCATCAGATTACAAAACAACAGACACAATGATGCACAATTTAAAACAGTTTAGTCACTAACCCATGCACTCAGTGAGACACATTTAATCACTCACTTATACAGTCAGTCATGCACCTACTAAATCCTTCATCCAGACACTTATACATCCACTCATTCTTCAATATGTAAGACATATTTTAACTTTACAGAAGCATACAGTCACTGGATGTTGTCATCAGTGATGTCATCAGTGATGTCATTTGAGATGTCATCAGTGATGTCATCAGTGATGTCACTGACCATGTCATGAATGATGTAATATGTGACATCATCAGCAGTGGATTGCAGGTGCGCGATATATAGTTAGTGCAACTAACTATATATGGAATTTCAATGGTTTTGTGTGAGTAAAATAAGGTTTTCTAAATGCTATTTCCTAACTATATATGGTCTATAACCTATGGTTTTTTCAGTGAATTTTCAAGGTTTTGTAAATGCTAATTCCTAACTATATATGGTCTATAACCTATGGTTTTTTCTGTGAATTTCATTGGTTTTTTAACAGCTAATATCTGTAGCTGTAAAATGTATTCTTCTTTAAATCCAAAAATATATTTTATATGTTTATGAATATTTTTTTTTTTAAATATTTTTTTTTCTTCGTTCCCGCTTCGCGAATCAGGAAGCTTCCCGTTAGCTGACCTTGATGCCGCAAAATAGACCGCGAGCCGGTAAACGTTTCTTTACCGCAAGTGCCGCGTTAGAAAACAACATCGTGACGCCTCCCGTCCGCATGACGTTCCACGTTGTCGCTTGATACGTCATATGACGTGCTACGTTAGCGAACTGGTACGCGAAGCGAGTGCCAAAGCGCAGGTTTCTGGAAGCAAACAGGGAGGCCCTGCAAAGCGCTTAACGTAAACACAGCAAGTCATGTGACTTGGTAATAACACTTTTCATTGGTTCATTTCACTTTTGGTTTCCTAATGATGTAAGACTAGGTCATATAATCTAAAATGAACACTTTTGATTGGTTGAGAACTCTTGTTTTTCCCAAATGATGAAAATCCCTCCTTCTTTCCTCACTCTGACTTTCATCATTGTGAGAGAAAGACCCTTTGTGATCACTGAGCAATGGCTTCTTTAGTAGCTTCAGCTGGTGCTTCCCCACCACCTCCACCACATCCAAGGAAGAGTGGACCACCTGCTCAAGTTGTAATTCAACAAGAAGAAGAAGAAGAGGAACAGGAGGACGAGCACGAAGAGAGGCAGTTTTTGCCTGAGCAGCCCAAGACGTCTCACCGGAAAGAAAACTTCATTTGGCAATTTTTTAAAATTCCCAAAGGTCAGAAAAAAGTAAATGCAAGATACGTAACTTGCCTTATATGTCAAGATAGACTGTCCAGAGGGACCGACAAAAAATACAGTTTCGGAAACTACACAATGCATCGCCATATGACTAGGTGGCATCCTAACAACTACAGTGCTGCACAGTTTCGGAACGACCTAGATAATCTCCCTATTATGGCCAGAAGATCTGTTGTACCGGAAGTAACGGGACCAGAGGGCAGGGAGATGGTGCCAAATATACAAATGAGATTTGGTGAAGTAAAACACACCTGCGTATTTTGCGATGGATTCATTTCCTACGGAGAAAGAAGCATCACTCTGATCAACAGAGCTATTGACTATCATATGCAAGTTTGTCCGAAACGCCCAAAATAATAAATACTTCTTTTTTTTGTTTTGTTGCTCCTGTTGAGCCCTTTACAATGAATCGTTTTCATTGCCCCCTCCAAGAAAAACCCAAAAAAATATAAAACTGTTCCGAAAAATTCAAAAACAGTAAAAAAATGTTCAGAAAAATAAAAAAAAAAGTTCTTTTCAGAACTACCTCCCCGTTATTAAAAAATTGGTACAATATTTGGAACTGTGCCAACCTCTATTTCTCTTAGTTCGCTTCCTAGTTCGCTCGCTGGTACGCGAACTGGAAGCGAACCAAAAACAGTAAGTATAAGGGAAGGAAACACACACTTATGTTAAAAGAAAGACAGCTATAGGGGAGTAAACTAGAGATACTATTACCCATAATCCACTACTGATGATGTCACATATTACATCATTCATGACATGCTCAGTGACATCATCAGCAGAGGATTGCGGGTTTTTTGGCAACATGCCTTATCCACGGTTTAATAACGCTGCCTTTTGCTTTATATAAGTTTTCAAATTGTATGAAATATATACCAATAGGTCTTTATGAACCTTTAGGTAGTGCTTTTGTTCATGAGGTCTGGTCGCTTCCATACACATACAGATGTTTCAAAGATGATCAAGAAGTTTATCTGAATGGAGAGGAATGCACTGAGACGCCAGATCATTCACTAATGTGTAGGCACATACAGTTACACGATTCATGCAACAAACACCGACCAAATATGGCTTGCGTGTTGCAAGGCACGCCAGTTCCTGCTATCATCCCCACGTTCAAGTTGTTGGAAAATGGTAGTTATTTGATGCTCAATAATGAAGATTGTTCTGAGTTAATTAAAAGTATTCCTTTTATCGTAACAGTAAGTGAACGGGTTATTTGCTGCAGAAATGTTCTATTTCCTCCCACACGTGAACATAGGGAGTTTTCAATCTGGCCACAAATACCAACCTTGGGACACGTTTCAACGGCATGACAAGAATAAGAGCTCTTTTGTCTCAGAGAGAGGTGGCCTTGAGTTCGGCCCGTGAAACTTTCGTACTTCACATAGCGAACACCCGTACACAGGTTTGCCTTTCAATTTCAGCAACATGTTTCCGACTATCTTTAACGCATCCTCCACAAAATCCCTGGCACACTTTTTTAAAGTTGTTACCAGTGGTCTCGTGACTTCATTTGAGAAAATCTTTGGAGTCATCCCTGCTCCCTTTCATTCCATTTTCTCCACTCTGGTTCGTGGATTGCATTTTTACTTGCATTACCAGCGGACGCTCTTGTGCTTTTTTACATTTTTAAATATGGATGTCCCTCCTATGCAACCTCCGACCCTGCAGCTGCTGACACTGTTCCGCAATCGCATGCTAGAATATTATGGCACAATGCCGTTGGCGATATTAAGCACGGCATATGGATTATCTTTTCGGTTCTCCTACTTCACCTGTGTCCAGCCTGTATTTCACTGCCTGACCTGTGATTTCGATTGGGCCATTGATTTGTGTCTCTGCGGACCGGTTTCTCCTGACGTCGACTTTAATCAGCTGATGACTCCTATCATTACTCACGAGTTGATTTGTCCTGGCGAAAGGATTATGGCTGTGGCATTGATGCATGGACTACTTGGTCCCTGGAATTTACTGGCGGCAGCACAGTCTTTCTTGGAACACAGCTTTCTTGAAAACCCACCGAGCTGTCCTCTGATGGTGATAGAGGATCCGGTGCTGGGAGAGCACGTATGTTCTTTTCCGCTTTTAAATTGGATGGCTGAACTGTTTTCGGATGAAGACGGTGACTTCCTATTGGAGGCTGTTGCAGCTTATTTTGCATACACAGTTATGTCATAGACCTTTTTCATGTTTCATATGCTGAGTACTAGCATTTCATTGACAATTCATTGACTTATTTGTCAAGTTTTTATTATTTACCTTGCCTATTGGCTTAAGACTCGATAAAGTACTTGGCTGTTTTATTTTTCTTTAGCATTGAATTTTCCTAGTTTTTAATGCTTTACCTTGCGGACCGTCCACATATAAACTTGCAATCTGCTCTCATGAGATGGCACTTCTATTATCTTATTCAGTTCGTTTCCGGATCATGAGGAGGTGTCATCTAGGTCCTGGATATCTTTACACCGTGTTAAGTTAGCATGGGCTCATTACCGGTTTAAACGCCATTTTTCCTTTTTTGCAACTTCTGCACACGACACTTAGTTGTTGCTTTAGCTTTCCACCTAGTAGTTCATCGTGGTTTACATGAGAATAATATGTTATTGGTCTACTATCTGCTTTACTTGTTAAACTATATCTGTACAGCGAGTGCTAAAGTTTCAAGAACAACACGATACAGAATTGTTATGAGGTCTGATCTCCACGACTTCATACTCATAACATAAGTGCAACTTCTGCCAATTCTGGGCATGAGGCGGGTTTTATATTGCTTTGCCGAACACACATACACAACACTTGATGCGGTTCACATGAAGAGAGAGCTGGTGTATGCTGATGTGATTCCTTCAAATCTAAGACACTAAAGTATGGGCACGCCCTAAACCAACACAAAGAGACCTTCTTAGCAAATAATATAATATGTGTATTAGGGAGGGTGAGATATAAGCAGCCGCGGGCCGTGGAGGGAGTTACGGTGAGGCAGGGAGGCGGGGAGGGGGAGAAGCAGGGTGGAGCCCTCTCTACCTTGCCCCTCCCCCTCCCCGCCTCCCTGCCCCACCGTAACTCCCTCCACGGCCCGCGGCTGCTTATAAGTGTTGCTAACTCTTATTCATTTACAGCATGTTAACATACTGTCACCATTCGCTTTTTATGTACTAGTAACTATGCTGGTAATTTTGCTACTGATAATATGTGTACTTGTATTCTCCACCCTGCTTCTCCCCCTCCCCGCCTCCCTGCCTCACCGTAACTCCCTCCACGGCCCGCGGCTGCTTATAAGTGTTGCTAACTCTTATTCATTTACAGCATGTTAACATACTATCACCATTCACTTTTTATGTACTAGTAACTATGCTGGTAATTTTGCTACTGATAATATGTGTACTTTTATTATCTAAGGTACTACGCCTGAGAAGACGGCATTAGTAAATAAACATTTCAAATACACATGTGTTCTTCTTAACTCCATGTTCTGGTTTCTAAGAAATATATAACGACCGACTGTTCATGAGTTCCACGTATCCTGAGGTACTATAAGTTCATATTCTGGATTGTCTAAACATTGAGAGTTTGTTATATCCAATGTGACACTGTACCTAGCCTGCTAAATAGTTTTTGATTACTAACGTGAGTTTTGGGACACCCTAATTCGCCGAGGTTCCAATCCTCTGTCCACAGTTCTGTGTGAGAACAGAAACCCTGCGACAGGGGCACCCCCGACCCTTGCTGGACCTTCATCACACTTGCGATACAACTCCAGCAATGCGCCACCTTTACGGCACAGATACATCACGCATCTGTGCTGTTTTTGCCCCATGATGCGCCGCATTGTAAATGCAGCACACCATAGGTGACGGAACAGCGGCACAGAATGACTAACACATCCCTGGTGATGCGCCAGTCATCATAAATCTATCCCTATGCTTCTTATCTTGTTAGAGATGAACCGCCATATGTATCATCAAAGTTATTTGCATTTCCTAAATAGCGAACTTTAAGGAATAAATAGCGATTCTTTACCATTCCTAGTTTGCGATGAGCTATTTGCTAATTAGCCGAATGTAGCCCAATGAAGCCCAATGTAGCCCAATGTAGCCCAAAGATGGCCGCCAGACACACAAAAAAACAAATGTAGCCCAAATATCAGCCAGATGTAGCCCAACTATAGCCCAGTGACAGAATGACCAATCAGCTTCGCAAACCTCCGTTACGCGAAGCGGAGCGCTGTTACAGATATATATCTTTTTTTGAACGTTAATTTCTCAAAATCCACTGGAGCACATATATTGAGACCTAGCAAAGGCACATCGGGCTACCAGTCCCTAATATTTTGCCAAGTTTCGTGCAAATCCATTCAGCCGTTCAATTATTATTTTTATTATTTTTTTTTGCCCCGCGGGGCCCTTTTAAAACCTCCACATCAAACCTAGGGGGTCAGCGAGGATCTACTATGCCCCCTTATAGTTATTTCCCCCTTTGTTTTGACCTCCTCTTGTCTCTCGATCCTACCGAGAGACAAGATGGCGGCCGCTACGGACTGTTTGGAATGTTGACAGACGCCGGAGAACCAATCAGCTTCGCTTCACAAAGCTCCGTTGCGCGAAAAGTCCGCGAACCAGAGCGCTAACCGGTCCGCTGTTACAGATATATATCTTTTTTTAAACGTTAATTTCTCAAAATCCACTGGAGCACATATATTGAGACCTACAAAAGGCACATCGGGCTACCAGTCCCTACAATTTTGCCAAGTTTCGTGCAAATCCATTCAGCCGTTCGGGCTAAAAGTGAGGCCAACCGCCCTATGGAAAACTCAATGTTAAAAACACGTTTTGGGACCCCCCTTTTTTCTCGGCCCCCACTGGACGAACCCCCGCCAAATTTTCAAGGGCTGCTCAGAAACAAAATGTGCCATTTTCCTGAAAATTTCAGCCAATTCCGTCCACAAACGCCAAAGTTATTAGACATAGAATTTTCAAAAAACCCATAGAGAAAAAATCCTAACTATATATACCTACTGGCGACCGCCAGTAGGTAATATACATATATTATATATATATATATATATATATATATATATATATATTACCTACTGGCGGTCGCCAGTAGGTAGTTATAGTTAGGATTGATTTCCATAGGGAAATCGCAACATTCTATTTGGAATAACTTTGGCGCCGGTTGAGCAAACGGCCTGAATTTGTCAGCAACTTTGCCTCGCGGTGCTCCGCACCTTCCCTGAAAGTTTGGGGGGGATTCGTCAAGCAGGGGCCGAGATAAAAGGGGGGTCCCAAAACGTGTTTTCCCCATGTTAATTTCCATAGGGCGGTCTGTCGCACTTTTAGCTCGAACGGCTGAATGGATTTTCACCAAACTTGGCAAAATTGTAGGGACTGGTAGCCCGATGTGCCTTTGCTATGTCTCAAGATATGTGCTCCAGAGGATTTTGATTAATTTAGGTTCCAAAAAATGTATATATCTAGAGCTGCGCCCTGGTACGCGTACCGGGGAGCGCTCCGGGCGCGCCACGCGACTTGCGCACGGCAAGCTGATTGGCTCTCGGGTGTCTGTAAACATTCGAAACAGTTCGCAGCGGCCGCCATCTTGTGTCTCGGTAGGATCGAGACACAAGAGGTGGCAAAAATCAAAGGGGGAAATGAGCAAAAGGGGGCAGGGTACATTCTCCCTGAGCCCCTAGGTTTTATGTGGGGGCCATAAAAGGGTC
The DNA here is from genome assembly GCF_964261635.1 of Lissotriton helveticus. NCBI lineage: Eukaryota > Metazoa > Chordata > Amphibia > Caudata > Salamandridae > Lissotriton > Lissotriton helveticus. The sequence continues at coordinate 1,140,469,457 of NC_136059.1, read as the reverse complement.
TCACGGGGTGAAAAAAATATATATATATTTTTTCGATTTTCGCGGGGGGGAGCGCCCGGTACGCGCACCGGGGAGCGTACCAGGGAGCGTACCATGGAGATAAAAGAATGACAGACTTTTTGAAAAAAAAATAGCATTTTTTTATAAATTGGAGGTAGTTCTGAAAAGAACTTTTTTTTGTTTTTGTTGTTTTATATTTTTTTATACTTTTTAAAACGATTTTATATATTTTTGGGATTTTTTTCAGGGGAAAAACAAAAACAGGGATTCAAAAACTGCTCAACAGGAGCAAAAAAATGTGAAAATTTAGGAACGGGGAGGGCAGCGGTGATCCTGTTTCTTTATAGCAATGAGTTCAACACTCTGCTCCCTATGGCAGAGGAGTTCGTCACACTGCGGGCACAGAAATTTGATGCCTGCAAACACCGGCTGTATGTTAGGGACCATTCTTCCACGTGGTGGTCCCGAAGGTGTTGCTCCACCAGTGGAGGTGCTGCCGCCATCTGTTGGTAAATTCCGTGCCAGCTCCCTGACACTCTCCCTGGCAAAGTTGATTGGGTGTTTTCTCTTGACATGCCTAATTAAATTGGCATTTCCAAAGCTATATTTTTTTAGAGGATTGCCTCTGGATAAAATACTGCCACATATTTTGCAGGTTACTTTTGGAGCATTAACTTTTTTTTGTCCTTCAGGGATGTCATAAAATTTCCAGATGAAGTGGTTCTTTTGTTTCTGGTGAGGAGGGTCCTCATGCAAAAATTCATCTGAATCACTGCTGGATGACTCCCTTGCAGCCATTGCTGTAGATCAGGAAAATTAGGAAAAGAAGACAATACACAGAACAGCTCTTGCTCTATCCAAGTACAAAGCAATAGTGAGAGAAATGGGTGGGTTTCTCAAATTTTTTTTAAAAAAAAGTTCTGAACTAATGAAAGTGTTATTTTGAAGTCACATGGCTTGATGCGCTTACGCTACGCGCCCTGGGGCGCGTCCCGGGGCGCGTAGCGTAAGCGCGTCGGGGCGCTTACGTTGCGCGATCGTATGCGCTTCCGGGTGCGCTTACGCGATGCGTCATAAGACGCATCTCGCGGCTACGCGATACGTGTCTTATGACGCAAGGCGTGGCGGCTACGCGATACGTCACGATGTTGTTTTCGTTCGCGGCAATAGCGCTATCGGGACGCTCACCAGTACGCGCCCCGGGGCGCGCTGAAACATTGCGCTTACCCGTGCGTGTACCGGTACGCGCCCCGGGAGCGCCCCGGGGTGAAAAATAAAAATAAATAAAAAAAATTGACATAATTATACAATATGAAATTCGCTTTAAAATGTATTATTTTTTATAACTATAAAGATTTGCTATTAAAAAACCATTGAAATTCACTGAAAAAACCATAGGTTTCACACCAGTTATAGTTAGGAATTAGCATTTAAAAACCTATTAAATTCACTGAAAAAACCATAGGTTTCACACCAGTTATAGTTAGCTGAACATTTTACTCGCATAAAACCATTGAAATTCCCACGTTATAGTTAGTTGGACTCACTATAACTTGCGCGTGCAATGCACTGCTGATGACATCACATATTACATCACTCATGACATGGTCAGTGACATCACTCATGACATCACTGATGACACCATCCAGTGAATGTGTGTATTTTTAAAAAATAATTATGTGTTATATATGTATATGTAAAAGTTGATGGAAGAATAAATGTTTAAATAAGTGTTTACATGGATGTTTTTAAAAAAAATGATTGGTTAACTCGCTTATTAAGTGTATGTTAGTGAATACATATATTAGTGAGTAATGTTTAAATATTTAAATATATGGATTAGTGTTTCACTTTGTGTATAAGTGGCTGCATGGGTTGGTGAGTAGCTACATGTGTAGGTATATGGGTTATTCGATGTTTTTCTTAATATCAGTATGAGTGTTTGTATGGTTTGGTGGGGGTATTACTTAGCACATAGATGCATGAGTGACTGACTCTCTGTTTGTATGTGTTTTGAAGACCGCATATGTGCAGGACTGTATGGGTGGATGAGTGTATATATGTGTGTGTTAGTGACTGAATGACTGTCTCACTAGTGTCTTTATCAGTAACTACATATGTTTTAATCTAATATATGTGAATATTGATGTATATGTGTATGTGTAAGTTTCCTTAGAAGTAAGGTGGTAGTGTGTGTATATCTGTATATGCAAATAAATGGATGTTCAATAGTTTATTTGCATGTGTGAGTATGTGTGTGAGTAACTTTTGGATGACTGTCGGTGTGTAACAGGATGTATAGGTGTATCACTACATATGATGAGTGAGTATATGTATGAGTGACTATATACAACTGTTTGTGAATGAGTGGATGTGTATATAGATGGTGGAATTATTTAATTGGTTGTTGTAACTGATATGGGTATCTCCATTTTTTTGAAAATGTTAGTTTCTATTTTTGAATATGTGTTTCAAGGGTTACATTACAGTGAAAGGAGGTCTGTCACTCTGTCACAAGGATGGTGTCATCAGTGATGTCATGAGTGATGTCACTGACCATGTCATGAGTGATGTAATATGTGACGTCATCAGCAGTGCATTGCACGCGCAAGTTATAGTGAGTCCAACTAACAATAACGTGGGAATTTCAATGGTTTTATGCGAGTAAAATGTTCAGCTAACTATAACTGGTGTGAAACCTATGGTTTTTTCAGTGAATATATATATATATATATATATATAGTCACTGATCACATAAATTCAGCCGTATAGTTACCTGAGCTAACTATGACTTACGCCCCGCAATGCACTGCTTATGACCTCACATATTACATCACTCATGACATGGTCAGTGCAGTGACATCACTGATGACATCTCAAATGACATCACTGATGACATTACTGATAACATCATCAAGTGAGTGTAAGTGTTTTCTAAGAGTGTATGATTGTTAAACATATATACTTACCTACTACAAAAGTTAAATTAGTATACTAAGTGCACTACTAATGAGTGATACTGCATCTAGCATATATATTGTGAGTGGCTGTGTGACTGTGTGTATCCTTGTGTGTATGTGTGTGTGAGTGGCTATATGGATATATAAGTGGGTGTATGAGTAGTTGTGTGGGTGGTTCTAGTGGTGAGTGGGAGTGTCAGTGGCTGTATGGATAAGTGAGTGGGGGGTGAGTGGCTCTATGGGTGGGTAATATGGTGTGTAAGTGACTATAGGTGAGTGAGTGGGTGTCTGCATGGCTGTGTGAGTGAGTGATCTGGTATGTGAGTGGCTGTATTGGAGATTGAGTGTCTGTGTGAACGGCTATATGGGTGAGTGAGCAGATGTGTGAGTTCTTGTATGGATGTGTGAATGGGTATGTAAGTGTTGTGTGGGTATGTGAGTGAGTGTATGAGTGCTTGTATGGGTAAGTTAGTGGCTGTGTTGACAGGCTGTATGGGTCAGTGAGTGGGAGTGTCAGTGACTGTATAGGTAAATAAGTGGGTGTGTGAGTAGCTGTATGAGTTAGTTTGTGGGTATGTGTTAGACTTGGCCTTTTCAGCTGGTTAAACCCCAGAATTTCTGCTTGCTTGCCTCCTGTTTTTGACCTTGTTTTTGTTGGTGTTAGGACTCTGGGCACTTTACCACTGTTATTCAGTGCTAAAGTGCATATGCTCTCCAAGTAAACTGTCTATGGATTGTTGTTTCCTTGATTGTTTTATTTGATTTACTACTAAGTCCCTAGTTATGTGCACATGTGTGCCCAGGGACTGTAAATTAAATGCTTCTAGTGGACCTGCAGCACTGATTATGTCACCCACAACAGTAGCATTTCAAAGGGGTTCTCAGACCTGCCAGTGCACTGCCTGTCCACAGTTTTTATAAGCAATGTTGACCTGGCAGGTACACCCACTTGCCAGGTCCTTCCCTTCCCTTTTCTTACATCTAAGTCACCCCTAAGGTACCAACTTTAAAGGAAAATGTGGTATTAATATTTGGGCCCTGACCCCAGAACTTTAGATTACTGCTGAACTAAGAAACCTGCCAGGAAGAAGAGCTGGAAGAGCTGTGAGGAGAGACTATCACTTTGCTGTGTGCCTTGCTGTGGTTGGCCTGCAGTTGCTGCTTCTGTCTTGGGCAGGGAAAGGACTGGACTGTTCTTTCTGCATTCTATGTATCTCCAAGGTCTTGATGTAGAGCTTGCCTACTGTTGGATGTCTTAGGAAAATCAAACACTTCAACTTCTTCAGGGTATCTCCTTCTGGATGTTTAAGCTGCCACAGAGGAAAAAGGTAACCTGATGACACCACTGAGCCGCTGCTTGCACCGTGACTTGTGGGCACCACACTCGGCACCGCCTCGCTTCCCACCACCCCCACTGCAGCCTTGGCCCACTGATGCCAGCACCATTGACTCCAGTTTGCCAACTGATGCTGCTGTCTGCACCATGACCTGTGGACCCCCACACACCTAATTGCCCGGTCTCGCACCACAGCCTTAGGTCTGCTGACGACAGTGCTTCAGCAACGATAATGCCGCTGCCTGCACCATGACCTGTCAGCACCGCAATGAGCTCCGCCTCGCTTCACACTGCTCCACTTCGCAATGCAGCCCTGGTCTCACTGACACCACTGGACAAGTGTCACCGAGCCGCTGCCTGCACCAGGACCTGAGGGCACCGCACACCGCACCACACCACTTCACACTGCAGTCCCACGCCTTCCGACACCAGTGTTCCTGGCTTCAAACTCAAGGAGTTTGACCTGCAACACATGTGATTTCAAGGGCCTGATGACTCCGGAACCGACTTCCAGAACTGACGCCTGCCGATGCCACTCTTCTGGAGATCACCGTAAGGTCTGACTCCCTGCATCTCCAAAAGTACTGATTCACGGGTCTCCCCAACACCGTAGATGGCCTGCGACGCTGCGACCGGTCGGACCTGTTTGATTTGTTTGTTTGCGACGACATGATAGCCACGGACAGAGCTATTGACTTTTTAAGGAACTGTGTATACAGTCTATTTTTGCTTTATTGGTCTTGTGGATTACTGTATGTTGTTTTTTTATCGCTGTGATCTTGTTTTACACAGATAAATATTGAATCTAAAACTGATGTGGCGTCTTTTTGTAGTCTTTTCACTGTATTACTGTTTGTTATATGCAAATGCTTTACACACTGCCTCTGAGATAAGCCTCACTGCTCGTGCCAAGCTACCAAAGGGGTGAGCAGGGGTTATTTTACATGTGTAATCCCCTTTTCCTGACTTGTGTGGTGTATTCTGCCTGGCTTAGGTGCATACCCCAGTCAACCAGAAAACCCATTTCTAACAGTATGTGACTGGCTGTGTGGGTGAGTGGCTAGTTGCATGAGTAACTGTATGGGTGATTGAATAGTTATGTGAATGGCTGTACGAGTGGGTGTGTGAGTGCCTTAATAAAGGAGTGAGTGGGTATGTGAGTACTGGTATGGATCTGTGAATGAGCATGTGAGTGATTGTGTGGGAGGGTGTATGAGAGGTTGTATGTGGGTGTGACTGGCTGTGTGAGTGGTTCTGTGGATGATGTCATCAGTGATGTCATTTGTGATGTCATCGGTGATGTCACTGACCATGTCATGAGTGATGTCATTTGTGAGGGCATAAGCAGTGCATTGCGCGGGGCATAAGTTATAGTTACCTCGGGTAACTATAACTGCTGAATTTCACTGGCTTTGTACGAGTGAAATCTGAGCCTATCACGTCCCTATAACCTTTGTCTTTTTCAGTGAATTTCTAGGTTTTTAAAAAATTCTATTTCCTGACTATAAACCTCCGTTTTGACATGGATGGAATCTGTAGAAGTGATGGAGTTCACTTTACAGATGAAGGCAACAGAGTGTTTCTAACCAACCTAACTCTGCCTCCAGTGTTATTTGTAGCTGTCGTATACACACAATCAACATAAAGACTCTTGTCAGAGCCACCCTAGTGCTCAAAATATTGTTAATTTTCTTAATAAAGTTGATTTTTTCCAATTTTTGGAATGTTCAGAACAACGTGCCAATGGTCGCAAATATGTTGCAAAATCATAAAACAAAAGCAGACATTCAACAATCAACAGCACATGCAAAAATGATAACTAAAATAATTCATTCTACACATTGTACTACGCATATAACTATATACATGGTTGCTTAAAACATGTTTAAACTCATGTTCTTGTAGTACACTTCATTAAAAACAATCATTAAAAGCAATTTTTCTGTGTTGAGAATGACGTCAGTAAAACACAAATTATAGTATTTTACACACAAGGGGTTTATTACTGTACTGTTTAAACTCATATTATTCTACTAAGTTTCTATAAAAAACATCTTCAAAACCTATTTTCTGTTTTCACGGTAACACTGAGAGTCATGATGACATCGCTAACCGTGACCATCACGAATACGTTGCAAAAAGGCAAAGCAAAAGCAGGAATTCAATATCCACCATCATATTCAAAATATACGACTATATAATGAATTTTAACCATCAGACTAGATACATCACTATCTAAATAACTCTATAAAACATTTATAAGTTTCTCAATATCTCTGTAACAGTGTGTATTAATGATTAACTGGGTTAGGTAAGTGGCTGCATGAGTCTCTGGGTGGGTCTGTGACGGGGTACATCAGTCTCTGAGTGGGTCTGTCAGTGGATGCATACATTTCTGACTGAGATTGTGACTGAGTGTATGAGTGTCTTGTTATGTGAGTGCTTTAATGAGTCCCTGAGTTGATCTGTGAGTGGGTGCATGAGTCTCTTAGTGGGTCTCTTACCAGGTGCATGAGTCTCTGACTAGGCTTTGTGAGTGGGTGCATAAGTGTTTAAGTGTTTCTGGCACTGGGTACATAACTCTTTCAGTGAGTGTGTGAGTGGCTATCTGAGTGGTTCTGTGAGTGAGTGTATGAATCTCTCACTGGGTCTGTCTTTGGGTGCCTAAGTCTCTGAGTGTGTATGTGACTAGGTGCATGTGTGTCTGAGTGGATATGCAAGTGGGTGCATGAGTCTCTGGCTGTGCGAGTGGGTGCATGAGTCTCTTAGTGGATATGTGAGTGGGCGTGTGAGTCTTAGAGTGGTTATGTGACTGGGAATATAAGTCTGTGAGTGGGTATGCGAGTAGACTCATGAGTCTCTGAGAGAATCTGTGAGTGGGTGCAAGTGTATTTGAGTGGGTATCTCAGTGGGTGTATGAGTGTCTGAGTGGTTATGTGAATGGGTGTATTAGTGTCTGAGTGGGTATGTCAGTGGGTACATAAGTGTGTTACTGGATCTAAGAGTGGGCGCATAAGTGTATTAATGGATCTGTGAGTGTGTGTATGAATCTTTGCCTGAGTCTGTGATTGGGTGCATAAGTCTGTGAGTGGGTGTGTGAGTGGGAGTGGGAGTGTTTGAGTAGGTCTGTGAGTGGGTGTAAGAGTCTCTGAGTGTGTTTGTGAATGGGTGCATAAGTCTTTGAGTGGGTATGTGAGTGGGTGCAAGTGTATCTGAGTTGGTATGTGAGTGGGTGTATGAGTGTCTGACTTGGTATATGAATGGGTATCTGAGTGGGTATGTGAGTGGGTGTATGACTGTCTGAGTGGGATAAGTGAGTGGAAACATGAATCTGCGACTGTGACCATCGAGTGTGTATATATAAATATAAATATACATTTTTCTATTTTCACCAATTTTCGCAATGTCACCGCGATCTTCGCAATGTCCCCACGGCGTTACACGGGGCTGCACTGGCAGTCATGTCGTCATCGCGAATATCGTGCATAGTAAAAAGTATTTTGGACTTATAACATGTGTCACTACCACCCCTATTTCTGAACTATGAGGGTCAGAGTACCACCACCCTGACTCCTTATGTCACTTGTTACAGATATTTTCAGCCCCTGGAACTATTCCCGTTTCGAAAAATGGCAGCTGCAAATTTCTATTTAGGTTACATTCAGCCAATGACAGCATTCCTGTTGGCGCATGCATTTGTGATTAACCGCGATATCGTCATGAAATATCCATGGCCACAGATATTGCTAACTTTTTCTTCTTAGGTTTCTCAGGAACTACTGAATGGATTTAAACCAAATAACATAAAGCACAATCTATGAACCTAAATCTAGCTTTTTGCCAATTTTTTTGTAATTCCATCCAGTTGTTCGGGTTGTAGTCCTGTTTACAGGTCCTATTTGAATTAACATTGCGCATGCACCCTTTTGTAACCTCATTTTTCTCAGCCACCCTTCACGATTCACTTCAAAACTTTCTGTGTGTAACAAGAATCACCGGAGCACTTATTTTGTTGAAATTTCCGTGAAGATTCATTAAACAACTCCAAAAGTTATAGGCAAGTCAAAAAATGCTTTTCCTAAGGAATCATGGTCCTAACTATAACTACCTATTGGTGACTGCCTGTAGGTGATATATATATATATATGAATACATGCACCGGCATACCCTCCCTCACAGCAGTTGGAGTTCCCGCAGGGCGTACCAGCTCCAATGCCTGCCGCCTGGTACCAGCATGGAGGGGAGGTGGTGTTGCACGTAAAAATCAAGTTCAGACATCTCCGCTTCTGAAAAAATGGTTCAGGGATGGACCCATTTGGCGGCGCCAGCTAGCAGCCGCACTGGCCTCACCACTCCCTGTATCGCCCTGCTCTGGCATGGTGCTGGGTGTGGAAGGAATTACTAGAAGAATGAAGGAAGAACTAAGGAAAGTAGAGGGAAAATCAAAAAGTACAAAAAGTCATGAAATAGAAAAAAAGTAACATAAACAAAGACACACACTAATAAAATAAAGTTAAATGAGGGGTGGATTAGTGGGATAGGGGAGGACTGCAAAGATTTAATCAGGCTCAGAAAATCAGGCCCAGCACATGCACAGAACAGGAAAGCAGGTAAAACAAAAAGGGGGCGCACATGGGGACTGTGTGGTGCTATTCAAAGTGCTTTTGCGACACAGACAAGCTCATCGTGCTACTGAAATGCAAAAAAGCAGAGCACTTCTGCCCGCTCACGGAGTTCCCCTGAATCTTGATGAGTTTTTTTTGCACTCCGTGGAATTCCGCTGAGTTAAACTCTCCGAATTCTACCCAGGTGTACTTTTTTACAATTTTTTACAAATTGTTAAATTCCCTTGATTATGTGAGCATAAATAGTGCCCAGCTCGAGTCATTATGTTTGTACATTTGGAAATGTTATTTAGTGCAGCATATCACTCATGGGTATTTTTTTCACAGTATAGATCACATTAAAGGAAAGTGATATGGAAAGGGTTGAGCCCAATCAACTTCAAAGTATGGTTTCTATCCTATTTTCCTCACGCTTCATTATCAAGTCTGTGGACTAGCTAAGATTTTAGCAGAAAACTAGCTAAAGGCTTGACTTAAAAAATATTCAGGTTCTGACCTGAATATCCAGATCAGAGCATTCAGCATGAGTGCATGGTATTCGTGGAGGTAGTTTTGATGTATCTTTCCTGTGTGTATTCTCTCTTGGGTTTTGATTTCAGATTACATGTATTTATAGGTATGTAGAAGGGAATCAGAGAGTGATTGCATCGTTCCAATATTAATAGGGGCTATAGAATTTAAAATGTGTCGATCACTATGTCTATCATACAGCTTCTAAAGTGGTGGATTGTTACAGTGTTAGTTTAGATTGTTAGAGAGGAAAGAGGAGAAATCTGAGGTAGTGGATTTTTGATGGTTTTTTCCAACTGAGAAGGAAGTCACCCAGAATGTGGTGTCTAAAATATTTCAAAATTATATTTGAAGAGTTCATTCAGTTCATTTACTAAGAAGTTGTTTTCATGGGGTTGGCATATAGAGAGAAGTCTCACTTTACTAGAATATGGGACTGTGGTCTGGAGTTAATAAGATTGAAATTAAGTAAACTTTTAGGAGTTGATTCTGATTTAGGTTACACTTGTTTTATGAATTAACACAATCATACCCCTTTGTTTGTCAACTCGGTCCTGTCAGAGTATGGTGTGGTATTGTGAAGATTTGAGAAGTATGTGAGAGCCAGATTTCATTCAGAATTAGTATCTCCAAATCAGGATCCTTGATAATTGCCAGTATGTTTGTGCAGTTTGAAACAGAAGATAACTACAGTTTACCAGAGTGTAGCTAAACCTCTAGCATGAGTGGGTTAAGAAGCGTGAGAGATATGGGTAATATTATAAGCATGAACTTTCAAGAGCATGTCTCCCTCATGGTTGACCATGATAGTCTAGGTCAACGGATGATGTAAATTGGAAAGCATCTAGGTGAAATGTGTGAAGAAACGGTGAGATTTTAGAAGAAGGTACTCACAAACATTTTGCCTGGGGCCAAAATGTTTTGTCTGTGATGTGTCAGAGAGCCTCATTGAGCCAACAGGGTTGGGTTGGGGCTGTTGACAGTAATGTTGGTGTAAAGCAAACAATACACATTTAATGGTTCAGTTGCACAATGTGAAACCAGAAAGCTGGGAATTAACTTGGCTTCCCCACTTAGCCAAATTGTGTGATCCTAGGCAATTGTTTTATTTTACTTTCCCTCCTGTTCTTCATTATCACGTAAAAGAGGACCTCGAAATACATGACTTCAGGATGTGCACTGTACAAAATCATTCTCTTGAGTTTGATTTAATAAAGTATAATGTTGTTTGTGTATAATAGGAACTTTCGTCCCCCAAAGAGTGCATATAGCAACTGGCTTGCCTCTTAGTACACTACTGGCATTGTTGTCAGGATGGGGGGTATAAATGTTTCTAAATTCATATTTGAAAACTACCCCTTTTTAAAAAATATTTCTCAATGCACTGAATATTAAGAATCCTGAGTTTTCTGAAAATGACCTCAGGGACACTGTGTATGTTCAGATCTGGTTCTGCAGTTAGGAAAGTGGATTACAAAGACTATGGGGCATATTTACAAGGAGACTGCGCCGCCGTACTGTCACTGTTTTTGACGCAGTGCGGGCACAGATTGCAGACACATATCTACGAGGCCACGCAAAGCCATTTTACGTGGCTTTTCATGGCCTCGTATATATGGAGTAACGCAAAGCAGCGCAAGTTGCTGCCTTGCCTTACTCTGCATCAAAGAGGCATTCCATGGGTGCTGTGGTGGGTGTTCCCACATAACACCCAAGGTCTTGTGAACCTGGAAATGCGTTAAAAGTATACGCCTCCCCAGGGATGGTTTAAGGGTTGTTTTTGAGAGGGAAGATGTCTCCTCCCCCACAAAAAACACCTGATTTCATGCAGACACCCTTGCACCATGGTGCAAGGGTGCCTGCATTGGCAAACAACAGCAGTTAGTCAGGACCAAAGGGATTTTATAAGACCAAGCTCTGACAAGTTCCCTAAATATATTTAACAACAGATATATCAGAGGGTCTAGAAAAAGAACTCAAAAAATGCACGCCATGTAATCCAAATGTTCATTAAACATGTGTATCACAATCTGAGGTCATACCTGTAGTGGTCAACCAAGGATACCCATCAGTCACCACACGGAACCGCCCTTCATCATTTGGGATTCCAAACAAGACCAAAATCACCTCCCCGATCGGCTTGGATGCCGAGTGGTGAAGTACCGACGGACAGAGCGGTGCTTCCCCTTTTCCTGAGCCGTGGCCAGGTGGGGTGAGGTGTTTACCTCTTACAAGTACGTAGTCTTACACGACTTGGAAGAGTGAAAGAAACGATGCAGACACCTAGTGATTTCAGGTGATGTCTGTATCTGTTCTGATTTTGAGCACTAGTTTTGGTTTCTTTTATCACCATTGTTTGCAGTAGCCTTTACTAGACACGGTCCTGAAGAAAGCAATGACAATTGTGTCACGAATTGCTGAAACATGTTGACCATTTAAAACATCTGGGCAGTCCATACTATAGTGACTGTCAGTAACTACTTTTTAACATTGGAGGTTTGGGTAGCACCCGAATACAATTATCAGTACCCTCTCATCCAATTTTAATTTCACTCCTTCTAATTTTTTTCACATTTTTTCACACTTATTTCTGTGCACTGCAACATCAGTCCCCCATGTATCATGTGTGCCAAGATCCTCTTAATTGAGTAGCAAGACCTTAGTAAGACCCATCTGACCGGTTAAGGGTACATTTACATACATCTGGACCCTTCACTGTGAAAGTATAGTGGCACCCCTGATTTTGGTCTTGTTTGGAATCCCAAATGATGAAGGGCGGTTCCGTGTCATCAACTGCTCTCTGAGCCGCAGAAGCAAACTCCCCTGGTGAGTCCTTCATTGCTCTAAATATACGTACTTGACTAACCAAAAGTCTGTGGGCATTAACAATTGTAATGCCCCTCCTCTGTAAGGAGAGCAATAAGGCTTTGAGCTCTCGAAGTGCATCACACATTACCCCCAAATCTCTGATAAAAGAATAGGATGTAAGCTTCTTCAAGAGACCTTCATATTTACTCCGGTCTCTTATGGGTCTTTAGAAGCATTCTCAAAATGGTTGCACAAGGCAGGGAAGCAGTTCCAAACAGCTTTCACAGATCTGTAACTGGATGCTACCCATCTAGTATCAAGCATTTTCCCTATCTTCTGAAGCTGTGCACATAGCTCGCTGGTGGCCAGATTTAGCTCTCTCTGGTTTTTTGGTGACATGCTGTATGTGGCATACAATGAGTCCATGAAAATCTTGAAGTGATTGACCCCGGCAACCTCATCAACTGTATCTGCCACAGCAAGTTCTAGTCTGTGAGCCAAGCAGTACCATGTCAGTACAAGATTTGGTAATTCTGATTTCAGCAATGCTACTACTCCTCCTTTTTTTACCAAACATTACTGCTGCTCCATCTGAACATACAGCACTCAAGATATCATGTAGCAGACTTTTTGTGAGTCCAACTTTTTCAAAGAAGCTTAGGAGAGCTGTCTTTACGCCAAGGGCATTTGTTTCTGCCTGCTCCAGCAGACGAAATAGATGGTCACTGGGGTACTTTCATTTCCAAAAATGCCACGGAGGTAGATGATTAAGGTAGAAGCATTCCTAATCGAAGTGCTTTCATCAATTAATACTGTGATCTTTGGTTTGTGTTGTCTGATATAACAGACCAATCTTTGTTGCATTTCCAGTGCAATGTGTTTTATTATTTCAGTTGCAGTCACATTGCTGTGCAAAACACGGCCCATTGCACTGCCATTCTTTGCCTGAAGGAGAATTAGATCGGGGTGGTCAGTGAAAGGGCGATCTTTTTTTGCCAAATAGTGTCAAATACCCTGCATGTGCTCTCCATATGTTTTGCATTACATTTGTGTTCTGTCACCACCAATATATTTTCCTGCTGAGCTGTAAGAATGTCTTCAGCTGCCAAGTGACCAGCGCTCACCTTATGCTTCATAATCTTCTTCCTGAGCTGTTTCTGCCTGAAAGCTTTTCCGTCACCGGAAGGACCAACCTCGCCATCTGCCCACTCTTTACTTATGCGCATGCCCTGGGTGGTATTGTGCACTGAAAGACCTGTTGATTGAGCCTGTTTGCAGGAAGAATATCCAATATTGCCTGACTTAAAATACAACCATTTATATTGCTCTTGAAAGAAATACCATTGTTTAGTGTTCCAGCAGTCAGGGATTTTGACTATTTCTTTCTCTGGCACAAGTTGAAGTCTTTGTAAAGGTGGACTGTCCTTGGCAGACTCTTGCTGAGTATTACTAGCCCCATCACTAGTTGGTTTCACTGGACATGACTCCCCTTTAACAAGCTGTTACTCTTCATTTTGTGCTGCTCCTGAAAGGATCTCTCATTGTGCAGTGGAACCAGAATAGACTTCTGCTTCCCTTTATAGAATATTAGCAAAAAATTAAATATGGATAAATACAGACAAAAAATGTATTCGAATGGTGGCTTTTACACCACATATTGTTGTTAGGAGAAAATGCCAATTCAAGACTGGAGCAAACTTAACTATCACCAGAGAGATATTCCCCAGTAATCAAGTTTGTTGAGCTGGTTTTAAGTGAGCACTTCCTTCCCATTTTTCTTTATTTATTCTCCTATTCTCTTAACACTTAAGGGAAACTGTCTAATTTCAATAAGTGTTATTTGGTATCCCAGTAGTAACTAAGCAATTTCGCTGAGACTGCATAGTTAACAAAGTCACTTGATGCTGACTAATGGTTTCCTTTAAGATGTTTGATGTCATTTTTCAACGACATAAATATTTGGTATAATTCAAGCATTCCACCCATCACTTTTCCCTCACTGAGAAACCCAAGTGTAATGGATTTGTCAAATCACGCGTCGAAGTGAAGTTGCACATCAGCCTTATACCTGGTACCAGTCAGTGTGATTGTATATTCCCCATCTGTGTAGAGTGTCACTGTTAGATCTGGGGGTCTCTAGTTGGCAGAGGTAAGTACCTTTGTCCAAATAGGGATCCTTACTTATAGTCAGGGTAAGGGGGTACACACTATAGATAACCCCTGCTCAACCCCTTGGTAGCTTGGCACGAGCAGACAGGCTTATCCCCAAGGCAATGTGTAAAGTATTTATACCAACACTCACAGTAACATAGCGCAACACCACAAATGGACACTACACTAACTATTTATAAAAATATAAATTACTTTATATAGGTTAGGCAGATCAAAACATCATAAACAGCACATACACAATCACTCTTGTTTTAGAAAATGTTCTCTTGAAAAATGTTCTTTTGGGTAATGTTCTCTTAAAAATTCTCACCTGGATAATGTTCTCTTAAAAATGCTCGCTTGAATAATGTTCCCTTAAACCTGATGAATAATGAAATTGACAGAGCCCTTCGGCTTGGAGGACTCCTGCTCCTGCTCCTAGCATGTGGAACGTTATTTCAAAACTTTTGTGACTGAGATGTTTTTCAAAAATGCCCCAGTGGGCTGGGAGGAGTAGCACCTGGGTCTCAATAGGGCTGTGCCTGCCTGCCACAATGCTGGCTCCAACTCCTGCGGTGCGTCTGATGGGCCTGGCCCACACTCACAAAGGAAGAAGAGGTGTACTGGCAGAGTGCACCCATCTGCATGTAGAGTACATGCAGATGGATCTATTCAGCCTTGTGCTGACTCAGCCAGCCTCCTGGAGCCGCCCCAGTCCCTGTCACTCACAAACCAGACAGTCAATACACAACAAGGCAGAGGCACACAGAAAGGTTGAACAGGAAAATAGCCACTTTCTAAAAGTGCTATTTCCAAACTTAGAATTTAAAAACCATCTTCACTAAAGGATGTGTTATTAAATTCTGAGTTCAGGGATACCAGATTCCATATGTCTATCTTTGCAATATGGGAAGATATGCAGGTATTCTTACCTTGAGCCATTCATACTCAACCACCACGCACTGTTGCTGTGGATGGTTCCCACCTAATTCTAATGAATTTTCTTCAACTATCTTACAATTTTTACATTACTGTTTCTATTGCTTTTTTTACAAAAATGTTTTATTATTCAACGCAACAAAAGCTTCAACTTCAGTTTATACTTGATTGCAAAGACTTTTTACAACCATTGTAATAACACATTGAACTTTATAGCATTTCACATTTAAACACAATATGGTTCATGAATCGCCTTAGTTGTTTTTTCAGCTGTCCGATGTTAGCTCAATGCATTTCGGGCCGTAAGAAGGCCCTTCATCAGGAGCCTCAAATCTAAAAAATCTAAAAGATACATAAACTTCTTTTAGAATAACTTTCTGATCAAAACACACTATTAGAAAGCATCATAACATTGCAAGAGAGTGCATTTAAACATATTCCAATTACAGGATAGACCAATTCAACTTTAAAACGCTGTCACCTTTCAATAAACAAAAAATATTTTTAAAGAAGAGCCCGTCACCACACCGTGATACATAAAACCAAAACAAACTAACAACTCACTAGTCCGGCGATCCTTAATATTCCTTCCGTTCGGAAAGAACAGAGATGACAGACTTACTAACGTTTTACACAGTCTTCAGTCTCTACCTACAGAATTTCAGAAGTGAAATCATCTCACCTTCACTGATAATATCAACTGATAGCTCGATGTTCAGTTCCAACTATAAGACTCGACTCTCATGTCCGTCTGCAAACAAGCAATACACGTCACTCATATTCGTCTGAAAGCTCAACCATGGTCAGTTATCTATTCCCCAAACCCGAACTCGCATACCTTCCGGTTCTAGATAACAACTCTTCTTCAACAGCGGCTCATAGCCGTAATTTCGCCAGAGTTTCTCAAACTGACAAGCGTCCATCATTCTATTACGTACTCTCTTCCCGGAAACGTGTCCAACCTATACATGGAGATCGACGATCATCACCTCTCACATCTCTGTGAGCGCCATCTTAGAAAAGTACACAGACTGTTCTCCAACCTGCTTGTTCGAATAATATCTACTCCTAACCACTAAAACCATAGGAATGCTCGGGCTCACCGACGCCTGACATTCTATTACGATCTTCTCAGCCATATATCAAACCTATTCTCAATGGCTGACAACCCATGACTCAACCATCACTATGAGCGCCATCTTAAAACAGTAACAAACTTAACCTGAATCAAAACTCCCACTTTTCAAGAACAAAATCAAATGTACCACCACGACCGAGTTCTTAGCAAAAATATGTGAAATCAAAAAATGATAAGAAAGTTAAAAGTGAAAGGTAGACATAAATAAATTGGTCTTGAGTCCAATGCCAAATACATGCATGATGTTATTAAGCATCTAGCGTATAGACAGTTCCACAAAGTATTTGTCATATCACATCTGGTAAGAAACAATTACAAGAAACAAACATAATCAATTTTTTCAGAGGAGGAGCTTGGCGGGCATCCGAGATGGCCGCGTGAGCACAGCGCTCCCCGGACCCCCGCCGCTCCCGGCTTAATATCCTGATTTAATCCTGAATTTTTGCGAGGATTCATATAGAGGACGTTGGGCTGATCTACCTGGACTTTTCGTAAACGGATTTGGACCTCGGATGCCTGAATTACGTTCACTTGAACCTTTGGGCTCTGCCCTCGAAGTGCGCCCGGGACTGGGTGAGGTTCGGTGGCCGTCTTGGAGTTGAACAACAACGGCAGGGAGATTGGTTTTGTGAGTCCCCCTGTTAAGTTTCGGTTTCGTTTCTGCCTCGGACTGGGACATTGGTGAGAGGGTTGGGCCAGAGCTGCGGCCGTGCTACACGTAGGTTGTCAGGCCCTTGGCTGCACTGTTTCTGAAGTGGGCTGCCTCTATCCTGGTGCTACACCTCTTGAAGTCCTTTGGTCCAGGGGCCTCCATTTCTGGTGCCCGGTCTGTCGACCCTGGTGCCATTGCTTGTGACGCATCTTCAAAATGGCGGGCAGAGGGGACCGAGAGACGCGCAAGACGAAGGCACCTCTGCGCGGGGGTCCGGTTCAATCTAATGTCATGGATCGTTATACCCACTCTAAGGGGTCCCCCGGAGCTGCCCTGCCCGGTCCCACTGCATCGGACCAAGTACTGGATGCGTCGCCGGAGCCCTCCTTGCAGGACATCATGGGCGCCATTTCGGGCATGAGAGAATCCATAGGCCACCAGTTTGAAACTTTGGCCCGCAAACTGGACACTGTGGCGATTGAGGTCAATTTGATTCGAGCTGATCTCTCCAAGACGAACGAGAAGGTGAAATCGTTGGATATCAAATCTTCCAGCCTCACGACGGACGTCTCTGATATTCAGACGGAGATTGGCAATCTCCGCAGGGTGAACGATTTTATGACCCGGCGCCTGGAGGATTTTGAGAACAGGGCGCGTCGCTGTAATGTTCGCGTGGTTGGTGTGCCGGAGAATCCAGAACCCCACTCGGTTGATCTCCTGGTTGAAGATCTTATCCAGAATCACCTTTCACCGTCTGGCCTTAGTAAATTTTTCGCAGTGGAGCGCGCCCATCGTGTTCCGGGGGGCCAGGGCAAGCCAGGCGCCCCGCCGAGACCGATTGTTGCCAAGCTTTTCCACTACAGAGATCGGGACGCTATCCTGCAGGCCTCGCGGGTGAAAGGCCCAGTAGCCTTTGAAAATGCCACGGTGAACTTTTATCCGGACTTTTCCCAACAGGTCCAGAAGCAGCGGATGGGATTTCGTGGTGCCAAGAAACGTCTTAGGGACTTGGGGATGCGTTACGCAATGCTCTTTCCGACCAGGCTGCGGGTGGTGCATGATGATCGAACTTTCTTTTTTGATCGGCCGGAGGCTGTGAATGACTGGCTGGACTCCCTGCCTAATCGACCTCCTGAGACTGAGTCCGAAGCCCACCCGGGCGGTGCTGAAGGTGGTGTTGAGAGCTGAACGTTTCGTTTTTGCCTGATGCCTTGTTTTGTATGACTTTTCCAGGGATGTAAGCCTATGTTCCTCTACCTCATATGTGTTTTGATGTATAGTCTTATTCTCGTTATTTATTGATCGGGGGGCGGGTGGAACGGAGCCTTTCCTCCTCCGGGGTCTTCGTGTAGAATAGGGGTTCTTGGGCGACAGGCACACTGCAGGTTGGGGTGGCTTTTTAGCTTTATGCAGGGGTGCAGGGTGGGGGGTGTTTTCCTGTTACTTGGGGGGTGGGTGGTTGGGAAGTTCTTTGTTTGTGTGTTCTGTGTTCAAGGCGACTTTATTCTGTATTTGAATTTGCTTTTTGTGGTCCTGCTCATTGATGGGGGGTTTGGGCTTTGTCGGATGGGATGGGGGGTAGCGGGTTGAGATTTGTTTCGTGGAACGTTAATGGTCTGGGAGATCGTATCAAACGCAGTGTGGTGTTGAAATGTATACGACGTTTATCTCCTGACATTGTTTTTCTGCAGGAGACTCATTTGATAGGCAATGTCTGTCATGCAATGAACAGGTGGGGCTATCGCCTCGTAGCACATTCGGGGTTCACCTCGGGTTCCAGGGGTGTGGGTATCCTCATTCGGGCTTCCCTCCCCTTGGCTATTGATGATGTTATACAGGATGACCGGGGGCGGTATGCTGTCCTTGTGGGTCGGTATGAAGGCCGTACCCTCTCCTTATTAACTGTTTATGTGCCCCCCGGTTTGCAGACTTCAACCTTTTCAGATTTGGGCCGTGTCTTGTTGGACCTTCCTGATAGTACTCTCTTTCTGGCTGGTGACTTTAATTCGGTAGTCTCCGGCCTTCATGATCGCCACCCTCCTAGGGATACCCCGGCGGCTCAGCAGTGGTTGGGTGGGTTTTTAGATACCTTCGGCCTAGTGGACTGCTGGAGGCTTTTGCACCCTACGCAGCTGCAGTACACCTTTCACTCTGGGGCCCATGGGAGTTTGTCTCGGCTGGATTATTTCCTGATGCCGGCGGCTCAGTCCCCGGCTGTGCGTGAGATTGTGCACTTGCCCAGGGGTATCTCTGACCATTCTCCGCTCTGGCTTCGTTTTGAGGTTGGGGTGGAAGCAGCGGGCAGGGTGGCTCCCATTAATCCGTGGTACCTTACCTCCCCTGAGACCCGCACCCTTTTACTTAAGTCCCTCGACTCATATTTTCTGGATAACGAAGGGTCGGTTTCATCTGCTGTGTCCCTGTGGGAGGCCTTTAAGACGGTGATTCGTGGGCAGGCCCTCTCCCTTATTGCTGAGGCTAAGAGAGCGAGGAATAGAGAAGTGGTTGATCTTGAGGGGGAAATTTCTGTACTGGAGGAGGGCTTGGAATCTGGTGTCACTTCTGAGAAGCTCCATGCCCTGGGTCTGAAACAATTTGATTATAAGTCCTTGGTCACGGATGCCGCCAAAATGATGTTTCGGGAGCAACAGGGACGTCTGTATGATGTGGGTGACAAAGCGGGTAAATTGCTGGCGTGGCTGGATAAGAAGCAGAGAGCTAATCGTGTGGTACCCGTGATTCAGTCTGCATGTGGTGTGAGTGTAACGGACCCGATTGGGATAGTTGACCGGTTTGCTGAGTACTTCCGTGTTGTGTATGCCCCTGTGTCTGTGAGGGATGTGGTTGACTCTCGCCTTCTGTTGCGTGATATAGCCCTGCCCATTGTTTCTGATTCGGACCGTGTGGCGTTGGACTCCCCCTTTACGGTTGATGAGATAGCTACTGCCATCCGTTCCCTTCGTTCTGGCAAAGCATTGGGCCCGAACGGGTTGCCAATCGAATTGTACAAGTTGTGTCCGGATAAGATTGCTCCGTATCTCCGCGACATGTTTCTGGAGTCCCGGGAACGGGGTATTCTCCCTTATGACCAGAGACTGGCCACGATAGTTGTCATCCCCAAGGAGGGCAAACCACGTGATCTTTGTTCCTCCTATAGGCCCATATCCCTACTAAATGTTGAACCCAAGGTGTTGGCGAAACTCCTGGCCACCCGTCTCTTGACGGTCATTAGTGACTTGGTCCATCCGGATCAATCTGGATTTATCCCACATCGTAACACGGCTCTGAACCTACGTCGTCTTCACGGCGCGATCGCGAGGGCGGGGCTTCTGACGGAGCCGGCCATTTTGGCATCGTTGGATGCATCCATGGCCTTCGACACGGTGGAGTGGCCCTATCTTTGGGCGGCTCTTGAGAAATTTGGTTTTGGGCCTGACTTTATTGGTTGGGTCCAATTGCTGTACGCGGCACCTCTGGCGCAAGTAGTGGTAAATGGTAGGGTCTCGGCTCCTTTCACCCTTGGCAGGGGTACCCGTCAGGGATGCCCCTTGTCTCCGTTACTGTTTGCTCTCGCCTTGGAACCGTTGGCTGCCTGGCTCCGGTGGGAACCGTCTCTCAAGGGGATCCGCTGGTCTCCGGACTTTGAGGACCGCGTTTCGCTTTACGCGGACGATATCCTTTTATACCTCACCTCCCCGCGTAAATCTCTGTCTGTTCTGTTTGATGTTCTTGCTTCTTTTGGAGCCAACTCGGGCCTCGTTATTAACTGGACCAAGTCCTGTGTATATGTTCTCTCGGGGGTTTTGCCCCCCTTGCCGAGTAGACTTCCTATTCAAGTGGTCCAGTCGGGCTTCAAGTACTTAGGGATTTTTATTACGTTGGACCCGACGCTCCGCTTTGAGCGTAATCTCCTCCCTCCGTTGCTTAGACTGCGATTGGATGTGGCCCGTTGGCGCAAGCTTCCTTTATCTCCGCTGGGCAGGGCGGCACTGTTTAAAATGATGTCCTTGCCGCGATTCCTTTACGCGCTTCACAACTCCTATGACGCTGTCCCTAAGGCCTATTTCCAAGAGATTGAGAGTCTTCAACGGCAGTTGATATGGGATGGGCGACCCCGTATCGCACTTGCAAAGCTCACCATCCCCTGGTATGACGGGGGCATGGCGCTCCCCGATATCAAGCGATATTATTGGGCTTCCCAGCTGTCTGCCGTTAATCATGTGATGTTTTCCCCGGGTCGTAATCCTGCATTCGAGATGGACAGATTCCAGCTTCCGGGTGGGGACTTTACTCGAGCGCTTTATTCCCGATCGGCCGGGCGCCATCTTGTGGGCCCATCCAGGATTGCAGTAACGGTGTGGCGGGCTGCGAATGTGAGTTTGGGGTGGGAGGATCGATTGACATTGGCGACACCGCTTTATGCATCCGAACGTTTGGGCGGACTCTGGTCTACCAAGGGTTTCGACCGCTGGGATGTGATTGGGATCTGTAAGGTGGGTGACGTGTACTCGAACGGTGGTGTGAAGTCGTTCCAGGCCCTCCAGGCGGAATATGGTTTGAGTGGTAGGGAATTTTTTCGCTACCTGCAGGTCCATCATGCCCTCGCCTCAGTCTTGGTTCCGGGTGAGGCCCTGCCTGAATCTTCCCCCCTCGAGGACCGTGTTCTTGATGGGCATCTCTCCGATAGCACTATTTCTCTGATCTACAAGAAATTGATTAATAATCGGGTGGACTTACTGGTCCGACTTCGGGAGGCTTGGGTTTGCGATGGGTTGGAACTGGACGACGAGGATTGGCAATCGGCGCTCTCTTCTCCCAAGGAGGTGGCCATTCCTGCCCGTCTCCGTTTAGTTCAGCTTAAGATTCTTCATCGAGTCTATGTCACTGGTCCGCGTCTGGTTACGATGGGCTTTTCTTCGGATGGGCTGTGCAAGCGTGGATGTGGCTTGAGTGCGACCTTTTTGCATATCCTTTGGGAGTGCCCGGTTGTAGCTGCTTATTGGACTGCTGTGCTTGAGGTGATGACTGCTGTTACGGAGGTGGCCCTGCGGCCGGAGCCTCGCAGATGTCTGTTGAATGTGTGGGAACCCACTGACTATTCTGTGGCCCAGACCAGATGGGCTACCCTTGGTTACATGATTGCGAAGCGGGATGTCGCGCAACTCTGGGGCGCTTCCAGGCCCCCTGAGGTCTCGAAGTGGGAAGACAATATGGACTGGTCCATGTTTCGTGAGAAGACGGTTTATGTGGCCAGGGGCAGGCCCAGGGCGTGGACGAAGGTTTGGGGCCAGTGGAATGATTATCGTGGGGGTATTTGCACCCCTCCCCTTGAAAATACTGCTGAGATTGTCCCTTATCCCTAGACTAGAGTTCCCGGAGCCTTTCCGTAAGGTTTTTTATACTTCCGGTTCTCCCCGCTGCTCCCCTTCCCCCCCCCCTCCCCGACTTGATTGGAGCCTTCGGGCTCTGGGTGTGTTCTCCTGATCGTGGAACCGTCCCCTCCGCTCTTTGGGCTGACCTTAATTATCGTCCATTCGCCTTTAGTGTTTGTGTTTCTTTTTATAAAATAAAAATGCAAATTGTTCTGTGATGTCTATAGAGTAATGCTTTGTACGTGAGCTGTACCTATCCACGGGTGTACATTTTTCTTACATGCATTGTGCCTTGTTATTAGCGGCCAGCCCGTGAGGTTGTAGGCCCATTCTTGTATTTTTCTATGCTTACTCCAATAAAGGTTTTGAAAAAAAAAATAATAATAATAATAATTTTTCATTCAGACCTTTTGGATCCTGAGTTTCTAATCTCTTTATCCAATATGTCTCTCTTTGAAGCAAGGATCTGGTTAGATCCATTCCTTCATGTTGTCTTACCTGTTCTAACACTGCAAACTGCATCTGGGCTAGACTGTGTCTGGCCTCCATCCAATGTTTAGCTAAACTGCTTTTAACATTTTGGTTTATGATCGTACTTTTATGTTCCGAGATTTGAATTTTCAATTTTCGCTCTGTCTTGCTAACATATAATTTGCCACGCAGGCATTTTATATAATAAATCAGATTCATTGAATTGCAATCCAAATCATGGAATTGTTTGATTGCTTTACCTGTGTGTGGATGATGTAAATTTGCTCCAACTATCACATTATAACAAAGTACACAGTTGGTACACGTTTTCATTCCTTTAAAAACATTCTGCTGGTTTTTTTTTGGCGAAGACATTAGGATTTCATTTAGATTTTTCGACCGAGTGAAGGCAAGCAATGGTTTTGATCGAAAAATACCCTGAAAATCTGGATCGTTTTCAAGTAATTCCCAATGGCGATTCAATATGTTTTATATCTTTTGTGAACTAGTCGAAAACTTTGACACAAAGACTTGTCTGTCTGCTTACTTCTTGGGGTTTTGTTTTAACAAATTGCCTCGATCAAATGCTAAAATGCGTGTTTTTGCCTTCTTATCTTCTTATCTTATATTAAGAGGGACTTGTATAGCGCTCTGTCACCATAGGTTTCCTGGCACTGGGTGGTACCGAGAGATGTAGAGAGGGGGAGCTAGCCAGACTGTGTAAAAATATTGGTTTTAAGAAGTTTTCTGAATTCCAGCAGAGACATGGAGGATTTGAAGGATAACGGCAACTGGTTCCAGAGTTTGGGAGCCAGATGAGCAAATCTACAACCACCATTTTTTTTTAGTTTGATTGGGACTGCGGTCAGAAGTTGAGGGTGGGAGGACCGAAGGTTACGTGCCGGACGGTAAGGAGTCACTAGGGACCTCAGAAAGACGGGGGACGTACCAGTCACAGCTTTGTAGGTCAGGCAGCCGATCTTGAATGCAGCTCTCTGTTCGACCGGCAACCAGTGGAGTTTACAGAGTAGTGGTTTTGCAGACTGCCACTTCGGGGTCTTAAAGGCTAGTCGGGCCGCCTGATTCTGCACGACTTGCAGCCTATGTAGCAGGTATTTCGGTAGGCCATGATACAAGGAGTTGGAGAAGTCCAGGCGAGAGAGCACAAGGGCGATCAAAACTTGTATCAGGGCTTAAGGCGAAAGTAGATGGGAAACTTTCCTGATTTTCCGAAGCTGAAACATACACGAGGATACGACTGCCCCAACCTGAGGCTTGAGGGAGAGCTCTGGGTCTATGATAACCCCCAGGCTCTTTGCCGATTTAGCCGGGATGGGCGGGGAACCCAGCTCTGTAGGCCAAAACTGTGGGCCCCAATGAGTGGAGCTACTGCCAGGGAGAATTAGCTCAGTCTTCCCTGGGTTCAGCTTGAGCTGATTAAGGTTCATCCATTGCTGGATATGTAACATGACCGCCTAACAGTCGAGAGCTGCGTTAGGGGTGTTAAGAGGGAAAATGATTTGCAGGTCGTCTGCATAATTGAAGACGGTAATGTCCCAGCTCTTCAGGGAATGGATGAGCGGGCGAAGATAAAGATTGAAAAGCAGGGGAGACAGAGAGGAACCCTGAGGCACTCCACAGATGAATGGTTCCCTAGTAGCCGTGAAAGGGCCCAGGTGAACAGCCTGGGTTCTGCCTGTCAAGAAGGACTTAATCCAGACCAGAGCCGAACCCCGGATACCGGCTTGTTCGACACGGTGGAGAATGATGTTATGGTCCACCGTGTCGAATGCTGCCGACAAGTCCAGAAGGATCAGGGCCTGAGGAGACCCTTTGTCGGCGTTGCTCCTGAGAGAGTCCATAACCGCTAAGATCACAGCCTCAGTAGAGTGGGCAGGTCTGAAGCCAGCTTGGTTAGGCTCAAGGTAGCCGGAGGACTCGATGAACTGAGAGAGGCAGCAGGTGACATGTGCCTCCAAGATCTTAGAAAAATAAGGCAGGAGAGAAATAGGCCGATAGTTGGCAAGGTCCTCTGGGTCGGCTCCGGGTTTTTTCAGCAATGGTACCAAGGCAGCTTCCTTGAAGGAGTTGGGTACGATGCCGGCCTCGAGAGAGGTGTTAAGTAGAGGCAAGATGCAGTTGGGCAAAGCCAAACAAATGTCCCTGAAGACAGAGGGAGGGCAGCAATCATTGGGGGAGCCAGATTTGACTCGGGAGGCAAGTTTGGCGAGTGAAGAAGGGTCGAGGAGGGGAAAGTGTGACAATGAACATGGGTTACCAAGGGAAGGGACAAGTGGAGCAGCAGGGGGGGCGGGGGGATAGTGTTCTTGATCTTAATGATCTTTTCAGTGAAAAAGCTATTTAGAGCATCACAGGATTGTTGGGTGGGAACCTGGGAAGGGAGAGTTCTGGCATCAGACGTCAACTCGCCCATAATTCTGAATATTTCCTTGGACTTATTGGGGGCGACAGAGATTCTTTCGGAGAAGTATGAAGATTTCGCAGCTATAATTGCACTTTTGTATATTTTTCGTGCCTCAATGTAAGCCTCTCTGTCGAGTGGTAAGTAGAAACGCCTCCACCTGCGTTCCATCTGACGCAGTTTGAGCTGCTGGGATTTCAGGGAGGTATTGAACAACCTGTGTGAATTGCTGTGGCGAGAACGGGGAAATTTAGACAGGGGGGCAAAAAGATCACTGGCTTTGGTGATCCAACTGGAAAAGTCGTTTTCCAAGGCCTGGACTGTCGCATTGCTGCGCAATGGAGGTTGAGTGTCAGCCAAGGAAGATAGGAAACCTTGCAAATCAAGGGTGCCCCATTTGCGAGCGACCCCGCCTGCTATGGCAGGAGTTTTAACACGGCCCCTGACTGTGATCACCGTGTCGATTAGCTGATGGTCCGACCAAATACAGGGGGTAACCACAGGACAGGAGAGAGTGAGATTGTAGGTCCAGATGTGGTCTAATATGTGACCCCTGACGTGAGTGGGAGAAGAGACAAGTTGATTCATGTTGAAGCTAGAGAGGACTTCAAACAGCTCTGCAGCATGGGGGCCAGCATCGCTGTCGTTGTACCAATAGTTAAAATCGGGCAGATGAGGTGATCAGATTGGCTAATTGTTCGCTAAAAATGCCAGGAAACAAAGGTATAGGGGACGGAGGGCGATAGAGGACGATGAGAGTAAGGGCTCCCTCTCCTGTTTCAAGACTGATGATAAGATTGTCTACATCGAGAAGAGTGAAGGAGGATGTGGAGATGATCTTAAACTCCTTCCGTATGATAGCTGCCACCCCACCACCGGCGCGGCCGGGGGGACGATTGATGTTAAACATATAGTAGTTAGGGGGTAGGGCTGCCAAAATATCAGGGAGTGAGTCATCGGTTAGCCAAGTCTCAGTGATTAAAAGGATATCAGGGCACTCATCAGTGAGTAGGATAAAAAGGTCAACATAATGTTTGACGAAAGATCGTGTGTTCAAGTATAAGACACGTATGCGTGACTCCTGATTATCCGTGCATACTAGGGGATGGGCACTAGGGTGAGGAGAGGAGGCAGTGCGCGCAATGCCCAGTAAGGAAATGCGATCACGACAGGCAGGGGGTAAGTTGCAATGTTTGGGTTGTAAATTTCTCAGGGCAGAGGGAGTATATGTGACAGGGGTGACAGAGTCCCTGGCCCCTGGGCCCGTTCGGCCGCGGACGGGCGCAGACGGGCAGGACTCTGGCACGACTCCGGCGCGAGTCAGGCGCGCCTGCAAAGCGCGTCCGCTGCGCGGGGGAGTTACCATCCCCTTTTATGCACAACTAGAGCACGCTGGAACCCACCCACACACAAGGTGGCCGCCGCAATTGAGTGCCCGGGACCAACTCCACAGCTTCAATACTCGGCTGGGATTGGCCCAGGGCAGCGGGAAAGAGGGGGGACGGGGTCAGCAAGTCAAGCTTAGTAGAATGAAGCTATTTAGAACAATTTACGAAGGGGAAAGAAAAACGCCGATTTTTGCAATTAATTACACTTTTAAAATCAGGTAAAATCAGAGGAGCACAGGGTAACACAGCCTCCCGGCTTCCGCCTCAGGCGGAGTTCAGACACACACAAATAAGCGTCTGGCCAGTAGGGACCCCTTTTATGCACAACTAGAGCACGCTGGAACCCACCCACACACAAGATGGCCGCCGCAATTGAGTGCCCGGGACCAACTCCACAGCTTCAATACTCGGCTGGGAGTGGCCCAGGGCAGCGGGAAAGAGGGGGGACGGGGCCAGCAAGTCAAGCTTAGTACAATCAAGCTATTTAGAACAATTTACGAAGGGGAAAGAAAAACGCAGATTTTTGCAATTAATTACACTTTTAAAATCAGGTAAAATCAGAGGAGCACAGGGTAACACAGCCTCCCGGCTTCCGCCTCAGGAGGAGCTCAGACACACACAATCAAGCGTCTGGCCAGTAGGGACCCCTTTTATGCACAACTAGAGCATGCTGGAACCCACCCACACACAAGATGGCCACCGCAATTGAGTGCCCGGGACCAACTCCACAGCTTCAATACTCGGCTGGGAGTGGCCCAGGGCAGCGGGAAAGAGGGGGGACGGGGTCAGCAAGTCAAGCTTAGTAGAATCAAGCTATTTAGAACAATTTACGAAGGGGAAAGAAAAACGCCGTTTTTTGCAATTAATTACACTTTTAAAATCAGGTAACATCAGAGGAGCACAGGGTAACACAGCCTCCCGGCTTCCGCCTCAGGAGGAGCTCAGACACACACAATCAAGCATCTGGCCAGTAGGGACCCCTTTTATGCACAACTAGAGCACGCTGGAACCCACCGACACACAAGATGGCCGCCGCAATTGAGTGCCCGGGACCAACTCCACAGCTTCAATACTCAGCTGGGAGTGGCCCAGGGCAGCGGGAAAGAGGGGGGACGGGGTCAGCAAGTCAAGCTTAGTAGAATCAAGCTATTTAGAACAATTTACGAAGGGGAAAGAAAAACGCTGATTTTTGCAATTAATTACACTTTTAAAATCAGGTAAAATCAGAGGAGCACAGGGTAACACAGCCTCCCGGCTTCCGCCTCAGGAGGAGCTCAGACACACACAATCAATCGCAAGTAAGTCATGTGGATACCCCCTTTCAACCTATTTCTGTTCTTGAAATTTCAAGTGGTGCTCAAGATCTTTAGGATCACAACAAATTATTTTTAATCTCATGAACTGTCGAAAACGGGAGGTTGTTTTTCAGACTTTGAGGATGAAAGCTTTGTAACGATAATGCATTATTTACATCTGTTTCTTTTCTGAATACTTCTGTACTTATATTCATTCCTTCCATAGTTAAGGCCACATACAAAAATGAGATCTTAGAATTGCTAATTGTATGTGTGAATTTAATGTGCTCGTCGAAACTATTCAATTGCAACAGCTTCTTCTCCAACTTATCTCTACTTTCCGTCCAGAGTATGAAAACATCATCTATAAACCTACAGTATATTACTGTATTTTCTTGCCATTCTGGATTGCTGTAGATGAAATCAGATTCAAATTTAGCCATAAATGTATTGGCGTACACTGGAGCCCCAGCGAACCCCATAGAAGTACCCTTCTGTTGTAGAAAAAACGGATCTTCCCATGCAAAATAACTATGATACAAGCAAAAATGAAGAATTTCCAAAATGAAAACTTTATCTGCTCTAATGGTGGATTGACGCAAATAAGCCCATTCCACAGCCTCAATGCCGGCTTGGTGTGGAATAGATGTGTACAGAGCTTTGACGTCTACTGTACAAAGAATCATGTCATTTTTTGGTATTACGCCTGCGATTTTTAACAAACAAATCTGTAGTATCTTTGACGTACGAAGGCCATTGCTGGACAAATGGTTGGAGAAAATTGTCAATGTAATGTCCCAAAGGCTCAAAAATGGTTCCACAGCCAGTCACTATAGGTCTCATGGGAGGGTTCTGTAAGTTTTTGTGTATCTTTGGGAGCATATAGGGACGCGGTCTCCTGGGAAATTCAACTGTCATAAATTGCTTTGTAGAGGATGAAATAAAACCTTTCTCTTGGGCGTCATCAAAAATAATTTGTAGTGTCACTCTGAAATCATTTGTAGGGTCTTTCTCCGATTGTGAATATGTCATGACATCTGCAACGTGTTCATTCACTTTGTTTCTGTAAAAACATTTTTCGATTACGACAATGGTTCCTCCCTTGTCTGCTTCTTGTATTACTAGTTGGTCGTTGGCCTGTATTGTACAATGTGTAAGTCTGTCTTGAATAGAAAGATTTTTCTTTGTAGATTTCCGCATATTGATTTTTTGTAAGTCCTTTTGCACTGATTTTTCAAACACATCTAAAACTTTGTGAGAAACTGGAGTTTGAAATTTTGATTTTGGTCGAAACTCTAAAAACTCTGTTTCCTCTTTCTCAGGTTGGCTTGGTAAAACATTGTTGAAAAAATGCTTCAGTCTCAACACTCTCATGAACCTAAAGAATGCTACTTCGCTTTCTAACAGATTGGTGTCATATGTTGGAACAAAACCTAAACCTTTGTTCAACACTTATTTGATGAGGCGTGAGTTCAATTTTGGAAATGTTAATTACTAAGTTTGTCTCTGACTCCTTGTGCGTGCTTTTTCCATGGCTTCTCCTGGTTTTCCTCCTGTTTTCAAAGGTCCTGGTGGTTGGCTTGAGTACGTGTAAGATAGTTGAAGAAAATTCATTAGAATTAGGTGGAAACCATCCACAGCAACAGTGCGTGGTGGTCGAGTCTGAATGGCTCGAGGTAAGAAGGTCTGATAATAGGCACAGTAGAGGAAAACGTGCTACCTCTGCAGCACGCATAGTCTAAAGATTTAGAAACATTCTTGACAAATTAACTAATTAATCCATTGAAGATATTGTGTTTAGTCAGTTGCAAAGGAGTGCTTCTTCATTCAACTCAAGATATGCAGGTAAACATGTTACACAGCATTCCCCATGTTATCCTACGGGCAAGTTAGCCTTTTAATAGTGAAAAACGAAATTGGCAGTATTTCACTATGAAGACATGTTACCCACACTAGTAACACCAAACAAAAACCAGGATGTCTGGTCACCCTACCTTTGACCTTTGAGGCCTGAAAATAGAGCCCCCTTTCGAGGTCCCCCCCAAAAATTGGGGGCTCAGACCCCACAGACCCCCCCCCCCACTTAAAGCCTAGCATTTACAGATTGCAGGTACTTTCTTCACCATGGAAAAGTCCAGATGGCTGGGACATGGCGCCAAGTAATAAGCAATCCTAGCCAACACTTTATGAACAGTCCTAAAGTGGTAAGGGGTAGTCTGATTTTTCTGGCTATTAGGGCTCAGTACAATGCAGATGAAGGCAGATTGTAGGTCATTGCATTGCAATGGGAAGATTCAGAAGAAAGAGTGCAGTGCCCATAAATCAGCAAGACTAGCCCAACACATTGTGACCAACCTTAAAGTGGTAGAAGATAGTTTGATTTTTAATGGTTGGCAGGTTTCAGCATAATTTCATCTTCTAATATTGTTCAGTGGCAGCTGACAATGATATGGAGTAGTGGTCTGGGTGGTCAGGGTTGAGGGTAGAGTGCAGGGGAGGGGGTGCATGGTGGGGGTTTAAAAATAAATACAAAAAATAAAAGACTAACCTGGTCCTGCTGGATGCCACACACTCCTCTATTCCTGGTCCCAGCAGTCCCTGGGACAGCATCACAGACTCCCCATCCAATCCCTGCACTACTCTCAAGCATGAGAGCAGCATGGGGATTGGCCTGAGGGGGTTGGATTAATACTCACGCAGGCATGTGCCTCCAACCCGGCTGTGGAATACAGCTAGGTTGGAGAAACCTAAGTGTGCATGTCAGTATGGCCGGCCTGAGATGGCTGGCCAAACTGACATGCACACTTAAATGAGCAGCTACCACTCCTCCTCCCCCTCCCATGCCCCAGCGCTACCCCTCACTGCACATGCTGGCTCGGCCTGCATCTAAAAAATTAAACAATAGTAAAATATTGTTTTCTTTTTCAGCTGCTGGCTCTGAGCCAGTGGGGCGATGCGCCTCCGCCATTGCGGATGGGCCGCTTGTGATGTTGATAAAGGCAGATTGCAAGTAATTTCTTTGCATTGGTAATGGTCAGCAGGATGGGGCCAAGTGCCCAAAAATCAGCAAGGCTAGCCAGAGAGATTGCAACGAGTCCTTAAATGGTAACTAGTAGTCTGATTTTTCCCGGTTTGCACAGCTCTGTATATTTTCCAATAAAGGCAGATTGCAGGTCATATGTTTGCAGGACGAGACAAATTGCCTAGGATTTTAGCAAGGTTAGCTCAAGATATTGTGACCATCCTTTATGTGGTTGGTGTGGTTTGTTTTTTCCTGGCTGGCAGGGCTCACAATCATTCTAACGCCAATAAAGGCAGATTGCAGGTCATAACTTTGTGATCAGCGGAGTCAGCAGGCTGGGACCAAAGTGCCCAGAAATCAGCAAAACTAGACAAAGTCATTGTGGTCAGCCGTAAAGTGGCAGGGGCGATTTTATTTTTTTGCCCCGGCTGCCAGAGACTTGGTAAATGTATCTTCTAATGATAAAGGCAAATTGTGGGTCATATCATTGCAATATGAAGGGTCAGCAAGAAGTGGTCAAGTGCCCAGGAATCAGTTAAGCTAGCCCGCGACATTAAGACTAGCCTTAAAGTAGTGAGGGGTAGTCTAATTTGTTCCATACCATTCATGTGCTCTCCCAAGGATAACCCAAGATGCACAATGGTTGAGTTAGGAGTTGTCTAGGGCAGGAAATGACATACTAATTGGCTACCTTTGCTTTTGTTCAAAGGCTTCTTGCTAGAGATGAGAGCAGAATTAATGGGAGGATGGAGTTAGGGGGTTGGGATGACAGCAGATATAGGAGGTTGGAAAGGAAGATAACTTGTGGGGACATAAATACAAAGTATTTTTCACAAGGCAAACTGGTCAAAGAAGAGATAACTTAAGATTGAACAAAATGAGAACTACCAAATGTCCCAGCTCAAACAATGGAAGCCGGGAAAGTCTCTTTTCACCATTGTCTTATTTTTACCCTGTGACTGCTCTTCCATTTCCTTCCACCTTTATATGCTGAATTTATTCATCAATAGGTTGTTTCCCTGCCTTAAAAAATATATATAAAAATAAAATGGTGCATGGCAGCTACTTATGTCACCAATTTCTATTCTTGACCTTTTGGCATCCTTTTAGTCATTCAACAGCATCTCTGCACAGCGCATGTCACATATGGATTACTAGACCTTCTCTGAATAGCCCCCTTTTTGGAATATGGGAACACAGCATCATCCTGTTGTTCTCAAGGTGAAGCTGCTTAGTTTTTATTACAGTTATAATGTTTGCCTCTAACTCACCCTCACCCATCATTCCATCGGGCTCTATGCACCTCTGTGGTCATCACACACAACATGAAAACACTTACCGCATAGGCTCAAAACAAAATTAACACTCTTCCAACCCCACACCCTGCAGTGTGTAGCTTTCTATCCGTGTGGGAAGGTGCCTCATTGACCCAATTAAAGGCAGCAAGCACTATGCGAATGCTACAATACAGCACAGTGAGTTTTGCATAGAGAACATTTTGGGCGCGCGCTCTGAGCCATTGTTCTGCCGCAGGCAGTGTTTACCGTCGCCTGTGCTTGACCTCTGCAGAAAATGTAAAATGACTTGGGCCCAAACTTCAGCAAACTAAATATGCTGTACGTGAAATGAATCTGGCAGATTCAAAAGCCACCAAGCAAATATAATTCTCTGTTTATTCAAACATAAAAAAACAAAGAGAGCATAAATCTTCGAGTCAGACATTAGAAACATTCCCCCTGAAATCTATGTAAAAAAGAGAGGTACTGTAGCCCGTAGACCGGTGCCAGAAAAGCTCTTGGGGGAGAGGCTGTGTGTCAGTCCCCAGCTTTTAACAATTTAAATTCTTGGCAGTGAATAAAAAAAATGCTTATAAAAAATGTGCAAGGTATTTGAGACTGCAATCCCCCAGGTACTAAATCTAGTGTTTTCTGGCACCAGATGAATGTTGCTGGAGTTTTAATCTAGCACCGTAACACCAGATTTCCGCGGCTGTTCGTTATTAGTCTCAACATACATTGCAAATATGTCTCTTTTTTCCAGTATAACTTTTGGAAGGCAGCTTTTTTCCCACCCACAAACCTTTTTTTGTTCGGATAAAATCAAAAAAGGAAAGTGCTGGCGAACGCCACCAGTGTTTTATTGGCTGACTGTGATTTTTGTTAACATAGGGAGATCCTCTGGTCGTCGTGGAGGGGTGTTCTCTGGCTAACAGACGTTATTGTGAAGGAGGGGAAGCTTTGAGTGAGAATGAACCATCAGGGGCAAAATGTGTATTACTGCATGCTGCTCAGCAATGTGCCGCCTGCCCTGAAGAAACCTTCCTTTCATGCTTAACTCTTTGAGCACCTTGTTATTTGCTTCTGGTGGTAGATGTCAAATCCCACATGTGCTATGAACACCCTGGTCCCAAAGACAGAAAATGAGACAGAGCGTCACCACAATTCTGTCCCAGTAAATACTGATTCAACAAAAAAAACTGCAAAAATAGGGCAGTGGTATAAATCGCTGCGAAAAATGCATTATAGAAAGCCGTGGTAAATAAAACTCTCCAAGGATGGGCTCAAACCTAGTCATAAATGCTTGCATGTGTGCCCAAGGCTGGACTTCAACATAGTTGTAAATGTCTTTGTGCGTGCTCAATACCAGGCGTAAACCTAGTAATAAATGCCTGCAGGTGGCTCAGTGCCAGGCTTAAACCTAGTCATAAATGCCTGCAGGTATGCTCAAGGCTGGGCTTTAACATCGCCATGATTACCAGCATGCGTGCTCAAGACTGGACTTAAACCTAGTCATAAATGCCTGCACGTGTGCTCATGGCTGGGCTTTAACATAACCATATTTGCCTGTATGCATGCTCAAGGCTGGGCTTACATCTGGTCATAAATGTCTTTGTGCATGGTCAATACCAGGCATAAACCTAGTCATAAATGCGTTTATGCGGCTCAGTGGCAGGCCTAAACCTAGTCACAAATGCTTGCCGGTGTGCTTAAGGCTGGACTTAAACCTAGTCACAAATGTCTCCAGGTGTGCTTAAGGCTCGACTTAAAGCTAGTCACAAATGCCTGCAGGTGTGCTTAAGGCTGGACTTAAACCTAGTCACAAATGCCCGCAGGTGTGCTTAAGGCTCAACTTAAACCTAGTCACAAATGCTTGCAGGTGTGCTTAAGGCTGGACTTAAACCTAGTCACAAATGTCTGCCGGTGTGCTTAAGGCTCAACTTAAACCAAGTCACAAATGCCTGCCGGTGTGCTTAAGGCTCGACTTAAACCTAGTCACAAATGCTTGCAGGTGAGCTTACGGCTGGACTTAAACCTAGTCACAAATGCCTGCAGGTGTGCTTAAGGCTCAACTTAAACCTAGACACAAATGCTTGCCGGTGTGCTTAAGGCTCGACTTAAACCTAGTCACAAATGCTTGCAGGTGTGCTTAAGGCTGGACTTAAACCTAGTCACAATTGTCTGCCGGTGTGCTTAAGGCTCAACTTAAACCTAGTCACAAATGCCTGCAGGTGTGCTTAAGGCTGGACTTTAACCTAGTCACAAATACCTGAAGGTGTGCTTAAGGCTCGACTTAAACCTAGTCACAAATGCTTGCAGGTGTGCTTAAGGCTGGACTTAAACCTAGTCACAAATGCCTGCAGGTGTGCTTAAGGCTGGACTTAAACCTAGTCACAAATGCCTGCAGGTGTGCTTAAGGCTCGACTTAAACCTAGTCACAAATGCCTGCAGGTGTGCTTAAGGCTGGATTTAAACCTAGTCACAAATGCCTGCAGGTGTGCTTAAGGCTCGACTTAAACCTAGTCACAAATGCTTGAATGTGTACCCAAGGATGGCTTAATCTAGTCCTTAATGTATACACAATTAGTTGCTCCTTCACGGGTGAAGAGAACCAACAAATATGCTTCTCACTACCAGAGAACACACAACTGTAAACAGAGATCTACTCTGCAGGGACATTTAACTGCATCCGGCATGGTAACATAGTACAACACAGTCATCCAGTAATCAAAATACTGGTGAAGAAACTGCTGCATATAACCTGACATACTGACTTACACATGTTGGAAACACGTGCAACCGACATTGTGCACTATTACATTGTGTGCTCTGAGCATTTATTTCAAGTTATAAATTCTAATTAAAGATAGAAGAAAACAACAGGTCTGGTAAAACACACAGGGCCCGATGTAGGTAAAAGGGAATTTCCGATTCCAAAATACCGAGGCGGGCCGATTCGGTATTCTGAAATCGGAAAACGAGATGTAGGAAACAAACAGCGAAATAATAAGGAATCGGTCGGCATCGGTAATGTGAATCGGTACGTACCGAATCAGCACGGACCGAATCGGAAACTACCGAATCGCCTACCACCGAATCGGAACTAGCCGAATCGGCTACCACCGAATCGGAACTAGCCGAATCGGCTACCACCGAATCGGAATTAGCCGAGTCGGAAAAATCAGATTCGGCTATTACCGAATCGGAGGTATGAAAACACACCCATGGCCAAAAAGCCCATAGGAATGCATTGAAGAAACCGATTCGGCTATCTCCGAATCAGATGATACCGATTCGGATTTTACCGAATCGGTATTATCCGATTCGGAGATAGCCGAATCGGTTAAAGCCGCTTCAGCCAATGAGGTGGCTCCCCCTCCCCCTCCCAAACAGGGAGTGGCAACCCTGGCAGGTGCAGCCAATTAAGAACTTTCTGGAGAGCCTGCCTGAGCTGAGCAGTCACAGTTAGCAGCAGTGGGAGTAGGAGGTAGTGAACTGTTCAGACCAAGATGGCAAACCAGAGTGAGAGCCAGAAGTCCAGCCAGAAGAGGAAGCCTAAGTTCAGCAGCACCGAGCTGCAGGTGTTGGTTGAGGAGGTGGTGAGGGTGCACCGGCAGCTATTCGGAAGGCTGTCCCTCAATGTGCCAGAATGCACCAAGAGGAGGCTCTGGAGCGATATCGGTCAGAAGGTCAACGCTGTGGGTGTCACCCCCAGGTCCCTGGATGAGCTGAAGAAGCGCTTCTACGACATCCGCAGCCTGACCAAACGGAAGATGGCAGAGATCCAGAAGCAGGCTGGAGTCACTGGTGGTGGCAGGAACCCGGCGCCACCCCTCACCGAGCTGGAGGAACTGGTCTCCAGCACCATTGAGAGGGAGAGCGTGACCGGAATTGGGACCCTGGACAGCTCAGCCAGAGCTACAGCTACAGGTAAGAGGCATGCGCATCAGGACACACCCTACCAGACACCTCCCCATTAGACACAATGCATAGCCAAACCCCAGCACAGTACTGCAACCAACATACAAGAGACAAGCATCATGGTACATCCAGTCAGCAGTAGGTATCAAAATATGGCAGTGCAGAATCACAAGACATGAAACAGTGGAACACATTCTACGGAGATGCTAGGACATGTGGAATGCTTTAATTGTACTGACTGTAATACATCGGTACTCTATTTACAAATGCTTCTTTGTACCTAGGGGCACCATCAGGCGGACAAACACTGCCAAAGGAGGCAGCAGCACCATCTACCACTGCACTCGCAGGGCCGAGCACGAGTCAGGCTGCCGAGGAGGAGGAGGAAAACACCATAGGCCTGGATATTGAGGGAGACCTGGAAATTGACTTTGATGCACTTCACTCCCCACAAATGCAAAGCACACCCTCCTTGCAATTCTCCCCAGAGAACTCCCCGACAAGGGAGCTCTTTCCACCTACACCAGCTCCTGCCACTGTGGCTCCAGTACACCCTGTCCTGGGAGCAGGGGCTCAGGCCCCGGCCAGCACCACACCCCCACCAGTGGCACCCCAGCCCACGCAGCAGGCGGGCAGCAGCAGTACCCGGCGCCGTGCCATTCCCACCACTGCAGACCCAGCACGGGAGGCCAGTGTGTTCCGGGGCCTCGAAGGCAATATGGTGAAGATCCAAAGGCAGCAGGCGAAATCCATCATGGCATGCCAACGCCAGCTCCTGCAGCACAACCTGCAGATGGGGGAAATGGTGAAAGGATTTCAGGCCTTTGTGGCTTCCAACAAGGAGGCAGTAGCAGGTTTAGGCAGGCTAACCACTGCCATCACACAGTTATGTGGCAGAATGGAGGAGCAAGAGGTGGTGCGCAGGCGGGATGCCCGGGTGCAGAACCGCTCCTTGAGCCGCCTTGCTGCAGCAACGGCACAACTCTGTCAGCGTGGTGCCAACATGGAGTCTAGTCTCGCTCAAAATACCGCAGAGTTGACAAGGGGAATGGCATCACGACAGCAATGGAGGCCTTGATCATCTCTAACACTGCCGCAAATCCTGCCCTGGACCTGGGGGATGCTGGGGACAGCAGCAGCCGCAGCAGCCCGGCCAGCGCTGCGTCAGAGCCACGCAGGAGCACCAGGCGCTCCGCAGATGCCGCTGGTCATTCTGAAGGAGGTGAGGGACACCACAGTGGGGCTGCAAAGCGCTCAAAGAAATAGCCTAGCAAGGGCGGGTGAGGCAACCTGGACCCTAGACTTTTGTTTTCATTGACATTACACCTTTGTTTTGTTGCACATCAGTGCAGTAACTGTGTAGCAACAGTATTAAAAATTGCTTATTCAACACAACCATTCACCTGTCTGTGCATTTTTACTCACTCAGAAATAGTTTGCTGTTATCTCCTCACGTCTATGTCTCCCATCACTTGGCGTACACACCCCAGCTGGCTGTGTTAGTGGCACAGCTTCGTCGTCATCATGGTCCTCGTAGTCACTCAACTCCACCTCAGTGCCCTTCTTCACCGCAAGGTTGTGTAACATTGCACAGACAGCTATGATTTTGCAACAGGTGATGGGGGTGTACTGCCTTGCACCTCCACTCTTGTGCAGGCATCTAAACCTGCTTTTCCAGATGCCGAATGTCCTTTCCACAACATTCCTGGTGCTTTTGTGGGCACGGTTATACCTCCTTTGGCTGGGTGTAGAGGGGTTGAGGTAGGGGGTGAGAATGAATGAACGGAGGGCATATGCACTGTCGCCTAGAAGGAAAAGGGGTAAAATTACTTACATGCATACATGTATTTCACTTTGCTGTTTTTGGTTATGGGGGGCTGATGATGTGTCTCACCTAGGAGGTATCCTTCTCCAAATTCCCCAGCCATCAGCCGTGCATAGATGCCGCTCTGTTGGAAAATGTAGGAGTCGTGGGTACTACCCGGAAATTTTGCTACCAGGTCTGTGATGATGCATTTCGCATTGCAGATCACCTGTACGTTGATGGTGTGAGTGGACTTCCGATTGCGGTAGATGTATTCTGTGTCAGATGGTGGGCAAATCGGAATGTGTGTGCCGTCTATGCAGCCAATGATGTGGGGGAATCTTGCCATCTGGTAAAAGTCTGCTTTGGTCTGTACAAGTTCTGCCTGGGTTGCAGGGAAGGAAATGTAGTGGGCCATCCTCTGGATCATGGCATCAAGGAACTTGTGGAAGAACCTTGACAGGCTGCTCTGGGTCACCCCTCCTGCCACAGCGACTACACTTTGGTAGCTGCCAGACGCCAGCAGGTGTAGGCAGCATAGCACCTGCACCTGCACAGGGATTGCGTGTGCCCTTGGGGTGGGGTGCTGCAACAGGGGTTGGAGGTCCCTAATGAGGTCTGTGATGGTCTCTGAGTCCAGCCTGTACCGCTGTAGGATCTCTGCATCTGTCAGCATGACCAGGGTGATACGTTGTCTGTATACCTGCTCCTCTCTTTGCCATTCCCTCTCTCCTTGCTGCTGTAGCCGTAGCCGCCTCGCTATGACATAAAAAGCTGCCATCCTGCAAGTTGCAATGCATTTTGGGGCTGTTTTTATGGGTTGGAGTTGGTTACCACCTGATCGTAATCCATGGTAATTTCCGAGTGGATTCTACCGATTTTGAGCCAAAATCGGTGTTTCTGTGTCTCCCTACATCTCCCCATCTGTCCGAAGCGGGGATTTTCCCGATCGGTGAATCTACCGAATTGGTAGGTTCTCCGATTCGGCTTCTGTCCGATTCGGTGTCACTACCGAATCGGTACATGCACCGATTCGGCTTATGTCCGAATCGGTGTCACTACCGAATCGGTACATGCACCGATTCGGCTTATGTCCGATTCGGTGTCACTACCGAATCGGTACATGCACCGATTCGGCTTATGTCCGATTCGGTGTCACTACCGATTCGGTACATGCACCGATTCGGTGTTTGCATCCGATTCGGTGTGTTACCGATTCGTACTGTATCCGATTTTCGGTATGTACGTATCGCATTCTTTTACATTCGGTAATCATTCCGATTCGGTTTTCGCTCCCATTTGTACTTTTTTTTGTGCCCTACATCTCGATGCCAGTATACCGATCGGTAAGGGCCCAGATTCGGTATTTTCGGCCGTTACCGATCGGTAACGGCCTACCTACATCGGGCCCACAATACCTATGCTCATATTATGTTATCCTACATCTGTGATATGGCTGCCTCATAATTTAAAACTGCAATATACATTATGTTTATTTCCTAGTGGCAATGCCTCTGTGTGTGTGTGTGTGTAACCATACCATTCTACTGCATTACCAACCGGCTGCTTATATTTTGTTGTATGTAATTTTCTGAATAACATTGACTATCATAATGTATTTATTGATCGATTGATTTTTATTGTTATTTGCACTTGTTATTTATGGCCTTTCCTGACGAATAAAGCTGTTTGCCTGACTGACTATGATAATTATAACCTAGCATTGCCGTATTTACTTGACCCATGGAAAGTAACCAAAATAATTACACTAGCAAAAAGTGAAAAAGCAAATTCATTTGTTGAAGGTGCACCTAATATATCATCTGCCAAGCTCAAAAGTACAGTCATTTTTAGGTCGAGCTGGGCAGCGCATTTGTGGCCCTGTGAGGCATGTTATATTTGAGTATGTACTTGAAGCCCCACCCATATTTGTCATTGGCTTGTGTCATTGTCCTCCGTAAATGCTGGCTTTTGATTCGTTAATAGGCTTGTTAGTCCATCCTTAGTGCAACCTCGTCTTCATTTGTAACCTCCCATTAGGACTGGCTTTTTTCCTTCTGTTCTTACACGATAGGTCTTATTTAGTCTGTAAGCACTATTTTCTTTAATGAGTTTCTCCTGCTACAGACACGGCATGCTTGCCTGCAACATTCAGCGTGCCAAGCGCGCTTTCAATTTCCAAGCAGCCAGGGACAATGGCAGCCGCCGCTTTCAAATGAAATAGGTCTCGCATTTACAAGAGTATGAGCTATTGGCACTGTAAATGATAATGCCTTTTATTTATGTGTTAATTATCAAAACAGATAAATAAAAAGTGTTGACATTTACAATGCCAATAGCTTAAACTCTTGCAAATGCGTGAGACCTAGTGTATTGCTAATGCTTGTTTTTTCTGTGTTCCATTTCACTTTCAATAAAAGGAGATGTTAATAGGGTCTGCCTGCTTCATAATTCTGTGAAATCCTTAAATTGAGAGGGCAGTAGTGTTTCTTGCACCAAGAAACGTCCATGGGACCGCTAGTATTGGGCTAACTTCCTGCAGCCCCATATAGCAAACACCTGTGTCTGGCTCAAGAGGGACGTCTAGCAAGAGTTTGCTGTACTGCACCTTTGTGAAAGACACATCTGTAACTTTAGTCGTGCACAAGAGGACCATTTGGTTACAGGCTTGAGGAACTGCACCTTTTTTTAAAGAAACTTCATATATTTTCCACGTTATATTTTATGTGTGTGATTGGAAAACAAGGCAAAATTCAGGCCCTTCTAAAGAAGATGGTGGGCACAACTGCCAGCCCTCCCTTATGTCACAAGCGCCACAATTTTGTTTTAAACTTCTAGAAATTTTAATTAAGAAAATATACTTGTGGAAGACAATTAAGGCACCTCTTCCTGGAACCAGTTAGTTTGGTGGAAATTGGAGGAGGCAACTTACAGTTTAGGCAGATGAAATGTGTTTAGGCAATACACGTGAGACATTTTAATACACTGTTAACCACAGCACTTGTGACTAGCCCCATCGCATGTGCATCAATTGAAGTAAGCATATGATGACTCGTTCAGGGTGGGGGTTGGGGAGGAATTACAGGGCAATCATGGATTTCTGATCTCCAATTGCATCAAAGGAAAACTTTTACCTCTGGTGCCCTGGGTGGGAAACATCCTTTACAACATGGTGTTTACACCGCGGGGCCTTTACGACGCAGCCATCACAATGCAAGTCATTACTACGACGTGCGCTGGATGGCGCTCTTGCTTAAGGAATAGTTTAATTTTCTATTCCAACACCTTCCCTACTGTTACGTGGGCTGGATTTCTGGTGCTTTACAGTAGTTTTTAGATCTTCGTAGAGTTAGAGGGAGAGCTATCATACCGACTGCCTTTTACAAGAGGATCAGCGAACAGCGAACCCAGTGGTTGGAGGAGCAAGGCGCAAGGGGCTGCGCAACGAGTAACGACGAGCTAACCGCCATAACCCGCTTCTGTAACTCGCCGTGAAGCCGTGGGGCCATGGAGCCGAACAGGACCTAACCGTTCTACCGTCTCACCAATTAGCCGCGACCCAGCCGTGATTCTACCGCGACCCAGGCAGCAGGTGGCGGGTGGCGGTCAGCGGTTTTCCGGTGCCAGCATCCGGTGTCGGCTCGAGAGATACCGAGCCTCCTCCCTCCAGAAGCCGCTTCCACCCGCCTACACCACAAACGCCGGCACCAGAGGACAAGAAGGTGAGGCTGACTTTGAGCGAGGGGAAGGACCAAGGCACGAGCGCAGCTGCCAATAGAGGCAGCCGCAAAGTAAGAGCCTCGGGGGTTGTCTAGGCAGACCTGACTAGGTCCGATCTTGCCTGCAGCTCCCCTGAGTGCTCCGCTCGCGTCCAGTCCCCAGCTCTCTTGACTGCCTATCTGTGCCTGACTGT
Source organism: Lissotriton helveticus (assembly GCF_964261635.1). NCBI lineage: Eukaryota > Metazoa > Chordata > Amphibia > Caudata > Salamandridae > Lissotriton > Lissotriton helveticus. The sequence continues at coordinate 1,140,427,453 of NC_136059.1, read as the reverse complement.
TGCACATTGTACCCTGTATCCATTAGAACCCCCCACACAGCCTTTTGTCAGCAGCTGCAGGGGAGCGGGGGCTTTGTTAACATCTATCCCCGCCACTCAAACCTTCAAGGAAGCCAAGGTACCCCACGAGACACTAGATCTCGTTAACAGCCCTGCTATCAGCTATCAGTCCAGTGGGGGGTACAGGCTGCCAAATAACCTCACAGGATCCGCAGAATATCTTTGGAATTAACCAAACTGACCTCAAGGGTCACATCTGACGCGCAGCTACACAAGAGCTTGCCTCCTTGCCACGCACTACTTGCAATTGCCGCATGCCACATACCGGGAAAATTGCGGCATATCTCCACTTCTGACTATACTGCTATACTGCTCACCCTTGCCCCACCACATCTCAAAAAATAAGCGATTGCCCGGAGGCTGCCTGGAGGGAGTAAAGAGAAACAGAGAGTGTGTCTACCCCGGTGATATCCGGCATTTCGAGCGGACCTCCCCCCGGCGAATCGCAGTAGGCATATATGGTTTAAAGGAGCAACAAGGAGCATTAGGGGGAATATCGAAGAAAGGGGCAAGAAGAACTTGAGTCCCCCTGCCCTTCCAGTGAAAGTGAACTATAAGGGAAATCATCTGAGCCCGGATTTGCCCCTGCAATCACAATTGCAATTTAGACCGGTCACCAGTAACCAGTAACTTTTTGCATCAGTCCACCACGTCGACAAACTACACGACAACTAGGAGGAAGCCCTTTTGGAACGATCTCTGGGGGCCCCAGTCTGAACCAAAAGCATATATCGAGCAGGGCACTCTGCCCAATAGAGAACAGAGATCAGAGAACCGGCGAGCGCTGCTGCCATTAGAGGCAGCTGCAAAGTAAGAGCCGGGGGTAGGTGGCTTGGCTGGTCCGACTAGGTCTGATTTGGCCGGTGGTCTCTCCCTGTGTGCTCCGCTCGCTCTCGTTCTTGCTTCCACTCAGTCGGTCCCTACTAAAGGTTATGGACGCTGAAAGAAAATGCCGGACCCACTCAAAATTGACTAACTTGAAAGAAAACGCAGGACCCACCCAAAATTGACCGACCCAAAACTGAGGGCTCTACATCTTTAAGTTGTTACAACCACTTCCGCACCTTGAAGAGACCCTTGCTGCATCCCCGACTAATTACAGCTTTACTAAGCTCTTACTAGAATGCGTACTAGGAGCTGTCTTCAACTGCAACCCACACACCGTCCACATAAGTCTGCCAAGCGTCAGAAATCAAAGCTGCTGTATGCCCAGGTGGCAGGCCGTGGCCACCAGTCTTCCTCCCGACCACCACAACCGGAACAATCTGAAGAGGCTGCTGAAAAGTTCTCAAGCAGCTCAATGGTAATCTCCAAGGACGGAAACAAGCCAAGCAGCCTCTCTGTGCAAATAACGCAAACGGCCTGTCCTTCGTATCTACCAAAAGTTAAAAACAGTGGAACTGCCGATATCAGAGATCATTTTCTCCGGATCGACCAGTCAAATAGCGTTGCTTCCCAATCTTCACGAAAGAAGAATGTGAACACACAACAGCAATCAACAATCTTATCAGTCCTCCCCAATTCAATGTCTCTCTACCCTGAAATAACTATTACCCGCAAGTCCATAGTCTCAGACTCTGTCACTGCACCAACAAACATATCGAGTAGGCAATCCCTCCTTTCACAATCATTACCCTTTCCCCCAGAAGAATCTCCCACGCATTCAAGCATGAGGAAAACGTCTAATGTGACTCCTCCCATGTCAATTCCTGCTTTCTTTGTTCCCTCATCTGTTAATGACCTTGTCACCGCTACTGACTTAGAGAAAGAAATCCCACCTTCCCAGCTGGGAAAAGAGAAGTATAATGTTAAAACTACGTCACGTATCTCAGCTGACTCCACAATTTGGATTTCATCGTCAGATTCCTTGACTTAATCATCAAAGCTCTTATCCCAACAAAGTTTATTACCGCAAAAAATATGACAAATTTGATAAAGGATGCACCAAATGACTACATTCAAAAACCCAGCCTTGACTTCCTATCACAAACATCTACCCCAATTCCTAATAGGGTACCCCATTTTTCTCCTCTCAGCAATATTGCCTCACCTAAGGCGGTGTCCAAAGCAAGCCCACCCATAGTCTCAACTGCAAACGTCAGCAATGTTAAAACTGGAATTAAAGACTACTGTTCCAACTATGATACTAACAAAAATCCTCAAAAATATCAATCTAATCTACCTACCAACTCGTCCTTCGCTTGCAACCATTCCACTGAAAACCATTCCACTGAAAAAAATCCCGATTTGGCAGGTTTTAGACAAAGGTCTTCCCAAGCAAGCCCAGGAATGCCTAAAGTTGAATTGCTTCTCGCAGTCACCAATCAAGCATTGCACTCCATGGCTAATGCTGCCCATATGCATGACGACAAACTGGAGACACAGATAGCGATTCTTCAACTATTGGCAGACTCTATAATGGGTATAGACTCTAAACTGGAACAGTTAAACGCATTGATACGAAGAGTCCAAAATAATGGGGGCCAAAATTACACCTCCGCAGCACACTTAAGTCAGGAACTGCCCGAAAATATAATCCCGTATCCAAATCACACTCAGATTAACTGCCCTTGTGAGCCTTTATTAAAAAAACTCGAATCCCTGCCTGAAATAATGTCTACTTTATTAGAAGATTTAAGGGTAAAGTCTCAAACTCCATCGCAGAAAACAAATTTCTCGATCCAACCCCAAACCCAAGAAACCTCTTGAACGCCAAAATTAAATCTCATTAACCCAGCCAACCCAGTTAGCTCAAGTGATAATTATAATAACCTGAAACTAGATCAACAACGACTTACTACCGCAATAAATTCCAAGCCGCTTCAACCATCAACCATAATAAGTTCCTCTACGCCTCTAATTGAGACCAAACAAATTCTGAAGGATGGAACCACGATGTCCAGAAAGAACAAGAAAAACTGAAGAAATTAAACAAAGAAAAAAAAAAGCAATGTATTACTGCAATGGCTCGGAACAAATAAGAGGGATCATATTACAAATCAGGCAGAGGAGCCAGAAAAATCAAGATTCCACTGAAAATCCGAAACCATCTGTAAATTTCACGCAGAAATTATTAGATCCAAAGGAGGATAAAGCATCAAATATTAGCAGTAATAATAAAAAATCTGGTATCAATCACTCCATACAAAAAGATAAGTCTATTAAATTCGTAATCAAAAGCCCTTCCGCCGCCACCGACGGAAAAAGTATATCTACTACTGAAGACCCAGGACAAATCAAAAGAACTTTTATTAGAGAAATTACATTACTAAGAAAAGACGAAAAACTAGAGGATGCTCGACCGGACAACAAGACACCCCTCACCCAGGAACTAGTTACGAGCAATTTGTCTATAAACAACTGCTACACGTCTCTAAAGCAAACTACTCAAAACAATCCAGAGCATCTAGACGATGAAAAGCCCAAAATAGATCGATTAACATGCAGCTCGACCTGGACACAACTGCACAAAGCCAATAGCAATAATCAAGAGTTTCGCCCAACACAGTTAGAGTGCAAAAAAGTTCTTCTATACCCGGAATATGAATCTCAGGGCCAATGGGATATCCTAAACAGGGGAAATTTCTTAAAGCTATGCCAACATCTTCCAGGCTTAGAAAATGTCGACACAGCGGACATTGAAACAGTGGCCTTTATAGACCCTGTTATGGGCCAGAAAAATTAGTCAACCTTGGTAACCTTTTTCAACTCAGAACTGGCTGCAACTTTATTTAGGAACGCAAAGCAACTGAGCGAATGGGGCATTCAAGCTAGCCTTCATACTACCATTAACTATCCGGCCTTTTTAAAAAACACCCCAGAACCCCTATTGACCAACAACATTAGCCCTGACTTACATTTGGAAGGGAGCAAACAACAGCTACCCCCGATGTTACGCGGCCACAGACAGGAATCAAAAGCAGCACCCTGGATTGATACTCCGCTTCAATTAACAGCCATAACAGCAGGCGGCCCACGTAAATGTGTATTTAAATCAGACAAATCCCAAGACTGGTCCTGGCTTTCCAAGGCCTCAGGGTAGTAGTGTACAGACAATTCAGCATGAAAACAAACCAAAGTATGATATAGCCGGTTGCTTAAACATTTGCTCCTGGAACATCCGGGGCCTAACAAAAGAGAAAATAGGCCGATTAACCAGGAAACTCCGGAACTCAAACGATGTCTTTGCTATTCAAGAAACCTGGGCCCTGGAGAACACCACCTGGGAAGATTTCACTGTAGCCGAATCCTTTGCTATCCCATTTACAGCAGGTGGCCATGCATCTGGAGGCGTGCTGATCGCCGTAAAGAATACATTGGTTGCAAAATTAGAGACACTCTACAACGGCGAAGGCAACTACATTTTCCTCAGCATTGAGATCAAGAGTCACGTTAAGGGGAAAATAAAGCAAAAAATCATTCTTGGCTGTGTCTATCTACATCCCGCAAAAATTCGTCGAGAGACCACTTTAAGCAACTTGCTTCCTATTGTGATGTATTCCTATAGGTCCTGAATCGATCCCCCTATTCCTGACCCTATTCTGGTTAGTAAACTAACAAGTTAACTAGTAATCAGCCCATGAGGCAGAAAATCCCCATGATGCAGATACCGTTATCTGACGCAGTCACACTACGGCACAGGAACGTGTTATCTGATTAGGTCATAACGCTTGCGATCTAATTAGACAAGCGATATTCCTCCAGCCCCTGATAAGGCATACGGAGTTCTCATAACAAATCAAACCTATGACAACCTGGGCAAAACCCTGCGGCCATTGTTTTGATTTCACCGAGAACTTCAGTAAAAGAATGTGCTAACGAGCAAGTTGTATGACATCCTTATTGACGTATCTATGTCCATCCTTACGTCAATCTCGGCACCTTAAAGGTATAAATATTACCGATCTTGCCCTATGCAAACACACGCGTGGTGACGAGACGGAGCAGCCATACTTGCCGAAGCCAAGAGCAGAGCAGACCCCGCTGGCAGCAGCCCCGCCTTCCTGACGCGCTGAGAGACGCGCTGACTTCTCCTGCCGAGAAATCCAGCCCCGGCGTTTCTGGGTAGCCCTCGCGGGCAGCCTGGAATATCGAGACCAGAGAGAGAGATACCATTCCTCATTCATCCTAACTTCCAGGTACAGAACTGAATAACCCCTCACAGAGAATTCTTAAGTTATTCACTTGGCAAAAACAAACTTAACTTAAACTGTAACTATCTATTCCCGCCCTCGTATTAGACTTAGGTCAGGTACACGGGGTAGGCGTATCTAGAAACACCAGTTGAGTACGTTTAGTCAAATGTATATGTGTATGTAATATATTTTATTCATTTTAAAACATCATATGGCTTAGAAACCATATCAATGTTTTTACAGTATTATTTTATACTATTGCTTTTAATGTATGCACTTTACTTAACTATAAGTATTGCAATAATATCGATCCATTTCTCTTGTATGAGAAAAGAGACTGATCAATAAATAACACCTTTTTATTGAACACGCCCGTCTCTTCCTTTTCTCTACATTCTGATGAGACTAAGAATGCACGTACTGACTGAGTAAAATAAATTGCCTTTTGTTCACACGACTCTCGAGATATACTCTTGATTAGGGGAGAGCAAAGTTGTCATGTTCTATGGTTGTCAGAAACTAAATCCCTTCTTGTCTAATCAGGGGAGTTAATTCTTTCCTGAACATTCGAGAAAGTTTCTAGTGAACTCTGAGCTAAGCTGGCAAACCCAAAACTTTAAGTCTAGTATCGACAGTAGTAGACCTAGTTAACGTCTGGTCTAGGCCTTTACTGCTGTAGGTATTATTCCAATGCGCAGAGCCTATTGGGATGATAGGAACTACACTACATGGCGCCCAACGCGTTTGGAAAGGGCGATAAAACTAACGTAAGACATTTAGAGTAACTCAGTCGTGCTTTCTCACTCAGACCCCTTTTCCCACAATACTCCAAAGACGTCTGGAGTGGGTGAAAGGTTATATCCGCCAGACCTCGCAGGAGGGAACTCCTATGTATGGTTCTTGGTATAGTCAACGTTGAAGGATAAACAGTTCCAAAATATTGTGCATCTAACCTTTGTTTCCATAAGAAACCTGATCTGCAAACAAAAGAAATAACCATCCTGTCAGTAACATGTCAGACAATGAGGGTGAAAGAGAAGCAGTTAGATTAGCAACTGAACTCGCAGCAGCTGATGCTACTATGCAGGCAGCAGACCAGGATATAATACTCATCCCGGTCATCAAAAGGAGATCTATAACTCTAAAACTTATAGAAAATGGACTGACACCTAGAGGTGGCACAGTCATATTCGTAATTGAGGCACACGAATATCGGCAGACAGAGGTATACTATTCATGGAAACATTTTCCAGCAGCAAATGCTGTAACAAAGTACTTCCACTATTACAAAATAGAGGAACCTCCTAATGAGTACACTCCTTTCGAGGAGGTAGAAGTACCACTCAAATTTCAAGAGCATTTGCTCTTATTTGATGGCGCCCTAAAACATAATAATCACATCACCAGGCTCGGTCCTTTAGGTAGACCAGGAGCAACGTGGCCGGTCCTAGCCGGATACACACCACATCCAGACATCAATGAGATGCCAGCAGCAGAGCTGTTAACACAGCTAAAACAATTAATAAAAATACATAGACAATTAGTCCAGTATGTGATGAGGACTTCAACAATTCAGCCAGCGATTAAACTCCCACAGCTGACCCCTCACCAGGGGAACACAAATAAAATTACACCACAGAACATCCAGTCCTGCCTAGGTAAAGTACCGGCTAAACGGGAACAAATACCATTCTGGTCGGCACAGAAAATCACCCAAATAGAGGCGGTGTTTCCTGACACCACCCCATTAGAAAAACACAGGATTCTGACTATCTGTCTTCCAATGGGAATCGCACCACACATTGAGGACTGTGACACTTGGGGTACAGTCTTTGCTTCCATCTACACAAAAACGCACGGTGTTCCATCCATTTCGGTAATACCAGATGTGCTAAAACAAATTCAAGATGAATATGGTCCTGAACCCGCTTTAACTCTTGGTATGAAATTACTGAAAGACTTCAAGCAGGTCTCGGCTATATTATTAGCCAACATAAAAGGTGAAGCAGCAAACGTGGCGATCCGCCAGAGGTTAAAAGAGACAGATATAGCAGACCAACCAGCGGAAATTGCCAGAATCATAGAAAAATCCTATGAGGAACTAGGTAGAGATAGTTTAGGTGGAATACCAGTAAAACCACAACTGATTGAAAGTCCAGAAAAAATATTTTTTAATAATAAATCTACATCACCAAAAAAGAACTGGGATGGAAACAAACAATCCAATCCTAAAGAAAAGAAATTCCAGTCCCGAGGAAGGTCTCCTAGGCGAAGAGAAAAATCTCCGAACCAAAGACACAGGTCACCCCAGAGTGACCCCTCTGGGAATAGATATAACCTTAGAAATAGGGATAATATAAAGAAGCCTGATAGATATCAAGACATTGATACACGTCCCTCTCAATCTTTTCAGACTTCCTCGCAGAAATCGGAAAGAAGAGGACGATCAGAACAAAGAGAAGAGCACGCCAAGTCCAAAGACAAGGAACCTGCTCAACTAAAAAAGAAATTACTATTTCCAAAAAAGAAGGTAGCCAGTATCAAGGTAGTTAACAATGCCGAGAATACTGAGGACACAACTGAAAAACGGAGAGTGGGCTCAGACAATGCTAGACAGTGCAGCAGAAGTGAGCATAGCTCGCAAAGTCCTTATGAATCATCTGGAGACAGTGGACACGAATGAATATCTTCAAGTGGAAACTGCGGACACCAGAGTTAGCAAACCTCACAAAATATACGAAATAACATTGCGTATAGAGGGGGATAAGACTAGGAAAATAAGGGGACTATTTTGGGATAATCTCTCCAAGGGCTATGACATCCTTCTAGCTGAAAAAGACTGGCCACCAGAGTTTGTCAGGGAGTGCCCTCATGGCGAAGAAATAATTATGCCTGCCTTCTCAAATCAAATTCCAATTCATAAAAAATACACACTTGCTAGAAAGTGGGCAGTGGCTCTAGCTCCTGCTTTATATAAAAATCACGTGGGATGGGATGAGGATTCTCCTCCTCACAAAATCCAGTTAAAATCACAACCTACTGCACAAAGGCAGTACCCAATTAAGCAAGAAGCTAAAAAACAGGTAAATGAAATCCTAGATCGGCTAGAATACCAGGGGGTGATTGAAACTTGCACCTCACAAATGAACAACCCTTTGTTTCCGGTCTCCAAACCAGACAATTCATATCGTCTAGTTTTGGATTACCGACACCTTAACACATGTTGCAAAACTTTTGCAGTGCAAAACTCACACAGTGCTGCACTAATGAATAACATAGTGCGCAAAAAATACAAAACAACATTAGACATCTCTAATGGATTCTTTTGTCAAAACATAGCACCAGAGAGCAGATATTTAACTGCGTTCTCAATAAATGGCACTCAAAAACAATTCTGTCGGTTAGCCCAGGGGTACAAGAACAGCCCGGGGGTATTCTTAGCGAGAGTAACCGAATTACTACAACTATATGATGATGAAGCATTATCTTATGTCGATGACATTTACTTAACAGATGATGACTTGGAGACTCACTTGAAGAGAGTGAACACCATAATACTTGGGTTCGCAGCAGAGGGTTACAAATTCAACTTTAAAAAATCCAGAATTGCCCATCTGACAGTCCTATTCTTAGGATACGAGTTATCAAGTGAAGGCAAAAGCCTGGCTGACAATTTCCTAGAGAAATGTGCCGTACTCCAAGCACCTAGAACACTAAAAAACTTACAGTCGATTCTAGGCTTCCTAAACTTCGGAAGAACATACATTGCAAATTACGCAGAAAGGGTCAAACCCCTTTATGATCTGATAAAACCAGATTTTAAAAGATCCAATTGGACTCAAATACACACAGAAATTTTGAGATCCCTACAAACAGACATGCTAATTAAAACAAAATTAGAAACACGTGATAACACACGCAATCTTGTGATTCGAGTCATCCCAGGGAGATGCGGATTCACATACCTGACCTCTAATGAGGGAGAAAAGGTACCAATTGCATTCAAATCACACTTGTACACAAAAGCTGAACAGAAATTCAGCAACAAAGAAAAAATTGTTCATGCAGTTCAAACCGCAATAGCTAGAGAAAAAGATCAAGCAGACGGTAGACATATCACAGTCAGAACAGCTGAATCAGCCTTTGAGGCATTAACAACACCGTGTAATTTACCAACAACAACATTGAATCCGGAATGGATACAATGGGTGAATTCAATCACAACGGACAAAGTATACTACTACTTTGATCCAGAACTAGAAGAAATGGAAAATCTAGAATATGAAAAAACATACCCTCTGCCAATCGACATTCTGCCTTTACGACATTACGCTTGTGTAATCTATACAGACGGACATGCTCAACCCTCCGTTTGGGGAGAACAAGCATACAACCCCACATGTGAGATTACAAAAGAAGTGTGGCGCGGAGGTAAACTAAAACCTCTATTAACAAAGACACACTCAGTAGAAACTAATTCAGAACAACAAACTGAAATATTAGCTTTGAAAATGGCGCTAGATAATGCGGATCGCGAATTCCCGACACTTATAGTGTCAGATTCATATTACTGCGTCAAATCATATAACAAGGATTTGCAGACATGGATTCAAAACGGTTACAAAGATAACACAGATGCACCAATAAAGCAGAAACTGCTCTGGGAACAAATAGCTCTTTTACAAAAAGAACTACCAAAGACTCACGTGACTCACTCACTGAGTCATCAGCGTGATGGCGTTCACGTTGCAGGGAATTCATTGGCTGAAACGGCCGCAGCGGCAGCCACTAAATCGGCTCCCGTAGTTCGAAAAAAGCGTACATTAAAATACATTGACGGTGAAACAGTGCTGGCGGTGAAAACGCCATCAAAAGGCGACTGCTCAGCGTTACCGATCAACTATCCACTCAATTATACATACATAATCGATGCAAACTCCGTCCCTTTTGCTCGAATCCCTGGAGTGGGGGATAGAGTGATTCCAAACATGGACAGGAGAAACTTGTTAATCGCAGACGCACATATGGGCGAGGGTCTCAGACACCTCAAACTAAAAAATTCTCTGGAAGAATTACAATCAAGGTACTGGTGGCCAGGCATGAGCCTGCGTCACACCATGTTTGTAAAAAACTGCCCAAACTGCAACAGAGATCGCAGAGGGGAGAGAAACAGTTTAATACCTCGTCGTTCTACTCCAGAAAAAATCAGGAGTAAAAAGGAAGGGTTGCGATTAACATATACAGGCTAGTTCCACTTATAATGTAGATCACCAGCACTCGGCTGACGTCCGGACTGTTATACAAAGATTTGCGAGTCTAAATGGCATATACGCTAAGAGCATGCTACGTTTGACCATTGTCTCCACTCTAGCCCTCAAGCCTGAGGGGAAACATGACCAAATGAGCATAGCCCAGCGGGAATCTTCTCACTTCCTTCCTGAGGGTACGGGATGGTGTAAAGAAAAAACCAAGGCATAAAGCAATCTATAGCAGAAAGGATATTAGGTTCGGGAGCTGGGTGGGTCAAACATCTAATAAGTGTCCAACGTAGTCTCAATAACTTGCCAAGAAATTCTCTGAAGGGATTCAGTGCGTACGAATTATTATTTGGAACTAGGATGATGATCTCTGACATTGATAGTCAGACTTCAGTGGTGAAAGAAAAAAGCTTTGATATCAAAGACCGTTTGGCTATTTTGCAGGACTTAAACAAAACAAGAAAAGACCTGAGCAACATAAAGTTCAAACAACAGCCAACAACCACTGAAGAACCACCACCTGTCCCAGCAAGACCTGTCTGGATTCCAAAAGTCGGGGATCTAGTCAGGGAGAAGATCGCGGTAAAGAAGGAATTTGGGCCTTCTTACAGAAAAGCAGTTCCTGTCTTATCTGTCAACGGGACAAGATCAGTTGTACTACCGCCACTTGCTGGTAAAAAGGAGAACCGAGTTGTATCCATCGACCTGGTAAAACCACAATCATGTGGCCGATAACAAACAGTAGGCCAAGTGGACTCCCAATAAGTAGCAGAACACCAAGGTTTGCTACCAGTACAGAGGTCCTAACAAAGAGGCTCATCACATTCGAAACGCCTACAGAAGAACAACATGGACTATGCAACAATGCAATAGAACTAAGACCTCTGAAATCCCAAATAAAAACATTTAGCAGAGACACACCAATCTATAATGAAGTACCAAACGAAAATGCAAGAAACAGAAATCCTGAAGCAATTGGAACAATTGACAGAACTGCATCCGGCTACTTCATAAACTTCGATGATTCCTCTGAAGGCTTCAGGGAATCAAAGACACAGCCATCATCAAAAACCTTTAAAGATAAAGCTAAGGAACTTTTGAAACAACTGAAAGAAACATATCTGATTTCTCCATGGATTGAATTTTGGGTGGGTTTTGGTGCATTTATCCTCATACTTTGGCTCATCATGATACTAACATTGGGACGCTTCATTGAGGGAAAATATGCTAAAATGGACACAGCAAGTCAGAAAATCAACTTGATCCTCAAACCACACACATCTTCACACGTCGAGAAAAGAGAACTTTCTTCAGCCAACTTCACAGCCAATCCGATACCTGGTGGGGCAGCTTGGGACAACACTGACTATGAAATTTATGGTCCGGTCGAGATCCTGAAATATCCACACCAAATTAAGATCTCCTTGAGTGACTTTGTAAAACCAAACTCATTTGCTGATGATTGGGACTTCGAAAGCATTAATAATATGATGTCTGACTTAGTAATGTCTGCTAAATTTACCAAACATGATTATTTGCAGGGTTCTACAAATTATGATAGTATGTACTGTTATAACCACTATGGTAACCATTTTTTACATAGATCTGCACAACCTAGAAATGTTTTAAATTATAATCAATGGGAACATTGTGCAACACCTCCAAAAGGGAGCTCAAGAACCGTTTACGACAAATATTCATATTTTTCAGGTTTTAACACAAGTAATGCTGAAACATTTTATTTTAAATTGTCAAACAAAACAGGGACCAAGACCATGATAACCAACACAAAATTGTTATATTCAGACTCATTCTTTGAAAAAATGAATACTTTTGGTTTTGATTATTGGGACAAAAATGTTGAATTGAAAAGTGTTTGGGGTACAAAAGAATGGCAAGTACAGGGTATAGAAGCTTTGTTTAGAGCCTGCATGATCCCAGAACAAATGATATTTTTAAATGACACTGTTCAACAAACCACCTGTCTTGGCCTAGCCAAAATCAAAGATTTAAATAAACCGTCTATTCCAAAGCCAACAATGTTTAGCAACACTTCTACAGATGAAGAGATAGACGTAAACCATATATTAAACCAACACAGAACACATCCTGATTGGAAACAGTGGTTGATCTGGCCCACAGATAATAATAACTGTCAAGACAGATTCCTGAACAAAACACAGGGGTTCAAAATGACCAGGCCAGACCCTAGATATCCTCAAAGACATCACCCAGGGATAATAACAACCTACAGTGTGGGCAAATTATGCCTTCAATGGCTACAAACTTCCACACTGGCAGAAATTAAGCAACACCTAACTTTACTGACTGATGGTGCTGACTTGCGTGATTTCACTTTGGGACCACGCAAACAGCGTCAAAAGCGTTTCATAGCAGCCTCTGTATATGCAGCATACAATGAGGCCTGGAAAGTTACTCAAATTGAAACAGCAGAGAGAATACGGGAAATTGACCTTATTAATTTGGAAAAATCACTTTCTGTAGTGGACAATGGGTTAATGACTCTGTCCTCCAGAATTTTTTCTTTGGACAGCATTGTGTCTTCAGCAATCGACATATTATTGCAGGACTTACTGTTATTACAACACGGTCAGTCACAATTGCGTTCTATTGTACAGCTTGGCTGGACGTTACAAAATCTGCGTTCAGGCTATGTGCCTTGGCGTTTAATCAACACAACGTCACTATTCCAAATCTTTAACCTTACTGATAGACAAATCAGTATGGCACAAAAGGGTGCTGATTATACAATCCTGAGCATTGAGAAACTTGAGAGATTACCAGTGACAATGTCAGAACGACCTGTCAGTGAATGGATAATACATGGGATAATAAATATTCCAATCTCAACCTTCAGGTTTCAATACTGCCAAAAATATATACAGGCTGGCATGTACGAGAAATTGGGAAAAGGATACCTTAAAACAACATGGAACCTGCCCTATTCACATGCATGTGTCAGTAATAAAGGACAGAAAGTGTTTCTTAGTGGCAATAATTGTGCGATGTCACTAAGCGGCACGCTTCTGTGTAACGGAATTAGTTTGCATGGAGCCTGTGAAGGGAATTCATACAACCTTTCATGTCACCAGCAAGGCGCACCTGCAACAGAAATAGAACCATTCTTTCAAAGACTCTATAATGGGAGTTACATTCTTATTGTAGACCGCAAATGTTGCAGTCTTATGCCCGGGACTCCTTATCTAGTAACTACGACTGCGAAGGTCAAGTGCTGTGGACGCTCATTGTTCCCCAGCTCCTTCCCAGACAGGGAGACAAGGGCATGGCCCGATTTGAAAATTACTTCTATTCGAATAGATACTTTAAGCAGAATGAAAACAGTGCTTCTTCAGACGCCTCCCAGGCTCTCGTCATCAAAAGAAACGTATGATCTACAAGTCGCAAGGACGACTGCAGAGATACATACATTATTATCAACTAATTCCCCCGTACATTTCGCGGAAATCCTGAATGAAATCTTAAATATTTCTGATACCAATGGGGTCTCAAAGGTATTTAAGACAGTATTTTCGATGGCATTAACACCATTCAAAGCCATACTGGGTATTTTTCCAGATTTCGTCCATTCGATTTTTGGCGGACTTCCCCTGATCCTGGGACTAATTGCAGGAATCCTATTCTTAGTCCTTATTTTTCGTTATGGCAACCCATGTCACAGACAAAACTCTTGCGACAAGGGAAGAAACAATCCTAGCCATTGGATACCGGGACCGGATATCAAAAATCCTGGGACTCTCCCGGCTTAGAGACCTGAACATGACTTGGTTTCTATCATTTCGACCAATGTGGCAAAGATGTGTTTTACCTGTATTGAGTTGTCTGCTATGCGGAGAAGAATGCGTGTTAGACACCTGTCTGACGCTACAATCGGATGCGCCAATGGATGCAGAAACATTGTTGAGCCCGATCAAGGTTCATGCTTTGTGCTGCCCTCAAGGGCTACCAATCCTGATGACGGCATTCGTGGAAGCTTCACCACTACGATTGATGGGTAGTGAAGTTCAAGATGAAAGCAGCATCGAACAGGTACGACCTTCTGTCAGCAATGCAAATCAGAATGTCAATGGAGACAATCATGCGCAAGAATGCATGATTACACCTATTTCCGAGTTAGTGGAACTTTCCCAGGAAGCTGTTGACAGTTTTTTCGAAAGCCTGAATGATATGATGTTCTCTCCAGAACAGAAATAGAGACTTTTGAGCAAGCTCGCACACGGCGTTCCCTGAATTCGGCCTTCAACTTTAAAAATAAAGTCACATGAACAGATTTTCCCTCCAGTTCACGGACAGCAATTTTTCAGCAGCCCCAAATATTTTTGCATATTTTTCGGGACACTATCTTCTGCTTAAAGTAGGAACTATTCTTAAAGAACTAAGGTTTCTAAATTTTAGATAGCTTATAGACATTAGCTGCCCGCTGATACGTTCATAAATATTTTATTCTGTGATGGAATGGTCTCGAACTTTTTTTCTGTATTAAGAAGCCATTTCATGTGTAATTCTCATATACCAAATAAGCAATAATGTATTCAAATGCGATTACTTTGGCATTATTCTACAGCTTGAGTGCATACTATACATATGTCTGCAATTTTTCCGTATATTTGAAAAATTTCAAAATGCATTTATGTATTTTGGGGTGGTAAGGTATACACTATACTCTATAGTATGTTGTACTATGTTATACTATGCATAGATTAGTAAATATGTACATAGTTAGCGTGGAGTGGGTGTGATGTATTCCTATAGGTCCTGAATCGATCCCCCTATTCCTGACCCTATTCTGGTTAGTAAACTAACAAGTTAACTAGTAATCAGCCCATGAGGCAGAAAATCCCCATGATGCAGATACCGTTATCTGACGCAGTCACACTACGGCACAGGAACGTGTTATCTGATTAGGTCATAACGCTTGCGATCTAATTAGACAAGCGATATTCCTCCAGCCCCTGATAAGGCATACGGAGTTCTCATAACAAATCAAACCTATGACAACCTGGGCAAAACCCTGCGGCCATTGTTTTGATTTCACCGAGAACTTCAGTAAAAGAATGTGCTAACGAGCAAGTCGTATGACATCCTTATTGACGTATCTATGTCCATCCTTGCGTCAATCTCGGCACCTTAAAGGTATAAATATTACCGATCTTGCCCTATGCAAACACACGCGTGGTGACGAGACGGAGCAGCCATACTTGCCGAAGCCAAGAGCAGAGCAGACCCCGCTGGCAGCAGCCCCGCCTTCCTGACGCGCTGAGAGACGCGCTGACTTCTCCTGCCGAGAAATCCAGCCCCGGCGTTTCTGGGTAGCCCTCGCGGGCAGCCTGGAATATCGAGACCAGAGAGAGAGATACCATTCCTCATTCATCCTAACTTCCAGGTACAGAACTGAATAACCCCTCACAGAGAATTTTTAAGTTATTCACTTGGCAAAAACAAACTTAACTTAAACTGTAACTATCTATTCCCGCCCTCGTATTAGACTTAGGTCAGGTACACGGGGTAGGCGTATCTAGAAACACCAGTTGAGTACGTTTAGTCAAATGTATATGTGTATGTAATATATTTTATTCATTTTAAAACATCATATGGCTTAGAAACCATATCAATGTTTTTACAGTATTATTTTATACTATTGCTTTTAATGTATGCACTTTACTTAACTATAAGTATTGCAATAATATCAATCCATTTCTCTTGTATGAGAAAAGAGACTGATCAATAAATAACACCTTTTTATTGAACACGCCCGTCTCTTCCTTTTCTCTACATTCTGATGAGACTAAGAATGCACGTACTGACTGAGTAAAATAAATTGCCTTTTGTTCACACGACTCTCGAGATATACTCTTGATTAGGGGAGAGCAAAGTTGTCATGTTCTATGGTTGTCAGAAACTAAATCCCTTCTTGTCTAATCAGGGGAGTTAATTCTTTCCTGAACATTCGAGAAAGTTTCTAGTGAACTCTGAGCTAAGCTGGCAAACCCAAAACTTTAAGTCTAGTATCGACAGTAGTAGACCTAGTTAACGTCTGGTCTAGGCCTTTACTGCTGTAGGTATTATTCCAATGCGCAGAGCCTATTGGGATGATAGGAACTACACTACACTATAATAAATAAACTTGAAGCTTTATTCCCAAATGATCTGTGGCTGATAACGGGTGACTTCAACTCCAATTTAATGGATATTGACCCCACCCAATCCTCCCAAATATCACTAATAAATGAAGAGTGGGCAATCCCGGAGATAAAGTCCCAATTTCAACGGAAGGAGGCCAATGGAACAATGTTAGCAACAAAGTTAAATCAATCAGGCCTCCGCATTCTTAACGGAAGGTTAGCCTCTGATCAACCCGCTGCATATACCCATATATCCTCATCCCGCATGGTGACATTAGATTACATATGGATATCCTTCACTGCCTTCCATCTGGCACATCAGCTCTCGATAATACCATCCTTAGACAGCGATCATGCAATTCTAGTATGCAAGATTGCCCTTAGGCAGCAACACCGCCCGAAAACTCCCCTGATTGGAAGGGAATCATACCTTCAGAATGTAAGGAAACTAAGATGGTCTGAATGGAATCGTGAAGCAATTGAAGCGGAAGTTGACAATCTCCTCTCCGATCAGCGTCTGGATGGCACTGACTACCTGACAGGATTTTCCTGGGAGAAAAGACTAAGCGAATTTAGAGACCAATTAGCATTAAAACTTCCAGATAGCCCTCCAAAGGACCTTTTGGTCCCAACTACTTTGCTAGAGCAAAAACAACTTATAATCTCCGCAAAGAGTAAATTAAATAAGTTGCAACGAGTCCATGTGAGCAACAAAAGTGAATATAAATCCCTGAGGAGTGACCTATCTGCCGCCAGAAAAAATTACAGAAAGGCCCGATTTGACCTAAAAAGACAGGAAGAAGAGCTCCGTTGGGCGACAGCCTTTGAGATAATTAAAACCAAGGACCAAAGAAAATTTTGGAACTGGGTAAATGAGGCTACTAAAGCCACTAAACCACCCACTGCAGCTAATATCTCCCCCGCAGACTGGGAGAATTACGTCAAAACATTATATACGGAACTGTACACATCAAATAACAGCAGTAGTACCCAATTTATGCCCGATCAGCTTATCACTGAGGATGGCACAACCGCCACCATCACGATATCCACAGAAGAAATAATAGGAGTCATAAAGAAAATGCGCTCCAGCGGTGCACCCGGACCTAACGGGATTCCTACGCAAGTACTCAAAGCCTCCGCTCAAAAATGGGCTGCGACACTGACCCCCCTCTTTAAAGATGCAATCCTGGGAAACACAATCCCGCCCTCTTGGCAAGGATCATTCCTTGTACCGTTTCATAAAAAAGGCTCGCGTTCCAATCCCGATAACTATCGAATGATAGCCCTGCTTGATGTGGATGGGAAAGCCTACGCAAGTATACTTTTAAAAGAACTTACAAAATGGGTGGAAACGAAAAACTTAATCCATTTTAGCCAAACTGGCTTCCGTAAAGGATGCCATATCGAGGACAACTTGATCTCCATAGCCCACCTGATGGAAACAACTCTAGCTGCAAAAGGCAAATCAATGTACATGGGATTCATCGACTTTCGTAAAGCCTTCGACAGCATTAGACGGCCTAAATTGTGGGGAAAACTGGCAAGATGGGGCATCCCACGGGCATTACTAAACGCAATAATAGCCCTACACACGGACACCTGGGTAAAAGTCAGAGTAACATCGAAATGGTCTACCTCTAACAAAATTTTCACTAATAGGGGCTTAAAACAAGGATGCACCCTTGCGCCATTACTCTTCAATCTCTATCTCGCCGACCTACCAGAATGGTTGTCCTGATCAAGAGCCTTCACTCCAGGAATCGGACAATGTAAAATCCAAATGCTGCAGTACGCAGACGATACCATTCTTCTAGACCAAACCCAGGTGGGCCTCCAAAGATTGCTCAATTACCTCGCCCAGTATTGTAAAAAAAATATGCTAGAGATAAACGTTAGTAAAACCAAAACGATGGCAATCTCACCTGCGAATGGGAAAAAGATCAAGTGGTATATAGAAGGGAAACCACTGGAGACTGTCACCGCATATAAATATCTGGGCGTCTGGATTGACCATAAAGGGAGATGCTCGGTGCATACAACAGAGATGCAGGCAGTGGCTCGCAGTTTAGAGGGGGTCTTCATGAGAACGAAGAGTGCTCTGCATTCCCAAGATTTTGTCCCTTTGATAAAATTAATCAACGCAAAATTCCTGCCCACAATCTCCTTTGGCGAAATAATCTTCAAAGACAAAATGAACAACTGGCTAGATAGAGCACAATCATCATGCTATCGCCGGGTCTTCCGATTGCCAAATTCGACTTCCCATGCCCAAATCCGGAAAGAATTTTCCTTATCCTCTATGCGCTGGATTATGGGAGCAAGATACGTCTCATACTGTCTGAAAGCGAAACAAGCTAACCCCCACTCGCTGAAGGGTTGCATATGGCTCCTGCTTAGTAATCCAACTACATCATGGAACAAGTATCTGACATTCTGCCTCAATTCCCTTGAAGCGGGGAACATATGGTCCTCTCCTTTGCCCGACGAAACGAAAGCAAAGCTTTTTACCAAGCAAGCCAAAATTCTATCAAATCAATCGGACATGCAACAGGTTCTACAATTCTATCACGGTCCCTGGGCTGCCAAACTATATGCCCCGAAAACATCACCATCTTATCTCGCATCAGCAATGAAGCCGTATATCAAACATCAATTAATGAGATTTCGCTTCGGCTTAATTCCGTTGAAGGCATACAAGTTTGGCCAAGGATACGTGAAAGAAGCCTCCTCTCAGTGTCGTTTCTGCAATCAGGGAGAGGAAAGCCTAATCCATATTCTGTGCATTTGCCATCAACTCCGGGCGCAAAGAATATTTTGGCTGAGACCAATTTGGCTGTTTCTAGGCATCAGGACTTGTCAAGAAGCGCTTGCAGCCTGTATGAGGGGAGACTCGCCACAATTGGCGACTCGCTTTGTAAAATTCATCACAGCAATTAACTCCTCGATTCAATCATCTGAGCAAGTTTGAATTTTCCCCTCCCTATGTGCCAGTCCCTTGGCTTTTTTGCTTTCCCTTCGCATTACCCAACCCATTGGTTTTATTGTCTTTCTAACAGACTTGAATTCTTCCTTTTTACTTAAAATGTCATTTTCTGGATGTGCATATTGCAATGATTTTAATTAATTGTGCAATAAAAAAATTTACCTTACTTACTTACGTGGGCTGGAGTTAGTATAGAAAATTAAAATAATCCACAATCCAGCACCCTCCAACGCAAGTCGTTGTAACAACTTGCGTTGTGAAAACCGCGTTGTAAAGTACAGCGATAAAAATGATCGCGTTGTACTAACATACATCCGCCCATGGTCCACCTTAGTATTGAACCAAAAAAATGAACACCAAGTACACCTTTAGCACTTTTCTTTTTTAAGGTAATATAGCAGAGATGCCCAATGCTCACACAGGGAGGTGGTGTAGATTAGAAACGGGAAATAAACAGACAATATTAAGCCTCTATGAAATTACCTTAAACGAAAAAGAGTTCATTCTACACACAGTTACATACTAGACACAAAAATGTAAAAGAACATGAGAAATAACACGCAATATGACCAAGGCTTAATACAATAAATACACCTCTACCTATTGACTTTGGCAAAGGGCATTTATAATCAATGAACCACTGCCTATATCTCTGACTAGAGGCTGACACAATCAATGTAACTGTTGCCTGCAGACGTTAACAGCAGGTTTTCTCAATAAACTACCCCATGCCTGCAGATTCTAACAGATAGGTTTTCACAAGCAATACTCCTTTGCCTATTGCTTTTATCAAAGGGATCTTCACAACCAATCACCCATTGCCTATGGGCTTTGACGGCTTTGATGATAGGGATTATGTGGCACTCCAGGAAAGCAAAACGTTAGCGTTTTGTTTCCCGAAAAGTTGCTCACAAGCATACAAGGCTTCCATGGAACAGGGTTATAAAATAGAAAGATCTCTGTACATTGTAGCAGCGCTGGAAGCAAGGGTGCGCTGAATACTGCAGCACCCCTTGTATCCTTGATAGAGTTCTGATGGAGAATTAACAGTATAGAAGCCATTAGTCTTGGAACATGTACTGTGTATTCAAGTTCAAATTGTCATATGACTACAAGTTTGACTGGGTGCTGCTAATGCTTCTTACATGGAGACCTAGAGTTGCTGTTCTTTTCCCTTGCTGTAATTTTATTTTTGTAATTTTAGCTACTGAAACTGTTGCTGAGACAGTGAGAAAAGAATGTAACAGTATTCCTGAGGTTTTCTAACACTTATAAATAAAAACATTTGCTTACTTTACAAAGAAAAATACAGATATCTCCCAAAAATATCAGCAGAATGGAAAGTACAAACGAGGCACATACGTTGATGGCCAGCACCTTCACTTGGAAAGATGTACCAGCACCACTGGTCCTCGCAGGGTTTTAGATGTGGTTTCTGGGTTAGAAAACATACAACCAAAGGAGCAGAGCGCACTGAGTGTTTCAGGGATGGAGCGGGCTCACAACAGTTACTTGTAATGATCGTCCTCCTCGCCCTGGCAACAATTGTGGCACTTGATTGTTCCACCTGCTTAGATGTGATCTCCTCATGTGGAGGGTATATTTCTGAGCAGGGTAGGGTATACTTCCAACACCCTTCTCTACTATGAACTGTCTCTTCCCTTGTGACAGATGAAGTGATCCAAGTGATCAGTCAACTGACTCAATTTGCTAAATCACGAGTGCTTACTTGGAAGAGGGTGGTTTCGGGTTGCTGCATATTAAAAAATTCTTCCAAGCCGCATTTATGGACTGGTATGGACATGCAGCTACATCACAAGGCCACAGAAGTAACTTTTACCACCAACAAATGCCAATAGAAAATAACATTCAGCTAGTACCATTTATTAAGATCCCCAGACTACCCAAACGCAATAGATTTAAGATCTGGGATATAATTCTAAAATATTTACACAAATAAAGGAAGAATACAAATTCACCGCAATCCATCTGGATTTTTGAATACGATGCTGCGATGTTTTAGGGCTTCAATTGAGTATTACAGACTATAAAGAACTGGGAAAGGATAGGGGTCTATTAAATAAAGGATCTAATGATTGATGTGAACTTAACCCCTTGCGTGCTCCCGTCGGCCAGCTCTCCAGGTCATTATTATTTTCTTTTATGCAGTTATGTAGTTTAGTAAGGACTCTACTACTTCCAGACAGTCCACTCCCAAAGGCGATTAGTTATATATTTTATAGGTGTGAAACACTGGGTGGAGAGTAGTGGTATTGAATCCTAATCCTTCAGTGAGAGCTTTATGAGAAGAAAATTCCAGGTACCTTTCAGAAAATACTGACATCCAAAGGATGCCGAATAGAAACAGAACTGTGGAAAGGGTATAACAAATGGTTTCATAAAGCCCTATGAGGGACGAAATGTAAACATACGGTGTGTTTTGTGCAAATGGTAGCTATACTGTACCCCAAAGCAATTACAAAAAGAAATCTCCTTAGTATCAGTTTAACTGCAACAAATAATGGACAGAATGTTGCATGATTCAAACATTCTCCCCCAGTCAACAGATCTGGGTTAAATCCATTGTTCTTTTGCCCACTACGCCACCCCAGTTTGGACCCAGCCATATGCAAGTCAGTCTATACCCTGTGCCTCATGGGAACAGTCCAGACCGAACTGCCAAGACAGGTCCTCCCTGGACCAGAAACAACTATCCTGGGACCGGTTTCGGGGTATGTCACCCTTCTTCAGCCAGGCTAGCTTGAATCCAGTGGCACAGTGAGCAAGGGACCCACGTCTGGGCATACCCATCCCACTTAGAGCGAAAAGTGTAACTGCAACAGATGATGGACGGAATGTTGAATGATTCAAACATTCTCCCCCAGCCAAGAGATCTGGGTTAAATCCATTGTTCTTTTGTCCACTACGCCACCCCAATTTGGACCCAGCCATATGCAAATCAGTCTTGACCCTGTCCCTCATGGGAACAGTCCAGACCGAACTGCCAAGCCAGGTCATCCTTCGACCAGAAACAACTATCCTGGGACCAGTTTCGGGGTATGTTACCCTTTTTCAGCCAGGCTAGCTAGAATCCAGTGGCACAGTGAGCAAGGGACCCACGTCTGGGCATAACCGTCCTACTTACGGCGAAATATGTAAGTGCAACAAATGATGGACGGAATGTTGAATGATTTAAACAATCTTCCCCAGTCAAGGGATCTGGGTTAAATCCATCGTTCTTTAGCCCACTATGCTACCCCAGTTGGCCCAGCCATATGCAAATCAGTCTTGACCCTGTGCCTCATGGGAACAGTCCAGACCGAACTGTTAAGCCAGTTCCTCCCTGGACCATAAATGAGCATCCTGGGACCGGTTTGAGGGTATGTCACCCTTCTTCAGTCAGGCTAGCTTGAATCCAGTGGCACAGTGAGCAAGGGACCCACGTCTGGGCATACCCATACCATTTAGGGGAAAAAGTGTAACTGCAACAAATGAGGGATGGAATGTTGAATGATTCAAACATTCTCCCCCAGTCAAGAGATCTGGGTTAAATCCATTGTTCTTTTGCCCACTACGCCATCCCAGTTTGAACCCAGACATATGCAAATCAGTCTTGACCCTGTGCCTCATGGGAACAGTCCAGACCAAACTGCCAAGTCAGGTCCTCCCTGGACCAGAAACCAGCATCCTGGGACTGGTTTTGTGGTATGTCACCCTTCTTCAGCCAGGCTAGCTTGAATCCATTGGCACAGTGAGCAAGGGACCCCCGACTGGGCATACCCATCCCACGTAGGGCGAAAAATGTAACTGCAACAACTAATGGACAGAATGTTGAATGATTCAAATTTTCTCCCCCAGTCAAGAGATCTGGGTTAAATCCAGACGTTGGTCCCTTGTTCACTTTGCCACTGGATTCAAGCTAGCCTGGCTGATAAAGGGTGTTACCCAGAAACCAGTCCTAGGATGCTTGTATCTGGTTCAGGGAAGACCTGGCTTGACAGTTCAGGCTGGACTGTTTCCATGAGGCACAGGGTCAAGGCTGATTTGCATATAGCTGGGTTTGAACTGAGGTGGCAAAGTGAGCTAAAGACTGATGATGGAGTCAACCCAGATCTATTACTGGGGGTGAGTGTCTGAAAAGTTTCAGCGCTCTGTCCATCATCTCCTAGAGTTTGCTTTGTTCGCCCTAAGTTGGCAGGATATGCCCAGACGTGGGTCCCTTGCTCACTTTGCAACTGGATTCAAGCTAGCCTGGCTGATGAAGGGTGTTACCCCGAAACCGGTCCCAGTATGCTTGTATTCAGTTCAGGGAAGACCTGGCTTGGCAGTTCGGGCTGGATTGTTACCATGAGGCACAGGGTCAAGGCTGATTTGCATATAGCTGGATCTAAACTGAGGTGGCAAAGTGAGCTAATAAATGATGATGGATTCGACCCAGATCTGAGACTGGGGGTGAGTGTCTGAAAAGTTTCAGCGCTCCGTCTATCATATCATTGTGTTTGCTTTGCTTGCCCTATGTTGGCAGGGAATGCCCAGACGTGTGTCCCTTGCTCACTTTGCCAGTGAATTCAAGCTAGCCTGGCTGATGAAGGGTGTTGCCCCGAAACCGGTCCCAGAATGCTTCTATTCAGTTTAGGGAAGACCTGGCTTGGCAGTTCGGGCTGGATTGTTACCATGAGGCACAAGGTCAAGGCTGATTTGCATATAGCTGGGTTTGAACTGAGGTGGTAAAGTGAGCCAATAAATGATGATGGATTCGAATCAGATCTGAGACAGGGGGTGAGTGTCTGAAAAGTTTCAGAGCTCCGTCCATCATCTCCTTATGTTTGCTTTATTCGTACTAAGTAGGCAGGGTATGCCCAGACGTGGATTCCTTGCTCACTTTGCAACTGGATTCAAGCTAGCCTGGCTGATGAAGGGTGTTACCCAGAAACTGGCCCCAGGATGCTTGTATCTGGTTCAGGGAAGACTTGGCTTGGCTGTTCGAGCTGGATCATTCCCATGAGGCACAGGGTCAAGGCTAATTTGCAAATAGCTGGGTTTGAACTGAGGTTGCAAAGTGAACTACAGAATGATGATGGTTTCAACCCAGATCTGTGACTGGGGTGTGTGTCTGAAATGTTTCAGCGCTCCGTCTATCATCTCATTGTGTTTGCTTTGTTCGCCCTAAGTTGGTAGGGAATGCCCAGACGTGGGTCCCTTGCTCACTTTGCCACTGAATTCAAGCTAGCCTGGCTGATGAAGGGTGTTACCCCGAAACCGGTCCCAGGATGCCTGTATTCAGTTCAGGGAAGACCTGGCTTGGCAGTTCGGGCTGGATTGTTACCATGAGGCACAGGGTCAAGGATGATTTGCATATAGCTAGGTTTGAACTGAGGTGGCAAAGTGAGCTAATAAATGATGATGGATTCGACCCAGATCTGAGACTGGGGGTGAGTGTCTGAAAAGTTTCAGAGCTCCATCCATCATCTCCTTGTGTTTGCTTTATTCGTACTAAGTAGGCAGGGTATGCCCAGACGTGGATCCCTTGCTCACTTTGCCACTGGATTCAAGCTAGCCTGGCTGATGAAGGGTGTTACCCCGAAACCGGTCCCAGGATGCTTGTATTCAGTTCAGGGAAGACCTGGCTTGGCAGTTTGGGCTGGATTGTTACCATGAGGCACAGGGCCAAGGATGATTTGCATATAGCTGGGTTTGAACTGAGGTGGCAAAGTGAGCTAATAAATGATGATGGATTCGACCCAGATCTGAGACTGGGGGTGAGTGTCTGAAAACTTTCAGCGCTCCATCCATCATCTCCTTGTGTTTGCTTTATTCGCACTAAGTAGGCAGGCTATGCCCAGACGTGGATCCCTTGCTCACTTTGCCACTGGGTTCAAGCTAGCCTTGCTGATGAAGGGTTTTACCCAGAAACCGGTCCCAGGATGCTTGTATCTGGTTCAGGGAAGACCTGGTTTGGCATTTTGTCCTGGACTGTTTCTATGAGGGACAGGGTCAAGGCTAATTTGCAGATGGCCAGGTCTAAACTGGGGTGGCATGGTGAGAAAAAGAATGATGGATTTAATCCAGATCTGTGGACTTGGGGTGAATGTATGATTTATTCAGCATTCCGTCCATCATTTGTTTGCGTAGCACTTGTCACCCTAAGTGGGATTGGTATGCCCAGACGTGGGTCCCTTGCTCACTTTGCCACTGTATTCAAGCAAGTCTGGCTGATAAAGGGTGTTGCCCAGAAACCGGTCCTAGGATGCTTGTATCCGGTTCAGAGAAGACCTGTCTTAGCAGTTCGGGCTGGACTGTTCCCACGAGGCACAGGGTCATGGCTGATTTGCATATAGCTGGTTTTTAACTGAGGTGGCAAAGTGAGCTAAAAAATGATGATAGATTCCACCCAGATCTGTGACTGGGGGTGAGTGTCTGAAAAGTTTCAGGGCTCCGTCCATTATCGACTTGTGTTTGCTTTGTTCTCCCTAAGTTGGCAGGGTATGCCAACTTAGGGCTTCACAGTGGGCAGGTAAACAGGTGAAAAGACCGCTCCCCACCAGTGGGAGCATTTTTCATGCTTCTGTCCAATGGAAGCAGACTTAGTGTTTGCTTTTGCTTGGTGGAATCGTTCGAATTACTCTCGCAAAGCAACAGCGAACAGGTTTACCTGCTCGCACCAGAAAATTACTATGTCATAGGTGTGAGCAACCCAGGCCGTAGCGAGAGCCAGCCCTGGGGATGGGGTCCAAGGGCCATTAATCGCTCAGGGAGGGGCCACATGGCCCCCTCCCATTTGTGTGCAAGACCGGACTCCAGGATTGGCCTGCAGAGGGGGGCCTTGTGGCCCCACTGCCAGCTTTAATATGTGGTGGGCCGTAATCAGCCTGGGGTGGGTGGCCATATGTGCCCCTCCCCAAGATAGAAATGAAATTCCCTCAGGACCTGGTTCACCCAGGGGGCAAAAAAAGCAATCATGGGTAACAGCGCTTGCTTTCTAAAAAAAAGTTCCCATGGATCCACCTCAAACTAGCAGGAACATTTTGAAAAGTTTTTGGCCTTGGGCGTGGTCCTTGTGGGACCCCACCACTTGTCCTAGGTGGCCAGGCTATTAATAACTCCAAAATTAATTTACAACAAGATCACAAAAGAGATCTTTTCCTGACAAAGACCTAGATTTCTGTCAAATTTGGTGTAATTCGTTCAGCAGTTCGGGCTGTAGTCCTGTCTAAAATCCCTATGGGAAATTGCACTGGGAAAACATGTTGTGGGACCTCCCCTTTTTCTCCACACCTGCCTGACAAATCACCTTGAAACTTTCCAGACAGCAGCTGAAGGGATCAGTGTACTAGTTTTGAAAAATCAGTGAAGATTTGTCAAGCACACTAACGTTGTTAGAAAAAGAAAAAATACTTTGTCTGTGGAAACTAGGTCCTAACTATAATTACCTACTGGTAACCACCAGTAGGTAGGTATAGTTAGGACCTAATTTCCATTGAAAAAAGCATTTTTGACTTGCCTGTACCATTGGTGCCAGTTGACAAATCTTCATAAAACTTTCCAAAACAAGTGTGTCGATGACTCTAGTTGTGTGTGGAAAGTTTCAAGGCGATCCGTCAAGTGGGGCTCGAGGAAAAGAGGGGGGTCATAAAAAGTGCATTTCCCATGTTAATTATTGTAGGGTTTTTAGACATGACTACAGCCCAAACCGCTGGATGGAATTGCACCAAACTTTGCAGAAAGGCAGCTCTCGGTCCAGAAGGCACCCTTTTTTGTCATTTGGTATAAATCCATTCAGTTGTTTTAGAGTTGTTAAAATAAATCCAAATTTCTATATCTAGGGATGCGAACCCTCTGTGAACGTTCCCAATCTCGTGCAGAGATCTGATTGGCTGCCAACACTTCAACCAGCCATCTTGGGACTCGGCCACACTCGGCCCTTGGGCAAATCCAAGGGCAGTAAAATGAGCCACAAAGGCAAAACAGAGGGCGGAAAAACAAGCAGAAAAAAAGGCAAAACAGAGAGCATAAAAACAAGCAGGAAAGGCAAAATAGAGCAGAAGAGGGCAAAACAGACGGCAAAAAAACAAAGCAAAATGGAGGGCAGAAAAACAAGCAGAAGAGCAAAACAGATGGCAGAAAAACGAGTAGAAAAGCTGAAAATTAGCGGAAGAGGGCAAAACAAAGGGCAGAAGAATGACCAGAAAAGGCAAAATGGAGCGCAGAAAAACAAGCAGAAGGGCAAAGCAGAAGGCAGAAAAATTAGCAGAAAAGGCAAAACAAAGAGCAGAAACGCAAAACGTAGGGCCGAAAAATACGCAGGAAAGGCAAAATAGAGGGCAGAAAAACAAGCAAAAAAGGAGAAAGGCAAAACAGAGAGCTGAAAAATGAGCAAAAAAGACAAAACAAAGGGCAGAAACATGAGCAGGTAAGGCGAAAAGGCAAAACAGAGAGCAGGAAAACAAGCAGGAAAGGAAATACAGAGGGCAGAAATGGCAAAACAGAGCAGCAGGTAGACAGGCAGCAGAGGGTAGTGGGCTGTTGGCAAGCTTGACAAAATAACCTGTGTCAAATATTAAGTTGAAAGGTACTGAGTTATAAAAGTCATCTATAATCTCATATTGGATCAGCATTGTCATGCTATGTTTCTATTGTGGATAAATTAATAATTTGCTCATTCAGAAGTTTGATCACTGTGTGAGATGTCTGACATGGTGCACATGCTGGTATAAAGATGGAGGCAATTTTGCAGATGGATTCTTTATTAACATTTGCCCAAGAGGGGTTTGGGGGGCAGCCGAGCCGCGAGGTCTGTTCCCTGGGCAGATTTGGGAGGGGGAAGGGGGGGGGGGGGGGGGCGAGAGCGGCCATTTCGCCGCATTGGGCTGCCTGGGAGTAGCCCAAGTTGGCAGTTACAAGCCCAAGGGTTATTTAAGGGGTTTCCACGCTTGCCCAGCCACCATTTTAGGTACTGGTGACCTGGTGGCTGGGAGCGTGGTAGTTAGGTTTTGCTTTTGTCTGGCTAGCATTATTTACGATTTACCTGTGTTGGCGATGGCGTCCCTCGACGATGTCCGTGTTTTAGAGGCCATCCGCCTGCTGAGCGAGGTGGGGCAGATGGACCTCCTGGTGGGCCCACAGGGAGCGGCGCGCCCGGCGCGCTTCTGCGAGCGTGGTGGCGGCGGTCATCGCCTGCTCGCCGCCACGCAAGACGGCACGTCTGCAGGTGGGTTCCCAGGGCTGCACGGATGCCAGGGGTGCGGCCCTGGTGGGGTCGAGCGGCGATGTGCAGGCAGGACATGGGGTGCGGGAGAGGAGCACTGTCATCGGATCCTCTCCCCGGCCTCAGGAAGCGTGTGGCAGGCAGCCTGGGGGTGGAGCAGCGGGCAGGAGAAGGCCGAGGGTGGGGAGAGCACTGGAGGAGGCAGCGCGGCCGCGCCGGGAGGTGCGCGGCCGCCTCGAACCGTCGAGTGAGGCCAGGGAGGCCCTGCAGCGGTGCAGGGCCTCTGGGAAAAGCGTAAAGCGGGCGGGGAAGGGGGCGGGAGGGCAGCGAAAGGGGGAGCGGGCGGGAAGGCCTCGGGGAAGGGAGTGGGATAGGTGGTGGGGCGGCCATGAAGGAGCGCGATGGAGAGGCAGGGAGGCGAGGGGGGGACAGGAAGAGGGGGTTGCATTGCAAGGGAAAAAGGCAGGGCAAGGGGCAGGGCGGGAGGGTGGAGAGCCCATCGCCCGTCCGGCAGGGGGCTGCTTCAGATAAGGGGAGAGGTAGGCGAAAGGGCAGGGCAGAGCAACGGGGGGGCCATGGGGAGGTTTCTTCGGATGAGGGGGAGCTGGGGTAGGGGGGTTAATTTAGAGCGGGGATGAGGAGGCCAAGGGGAGTGGGGGGGCGGCACACCAGACGTACCTTTTGTTTTGCAGGGGAAAGGACGGCGTGAGGCTGCGGACTTGGTAAGGCTGGGGGGCCCACTACGCCAAGGCGAAGTGAGGGCTGAGCCTCCTGCGGCATGTCCAGAGTCAGCGAGGGAGCACGTCGTGGCTGGCCCAAGGAGGCCCCAAGCGGGCTCGCCGGCCCCTACACCCACAGGGCCGCAGCGGCTTGGGGAGCATCGGTGGACGTGGAGCACCGGCTCAGATGATTGTTGTGTTTTGAGCGGAGTGCAGGAGGGAGTGTGGGCTGCCGGCAGGGAGCAGTCGGCGCCGCCGGCCTGCCGGAGTTTTGTTTTTGGTGGGGTGCAATTGGTGGATGACTGGGACAGTTTGGAGGAAGGGGAACTGAGGGATGGTGAGGGCGGCAGGGGGTCCATTAATGGTGTTAGTAGTTTTTTGCAGGTGTCACGGGGCCTGGGTGCAACGACGGCCCGGACACACTCTTGGGAGAGGACGGCGTCGGATCGGAGAGGCGAGGAGAGGAGAGACGAGGGGACTCCTTGGTGCCAGGTACTAGCGGGGGCGCGGTGCACATGGTCTCAGTGGGAGTGGGGGGGAGGGGGAGGTTGGGGGTGATCTCTTGCATAAAGGGAAGTATGTTGCGGATCGGGGTGTGGGCCGGACGAGTCTGCGCTGGCGCTTGGTGCGAAGGGTTTAGAGGGGGATCACAAGAAGAGTGGTGGGTGTCCGGGTCAGATGGGTGCTAGCGGGGCGGGTTCGGAGCGGGCTCTTGGCAGTCTGGAAGTGGCGGGGTCTCAAGAGGAGGCGGGTGGTGCTGCGAAGCCAGAGAGTAACGAGTTAAAGATCCCGTATATGGGGGTAACTAAGCCGCTGGGGGCACATTTGATGCTGTCCACTAAAGAAAAGATATGAAAGGGGGAGTATGTGGAGTTGTTGAAATTGTTGCATCGTGAGGTCAGGGCGAAAGAGGGCTTGAAGGAAGAGGAATATGAGCTGCAGAAGAGGCCGAGGGTGCCTTTGACGATAGAGAATTGGACAGCGGTATTTTTGATTTTTGCGAGCGTTTATTGTGAGTAATTTCCAGAGTGTCCTTGTTTAAATACATGGCGTCATTCGGAAGGCGCAGATCACGGGGGGCGGTTATGCGTGGGTGCAGTACGACGAGGAGTTTCGGGTGAGGATGGCGTGGGACCCGGAGGCGAAATTGTTTGAGTTGAATTGCGATCTTTGGCAACATACGATGGGACTGGCGGGGTCGGGCAAGACCATATTCACGGCCAATGGCTTACCGATCATATACCGCCCTTTCAGGCCGCCCCACCTGTGGAAGGGTGGGGGCCGGGTTTAAAAACCAATCCGGATCGGTGGGAGCCTGTTGGGACTTCAATAAAGGGGGGTGCACCAGGGAAGATTGCAGTTTTAAGCACAAGTGTTCCGGTTGCGGTAAATATGGACACCCAGTGGTACGATGCTGGGGGCCCCCGGGGCAGCAACACGGGGGTCAGCAGAGCTCGGCCGGGAGTGCACGCTCGGGAACCGCACAGCCGTCGGGTGGCGTTCGGGGAGGTAAGGGGTCTGGGCCAAAGGGCTCGTACTCCGGTTAGGGTAGATCATTTGATAGCGGCCCTGCATAATTACCCGGATAAGGGGGCCGCGGATCGGTTGCGGACCAGGTTTCAGGAGGGGTTTCGGTTGGGCTACGCGGGGCCTCGGCAGAGGAGATGGGCAGACAATTTGCGGTCGGCCAGGGAGCACCCGGAGGTGGTGCAATGCAAATTGGAGAAGGAGGTCAGCGAGGGCCGCATGGCGGGACCTTTTGGAGATTGGCCATTGGAGGAGTTGATGGTGTCCCCCATAGGGGTTGTGCCCAAGAAGGAGGCAGGGCAGTTTCGCCTTATCCAACACCTGTCGTGGCCGGAGGGTGGTCCGGTTAGCGACTACATTGATGAGCGGGAGAACATGGTGTCTTACTCCTCGGTGGAGGCGGCCATGGCTTCGGTGGTGGCGGCGGGCGTTGACGCGTGGATAGCTAAGTGTGTCATCAAGTCGGCTTTCCGGCTTCTTCCGGTTCACTCAGACGACTGGTGCCTACTGGGGATCCAGTTTAACGGCCGCTGGTATGTGGACAAGGCATTGCCGATGGTCTGCTCGATGTCCTGCGCTTTTTTTTAATGTTTTAGTACGTTCCTGCAATGGCTTTTTACGGAACGGACGGGTCACCAAGGAGTTACGCACTACCTGGATGACTTTTTCTTGGTCGGGGCCCCTGACTCCACGGACTGCCAGGTGGCGCTGGACAGGTTTCAGGAGATCATGGAGGACCTTGGGGTGCCGTTGGTGCCGGAAAAGACAGTGGGGCCAGGCACGGCGCTGTCCTTTTTGGGCATTGAGCTAGACTCTGTGTCGATGGAGGCATGTTTGCCAACGGAAAAGAAGCAGCAGATGTTGGGGCTGCTGGAGGTCATGGTGGCGAAACACAAAGAGACAGTGTTGGAAATTCAGGTGCTGTTGGGGCACCTCAATTTTGCGTGTGGAGTGGTGCGCGTTGGGCGAACATTCGGTAGGAGGTTGGGCCGAGCCTTGGCAGGTCAGAGGCCCCCGCATCACCACGTGCGGTTGTCGGCCGGTGTTCCCGAGGATTTGTGGATGTGGCAATTTTTCCTGCAGCATTTCAATGGGGTCCCCATGCAAAGAACAGAGGACATGGTGTGGGATGTCCACATTTTTTCTGACGCGGCGGGCAGCGACGGTTTGGGGCTCTATTGGAACGGGAAGTGGTGCGCAGAGCGGTGGCCCCCTGAGTGGTTGGGGGGGAGGAACATAGCGTTCCTGGAACTCGTCCCTTTGGTGGTGGCGGTATGGCGTGGCATTATGTGTTGGCCCACAGACGAGTTACTTTCAATGTGAATAACATGGCGGTGGTACAGGTGGTGAATCGCCAGTCTGCCAGGGATGAGCAGGTGTTGAAGCTGCTGCGAGTGTTTGTTTTGGGCTGCCTGCGGCACGACATTGAGTATCGCGCGGTGCATGTCCCCGGAATTAACGATGACATTGCGGATGCTTTGTCTCATTCGCATTGGGGGAGATTCCGTGGGTTAACCGAGGACGCGGAGCGGGACCCGAAGCCGATGCCGCCGCAGATGTGGTACATAGGCAACACAGGATGTTGCAACGGGTTTTAGGATCCTTGACGGAGTCGACGAAGACAACGTATGTGGTGGCGTGGGAGAGTTTATTGGCATCGGGGACGCGTTGGAGGCCCCCGGGGTTAGAAAGACAGGAGGATGTGGTGCAGTTTATATTGGCCATGGTGGGCAAGGGTCTTTTGCGGGTTACCACAGCGGGCAAGATGGAGGGGATTGCGTTCATGGGAAAGCTGTTGTGGGGATACACTCCATCTGCGGGGGAGCTAGGGTCTCGGATTCTGTAGGGTTGGGCCCGGGAATGCGGGCGGGCGGGGGGCGGTTCGGCAGCCACTGTCGGAAGAAATGTTGGGGAAGGTTGTGGGGGTTTTGCATTTAGTTTGTAGGGATGGAAGGGAAGCTTGCCTGTTTGCTACTTTGATGGGTTTCGGAGCTGCTGGGTTCGAGTTCTGGTCAGGGGTTGAGGTGGCAGGAAGTACAGTTGCGGCGGGAGGAGGTGAACCTTTGGTTGCGTAAGTCTTAGACGGATCAAAGGAGCGTCGGTGCATGGGTAGTGTTGCGGAAAGCCGCTCTGAACGCGCGGTGGTTTTGTGACCATGTATTTACATTTGTTTCTCATTTCAGGTTCTGTAGCGGGTCCCCTAGCCCGGGATATGTTGATATGGATTATGGGGCATTCGTTTGTGAAGAGGGCCAAGTTACAAGCGCAGGATATCTATTTTGGTGAAAAGCTGGGGTTCAATCCTGCAATGTTTCAAGTTGTATGGTTGGGAAGAGGTGACATGAGATGGAGGGAGCTGATACCTACACTGTACTGTCTGGTGATGGGGGCGCTGCCCTGACGTGTTGGTTCTCCACTTGGGGGAGAACAATATGGTGCAGGAGACAGGTTTGGTTTTGATGCGGGCTATGCGGAGGAATTTGGCGGAGTTGCGGAGGACATGGTCGGGGTGTACGGTGGTTTGGACCGAGCTCGTATCGAGGAGAGTTTGGAGAGGTGCGGTGAAGCAGCATGCGGTGGACAAGGTGCGCCAAAAGATCAATGTGGAAATGGTGCGTTTTTGTAGACATCTGGGTTTTTCGCGTATTTGGCATAAGGATATCAAGTACGACGCGCCAGAGTTGTTCAGGGGTGATGGGGTTCACCTTTCCCGCATGGGGATGGACTTGTATTTGTTAGAGCTTAGGCAAGTTTTGGCCAGGTTATTGGGGGTGCGCCGAGAGTGGGGGCCTGTGGGAGGCGGGAGTTTCTGTGCAGGGGAGGGGGGGCAGGAAAAGGGGAGGCGGTGTATTCAACTCCCCTTCCACCTTTTCCTGGGTGGCAGAGTTGTTTTGAATGTTGGCCAAGTTTGGCTGGAGTTCGGTACTTTATCGTTAAGTTTGGGGAGTTGGGGAACGGGAGCGGGGAAAGGGTAAGCAATTTGGAAGTTACATTAGAGGGTAGTTAGTTACAGTTGCAAGAAGGCATATAGGACTGTAAGTCTTGGGAGTTTTGGAGTTATGATGTAGGTGATAAAATTGTGTATTATGGAATGTATTTGAAATTATATATTTGTATATTGCATGGTGGGGATTTTTATCATGTGGGGATCGTAGGGGTGGGTGGAGGAAAAGTAAAGGGGGTCAGGTAACTCGATGTTTGGAGAGGTTTTAGTTTTGTAAGGCGGTTGCCAGTTTTAATAAGTGTTATGTGCACCTGTTTCAATAAAGCGGGCTTTTGCACACACAAATGGTGGTCAGTGTGCTTGCCCCCCTTCCTCCCTCCCAAATGGAAAGGCAAGCTGTTAATTAATAAATTGGGGGGATTTCGACATTCAGTATGCAGCAAGTTTGAAAATGGCCAAAAGCTGAAATGTGTCACTTGTACTTCCAGAATAAATAATGATGACAATTTGACTCCGCAAGTACTTGGCACTTCTTTGGACTGCTTCTGTGTTTACAGTGGGCCCATCTCCATGCCACAATAGGATCCGTCGCTGAGGCATGGTATTCTGGTGGAGGTTGGAGCAATATATATACCTGTACCGTGATTGCTTTCAAATTTGGAACGAAGGTGGCAATACCCACTGGGGTGTCTTTTTCAGCAACTCAGGTCTTGATAAGTAATGAACTGCAAATACCAGAATGCTCTGCTCGTCAACGCCCACAGGGGCGGGACTGTGTTATTAATTAAATGGAGTTCTGAACGCAGCTGCCGCCTCCGTGTCTCTGTGAATGCCAGTGAACAAGGGCTTACTGCTTGAAACGCGTCTGGCGATATTCAGGAGGGAAGTGAGAAGGGCAGCAGGACTGCCGCTGCCGTGGGTGCAAGTGCGGTAACTCTTCCAGGAGTGACATCTCCTCAAGGGCATCCCTTGTTTGTTCATAATTGGCGGCCGGCCCGGTTGCGGAGGTGTCCCGCCGCTGTCAGTAGCGGATCCTGGTGCTTGCGATTGCAGGCACCTTGTGGAGTGGACGGGGCCTCACCTACAGATTGTATTGGTGGACAGTTCAGCTGTACCGTGATTGCTTTCAAATTTGGAACGAAGGTGGCAATACCCACTGGGGTGTCTTTTTCAGCAACTCAGGTCTTGATAAGTAATGAACTGCAAATACCAGAATGCTCTGCTCGTCAACGCCCACAGGGGCGGGACTGTGTTATTAATTAAATGGAGTTCTGAGCGCAGCTGCCGCCTCCGTGTCTCTGTGAATGCCAGTGACAAGGGCTTACTGCTTGAAACGCGTCTGGCGATATTCAGGAGGGAAGTGAGAAGGGCAGCAGGACTGCCGCTGCCGTAGGGGCAAGTGCGGTAACTCTTCCAGGAGTGACATCTCCTGAAGGGCATCCCTTGTTTGTTCATAATCGGCGGCTGGCCCCGTCGCGGAGGTGTTCCGCCGCTGTCAGTAGCGGATCCTGGTGCTTGCGATTGCAGGCACCTTGTGGAGTGGAGGGGGCCT
Organism: Lissotriton helveticus; assembly: GCF_964261635.1. Lineage (NCBI taxonomy): Eukaryota > Metazoa > Chordata > Amphibia > Caudata > Salamandridae > Lissotriton > Lissotriton helveticus. Next base: position 1,140,391,906 of record NC_136059.1, on the reverse strand, counting down.
CACCTACGGTTTGTATTGGTGGACAGTTCAGCTGTACCGTGATTGCTTTCAAATTTGGAACGAAGGTGGCAATACCCACTGGGGTGTCTTTTTAAGCAACTCAGGTCTTGATAAGTAATGAACTGCAAATACCAGAATGCTCTGCTCGTCAACGCCCACAGGGTCGGGACTGTGTTATTAATTAAATGGAGTTCTGAACGCAGCTGCCGCCTCCGTGTCTCTGTGAATGCCAGTGAACAAGAGCTTACTGCTTGAAACGCGTCTGGCGATATTCAGGAGGGAAGTGAGAAGGGCAGCAGGACTGCCGCTGCCGTGGGTGCAAGTGCGGTAACTCTTCCAGGAGTGACATCTCCTCAAGGGCATCCCTTGTTTGTTCATAATTGGCGGCCGGCCCGGTCCCGGAGGTGTCCCGCCACTGTCAGTAGCGGATCATGGTGCTTGCGATTGCAGGCACCTTGTGGAGTGGAGGGGGCCTCACCTACGGATTGTATTGGTGGACAGTTCAGCTGTACCGTGATTGCTTTCAAATTTGGAACGAAGGTGGCAATACCCACTGGGGTGTCTTTTTCAGCAACTCAGGTCTTGATAAGTAATGAACTGCAAATACCAGAATGCTCTGCTCGTCAACGCCCACAGGGGCGGGACTGTGTTATTAATTAAATGGAGTTCTGAACGCAGCTGCCGCCTCCGTGTCTCTGTGAATGCCAGTGAACAAGGGCTTACTGCTTGAAACGCGTCTGGCGATATTCAGGAGGGAAGTGAGCAGGGCAGCAGGACTGCCGCTGCCGTGGGTGCAAGTGCGGTAACTCTTCCAGGAGCGACATCTCCTCAAGGGCATCCCTTGTTTGTTCATATGTATATATATATCCAAACAATCTTCTCCAACTAGCAAAGAAGCAAGGGCCACAGCGGGGAGTGGTTTGGGAGCATTTTAATCAATTTTGCTGGCATAATGCATTTCGGCAGACCACTGCCTTCCTCAGACGCCATAAATGTTACTGGTGATTGCTTCCCTCATCAAAATAACACCTGCCACAGTTTCATTGGCTGCAAATCGTCACTCCCTCTCCTGTAGTCTCGGCTCACTACTTGCCGTTCGTAGGAACTGCAAGTCCCACAATACATCAATCAGGTGAGTGCTGCCCAGGGAGTGTCCACAGTGGAATATACGATGTGCAGGGTGAATGAAGTGAAGTTAAAATCAATACCCAGTCTCTGTACTCGCATATGATGCTCCCTCCAGTCCCCAAACGTTCCAGCCGCTCCTCACATACGTCAGCCTGGCAGGGAACAAGACGACAATGCTATCAAGTCCTCCGTGCAGTCACGGACTGCAGTGCAGCCGCCTCGGATTTCCTCTGTGTGGAGTGGCGGGCCTCGGGCCGTACCAATACCTTGGTGGCCAAAGAAACTGCCGGAGCAGGAACCAGAAGAGCCCGGGCCACTTGACAGAACGGGGCCCCTGTAGCGCGTTTCTGGAGACCGCGCAAAATATCCAAACAATCTTCTCCAACTAGCAAAGAAGCAAGGGCCACAGCGGGGAGTGGTTTGGGAGCATTTTAATCAATTTTGCTGGCATAATGCATTTCGGCAGACCACTGCCTTCCTCAGACGCCATAAATGTTGCTGGTGATTGCTTCCCTCATCAAAATAACACCTGCCACAGTTTCATTGGCTGCAAATCGTCACTCCCTCTCCTGTAGTCTCGGCTCACTACTTGCCGTTCGTTATATATGTAAAACTCCAACTTTCCACAATGTGCCTCCTGCACAGAAAAGTTCGCGGACAACCAAAATCAACACTCGAGGCAAAGATGTGAAGTTCGCTTTTTTAATCCATAAGGTGGGTAAAAGTCATCAGACGCGTTTCGGGCACGTCCGTGCCCTTGCTCACTGATAAATCACAGAGCAAAAAACAATCATTTAAATTAGGCAGTTTGGCGCCAATGCTCATACTTACTAAACATAGGAGAAGGACTAACAGAATTCATGCATCCTTGTACACATACAATTTTAGGCGCCATTTTGTAGTGGTGATAATACAGAGATGAATCAAATGTTGTCACATTAACACCAAGCCGACATTAATACATCATTTGGCATTATAGATTTTGATTAAAAACTGTATTTGACTTGTCAACATTCATATTTACAAGGCACAAATGCCTTAAATCATGTATATGCTTTGTTTCTCTATACACATCACATATATATAAATATTACCTACTGGCGGTTGCCAGTAGGTAGTTATAGTTCGGACCTAGTTTCCATAGGAAATCCGCAACATTCTATTGGGAATAACTTTGGCGCCGGTTGATGAATCTCTGTGAATTTCTCAAAGAAGATGGCCCGCTCCGCTCTGCTCATTCCCTGAAAGTTGTGGGGGGATTCGTGAAGTGGGGGCTGAGAAAAAAGGGGGTCCCAAAACGTGTTTTCCCCATGTTATTTTCCATAGGACGATTAGACACGGCTGCAGCCCGAACGGCTGAACGGAATTAAGAGACATTTGGCAAAATGGTAGAGTCTGATTCGCAGATCGCCCTTTTGTTTAAATGGTGTAAATCCCTCCAGTAGTTGTTGAGAAAATCAAATGTGAAAAATTGTATATATAAGCGTGCACCGTGCGCGCACAGTGCGCGAATCGGGTGTGCGCGAGCGGAATTTGGATTTGCTGTTAGACATCTGTCAACATTCCAATCGGTGGAAATCAGGAAGTGTTGGCCGCCATTTTGTGTTGAAGGCAGAGGAGAGCTCAAAATCAAAAGTGGAAAACGTGAAAAGGGGGCAGAGTAGAGACTTCCTGACCCCCTAGGTCATCTCAGGGGGTCCTTGAAGGACCCCAAAGGGCAAAAAAAACTTTTTTGGGGGGGGGAATCGCGCACCCTTCAGCCTCCATTTTGTGTAGTTTCAGAAGAGAGTGAAAAACAAAAGTGGAAAACGTGAAAAGGGGGCAGGGTAGAGTCTCCCTGACCCCTAGGCCTTCTCAGGCGGTCCCTAAAGGACCCCAAAGGGCCCCAAAAACTTTTTTTTGTTTTTACATTTGCGAGGTGCACACACGTTGCGCGCACCCTTCAGCCGCCATTTTGTGTAGTTTCAGAAGTGAGTCAAAAATAAAAGTGGAAAATGTGAAAAGGGGGCAGGGTAGAGACTCCCTGACCCCCTAGGCCTTCTCATGGGGTCCCTGAAGGATCCCAAAGGGAAAAAGAACCCCTTTTTTTTTTAAATCGCGAGGTGCGCGCACGTTGCGCGCACCCTCGAGGCAGAAGTCACTCAAAAACAATAGTGGAGAATGTGAAAAGGAGGCAGGGTAGAGACTCCCTGACCCCCTAGGCCTTCTCATGGGGTCCCTGAAGGACCCCAAAGGGCAAAAAACCCTTGTTTTTAAAAAAACAAATGTGCAAGGTGCGCGCACGGTGCGCGCACGGTGCGCGCACGTTGACAAAAAAATTACAAAAAAAGGTAAATAACAAATTTGAGTGTTTATTGTTGATTGAAGATGTAGACTATGCTGTTCGACTTTAACCAAATCATAAAAATTAGCTGTGCCATTGCATATTACTGGATACAGTCAATCTATTATAATATACAAAGGCAGTTTGTGAAAAATAAATATATAAAAAATATAAAAATTGATACAGAAATTAGCATGTTAGAAACTTTGGAAATTCACTGAAAAAAACATATGTTTCAGACCTGATATAGTTAGAAATTACAATTTAAAAAAACTTGCAAATTCACTGAAAAAAGCATTGGTTTAACATACGTTATAGTTACAAACTAGTATTTAAAAAAACCTTGCAAATTCAAAAAAACCATAGGTTTGACACATGTTATAGTTAGAAATTAGTATTTAAAAAAACCTTAGAAATTCACTGAAAAAAACATAGGTTTGACACACTTTAAAGTTAGAAATTAACATTTAAAAAACCTTGCAAATTCACTGAAAAAACCATAGGTTTGACACACGTTATAGTTAGAAATTAGCATTTAAAAAAACCTTAGAAATTCACTGAAAAAACCATAGGTTTTACACCAGTTATAGTTAGCTGGACATTTTACTCATACAAAACCATTGAAATTCCCCCGTTATAGTTAGTTGTACCCACTATAACTCACGCGCCCGCAATCCACTGCTGACGATGTCACATATTACATCATTCATGACTTGGTCAGTGACATCACTGATGACATCACTGATGACATCTCAAATGACATCACTGATGACTTCACTGATGACATCATCAATGTGACAATGAAATACACCTCATAACACACTAGTATAATATTTTTCACTCACTGTAAAATAGAAAGTGCCCTATTTCAAACCATTGACACATCAATAGTATTTTCTAAACACCCACTCAGTGAATCATAGATCTATACGCACATCTAATCAGTTACCTATAGATTCAGTGTTATGTGCAGTGAATAATTAACAGAACACTAACAAATATACTTATACGCCTATTTCAACATTACACACCAGCAAACATTGTTTTCACTTATAAAGACATCTTATTGACTTATGCAAACAATGGATCATACTTACATTTACTCACCTACACACTTCTACAAACACCACTTCATCTATTCATCTATACACTTAGTGTGTTATCAAATGACTATTAGAAATATACAGTTCTCCATACAGTGACTCATACAATCACTAAGTCTTAGGCTCACTTAATTAGATATAACTGTAACATACACTGCTTTTTTTGCAAATGTAATGGAGATATACTATTGAGAGACATATTTAATCACCACCACACCCATAAACATATACACTCACTGAAACAAGTGTTATAACATGTCGTCTTAACCTCATTTACCTACTGAATGAACTATTCACACATTTTTAGGCAATTACACACCCCCCACCAAACCACATAGACATTCATTTACCCATCCAAATACTCAGTTAAGAAACCAATAACAAATATAGTCTTTAATATACCAATTAAGTCAAAGCAATAAAGACTTTAACACAGTTAAATAACTACATATTATATATAGTGAGACTCTACAAATTTGTCAAGGAAACAATCAATGACACTGTTACTAAATCCATCATTCACACATTTATATTTATATATCCACTCATTCTTCAATGCAAAGTAGTGTACTTATAATACATATTTAAATATCAAAGCAAACCACATTCACTGGATAATGTCATCAGTGATGTCATCATTGATGTCATTTGAGATGTCATCAGTGATGTCATCAGTGATGTCACTGACCATGTCATGAATGATGTAATATGTGACATCATCAGCAGTGGATTGCGGGCGCGCGAGTTATAGTGAGTACAACTAACTATAACGGGGGAATTTCAATGGTTTTGTATGAGTAAAATGCCCAGCTAACTATAACTGGTGTAAAACCTATGGTTATTTCAGTGAATTTCTAAGGTTTTTTTAAATGCTAATTTCTAACTATAACGTGTGTTAAACCTATGGTTTTTCAGTGAATATATATATATATATATATATATATATATCAGGGGCTCAACTTGGTCTTCATTTCGGGGGGGCTAACATGGCAAAAGAAGGGGCGTGGCTAATGTTAATCAATGGGGCGGAGCTAAAATGGCCATACCCACCCTGAACCCTAAAAGTATCCGCCCCCCTGGCACCCCAAAACCCATACCCATCCTGATCCCTAAAATTATCCCCCCCCCGGCACCCCAAAACCCATACCCACCCTACACCCTAAAATTACCCCCTGGCACCCCAAAACCCATTACCACCCTGAACCTTAAATTACCCCTGGCACCCCAGAAACCATACCCATGCTGAACCATAAATTCCCTCATTGCCCTCCAAAACCCATACCCACCCTGAACCTTAAAATTACCCCAGGCACCCCAAAACCCATACCCATGCAGAACCATAAATTCCCCTCTGGCACCCCATAACCACCCTGAACCCTAAAATAGCCCCCTAACATCCCAAAACCCACACCTGCCCTAAACCCTAAAATTACCCCTGGCACTATAAAACACATACCCACGCTGAACCCTAAAATTAATCCCATGGCACCCCAAAACCCACACCCACCCTGAACCCTAAAAGTATCCCCCCCACCCCTGGCACCTCAAAACCCATACTCACCCCACACCCTAAAATTACCCTCTGGCACCCAAAAACCCATACCCATGCTGAACCATAAATTCCCCCGGCACCCCATACTCCATACCCACCCTGAACCCTAAAATTGCCCGCTGACACCCCAAAACCCACACCTTCCCTGAACCCTAAAATTACCCCTGGCACACCAAAACACATACCCACGCTGAACCCTAAAATGACCCCTGGCACCCCAAAACCCATACCCACCCTAAACCCTAAAATTGCCCCCTGGAACCCCAAAACCCATACCCGCTCAGAACCCTAAAATTAAACCCTGGCACCCCAATTTGTAACCCACCATGAACCATAAAATTACTCACTGGCTCCCTAAAACCCACACCCACTCTGAACTCTAAAGTTACCCACTAGCACCCCCAAAAGGTAATGATGTGCTGAAAAATGCATTAAAGTTACTGGAACTTACATAAAAAACTTCTGACTGCTCCTCTGATACTATACTGTGGAGTCGGGCTGATCAGCAGCACTGCGTCCTGGCATCCAGCCCTTCGAAGGTCTCAGAGTAGATAGGTCTCCTGGATTCTCCTTGCCTGGGTCTACTCTGCTTCTTCGCTGCTGCCCTTGGATGCGAAAATAGAAGATCCATGGCCCTGTTCACCATTTATCTGGTGAGCAGTGCGGTGGATGTGAATTCCATCCAAGTGCACAGACAGCAGGGTGAAAGGGATGGCAGTGCAGGTGATGCTTTTCCTTTGAAAATTAATTTCTGCTGGTGTCTTAGCCCAGGGTTTGCTGTCTGTGCACTTGTATGGAATACACATCCTTACAAGTGCACAGACAGCACACCCTGGGCTATGACGCCAGCAGAAATTCCCATACAAAAGAAAAGCGTCACCTGCACTGGCCATGCCTTCCTCCCTGCTGTGCACTTCACACCCCATGCTTATAACCCATCAAGTGCTTAGGTGAATCCCTGCCTTCAGGCAAGGATTTCACCTCTGCACCACTCTAAAGGAAAACAAGAGGTCAGGGCAGGGGGGTTCACTCGAGGAAACTGTTCAGAGGCTGGCTGTCTGCTCGGGCTGCTGGGCCTCTCAGAATGCATAATAAAAATCACATTCTCGGCTCCGATGCGCAGCGTTAGTTAATGATTTCAGTGCGTGTCATCTTAGCCCGGGCAGAGGAGGCGACGGGGGGGGCTGAAGCCCGGTGAGCCCAATGGGTGTTGCGCGCCTGATATATATATATATATATATATCACCTACTGGCGGTCGCCAGTAGGTATATATAGTTAGGATTGATTTCCATAGGGAAATCGCAACATTCTATTGGGAATAACTTTGGCGCCGGTTGAGGAATCTGCCTGAATTGTTCAGCAACTTTGCCTCGCAGCGCTCCGGTTCTTCCCTGAAAGTTTGGGGGGGATTCATCAAGCGGGGGCCGAGATAAAAGGGGGGTCCCAAAACGTGTTTTCTCCATGTTAATTTTCATAGGGCGGTCTGTCGCACTTTTAGCTCGAACGGCTAAATGGATTTTCACCAAACTTGGCAAAATTGTAGGGACTGGTAGCCCGATGTGCCTTTGCTATGTCTCAAGATATGTGCTCCAGAGGATTTTGAGTAATTTAGGTTCAAAAAAACTTTATATATCTGTAAGCGCGCCCCGGTGCGCGTACCGGGGAGCGCTCCGGGCGCGCCACGCAACTTGCGCACGGAAAGCTGATTGGCTCTCGGGTGTCTGTAAACATTCGAAACAGTCCGCAGCGGCCGCCATCTTGTGTCTCTGTAGGATCGAGACACAAGAGGTGGCAAAAATCAAAGGGGGAAATGACCAAAAGGGGGCAGGGTAGACCCCCCTGACCCCCTAGGTTTGATGTGGGGGCCATTAAAGGGTCCCGCGGGGGGAAAAAAAAAATCGTTTTTCGCGGGGGGAGCGCCCGGTACGCGCACCGGGAAGCGTACCGGGGAGCGTACCATGGGGAAAAATAGTGAAAAAATTATATAATCATAATAATAAATAATAAAATAATCATTTTGAGTGATTACAGGTAGGGTAGCTCTGAAAAGAGCTTTTGGTTCTGTGGCTGTTTTAGGTACCTACAAGTACGTCCCACACTCACCCACACGCACACAACCCCACACCTCCACACCCACACACTCCCCACACATACCTCACACACGCACACCTCCACACACACCCCACACCCACCCACCCTACACACACACACCACACACACACACACACTCATTATTTTTTTATTTTTTTGAGGGAGTGCCCCACACACATACCCCGACACACACACCCCACCATACCTCATACACCCACACCTCTTCCCACACCCAAACACCCCACACACCCACACCCACACACACACCATACACCCCTACGCTCCCACCTACACCCACACACCCCACCCCCCCCCACCCACACACACCTCACTCCCCCCCCACACACACACCTCACAGACACACCCCACACATCCCCCACACACACCTCACCCCCCCACACCCACACACCTCTGACACCCCCCCCACACACACACACACACCCCACACACACACCTCACACACACACACACCCACACCCACACACACATTCCTCACCCCCACACACACCCACACACACCCCCACACACACACACCCACACACACACACCCCACACACACACCCACACATCCTACACACACACACCCCACACACATACCCCTCCACACACACACCCCACACCCACCCCCCCACACACACATACCACTCACACACACACTCATTATTTTTCTTTTTTTGAGGGGGTGCGCGCCCTGGTACACGTATCGGTACACGTACCGGTACGCGTACCCTGGAGAAAAAAAGAAAGACAGAGTTTTTTTTTAATTTAGCATTTTTATATAAATTGGAGGTAGTTCTGAAAAGAACTGTTTTTTTATTCTTATTGTTGTTTTATATTTTTTTATTGTTTTTTGTACCCCGCGACTCTTAAAAAAAGTCCTTGTGGGACCCCCTGAGCAGGCCTAGGGGGTCAGGGTGTTTCTACTCTGGCCCCTTTGCGAGTTTCACACCTTTGTTTCACTGCTTTCTTGTGCCTTGGTTCGAACCGGAACGGAACGGAAAAGCCGCCACGGAAAAGCATTACTTTCCCTACATCCTAATATGGCTGGCAGTGTCTGATAGACACCGCCTGCCATGTTAGTGCTTTTCCGCCGTGGTCGCCTTCCGACCGCGGCGGAAAAGCGGCGGACAGATTGTGAGACCCACCAGCCATCCTGATTTGGCGGTGGGTCTTTCAGGCCTCCTCGGCGGATTTCCCGCATACTCCGGGCCGGCGGTGGCTTCCGCCGGCCCGGAGTATGCGGGAAATCCGCCATCATAATGACCCCCAAAGTTAGGAATTAGCATTTAAAAAACCTTGCAAATTCACTGAAAAAATCATAGGTTTCAGGCCTTATATAGTTAGGAATTAGAATTTAAAAAACCTTTGAAATTCACTGAAAAAACCATAGGTTTCAGACCTTATATAGTTAGGAATTAGCATTTAAAAAAACCTTTGAAATTCACTGAAAAAACCATAGGTTTCAAGCCTTATATAATTAGGAATTAGCATTTAAAAAAACCTTTGAAATTCACTGAAAAAACCATAGGTTTCAGGAGTTATATAGTTAGGAATTAGCTTTTACAAAACCTTTGAAATTCACTCAAAAAACTATAAGTTTTAGTGGTGTTGTAGTTAGCTGGACATTTTACTCATACAAAACCAATGAAATTGCTCCTATATAGTTAGTTGTACTAACTATATTTCGCGCACCCGCAATCCACTGCTGATGATGTCACATATTAGATCATTCATGACATGGTCAGTGACATCACTGATGACATCTCAAATGACATCACTGATGACATCACTGATGACATCATCCATGTGACAATCACATACACCTTTTCATACACTATTACAATTTTTTATCTCTGTTTGTAAAATACAGAGTATCATATTTAAATCCATTGTCACAGCAATACAAGTATCTAAAAATCCACTCAGTGATTCATAGATGTATACACACATCTAATCACTTACCTATGGATTCTCTCATACATGCTGTCAATGAACAATAGAACACTATCAAAAATACTTATACATCTATATCGACATTAAACAACAGCACGCATCCTATTCACATATGAAGTCATCCTACTCACTTAGGCAAACAATGGATCATACTTACATATTTACTTAGCAAAACACTTATACAAACACCACTTCTTCTATTCATTTAGATAGTAAGTCATACTTAGTGAATTATAAAATCATTATTACAAGTATACAGTTATCCATACAGTCACTCACACAATCATTGTGTCTTATGTATACTTATTTATATACAACAACTGACACATACACTGCCTTTTATTTTTCTAGTTTGTTGGACCTGTACCTTTGAGAAATATATTTGCTCATCACCACACCCATAAAGAGATTCCCTCACCCAAACTGTTAGAACATGTAGTTTTAACTTTATATAGCTACTGAATAAACTATTCACACATCTTTGGACAGTCACACACCCTCCACCGAACCACACTCCCATACAAATACTCAGTTAACTAATCAATAACTAATATAGACTTTCACATAGCTAGTAACCAACTGTAGAATCAGTTTACACAACAACTGACAAAGTGATACAGATATTCACACAGTTTAGTCACTATCCACTATATTTAGTGAGACATTATAAATTGGTCAAGTAAACAGTCAATTACACTGCTACTAAATCCTCCATCCAAATATTTATTTATATATCCACTCATTCTTCAATGCAAATTGCTTTATATATAAAATGCATATTTAAAAAATGAAGCAAACCACATTCACTGGATGATGTCATCAGTGATGTCATCAGTGATGTCATTTGAGATGTCATCAGTGATGTCACTGACCATATCATGAATAATCTAATATGTGACATCATCAGCAGTGGATTGCGGGTGCGCGAAATATAGTTAGTACAACTAACTATATAGGAGCAATGTCATTGGTTTTGTATGAGTAAAATGTCCAGCTAACTATAACACCACTAAAACTTATAGTTTTTTGAGTGAATTTCAAAGGTTTTGTAAAAGCTAATTCCTAACTATATAACTCCTGAAACCTATGGTTTTTTCAGTGAATATATATATATATATATATATATATATACATATATATACACACAAAGCTGATGTCACATGAATTGCACGGCAAACAGAAAGCAGCACTCCAGTTTAGATTTTCACCATTTAATCGTGCTCAAGACCGAAGCAGTTCCGCTTCACAGAAGTCTTTCTCAAAGTAGTTTAAAAATGCTCCATTTCCTTTTGATATACATGCCTTGTTAAATAGAAAGCAACACCATATTATCGAAATCATGCTGTGTTTATATACTACATGATATTTGAATGACATTTTTCAGAATTTTCTTTAAAATGTAAACATATGATTGGTGAAATATACAAAGCATGTCATCAGTATATGAATGTATAAAACTATTGCTAATATCAAACATATCGAACAAATCAATATAGTGGCAATAATATACAGCTCACTTGAGCAAAAGAAATAAAAAGTGCAGCTTACAAAATTGTTTTGATGCAGTGCATGTGTCAATATTGCTAAAGTGCAAAAATGTAAGAAAAAGTAAAGTGGGAAAGTGCAGATAGTTCAGTAATCACATCACCAAAACAACAAGTACATAATTTGCTTCTTCATATTAGTCCTCATATTGTGAATATCATACATTAAGGATTTTATAAAAGTCAGGTATTTAGGACAAGTATCCTCACACAATTAAATGCACAACTACTAAAAATCACATATGTATAATATAATGGTATTAAGCAAATGTAGGCATAGGGTATTATCAGTCTAACATATGAGAATCTCTATATTATTATTTACGTCTAAATTAGAAGGCATCTTCCAAAGTTGTATAATAAGTACACTATTTAAATCAATAGTGAGCAAATTTCCTCGAATGTCGAAAAATTATCCGATCATGTTTCATGCCAACAAAACAATCCTCGATGGTAGACATTCATCCATAAAATCCTCCAGTTGTTTTAGATTGAGTATATAATTCATGAATGTCGAAATCAAAATTCAATATCATATAAAGACCACAATATTTACCTACATACATAACAAGGAAAAGGGAAAAAAAGTATTTCAAATCACAAATAATATACCTTTGTTGGGCAAGTGCATCAGAATTTCCAATTAGGAAGCCTTCTGTTTATACCAGAAATACCCATCATCGAACGTGTAATAAAAATTGAAACTAAGAGGCTCAGGTATGGCAATATGAGTGTGTGTTTTCATATATCTATTTAGACAAGGACAATATCAACAGGTTAAAGAAAATCAAAATAAAGCTAGGAGTAATAATACTGTAAGTGCAAGAGCTAACTAAATAGAGGATTTCATCAAAGATGATAATCAATAAAGGGATTAAGCCTTATCGCCAACAGGAAAACCTATTCTACAGGGTATAGCTAATCTGTTAATACCCGTATGTATTGCTAAGTCCTCATCACTGTTAAGGCCCAACGGCCATCGATGAAATATTGTGATTCTAGGACTCTTAGATGGCTCTCTGTATCTCCTGTTCCGATATGTTACCACCCTGGCTATACCATAAAAAAAGGTGAATAATTAATTATCAGTTTTATGCACTTCAGCAAAATAATATGCCACAGGGTAAGTCTGATCATTGTTTCTAATGGTCTGAAGATGTTCCAATACCCTCTTCTTGAGATGTAGCTTTGTGTTCCCGATGTTCATTAGTTTGCATGGACATTCTAGGGCATTGACCATAAAGTCCGAGATACCGGTGATACATTTGATAATGGACCTGGTCCTACCAGTAGAGAGTGTAAACTGCTTGCAATTTATGTTTTGGAAGAGACCTTTTGTTCATTTACCCATGTTTGTGTTTTCTCAGCATTTGAATGGGTATGTCGAGCATATCCCTAATAGATCTAGGTTTTTGTAGGTGACCTGGGGCCAAGCCTCTATACTTCTTCTTATGACTGGGTCAGTTGTTATGAGATCCCAATGTTTTTTTCAAACTATACCTGATTTTATACGATCTCCTGTTGTAGGTGATTATAAATCTAGAAGTTGGACTGCTGGTATCTGCCTTTTTAGAGTGTTCTTTAAATAGAACATCCTCATGTTTCATATTTTGAACTTTTTGTTTGTCCTGATTAAGACCTTTATAGGGGTACCCACTTTCCCTGAAGCGTTGCACCATATTTTGTTGTTCTTTTTTGTACACTCCTTCAGTGCCGCAATTACGACGCGCTCTCAGGAGCTCCCCATAAGGGATACTCCATTTTAGGGGGTTCGGATGATAACTCCCAGCATTCAGTTTCCTAGTGCCAGCAGTTTCTTTTCTAGGCAGTGAAGTTTTGAGAGGGTTGCCATCTTTGAGAAAAGAGGTATACAGAAATTCACTATGATCTTTACTTAATTTGCAAGTGAATCTGAAACTAAGATAATTGATTTGCAGGATATTAATGAACTCTTCAGCAAGTTTGATATCGCCCTCTCAAATGAAAAAAAGGTCATTTAATATCGCTCTTTGGTATCTATCCAGACCACCCGCTCCTCTCACCAGCCAAAGAAAAGATTCATGAAGCTGGGGGCGGAGCAGGTGCCCATGGAAGTTCCAGAGCTTTGGTGATTTAAGGTGTCTTCAAACAAAAAGATATTTTATTTTAAGAAGAAGACATAATGTGCTCAACATGCTGGTGTGATCAAAGAAAGAGAAAGAGAAATATTCTTCCTTTTCCAAACCGCATATCAACTGCTATACCTGTGAAGTACCTATAGTGGCACAATTCCCTCCATCAGTACTCGCAGAATTCACTGAAATCTCTGAAGAAACCTCTCTTAGGGAACTACTTAAATGTAAGTCTGGCTCACTTAGCGACCCCTGGCCAGCTAAACAATACAAAGCCCCGGCAGGACTCCTCAATCCCCATTTAAATTCCATCTGGAACGCGTCTCTGAGGTCGGGTATTTATCCAGCTGCGTGGAAACACGCATTTCTACTTCCCATCCTAAAAAAAGCCAATGCCGACCCAGAGGCCCCTGGTAACTACAGGCCCATTTCCCTTCTTCCTGCGCCGGCCAAGATCTTGGAGAAGCTGTCCCACCAACAACTGGCCAGTTTTATTGAGTTCAGAGGTCTCCTCCATGACTCTCAATCTGGGTTTCGCTCCGGTTACAGTACCGAGTCAGCGCTGATTGAAATGGCTGACTCTATACGATGGACTTTAGATGGAGGCTCCAAAGCGGTGTTAGTGCTGCTGGACTTGTCGGCAGCATTCAACACCGTTTCCCATCCCATCCTCCTGAACCGCCTGAAGTCCATAGGAATCCAGGGCACAGTACTGGATTGGGTGTCTTCCTTTCTTTCAGAACGCAAACAACAGGTTCAAACCCACCCCTACACTTTTACTGCAAGACCCCTTAAATGGGGTGTCCCACAGGGCTCATCATTAAGCCCTCTTCTTTTTAATATATATCTCACCCCCTTGGCTGAAATGATCTGAGTCAGGAATTAAAATAACATCCTGCGCTGATGATACTCAGCTCCTATTCACCTATAAGGATGTATTCATTGACACTTTTGACCCTCTCAAAAAATGTCTAAGGAACATTGCAGAATGGATGGACCGCAATTTTCTAAAACTTAATGCGGATAAGACCGAGGTCTTGTTTTTTAACCAACCATCGCCCCTTGCCTCCAATCTCTGGTGGCCGGAAGAATTGAGTGTTGCCCCTCTTCCCAAAGATTCAGTCAGGAATCTGGGCATCAGGTGGGACAACCGTTTGTCCTTTGCCACCCAGGTCCAGACAGTATCTGCCACCTGTTTCAGCAAAATTAAAATGATTAAAATTCATCGACTACCTGCCTAGCAACACTCGTAAAACTGTGGTTCAGGCACTTATTACATCTCATTTAGACTATGCGAATGGACTTTACCTGGGTCTGTCACAGGGCCTATGCCACAGACTACAAACAGTCCAAAATGCGGCTGCTCGACTGATCTGTGGCATCTCGCTAAGACAACACATATCCCCTTACTTGCGAAAGATGCATTGGCTCCCCATAACCAAAATAATCGAGTTTAAAGCAATGACATTGGCTTTTCGGGCAGCCAAAGGCCTAGGACCAGCCTACCTTAGAAAGAGACTCCACCCCTACAATGACTCTAGAGCTTTGCGCTCTAATACCAAACTTCTACTTGTCACCCCTAGATTTAAAAAAACTAGATCAGGAGGTAAATCTTTCGAAGTGTGTGCCACCCAACTTTGGAATAAACTTCCACTTCAACTCCGTACGATCCAGTCGGAACCGGAGTTTCCTAGATCTCTCAAAACCTGGCTATTCCCTCGCCAGGATTAGGTCTTATGCCAATTGCTATCTGTCTTCTAGCGCCGGGACATCCCGTTGGGGTAGCTGTGTGCTTTATAAAATACACAAATAAATAAATAAATAAATCTGTCCCGGAAAAAATACATACAAACATTCACTCCCATTTTCTGCTCAATGCATGTATACAGTGAGTAAACATCTAAGGTGTTCATGGGGCAAGATTCCTCCTACTTGATGTCATGAATTATGTGTAGAAAATCAGTACTAGCCCTACAAACAAATATTAGACCTAATACATATGGAGACAAGAAATGGTCAAGAAAGATAGCTGGTTTTCCGAGAGACCCCCATTCGATGATAATATGAGTCTTACCAGTGGGCTAGTGGCATTTTTGTAAACTTTTGGAAGTAGAATAAGACCAGGTGTTGGGGAATTGTCAACCCTTAATAACCAGTATTTATCAATATACAATAGACCATTTGAGTGCCACTCCCATAAGAGGTCATGCATATTATGTGTGGATGGAATGTTTATATGTTGCCCAATCCCTTGCTTCATAAAAGCTTTGATCTTCAAGCTATCTCCTAGCGTCTGCTCTATAGTTAGAAATATCCATCACCACTATGTTGCCGCCCTTATCAGATAGCTCAATTACTATAGTGGGGTCTTTCATCAGATCTTGTAAGGCTATCTATTGTCTGTTCTTTCGTAAGATTGTCATATCTGGGAATATCAGTGGTGTTTCGGAGTTTGTCAAGTTCACTAATCATTAAACTGGGGAGCGCTTCTATGTTATCATGTGCCATATTTAGATTGAGCCTGGACCTGGGTTTAAGTCTATTAATGGTGCAATGTCTACCACAAAACCGAGGTCTCTTAAATTGGCACAGGCATAATCAACAGTGGAAAGGTCGCAATTACTCTCAAGATCATGTGCTGTAAGAATGAAATCACCATCCTGCAGCTTGAAATTGGTGTCTGCTGACCCACCCCCCATGTGTGTCTTTGTATGATAAAGAGCTTTAGACATAGCATACAATTTCATGAGTTTTAGTTATCGTACTTCAGACATATATATATATTTAATTTAAATGTAAAAAAATATATAGTATTATTATTTTAGTTTAAAAGTTAATAACTGTGAACAGGCCTTATATCTTTTGGGAAACAAGAGTTCCTAGCCAGAAAAAGGCTTTGTAGCAATTTCTTTAGAATGAGGGAAATTAACCAGATCCCCTTGCATTTGTGAAAGGAGTCTCCAAAACGCCTTGTTGGAGAGCTGTAAAGGAACTCCATTCCCCTCTTCTTATCCGGGACCCCTAGAATATATAAATATATATTTTACTTGTAAAAACTACTTCTATGACTACTTGCTTTTCCACTGGTTTTCTCTTCCTGTATTTTTGCAATGAAACCCTATAGTCAGTCAGACCTGGATATTACGTAACTTTGAAAAATTGTCCTAAACGTGCAATTACAAAACGTGTATTACATCTATTTGCATTCTGTCAAGGTGGTGGATGTGGCGCTTGGTACAACATTTCTTTTTGGTGCCCCCTTCCCCCAATGACCGCCTCCTCCATGGATTCCTTCACTACCACCCCTGCAACAGTGCCCCTTATCTCTACATAGCCCCTCTCTTATATGCATTTCATTTGTTTTATAGTGCTGCTCATACCAGTATAGGGGGTCAGGGCACTTTACGCCACACACACATAATACAGAAACAATGAATCATGCATGTGTAAATCATTGTATAAGAAACGTTACATAAAACAATAAGGATTGCAAGTTGGAGGAATCGCATATCATCCACGCTATTAGGGAGTGTATTTTAAGGTAGTATGGTCTGTAGAAGCACAATCTCGGGATTTAAAACGTACCACAGTGGTTGGGGGTTGGGTTACTAATAGGAATATATTTTTACCCGAATTAACTCTTTTTTATCAACATTAGGTTATAGAAAACCTGGGAAAAAATAATGCTCTAAAGTATTCCATGCAGTTTGCATGCAGTTCTTTGATGACAGGTCATACATCTTTGTGCTATATTAGAATTGTAAATTATGAACTGCTTCTAACAAAAGGATATCTGTGATAAAAGCAATAACCCACTGAGCTAGCCACATCAAATACAGTTTTGTGATCTGCCTGACAGCAGGTATTAACCCTCTGAGCTACTTTACAATGAGTCAAAAAGGCCACTAGACAAAACTCCGATCTCTCTCCAGCAGGAACATTAATCACCTGAGTTATGTTTCGAATGTTACTGTTGCCTGAAAACTGCTGGACACATAAGGAACTCTGCAGCAGGTGGTTTTAAACCCATAACTTATTTCTAATCACTAAACAAAGCACTCCCTCCTTCCCTAAGGTCAGAGCCAGGAGCGGCGGCACTTGTCGCCCCGCCCTAAAGCCGGCCCTGCCTTCTGTACTTCTATGTTTTCAGCACAATCTTCTTCTGGCTGAATCCATTTAAGTTGTGGAAATTCCACTTCTCTCCTCAACGTAACCGTTTTGTTATTAGTTGTGCTATTCCATGACCTCCCCCGCCTAAACTTTTTGGATACCGATCTGAATAATTCTTCCAATTTGCCTGCCTTTATTGATCGCATTCTCTTTTTCTTTTACTTTCCTTTATTTAGTGCCTCCCCCTTCCGATCGCCACCCTTTGAAGTCATTTTTACTCTCCGGCTCTTTTCATTCCCTTTACAAATAAGAAATTCTTCTACACCTAAGAAAAGCTCTGTTCCTTTGTTCTGTCTCTTGCCATATTTTTCTCCTCTGATGTGTTTCTGAATTCCCTGAGAAAGGCATCTATATCTACAAATAAAGTTCTTTGTTATACACAGTAGCTTTAACAATCTCAAGCTTATCCACAGTAGTTATTACAGTCCACGCTTTTTCTCGGAGCACTTTTTTCCACATACTAGTCTTTTTGCCAGCTTCAGTGCTGGCTGTTGGGTCACAAAATCAGACCCTGAAACTTACACAACCCCTCCTCAGACATCCGTCGTTGGATCATATGAATTAGGGCCATTTTTACTTCACTTAACAAAGATGTGTGAAATACTTCCCTGGCATGGACAAAGCCTGGGTGGTGTTTGTGTGGGCTGGGATGGTGGTGCCAGTGGAAGGTGACACAACAGTCGAAAGGGTCGTCCAACAGTGACATGCAGGCGCAACGCCTCTGTAAAGCAGGTGAGTAAAATCACATTTCACCAGGATGCTTGCCAGTGGCCCACATTAATTGAATATACACAAAAATTGACTAATACCTGCCGCTGTAGGCTGCCTTATAGATTTGGGGCCCTGGAATAGTTTGAATTGTCACACCTGTAAGAGTGTGTCGTTTAGCATTTCAGTTGATACGATCACTGGCAGCACTGGCAAAAGCAATGGGCGGTGTAAACTGCAGTGGCCTCCTGACAGAGGCCCTGGTACTTATTTTTTTACAAACCAAGCACTGCTGTTTTCATAAGTCCTTGTGCATCAAATTATACATGAACTGCCAGCGCTTTGGCTATGTGTGATGCTAGTGAAAATATATAATGTGTTTGCTGTACCAAATTCCTCGAATAAAGTAACTTCTGTAGCAAGGGATAGTGGTAGGCAAACAAATGATGGACGGAATGCTGAATAAATCATACATTCGCCCCCAGTCAAGAAATCTGGATTAAATCCTTCATTCTTTTGCTCACCATGCCACCCCAGTTTAGACCCAGACATATGCAAATCAGTCTTGACCCTGTGCCTCATGGGGACAGTCCAGACTGAACTGCCAAGCCAGGTCCTCCCTGGACCGGCAACAAGCATCCTGGGACCGGTTTCTGGATATTACCCTTCATCAGCCAGGATAGCTTGACTCCAGGGCGCATGCAATTTCAAGGGTGCAAGGTGGCCAAAAAGGCACCCTGTTTCACCCCTGAAATATGCATGTGTGCCTATGCGGCGCACATGCATGCCCTAAGGGCATGTATGTAAGCCACATGGCACCTAGAAAAAGTGCAAAAAGTGAATTTTTTCTAGGAATTTACAAATTACCACCAACTTGAAGTTGGTGGTAATTTGCGATTCTGTAAAGCCAGGTCGCAATATTTTTCAGCATTGCATTTCAAGATTTGCAAATTGTGATTCCCTAAATGCATTCAGAAAATAGGTAATCGCAAAATTCCCTATTTTGCGAATGCCTCTTGAGATGGTACATCCCAAAAGGCTTTTTACTGTTCGGAAATGGGCCAATTCGTGAACAGTAAAACGCGTGATACATCTTGCCCATTGTCTTCCACTCAAAAAATTTTGAAATATCCTCGAACACACTCATGTTTTAGAATTTCACTGGGGTTTATACAATGCCTGCTTCCAAATCCATCAGTGAATACATATTGTCATAACATTAAACTTGGGGCCCCGATGTGATGCCAGAGTTATTAACCAACCCAGTGATATAATACACCTAAACACGTGGCCTTCTCTTCTACCTGATAAACAACTGATCCTTTCACTGAGCAAGGGAGAAAATCTCAGGTGCCACTAATAGGATTTAGGTATCCCTCCCTGGGTCTGTGCAAACTCATCCACCTGACCCAGTAGCACAACAAGCTGGAACTATTGTGTTAATTCGGCTCTCAGTCCATCATGCAGACCACCACATCTGATTAATAAATAGAGGAAGCATTACACATGGAATCAATGTTGCCATATTGTCTTCTCAATGGGCTGTATTAAAGTGTGTATTTGTCACTCTGACAGCCCAATCCCAGGGGATAAACCAAGGCATCAGCGGAACAATCTCCTTGTTGTCCCTTCCCCGGTGCAGCTAGTCGAGATCTCCATGGTGACTTGAACTCCATCAGATGGTTGGTCAGAATGACCTGCCGACGTACACACCAATCTCCATCGTGGCATTGCTGGTACTCTGAAATCTTGTGAAAAGGTCTTCATATGCAATATTATGACACTGACAAATTCTGGGCAATCCATTTAGTATTTCCCGTTTCTTGGGGCCTGTCTTGTCCCCATCATACCAAACTATTCATGGCTAAACTACATAGGCTCCTGTGATACACAGCTTGTTCCTTATCATCTCAAATGCGTTTGCAGTTTATACACCCAGATCTCAGGGAATAAAAACACTCAGTTATGGCTGTATTGGTACCATAGGGTGTGGCCAAAAACGTAGTCTCAATTATTTAATATGCATTGGTAACAGAAGTGTATATAGCATTCCAACATCCTATTTTATGGTGAACTAATAACTCATCTAAACAATGTGATTTGTTGTCAGCAAAGCTACAAAATGTTGTTATCCCCAGAGCTACAGATTCCAGTGTGAAGTTACTGTAGCATAGTATTATAGATTGTCCCTGTGTTAGAAATAGTGAATTCGTACCAGACTTGGCAGTAATAAGTGAGAAAAATAGAGAGGTATTTATGATGACCTCCTTTTATCAATAAGACTAAGGGCTTGAATTAGATCTTGGCAGATTTGGTCCCACTGTTGCTTTTCCATTGAATTCTGTGTCTGCTTACTAGGCGGTCCGCCCTCTCTATTTAGATGCTCGCAGGTCGATGGATGAAAGACGACCGGAGTGCCGCCACCTCCAACAAATTTTCTTCCTACTTCGACGGTGCCATAGGCAAAAGCGGCTGTTGGAGGAAGTACAGCCAGTATGTCCTCCGGGCCAATCACGATGTGCCCTCTGACCAACGCAACTGTGGCAGGGAAACATCCACACCTGAGTTGGCGGTTCTGAAGGGATATAAGGCAGAATTTTACCTTTTTTCTTTTTACACTTCCTTTTCTGTCATGGACCTGATTGTCCTGCCGTTGCTGCTGCTACTTGATCATGAAACAAATCAACCCCGTTATCTCCTGGATCGAAGGTAAGCTTCTATTTTTACTGGTATCATTTGACTAGTCTGTGTCAGGGTCGTATTGGTAAAGCGGGTCCTCTGGCAATGGGCCATGGGCTGGTGTCTGAATTGTAGCTATGGCTGCTTATTTGGCTAGTGTTAGTGCCGATTTGGGCTGTGTCTGTGTTGTTCAGATGCCACCAGCAGCCATTGGGGCCCTTTCCAGAGGCAAATGGGCCTCTGTTTGCCCTTTTACCAACGGGACGGATGTGTAATTCCCAGTCTCTCTCTAGGATGGCCCATTAATGTGTGCAGAATGAGCAGGTCAAGGGAGCCTGAGCAGAAGTGGCCTAACGTATGTTCATGTGTGGTTCACCATTGTGAACTAATAGGTGCACAAAGATTCCTGGCAACCTTTACATTTTTTTATCTCAGTGAAGTTAAGAAAACATGCCTCTATTTGAGGAACTCACCTCCTTTTCACAATACTTAAAACACTGAAGCAGTGTTTTGTGAAAAGCGCGATCTACATATGTGGGCCTCTTTTTTTTTTTAAGGTGGCTTGACCTATTTTGTATCCCAATCTAACCCTGATCTGTTTAAATTTGATCTGGACTCATGCATTTTTAAATCTCTCCCACAAGTGATAACATACTAGTGTGTAATGCTGTCGTTTAAGACATTTAAAGAAACACATCTGCATATTGTATTTTTAAATTTAAATTCGATGCAAGCCACGTTAATGGACATTTATACATAAATTGACATCAATCAAAAAATCAAAAAGGACCATACAGGTGAGTTATAATTTATTTCTGTAAACTATAATATTATAAATCAATGCATTGTGTTTTATTAGCATAATTAAAATTCAAAATAATATAGAAATTATACTAGACAAGGTGAAACATATTTTTTAAAATAACTTAAATATCAACGTTAATTCCAAACTTGAATCATTTAATATATTTATTAATGTACCATTTCCCCTGGTCTAATGCATTTCCTGAATTGTATTAAATGTGATTTGTGTCCATTATTTAAGGTGTAGTGCATTTGTGTTTATTTTTATCACTTATCAAGTTCCAATAAACACACCTGTATAAACACTTTAAAAAAATAAAAAAATCCATTTGTTGGTGTAAGTTTCCATTATCATGATGAATGCTTGCACCAACATTTAAATGTACATCACATTCTTTATTTACTAGTGTATGGACTTTACAAATTAGATATTAAAAAAAAAACTTGTATTTCTTGTCATAATCGAAAGTAAAATTAAATAATACACATATTCATCATTAATAGTTCTTGGAATCAAAGAATTGTAAGTGAAAATTAGTATCAGGACAAACTTGGTGAACATAAAATATATTTTTTATTCACAAATGAGATGCTTCTCGCATATAAATAAATATTTATTTTTCAAACATAAAACATGACAAAAAAGCGGTTTGGCAGAAGAGGGAGTTGGAGTGGGTGATGTGTGTGTGTCTGGATGTTGTGCAGTTGCATGTGGGTCTGGTGTATCCTGTGTATGTCTAGGTGTGCATTTTTTGCAGGTGTTTGGTGCCCGAGTGAGTGTGTGTGTTTGGTGGGTGTTGTTTTGTGTTTAGGTGTGCTTGTGTGTGAGTGTGTTGTTTTGGATGAGTTGAGATGGTTGTTCTGGTTGTGGTGCACATGGGTGTATGTTTTGCAGTTGCATATGGGTCTCATGTATGTTTGGATGTGTGTGGTTTGTCAGTCGTTTTGGATTCAGGCAAGTGTGTACGTTTGGGTTTGGTTGGTTGTAGTTTTGCGTATATATGTGCTTTTCTGTGAGTGTGTTTGTTTTGATTACTGCGCTATTTAGGAGGTTGGTGTGGTTGTGGTTCTAGCAGGTGTGGTGGTTCTTGTGGATGTGGTGGTGGATTTGGTGCTTGTGGGTGTGCTGATGGTTGTGCTGGTGGTTGTAGTGCTTGCGTGTGTGGTAGTGGTTGTGGTGCTTGTGGGTGTGGTGATGGTTGTGATGCTTGTGGGTTTAGTGTCAGTAGTGTATGTATGTTGTTTGGGTCTTTGTGTTTCTTTATGTGTTTATGTTTATGTGTGTGTGAGTGTGCTGCTTGTGTCTGTTGGAGTGGGTGCCTGCAGAGACAGAGAAGTGAGTATGCTTGGGATAGGAGTGGGATTCTGGATTTGGGATAAGGAAGAGACCTGAGTTGGGGCACAAGATTGGACTAACTAGTTGGGAGGCTGCAGTCAGTGAGGAGGCTATTTTAGCAAAGGAGCTCTGCATGCCAGACATTGAACTGTGAATGGCATCCAGAAATGTAGCCATATGTTGCAGTTGGCAACTAAGACCCTGGCTACAATTGATTCTCTCAGTCTGGTCTACCGAGATGCTGTGTGAGAGGTCAGTAGCCTCCTTACTCAGTGCAGCTGGGGTGACAGGGGCAGGGGTGTGTTCCCTGTGGCAGAAGAGACCCCAGCCCCTTTAGGTGTTTGGTTTTGACCAACTGGGGGGAGACAGAGGGAGTGTAGACGTGGGTCTCTGGGTGGCAGACAAGGATGCAATTCATACAGTTCCCACAGGGTCCACCACCGCTAGGGACTGGTCACTTGTGGAGGCCTCCGAAGATATTGATGAGCTGGTGGCTTCCATTCCCATCCCCTCAATAACCATGCCACTGTGCCAATTGGTGTCCGTGGTCTCAGCACACGAAACACAGTGGTCAGCTGCTTCCCCATCTTTGTGGCCAATGGCCTCTTTGCCTGCTACTGAAAATTCTGAAAAGACACTTACAATAGTTTTATTGTATCTGTGTAAAGAGAACTGATCATGAAGTTTTTTCTTAAAACATTTTCCAAAGTTTCTGATTTCACCTGTTTCAAGACTTTCGAACTTTGGTTCATTTTTACCATTATGTCATGCATGCATTTAGGGAACATCTTCAGAAATATTTGGTCACAGTCTTGCAATTTACCATTATTATTGAAGAGTTTTATATAGCACTGGCCAGACCAGAGGGTATCAGAGTGCTTTACAACAGTTATATTACAGAAATCCCAAAATAAGGCATAGGTATACATGTTGGTTCGGAAGTCCCGGTGTGTGGTTCAACATTGAGGCATGGCAGTCCTGAGAGCCTCGCAGAGTGCACATTTTTTTGGGCAGAACCATTTTCAGGGAGGTGGAGTGGGGAGGCGGGAAGGGGGACTTCGAGAAGGTGTTTTTTGGTGACAAAGTGTCATGGTGCTGCGGAATGCAGGTATGTGCCCTTCAGCGATGGTTAACTGTTCAGGAAGGCACGGTTGAGGAAGAGGTCTTTTAGGAGTTTTTTAAATTTTAAAAAGGACGGGATAGTCCTAATGTCTGCTGGGATGGAGTTCCAGATTTTGGGTGCGTTTCCTGCGAAGGATCGTGCAGCGGTTTTTGGTTTACATGTTTTCATAGGGATGAGCTGTAGGGAGTTGGAGCTCCTGAGGTTCCTTGTCTGGCCAGCCTTTTTGAGTTTGGAAGCCAGGTATTCAGATGTCCCTGTGTGGAGGGCTTTGTGCATGAGGCAGGCAGTTCTGAAGCTGGCACGCATCTCTACTGGGAGCCATTTTAGTTTCTTGAGTGCGGGTGCAATGTGCTCAAATTTCCTGACTCCGGTGACTATTATGGCTGCTGCATTTAGAGTTGTTTTGAGGGGTGCTAGGTGGGTTTTCGCTGTACCGGCGAGGATAGCATTCCCATAGTCGAGTCTAGATATCACCAGGGAATGGGTGGCTTGTTTGGGGTCATTGGGCGGGATGAAGGGTTTTATTTTGTTGAGAAGCTTCAAATTGAGGAAGGCACTCTTTGTGGAGTTCTTGATGGGTCTGACAATGTCGAGTTTAGGGTCCAGGGGTTTCTTCTTTGTTGGAGATGAGGAGGATTTCGGTTTTGTCTTGGTCGAGTTTGAGGTGGTTTATGGATAGCAAATGTTGGACTTCTTTGAGAGTGTTACTTAGTCTCTGAATATCTTCAAAGGAGGAGGTTTCCAGATCGATCTGGGTGTCGTCTGCATAGAGGTGGAAGGTGATGTTGGCTTTTTTGAGTAGGGAGGTGAGGGGTACCATATAAATGTTGAACAGTTGAGGGGAGAGCACTGATCCTTCGGGGACACCTCTGTTGACGGGGTGTGAGTCGGACGTGAAGGTTTTGATTTTTTATCCTTTGGGAGCTGTTGTGTAAGAAGGAGGAGAACCATTGTATGACCACCTCATCTGCACGTACCCTAGCTTGAAGAGCCTTGATAAGTAGATTGTGATCCACCATGTCAAAGGCTGCTGATAAGTCCAGGAGGATGAGTAGGCAGCATTTGTCAGTATCTAGAGATTTGTGAATGTCATCCACAAAGTTAAGGAACGCGGTCTCAGTGCTACAGCCTTTTCTGAATCCTGATTGGTGGGGATCTAGAAGGTTGATGCCGTCCATGTGCAAAGTCATTTTTAAAAGAAAGCACTTTTCAAGGATTTTGGCAAGGAGGGGGATATTGGAAACGGGTCTGAAGTTGTTGAGATCGTTGGTGTCAAGACCTGATTTTTTCGGGAGTGGTGTGAATTGGCCGACTTTGAGGCAGTACGGTATGGCGCCGGCTCTTAGTTGTCTTCTTTCAGCGTTGATGTTTGAGTTGAACCAGGATCTGGATGGATTGTTCCTGGGTTTTTTAGTTTCAGGGGGGCTAATTGATCTAGGATGGAAGCCATAGTAGAGTTATAATGAGTTGTGAGTTCTGTTCTAGAGAGATCATCCGTGTAGGTAGGCAGGAGTGAGCATACCCTTTTTTCAAAGTCGGCCATGGAGATCTGTCTAACATTTCTCGTCCATTTAGGGGGGTATTGGGTGGGGGGTTGATGTGTGATTGGTTGAGTGATGTGGAATAGGATACGGTGGTGGTCAGACCAGTCAAAGGGTAGGATATGATCGATTGTGATAGTCTCACATTGGGAGATGATGTCATCAAGGATTGCTCCTTTGTTATGGGTAACTTCTGAATAGTGTTGGGTAAGGTTGTTGCTGTGTAGCAGCTCATTTAGGTTCTGGATTACCGAGTTGTTGTTTTCATTCCAGTGTATGTTCAGGTCTCCCAGAATTAGGTTGTTGGAGTCTGAGAGTGAGCAATGAGCAATCAGGTCGGACAGATGTTCGGTGATGCGATAGCGTTTCCTGGGGGATGGTATAGGAGATAGCACTGGAAAGTTTTGTTGTCACGTGTGTTGATGTTGGCGGAAAGGCATTCACAGGTGTTATAGTTAAAGGTGTCGATTTCTGTCACAGATATATTGTTGTTATGAATGATTGCTATACCTCTGACTTTTTGGTCTTTTTGATCTTTGTTGATGATTACAATGCATGGTGGCACAAGAGTGGTCATGATTGGTGTCGAGCATTCGTTTAGCCACACCTCTGTGATGAAGGCTATGTCTATGTCATGGGTGAGGATGGATTCTGCTAGCTCTGTTGCATGTTTAGTTGCTGATCTGCTGTTTATGAGCATGCTGTTGGTGGTGTGAGCCTCTTTATTGGGGTTCTTCTTAAGGGGGGCCCTGAGGATTCTGGTAAGGGAGAGAGGCTAAGGGTCTAGTGTGTTTAGGAGGATAGTGGTCCCTTCTGAATCCGGTGATCCCCTGGATTTTGGATAGAGGGGTGGTGTTGGATGGTGGGTTGTATGAGGAGACAAGATCTGCTTCTTCACTCAGGGACATAGCTATCCTAGTTCTGATGGTACGGTCTAGGTTTCGCTTTTGATTTGAAAGGGGGTTTGGGATCCCCCTGTGGTGGGAGTCGTGGGGAGCCTTTGGTGAGTGGGGTTGTTGATGGTGGGGGTATTAAGGGGATTTTGGTGTGGTTTACAGAGCGATGCGAGGTTGGTCAGGATTAGCTATCTGGCTTTCAAGCAGGGTGAGACGCTTACCCGTCTCTTTAAGGGTGGCGGTAGGGTGGTTCTGAAAGGGGTCCACCATAGAGGGGGATGTCCGATGTCCTGATGCTTCTGTCTTGCCATTTAGTTGATACTGTGTCGTCTGTGTGGTCATTGAGCGGGGCCGAGGGCCTAACGAGTGGAGGGTCATGTTGTGGCTGCCGTGTTCTTATGAGTGTGGGTATAGGGAAGTAGATTGGGGTTATGGACTGTGTGTTGCGGTTGATCGCAGTAGTGTGAGGAGGGTAGTAGGCAGGGGTGGTCGACGAGACGGCCGGATGGGGGAGGGGAGGCCTTGTTCTTGGTGGCAGCTGTGAGGGTGGTTTCACGTGCCGGAAAGCTAGTGTTGTTAATGGGGGCGCATGAGTGGTTTGGGTGCTCTGCTGGAGGTTCCAACTGTCCAGGGAGAGGGGGTGGGTAGGGCGGGGAAGGGGGCATGATAGGAGGTACACCGAAGTGAGGGGAAGAGTGCGTCAAATTCCTCAAGGTTGTCGTTGTTAGCTTGGATTAAGACTGTTCCATTGGGGTAGATGGTCACAGAGGTATTCCCCCTCCTCCCCGAGCGGTTGGGGATGGAGATCGTTAGTTTGCAGCTGAGAGGTGTATTCGTCATTTGGGAAATGTGTAGTTGTGATCTGATAATAGAGTTCTACTCTTCGGGTCTTTCAGTGTGAAAGATGAGATTCATTTTAATCTGGCCTTTGGAGGAGCATTGATATATGTCCGCGAATAGTGATTCTGGGTGCTGTCTAATCAGTTTGTTTTTAAGTTTTTTTTGCGCTTTGGGTGAGAGGGTGGGGGGAAGCTGATCGAGTATGAGTTAGGGCCATATGGTTTTAGGTAGTTCAAAGTGGTCAGGATGTGCTGGTTTGGCCTGACAGAAGGCATATTGTCTATATCCCATATTGTCTGGTTCCCAATCGGTGAGCGGCGGTGAAGTAGGTTGGAAGTTAGCCCTGGGTGGCCATTGGCGCTTACGCTGCAGAGCTTATCTGTAGTAATGGGATTAGCTTATTTCTAGATCTCATGGTGTCTGTTAGATTAAAGGTCTTGGGTTGTCAGGACTCACGCCAGTCTAATGTAGTTCCCCTGTGCAGTTTCCAGGGGTTAGATCTTGGCGGTCATCAATGGGTCAGGCCATGGGGGCACACAGCATAGGAATGGGGTGCGCTGCGGAGCTTGTTGGTGGCTCGCTGTTAGCTTTAATTGCTTTCTCCATGCTTGCTTATTAAATAGTTTATTCTTCCGGGTCCTTGAATTATTGGGGCTCTCGGGGGTCTAATTCCGCTCCCCGGATTAAATTCTGGGGGTTTGGTTTTTGAGGCCATCTTGGGGTCAGGCCAAGGGTTCCGAGTGCTTGGGGGAGCGGCAATCACTATGTTGTCGGGGCCCAGATTACAACCTGGCTGCAATCGGAGGGTCAGGATGAGAGAATAGTGGTGGCACGTTCGCCTCTCTTTGGAATGGTGGTGTCTTACCTATGTTGTTTGGTCACCCTGAAGGTTCAGGGCCAAGGGCAGCCATCTTATGATCAGGCACTGGAGGTTCCATTCTGGGGCTCGTCTCTTGCTTTTGTTGGGCTTCGGGATACTGTTAGGTTCAAGCTTAGGTCCTGGGTCCAGGATTGGAGGGACTCTCGTAGGTCCGGGACGGATCCCTGGTGTTAGCCTCAGGTTAGCACTTGGCGGCATCTTGGGGTCAGGCCATGATTGCTCTTAAATTATTTATGATCTTTTCTCTTAACCATTTTCAATTCTCTTCAGGAGCTGTTTAACACCTCTGAATGGCTCAGATTTGTTGTTTTGAAAGGTGAACTTATGTCACAAAAAACATATCAAAGATGTTTCTTGATCTAAGTTTTGACACATTGACTACTGTGTTTATTTATATTGTTTATTTTCCGTTGTTTGTAGAAACTCTGTTCTTAAAATGTGTCAATTGCAATGTGCCTATTTTGTAATATCACTATAT
Organism: Lissotriton helveticus; assembly: GCF_964261635.1. NCBI lineage: Eukaryota > Metazoa > Chordata > Amphibia > Caudata > Salamandridae > Lissotriton > Lissotriton helveticus. The sequence goes on along the minus strand of NC_136059.1, from coordinate 1,140,362,645 downwards.
ATATATATATATACATATATATATATATATATATATATATATATATATACCCTGCACCCCCGCACAACCACATGGTAATAATCCTATCCCCATGCATCACCTACCCGTATTCACCACAATGGATTCTGAGCTGTGGAGTTCATCGAGCATCGTGAGCCCAAACAGGTGTGCTGACACTCAAGGGGAGGAGCGGGTTTGTAACAACAAAAAGGAGGCAGGACTCACTGACATCTGAATGCAGAACCTCCTGGACACTTGCGCGCTGATGAAGGCTAAATGAAGAGCCGAAATGCATTCGCCATTTACAATTAATAAAGTGCTTCCAAAAGGATTATCCCCTGCGTGGCCTCTACACTCTCTCTCAGGAAGGAGTTTTTGTTTGGATATTTTGCCGCGTCAGCCAGAGACGCGTAAATAGAGGCCCCCGCTTTGCAAGTTGGCCTGGACTTTACTGGCTCTGCTGTGGCAGTTTCTTTCGTGGTCCAAGTAATTGGAAAGGCCAGGCCCGCCTCGGATTTTGGGAAGCAACTGGACGGTTGTGCGATACCCTGCACCCCCGCACAACCACATGGTAATAATCCTATCCCCATGCATCACCTACCCGTATTCACCACAATGGATTCTGGGCTTTGGAGTTCATCGAGCATCGTGAGCCCAAACAGGTGTGCTGACACTCAAGGGGAGGAGCGGGTTTGGTACAACAAAAAGGAGGCAGGACTCACTGACATCTGAATGCAGAACCTCCTGGACACTTGGGCGCTGACGAAGGCTAAATGAAGAGCCGAAATGCATTTGCCATTTACAATTAATAAAGTGCTTCCAAAAGGATTATCCCCTGCGTGGCCTCTACACTCTCTCTCAGGAAGGAGTTTTTGTTTGGATATTTTGCCGCGTCAGCCAGAGACGCGTAAATAGAGGCCCCCGCTTCGCAAGTTGGCCTGGACTTTACTGGCTCTGCTGTGGCAGTTTCTTTCGTGGTCCAAGTAATTGGAAAGGCCAGGCCCGCCTCGGATTTTGGGAAGCAACTGGACGGTTGTGAGGTTATTAACCTCATGCTGGGCGGTGTGCACTGCCACTGCTGCCCCCGTCGTGAAGAATCCTGATCTCTGGGGCTGAATCGGTCAGGGGACCGGAGGAGGCGCTTTGTGTGAATTGTCAAGCAGGAACATTGGGTTTATTTCATTTGCACGATACCCTGCACCCCCGCACAACCACATGGTAATAATCCTATCCCCATGCATCACCTACCCGTATTCACCACAATGGATTCTGGGCTTTGAGCGAAGTTGTGACCTGAGGCTTCACTACGTTTTGGGGCTTCCTGCGTGGTTTGATATATTACGGTTGTTGCTCAGCCGTGTATTGAGGTTCACCAAGCCAAAAGCGGGTCCGTGCCGTTGTTTACAAGTGCTGGCAATATGAAAGACACACAAGCTACGGCTCCAGATGCAGGTTGGAGCCGCCTTGGATGCTCATGATGACGTTTAGAAAAGCGGGGCAGGCAGCCGACAGGAGCGGACATCACCCCACTTGGGTATCAATTTTTGTCACTACAGTTCATAATGAAAGTATGCCCACTGTGGATTTAACATACTGCAAACTACAATGACCAGAAGGCCGTGAGAGGGCTACGCCCATTGGGGCGGGACATTTTATTTAACAAGGTGTGCAGTTGAACTTTGCTTTCATGAAATGAAGACGTGCCACTGACGAAGGGATGCAAAGACTCCTGAAACGCGTTTGGCGACTCATTTATGATGCCGGTTGTGTCTTAACCCCTTCGACGCTGATGACGAGCTGGGCTCGTCATGAGGTAGCCTCCTCGCACGCTCATGACGAGCCCAGCTCGTCATGTAAAGTGCACTTTACAAATTCTCAGCATACGAGCGGAATTCCGCCCGCACGCATCAGGTTAAGCTGCCTGCTTGCAAAATCGTCATTAAATGGTTTTGAGCGAAGTTGTGTCCTGAGGCTTCACTACGTTTTGGGGCTTCCTGCGTGGTTTGATATATTACGGTTGTTGCTCAGCCGTGTAGTGAGGTTCACCAAGCCAAAAGCGGGTCCGTGCCGTTGTTTACAAGTGCTGGCAATATGAAAGACACACAAGCTACGGCTCCAGATGCAGGTTGGAGCCGCCTTGGATGCTCATGATGACATTTAGAAAAGCAGGGCAGGCAGCGGACAGGAGCGGACATCACCCCACTTGGGTATCCATTTTTGTCACTACAGTTCATAATGAAAGCATGCCCACTGTGGATTTAACATACTGCAAACTACAATGACCAGAAGGCCATGAGAGGGCTACGCCCATTGGGGCGGGACATTTTATTTAACAAGGTGTGCAGTTGAACTTTGCTTTCATGAAATGCAGACGTGCCACTGACGAAGGGATGCAAAGACTCCTGAAACGCGTTTGGCGACTCATTTATGATGCTGGTTGTGTCTTAAGCTACCTGCTTGCAAAATCGTCATTAAATGGTTTTGAGCGAAGTTGTGACCTGAGGATTCACTACGTTTTGGGGCTACCTGCGTGGTTTGATATATATATATATATATATATATATATATATATATATATATATATATATATATATATATATATATATATATATATATATATATATATTACCTACTGGCGGTCGCCAGTAGGTATATATAGTTAGGATTTTTTCCCTATGGGATTTTTGAAAATTCTATGTCTAATAACTTTGGCGTTTGTGGACGGAATTGGCTGAAATTTTCTGGAAAATGGAACATTTTGTTTCTGAGCAGCCCCTGAAAATTTGGGGGGTGTTCGTCCAGGGGGGGCCGAGAAAAAAGGGGGGTCCCAAAACGTGTTTTTAACATTGAGTTTTCCATAGGGCGGTTGGCCTCACTTTTAGCCCGAACGGCTGAATGGATTTCCATGAAACTTGGCAAAATTGTAGGGACTGGTAGCCCGATGTGCCTTTTCTAGGTCTCAATATATGTGCTCCAGTGGATTTTGAGAAATTAACGTTTAAAAAAAGATATATATCTGTAAGCGCGATCCGGGCAGCGCTCCGGTCCGCGGACCTTAAGCGTAACGGAACTTCGCGTAGCGAAGCTGATTGGCTCTCCGGTGTCTGTCAACATTCTAAACAGTCCGGAGCGGCCGCCATCTTGTCTCTCGGGAGGATTGAGAGACAAGAGGAGGCCAAAACAAAGGTGGAAATAACCATAAGGGGGCATAGTAGATCCTCCCTGATCCCCTAGGTTTAATGTGGAGGCTTTAAAAGGGCACCGCGGGGCAAAAAAAAAAATATATTTTTTTTGTTTTTTTTCGTGGTTAGAGCCCGGTCCGCGAACCGGGAAGCGTTCTAGGCAGCGTACTATAATGAAAAATGAATGATAGATTTTTCAAATACTGTATGTTAATTGATTGTTGGTTTTGTTGATTATTTTTTAATTTTTTTATTTTTTAAGCAATTATTTATTATTGTGATTGTGTTTCAACATTTAATAACATTTCTAACATTTCACTAGTTTATGAATTACATATAAAAATGATTAAAGACTCAAATAATTTTTTAATATTACATATAATTTTATTTTTCGGATTGTTTTTCAAAATTTAATAGAATGTCTAACATTTGACTGTCAGATATGTCCTCTTGTTGAGTGAACATAACTTCCCACATTTGACCGTCATCATAATGAAGTAAATGATCCACAGATTCTACACATTGAACTAATTCATGGTCCCGTGATTCATCCATGAAATCTGAGTCATCATTGTCCTCAATATCTTTTTCTGTGTTGTTCTCCAGAACAATTTCGAAGGAAATATTCTGCTCTCCTTCCATTTTCTTGCTGTAATTTGCATAAAAAATAAATATATCAGTAGAGATAGGGCACTGTTGGGTTTAAGTTCAGACAGGTACTTGTGAGTTTATAACAGAGAAGTAATCTATGGGCACTGTATGGTTTCAGGCGTGAAGTAGTACTATTAAAAAGTGCCTGTGAAGAAGCCTAAGTAAATTCATAATTATACCACAGAAACCTAAATCAATCCATAATTATAATAAAGAAGCCTTTCTCAATGTCTAACTCTTACAGAGGGATAGTATATAACTATCTGAAAATGTTTTCAATTTTATAAAATAATATCTCACCTTCTAAAAAGAAGTTTAAGTTGTGAGTGAAAATGATCTTGCAATGTAATTCAGGAAGTAGTAGTCAAAATGGCTGTGTTTCTCTCTCTTTCTTTATATATATTCAGGTACATAACCAATCAAATGTCAGGTAAAAAAAGTAGAAAATGAAAGTAACATTTTCATTGGTTGTCAATTCCAACACTTCAGATGTGTTTTGAGAAGTAATTTACCTCAGGGTATTTAGAGAGTTCTACAGGTTAAATGGTTAAATGGAATTCCAATCAAATTTGTGAAAATGGTAGGGATTGGTATGTAGTATGAGCTAATCTATATTTGGTGAAATTGTCTCCAGTAGATTTTCTGTGAACTACTTTCCCACCTTTTTTGATGGTGCGCTTCCCAGGGAGCGACCCGGTACGCGAACTGTTGAGCGCCCCGGTTCGCGAACTTTAAGCGTTACGGGAGTCCACCATTTTGTATTTCGGTCGAATTAAGATACAAGATGGAGGGTAAATAATGTTCAGAATGGGTAGAAGGGGGCACGGTAGAGTTATCTTGACCCCCTAGGTTTTGTGAGGGTGGCTGAGGAGGCTTATATGTGCGAAAAAAAAAAAAATTAAAAATTTCGCGAGGTTAGCTCCCGGTTCGCGTACCGGGTAGCGCCCCAGGGAGCGTACTTTGTTGAAAATTAGTGAAAAATGTTAGAGTAAAATAATAATTGTGAGTGATTAGATGTAGGGTAGCTCTGAGAAGAGCTTTTGGGTTTATGGTACATTTAGGTACTTATAAGTAGGTACCAATGCACATTCTTAAATTCAGAGTGAAAACTCTGTTGCCCTCATCTGAGAAGTGAACTCCATCTCCTCTGTAGATATCTTGCATGTAGTAACGCAAGTTATTGTTGTACAGGGAGCCCATTCCATGGTCTCTCATGTAAGCTGAAACAGATTTGTTTACTTGCTTCCTCGACTTCTCAATTTGTGGACAAAATTGGTTTGACCACCTCCATTTCTGTCTTTGGCATATATTTGAATATACCAAGGCAGTCTGAGGAAAAAGTGCCATTAATTGCTCAAAGGTGTCCTTTAAAAGCATTTCCAGACCTACACCAGTCAAAGTGCCCAAGTCATTACCTCCACAGTGCACAATTAACAGGTCAGGTTTGGGTAAATGCATAAAGGTTTTCACCAATGGTATCAATTGGTGACATTTTAATCCTCTGTGGCCAAACCACTTAATTTCCACATCTTGTAAATTGAGGTTAGGTAATTTCCTGTTTTCAACGTACCTTTGAGCCCAGTGAATATAACTATGTCCAACAATCCAGACAGAAAACATGGTGAGAGAAGGTTCTCCTGCAGTCAGATGAAGTGTGGCAATGAAATGGCAGTTGAAAAAATGAGAGTTTAAAATGAAAAAAACTGTGGAGTTTCTGTGTTCATGAAGCAGTAACAGTGATTGGTGGATTTTGATTGCTGAAAACAGAAAGTTAGGGTGCACGGATGTGTTCTTTGAAAGATGTATTTTGAATGGTCAATAAAAAATCATTAAATGAAAGAATGCACTGGATATGCAGGTGCACTGAGAGTTCAGAGTTCAATTGCAACAAAGTTGTGTGAACTTGCAAACACCAGAAGTCTTCCAAGAGGTGGTTGCCATGCAGAAAAGACAGAAAGGGCAGAGGGGGGAAGGGTTTTCATTTGAAAAAAAGTGAGGGAAGAGTTTTGATTGGGTGACATGAGAAATATGTGTGAAGAATTACAGCATTTCTGTGCTTTTGATAGCTGCAGACTCTGGAGTGCATACCTTTTGCTCTGCTGAAGACAAATTGGTGTGTTTCTGAGACTGTTTTCAAACTCAAAGTATTTGCTAAGGTGAGAAAATATTTCTTTAATTTAGATAGAGAATAGTGTGCTTTAAGGAGAAAATTATGAATTATGTGGCGCAAATTGCTTGTAAATATGCTCCCACATGTGCATGGAAAATTTTGATTTTGAATGTTTGTGTTACATAGCCATGTTAAAAGTGATACAAACATGCAGGAAAGGCAATGAAATAATGCTTTTATGTGTCTTAAGGACATTTTAAGTAATTTTGCCATGTGCAGTGTTTTGAAATTATGATTTGAAAATCGTTTTTGGGGAAAAGGAATTGATTTAAATTTATGACAAGGACATAATGGTGTATGCTTCTTTATAAGGCAATTGACTGTCCCTGATGTTATTTTTCTCATTTTAGTGTAAGACCTTTCTCTGTGGCGCAAATTGCTTGTAAATATGCTCCCACATGTGCATGGAAAATTTAGATTTTGAATGTTTGTGTTACATAGCCATGTTAAAAGTGACCCAACCATGCAGGAAAGGCAATCAAAAAACGCTTTTATGTGTCTTAAGGACATTTTAAGTAATTTTCCCATGTGTAGTGTTTTGAAATTATGATTTGAAAATCGTTTTTGAGGTAAAGGAATGTTGTTAAAATTTATGTGCGCCATATGCCCCCAAATTTCTTTTTCAGGGGTGCAGCAGGGTGTTATTGAGACACCCCTGCAGCTTTGGAAAAATTCCTAATTTGTGATGAGCACATTGTTAATCGCAAATTGCACCTTCATTTATATGAGCCTCCTAGCCCATGGAAATGAATGGGTAATTTGCAATTAGCAATTTTCTCATCGCAAATTTGGAATGGTAAAGAATCGCTATTTATTCCTTAAAATTCGCTTTTTTGGAAATGCAATATAGTTATATGATACATATGGCGGTTGATGTCTAACAAGATAAGAAGCTTAGGCATACATTTATGATGACTGGCGCAATGAAGTAGAAATCACTTACTTCATTGGTAGAGCTTTACATGTATTATCTCCTCTGTATTCTTCATCAAGCGTAACTTTAATCTGCAATCCTGAGTAGGCCTCACTTTAAACAAACCTCTGGATAGGCCACATCTTATTGTTATCCTGAATTAATCATTTAAAATGCTAGGGACAGATTTATGATAGGTGTATGCCTCTTTTGCGCCACTTAGAAAACATTGTCCATGGGGAAATGACTTAAAATGTCCTTAAGACACATGAATGTGTTTTTTTAAAACGTTTGCAATTTTTTTGGGTTACTTTTAACATGGCTATGTGACTCAAACAGTCAAAATCTAAATTCGCCATGCACAGGTGGGAGCATATTTACAAGGAATGTGCTCCATGGGGAAAGGTCTTATAATGTAATATGGGAAAAATGACATCAGAGACACTGAAATGCCTTATAGAGAAGCATACACCATTATGTCCTTGTCATAAATTTGCAAACCATTACTTTTCCCCAAAAACGATTTTCAAATCATAATTTGAAAACACTGCACATGTGGAAATGACTTAAAATGTCCTTAATTCAAAATGTGCGATTCCTTAAATGCAATGTATCAAACAAAAAATATGTAAAAAATGATATTAAGGATTTGGAAACTACCACCAACTTCTAGTTTGTGGTAATTTGCGAATTCTTTTCAAAAAGCATTTTTTTCCAAAAAACAAAAGGTCCCATATGACGCCCATACATGCCCTTAGGGCATGTAGGTGTGCCATATGCCCCCAAATTTATTTTTCAGGGGTGCAGCAGGGTGTTCTTGAGATACCCCTGCACGCTTGAAAAAATTCCTATTTTGTGATGAGCTAATTGCTAATCGCAAATTGCAACCTTCATTCCTATGAGCCTCCTAGCCCATGGAAATGAATGGGTAATTTGCAATTAGCAATTTGCTCATTGCAAATTAGGAATAGTAAAGAATTGCTATTTATTCCTTAAAATTTGCTATTTAGGAAATGCAAAATAGTTTGATGGTACATATGGTGGTTCATCTGTAACAAGATAAGAAGCTTAGGGATACATTTATGATGACTGGCGCAATAAAGTGGACATTACTTACTTCATTGGTAGGCCTTTACATGTATTATCTCCTCTGTATTCTTCATCAAGCGTAACTTTAATCTGCAATCCTGAGTAGGCCTCAACTTAAACAAACTTTTGGATAGGCCACACCTTATTGTCATCCTGGATTAATCATTTAAAATGGTAGGGACAGATTTATGATAGGTGTATGCCTCTTTTGTGCCACTGTGCGTCACTTTTATGATGCAACCGCGGTGCTTATTTGCAATTAGCAATTTGCTCATTGCAAATTATGAATGGTAAAGAATTGCTATTTATTCCTTAAAATTTGCTATTTAGGAAATGCAAAATAGTTTGATGGTAGATATGGTGGTTGATCTGTAACAAGATAAGAAGCTTAGGGATACATTTATGATGACTGGCGCAATAAAGTGCACATTACTTACTTCATTGGTAGGCCTTTACATGTATTATCTCCTCTGTATTCTTCATCAAGCGTAACTTTAATCTGCAATCCTGAGTAGGCCTCACCTTAAACAAACCTCTGGATAGGCCACACTTTATCGTCATCCTGGATTAATCATTTAAAATGCTAGGGACAGATTTATGATAGGTGTATGCCTCTTTTGTGCCACTGTGCGTCACTTTTATGATGCAGCGGTGGTGCAAAAGATTTGCTATGAGGCGACAACATTACAAATTGATGCATTTAGGCAGATATGTCATGGTGTAAAAAAAACGTACCACATGAAACCGATGCAGCAGTGATGCAAAAGATGCACCATGTCGTAAGACAGGCCTCACTTGGGGCCATATGTATCAAGCTAATTAGCATTCGCAAAGATCAAAATTCTACGAATTTTGGCCTTTGCGAATGTTAATTAGACAAATGGTATGTATCAAACAAGTTTGATGCAAAATAAGGAGTAGCAAAATTTGCTATTCCTTATTTTGCGATTGCACTGAAGGATTTGCAAATTTTGTGATTCCTTAAATGCAATGTATCAAACAAAAAATATGTAAAAAATGACATTAAGGATTTGGAAACTATTGTGGTAAATTGGTGGTAATTTGTGAATTCTTTTCAAAAAGCTTTTTTTTTAAAAAACAAAAGGTCCCATATGACGCCAACACATGCCCTTAGGGCATGTATGTGTGCCATATGCCCCCAAATTTCTTTTTCAGGGGTGCAGCAGGGTGTTCTTGAGACACCCCTGCACCCTTGGAAAAATTCCTAATTTGTGATGAGCAAATTGCTAATCGCAAATTAAACCTTCATTCCTATGAGCCTCCTAGCCCATGGAAATGAATGGGTAACTTGCAATTAGCAATTTGCTCATCGCAAATTAGGAATGGTAAAGAATCGCTATTTATTCCTTAAAATTCGCTATTTAGGAAATGCAAAATATTTTGATGATACATATGGCAGTTCATCTCTAACAAGATAAGAAGCTTAGGGATAGATTTATGATGACTGGTGCATCACCAGGGATGTGCCAGTCATCTTGCGCCGCTGTTCCGCCACCCATGGTGTGCTGCATTTACAATGCGGCGCAGCATGGGGCAAAAACGGCACAGATGCTTGACGCATCTGTGCCGTTAAGGTGGCGCATTGCTGGAGTTGTATCGCAAGTGCGATGCAGCTCCAGCAAGGCTCAGGGGTGCACCATCTCCACAATGTTGCGTCAAGACCTATGCCTGCTTCAAGCAGGCGCAGGGTTTTGACACAGGTTTCTCCTATCTGATTGTAAATGCGGCACACCATGGGTGGCAGAGCAGTGGTGCACGTTAACTGGTGCATGCCTGGGGATGTGCCATTTAACATAAATCTGCCCCTTTACATTTAAGTATGTGCAGGGGACACAGAGTCGGTGAGGCTTATCCAAGGTTAAGAAGAGATGAGTCCTGTTCAGTGAAAAATTAGACATAGGCTTCACCTGCTCAGCATCGCTGGACATGGCTAAATAATAGCTGCAAAATGTTACTCTTGTTAAACAATTTTACTATTATAATCTGTGAGATTTGTCTCTTACTCTGCAACATCTCATTGTTGTTATCTTTCTTTAAAGATAAAGACAACCTCAACATGAGCGACAATCTGCAATCAGTTGATTTTGACCTCATCATTGAACTTGTAATTGAAACATCAGTGGATGTTGATCCATTGGATGATTTAAATCCTGAGGATGAAGAAGAGCGTGATGAGGATGCAGATTTGTCCGAATTATATGATATAGGATGGGAAGCTGACCTGCTTGAGCCTTTGGAAATATAAACATTTATTTTTAAAATTTATAATTAATAAAAAGTAAAAAGGTAAACCGTTTAATTTAAAAATAAAGACACCTTCAAAAGCAGGTTATGTGTAGTGTCTTCAATAAAATATTAAAATATGCTCATAAAATTAGATCAGATTCACATATAAAATAGCATAGGTAACATAAATATAAATGTCATTTCTTTTCTGGTATTTCTGTATTGTAAATTTGCCAACGACTAAAAAATCTTCTAATTAAAATGTCAAGTAGTGTGTTAAGTTTTTTATCACTGTTACTGATTTACTGTTTGGTAATAATGGTTAATAACATTATTTATTATATTTTTCCACAGATTCAACTGCAGATCATTTCAAGATTTCACCATGCCTACAATAGAAAGACAGAGAAAGGCTGCAAAACGTCAAAGACAGCAGGTGAAAAATAATACGCAGCAGTCCTCTAACAAAAAGATTTGTCAAGTCACGAAGAAAGCACCGGGTAAGAGCACAAAACACTTTATAAGAAATATGTGTAATAAAAAAAATATTACTACAGAAAATGTTTCAGTCCATAAAACGAGAAGGAAATCAAATGGAAAAGAAAGGCCAATGAAAAATTTTACTGCTAGAGCAAGAGATAACTCTGTGCATGATAGTAGAAGGAAACAACAGTTTAGGGAGATTCGTAAACGAATGTTCCGGAACAGGATAATTGGCAATTTGTTAAAAAATATTAAGAAAGGTCAACATAAACTAGTTTTTTATAAGACAAAAAAAAAGTTGAGAAAGTTATTGATCAGGCATTTGAAATTAAACGTAAGTTATTTATTTTGATAATCAATAGAATTAGGAAGCTAAACAAGGCAATTTTTGATTTCAAAAGAAATAGTAGATGGAAGAGAATAGTTAATCGTAGTAATTTTTGTGAAGTTTTTTCTGGAGAATGGATGCATAGTTCAAGCTGTGAGGCATTTTTTAATGAGGAGAGTTATTTCCAGGATAATGATTTGGTGCATGCAGTTGACACCAGTGGTCGTGCTTATGAAGTGAAAGATGGTTGTCCAGTTGAAAAAGAAAAACTTGTGACAACAGAGGCAGAAGAGGTGTTAGGTAATGAGGTTTTAGGAAGACGTGCTAAGGGTCCTGTGTACACCTGGAAGTGTAGTAGTATTTGCAGTGTGCGACAGGATTCCATCAATTTGCTTTGTGATTTTGTACGGTCATTTAATAAGAAAAGTTTGAAGCAGAAAATGATGTTGTTGCAAGAATTAGATCCTTGCAGAGTAAGAGAAGTGACAGGTTTGCATGGACATTCACTGGCTTGTCTTTCCAGGAGAGTATGCCAGAGTGTTTTTCATCATTTCAGGATGCTAGCAGTGCATCATAACAAAGTGAGGAAATTAGTTAGAATGTTGTATTATGCTAAGAGTCCAGCAATTATGCTTAAACAATTATGCGCTGCTCTTTTGCATGGTTCTGAAATAGATGTGAAGAATATATGTGAAGAAATTGAGTTTTGTTACTTTGGAAGTAAAGAGGAGAATGTTGAAATTGAGCAAGAAGAAGAGGGTCTTGTGGAAGATAGTGTACAGGTTTCCAGTACAGATAATTTCCAGAGGGAAATTGCGACGTTTGAGGTGAAATCAAGTGAGAGGCCGAATTTCACTTGTGTGTGTTGTCGACGCACTTATTATAAGAATCAGACTAAGTTAGTGGATTTATATGCAAAAAGTGAAAGGGAAAATAATAGTGAATGGAAGGATTTTGCAACATACTTGATGGTAGAAAATTGTTTTGATTTGGGATTGGATCAACGTGTGTGTACTTATTGTTCTTGCAAATTAAATCAAAACCAGATGCCTGCTAGAGCAGTTCATAATAATCTGGAATTGGTTGAGATTCCTTCTGAATTGAAGGATTTAAATACTTATGAATCTATTTTGATTCAAAGTATCCATCCCTTTCAGGCTATTGTAAGAATGGAGCCAAAGACAGGGAAATTGCCTCCATCAGATTTACAGAGAGGATTAAAGGGAAGAGTTGTTTATTTGCCTCTAGATTTGAAGAAAAACATTAACACAATTGGAGTAGAAAAAGTGGAAGAGGAACCTCTGGTTATCTTAGTTAATGGGGTTCCGACAAAGAATAAGAAAATATGGCAAGATTTAGTAGATGTTAGGAAAGTTAAAAAGGCAACATTGTATTTGAAAAAAAATAATAAATACTATAAGAATGTATATGTTGCAGAAGAGGAAGTAAGTGAGGAAGAGGATAGCGATTTGTGTGCTGGTCAAATTGAGAAAGTAGAACCCTCTACTAGTGAAGAAATATATGAACATTATAGTGTTCATCCTTTGCATTCCAAGGAAGTCATGGGGAATGCTATTGAGTTGTTTCAAATGAAACAAGCCAAAGGGAGTCCCATTAGTGTTTGGGAGGAAAGTTTGGAAGCTCGGTGTTTCCCACAGCTTTTTCCAACAGGTCAGGGAGGAAGATATGATGAGCGACCTCATCAAATTCCTGCTTCTGAATACCGGACTTTGCGATTGTATGCAGGAGATGCTAGGTTTCGACAATGCATTCCTTATTTGTTTCATCTCCTGTTTGAAAGCGATCTGTCTGGACTGTCATATGCAGTGAACCACATCTTGAAAAGTGGTATACACATGCAAAACATCTCGGCAAGTGACTTTATGGATAAAGTCAATGTCCAAGATAGTATTTTGGATTCTCACCTGATTAATCTCATGGCGTGTCAGCGTGGTACTAATGAGTACTGGTACCGTCGTCATGGTGATTTAAAATGTATGCTGAGGAACTTAGGTACTCCCACATGGTTCCTCACTCTGAGCTGTGCCGAGTATGGCTGGGAAGACTTACTTGAATTTCTACGAGAGGCAAATGCTAACGTAGATAACATCGAATTCAAGACACCCGGAGAACTGTGCTCTTTGGATCCAGTCAATGTATGTAGGTACTTCAATCATAGATTTGAAGCTATGATGTCTTTCATCATGAATAAGAAGAATCCACCTCTTGGAGAGGTGTTGGATTTCTTCTGGAGAAAAGAGTACCAAGCAAGAGGTGCTCCTCATATACATATGTTGCTGTGGATCAAGGATGCACCTAAATTTGGAACGGATCCAGAAGACTCAGTGATGAGTTTCATCCAACAGTATTCTACGTGTGCTGTTCCAAACGCAAAGGAGAAGAAAAACCTAAGAGAAAAAGTTCTGCGTTTCCAAAGCCATCGATGTGGAAAGTACTGCCGTCGTAAATTCCGAAACAAAGACAAGTTCTACACTAAATGTCGTTTCGGCTTTCCACGACCGGTGATTTCTAAAGGAAGAGTAAACAGTTTGATGTCTTCGCTGCGACACAATGTCATGAAGAAATCACCTAAAAACACTTACAATTTGAAGAGGAACGAAGAGTCCAAGTACATCAACGACTACAACCCGGTGATTTTGTCCATGTGGAATGCTAACATGGATATACAGTTTGTGGCTGATAACTGTATGGCTGTGGCTCGGTATGTGACGTCTTACATCACCAAAAAAGAGAAGACAGAATTGAAGGATATGTGGGAGGACATTTCCCATGAAAAGAGCCTCAGCAAGAAGTTGTACAGTTTCAGTCTGAAGATGTTGTCGCATCGAGAAATCGGAGCGTACGAATGTTCTGACCGGTTGTCTTCAGCAAGTCTCTATGCCAAGTCCAGGAGTATCGTTTGGGCGAGTCTTGGTCTTGCAGCAACGCGTAATCGAGTTCTCAAACCTGTGCGGGAAATTGAGTATTTGGCGGAAAAGGAGCCAAACAGTACCAACATTTTGAAGACAAACATGTTGGATACATATTATCCAAATCGAAGCAGTCACCTCGAGAATGTTTGTCTGTATGAGGTTCTGCAAAATTACATATTCAAGAGGAACATCAAAGAAGATACTGAGAAAGGAGTGTATGCTGTAATAGGAAGTGAGGGATGTCTGGTCAAGCAAAGAAAATGCCACTTGGTAAACCATCGAAAATTGAGTGGTGAATCTCCTGAAAAAAAGGAGTTTTTCTATTTAGCACTTTTGCAACTTTTCAAGCCTTGGCGTGCAGAAGAGGAACTGCTTGGAGATTTCCTCTGTTACGAAGACTCTTTCAATGCCGCCAAGGAGACCATAGAATGTCCTGCTTTTCCCAAATATGTAGAAATGTTGAATGCGGAAATTGAGCAGGAAGCAACCATTGCAGCCGAGATTGCCAGAGACAGTTCTCAGGACAGTCAGAGTTCTGCTTCATTGAGTCAGGATCCACTAGGAGGACCTGTTATTGAAAATGAAGCTGCCACTGCTATGAATGAAGTGGAAAGAGCCATGGCACATGCTCAGGAGGATGCGGTTAACTTAGAAGAGTTGGAAAGACAACTCAACGTTGAGCAGAGGAAAATATATGACGAAGTTACCATGCAAATTGATCATGGATTAAGTCATGACAAGAAAGAGTGCTCATGTACGTCGTTGAAGCCTGTCCGACTGTACGTGAGTGGAGAAGCGGGAACTGGAAAAAGTTTCCTCATTAAAGCAATTTCATGCTATTTGCAGGAAAGGACAGAGTCATCGCTGTCTTGTGTTGTCACCGCTCCAACTGGACTGGCAGCACATAATATTAAAGGGATTACTTTACATCGTTTACTGATGCTGCCAGTGGAGCATGACAACAAATTACAATATCACAAGCTATCTGGAGATGCTTGTTTTGAAGTTTCAAGAATCTTGAGGAAAATGAAACTTCTTATCATTGACGAAGTAAGCATGGTTTCCAATGTCATGCTTGCCTTTGTGCATTTGAGGATGCAAGAAGTTCTCAAAACAGAGTATGATGTGTTATTTGGTGGCAAACACATCATTGTTTTCGGAGATCTTCTGCAGCTGACACCAGTGAAAGGGCAACCTGTGTTCAAAATGCTCACGCATGAAGATACCAGGAAGTGCCTAGGCAGCATTGGCAACGTCAATATATGGTTAAACTTCAATTATGCTGAACTGCATGAAAATATGCGTCAGGCGAAGGATGAAGTTTACAAGACTATTCTACAAGATGTTAGAATTGGAAAAGTGACCGAGCATGGGAAAGAAGCTTTACATGCACGATTACTGTCAAATTTATATCCAGAACAAGATGTTGTGCCTGAGAATATTTTTCAGAAAATAACTGAGAAGAAATCTGGAATATGTTTGATGCCAACTCTTGCAGAATGTGCCAAATTTAACAACAAAATGTTGCATTTAGAAAAGCAAGAGATTGTGAAACTGGAAGCTATTGATAGAGTAGAGCATATGGGATCAACAATTATTTTGTCTGAGAATCTGAAAACAAAATTGGATTCATTAGAGAAGAGTATATCTAAAACTGCAGGTTTTGAAAAGACTCTGAATGTGTGCTTGAACTGCCGTATAATTTTAAGAAGGAATTTACATGTTGAAAGAGGTCTGGTAAATGGATCAATGGGTAATGTTGTTGATTTTGTGAAATACAGAAATAGAGATGGAATTGAATTTTTAAAAATTAAATTTGATGGCATTGAGGAAGTACAGCTAATTGCTCGTTGTTCTGCTAGATTTTTGCTTGTAAAAGACTTATATGTTCGCCGTAAGCAGTTTCCTGTTTGCTTGGCATATGCGGTGACAATTCATAAATCGCAAGGTTTAAGTGTAGACAGTGCATTGGTGAATATTGGCAGTTCTGTGTTCAAGGAGGGTATGGCATATGTGGCATTGTCACGAGTTAGAACTTTATCGGGATTGTACTTGATTGAGTGTGATGTCACAAACATTTGTGCGGATCTAGATTGTGTTAAGGAATACAATAGGTTAAGAAGAGAGTATGCGCCACATTTGCCTCAGTATCCTTTGTTTGAGAAACGTGTGGTAGGCCGGAAACGAAGAAATGAGAACAATATTGGGGAGGTTGTAGCAAAAAGACAAAAAGTCAATGAACCTAAAATTACAAGCAGAAACAAAAAGGATTCTGTTGAAGATGTTGTTGGTTTTCAGTTTGAAAACAGTTCTGGTGTCAACTGCTATGCTAATGTAGTTGTTAATGTTTTGTTTTCTCTAAAATATGTAAAAGAAGAGATTGTGGTCAATTCTGATCAAAGATTTTGCAGTTTGTTAAATTCTGTGTTAGAGAAATGTACCACTGATAGAAGAAACATAGAAAGTGTGTCTGAAATTCGAAATCTGTTAGACAGATGTTCAGGCCAAACACAATTCTCTCAAAATATTCAGCAAGATTGTCAGGAGTTTTTAATGTATATGCTTGATGTATTACATGCTGAAGGTGTAGATGTAGATCAGCTGTTTGGGCTTTCTTATCAATGGCAGCATGACTGCGAGAACTGTATGGTATCAAGTACTACTAGTGTAGACTCAGAAAGATTTATATATTTAACTTTGCCAGACAGTAAATCAGTCTCCTTTAATAAGCTAGTAAAAGCAGCTGATCACAACATGGAGTGTAGCCAATGTAAATCTGAAATGATGTCCACATTATTTATACGAACATATGGCCAGTATGTCATTTTAATGTTCCAACGATGTAGGCCTGATGGAACAAAATTGACAACTTTAATTAAAAATTTTGTAGCTTCGCAGTTGTCAATATCAGGAAGGACTTTTGTAACTGCAGCAATTATATATCATGACGGCCCTTCAATAACATCAGGACATTACACAGCTTATTTAAAGTCTAGAAATGGCTGGTCATTCTGCAATGATTCTGTTTTAATTTTCAAAAAAAAATTGCCGTATGACCTTAAAAACTCTTACCTGGGGTTTTTAAAACCAAAATTTTAGGGAAATAATCTCGGGATGTGCTCTGTGGAATTTCAAGAAGTTCTAATGGCTCCTACACAATTTGGCCTTGAGGATAAGTGTAGTTCAGAGACATAACTTCTAACCATAGGACTGGACATTATGGAGAAATACGTGCACTTTGAATGAGTTCAGAAAAACTGTTTCTTTTTATAAACTAATTGAAGCAGCCAATCAAAACATGGAGTAGAGGGAATGTAAGTCTGCAATGCTGTCTACTGTTTTACATTGCTTTGTGATTAAAAGTGATGTAGAGAATTAAATAATTGTAGTAGTCATAGAGGTAGTGTAAGTCTGCTTGTATCAGTGTCATAGGAAAAGTAGAACATGACTGAGCAAGAAGGGGAAGATATTACTATTCCAGGATTGTGAAAATGATCTTCAACATTTTAATTCTGAAAGTTGCGGAAATGCCAAATGACGGGATTGGCTTACAAGAAATCCAAGAGTTATAAATTGCTCTGACCAGATTTGGCCTTGTGGAAAATTGTGGTAGAGAGCAAGAAGTCATTTATTGCATGTAACGTGTTTTTAAAAACGATGGAGATTTTCTTTCAGAAAGTGGCGGGCTGAAAGTAATAACAGCACAAAAGAGTGTAAGCTGTTCATAGGACATCCTTGGACGTCATGGAAAGTAAGTTAACTTTAAGGAGTTCTGAATTTTGATTTCTGATGTTGTATGGGTTTTTTAAACACAATCATTTTGATTGTGTTTTTTTTTCCCCGCTGTTACATGATGAATACCTTCAAGTCACTGTTTTTAGTGAATTTTGATACATTCTGAGAACAGCAAAAATAAACCATTTAACCTGTATAATTAATTCTGTACTGTTTGCATTTATGATGTATATGTAGAACTGTGTAGGAGGCATGGAGAAGGTGAGGCTTCTGTAAGTGTCAAAGTTGTTGCATGCAGTGCTGCACTTCTGCGTATTCTTTCATATGCTAGACTACATCTGCACAATGAGATACCTAAGCAAAGGAAACGCAAGTGATGTGATTGAGAAATGAGCAAAATAAATTGCACGTATTTCAATTACATCACCTGTGTTTCCTATCATTACGAATCACATTGTGCAGATCAAGTTTAGGTCTGTCCAGGGAAACATAGGAGGTTTCTACTTTGTTGAAGAGTGCAGTGGACATGACTCACTTCATTGGTAGACTTTCACAGATATTATCTCCTCTGTACACTTCAACAAGTGTAAATCTCATCTTGAACTCTGAGTAGGCCTCACCTCAAACAAACCTCTGGATAGGAGACATGTTATTGGCATCCTGAAGCGACACTTTTCTGAAACAAGAGCAATGCAAAAGATGCACCATGTTTTAAGATAGGCCTCACTTCATCTGTATCAAGATACTGTTAGTTTAAAATGTATATCTTTAGGACTGTGTAGGGGACCTGGAGAAGCAGAAGCTTCTGTCAGTGTCAAAGTTGTTGAAAAACTATTTGTCCTTCAATCTTTTCCCTTGTCTTTTGTAATTTTTAAATACATGTTTTAATATTTTTCAAATGTTGGTTCTCTCTTTCACAGATTGAAAGTATAAAAATAAAAAGTGAGTAATTTAACGGCAATTATAAGGTAAATAGTTGTACTCTTTTCGTTACATTTCTATCACATTCACCTACTATTAGTTCCACTGCTTCACTTCTTTAACCCTCAGTTTCCTGCCTTTGGTACTTTCCTCATTCCTTTCTCTATTACCTACTTACTCAACTCCTTCCACTCTTTTTCTCAGTCCCTCTCTTCTCATAGTTCCTCAGTCTTGTTCACTCACTCCGTCTCTATTACTCTTAGTGTCTGTGAATTACTTACCCACCTTTTTTTTTGGACCGCTTCCCGGGAAGTGGCCCGGTTCGCAAACCAGCAGCGTTACGGGAGTCCACCATTTTGTGTTTCGGTCGAATCAAGATACAAGATGGAGGGCAAATAATGTTCAGAATGGGTAGAAGGGGGCACGGTAGATGTATCTTGACCCACTTGGTTTTCTGAGGGTGGCTGAGGAGGACCATAGTTCTTCACTCTTGTTCACTCTCTCTGTTTCTATTAATGTCATTGTTTCTGACTGATCAAAAAAATTTTTTTAAAAAAAGAACAGTAACTATAAGGGAAGGAAACAGACAGTTATGTTAAAAGAAAGACAGCTATAGGGAGTAAACTAAGGATACTGTTACCCGCAATCCACTGCTGATGATATTACTGACCATGTCATGAATGATGTAATATGTGACATCATCAGCAGTGGATTGTGGGTAACAGTATCTCTTGTTTACTCCCTAGAGCTGTCTTTCTTTTCACATAACTGTCTGTTTCCTTCCCTTATACTTACTGTTCTTTTTTTAAAAAAAAAATTTTTTTGGTTAGCTTCCGGTTCGCGTACCGGGTAGCGCTCCGGGGAGCGAACTAAGAGAAATAGAGGTTGGCAGAGTTCCAAATATTCTACCAATTTTTTTATAACAGGGAGGTAGTTCTGAAAAGAACTTTTTTTTAATGTTTTTGTTGTTTTATATTTTTTTTAGTATTTTTTGAACATTTTTTTACTTTTTTTGTATTTTCTGAACGTTTTTATATTTTTTGGGGTTTTTTTTGGGGGGGGGGAAACAAAAACGATCCATTGGAAAGGGCTCAACAGGAGCAACAAAAAAAAAAGAATTTATTTTTTGGGGCATTTCGGACAAACATTAACATGATTCTGAATAGCTCGCATAATCAAAATGATGCTACTTTCCCTGTAGCAAATGAAATCGCCGCAGTGCACGCACACTTGCTTCACGTGCCCAAACAACATTTGAATGTTTGGGATCATCTCCCTCGCCTCTGGTCCCGACACCTCTGGAACAACCGATCTTCTTGCCATCGGAAGGGGATTTTGTTGCTCATCACGTAGCTGGGCAGCACTATAATTATTAGGATGCCACCTACTCATATGCCGATGCATAGTGTAGTTGCCGTAACTGTATTTTTTTTCAGTTCCCCTTGACAGTCTATCACCGCATATACGGCAAAACACGTAGCGTGCATTTACTTTTTTTTGCCCCTCAGGAAATTTATAGAATTGCCAAATGTAGTTCTCTTTTCGATTATACCTCCTGGGCTCCTCTGGCAAAAACCTTGGCTCTTCCTCCTCTTCCTCCTCTTCCTGTTCTTCCTCTTCTTGTTGTAAAATTACTTCAGCAGGTGGTCCTCTCTTCTTTGGATTTGGTGGAGGTGGTGGGTTAGAACCAGCTGAAGCCACTAATGAAGCCATGTCAGAATGCAAATAAAGGGTCTTTCTCTCACCAAGATGAAAGTCAGAGTGAGGAAAGAAGGAGGGGTTTTCATCATTTGGGAAAAGCAAAAGTTCTAAACCAATGAAAAGTGTTCATTTTAGATCACATGACCTAGTATTACATCATTAGGAAACCAAAAGTGAAATGAACCAATGAAAAGTGTTATTACCAAGTCACATGACCTGCTGTGTTTACGTTACGCGGTCGGCGCCGCGCCGCGGATCGCTTCCGGTTCACGTACCGCTGCGCTTCCGGGTACGCTAACGTAGCACGTCATATGACGTATCACGCGAGAACGCGAAACGTCATGCTGACGCGACGCGACAGTTGCGCAAACGGAACGTTTACCGGTTCGCGGACCAGGTCGCGGCTCCGAATTGAGCTAACGGGAAGCTAACCGGTTCGCGTACCGGGAGCGAAACAATAAAAATAATTAAAAAAAAATTGTATTAAAAACATGTAAAAAATATTTTTCGATTTAAAGAAGAATACATTGTAAAGGTTTTGATATTTGCTATTAAAAAACCATTGAAATTCACTGAAAAAACCATAGGTTATAGACCATATATAGTTAGGAATTAGCATTTACAAAACCTTGAAAATTCACTGAAAAAACCATAGGTTATAGACCATATATAGTTAGGGATTAGCATTTACAAAACCTTATTTTACTCACACAAAACCATTGAAATTCCATATATAGTTAGTTGTACTAACTATATATCGCGCACCCGCAATCCACTGCTGATCATGTCACATATTACATCATTCATGACATGGTCAGTGACATCACTGATGACATCACTGATGACATCTCAAATGACATCACTGATGACATCACTGATGACATCTCAAATGACATCACTGATGACATCACTGATGACATCTCAAATGACATCACTGATGACAATACCCAGTGACTGTATTTTTCTGTAAAGTTAAAATATGTCTTGAGTGGATGTATAAGTGTCTGGATGAAGGATTTAGTAGGTGCATGACTGACTGTATGAGTGAGTGATTAAATGTGTCTCACTGAGTGCATGGGTTAGTGACTAAACTGTCTTAATTTGTGCATCATTATGTCTGTTGTTCTGAAAACTGCTGCATGTGTTGTTCAGTAGCTATATGAGTAACTATATGGGTTATTGATTGGTTGCCCAAGTATTTGTATGGGAGACTGAGTGTATGTGTGGGTGGCTGGGAGGTGTATGACTCTGTGCATAGATGTGTGAGCAGTTGATTCACTAGATGTATGGGTTCAAAAGTGCATGTGGAAACAGCTGTATGGGCGGTTGACTGTGTGCATCAGTTTATTGGTGAGTGAATGGATATCTCAGTGCTACATGTCAAAGTAAGTACATATGTAAAACACAGTACATGTGAGACTTGACATATATAAATAACTGTCCATAAGAGCCAGTGAATGTGTGAGTGGCTGTATGCATCATTGTGAACTTGTATCCAGGATTGTATAAGAGAGTAAATATGTTTTAGTATATGTTTGAATAAGTAAGGTGTGTATAACTGAATAGTTGGGAAAATGGAGGTGTGATTGATTGTTTGCATGACTGACTAGGTGTGTGTGTGTAACTTCATGGATGAATGACAATCTGTGAGTCTGTGTTTACACTGAGTGTATCTAAGGTTATATTAGAGTCTGAAGAGGTTCATCGTATTATCACATGAATGATGTCATCAGTGATGTGATCAGTAATGTCAAATGAGATGTCATCAGTGATGTCATCAGTGATGTCATTTGAGATGTCATCAGTGATGTCATCAGTGATGTCATTTGAGATGTCATCAGTGATGTCATCAGTGATGTCATTTGAGATGTCATCAGTGATGTCATCAGTGATGTCACTGACCATGTCATGAATGATGTAATATGTGACATGATCAGCAGTGGATTGCGGGTGCGCGATATATAGTTAGTACAACTAACTATATATGGAATTTCAATGGTTTTGTGTGAGTAAAATAAGGTTTTGTAAATGCTAATCCCTAACTATATATGGTCTATAACCTATGGTTTTTTCAGTGAATTTTCAAGGTTTTGTAAATGCTAATTCCTAACTATATATGGTCTATAACCTATGGTTTTTTCAGTGAATATATATATATATATATATATATATATATATATATATATATATATATATATATATATATATTCACTGAAAAAACCATAGGTTTCAGGCCTTATATAGTTAGGAGTTAGCATTAAAAAAAACTTTGAAATTCACTGAAAAAACCATAGGTTTCAGGAGTTATATAGTTAGGAATTAGTTTTTAAAAACCTTTGAAATTCACTCAAAAAACTATAAGTTTTAGTGGTGTTATAGTTAGCTGGACATTTTACTCATACAAAACCAATGAAATTGCTCCTATATAGTTAGTTGTACTAACTATATTTCGCGCACCCGCAATCCACTGCTGATGATGTCACATATTAGATCATTCATGACATGGTCAGTGACATCACAGATGACATCTCAAATGACATCACTGATGACATCACTGATGACATCATCCAGTGAATGTGGTTTGCTTTGTTATTTAAATATGCATTATATATATAGCAATTTACATTGAAGAATGAGTGGATATATATAAATAAATATTTGGATGGAGGATTTAGTAGCAGTGTAATTGACTGTTTACTTGACCAATTTTTAATGTCTCACTAAATATAGTGGATAGTGACTAAACTGTGTGAATATCTGTATCACTTTGTCAGTTGTTGTGTAAACTGATTCTACAGTTGGTTACTAGCTATGTGAAAGTCTATATTAGTTATTGATTAGTTAACTGAGTATTTGTATGGGAGTGTGAAAGTGTGTGTGGTTCGGTGGGGGGTGTGTGACTGTCCAAAGATGTGTGAATAGTTGATTCAGTAGATATATGAAGTTAAAACTACATGTTCTAACAGTTTGGGTGAGGGAATCTCTTTATGGGTGTGGTGATGAGCACATATATTTCTCAAAGGTACAGGTCCAACAAACTAGAAAAATAAAAGGCAATGTATGTGTCAGTTGTTGTATATAAATAAGTATACATAAGACACAATGATTGTGTGAGTGACTGTATGGATAACTGTATACTTGTAATAATGATTTTATAATTCACTAAGTATGACTTACTATCTAAATGAATAGAAGAAGTGGTGTTTGTTTAAGTGTTTTGCTAAGTAAATATGTAAGTATGATCCATTGTTTGCATAAGTGAGTAGGATGACTTCATATGTGAATAGGATGCGTGCTGTTGTTTAATGTCGATATAGATGTATAAGTATTTTTGATAGTGTTCTATTGTTCATTGACAGCATGTATGAGTGAATCCATAGGTAAGTGATTAGATGTGTGTATACATCTATGAATCACTGAGTGGATTTTTAGATACTTGTATTGCTGTGACAATGGATTTAAATATGATACTCTGTATTTTACAAACAGTGGTGAAAAATTGTAATAGTGTATGAAAAGGTGTATGTGATTGTCACGTGGATGATGTCATCAGTGATGTCATCAGTGATGTCATTTGAGATGTCATCAGTGATGTCACTGACCATGTCATGAATGATCTAATATGTGACATCGTCAGCAGTGGATTGCGGGTGCGCGAAATATAGTAAGTACAACTAACTATATAGGAGCAATTTCATTGGTTTTGTATGAGTAAAATGTCCAGCTAACTATAACACCACTAAAACTTTTAGTTTTTTGAGTGAATTTCAAAGGTTTTTAAAAACTAATTCCTAACTATATAACTCCTGAAACCTATGGTTTTTTCAGTGAATGTCAAAGTTTTTTTTAATGCTAATTCCTAACTATATAAGGCCTGAAACCTATGGTTTTTTCAGTGAATTTCAAAGGTTTTTTTAAATGCTGATTCCTAACTATATAAGGCCTGAAACCTATGGTTTTTTCAGTGAATTTCAAAGGTTTTTTAAATGCTAATTCCTAACTATATAAGGCCTGAAACCTATGGTTTTTCAGTGAATTTCAAAGGTTTTTTAAATGCTAATTCCTAACTATATAAGGCCTGAAACCTATGGTTTTTTCAGTGTTTTTAAAAATAAAAAAATTGATTGGGTAACTGGCTTATTAAGTGTATCTTAGTGAATACATATATTAGCGAGTAATGTTTAAATATTTAAATATATGCATGAGTGATGTAATATGTGACGTCATCAGCAGTGCATTGCAGACGTGCAAGTTATAGTGAGTCCAACTAACTATAACGTGGGAATTTCAATGGTTTTATGCGAGTAAAATTTCCAGCTAACTATAACTGGTGTGAAACCTATGGTTTTTTCAGTGAATTTCAAAGGTTTTTTAAATGCTAATTCCTAACTATAACTGGTGTGTAACCTATGGTTTTTTCTGTGAATATATATATATATAAAATTTCTATGGCAAAATGAAACCCCTCATTTTGTTCCTTTTCAAATTAAATGTATTAAGTGTTACCACTTTATTCCAATCAAGATGACTTCAGGTGTGCCATACTTTTGTCATAAGTAAGACTGTTAGCGTTCTAGTTGTTCTTTAGAACACTCTGGGACATTCTGTCATTGGGCTATAGTTGGGCTACATCTGGCTGATATTTGGGCTACATTTGGGCTCTTTTGTCTCTGGTGGCCATCTTGGGAGACTGCATATCAGAATTTTTTTAATGAAATATAAGAGGATTTGAGATGTCACTCAAAATGTGCCCTAATTTTTCTTTCTTCAGCACTAATCATAATTTCTATGGCAAAATGAACCCCCTCATTTTGTTCCTTTGCAAATTAAATGTTTTAAGTGTTAACACTTTATTCCAATCAAGATGACATCAGGTGTGCCATACTTTTGTCATAAGTTAGACTGTTAGCGCTCTAGTTGTTCTTTAGAACACTCTGGGACATTCTGTCATTGGGCTATAGTTGGGCTACATCTGGCTGATATTTGGGCTACATTTGTTTTTTTTGTCTCTGGTGGCCATCTTTGGGCTACATTGGGCTACATTTGGCTACATTGGGCTACATTTGGGCTCTAACATATATATAGCCCAATGTAGCCCAATATATATTTTTTCAAAGTTAATTTTCGTAAAAACCACTGGAGCACATATCTTGAGACATAGCAAAGGCACATCGGCGACCAGTCCCTACAATTTTGCCAAGTTTGGTGGAAAACCATTCAGCCGTTCGGGCTAAAAGTGAGTCCAACCGCCCTATGGAAATTAACATGGGGAAAACACGTTTTGGGACCCCCCTTTTATCTCGGCCCCCGCTTGACAAATCCTACCCAAACTTTCAGGGAAGGAGCGGAGCGCCGCGAGGCAAAGTTAAGGAAAATATCAGGAAGATTCCTCAACCGGCGCCAAAGTTATTCCCAATAGAATGTTGCGATTTCCCTATGGAAAACAATCCTAACTATATATACCTACTGGCTATCGCTAGTAGGTAATATATATATATATATTTATGTATATATATATATATATATATATATATATATATATATTTATATATGTATATATATATATATATATATATATATATCCTTCACACAACCCCTCTAGCCAGAGGGACAAACGGGTCGCACTCCCGTGCTCGTTTTTGCAATTTTTATTTTTAATTTTCTTACATTTCTTAATGCAGCAAAGGGCATATATATATATCCTTCAGATGACAGAGACATTTGAATGGAGCAGGTCGTTATTTAGCACTTTGCCTTCGATTGGGAACCCTGCAAGATTACCACTTGGATTTATACTTTGAACCACTTTTGAATGCATCAGAGTTCTGAAATAGTGCATTTTACTATCAGCGAATATCACGAACTTTCCATCATTCACTCGTATCTGATGGTGCATTCTGGGACTTTGATGTTCTATCTGTCAGGTGACCACGGAAACGCCAATAAAATGCAGGCACTAACACTATGCATGCCATTTCCTGCCCGTGACCAAGTCTACCTTGCCGAAACTAGTTGGGACTACAGGACTTTCGTGCCTTTTGTTTCATTAAATGCCTTTTGAAATCTGATGAGGGCCTCTGCTTTGGTGCTTCACGTTGTGAAATTTTACCGGGGCGCTCCGTGCCCGGTTTCAGAGGCCGCCCTGAAGGGTCGGGGGATCCCCAAACGGAGGTGTTTTGGAAATATATATATATATGTTATTATGGACACCGTTGAATACATCAAAGAGGCTGAGAGACAGCTCAATGTGGAACATCATTACAGCAAACTTCAATCGAATCCAATTCCCAAGATGACATCGGATTTAAAAGAATTACTCCAAAGCTGCTATGCAAAAGGGTTAATTAATGAGGAAGAAAAAAAATTTATGACAACGGAATATCCTATTACACCATGCATTTATTTTTTACCCAAGATCCATAAGACACTGATCGATCCACCGGGGAGACCAATTGTCTCCTCGTGCAGCTCAATATATGAAAATGTTTCACGGTATGTCGATACCTTTCTTGCACCGATCGCCCAAAGCATGCCATCGTATCTAAAAGATACTGGAGACTTCCTTAGAACATTAATGAATGTAACTTGGGATCCGGATTATCTTTTAGTGACAATTGACGCTGTGTCATTATATACATCGATCAAACATAACGTGGGTCTACAAGCTTGTAGATATTTTCTGCAACAACGAAGCATTAAGGAACTTGACCATACGTCAATGTTACTTAATTTGATAGAGATATGTCTCAAAAACAATGTGTTTCTTTTTAACAATGATCTGTACAGGCAAGAGTGTGGCACGGCCATGGGGATTTCATTTTCCCCAAATTACGCAAATGTGACCATGGGATGGTGGGAAAAAACAATTGCTTGGAACGATAACCACCAGGAAGAATTGGATCGCATAATTTTATGGGTCAGATATATTGACGATCTCTTTCTGATCTGGAAGGGGAGTGATGAACTATTTCAAAAATACTTCACCAGACTAAATAACAATGAAGTTGGCCTACAATTCACCTGTGTAACCAATAAGAGAGAAATAGATTTTTTAGATACCAAGGTCTATATCTCCAATAGTAAACTTGAGACAACTCTGTTCCGCAAAAAGACTGCCACAAACAGTGTGCTACATGGCACCAGCTTTCATCCCAAAACATTAGTGAAAAGCATCCCATATGGGGAGTTTGTACGCTTAAAAAGAAACTGTTCGAATCCAGAAGATGCAGAAAAACATATACAGCAAAGCACGACAAGATTCCAATCAAGGGGATACAAAAACTATGTCCTGAAGAACTGTAAAAAGAAAGTGGATAAGATCAGTAGAGCAGAAACTTTGATTGAAAAGCCAAAACCCCCACAAGACAAAGATCCTCCTAGATTTGTTACGACGTACAGTAAGGAGAGCGGAATAATTGCCAAAAAAATTAAAAAA
Organism: Lissotriton helveticus; assembly: GCF_964261635.1. Lineage (NCBI taxonomy): Eukaryota > Metazoa > Chordata > Amphibia > Caudata > Salamandridae > Lissotriton > Lissotriton helveticus. The sequence goes on along the minus strand of NC_136059.1, from coordinate 1,140,334,857 downwards.
AATATTGGCATCTCATTTCCAGTGATCCGGATATAGGCACAATGGCTGGTGAACATCCCTCCATCACATACAGAAAAAATACATCTTTGCAAAACCTGTTGGTGAAAAGTTCTTCCAAATCAAACAACAACTGAAATGGTGGACAGAACAAAATATAGGTTTTAAACCCTGCACTTCGTGTAAAGCATGCAAAATAGGGAAGAGAATGAAAAGTGTGGTGCAACCGGATGGCAAAAACATGCCAATCAAACAATTTATCACATGTACATCAAAAAATGTGGTATATGTCATCGAATGCAGATGTGGGATGAAGTATATAGGGTGCACTACCTGTATGCTTAAAAAAAGGATACTGGAACATATCCGCGCGGTGAAAAATTCCAACATGCTGTATGCTACAGCTAAACACCTAAACACTTGTCAAAATGGGGACTGGCGAGCAATGAACTATTATGGATTGAAAATGCTCACAAAATCAGAGAGAGGAGGAGACACAACTCGACTTCTCCGACAAATGGAATCACGTCTCATTGTTCGGTTCCGCACCAAGCATCCCAAAGGGATGAACTTTGGAGAAGATCTCCACATACATCTGGAGTAGAAGTAAAGATTGTGCTTAACTGACCAGTAAATATTATGAACAAGGGTACTATATCCAACACAGTAAAAGACTACATGCCTTCAAAATCAAACCTGTTTAAGATAATTTTGAAAGTGTATGCCCTAAGTGATAGACATATGGGACGCTATGTACTATACATGAACACATGGGAACACACCAGTCCTTTTGTCTGTTGAAGTAAGATAATTTTTAATCAGTCAGAACTACGTATCCCACAATGCTACCTTAAAGCCAAGGTGGGGCAGTATATAACTGGAAATAGAGAAGGGACTTGCTGACCGTGAGAAAAGCCGTGAGGCTGAAACGCGTCGGTGGGGTGTTGTGTTGAAAAATAAAGCTTCCTTAAGTATCCGGTTGTGCTGCCCAATTTTGTGGTGAATATATATATATATATATATATATATATATATATATATATATATATATATTTTTTTTTTTATCTCCAAAAACATCCTCCGAGTACAGGAGCCCCGTCCCTTCAAGGTGGCCTCTTAGACAATGGGCATGGATCAGCCCACCAATTTCACCAACACGAAGCAGCAAACAGAGGCCCAATGCTGGAAAAGTTTGCATTTATTCATGGCACAGCAGCACAAGAAAGCCTCCGTCTCCTTACGTGTTTCAGCGATCAATGCGCCTTGCTCACAGGTGGAAGTAATATCCAATACAAAGTGCAAGCGTACATGCTTAAAAACCATTGAGTCACATGACCAGTTAGTTAGAAATACATTTCCCATAATGCAGGTTAAGGTCTGTTTTGGATACAGGTAAGGAAATCCTTTTCTCATTTTACCTGCACGATGTTAGTGTGGAAAATAAAAATGCAATTGGTCCTGCATGTTCGTAGTTATCGCGTAGTGCTCAATTGTTCACAAGTGCCATGAAAATGCCCGTCTCCAGCACGATCAGAAAGGGTGTCCTCCTTCCGGAATCCCTTCTATGCGCTCTCACAGTTTGCTCAAATAGCATTTCCTTACCCTCATCAAGTAATTATGCGTAATGGTTAGTAATAAGTAATGGTACATAGTTATGTTAGAAGCAATTATGCCTCGTACTCCTACAAGTAACATTGTGTTATCCGTTCCTTAAATTCTGACGTTGGGGACCATGTTCTGTATATTGCATACTGATGATACAAGGCACAGACTTTTATATTCATAATGGCTGATGCTCCTTCTACAGGCTCCAAATTGATATAAAATAACAAAGCACCATGAGATGTAGTTATACTGGATGTATGCTGTTCTGTTACAAAGTGTCTATCACAGAATATGTTCATTAATATAGCTGGATCATCTTCAATATGTGGGTGAGAAGAAATAGCATGTGAACCCTAGAGTAAGATGGAAATGACATCAATCATAGTGAGAAATGTATTTACGTTATCTAAATAATACAGGTATGCTATTCCATGGTGTGTTTGCTGCTTTCATACACAAGACCTATTTGAAGGATTGGAAACTGAGTAAGGAAGTTTGACCCTTCTCTCACACTCTTGGTTGCCAGTGCATCAGCCATGTTATTCCCAGGGACTAGGGATTTTTTTCTGGTGAACCTTCATGTTAACCATATGGACTCAGTCTCCTAATCCTGATAAGTGGTATTGTTACCTGCTATATTTAAAGAAATTGCGCTGGGGAAGTGTTGAAGGACCCACAGCCAATGAATTCCAAATCCTGAATGCGAATGGTGAAGCTGTAGAGCACAATCACCATTTGTCTCCACTACAACAGGCAGCATCAATGAAATCTGTTGGAAAAACCCCATATGCAGCAACTATCTCTGTGAGTTATACTGCCATGTTTGGAGCCTACAAGGAATCAGTGGGCTATGTACTTTCTAGATAATGCAGGAACAAACCTATCACTGCTGTCAATCTGTTGGATGACAAGTGAGAACTACAATAAACAGGAAGGTCAGGTGGGCTTTGCCCTTTAGGCATCAGTGGAAAATCAGGCGTATCTGATGAGGTCACACTCATGCAGGATGTGGGTGTCAGCGCCCCCAATGGTGCTGGTTAAGAGGGGCTGGTTGGGTCTTATTCCATATTTATTCCTAACAGTGCAGCAACCCATTGTGCTGCCTTGGCAGAGTGTACATATCCTTTTATATTGTGGTATGGTTTTCAATGTGCTATGTTTGTCTTTAAAATGACTTTCGGTGTCCCCATTAGAAATTGAAATTTCAGAATGCCCCAATGCACGTTGAATACTGTATGCTCATACACTGTACCATTCATTTCAGTAAATTTTAAAAGCCAGAAGCAATAGATGATGTATGTTTGCTCCTATATAATTAACGTAGGATGCATCCACTGGAATTGTTTGTGATCACTGTCCACAGCAAGAAAAAATCTGTGGCCCTGTAGACAGCAGGGTATGTGCCTCGACCAGTGTCTTTTTTAGAGCTGCTACTACTTATTTATTGGTATTAGCCAGTACCCCTTGGGTCAACCTAGCAATTTATATAATGGGGCAGACCTTTCCACACGCAGTGATGAGAAAGACCATGAAAAGTGTAGGATGAGAGTAACATATTCTAGGCCATACAAATTGTTCTGAATGGGTATATGCAAATCCTTTCAGTCCTTCAATGGTCAATGCTGTGAACTTCCACTGAAATGTAGATCCCAGGTAAAGTGATGTCTACCTGCTCCACTTAAGCTTTTGTTGTACTGACTGGAACATTGCTTCTTATCGCATGTTCCGAGTACCCCTCTGTGTCTACGAGGCCTACTCAGGGGCTCAACAAGTGTGTGGCAAAGTTAAATAATATGAGATTAAAAAACATGTTTGTACAAATAAAGAAGCAGAATTGAAAATGTAAAAACATTTATCTATTTGATTGTGAACTAATCTTAATATTTAAATATCTGGGCATTTGTCTGGTCTATACATTTTGGGGGATTTTTGTGAATCGTGTTTCGGTTCAGTTAATAGAATTTTCTTAGGCTGGGGGTCCCAGCTTCCAATAATGACTCAGTGGGGGTCCCTGGATTCCAGCTAAGATTCACTGGACGTCCACAGAAGACAAAAAGGTTAACAACCGCTGAAGTGGAACACCATCAGCTTGGAGAAGGAACAGCGCGTCTACAATGAACTATATGAATTTCCAGGGTTTTTTCAGCAATCGGGAAGGCGTCAACATTTAGATAACATTTGTCAGGAAATTTGAGAGTAGTGAGAATCTGTTGTACTTTCAGAATGTCCTGTCATGAAGTGCTCCACATGATGACTAGTAGTTCTACTTCTTCCCTGTGAAGTTCTACTCTGTCATAGGAGCTGTGTGTTCTGAGAATGTTTAGATTCAAGTAGTGTTAGTTGTTGTGTCAGTTACTGCTGGACATGGTGATGGATGGATCTGCCAGCTATGTAGCCTCTAACAATAAATCCTTCAACTTACTGTGACTCTGGCGTAATTCCTACAAAATTTATAACGACGATTTGACTACACGGCAGAATCCTTAGTGTGGATCTTATTCCAAGTTTCCAGGTCATTTCCCAGCACGCCATAAGCCTTCAAGAGTGACCAGCTCACATCGCAAGTGATGTGCAGTGAATAGCTGTCTACCTCTAACCATCATTCACCACTCCTTGTTGGATCTGTTGGATTACTTGACATTCGGTGGATTGCTTTACCTCAGCGGACATTGGCATTGCGAGCTTCTTACTTTCCAGCATTCTTGACTCACCTGATTTCAAAGGAATACCATACCCAGCCGACTGCTCCGATACTTAGAAGTATTTCAATTTCAGAGCCGAGCCATTCACCTCATTCTCTAGCCTTTTGCCTCATGCCCGAGACCAGCCTTACACTTGGCGCATGTGCTGATTTCCAGACGACCCAATGCTGCGCAGCTCTTCCATACCTAATGCTGCGGGTGCACACTGCTTCCATAGTTACTGTTGCTACCAGCTCATCCTGTGACTCACGTGGGAAACTGGTACCCTTTTCTACTTGAATAGGCCTTCCCATCAGCTCAAGGTCGTGAGTATTGTGAGTCCCGGTGATTCGCACACATCTATTCACATATTCTGTGGATATTTGTCTTTATTTTTAAATGTGGATCTCAATGATCCACACACATTTGACTCAGCTGGATATCTACATGGTGGATCATATTGATTCACACACTATGAAGACTTTCTTGGTTTTTCTTTACAACACTGTTTGATTATTATACAACTTAAGCCTAATTGTATATTTCCATGGACATAGTGTTTGCTGTGGGTCCACAGATTTTAGCTGCACATATTTGTTTTTGTCCCATCTCTTTACACATTTCTGTTTCTACCATAGTGTATACTTATTTTAATCTGTGTGTTACAGTGCACATTATTACTATTCTATTTCATGTTATTTATTGACATCTGTACAATGCAAGCCGTCACTGCTCCTCCAGCATTCCTAGACACTCCTGGTGAACCATCTGTTAAGTGGGAACTATGGTTTGATGCTTTTGAACCCTATTTAGGGGCCATTGGTGCTCTAAGAATTGGTGCTGAAAGGAAGAAGTGTTTGTTACTTAGTTCTATAGGTTTTGAGGGCAGGTCCATTTTCAAACATTTACCTCACCTACTGAATGATGATGCTAAGAATGTTGATGAATATCAAGAAACCATGTGCAAACTTAATGCCAGGTTCAATAAACAACTCAGGGCCAGATGTAGGTAAATCTATTTTACCGACACTTAAATACCGAATTTTACCGATTCGGTATTTAAGAGTCGGTAAAATAGATGTACCGAGATGTAGGTAAATCCAGATGTGGATTTACCGATTCTTTAAAAGTCGGTATTTACCGATTCGGTAAATACCGACCTGTAATGCTCCATTCATTCCTATGGGCTTTGAAGCCCATAGGAATGAATGGGGCATTACAGGTCGGTATTTACCGATCGGTAAATACAGATTTTTGGCAAGGGTGCAGGGGGTGTCACTTTGACACCCTCTAGCACCCCCAAAAAAGGTTCGGGGGCCATATGGCAGGCATACCTGCCCTAAGGGCAGGTCTGCCTGTCATATGGCACAGGTGTGCATGCACACATTTGCATGCTCACCTGAATCGGTATTTCACCATCAAATTGAATTTGATGGTAAAATACCGATTTCTTAGGCCTTGTGGGACTCATCAGAGTCCCACCTACATATCGATTTTACAGAATCTGTAAATATACCGTTCTGTAAATTTACCGACCGGTATATTTACAGAATCTGTAAAATTACAGATCGGTAAATTTACAGAACGGTAAATTTACCGATTCTGCCACCTACATCTCAAATTCCTTTTACCGGTCGGTAACGGCCGAATTCGGCCGTTACCGACCGGTAAAACCCTACCTACATCTGGCCCTCAGTCTTATGGGTCTAAGACACAAGTTCTTCAAGAGGAAACAATCTGAAGGAGAAGACGTAGATGGATATGTGTCTGTTTTACCAAGATTAGCATCAGTTTGCATATTTGAAAATGTTACGGATTCACTCATCAGGGATCAACTTGTTTGTCAATGCAAAGATAAGCAGGTTAGACAAAAACTTCTTACTATGGACAATCCGTCCCTTGATGAGACCATCAAAGTAGCCGAGAGCAATGAGATCTTGCATGTTTTGTTGAAAGAACTCAATGACAAGCACTGTGACAGTGTAAATGTAGTTGTGGGAACTAGTAAATCGAAACAATGATTTGTCAGAAATAATGGTTCCACGAGCACCAAGTATAAGGTAGATAATAGATGCCTCAACAATATGTGTCTCTGATTTGGAAATTTGCCTCACCCCGAAGGGGATAAATGTCCTGCTGCAAATGTCACATGCAACTTCTACAAAAAAAGGGACATTTTGCACAGGTGTGTCTTAAGAGAAAATCACAACAAAAAAATATTGCGTGTGTGGTAGGGTCTGAAGATGATTCTGATTCAGAAGTCATTTCCTTGATCAGGGAAGAGGGCAATCTCTCCCAAAGCATGATGGATGAGCCAGTTGCAGGGATCCCTCTTCCTTTGTTGATCCTAATGTTGAAGTGAGTGTTGGGGACAAAGTACCCAATTCATTGGTGGATTATGGGGCCAGAATCACCAAGATAACCCAGAAATTGTTTTTGAGACATGGGGTACCAGGGAATTAAAGCCACCTGATTGGTCTCCTGTCTTTTATGAAAGGTGCAAGAGAGAACTTCTGGCCTTCATTGAGGATGTAATGATGTTCAAAGGCAGAAGGATCAGAGGTAAAATGTATGTTGCTGTCAAGAGTAGGCCTGGGCGGTAAATTCCGTTCCGCTCGCGGAATTTGTGTAATTTGGGTAATTTCGTGTTCCGCGGAGAACGCGAAATTGCCTAAAATTCTGTGTTCGCAAAATGTTGTGGTTGTTCGCGTTCTCAAATGCGTGCTCGCAAGATATTTCTCCCCGAGCACGCAAACAGCGATTGTGAACAGTAAAGAAGCATCGCAAACAAGCACTTCTGCGAGTTCGCAGAGATTTTTTACCGTTTTGCAGAGATTTGTGTAACGCGATTACGCAAATTCCGACCACTTTAACATCCTTGGATGGTTCCATCAGGGATTATTTGGAATGGTACATAGTCCAAGTGCTAAAGAACAAGTGTTGTTGGTTACTGGTGAAGAAGAGGGTGTGAAATGGAAAGAAGATTTCCCTTCTGTATTCGGTGATACGCTTGGAAAGATTTCTAGTTTCAAACATAAGATTATTGTTAACAACGGTGCTATCCCGGTCAAGCACAAGCTAAGTGGTGTTCCCTTCAGTGTGAGGGAAGATCTCAACAAAGAACTCGGGAGTTTATGCAACAAGAGCATTATAGAACCCACTGAATCATCTTTGTGGTTGTCTCCCTTTGTGGTTGCATGCAAGAGGTGTGGGCAGAAGCAGGTATGTGTAGACCTGAGGTCACTAAACAAAGAAATCTGGGTTGATTCTCACCCTTTGCCTAAAATCAATGACCTGTTTGCATGTGTTAAAGGTGCTTAAGTATTTTTCAAGCTTGACTTGTCCAGTGCCTATCACCAGATAGAATTTCATCCTGACCATCGTTCCCTTACTGCTTTTGTGTCTCCCCTTGGGACATTTCAATATTGTCCGATGCCTTTTGGTTTGGCATCCGCTGCCTCAGTATTTAAGACTGATGCAGAATCTCTTGAGGGAAGTTGTAGGGGAGCTTGTTTTTCAAGATGACGTGTTGATTCATGACAAGGATAATTCTTCACGCAATGTGGTTCTTCGTAAAGTGCTCAGTACATTTGAGAAAAATGGCGTTGTTCTCAAGACTGAAAAGTGTAAATTTATATGTAAAGAAATAGAATATCTTGGTCATTTGATTTCACAGGAGGCAATAAGGCCTAGACACTGACTTATTGAACCTATTTTGAATGCTTCCGTACCTAAGGACAAGAATGGTGTTAAGTCTTTGCTTGGTCTATATGAGTATTACTCAAGGTTTGTTCACAATTTCGCCACTGTTGTTCATCCCATCAGCAACTTACTTAAGAAGGGAAACAAATTTGAGTGGTCTGAGGAGTGTAATGATGCTTTTGAAAAAGTTAAGTCCACTTTAAGGAACAGTTAGGCTCTCAAACCTTTTGATGCTGGCTCGCCATGCTGTATTGCTGTTGATGCCAGCCAGGTGGGATTGGGAGCTACTCTTACACTTGTGGGGATAAAGAGAATACTGTAGCATTTGCATCAAGGGTGTTAAGGAGTGCGGAGATCCAATACTTGGTTATTGAGAAGGAGTTGTTAGCTTGTCTGTGGGCAATAGAGAAGTATCTCTCATATGTTTGGGGTAGACGGTTCAAGCTGCTTACTGATCATAAACCGTTAGTTTCTATTCTGGATTCTAGCACCAGTAAGTGTTGTACCCCTAAAATAACGAGGATGGTCAGCAAGTTGTTGCAATACCAGTTTGATGTCTCTCACATTTCAGGGGTAAAGAACAGAAGGGCAGACTTTCTTTCTCGTTTTCTACAAAAAAAAGATGAGAATGAGGAGATAGATTTCAAGGAGTTATGTGATGAGGATGCAGAAGATTGTTTTGTGACTGCTATGGATATTCATGATCTTAATGTGGGTTCTGAAGAGGACTGGATGGGGGCCTTGAGAGAAGATTCTCTTCTTTAACAAGTGTGTGAGCTGGTCGATGAAGGTTGGCCCAGAGAAAAGGTGTTGTCTCCTCTTTTACAACCATGCTGCAAGGTTGAATCTGAAATCTCATGAGAAGATGGTATACTATTACGTTGTGATAAGCTCATTCCACCTCATTCTGTCTTCATCAGGAAAGCTCATAAAGGGCATTTGGGTGCGACACACACCAAACGTCGTATGCATGAAGATTATTTGTGGCCCAGTATGGATGTGGAAATTAATGATTTGGTGCATAATTTTTGTGGGTGTGGTGCCGCTGAGATAGGTTTAAGTGGTGATGCCACACTTGTTGCCTGATGAGTGTCCCTCTGGTCCTTGGGTCGAATTGAGAATTGACGTGATGGCCCCTTTTGAGGCTTTACCGGTTAGCAGCAGGTATGTTTTAGTCCTTATGGACTATGCATCTAAATGGCCAGAAATAAAGATGGTCAGAGAAGCCAATACTGCAAGCGTGGTCGTGTTTCTGAGAGAGGTATGCATGAGAGAGGGGTTCCCTGAGTTCCTCGTTTTGGATAATGGAACTCAATTTATCAGCGTTGATTTTGAGGCCTTTCTAGTTTCATGTGGAGCAATCCTTTGTTCTGCCAACTGTTCAGGTCCACTCCCGGATATCTATTCCCTGCTAAGTGTCAGCAGTTAGCATCCATTTCCTGGACACCAGGGGCAAGCTCTCGTACCTTAAGTCAGAGGTGTGAACTCTTCCATCCAAGGATATGTTTTAATTAAATCTCTAGAGGTGTGTTAACTGACAGACCTAGATTTAAGCTAATTCTGACTCAGGCAGCCTAAAGTACATTTTTGAAAAGTTTCTCTTCTGATTAAGTTATCAAACAAGCATTGGCACCTATTTAAGCTATTTGCTTTAGCAATGTTTTAGGGCCATGTTGTACAGTAGGGTGAATGTGTTACATTGTGGCCAAAACTAATTTTAAAAAGTACCATAATGCAACAAGGACTAATGTTTATTTTTTTAAGTGTATTATCGCCGGATGCGTCATACTTCTTTTTTTATTATTATGTTTAGTACTGCTGCACAGCACCCACACTGCTGTACAGCATGGCTACAAATCATTGCCAAATTCAGCAAAGCCCATGCTGTACAACATTAACAAAAGGCAATGGCAGATTCAACAGTGTCAAAGACAAAACATTTGGCTTTGCCAATGCTTGTTAATTCCCAAACACCATACCCTTGTGATTTTGAGCAAATCAGTTATTCTCTTCATATGTGAAAAGAAAAATATGTGACATTTGTCAAAAAATCTTATCTCTTAAAGAAAGCAATTTAGCCCATATCTATGTCTTAGAGAAAATTCATTTTGAAACAGATAACAGATAGCATGTCACAATAAAAGCAGATGACATAAAAGCAGATAGCATCTATTGTCACAATAAACATGCATTTCAAAGGAAGAAATCGTTTCTTTGAAGTGTGTGTGGCATAGTAAAACATAGCTGCAAAAGGCAAGCGGTTCAACAAGGATGAGAGGGGAGAAGAAACAAAGTAGTGCCTCAATCACAGCATGATCAGTGGAAAGACAGCAATCAAGCTGAAGCAATAAGTGCTTGGTCCATGCTCCAGCCGAAAGAAGAGGAAGGATAGCCATCATGCGCTGGCCAATCAGAAGTCAATGAGGCCAAATTATGTTAAACAATGGGCGGGCTGAGAGACCCTTGTTGTATGCAACATCTCTTGCATGCGCTGTCATAGGGGACACTTTAAAAATCTGACTTCACCGTTGAGTCAGATTTTGGAGACTACGCAGGGAATACCTTTGAAGCATTTTCTAGGTTTTTCCTAAGTGGAGGTGGAAAAAAAATTAATCTCACCTAGGCCTAAACAGGTCTACTGTGGTCTGCATAGTAAAATAGCTTTTGTGTTTTATTTCAATGTGTGTGCCCTATTTTTTATAAATTAGTACCATGCCCTCTAGGGTTAGAAGGCAATTATTGTAAGGGAGGTTTATAAAGATATAAAATAGTCTTTTCCTACATGCCAAACACATTTTCTCCTGCCATGTGCCACTGCAGTGTATTTAAACTGCAATTTAGCCAGAGCACAGTGGTTCCCTTGATATGTGGGTGGGGTAAATACACTATAGCCCACATATGACATTTAACTTTGCGTGCCACAGGTGTATTTAAGGCCCCATTAACAATGGGCATATAGGTAAGTTAAATAGGGATTTCCAATGTAGAGCATATGCTTGAGAACGGAACACTTTACTACTGTTTAGCAGTGGTAAAGTGCACAGGGTCCTAAAGCCAGCAAAAAGAGGTTCCAGAAAAAGGTGTTAAAACTGGGGTAACCATACAAAAAGGCAATTTTGCTACAGTCACCATTTGTCTCCTGAGCTCATTGGCCATGGTTTTGTACAACTAACATTCGCGCAGCTAATCAGTCCCGCAAAGGATGTTAACAGTGCTGCAGTTTAGTTTTACAACCTAAGACTCTCATTCTGTGTGACTTTAAACAACTAAGATGAGAAATAAGACCCACTGAGAGGAACAAGCTTCACTTTTCACATCTAAACACTGCCACTGAGCAAATCATGGACTTGGTCAGTGCATAGGTTGCCCAAGACAACATCACTTTACAAGCAATAGTGGATCCTAAGCAAGTTGTTGGGCTCTTAGCCTACTCTCAAAACATATTAAACAGAGAGAACTTTGTGGGGAGAACTGACACTGTGTGATTACAAACCAAATTAAAGCATGGAATGTCATACCGCACTTAAAGCATAAAAGTGAGGAACAGTGTCAGGGGCATATGTAAAAAGAAGTGACACAATGTAGCACAGCAAGCAAAGTTGCTGTGTTGCGTCACCTGGAGAGAGCAGAACTGCTCATTATATTCAAAGAAATGGTGCAGTTCTGCTCTCTTTGTGTGTGGATGCACTTTAGGGCTGCAACGCCCCAATGCAGGTCCTTGGCACCATAGTGAAAGAGTGTCTGAATTGTGGTAGTATTGTTTTTGTGCAGGAAGGTACCCCTATCATGTGAAGATATTTCCTCAATGACATGTCAGGACACAGCACACATGCAAAAGAGGAAATAACAAGGAGAAATAAAGAGATTTCTCCTCGTTACACCAGCCTCAGGCTAGTGCACCATTTTGTCACAAACCCATCTCCACCTCTCTTTGAAAATATGGGTTTGCCTCAAACTCCAAGGGTGGATGCACAGGAGCCCCCATGCACCACCCATGGAACTCATACCTGATGCAAAATACACCAGGCAGAACTATTCCCTACAAAGACATGCAAATCGACATTTGCGTGGTCTGTAAATATTAAAAAGGATTTTGCATCAGTCCCCATCAAAAAAGTGACACAAACCCAAAGCAAAATAGTTGAATTTCTGGGACTCAGACTTCAGACATTACAATGTAAACAGCGAAAACGCTGAAGAGGTACTAGGGAATAGTGCCGGCCATAATTAGGTGAGTAATGCACAGTGGATAGGCGGGCAGCCTAGCATATAAATGGTGACAATATACTTCCAGCAACACAGCCAGTCGGAGATGCCACCCGGCAAATACAAAGCGATGATGACTATATATTATATGTTGTATGTTGTATATAAACAATAAAAACTATTTTAAAATTTAAAAACAATGTGGCAGATAGCGGTAACTGAAGGTGACGGAAAGTTTACCCCCAGGCTGGAAGAGCCATTTACATTTCTAGCTGCCGCAAACCTGCTTACTACGAATTTGATATAAAGCACCATTTGAGGAGTGTCCTTCTGGGTCAACATGGAACACGGGTGCAGAGCACAAGGGCCCACAACTCTGTAGTTCAAACTCTGGGGCTTATTTACAAGCCTCTTGCGCCACCCTTACGTCACTTTTCCCATGTTAAAAATGACGCAAAAGTGGTGCAAGGGGCTTGTAAATAAGCCCCTCTGTGTTTTATCATCTACTTGCATTGATAAAGGGTAGAAATAAAATTCAATTACAAATGGTGAAACGACCCTGGACAAAAGCACCAACAACATACTGAAAGGGCGAGATTTTGATCGATACCTTATATCTATTGATCTAAACCTCGATCTGGTCGACTGAACCTTTGTTGCCTGTCTTGGAGGAAAACAGTACACCCATCTGCAAGTTAGTTCACCCAATAAAGGACTCTACTCCCAAAGATCACAAACAACTTCTAGCTTTCAAAAGTTTATTGTAAAGATATAATGAGCTGCAAATACAGGCATCTCAGAATGAGATTCACGAGATACACAGGTCCAATTACATACATGTGCTCTCGAAAAGCCCTCAGACGAGCAACAGAAATCACTAACACAAGTTCTAAGAATAATAAAGCTATCAGCATAGACGCATATCTCTCCTTCATTTAGGTTGGAGGAAAACACACACAGGTTAGGCGTCCCTACCCTGTTCTAGATGGTATCCCTACTTAACCAAATCCCAACCTAACAAAGGTGTCAGCAATGAATGACCCCCAAGGGAAGTCACTCACTCTAAGTCTCTTGGTGAAAACCTATAGTTCTCCAGTCATGACCCCTCTCTGCCTACCCATCCGCTCTCTAAAGGGTCCTCAGGTCTCTGCTCTAACTCCACCCAGGGGTGCTGTCCCTAATACAAAACAGTCAACAACATTTGAGACGCCCCTTGCGAAACGCCTCTCACGTGGTGTAGCTTCAGGCTTTTTCCATGATGCTTTGTATTGGGCCTCAGACGTTAGAGTTGACCTTGCTTCTCAGGCTCTTCTCCGGCCCGCTGATACCCCTTAAACATTCCAGAACCCTCCTCCATGTCTGGGCCGCCTACTGAACAGACCTCTATTCATCCATTTATAATTGGATCCCCCCTTTCCTGTTGCAGACAGATATCTGCCGCCAAGAACCCAACTCTCATAGACTTCTAAAAAGGCTTGCAACATTTCTCAGCCCAGACATGTACGTGTAAATCAATGCTAAAACATTTCAGGCCTACAATATTTCTCATTATGATTATAGCATTCAACTTCTTCATTTAATTAAAGCATGTTAATACTCTTATTCTATTATTCAGTAAACATTTTATAAATCATGGCCCATTTAATGCGATGACCAAAACATTAATACAATCTGTGTCGTGAAAAGAAACACCTTCCCTTTTAGCTCCAGCTCTGGCCCTGAGGCCTACCACATTCTGCGTTTAACCACAGACCATCTTACATGTTAACAGCTACACGACATAGATTCAAAAATAATCACATCTAATAAAATCATATAGTGTCACACATTTCTGTATTAGTTCCACTTCTACTTAAATCCCTACATTAGCTATACATTTAGAATATAATTGCAGATACTATTAGCACTCATGGCATTTCTCCTCATGATTTGTGCTTACTACAGGTAAGTGTGATGTACTCATACATTTAAGTCAGTTTGCGCTCTCTCAGTTCCCCCCTTTGATGACCTCTCGGGGTCATCACTAACATTTAAACTGAAGTTATTGCTGGCATTCTCTGCGCTTCCAGAGCCCTCAGGCTCCTGTACTGATTATCTTGTATGGCAGCCAATCTCTGCAGCTGTTCTCTTTGGGCCCTTTCTGACCTTCTTGCTCTGTACCATTTGAATACCCTCACCAATCCCCACAATATAATCCCACAGATCAATATTATGATGATAGGCTTTAGAATGTACCAAACAAAGCTTTTGCCTAAGGTGGAAAACCACCCTCCAACTGTACTCATTCCGTGGCCCACCTTTTCCCAGACATTTTCTCTACTCAAGTCTTCGATCTCCTTGTGAATATTAGTTATGTTCTTAATAACTTTCTCAAGGGGCTTCGAATTGTCTGGAATGTAAGTGCAGCATTCCTGGACCTTCAAAGCCTTACAGACTCCGCCCTCTTTTGCTAGTAGGACATCTAATGCAAGACGATTTTGAAGAACCATAGCCCTTATCGATTGCATCTCTCCTTCTACCAGCATTAAGGACTGAGCAGTGCTGGCAGACAACCTGTCGACAACTGTTGCCAGTCGTCTAATTTTAACATCATTAAGGATTATTCCCAAAAGAGGGAACATAGCTCCAAAGACATCTCCAACCATTTCTGCATCACCTACATCTCTCCTTCCCCTCGAAGATGTCTTGCCCTCAATGATCACTAAGTCTTGTGCATGATATATTTTGGGGAAGACAATTGCCAAGTAACATGATCCATACCAGTTGTCAGGTAGTCTCACGTAAGCATTTCTTCCACATACAAAATACACATTTGGAATCACTTGCATTCCCTTCAGGAAATCCTTAGTGTAATACTCTAAATTAAAAGCATGTTCACAGTCAACTTCTCCAACGTATACATTTTCATAATACGTTTTGGCTCTGTGAAGACATAGCTTTCCTCTCTGCGCTTTATCTAAAGCTATTGGACCACTACTACCCTTTCTCTGGTGTGACTTCTCTTCCTCGGTCCAATCTGTTTTCCCCTGTCCTGATTTTTTCAAAATCTTTTGTCTTCTGTAACGATCATCCACCTGCCCTATGAACTTCTTCTCGACTTCTGACACCTTGCATGTCAGGTTATTTCTACGGGCATGTGAAGTATCTAAGGTAATCCAAGGAATGAAGAACTTGGCCAATCTGTCTTCACTCTTCCAGTAATCCCATTTGTTCATCTGCTTATAATTTGGGACTTCTGGCAACACTGAATCATAATTGGAGAAATAGTATTCAAAACTATCTCTCTCATAAAATATACTAAGCAATAAGCTACATGTAATGCCATATGTCAGAGGGAGGTGATGATAGCGAATTCCTTCATCCACAGACGCCGGCAACTGCATGCAGACGTAGCAATCCTTAACCTCCATGGCATCCACGTATTCATATAAAAGTTTAGCATAAGCATTCGACCTAAAGTCTCCTTGGGACTCGTCTACATGTAACCTGCGGGCTTCTGCAGCCAATAACGCTTTCTCTTGAGTGTTTTCCCTTTTCTCACCATCAACAGTAGGTATAAGTGTTACTACAGAATTCACATCAGTTACCTTTGCCTCTTCCTCATGTCCCTTTACATAAGAAATTGTTACCACTAAAGCTATTAATATTATCACTCCTACTATTAGTGTACCTATTATACATTTAGCTCTGCGGTTCGGGGTGCCGGCCTCCATTTCGTCAGACAATATGGCTCTCTCTTATCTTAGCAAAAAGTTCTTTTCCTCTCGTTCCTTTACAGTCTCTTTTTAATCCTTTTGTCTTTAGAATCCACACAACTGGAGGCTGACAACCTTCTTCGCAAAAGTCCTTTAACAGTTCAAAAAAGACAACCCTAGCCCTTCTCCATCAACTCAAGGGAAGTTCCCTAAAATTCTCTGCTTCCTGGGCGCTAGGTAATCTTCTTTTTTCTGCTTGCTTTATTTACAAAGTCCTTTAACAGTCTACTATCAGATTTGTGGTTGCAGCTTCAATAGCATAGTTCAGTATTTCCAAGCGAAGATTGTGCTCTTCATGTGCTGTTATCGTTGTACCAAAATCGGGGAATTGCAATTCTGAAAGGAACATGTGTTTTAACTTGCTGAGGCGGGGAGGTCTGGGGAGCATGAATGTTAGTGACCCTTCTTGCTCGACACCGGGTACCAACAGTCGTATTTCCACGGTGATAATGGGCTCAGAACTGGACACCACCACCGCTCGGATCCTCCCTGTCTCCGGTTTCACAGACATTTGTCGCCAGATATGTCCACTCAGGTGTGGAGTATCTTCTGTTAGGCACACGCACTCTTCTTGACCTTCTTCGGTCCGGTGCTTCAGCGCCCTGAGCACCTTCTTCTGGGTCTGAGTCTTCAGATATCGGAGGAAGGGTTAACTCTGGAGTTGACCTCAGGCTAGAGCTCCTTCTTTGCGGCCAATTAGCTTCTCCACGTGCCCTTCTACTCCTTCTCCTTCTTGTCTGTTCTCGCTCTCTCTCAGACCTGTCAGGGTCTGACTCGTACTCCCAGCTACTTTCTCCTTCTGTAGCGTCGTCTGTTTCGCTGTTGTACTGACCGTCCTCAGCTTGGTCAGACTCGTTCCCTGCTTCCGCTGGCACCTCTACAGCTTGGCTAGCCCCCTCTATGGCTTCTCGGTCCTCTGCTGGACGTCTATCCGAGAGAGGAGCTGTTTCTTCCAGAGGTGCTGGAACCCTTCGCGTATGTGACGCGTGGATCCAATTGGGCAGGCCTCCCACCTTTACAGCTGTGTTCGTGATCAGGATGATCTGGAAAGGCCCACGCCAACGAATATCCAAACAGCTTCTTCTCACATGTTTCTTCACCAGGACCCAGTCCCCAGGGTACAGGTCATGGCACGGGCCCTGGCACGCTGGAACCTCGGCAGCCTGCACCTGAAGGGACACAGAACGCATGGCGTCAGACAGCCCCTTACAATAGTCCAGGATCATATCATCTGTGATATTTAACAGTGCAGTAGCTGGAATAGATGGCAGCCTCATTGCTCTCCCCATTAACACCTCATGTGGTGACAACCCTGTTCTTCTGTCTGGGGTACTACGAAGGCTCATGAGAACCAATGGCAGGGCATCAGGCCAACTCAGGGTCGTTGAGGAGCACACTTTTGCTATCCTGCTCTTGATCGTGCCATTGATCTGCTCCACAATCCCTGAGGCTTCTGGTCGGTAACTGCAATGCAACTTTTGGTCGATATTTAGCGCTACACAAATCATCTTCACAAGCTCGCTGTTAAAATGTGTTCCCCTATCTGATTCCAAAAAGGCCGGCACCCCGAAGCGAGGAATGAGTTCTCTAAGCAGTAACTTGGCCACTGTGAGGGTGTCGCACCTACGTGTAGGGTATGCCTCAACCCATCTGGAGAACACACAAACAACCACCAGGACATAGCGGAGGCGGTTGCACCTTGGCATTTCAATGAAATCTATCTGCATTCGATTGAATGGACCTCCAGACCTTCCTATGTGACTTAGTGCAACTGGTGTTCTTTTTCCTACGTTCAGCTGCTGGCAGGTCACACAACGCTGGCACACTGCTTCTGCTGCTATTCTAAACTTAGGATTGTACCAAGTTTGTCTAAACACTCTCAGCATAGCATCTCTCCCTAAGTGTACGGGACCATGTATGAGTCTAGCCATTGGACTCACCATCTCATTGGGCAACACTGCTCTGCCGTCTGGTGAGACCCAAAAATGGGTCTCACCCATTACACATCCTGCCTTTTCCCATGTTTCTTTTTCAGAATCAGGAGCATTTTCTTGCATAGTTGACAGTTCATCCCAAGTATCAACAGTTTCCAGAATCATGGCTAATTCAGTTCTTACATTTATTCCACCCACATCCACCTCTGTGAAAGAGTACCCTTGTTCCGCGCAATACCGCGCAACTTCATCAGCATATCTATTGCCTTTCGAAACAAAGTCCTCATTTCTGGTATGTGCGGTGCACTTTACAACTGCGATACCTGCTGGGCATTGCAACGCCTCTAACAACAGGCGCACAAACTCTCCATTGCGAATGGGAGAGCCTGAAGAGGTCATGAATCCTCTTTGAGACCATAACTGCCCGTAATCATGAACTACCCCATAACCATATTGGCTATCGGTGTATATGGTGACTCGAATTCCATTGCTTGCCAAGCAAGCACGTGTCAGGGCAATAATCTCGGCTACCTGAGCGGAGTGTACTCCTTCCAGGCACCCAGCTTCCACAACTCCAGTAATTGTACATACAGCATAAGCTGCTCTCAACTGCCCAACTTCGTCTCTTACACATGAGCCATCGACAAAGAAAATTTCATCTGGGTCAGTCAGTGGCTCATCTACGATGTCGGGTCTGGGTTTGGTGCATAGTTCAGTCACATCAAGACAGTCATGGTCTGTATATTCATCATCATCCTCAATATCATTTGGAAGTGGCATCAAAGTAGCAGGATTCAAAACAGAGCATCTCTTGAGGGTCACATTCTCTGCAGCAAGAATAACTTGCTCATAGCGCGTGAGCCTGCTGTTGGTCAGATGCTGTGTTTTGGTCCTGGTCATCAACAGTTCAACAGAATGTGGCACGCACACCTCTAACGGGTGCCCCATGACGATATTTTCACATCTCTCAATGCTGACACCCGTTGCAGCAACGGATTTGAGACATCCGGGCAACGCTGCGGCTACTGGGTCTAAAGTAGCCGAGAAATAAGCAACTGGTCTACGGGCATTCCCATGGATTTGGACCAACACAGACAACGCACAACCTTCTCTCTCACAACAGTAAAGAAAAAATTGTTTATTGTAATCAGGCATTCCCAATGCCGGAGCACGACACAGGTCCTCTCGCAGCTGTAAGAATGCCATCAAACAGTCTTTGTCCCATGGTACCGGGTCACTCACCTCTTTGTGCGTCAGTTTTTGCAAGGGCTTTGCTTTCAGTGAAAAGTTCACGATCCACTGTCGGCAATAACCCACCATCCCTAGAAACATCCTGACCTCTCTCTGTGTCTTAGGCGCATTCATTTTCATGATCGCCTCTATCCTGTCTGGTGACACCTTTCGTTTGCCTTTCTCTATTCTGTGTCCCAAGTACTGCACCTCTGTTAGGCAGTACTGCAATTTTCCCGGGGACACCTTGTGCCCATTGGCAGCTAGGTGATTTAACAAAGCAATGGAGTCTTCCCTGCAAGCTTCTTCTGTTTCTGACGCCACAAGGAGGTCGTCTATGTACTGGACCAGAACTGACTTCTGGGGCAGCACTAGACTTTCAAGATTTTTCTTCAAAAGCTGGTTAAAGATCGATGGGCTCTCTGTATACCCCTGAGGGATACGACACCATGTTAGGACGCGATTTTCCAGCTTAAATGCGAAAAGAAAATGGCTTTCTTCGTCCAGAGGGATCGAAAAGAAAGCCTGGCAAAGATCGATCACAGTGAACCACTCAGCTTGGAATGGAATCTGAAACAGTATCACTGATGGATTCGGTACCACTGGACAACATGAAACGACTATGTTATTAATCTTTCGAAGGTCCTGTACTATCCGAAATTTCCCATTCGGTTTCTGCAGACCCATAATCGGGGAGTTGCATGGACTACCCACGATTTCTTTCAGTATTCCCTGTTTAATCATGGACTCGATCACGGGTTTTATGCCTGCAATCGTTTCTGGAGTCAGTTTATATTGGGGTGTTCTTGGGAACTCAGCATGCGGTTTCACTACAATTTTCACTGGGTCCACCCCCTTGACCAATCCAATCTCTTCCCCAGTGAAATCCCATACCTCTGGTGCCACTGTCTCTCTCAAGTCCCAGGGGAGCTCATCTACTGTCAAAGTAGGGTACAGCTCCACGCAGATTCTTGAGTTTGCAACTTTGAAATCTGCGTCATCATCATTGGTCAATACCTCCACTCCCTGAGGTGTACAATATATAGTACAATTCAATTTACACAACAGGTCTCTTCCTAGCAGACACACAGGGCTTGAATCGCAAACCACAAACTGGTGCTCATCGCTGTACTTCCCTATTTTCACCTGTACCGGTTCTGTCAATTGGCTGGTTATTCTCCTATTTGCGACCCCTACCACTTGTATGGTCTCTCCAGACATGGGCAGGTCTGGAACTGCAGCTGATCTGATCGTGGATCTAGTGGCTCCTGTGTCCACCAGAAATGTCGTAGGGCACCCTGCTACTTCTGCTTCAACATAGGGTCCCCTCTGATCCACTTCCAAAGCTGCCCCGAGGGTGCAGTCTTCTCTTTCCACTCTCTGTCCGGTTAATGGGTCCACATAATAGCACTCTTCACCTTCCACAAACAGGGGCATTTGTCTATAGGTCTTACCCATACTCCCTACTCGAGGAGGTTGCGGGAACTGGGCTCGGGGAGGAGCCCCCCCCCCTTTGAGCACCTTTCCTTGGTATGGCGTTACCCCTCTTGTAGGCGCGCTCTGAACCTCTTCCTCCTCTATCTCTTGCTCTCCTATCTCTACATTGTAGGGGCACTCGCGTTTCCAATGCCCCAGCTCGTTACACTGGTGGCACCTAGTCGTTTTCTTCAAGGCAGCTATATCTATTCTGGGTCTAAAGGTGGAACTCTCCTCATTGCCCTTGTTCTGACTGTACTGCTTCTTTCCTCCTGTACCTGTTCCTTGCTGCTGTTGCTGTTGTCCCCCCTTCCCTGCTGCCTGCATCTGTACCACCATCAACTTTTCTTTTAGTTTCTTAGCCTTAGAGTCTATCTCATCACAACAGTACCTGGCATATCTCAGTATTTCGTCTAGGGGTTTAGTTTGCCAACAAATCGAGTGTTGCTGAATCATTAAACTAATATCCGGTCTCAGTCCCAGGACGAACTTGGACACAAATTGCCCTATGTCTTTTGGATCCATTACATCCAAGCCGCTATACTGTTTAAACGCCTTCAGCAATCTCTCGTAATATTCATGAACTGTCTCTTTGGGTTCCTGTCTTGTTCGGTCTATTCTGACCCAATCTATGTCCTGCATTGGCACTTTCTCTTTCAGCCAAGTCATCACTCTCTCGAATTTCGCCATCACAATCTCGGACGGCCCATTAGTCTTGGCATCTCTCTCTGGCTCCGTTGTGGGCCACTCAGCGCTAACCTTGCATGCTGTCCACAGATCGCCTGGTACTACAATGTCAAACAGCGTGTTCAGATCTATCCAAAGGACCTTTGAGATTTTTACAAATCTCTCCACTTGCTTGTACCACTCCACTGGGTTCTCTCGTAATTTGGGGAAAGAGGTGGTAAAAGCAGCTAAATCTCCCCTACTCCAAGGGACATGTACATAGTTCCCATTTGCAACTTCACGCAAAGGGTAAGCTTCTATTCCCTGCTGTCCTGGTGTCATACCAATCATGCTTCTCCTGCCGGTCCCTTTCTTGGACCACCTCTCTTCCCACTTATCTAGTGCTCTCCATGTCCTTATTCCAGTAATCAGTTCCCTTATGTGCGTTTTCAGCCCAATCGTTCTCCTCTCATCTAGGTCTCGATCTGTATAATGTAGCCTGTGGTTACCCTGTAATGCTTTGGTTCTTGACAAGTCCACCATATATTTGCCTGCTAGTTCGACTAACTTCTCATGGACTGCTCTCGCTTTTCGAGTAATGTCCTTTGCCATATACAGTATTTCATCCTGTTCATACATTTCCATTCTTTCTAAAGGCAGGGTACCATCTACCATGTCATCCAGGTCTGACCTTAAGCTGGCGACATCCAGTCTCTTGGCTTTTATCTCAGCTCGCAATATGTCTTTCGAAGGGGGCTCACTGGTCTCCCTACCATCCCAACTTCGAGCTCTGCGTTTGGGCTCGGGAGAGTTAATGGGTGCCCTCCCTTGCTCCCATCTCTCCAGGTCCCATGCTCGGCCATCTGATCTTGGAAGGTGATGGAACACGGGCCTGTTACCCCTACTCTCTTCTTCTTCTCTCCTCTCACCGCACACCTCTCTGTTATTTTCCCTCTGGTCGCTACTCTCCCTTTGCCTCGTATCGCTCAGTATCCGATATGATCCTTCCTGGTTCCCCATATTCCCTGGGCTGCGCTCATTTCTGTCATCACAGGGACTATGGTGCGTCCTCTCACAACTCCCATTCAGTTCTCTGGTGCCGGGCACACAGTGTGGACACTTAAAGCTGTTTCTGTACTCTTGCGCTCTCCTCTCCTCTTCACTGATTATTGGGCGCGCCACCCTCCCATTCCCGGAGCCCCCGTTTTCTAGGTCTGTTCTACCTCCACTCCGGGCCCAATGGGTGACTCCCCTACTTTCTCTCTCTCTACAGTCCCACTCCGGGCTGCTCTCCCCAGCCCCGCAGTGAGTCCGTGCTCTGCTGTCCTGACTTTCCCTTTCAGCTTCCGCAGCTATGATGCACTTTTGAGCCTTCACTGCCTCATCCCACTGCTTCATGTACTCATTTAGCTCTTGAAAGGATTTTCGTCCAGATCCCCTCAGATCCATTGGCCATCTAGGGCCCCCAGGATCTCCTCCTGGGTCCCCTGCTGTGTGCATCGGGGTGCTCCACTCTCTGGGTATCGGCATCTGACTTGGGGAATTAGTGGTATCGTTCCTCCTTGCCTCCTCTGCTCTTTCTCTATCTTTCCGTTTCCGTTCTTCCCCTCTTGCTCTTTCTTGGTCATATATCGATATTATAGGACCTATGGTAACAGGTACCTGTAGTGCATCTGGTAATGGGTAGGATGTGGCGCTTTCCGTTTCCGGCGCTCTTTGTACCACAAACCTCCCGACTACCTGTTGCACCTGACTAGGCTGGGACAGCTCTTTCTTTGCCTCTGGATCCCACTCTGAACTGGGAAGCGGTCTATGCTCTCCTGCATTGCCCCCCTTTTCTCCTTCAGTATGCTCGACCTCTCCCCCTGCTCTATTATACGGGGGTGGCCTGTCTGTCAATAACCTGTTTATCAGGCTGTCCTCTGTTTCGCTCTCATCATCTTCTTCTAGGGGACTTTTATTTACTGGCGCCTCTAACACTGGGTACAGTTTATTTACTTCCATGTTATGCACTCTCCATCTTTTAGCATCCGCATCCCACCTGGCATCCTGCACTGCCCTTACCGATCGTTTCACCCTTTCTTGTCGTCTGTTCATATTCTTTTCATGCGCTGCCCTAATCCATGCATCAAGAGCTTCAAACTGGGTTGGTCTAGGCAAGGGTCTCTTTGAGGTCATGACTGATTTCAATCGATGTAACACCTCTAATCTGAACGTCCCGTACTTCGGGAACGTCAGTTCCTCATTTCCTTCAGTAATCTTACTCCACTCTGATATCCAAAGGATCGTATGCAGCCCAACATTCACTGCCATATAACGAGCTGGCGTACCCTCCGGCGGGGCTTCTTCCCCTTCATACGATCCCCGCTTCTCTTTTTTAAACACCGCTTTCAACCATTTAAAACACTTCATAATTATGCGCACAAAATCCAGCCTCGCTACTCTGTTTACTTCCTGATGACAATCCACCAATCCTGTCGCGGCTTTGCTAGCTTGGCCTATCGCAGCGCGGTCTTTCTCCGGTCGGCCAATCACGTCGCGACTCTGTCTGACGTCTTTGCTAGCTGGCCTATCACAGCGCGGTCTTTCTCCGATCGGCCAATCGCTGCGCGACACTACCTGACGTCACTTTTCTCCGCTTCGCAGCAGCACCCCTCCTTTCTCAACTCGTCTCCCGGTTATGCATGCGTCCCATTTATACACTGAAAAATGACTACTTCCGACCAAGCGGTCACTTCTCTCGACTGTACGTCCACAGTCTATCTGTAATTGTCAACACAACTGACGAGATGTCTATCGTCCCTCTGATAGGTTGCTTACACACACAGTAACTTCCGACCAGCGTCCGTTACTCACGCACTCACTCTTACGTTCCCCCTATCTCGGTCTTTCGGGTGATCAATGGTACCTCATGACCCCCTTCACACTAGTTGACAATTACTCTGGGTGTCCGATACACCCGAACCACTTAAGCTCTCCTTGAACTTAAGATTTCCTCCGGTTGCGCGCGCTCACAACCTGTTCCACAGTCACTCTACAGACATTCAACTCCGCCAGACATTACAACATAGATACAATACAAAACACCGCAATCTAACACGCATAACCCTTTATACTCACTCTCGACCGATACTGCTGCTTTTTCTGTCTCACGTCATCCGGATCTTCTTCGGCGGGCTGTTCTTCCGATCATCGATCTCTAGGGGCCTTGGGGTAAGCTAACCTGGCCTAGGTCACCGTCCTCAAGAAGGCAACCATCCTCTATAGCTACCAACTGAAAGGGCGAGATTTTGATCGATACCTTATATCTATTGATCTAAACCTCGATCTGGTCGACTGAACCTTTGTTGCCTGTCTTGGAGGAAAACAGTACACCCATCTGCAAGTTAGTTCACCCAATAAAGGACTCTACTCCCAAAGATCACAAACAACTTCTAGCTTTCAAAAGTTTATTGTAAAGATATAATGAGCTGCAAATACAGGCATCTCAGAATGAGATTCACGAGATACACAGGTCCAATTACATACATGTGCTCTCGAAAAGCCCTCAGACGAGCAACAGAAATCACTAACACAAGTTCTAAGAATAATAAAGCTATCAGCATAGACGCATATCTCTCCTTCATTTAGGTTGGAGGAAAACACACACAGGTTAGGCGTCCCTACCCTGTTCTAGATGGTATCCCTACTTAACCAAATCCCAACCTAACAAAGGTGTCAGCAATGAATGACCCCCAAGGGAAGTCACTCACTCTAAGTCTCTTGGTGAAAACCTATAGTTCTCCAGTCATGACCCCTCTCTGCCTACCCATCCGCTCTCTAAAGGGTCCTCAGGTCTCTGCTCTAACTCCACCCAGGGGTGCTGTCCCTAATACAAAACAGTCAACAACATTTGAGACGCCCCTTGCGAAACGCCTCTCACGTGGTGTAGCTTCAGGCTTTTTCCATGATGCTTTGTATTGGGCCTCAGACGTTAGAGTTGACCTTGCTTCTCAGGCTCTTCTCCGGCCCGCTGATACCCCTTAAACATTCCAGAACCCTCCTCCATGTCTGGGCCGCCTACTGAACAGACCTCTATTCATCCATTTATAATTGGATCCCCCCTTTCCTGTTGCAGACAGATATCTGCCGCCAAGAACCCAACTCTCATAGACTTCTAAAAAGGCTTGCAACATTTCTCAGCCCAGACATGTACGTGTAAATCAATGCTAAAACATTTCAGGCCTACAATATTTCTCATTATGATTATAGCATTCAACTTCTTCATTTAATTAAAGCATGTTAATACTCTTATTCTATTATTCAGTAAACATTTTATAAATCATGGCCCATTTAATGCGATGACCAAAACATTAATACAATCTGTGTCGTGAAAAGAAACACCTTCCCTTTTAGCTCCAGCTCTGGCCCTGAGGCCTACCACATTCTGCGTTTAACCACAGACCATCTTACATGTTAACAGCTACACGACATAGATTCAAAAATAATCACATCTAATAAAATCATATAGTGTCACACATTTCTGTATTAGTTCCACTTCTACTTAAATCCCTACATTAGCTATACATTTAGAATATAATTGCAGATACTATTAGCACTCATGGCATTTCTCCTCATGATTTGTGCTTACTACAGGTAAGTGTGATGTACTCATACATTTAAGTCAGTTTGCGCTCTCTCAATACCAAACAAAACGCTCCATGGGCTCACAGAAAATTCATGCTGCCTCAAACTGTACATACAGATGTTCATCTCACCACAGGACAGGCTAGATTTTAAGCCATGTTTACCTCAATACACCACAATCCAATGGGTGTTGTGACAAAAGCAACCCCATCTACCCTCTACCACCCCCATTAACTAATATCTTATTTTATGTAGCCCTGCTTACCACATTCCCGCCATTCTGGAGCTCTGCAAATAACAGATGTTACTGTTAACCAATATATTATACCCATTTATTTGTGCCAAACGAGGAAGGATGAGAGGTTGGTTCTTCTTTGTCTGAATTCGTGACGTTCGGATCACCGTATTTGTCATTACTGTCCATCCAGTTTTCTGAGCCATCTCCACCCCCACACCCCTCTCACCCAAAGCCTAAAGTTTTCTGATTACAGTGGAAGAAACCACAGAAGGGAATCACAGTCAGAATCAACATGAAAGAGGCATATGTGCCTCACGTGACGGTGTCACATGCAAGAATGCGCCAGGAGCTGTCGGGCTCGTGCCTGTACTAGACAGAGTGTTCTTGCAGTGGGGGCGCCTTACAGGCATTTTGTTGTGTCCTTCACTGACCTCTCCACTTAATTTGTTCTTTAGGGCTACCGTTATCACGCGTGTTCCCTTATGAGCGTGATTTCAGTGTAGATTGCATTTTAACTCTTAATTTCGCAAATTGAGGTTCAAATTGCGGATGTGTGTATTTTCTGCTGAATCCTTCACTTTCCTTCGTCCTATGTTTGTGGTTTCGTTTCGGTATACTGAGCGTGCCCGTTTGCATTAGCTCGTTACTTCAGGCTTTCATTTTCAGTCTCTTTCTGTAAAACCTCCCGCAGTTTACCTTGTGCATGACCTTTTCTCAATATGGATTTTCCAATCAGATCGCCTTCTGCTCCTTCTATTCACTCAAATTGTCACTCCACAGACTGTTTGCAGGCAAATGACATGCTCCAGACTTTGCTCATTAGCGCTCGGTGGCCAAACAGAGATCCCCAGGGCACATTTGCAAGTCCCCCTATCGACACCAGCCTCACAGCGAGGCTACTCTGCCTGTGACACTTGCTTAGACGGCCTTTCTGCTGTCTTCATTAGAGGGATCCTGGGGAAGACAGCATGGCTTTTTGTATGTCTATTTATTAAGAGTTATTGCCAATTCTTCCAGAAACGATATTGTAATGCACCTTGATGGGTTATGTAGAGCCAAAAGGTGATCATATTATGTAGGAAATAGATTAAACAAAGACAATAAACAATGCAAAACATACATCCATATGATACGTATACTACAAGTGATATACTGAAATGTAAAGAAGCAGGATTACAGAAGACAGTGCGGAAGATGACTAGAGGCGAGGAAGGACAGGTAGGGTACATTGTAGAGTAAGATGTTGTGGTAAAGAAAGATGCACAGTCCAACTGTGTAAGTAGATAATCCTTTATTGTAGATTTCTTCTAGGATAGGTAAGTAGGAAAAGATAGGAAGTATAGGTAAAACCCCACCAGGAGCAGGCTCCAAGCAGCTCAGCCTGAGTTGACCAACTGACACTGTGAGCCAGAGAGACACCCAGGCATTTTATGATGTCATGGTACATTCTATTCAGTGGTGAACAGTACAGAAGTAATTTACTACAGATGTCAGCACACTCTTAGCTCATTTAAGAGAAAGTGATAGGAGGGTAAATACTTGAGGTTCGTGGAAAGGTAATCAACGAAAGCAGTGCTATGAACTTACGGGCAAAGGGTTTGGGATAAGGGAGGAAGTGCGGGATGCAAGAGGTTTGGGTGCTGTGACATATCAGTTTCAGACAGTGTGGAAGTCAGCTTGAAAACTAAGGGCCTGATTTCATTCTTGTCAGTAAGGATACTCTGGTGAAATGGAGACTGAGTATCCTTTCTGCCAAGAATGGGGTCCGCCTGCCATATTTATATCAGACGGACCTTAGGATTAATTATGGCGGACACTACTCATTCTCCACCATGATTTTTTCCCTCCAACAGCCCTCTGTAGAAAGGACCATTGGAGGCTGACCTGTCATTCTGCCCAGCCTACCTGGAACAGCTCAGAGGAGGATGCAGAAAATATAAAAAGTACATCACGAATGAAAAAGCCTCCTTCTTCCACCAGGGCCTGACTGGAAACTGAAAGCAGCCCTGGCAAATTTTGCCAGACCAGCCCCCGTCCGGCATGTAGCGAGCGAGCCCAACCACTACTAGGGGGTTTGGGGATAATTTTGGAAAAATACAGGCCAAAATGGTGAATTTTACAGCACATTTTTCAT
Source organism: Lissotriton helveticus (assembly GCF_964261635.1). Taxonomy (NCBI): domain Eukaryota; kingdom Metazoa; phylum Chordata; class Amphibia; order Caudata; family Salamandridae; genus Lissotriton; species Lissotriton helveticus. The sequence continues at coordinate 1,140,306,607 of NC_136059.1, read as the reverse complement.
TACATATTCAATTGTATCAACTTTCAAAGCACAGTAAAGGGTAGATGATGCCCTTAAAGAGCACCAGGTTACCCACCCAGTCATATGTACCCATAGACATGCTTTCAGAGAACACCAAAAATAGACGTGAGTAGTGAATCAGAGAGAACAAAGTAAAAGTGAGACCAGCCCTCACATGGTGTGTAGCGAGCAAGCGCAGTGAGCAACCACATCTATGGGGGTTTGGGGGCGTTCTCCCCCAAGAAAATTTTGGAAAAAGAAAGACCAAAATGGTGAATTTCACAGCACATTTTTCATTACATATTCAATTATATCAACTTTCAAAGCACAGTAAATAGTAGATGATGACCTTAAAGAGCACCAGGTTACCCACCCAGTCATATGTACCCATAGACATGCTTTCAGAGAGCACACAGGCCACTGAGGCCAGAACCTGTTGAAATGTCACAGATAAGCACCTAGGCACTGAGGGCAGAAACTGTGAAAATATCACACATAAGCATCGGAAAACTAGCACCTAGGGCACAGAGGCCAGAAACTATGGAAATGTCACACCCAGGCCTGGTCACACCAGGCCAGAAAGCATGGAAACGTCACACATAAGCACCCAGGCAGCCAGAAAGCATGGAAATGTCACACATGGCACCCTGGCCAGAAAGCATGAACAATTCACACAAAGGCATCCAGGCCAGTGGCAATGGAACACTTTTCAGAGTGTGGGTGCTGCCATTAATGTTGCCTGTCATCACTCATGGGATTGTGAAAAATACAAGATTCACACAAAGAACAAGGGTAGCAATTGAGCCTTGCCTATTTCGAGACATATAAAACTTAAAAAGTATATGCCAAAACATTTAAATACACTGCACTCTGTATACTGCACCCTGCTGTATGGACAAGGCTTGCGCTAGTGGTGACATCCTGGCGACATACGTAGTAAAAGGAAATATTTTTAGACCTGGCAAAAGGTTCCTTTTGCCAGGTCAAAATGGGCCTTTTACAACTGCACAGCCAGACTGCAATGGTAGGCCCTGGCCTTGACACATGTTTAAATAGGATGTACGACATTACGACGTGTTCCATTACAACGCGTGCTTTCACAACGCGTCCCTTACAACGCAAGTCGTTACCACGACTTGCGTTGGGGGCGCGGATTGAGAATAGTGTAATTTACTATTCTAACACCAGTCCCTGTGGACACTAGGGAAGGTGTTGGAATAGTAAATATACTATTCTTAATCCTCTAGCGCCCTCCAGCGCAAGTCGTGTTTACGATTTGCGTTGTAACGGACGCGTTGTGAAAGCATTGCGGAGTAAAATCCGCGTTGTAAAGGATGTTACCCGTTTAAATAGGCTACTTAAGTGGGTGGCACAATAAGTGTTGCAGCCCCAGTAGCAGTGTTTAATTAGCAGTCCATGGGTACATGTAGAATCACAATTTTAGGGACTTACAAGTAAATACCATTTTTCAATTCGGTGTGAGCCAGTTTTACCATGTTTAAAGGAAAGAGCGCAAGTACTTTTGCACTGGTTAGCGGTGGTAAAGTGCACTGAGCCCTAACAGCCAACAAAAATGGCCTAGTGCTACAGCTCACCATCCTTGAAGAGCATCTCACAAAGAAGTCCCAGTATCATTTTGAATGTTTAACACAGGAGAGAATTTACGGATGCATATTCTTCAAAGCGCTGTGAGTGCAACTAATTTTGTGTATCACAATTCATTGTCACACTTTTCTGAGCCTAGCTATTTCCACTGGCATTAAGAGTGCTAGCCCCACTTTCACGGGCCCCATTGCTCCACACCTTTCCAGGCTGATTTAATATTGCCTGTTATATCATCATATGGTAACTCCATCTAGCAGTGTTCTTCTAAAACTTGTGTTTAGATCTTGACACGGCTTCAAAGGCCCGGTAAGATGTGCCCTGTAGTAGTAGTGCTTAGAAGCCCCCGCTTGCAAGAACAAAGAATTCATATAACGATGCAACTGATCATGTGCACCACAGGTTGCAGGAAACCACGGATACACACTCACACCAAGGACAACAATATGATGGTATTTGGTATGTGCAAAAAATAAAACATCAGAGCAAACATTATTTGGGGCATGGGCGGGCATCCCCCCAGCCTCTCACTCACAAACTGGAGGCTCTGGAGCAATCACCGTCATGCACCTTGTCTCTGATTAAACCTGCTTGCCTGTTGCCGCAGTTCCTACACATTATACATCTCGGTTCTGCCCTGTGTAGTGGAGTCAGAGAGTGAGTCTCTTGAGAGGAGAACGACCACACCAGAGCCTCCAGTTTGTGAGTGAGAGGCTAGGGGGGCGCCCATGCCCTAAAAGGTTTTTTTTTGCACATACCATCAGATTGGGCCACAATCTGATGGTATGTGAAAAAAAATGAATTGGGTCTGCATTACTTTCGTTGGCCGCCCCATGCAGTTGCGCTGAGCCTGCCCTGCTGCGGATGCCTGAACCTCAACCTGCAGGTGGGATGTCTGGTGGCCTGACAGCTGAGGCTGGCTGGACTCCTGCAGTTATTTTCTGCACTGCAGTAGAGGGGTGAGACTTGGTGAGATCCCTATCGCTCCCCTGTTCTAACACATGTGACACAAATGCAGTAAGGGGGACTAAGGACAATGAGCTGCTGCCTTTTCACTTGCTACTGCTGCGACCCCCCAGCTCCTGGTATAGTCTGTTTTGTTTTTCTAGCCTTGTTATTCTCTCTCTACAGCAACCCGTCCATAGGACTACTGTCTCATACACCTGTTTTTCATCTTTGACACATTGTTTAAATGTTCATTGTACAACCCGAAAGTTGCCGCTGTTACGAGTTTAATAGGTTGGTTAAAGTGTTCAAAGGAGTGGCTCCGAGCCCCGCTATTGCATTTTTAGTGGCTGTGGACCTGAAGCCGAGCCCCTCATGTTAAGTGCGTAATAGTCACTTGTGTGCCACATCCAGGGCTTTATGTGGGCCGGGTCTCAAGGGGTCTGAGCACCAGCAGTTTTTTAAAGAGGCCTCGAAATGGGTCTCTATCGGGCTCTGTTTTAAGCCCTGGCACAGGTGGTCCGTTTTTTTTCCGGACTGCAGTGACAGCAGTGTTCTGTCACTGCAGTCCGGAAAAAAATGCCAGGGCGCAAAACAGCCTGATAGAGACCCCTTTCGAGATAGTAGGCACAACGATGTGCGCTGCTCACACTGCTCACTTCTCATTAGTGGAGAAGTTAAGGCATGACGTCATGCCAGGTGAGCATTGGGGGGGAAGGGAAATCCTTTAGAGAGTCATTTTCTTTCTGGATTTCCCTTCTCTTTCTGAAATGCAAGAGCAGCAACATTGTCGTGGTGTCACCAGGGCTTTAATTGGAAGCTTTTTCAATATTATATGTAACAAGACATAGTTGCAGCTTATTTATCTTATGCAACTAATAACCATTGACAACGCCAATAGTCCTTACTTGTTGTAGGTATGATGTTACTTGTTGTATCACATATCTGGATGCAATGACAGAAACAGCAAAATACAAGTCGGCGGCACACTATGCCAAACACCGATTTTTATCGTAAGTGTTTTAAAGCCACGCCCCTAATTACATTGGCCACGCACCTTTGAGAGAACCCCCCCCCAGTTTTTTCATCCCACTTAATGCCCTGGCCACATCTATGGTTACGAAAGCTGTAAGTGGGACTCAACTACACAAACATGATTGGGAAGACAGTTGGGACTTGGGAGTGATAAGTAATTACTCCGGGAAGCTGCACGCACCGTCGCGGTGGAGGCTGCAATAACTCAACATTTTAATTATGATGATTGTCACGGTGACAATCATCATGATTAAAAATTTTGATTTTTTGCAGCCTCCGCTGCAACGGTTTGCACTGCTCAGCACAAGCCATCTCGCTCCCGCAATCCCACTCGGGCCACTCCTCACAAACTGGTTGGTTATCCAATATGCAGAACCAGGTCAGTCTGGGGGCTACCAGTTTCCACAACAGTCTGTGGGCAAAACACCACTGCGCAGATTAGAACCGGGCCGGGGCCTATACTTAAATTTTGCTTAGATTTAATCCCGGGCCGGCCCCGGCCCAGTCGCGATCCCCACCCATTGCCACCACTGCCCATGATCATTCATTGCAGACAACTGCAAAGACAAACTCACCTCGGCAGACAGGGGGGCTACTAGAAGAAATAATTAAATTATGGCAGCACGGCCAGGCCTGCGCACGGTGCGGCGCCTCTGTCTCAGTCATCTGGGATGCAGGCAGTCACGCGCATTTTTAAGTACATGAGGCCCAATGCGCATGCCCCACCCTAAGGGTAAATTAAAGAGTGGCCTGCAGACATGGCCGAAGCCTGCGCGCTGCGCACTGTGCCACGGGCACCTCCTCTTGATTATCAAATCTACCGGGCAGAGTCAGGGTCTGCACCAGGTCACGGATGGGAGTGCACCAGAGCAAATGAAGTTGAGCTTTTTTCCCCTGCACCGCGGAGCGGAGACACGGACAGAGGAGTAGTAGTCTGTCTGACTACTGTGACTCTGACTCACGTCATGGACCGAAATTCGGCCCCAGTCACAAAACCAGCCCCCTGTGAGCAAACCGGCCCCTACCCCATCCAGTCTACCGGGGGATTGCCCGGTGCCCGGATTTACCAGTCCGGCCCTGTCTTCCACAACGCTCTAGATAAGGCCAAATAATGCCCAAAAGAGCTCTTTGCCATCATCAAGCAACAAACCTCCAAACGAGGCCCTAAAAAACCCTCAGATATCCAAAGAATGATGTGAAAAATGTGCCTCCTTCTGCAATGATAAAATGACAAAGATCGAGCTATCCCTTGATCTCAAACAGCCCACCAATGGGGGCGCCCCTTTCTAAAATGGAGATAACTCCTCTTCTCACTCCACGCCCCCGTAGAAATGAGAAACCCACAGGACAACATCGAGCACATTAAATCCCTGGGGTACCACAAAAACCAGAGAAGCTGGAAGGTTTTCAACTCACTCACGGAGGCAGATATATCTTCCCTGCTAGCTATGTCCAAACCCTCCTCCCACCTTGAGGACCCCTCCAAGCCTCTCTAGCCAAAAACGAAATCAAGCTCTTACTCTGCTCTAAACAAAGATAATAAACATCTCACTGAAAACTGGAGTGTTGCCAGACAGTCTCAAACTCAGTCAAGTCACGCCAATAATAAACAAAACGGAGCAAATCTGAACAACCTCAATAACTTCAGACCAGTCTCCAATCTCCCCTTCCTAGCTAAAACTCTGGGGACAACTGTTCTTGCGCAACTTAACTGTCACCTTGAGAACAAGAATTTCCTGGACCCTCACCACTCCGGCTTCAGAAAGGGACGCAGCACTGAAACAGCCACTGTGAACATAACAGACAACTTATACAAATCCCTGGATAAGGACCAATGCTGCCTACTCATTCCCCTAGATCTATCAGCAGCCTTTAACATGGTCGACCACAAGATTCTCGTGGATTCCCTCCAAAAAGGAACTGGTGCAGACTGGGTGGTCCTGGGCTGCTTTTCATCCTTCCTACATAACAGAGCTCAAGAGCAAAAATAGACAATCAGACATCTGACACAACAGTGATAACACGTGAGGTGGTCCCCCAAGGCCCTGTCATCTCACCAACATTATTCAATATTTATATGGAACCTCTCACCACCATCTTCAATCAAGAAATCTCCTCACTAGAACACATCCACCGTTTAAATGGCTCCCTCAATGAAGTCCAAAACTGGTTATCTCACAATTACCTAAAGCTCAACCAAGAGAAGACAGAAATTCTACTTGTATCAAATACAGAACAGCCCCCTCATACCAGAATGTATTAACTCCATAGACACACTCAACTGCACTCTGTCAAATTCTAGGCATATCTCTACCCTAGCTTCCGCAGGAAAATCTCAAACCTGCAACAGAAGTGCTGGTGCTGTCTAGATTGGACTACAGGAATGCCTCCCTCACAAGCACAGCCAAAGCCCACCTCATGGCCATCAGAACCCTACTCAAGACAGCAACCAGAATGGTCACAGGGATAAAAGAAATGTGACCACATCTCCCCGGCCCTGAAATAACTAAAAAGGTCCCTGATTGAAGCTTGCTGTAGGTTCAGAACAGCCTGTCTCACCCACAAAGCCCTGCACACAGGAAAAGCAACCTACCTCGCCTCTAAGCTCAAAAGGACATTCAGACTAGAAACCTCAGAAGCACAAACACCATGGTCCTTATCCTAACCAAAGTCCACAATCAAAAAACTTTGCCTTGCTCCTTCTTAAGCTACGCCGCTAAAATCTGGAATTACTTTACAAAACACATCAAGCCCCTAAAATCTGGAATTCCTTTCCAAAACACATCAGGGCCTACCCTTCCTAATCATGCTTCGAGAGTCAGTTAAAGGCTCTCCTCCTCAACCGACATCTCAACTAGTTGATCATCATTTGCCCGCCCTCTGCTTTCCTTCGATCCCACCCCACTATTTCTCCTCCGCTATGCGCATCCACTGTTTGGACTTGATCTAACTCTCTTGATGTGATTAAACTCATTATCCTGATGTTGTAGATGTAAACATATACTGATACCGTCAGGTCTTGCTAGCATTATATAAAACCCTTAAGTAAGTAAATAAATGAATACATAATTTAGATGGATGGAATTACAGGTTAGTTTACACTGTTCGTCACCTCCATGAAAACCATCAAGGTAAGGGGCAGGCAGTAAAAAATGCTAAATGCTCCTCTCACCACGGGAGTGGACTCTCATGGCAAGGGTGAGAATGCCATTTTTTTACTTTCCAAAATAAAATCCTGTTTTTGGATTTAATAAAAAAAAAGTAAATTGTGTAGAGAAGGGCTCCGTCCCGCTGACGTATCCCAGCATCAAACAGAAAAATGCAATAACAGGAACTGCCGTGATGGCGGTTCCTGCCAATGCTTTATAAATTACTGCCATCTTGGCGGTCATTTATAAACCTGGTGGGCAGTCCCTACACCAGGGCGATGGAGTAGTTTACTCCATTACTCTAGCAGAGCAATGGGCCGTCTGCCAGGACTTAAATCAGGTCCTAAGTCTCTAATTACTAGATTCACATGAAAACCAATTCTGTAATATTACACCTGGTCATCAAGGACACATGAAGCCGTACTAGAGGAGTATTACCACATGTACGTATAAATGCCTTTGTGAATCGGACACATGGTGTGAATGGAGGAATGTTTGTGAAGTGGTGGTCAACTGATCCCTTCTCATAATTGGCCTATACATGATCCTCTTTGAGTTCACACACCTCACTTTCCATTGCATTTTAAATGTGGATGATTGCTTCCAGGATTCCTCATAGCTTTCTCAAAGGCATGATTAGTACACCCACCACTGCAGACACACCTTTTCCATTCCTTATCATCCTAGCACCAATTTGTTTTCAGTGAGTGAAATAACTTTTTGGTTGTGGAGAAAAATGAGGGAGCAATATGCCGTCCATTATGTTTCACCTAGGTGTATGCCTACCCAACATCAATTAGACTGTGAGGGAGTGGGACAAAGACCCTAAGGTCAGACTCCATTTGAAGCAGAAGAAGACTCCATTTTGAGCCTGATCATTGATAAGTCTGCCATCATCATTCCAAGACCCTGTGAAGGTGTCAGGTCAGTGGCATCGTGAACCCCCACTTTAGCTGGAGTTTGTGTTGGGCCTCTTCTGTCTGCAGTTCGGGTGAAAAAAGCCTCTAATTAACGGGCAAGGGTGGATGGATGGTTGGTTAAGTGAAAGGACTGATGGATAGGTGTGTGTGTGTGAGTGAAAGGGTGGATGGGTGAGTGGAATGGTGAATAGATAGATGAATGACAGTGAAAAGATGAATGTAAGGATGGATGAGTGAAAGAATGAAAGGATGAGTGAGAAGGGTGGATGGATAAAAGTCTGTATGGATGGATAAGTGAAAGAATTTATGAATGAATGAAAGGGAGGGTGGATGGATGGCTGATTGAAAGGGTGAATGGATGCATGAGTGAAATGGTGGATGGATGATGAGAAATACAAGCATTTCTAAAGCACACAGCTTCCTCTGGAGAGGTGTCCCGGCTCTTGCGGCTGTCCGGAAGATTAAGTGAGCTATTGCCTAGAATCACATGGTGCTGGGCTAACCTGCCACCGGCGATTGAACCGTGAACCCCATGTTTCAGAGACAGGCACCTTGGCTGCTGCGCCACACCTCTTCCACAAAAGGATCAATGAATGGGTGGAGTGAAAGGGTGGATAGGTGGACAGATTGAAAGGGATGGCTGAGCAAAAGGATGGATAAATTGATGGGTGAAAGAATGGATGCTGGGATGCCGGGAAACCCCAACGTTATAAGCTACAGTGCGGCGGAGTTCTTGATGTGCCTCTTCGGTCTGCAACTTGGCATAGGGGAGTGAGTGAGTGAGTGAAAGAATAGATGTGTGAGTGAAAGGGTGGATGGATGGGTGAATTTAAGGATGGTTGATGGGTAAATGGATGGATAAATGACTTAAAGAATGGATAAAAGGTTGGATGAGTAAAAGAATGGCTGCATTAGCGAAAGGGAGCCGAGCCGCTGAATCACCGCTGCTTCACGGTCCCGTGAATTTCTCGCAAATTTCATTCTCGGCCCCCCGCTGGTCCCCATCGGCCTCCTGTTGACATCACAGAGCCCCACTGGGTCCCGCAGAGTCCCGTAAGCCCCCACGCAACCTTGCGGTAATCCTGTGTCAGTACCAGAACTGGCCTTCAAGTACAGGTCCAAGGGCCCGGTCCAGCTCTTCTGTTGCATGGCCAATGGGACTGATCTCTCTTTCTCCTGGACCGTGAACGGGAAAGAGGAAGACAACAGTACCTCATCTGTGGAAACTCCAATAGGGAATGAGTTCATTGAGGTGAACTGCGCCAAGAGAAACCAGATCAGCGTGAGTGGAAGCAACCGCACAAATGTCACCTGCATGGCTTTGCTGCAATCTTGCCATTGATACTGCCGGTATCTAGAGGGGACTTCAACCCCCAGCAAACCCTGCCTTGTGTGCCAGGAGGCACCGGCGCTGCTGTGTGTGCCTGGAGGCGTACAAATTCACTTGCGGGAGCCACTTTGCTGCAATCTTGCCATTGAGCCTGCCAGTATCTAGAGGGGATTTCAACCCCCAGCAAGCCCTACCTTGTGCACCAGGAGGCGCTGATGCTGCTGTGTGCACCAGAGGTGTAAAAATTCACTTGCGGCACCCGCTTGGCGGGATGCACATGGGCGTGCACCAGACCAAGCCCGGACCAACGGTGGGCCCGTCTGTGCCCGTCAGGGGCCGGAAGAGGTTGGGCTGGGCCACCCACCAAAATCTGGTTTGCGATGAGGTGCAACTCGAACTTTTTCGTGAAAAGGTACTGTGAAATTTATATTTTATTATCCCCCTGATTGGCAAAGGAGAGACTCAACCAACATGGATAAACGTAAGGGAGTGGTAGGAACCCTGGATGCATTTTTAGTTAGAGCAGAATCATTACTAACCCATGAGATAGAGCTAACCAAGCGGCGTATTTCTTTGGATCTAGCCACCTTACCTAAGCGTTTATCAGTGGGTATTCCCTCGACTAGAGTGGGGGATTCTGCACAAATATCTTTGCCCATGGATTCCATTAATGTGTTACCAACTCCTTTACCCATATCCACATCCTCATCTCTGATACCAGATTTAAACCCCCAAGTTCCTGTTTCATCAGAAGAGCCCAGTAGATCTACTAGGGCAAGAACCTCTAAAAACTCTGCTATTTAGAAGCTGGTGGTAGAACCTTTGACAAAACGAAAACGGGGGCCTGCTGGAAAAAATAAAAAGGTTTCAAAGGGACTTCAAGTGATTAATTGCGCTAACAGTGTAAATAATGGGAAGAGTGATTTCCTGAGGTGTATTTCTTTTGGCATGCAAACTGAGGCAGTATATTGAGTCCTGTTCAAAGGGACGTAAATATCGTAAATGCTATGATTGAAACCAATGTAACTGACGTAATTCCCGAAGATCTAGTACTAGGAGGGATGATAAACCAGGTTCACGATTTGTTTGAAAAAAATCTTACAAAATTATGGGAAAAACTGAATCAGGTGGACATTGCCATAAAAAAACGTGGTTGTAATAAGGGGGATAGACAGGTGAATGGTGCTGATACAATAGATTTGAGAACATTGGCAGATAGTAATCCTTCTGTAATTCAAAATAGAGAAGGCAGGGTGAAAGTTCTATCGATATTACAGCTAATGAAAGGAAAGGAGTAACACACAATGTGTGTAACAGATTAAAGATAGCAGGCACCCAAGGTGCACAAAAATCATGTTTAGATGTAGGAACCACATTGAGTACCACGCACAAGAACGTGAGAGCTGATTTTAGTAACAATTGTCCTAAATTTCATGCAGATGTGCTGAACCTACCTCCAGCCTCATGTCCTTACATTTTAATTTTGGCTGATGTTCCTGCCCTTAGGAAGGAGCAAAGAGAGACGTGGAGTGACCTACGTAACACGACCGTAGAATGGTTGACAAAGCACAAAGGGTTTTACCATTTATATGCAAAGGGGATTCTAATGGTCTGGGGAGTGGGGTGGTTAGGCCAATCTAGTAAGTGCATTGAGGATGATTTGTAGTGATTAATTTTCGCAGACCACAGTTGGTTCATCATATATTGAACTATTGTGAGCCAAATCCAATATCTTATACTAGCATCTGTGTACTTCCTTTGGGATATTTTTACAAACTGCAAATTGACCCCTTTGTAAACAGACCTACTCCAATTTTAATGTCTAACAGGTTCCAGGTACTTTCAGACCTGGACGAACATGACTGACAATTATCTGGATTACATCAAAAAGGTGACATTTACTGAGAAAATGTTGGTCTTGAATCCTATGCCAATTGTTAAAGACCTAAATGTAAGTGATACTGTTAGGGTGAATGAAGAAATAGAGACTAGTATTTGAAATGATGATGATACTCTTGTTGGGGACATGGGTATACTGCATGATACTATAAAGGCACCAGTTACTTCTATATTTGACGGAAATAGGGCAATGGTGGATGCTCCCCATTCATTGCAGAAAAATGGAAGAGATACTTGCAATGATTGTATATATATTAATGATGTAGTTGAATCCCAGGGAGCATCAATCCCGGGAAAAGTAAAAGAAAGACTACTTGGCGAAATAAGAACGGAAAAATGCCAAAATGAGTTAAGAGTAAGCTCATGGAACATTGCAGGGCTGAAAAGAAACTAGGGGGACGATGTGTGGCAGGAGTATATTGGCCAAAATGAAATAATCTTACTTCAAGAAACGTGGATGTTGGAAATACCCCATAAAGTAGGATATAAAACTTATAATGCTGCTGCTATCCCCTTGGTCAGAGGGAGGTCATAGCAGGTTGCCTTTTGATAGTCCGAACACTCCTACATTTAGAAGGCGTAACTCAAAGAGATGTATAGATTATATATTGGTATCTATCACACTATGGCCTATTCTTTGCGATTTGAAAATCGATGATATACCTGAGAGTGACCATGACCCATTGTGTTTGACACTTGTTGCTGATCTTGTTGGAGACAACATTGAAGATGGGATAGAACCATATTTAACAAACAATCGTAGAGCTTGAAAGTGGCCTTCTATAGGGGGAAACGAGATGGCTCTGAAACAGATCTACGACATTTGTGTAGAAACTATATCCCTGTATAGGTTTACCTGTTGCAGCAGTGATCCAAATTATGAATATACACCAAGGCTTAGTAGAGTACCTTATCCCAATATTAAGTAGGATCCCCAAGAACTGTAAAAAGGGGACAACAGGGGTAAGTAATTCAGGCAATTTGTGGTATAACAAAGAAAGCTGTGATGGAAAAAAATAACTTATTTTGGAAGCTAAAGGTAAAAATGTGGTGGCTCTAAGGGACAAAAGGAATACATATTGGAGGTTACTAATCCAAGCTAAGAAACATTGGGATGATAATATTTTGACAGAGCTAATTATCGCAGCAATAGCTAAAGACCATCTAAGCTTTTGGCGCTTAATATCTAAAGGTAATAAAAAGGGAAGATGTACTAAAGACCTCTTCTAGGGCGCAAATACATGGGTAAACCATTTTTCTCGCCTTTATTCAATAGCCGAATGCGACACAGAGTTTAGTCCACTAGAATATGTAATTACTGCTACTTCAGTCCCACTACATTTTAGTTTGGAAGAAACATTGGCAGCAATAGATGCAATTAAACCAGAGAAGGAACCAGGACCAGACAATATACCAGGAGATCTGTGGAAATATGATAAAGAGGTTTGGGGCCCCTATATTAATTTTATATGTAACTCAGTGGCTGTAGGTGCAGCTATACCAAAATCATGGAAAGGAGCTGAGATTGCAACTATTTTTAAAAAGGGTAACTGATATGACCCTTCGCATTACCGACCAATTTGTTTAATAGATATTTTACAGAAAATATAAGCGCAGCAAAGTTTAACCAAATTGAATAATTAGATTGAGGAGAATAGTATTTTATCAAGGTACCAGGCTGGTTTTAGAGCAAAAATGAGTATTATTGACCAGGTTTTTAGATTTCTTTGCATGAATTGGAAATACACAATAATCAAGAAGGGCCATTTGTATATTACCTTTGTTGACTTAAAGGATGCCTTCGACCTCATCCCCAGAAGTCTCCTTTGAAAATACCTAAATACACAAGGGGTACCGGGAGAAATACTTGTGCAGATAATAAGGATGCATGAAGACAACTTTGCAAGGGCTAGATGGGGTCCAGGCGGTGAACTTACCGGTCCTATTAAGGTTTGCAGGGGCGTAAGGCAGGGATGTGTGCTCGCCCCCACCTTGTTTTCATTATATGTTAATGATATACCAGAATATCGGTTGGGCTTCAAACACGATTCTCCCAAACTAGGGGGGTGTCAGTACCGGCTCTTTTAGTTGCCGATGATACCATCCTAATTTCCCAAACACCAAAAATTTTACAACTATTACTCAATACCTTTGGGGTTTACTGTTAGTCTAAAGGCCTGGAAATAAACTTGAGTAAAAATAAATATATGGCAATCAATCCACACAAATCTTTTTAAAAGAATTTGACTGTCAAAAATCAAAAATTAGAATACGTTTATAGTTTTAGCTATTTAGGCATTTCCTTGGATACTAAAATCACTTGGAAGTCACAACTGGAGAAGAGCAAGACTATTCTATATCAACACTCCATACCAATTGTTAAAAATATGAGAGTTCTACATCTAAAGCGGTTTCCCCTGCCCTTGAGGTAAATAAACCTAGGGCACAATCGGCATGCTTATATGGGGCAGAATTATGGGGCCCTTCAAATAATAATACTCTCATGGTGGAGGAGAATACGTTTTTTAGAAAGTTATTGAGCCTTCGGAAGCGCACGCCGCTAACTCCCATAGTAATGGACCTTAATATACGCCATATAGATTACCAGGCGAGTCTACGGCCACTATTGTTTTGGGTTTGCTTGTGGTCTACAGCAGAACTTGTCCACTATACCGAAGGACTAGAGGAAATTTTAAAGTTAAAAAATAATAAAAGATTTATATGGATGAAACATATCTGTGGTTGGTTCCATAAATTAGGACTTAAACAATTTTGGGAATGTCGGGCTGAACTGAATATGGCCTCTAAAAAACTACTAAAGCAAACTTTTTGGGCTTATATTCAAGATAGTTTATCGCATAGGTCAGCATCTGGTACATTGACAATGCAGTTTCTTTCAATGAACCCTACTTGGAGCTGTGAGCTATTTTTAGATGATGTCCAGCCACAGTTGGCAAAATCCCTATATCTTAAATTTTGATACGGCGTATTACAGATAAATGCTAACACGTTGACATGAGGCCATAAAAATGAGAACCAAAGTACTGAGTGTTGTGATGTATGTTCTATGGGTGCAAAAGAAAATTAATTACATCTACTGTTCTTCTGCCCAGCTTACATAAAATATAGAAGGAAATGGATCAAACCCACCTGCCGATTATTGGGTACAAAATCCTGTAATGAGGCAGAAAGAATATTGAGATCAGATACATCACAACCAGTAGTTTTTAGCGTGAGCAGGTACTTGTTTGACATGAGTTTAATAAGGAAAAGGGAAGGCATGACATTTTAGTGGAAAATATATTAAGCACCTTTTGTCTTGCACTTGCACTTTAGGTTGGTCTTATGGAACTTATGACCAACATTGTACTCATTTTGTACTATATCAAAGGAAAAAGTATTAATTGCATACTGCACTTTGTACATATTATGCAGAATGTGATCCAATGTAACCCCTCAATATCTTGTAAAACTTCTTTTTAAATATTTTTATTATTTTAAACTGCTAAGAAAGGTCTTCATTGGGTATACATTCAAAATAGTAATGTAATGGTCTGTCGGTACTTTTCAAATGTTTTTATTACATATGTGTATGTATTTTTTATGGTTTTTAAACCGAAATAAAGATTATTGAATTATTGAAAGGGTGAAAGGATGGATGAAAGGCTGGATGGCTGAGTGAAAGAATGGGTGGATGCGTGAAAGGGTGGATGGATGGATGGATGAATGAGTGAAAGGAATGATGGTTGAGGGTGAATGAATTGATGGATGGGATGAGTGAAAGGGAGGTTGGGCAGATGGATGGAGTGAAAAGATGGATGGATGAAGAGAAAGGGTAGTTGGATGAGCAAAAGGATAAATGAACGCATAAAAGAATGGATGGATAAAAGGGTGGATGGATGAATGAAAGGGACAGTGGATGCAAGGATGAAAGGGTGGATTGATGAGTGAAAGAATGCATGAGTGAAAGGGAGGGTGGGTGGATGAAATGGGGATGGATGGGTGAGTGAAAGAATGGATGAATGAGTGCCAGGGAGGGGGGGATGGATGAACATATGAGTGAAAGCATGGATGAGTGTGTGGATAAGTAAAAGGGTAAAGGGATGAATAGATGAGTAGTTGGATGGAGGGATGAGTGAAAGGATGGATGACTGGATCACTGATTGAAAGAGTGGATACATGGATGAGTGAGAGGGAGGACAGATGGATGGGATGGATAGATCAATGGATAGATAGGCTTTGAGATGGATGCATAGGATTTGATATGGATGGGCTGACGGACAGAATAGTGAAAGACTGAATGATAGATGAAAGATTGAATGGATGACAAAATATAAAGGTGGAATTGGGGATATTGCCAGGTGTATGGAATGATTAATGGATAAATACTTGGATGGAAGAGGTAAGAGAGCTTTTCTGGGGAGGATTGTGATGACTTGCTTTCTTTGCTTGGCACCATAAGAGCTTTGGTTCAAAGTGGGGGGTATTTTAATTTTCTGGCTACCCCCTTGTGGCAAGTCATCCAGACAATGACACTGATGAGAAAACTAATTCGAAATCAATCTGGGGCAATTGCCTTGTTATCAATAACTCAAGGTCAGCCAATAACAACAAGATGAAAATGTAGTCTGGATTAACATATTTTTACAGTATTTGTTTATACTAATGTGTATAAGAGGAAATGAGCCCAGCTGATGTTTGTAAACCTTGCGAGAGAACTCTCTATCCAGGATACTGATAACTGCAGCTTCTTGCTGTAAACAGGAATGCAGTACACTGCATTCTAAGAAAATCTAAATGCAAGTTAAGTCCCTTACTATTCTCATAGTTTAGAACATAGAAGCAGGCTTTTGGGTGCTAGATTGCCATATTACATTTTGAGTGTGGTAGAAAATTTCATAATATTCTTAGTTAGTAACCTATATCAGTGCGGGTTTAATACTTTTTTGTATGGGTCTGTCATATGTGCTAAGCAACATGATTAGACTTTTCAAATAAAACCCTTTTTAAATATAAAGTATCTTTTCTCTTATTGGAGTGTGATATTCTAAAGAACAAAGGGGCATATCTACAAGGCCCGCGATAATTATCGCTAAGGGCGCTTAGCACGATTAAAGTTATCGCCGGCTATCGCTGGATAATATTGCTGGGATAGCGCGTTATCATCAACGGCTATCTCCAAAGCGATAAAATATCCAGCTATAGCGGCGAAATGCTGCAATATCGCTGGTAATCCAGCAATAAAATGTCAGCGATAGGTAATTCGTTGATGTTAAACCATGGTGAATTTAGCATGACAATCCACCCCCCATAGTGCAATATGGCTAAGTCAGAAATTAACCTGGCGTTAGAAACCAGCGTTAATTGGGTCCTTGCGCGACTTTCATAGTCGCAACGCGGGTATGGGGCATTCTTGTTGATAGCGCGAAGCCGTGATATTGATGTTTTGTCATGTAGTGAATGTCAGGAATGCCTACCTTGCATCTCATTAGCGATGAGATGCAAGGCATTAGTGAAATGTGCGATGACACAAGGTAACACACGCTAATGCCTGTTAGTGTGTCCTTGTTAATACAGCGTTAGGATTATCGCTGCTTTACGGCTGAAAACGGCCGCTAAAGCGGCGATGATTGTCTTGATGATTTGCCCCAAAATTGGGTTTTAATTTACACTGTAACCCAGAAAGAATGAAGCCCATAAAAACTATATATTGAGCCGCATTGTGCAGGCTGAGGCACGGGGGTCAAGACTGATTTGTATATAGCTGTGTCTGAACTGGAGTGGCGAAGTGAGCCAAAGAACAATGATGGATTCAACCCAGATCTGTGACTGGGGGTGAGAGCCTGAAAAGTTTCAGCACTCCGTCCATCATCTCCTTGTTTATGCTTTGTTTGTCCTAAGTTTGCAAGGTATGGCCAGACGTGGTTCCCTTGCTCACTTTGCCACTGGATTCAAGCTAGCCTGGATGATGAGGGCTGATAGCTGACAACGGGTCCCAGAATGCTTGTTTTCGTTCCAGGGAAAACATGGCTATGCAGTTCGGGCTGGGCCTTTCCCATGAGGCACAGGGTCAAGACGGATTTGCATATAGCTGTGTCTGAACTGGGGTGACGAAGTGAGCTACAGAACGATGATGGATTCAACCCAGATCTGTGACTGGGGGTGAGTGTCTGAAAAGTTTTTGCGCCTGTCCATCATCTCCTTGTATTTGCTGTGGTCTCTTCCAGCCCTCCGCCTTCATCCACTTTTTTCACCAAAATGTAAATTAGGTACTTTGGACAGTTTGTATTGTAGGATCACTGGACCACATGGCACCAGTTTATCAGCTAATCACAGCTGTCTTGAGTCCTAGATGGGCTAAAAACAATGGGTGACTCTGGGCAACTGAAGTGTTAATCACTGGGTTGTAATATTTATTGGAGCTGGCGTGTACTCTTTACGTGGCTTGTTGGCAGTACTCGCTGCTCGTCTAGTGGTCTTAATTTTAATTATTTCAGTGTATACCCCATGTGCGTAGCATGTGGTCGTTTTGCATGCAAATTGCCATTTTAGAGAGTGCTGTCAAAGAGTGTGCGGGGAAGTCCGTGTTGCTACCTGTTTGCTGTTGGTTCTGCTTCGAGCTCTGGGGAACCATGCCCTCTCAGAAGTTCATGTAGTATTGTGTCCCAGCTTTCTGCAATTAGGATTTTTCGCAGGCCCAATGCGCCCTCCCTGCACAGTGCTGCACTTTCATCCGTGGCCTAAACCTGTAGAGAGTGAGCACCATCGTTGTGTGATCAACCTTTTCGTGACAGTTAGTCCCAGCTCAAAGAACCAAGAGGTGACTCTCAGACTCTTGGTGTTTGTTTAGAGGTGCAAAATGCGTGTCTCCCAGTTCTGGGTATTAATCGGTCTGTGCAGCGGCTTAGTATGGACACCACTGACTCCCAGTATTCCCTCAATTTCGGGCAGTTCCAAATCATGAGCAAGAGGTCAGCATCAGCGGCCTGGTAGCGTGGACAGGCGGCATCAGCACCATCGTAAATTCTATTAATTTTAGCTTGGGTGAGGTATGCCCTCTGGGTGATGAAGTATTGCATGAGACAGAACCTCATGTTTCATGGGACATTGACTGGCCCTTCCAGTACCCTGCTCCAATCTGCATCCGTAAAGGGACGTTGCAAGTCCCGCTCCCAGCGTGCCTGCAGGGACAGCAGAGGTGTCGCTGTATGGTACCTGAGGGAGGCGGTGAACCACATGACGAGGTGCCTGCCTCAGCCCATCACATGCAGGTATTGGATGGTTAAGTGTGTTGGGGGTTCCATTTTCATGTCCTCCATGTGCTTATGTAGTGCAGCTATAATTGTTTGATGTGTGAGGAATTCACCAGTGCCACCCCAAGGCTATCGACAAGTGAGTCAAAGAACGCTAGGTTCCCTTCATGGTATAGGTCTCCTACATCCTGTAATCCATTCTCTGTTAGGTTTCGTACCTCACAGGTTGTGATTGGGCCATGCCTCTTAGGTGTGCCCACCAGTGGAAATGCAGGGGCATATGGCCTAACGCTGTGCATCAGGAGTAGGTATCTGCGGTAGCATCTGTACGCTACATGTAGTGGCAGCTGTGGCAGTAGCCTTCGCTTGTTGCATGGATGGAATAGGGAAAGTAAGGCTTGGTGGGCCAGCACCGGGAGGCTAGTCGCTGTGTCTGCCAAGTACTGCTCAGAGAGCCAATGGGCTACCCATTGCAGTTGGGCGGCTAGGTAGTAATGCTCTAGGTTTGGCAGAACTATCCACCCTTGGTCTGTCAGCAGGTAAAACTTCTGGAGAGCTACTCTGTTGCAGGAGGCCCCCCAGATATGTTCCCGTACCATCTTCTCTAGGGTTTTAAAAAGGGGTGGCAGGAGGTATATGGGAATATTAGCTAAATAATATGAGTTGTGGCAGAACTACTATCTTCATTAGAGCCATGCAGCCCATGGTTGTTAGGGGAAGCATCCCCCAGAATGTGATCTGTAAACTGATAGAGGTCATGGCCCTGCCTAGATTGTCCTCAAGCAAGTCCTCTGGGCGATGGTATATTTGGATCCCTAGGTATCTAAAGGTCTACGTCTGCCACTTAATGTTCATGCCTTGGAGCGCGTAGTGCGGGTCGAGAGAGGCCTCACCAAATGGAAAAAGGCAGGACTTGGATGCAATGACAACCAGCCCGAACATGGCAGCAAACTCCCCAAGGAGGCGTTCTACCTCCCTTGGGATTGAGCGCACATCTCTTAGGTATGGAAGGAGATCATCAGCATATAGTGAGATAATTTGCATGCTATCACCCAATGGGATCCCCCATCCTGCGCCCTTCGCCGGGAACATCACCGCCAATGACTCTATAGCGAATGAAAACAGCAACAGGGATAGCGGACATCCCTGCCTAGTGTCTCTTTGTACCTTGACTAGGGCAGACATGTATGGGTCCGTCTGTTCTCTCACCACTGGGTCAATGTAGAGTAGCCGGATCATCCTGTTGAACGATTCCCCATGCTCATATAGTGGCAGCACCATGAAGAGGAAATCCCACTTCAGGGTGTCAAAAGCTTTATCTAGAACTAATATCAGGCATCCCGCCTGGGCCACTGCTCTGATATATATTTAGCGATCCTGAAGTACCGACGGAGGTTCAGAGAGGTGCTTCGTGTTGGGACAAACCCATTTTTGTCATCATGCACTAGTAACTGAACCAGGAGCGCTGCCTGTCTATGAGCAATTTCACCAAGATTTTGTAATCGGTATTTAAAAGAGAAAAAGGCCTATACAAAACCAATTTCATGGAATCTCTGTCCAGTTTGGGTAACAAGACTAGTCGCGCTTCATTCAGAGTCTGCAGGAGGGCAGATTTGCCTATTGCTGTGGCATAGACTGCTTGGAGGCACGGCACCAACATTGCAGCATATGCTTTGTAGAACTCAATCAATCAATCAATCATTCCCTCTTGACCCTTAGATCTGCGCTTATTAATTGCAGATCACTGAGCAAATACGCCATCGACATCTGGCAGTCCCTCCGGGACAACAACTGGGACCTGCTCTTCCTAACTGAAACGTGGCTGAACGACACCACGAACCCCGCCATAACCCTTGCCTTACCGGAGGGCTAAAGTATTAGTTGCGCTAACAGACCCAATGGAAAACCGGGAGGTGGTGTCGCCTTAATCCACAAATCCATATGGACGGTTACCCTTCCCCCATTCGACCAAATTGACTGTATAGAAGGCTTGCCTTTTAGTATTCAAACCTCTCCGTCCTCCTCCTGCTCGGGAATACTTATCTATCGCCCCCCCATTCCAATACCTCGCACTTACCGGCTCTGGTGGATTATATCATTCAGCTTAGCACACGATATGCTAACTTCACCGCCTTAGGAGACTTGAACCTCCATGTTAACAACGATTCCTGTTCGCACAGCAGCTACTTTATCTCCACGCTTGCGGCCTGCAACCTAGTCCAAATAATAACCCTACCCACGCACAAAGCGGGTCACACACTGGACCTAATCTGCTCCAATTTACCTTCTATCCGGGCGGCTCCCCCTATTCCGGTTATTTGGTCGGACCATTTCCTTATCTCTTTCGAGATTGACATCCCTCACCCCACGAGACCCATCATCACTCCTAAAACATCTGGCAGAAACTGGAGCCGCATCACCCCTGATGCGCTCCTGAAACACCTAAAAAACACCCAACCCTGCCCGTCGTCTGACCCCGACCAAGCAATCGACCACCTGGACGCATGGATCTGTCTGGCCTTAGATGCCCTGGCCCCCATTAAACCCATCAAAACCCATAGGGCGGTACCTTCAGCCCCTTGGTACTCCGAGGAGCTTCGGCAGAAAAAGGCCTCCTGTAAATCTCTCGAACGCCTCTGGAGGTAGAACTATTCCCCGGACAGCAAAACCATCTATAAAACTGCCCTCAAAGAATATCGCAGAATGATCGAGGAGCATAAGCGGGATTTTCTGGCCTCCAGAATCAAACTCGCAAGCAATGGCGCTAGGGAGATTTTCAACATAGTTAGATCCTTCACAGACCCCAACGCGCTGATCCGATCCCAGGCCGCCTCTCAGGCGCTATGCGATAAACTCTCACAATTTTTTGAGGACAAAATCGAGACTATTTACTCATCCTTTCCCACCCCCAATAGAGAAGGAGGAGAAGAGCAATCCATCTCTCTCACACCTCCGCCATCCTCCCTGTCTGAATTTGCAGTAATATCGGAAGCCGATTCTATGACAGAACTACTTAAATGTAAATCAGGTTCTCCAAACGACCCTTGGCCAGCCAAGGAATACAAAAAACTGGCACCCCTACTTAATCCCTACCTGAACCACATTTGGAATGACTCCCTGAGAACGGGTAGCTTCCCTACCAAATGGAAACATGCTTCCCTAGTCCCCATTCTGAAGAAGCCCAATTTGGATCCCGACCTCCCCTGCAACTACAGGCCTATTTCCCTTTTGCCTGCCCCAGCTAAGATCCTGGAAAAGCTGGTACACTCTCAGTTGGCGAACTACATCGAATCCAATGGGCTCCTCCATGACTCCCAGCATGGCTTTAGGTCGGGCCATAGCATGGAGTCGGCCCTTATCGAAATGGCCGACTCGGTGAGGTGGACGCTTGACCGAGGGTCGAGGGCGGTGTTAGTGTTGCTGGATCTCTCAGCAGCATTTGACACCGTCTCTCATAAGATCTTGCTGAGAAGGCTGGAGGACTTAGGTTTGGGCGGCTCGGTGTTGAAATGGCTGTCATCTTATCTCTCCGACCGTACACAGCAAGTTTTCACCCCTCCCTTCACTTCCTCTGCCAGACCACTTAAATGGGGAGTCCCACAAGGTTCTTCCCTAAGCCCGCTTTTGTTTAATGTTTATTTCACCCCCCTGGCCAAGCTGATTGCTCAGACTGGGATTAAATCCACTTCCCATGCTGACGACATTCAGCTACTCTTCACGTTCGATACCCCCTCCGCTTCTGCCTTCGACCCGCTGAAATCCTGCCTTAGAGACATCTCTAGTTGGATGGATGCCAACTCCCTCCGTCTCAATACTGGCAAAACGGAGATCTTGTTTTTCAACTCACCTTCTCCCCTTGATTCTAGTCTATGGTGGCCAGAAGACCTGAGTCAAGCCCCCACGCCCAAAGACTCGGTGAGAAACCTAGGAGTATGTTGGGACAACCACCTCAGTTTCAACACTCAGGTACAAACAGTAGCAGCCTCCTGTTTCTTTAAGATCAGAACTATTAAACGGCTCATTAATTATCTGCCGGAGGACTGCCGTAAGACTGTGATCCAGGCATTAATCACATCCCACCTCGATTATGCCAATGCCCTTTACCTTGGCATCACAGCGGGCCTGTGTCACAAACTACAGACGGTCCAAAATGCCGCCGCTCGACTGGTGGAGAGAATCCCTGCCAGACATCATATCTCTCCACATCTCCGTAAACTGCACTGGCTACCCATCGCTAAAAGATGCGTTTTCAAAGCAATGACGCTGGCTTTCCGTGCATCTAAAGGCAACGGGTCGGCCCATCTGAAAAACACCCTGCGTCCGTACGTCAAATCCAGGGCATTACGCTCCAATTCTCTACTTTTCCTGGAAACTCCACCATTTAAACGATCACGTGCAGGTGGAAAAACCTTTGAGGTCTGCGCCACTCAGCGTTGGAACAAGCTCCTGGTAGCTCTACGCACCTGCCAAACAGAATCAGCATTCCGTAAGTCCCTGAAAACCCATCTCTTTTCCTCTTAATCTGGCATCTCGATCCTGTACCTCCTGTCTGCAGAGTTTTCAGCGCCGGGACGCCCCGTTGGGGCAGCTGCGCGCTTTATAAAATACACAAATAAATAAATACATAAATAAATTTGGAAAGCGCACTACATACCCGCGAGGGTCTCAAGGTACTGGGGAGGGGGGAGGCACTACTGATCGAACAGCCAGGTCTTGAGTATCCTCCTGAAGGTCAGCAGGTCTTGGGTCTGTCGTAGGCTCAGAGGGAGGATGTTCCATGTCTTGACGGCAAGGTGGGAGAATGATCTCTTGCCAGTGGTTGTTATTAGGATGCGCGGGACAGTGGCGAGTGAGAGGTCGGCATAGCGTATCTGGCGTTTGGGGATGTAGAAGGAGAGCTGTCTGTTGAGGTAGGCTGGGCCGGTCTTGTGGAGTGCTTTGTGTGCGTGGATGAGGAGCTTGAAGGATATGCTCTTGTTGACGGGGAGCCAGTGCAGGTTTCTCAAGTGGGGGGTGATGTGGCCATGTCGTGTGTTGAGGATCAGTCATGCTGAGGCGTTTTGGATGCGTTGTAGTCGTTTGATGAGCTTGGTCGAGGCTCCTGCATAGAGCGCGTTTCCGTAGTCGAGTCTGCTGCTGACGAGGGTCTGGGTGACTGTCTTTCTTGTATCTGTAGGGATCCATCTGTAGATCTTGCGGAGCATGCAGAGGGTGTTGAAGCAGGAGGGGGAGACAGCGTTGACTGGCTTGGTCATTGAGAGCGTTGAGTCGAGAATGATTCCCAGGTTGCGTGCGTGGTCGGTGGGTGTCGGGGCTGCACCCAGTGCCGTCGGCCACCAGGAGTCATCGGGAGAACTCCGACGGGAGCCCATCTGGACTCAGGGTCTTTCCTGTTGCTAGTGCAGCTATGACCTCCCTAATCTCTTCTTGCTCAATCAGGGCACATAGCGCCTCGCTTTGTTCTGGAGTGATGGTGGGTAGGTGTATTGTGGAGAAAAATGTTCTCGCTTTGTCTCGGTTTAGCGGGGTAGCAGCCTTGTAGAGGGCTGTGTAGTGTTTGGTCATGTCTGCATGAATTTCATGTTGAGTATATGTTGTGGGGCCACCCGCAGGGCGTATCACATGTATCGGGTGTCTGGGTTGTCCTTGCCACAGAAGACAGGCCAATAGCCTGCTAGGCCTATCTGACAGCACATGCGTGCACGCTGAGTGTGTCTTATAATTGAGACATCGCAGCTGCTCTGACAGGCTACAGAGTTTGCTTTGTTTCTTTCCCAGTTGTTGTGGGTTGCTTGCACCTTGCACCAATTGGGTTTCGTGGGGTAGAAGATCCTACTCAACTATCCCTATGTATCTGGTGAATTGCTTGCGTATATTCTAGACCAGCCCCATACTGCTCCCCCTCATTACTACCTTAAATGCCTCCCATTCAGAGGATATGCTTCATGTGGACCCAGCGTTGTTTTGAAAGTATTGTGCTGTCACTGTTCTAATGAAAAAGGACACTTGATGGACAGAATGCAGAACAATGTCATACATTCACCCCAGTACAGAGATCTGGGCCTAAATCCATCATTTATTTGCTCACCATGCCATTCCAGTTTGGACCCATCCATATGCAAATCAGTCTTGACCCTGCGCCCAATGGGACCAGTCCAGCCCGAACTGCCAGGCCAGGACCTCCCTGGGCTGGAAACAAGCATCCTAGGACCGGTTTTGGGCTTTCAGCCCTCATCAGCCAGGATAGCTTGATTCCAGTGGCATGGAGAGCACGGGACCCACGTCTGAGCATACCTGTCCCACTCGGGGTGACAAATGCAAAAAGGACAATTGATGGTCAGAATGCAGAACAATGTCATACATTCACCCCAGTACAGGGATCTGGGCCTAAGTCCATCATTTCTTTGCTCACCATGTCAATCCAGTTTGGACCCAGCCATATGGAAATCAGTCTTGACCCAGCGCCCAATGGTAACAGTCCAGCACAAACTGCCAAGCCAGGTCCTCCCTGGACTGGAAACAAGCATCCTTGGACTGGTTTCGGGCTTTCAGCCCTCATCAGCCAGGATCTCTTGACTGGGGGTGAATGTTTTGATTTGTTCTGCATTCCGTCCATCAATTGTGTTTCTTTTGCTTTCTCGCCCTAAGTGCACCGGGTATGCCCAGACGTGGGTTCTGGGCACACTGTGCCACTATAATCAAGCTATCCTGGCTGAACCCCCGAAACCGGTCCTAGGATGCTTGTTTCGGGTCCAGGGAGGACCTGGCTTGGCAGTTCGGGCTGGACTGTTCCCATGAGGCACAGGGTCAAGATATATTTGCATATTGCCAGGTCTAAACTGGGGTGCCATAGTGAGAAAAAGAATGATGGATTTAACCCAGATCTCTTGACTGGGGGTGAATGTTTCAATTTGTTCTGCATTCGGTCCATCAATTGTGTGTCCGTCACTGTTTCTAAGGTGGCGCCAGCTGGAGATGCCAGATAGGGCCTATGGGAGGGCCACCATCCCAGGTCAGCTGCAACAGCTGGGGGTTGTGGTCAGAATTTGTGCAACCTAATTAGTCAATGGTTTTATTGAGCAGCAATAACAACAGGGAACCTACAATCCAGTCCAGTCGCACATGCAGGTCGTGTACTGGGGAGTAGAAGGAGTACACTCTGACTTCCGGTTTACTGGCATGCCAAATATCCTCTAGGGACCAATGTGTAAGCCAGTCACTCAGGGTCAGCACATTTTAGGAGGCTGATGTACGTGTCACTGGGGGAAAGGAGTGGTCTAAAAGAGGGTCAAGCACTGAAATGAAGTCCCCTCTCAGGAGCTATGGGATATCAGCTGACGGTGCAAGCAGGCATGTGAGTTGGGGTAAGAAGGCTGGCTGGTCTGTATTCGGGGCGTACATGGAGCCTATGATGATAGACTGCCTGTTTAATCGGCCTTTCACAAGAACATATTGGCCGGCCGGATCTGTCTTTACCTCTTCTGCTATGAAAGGGGTGCCAGCTCTAATCCATATCAGCAACCCTCTGGGCTGAGTGGAGTAGTTAGTGTTGAACACCTGCCCTCGGCAGCGCCTGCGTAGCCTGGAGGCCTCTAATTGTGTAGTCTGCGTTTGCTGCAAAACTACTATGTTGGTGTCTCTTCGCTGCAAGTACGAGTAAATGGAATAGCATCTAGCTGGGGTGTGAATACCTCTCACATTCCTTGTGATTACATTGGCTTGCATCACGTGTGGTTATGATGGGAGCGAGCATGGTGCCCCACCTGCCTTTGACTTGATGGCTCATTAGTGAAATAAGTGCGTGAGTGTGCCAACTCCATGTGGTATGCGCTTCGATGCGGGAATGCTTGAGAAGACATGAGCGGGTGTAAACAGTAAAACTTGGAGATAATTATCAGAGTGGAACTCCAACTGGGGCCCTCCCGAACTTTGCCGTAGACACATTCTGCTTCAACAACGTTAGCATAAAGTGGGGTTGATGTGTGCGGTGGCGACTGACTTGTTGTTCAACAACAAAGGGAGAGCAAGGGAGAGGAGACACTCTCTCAGTCCCCAACCAATCGTTCATAAACAAAAAGAGAGAGAGGTCAGAACAATCTCTGATCAAACTTTCAGGGATTTTTAAGGACCACACGAAACGGAGTCAGAAATAAGGTTAGCACACCCAATTTGGGTGATGAAGAAAGCCCTCACACACCGACCTAGTCAGTGTCATGCTTCATCATCGGGCCCCACCAAAGAGGCCGAGTGCCTCTTTGGTGTGCTACGACGCCAGATAGACTGCGGAGCGGGTTGTGTGGGGAGGGCGTGCTCTAGATTACAGTGAATTAATTTAAAAGTGCCTTAAAACGAGTATCAAAAACAAAATTTAATGAGTGATCCCTAAGGCACAAAGAGTATTAAGTGTCTGGATTTAGTTGCCAAGGATTATGGTTGGTTAAATACAGAATATACTCAAAATAGATTTACTTAGTCAACATGTTTCTGCCATAAGGGTGGTTGTTTACCAAGGCATTCGTCAGGACTAAACCCCGGCGGTATGGGCTCTCTAATCACCCACCCTAACCTGGGGACGTGAAAGTGAAAATTAAAAAGGTGAAAAAAGTGCTTAAAAAAGGGGGAAGAGTAAGTTACTCATTCCAAAAAAACTCCTTAAATTTTGGAGTATAACAGCACCTGTAAAGAAGAAGGGACAAACAAACAGAAGACAAACAACAACATAATTAATATATGCCCTTCTGAATTGTCATCGTGCTCCATGATGTGTGGCTTAGAAGTGGTTTACCCAAAGTAACCAATGTATTTACAGCACCTTCCAAATAGCCCCTATAGGAAGATAGCGCATAGCTCTGGGAAGTGCAGTGCTAAGGGTGTACTATTTACAAGGAACAGACTAAAATGGGGGGGTTTTAAAAAACACAAATGCGTGAAATCCTTCTCGTCATCTATGCTCCTGTGGAAGCGTTACATAGATGACGTTTTATTACTTTGGACTGGGAGTGACACCGATCTTGAACACTTCTTGGTTTGGATTAATACCCTAGATCGCAATCTGCGGTTTACCAACACCAAAAGCAGATCGGAGATAGTCTTCCTTGATGTAGTAATCTCTGTGCACGGAACAGTCCTGGAAACAAAAACCCACCATAAGCCAACTGCGAAAAACAACCTCCTGCAGTTTAGCAGCTTCCACCCCCGCCCGCTTAAGGAGAATCTCCCTTACGGGCAGTATCTCAGGCTGAGACGCAACTGCACCTCCCTTTCAGACTTCAAAGAACAGTCCAATACTCTGACTGGGAAACTGAAAGATAGAGGCTACCCTACACCTATCCTGACCAAAGGTTTCAAGAGAGCTCGAAATCAACCAAGAGAGGCTTTGCTAGAAGACAAGGTCACTGAACCTGACTCAACTCCACTTACGTGCGTCACCACGTACAGCAGTCTTTCAAATTTTATGAAAAAATCAATCAATAAACACTGGTCAATACTGACTTCTCATAGAGAGAATTGGGAGAAACCCCTTTTTTCTTTCAAGAAAGGACGTAGCCTAAGAGACTCCCTGGTGCACACCCGTCCAAGAACTACACCCATTGAATCTACTCCGACAGTCACCGGTGCCTGGGGGATGCCCAGAGTCGTAGGGCACTACCCGTGCTCCAACTGCAGCGTTTGTCACCTAACCGAAGCCACAAAAACTCTGTCACTTGAAGCTGGAAAAGTATGGACTCAAAGGGACCACACGAATTGTAACACCATGAACGTTGTGTACCTGATTACATGTCCCTGCCAGCAACGCTACGTCGGTATGACTACGCGCAAGATAAAACAACGGATCGGCGAGCACCGAAGTAATGTCAGATGCAAGAAACTAACCACGAAACTAAGCCGCCACTTCTTTGACAAAAACCACACCCCAAACGACATGAGGTGGACAGTAATTGAAGTGGTCAGTGGCCCAACAAACATCGCTAAAAGACTATTTGAAAAAGAGCAACGTTGGGTGTATCGTTTGGGCACCAATGTAAATGGGCTTAACGATGACATCCCATGGAGCTCAGTACTAACATAAGGGTACAGTCCACACCATCACTCTTTTATTGGTCTTCCAACCTGAATACAATCTGGGTGGACCTTAAAACAGTAACCCTGATCTCCTTGGTTTAGTTTGTGTACCATTACTCTTGGTTTCTGGGTTTGCCACTTCAGCATGTACCAAGCCTGCATGTCATGAGCAGCGTTGCTGCACTGCTGCTTATTGATTAATCTAAACCCCTGAATCTGGGTTGTCCTTAGCTTTTTGTTTGTGTATCATTACCCCTGGTATCCGGGTCTGCCACTACAGCATGTACCAAGCCTGCATGTCATGAGCTGCTGCATATCGATCAATATAACCCCTTACTCGACCTAGTGCATGGCTGTGTCATTCCATTTACCAGCACTAGGCACCCCTCTATCAGCGCTCCTGGCTCTGTATAGTAGGCGAATCGATTTATGGAGCATGTGCACTCCGCCTCTGTAACGGGGTTTATTGCAATGCCAGCGCCTCGATTTCCTTTCATTAGATACTAGCCCAGCGCCCCTGCCTTCGAACATATGGCACTAACACGGCGTGTTTACTATTGATTCTACACACTAAGCATCGCTGTATCAATTGGTCCACTGAGAGAGCCGGCCGGCAACCAAGCCTCGCTCTCACTCTGGACCGCACCTTCCAGGGTGGGCGGGTGCGTTCCTAGCCTCGCTCTGCGGCGGAACACGCCCACCCGGAAACAGCGCGCAGACGCGACTGTTTCCCTTAAGATCCGCATTGCTGGCCCCGTTTTCCCATCTTCGGGGTCCGGTCTGGAGGCTGCAACTAGGTTTCCGGCGGGTCGAGAGCACCGAGGGCGTGAGTAGACCCTCTGAGGTCGCTCGTCTTCGACGATCTAAGCTAAGTGTCCACAATTGCACAGGTTACTGCAATGGTTCTTCTCTTTCTCCTAGGATGTGCCAGGTTCGCTCCGATCCCCTCCCGTGACCCATGGTGCCAATAGCGCCCATTTTGAAAGTGAGATTTCTATCTAGAGATACCAACTTGAGGGGCACAGACCTTTGAGGTCCATTGATCCCTTCAGAAGGATTTCACGCATTTGTGTTTTTTAAAACCCCCCCATTTTAGTCTGTTCCTTGTAAATAGTACACCCTTAGCACTGCACTTCCCAGAGCTATGCGCTATCTTCCTATAGGGGCTATTTGGAAGGTGCTGTAAATACATTGGTTACTTTGGGTAAACCACTTCTAAGCCACACATCATGGAGCACGATGACAATTCAGAAGGGCATATATTAATTATGTTGTTGTTTGTCTTCTGTTTGTTTGTCCCTTCTTCTTTACAGGTGCTGTTATACTCCAAAATTTAAGGAGTTTTTTTGGAATGAGTAACTTACTCTTCCCCCTTTTTTAAGCACTTTTTTCACCTTTTTAATTTTCACTTTCACGTCCCCAGGTTAGGGTGGGTGATTAGAGAGCCCATACCGCCGGGGTTTAGTCCTGACGAATGCCTTGGTAAACAACCACCCTTATGGCAGAAACATGTTGACTAAGTAAATCTATTTTGAGTATATTCTGTATTTAACCAACCATAATCCTTGGCAACTAAATCCAGACACTTAATACTCTTTGTGCCTTAGGGATCACTCATTAAATTTTGTTTTTGATACTCGTTTTAAGGCACTTTTAAATTAATTCACTGTAATCTAGAGCACGCCCTCCCCACACAACCCGCTCCGCAGTCTATCTGGCGTCGTAGCACACCAAAGAGGCACTCGGCCTCTTTGGTGGGGCCCGATGATGAAGCATGACACTGACTAGGTCGGTGTGTGAGGGCTTTCTTCATCACCCAAATTGGGTGTGCTAACCTTATTTCTGACTCCGTTTCGTGTGGTCCTTAAAAATCCCTGAAAGTTTGATCAGAGATTGTTCTGACCTCTCTCTCTTTTTGTTTATGAACGACTGACTTGTTGTGCCCTTGAGGTTTAGCTCTTGTGTAGTCCCTTGCAGAGGGCAGCAGGATTCATTGAGTTATTTATGCAGCTGCGATGTTATGGCTGCTTCGTATCCCTCTAAACAAAAGTTGTGCGCATGGTCGTCTCCCTCTTCTGTCGCCCCCAGGAAGGCAGCACATCGGACGGGCATATTGCAAGTCTATATGTGCTAGATAATGTCATCAGAGGTCTGCGGTGTCACCACAGGGAGGTGCAACGAGTCCAGTTCCTCCAGCCACGAATGAGCCCACTCCTCCTCATTCTTGGTTTGGGTAGATTAGGTGTCTGGGTCTGAGCCATGATGCTGGTCATTTATCGCTGCTGCAATCTGCAGGGCTTTTTGGCGCTCTGTGATGATCTGTACCAGGATGGGGAGCGTGATCTGCGTGGCTGACTGTGTTGCGGCATTGTGCTTTATTCTTTTCCTTGGACTCCTGTCTTATTGCGTTCCCTGTTTTGTCCCTGGCTTCGTATGCTCCTTGATTAGCCCCATTTCCTCCAGCCATTTCAAAGTCTCTGCAGGGAAGCCAATGAAATGCGTAGATACATCTGCCACCACCCGGAGTCGGGCCGGGAACCAGAGGGAGTAGTGCATATTTTGCTCCTGGAGGCATTTCTTCGCTGATTGGAAGGAGCTTCTGCATCTCTAGACTTGGGTGGTGTAGTCTGGGAACAGCATGACACGGGTATTGTTCACTGTTATACCAGAGGAATTTTGGGGCTTCTTTGGGATACCGTTTCTGTCTCTATAGTTTAACAACTGAATCAGGAAGTGCATGGGCCTTGTTCCAGGGGGGCCTGCAGGCCAGAACCCTATGTGCGCACTCCACAGCGAACTGAGGGGACAGCGCTCCTTCAGGTAAAAGGTCTTGTAGTCACCGCCCTCACTAGGACACTGGGTCCTGGCCCTCGAGGTCCTCCGGCAATCCCACCACCTGCACGTTGTTGCGCCGAGACCAGCCCTCAGAGTCTACCAGCCTCTCCTCCAAGGCCTGGATCCTGGTTGTGAGGTTGAGCATTGTGGTTGTGTTCAAGTTAGTGGCAGGGCGAATTTCCATGATTGCCGTTTCATGTGACTGTACTTTGTCTGCTAGCTTCTTATGGTCTACTTGCAGCAGCGAGAAGTCGGTGGCCACTCTGTCTTTGCCTCTAAGGAGGAGCGAGTTTGTTCTAGTGTTGTGCCAAGCTTCTCAAATGTCTTCAGGACTGTGTCCAATGTTGTAGACAGCGATTGGTTTAGCATCACGTGTGGCCTGTGTAGTAGTGTACCGTAGTTGACCCATGACCAGCTATTGAGCAGTAGGCAATGTCTGCCCAATTCAAAGTCACTGCCTTGGGGGGGAAGCCCACCTTGGGTATGTTAATGTTGCAGGGTCCCAGTCCGTACCTTCCCTACACCGTTTAGGGGATGGGGCGACCAGAGTCCACCAGCACCAGTGAGAGACGGGAGGAGAGTCTCTCACAGTAACCGGGCTCAGGCCTCTTACCGCGGGTCTCCGTGCAGGTCTCCGAGGCGGGGCAGCAGGCAAAGTGTGACGGCGTGCCTCGTGTGCTCTGGCGCGGTACCACTTGTGCCTTGGGGCTCTCTACAGAGAAGAGGAAGGGGAGAGCAGGCCCCGCGTGTGCCACTCCTCTGCTTAGTGTTTGCCAGTGGATCAGTCTCAACAGTCTCTCCCGCTGCCGTGTGTTCTAACCTGGCTTCAGCCACCCACCCCCTCTTGGGGGCTTCTGTCCTGCTTTTCTGTGGCCCTAGGTTCTTGTTGCCATCGCAACAGCACGGGCCTCCGGTCATGCCACAGAAGAGGTGCTCAGTCTCTTTGGGGGCAGAGGGCGAGCATTCTTCGTGTCTTCTAGGCCTCCCTTATGGGCCCTGGGTGTGCAGGCAGTTAGGCCTCCGGCCGTGCTGCAGCAGAAGTGCTCAGTCACTTTGTGGGGGGGAGGGAGGAGTATGCCTCCCTTCCTCTAGGCCACACTCATGGGGCCCAGGCTTGTGGGCGCCTCTGTCTGGGCCTGTAGGCGTATCCAGTGTCTGCGCTGATCAAGAGCAAGAGGAAGGGGAAAATGGAACGGGCCCCGCTCAGACGTGCGCACTCCGTCAGGCACAACACGACCCCCGGGTCCTTCCCACACTTCCCTCCCTCTCCTCTTCTCACCTCTGCTCTTCAGTTGCACCACAGGCCCCCCTTGCAAAGGCGCAGAAGGCCACCCGCCTTACAGTCTTGGCTCGCCGTTCAGGGATCACTCGATCAGGCAAGTGCAGGTCGCTGCGCCCTCTGGTAGGACTCACGCCATGATCACGAAGTGCTACTTCGCTCTGCATTGCGCTGCGACATTGCAGCACCCCGGGTCTTCTCCACCTCACTTCCCATATTTCCTCGTTGCGGCAGGCACCTCCTCGGCAGGGCGTCTGGTACCGGCCCTCGTTACTGTAGTGCCGGTGGCCAGTCGCAAAGGCTTAAGGGTCTCGGAGGGCTCTGGGCTGGCTGTGGGATCATAAAGGTAGGAGTTGCCAACCACCACGTGGCCCAGGGCCCAACCGTCCTTTCTTGCCCTGCCGCTGTTGCTTCACCTCCCGGCTCTATGCAAACCTTTGGCCGGCGGGAGCAGGATCACTTGTTTGTGGTATGTGGATGCTGCCTCTTTTGGGGAGGATTTGCCGGATAACAAGGGCAAACAACGGAGCGATACTAAGGTGCGTCCTCCATCTTAGCTGCCTGGCCATGCCCTGTCGCAGTTGTGACTCATCCTAAAGTAGAGGGTTAATATGCATGGTGCAAAGAATGTGCACCATGCAAATCACCCACTGTATTTTTTTACGGATATAGCTCAGTGGGTTGCTGCTTTTGTCACAAAAATAATTTTGTTATTTACAGTTCATAAGTTACAACCCTAATATAAAGAGATGCATGCAGACTGCATGGTATAGGTTAGAACTTTATGTTTTCCCCCAATCTCATTATACTAATGTTTATATAAAGGTTAATTAGGGGAGGCATACATTCTTATTAGTAAAGCTAACCGCTGTGGTACATTTTAAATCAAGAGTTTGTGCTTCTCCAGACCAAACACTCTTAAATTATACTGCTTACTAGTATTGATGACATGTGACTTGTTGTTATCACTGTCCTGTGTTCTTGAATAAAGGAATTAATTAATAATGAAAATTCTTAAGGTACACACTACCTAGTAAAGTCCTCTAGTCGCCTCGTTTAGGCTTGTCTTCTGCCTTCTTTTCAGCATGTCGTGTGTTTTCTCTCTGCTCCTTCTGTGTCCTCTGCTGCCATATTTACTCTTCTCTTTCAACCTGGGCACACCTCTCTGCTTCGGGAATACGCCTCCCGTGTTCACCTGAAGTATTTCAGAAGCAGTAACACAAGCACATTATATGCATGATGATAATTCCAGCTTGAAAAAAAAATATTTACGAAACTGTGTAAGGCTTGCTGAAATGATGTAGTCCTTTGACATAAGCTGGTGCAGGGCTTGTTGTGACTTTCATAAGACCAATTCTGACCAATCATATCCACACACCATTGCGCACAGTATAAGCATATTAGGTTGTAGTAGGAGAGGCCTTGTAGTCAGACTACTGCGTAAATGTTTAATGCAGTGCTTCAAATGGGAATATAGAATTGTAGGTGCTCATTCTTTAGAGTACCTGTATGCTCATGAGAAGTGCCAGTACTCTCCCATTAAATGTATTGCAGCAGTAGTAAGAAGTGCAGGGACTCGCTCTTTCACACTAAAGAAGTGCTCAGTAAGTGGACAGTACCTGCCCATTCTAAACACTGGTTTAATGTGTTATTGAAGAGGAAGCTTGCTGCTGTTCACAGCCAGTCTGTGAACAGAAACCAGCCCTGGCAATTCCACTCAAAAGGCCCAGTGTGATGGCGTGGGGCCTCAGGGGGCAGGGATGCTACTGAGAAGTGCCGGCCCCGGCTTTTGTTACTGGTGCCAATACTACAGCACTACTGCAGAGCCTGCCCCCAGTAACAAAACCCATGGGTCAAAAACCTGCCCCACCCTCCAAGCGCACCGGGGAATGCCCGGTGGCCGCTACGGCCAGTCCGACCCTGTTGCTCTTACAGATTGTATTGAAACTAATGCCATTCACCCCTGGTTCGAATTCCCAGAGAACCTTACTTTTGTAAATCTTGACTCAAAAATGCCTGACGACAAGGAATCACGTGTAAAGCGAGCAAGGCCTGAGGAGGAAAGACGGCATTATGTGCGCACTATATGATATTCAGCTCCCTATTGATTAAACCCATTTGGTGGACTGAACATGAACCTAATAATCAGATCCTGCTTAAGCGCGCGCTTCCCCGGTAATTGACTCTCGCATATTGATTAAGTTGCTGATGTGTCCCAGCACTGCTCGGCGATAATGCAGCTGAGAACAGGCCTCGTCTCCCTGCAGTTCCCAGCACTCGCTGTACTGCTGTCACCACGCTCACTTTAATGGATAAAGCTGTCATCCCTTAGCTAGAATGTCTTCAGGCCCACAGACGAAATTAGTGGTTCAATAATTTATGGGACATGGAAAAAAACTTTACCCAACAACTCCGATTGATTACTGTAAGTGTTTTTTACTGCACTCATCTGCTTTGCATAAAGTCAGCGACTTTGGTTCGCTTGATTTTCACTTAGCCTTCAGCTTCCTTCAAGAATAAAACAACCAGTGCAACCAGTTCAGTGAAAGAGAGGGGGCCTTATTTATGAGGCCTTGAGACAGTTTTGCGCTTCCGTTGCGTCACTTTTTGTGACACATCGGCGGCATAAAACATGCCTCCTGTTGCACCCTATTTACAAAGTGACGCATCTCAGCAGATGCGTCACTTTGTAAACCCCTGCGCTACATTATACCTGCGTCAGGTATAATGAATGCAGGGTGGGCGTTTCCACATAAGTAAACCTTGTAGAAGTGACGCAGTGAAATCTACCCGATTTGACTGCGCCACTTCTAGGGTGCAAATGCGTCAATATCTTACGCCTGCCTCACAGCAGGCGTAAGACTGACACAGGCCCTTTCACATGGGGCTTACCCCATGTGAAAGGACACATTGCTGGAGTTGCGTCCCTTTTGTGACACACTCCAGCAATGCATTACTTTTGCGCCATACAGATACGTCAGAAATACTGAAGTATCTGTAACTCCTTGCGACATGATGCGTCATACAGTAAATATGACACATCAATCTTGTCGCAAGGAGGGCGAACTGAGAAGTGACGCATCGCTGCTTTCACGCAGCGATGCGTCACTTCTCATAAATGAGGCCCAGGGTCTTCTCTGAAGGTGCGTCAATCTACACTTTAAATGCAGGGAAATTAAGGGAATTATTTAGAGTTTGAAGGATGCGGGACAGCCAGTAAAAATTGGCGGATGTCCCTTCTGCTTCATTTACAGTTGATGCAGGCCACCTGTCAACATTTGCCAGATTTGTCATCAATCTGTGTGCCCCTTGAATATCGAAGACAGAATATTATGGTGTAGAACTGTTGAGAACAAAAGTACAGGAACTGAAAAAATTAAAGGTAAGTAAGCAAAGAATTTCTATACCTAACTCCACATATATGTACCTTGATGATATATATATATTATATATATCCATACTAATATTATAAAGAGAGAGCCCAAACCTTTGAAGCGGGTAATGTCAGTAACCACAGCACCAATCACAACACCCAATACAGCGTTGGAAAGGGCAGTTGCAGCAGAAGGACATAGGCTATGCAGACGGCCACCATATTTCATTATTTTTTTTTTATTTGCAGAGTTTAATATAGCGCGAACTTGACCCGAACTGAATCAGGTACCAGAGCGCTTTACATAGAACCAGTTACATTACATGAGGACACACATTCATTTTTGTTAGGCACGGGGAGATTAAGTGATTTGCCCAGAATCACAGGATGTTTGGCGTCGTTACCAAGACTCAAACCCAGATCCCCAGGTCCGAGGTCGAGCGCCTTAGCAGTTAGGCCAACTCCTCTATACATTTAAAAGGTAAAAGAACCGTGCCAGCAAAGTAGTCCCTTGTGGGCGTGTCTGCGTTGTGCTGTGGGCGTGGGCTGGGGGCATGACTAAGGCTGGGGCGCGTGGTACGGCCATCACATCGTGGGCTGTGGGCGTGTGCTCGGGGCGTGACAAATGCTGGGGGCGTGTGTCCGCCCTTCATGCCATGTGAGTCGTACATACAAGCGCCAATTTCGTTGCTGCGCAGCATCAAGGGGCACGCTGGGGGCATGAGAAACGCTCGGGGCGTGTGTCCGGCCTTCATGCCATGTGAACGCAATTGCGCCACATCAAGGGGCACGCTGGGGGCGTGTGCTACGTTCCGCCCTTCATGCCATGTGGGTCGTACATTAATCAGAAGATCGTCTGCTGTGGCCGTGTGCTGGGGGCGTGACAAACGCGTTCACCTGGAGGCCTGGTAAGTAACATTACTGCAGCCTCTCCTGCGCGCTGCTACTGAACTCTCTCATTCAACGAAATTACACGCGCCAGCTACCATCAACCAGGGCTCTAGCCAGGCTCAGGCGGCGGATCAGTACACTAATTACACGCGCCTGATAACATCAACCAGGGCTGCAGCTGGGCCTCAAGCGGGGGAACACGCGCCTGCTAACATCAAACAGGCCTGCATCTGGGCCTCAAGCGGGGGAACACACAAATGAGCGTGTCTGCAGGGACAATTACTGCAGCCTCTCCTACTCGCTGTCACTCAACTCTCTCATTAAATGGATTTACCCGCGGCTGATAACTCTCTCATTCAGCGACATTACACGCGCCTGTTAACATCAACCAGGGCTGTAGCCGGGCTCAGGCGGCGGATCACTACACCAATTACACGCGCCTGCTAACATCAACCAGGGCTGCAGCTGGGCCTTCTCCGTCCCTATTCTAATGAAACAAAAATTGTTGTCTACCGCGAGATTTAAAAATAAATTGCCCTTGCCAAATACATACATTACACGCATTCTATTTCATACCTGGACATATATATATATATATATATATATATATATATATATATATATATATATATATATATATATATATATGTATATATTATATATATATATATATATATATATATATATATATATATATATATATATATATATATATATATATATTCCAAACGTCACAGGCACCCACTTTGAAGGAGTCCACACGAGAATCTTCGCTTCACTGGTTTATTGACATCATGCAAGCAGGCTTTCAGTACGGAGTCAAAACTTCACAGATTACGCCGGACGCGTTTCAGGTTGATAGAACACCCTTCCTCAGCAGCGTTTCATTGAAGCAAAGCAGCACAGTTCATTGCGCACATTGAAATTTATAGTTCCCGCCCCACTGGGCGTAGCCAACACCGTGGCATTGTGGAATATGTAGTGCCCAATAGTATTCCCTAGTGGGTGCGCTCGCTTTTCACCAAAATTAAAACCGATGAATCCACAGTGGGTTGAAGTGAGACCTCGACAGACTGCCTGCCCCGCTTTCCAGGTGTCAATGGAAGCATCACTGGCACCCCCCTGCAGGGCGTCAGATCACTTGTTCCTCTTGCCGTCACTTAGTAGTGTCTGCACGGACCCGCACAGCGGTGGGACTCCTTACACGGCCGGGAGCGGCCGTTTAAACATTCCAAACGTCACAGGCACCCACTTTGAAGGAGTCCACACGAGAATCTTCGCTTCACTGGTTTATTGACATCATGCAAGCAGGCTTTCAGTACGGAGTCAAAACTTCACAGATTACGCCGGACGCGTTTCAGGTTGATAGAACACCCTTCCTCAGCAGCGTTTCATTGAAGCAAAGCAGCACAGTTCATTGCGCACATTGAAATTTATAGTTCCCGCCCCACTGGGCGTAGCCAACACCGTGGCATTGTGGAATATGTAGTGCCCAATAGTATTCCCTAGTGGGTGCGCTCGCTTTTCACCAAAATTAAAACCGATGAATCCACAGTGGGTTGAAGTGAGACCTCGACAGACTGCCTGCCCCGCTTTCCAGGTGTCAATGGAAGCATCACTGGCACCCCCCTGCAGGGCGTCAGATCACTCGTTCCTCTTGCCGTCACTTAGTAGTGTCTGCACGGACCCGCACAGCGGTGGGACTCCTTACATGTCCGGGAGCGGCCGTTTAAACATTCCAAACGTCACAGGCACCCACTTTGAAGGAGTCCACACGAGAATCTTCGCTTCACTGGTTTATTGACATCATGCAAGCAGGCTTTCAGTACGGAGTCAAAACTTCACAGATTACGCCGGACGCGTTTCAGGTTGATAGAACACCCTTCCTCAGCAGCATTTCATTGAAGCAAAGCAGCACAGTTCATTGCGCACATTGAAATTTATAGTTCCCGCCCCACTGGGCGTAGCCAACACCGTGGCATTGTGGAATATGTAGTGCCCAATAGTATTCCCTAGTGGGTGCGCTCGCTTTTCACCAAAATTAAAACCGATGAATCCACAGTGGGTTGAAGTGAGACCTCGACAGACTGCCTGCCCCGCTTTCCAGGTGTCAATGGAAGCCTCACTGGCACCCCCCTGCAGGGCGTCAGATCACTCGTTCCTCTTGCCGTCACTTAGTAGTGTCTGCACGGACCCGCACAGCGGTGGGACTCCTTACACGGCCGGGAGCGGCCGTTTAAACATTCCAAACGTCACAGGCACCCACTTTGAAGGAGTCCACACGAGAATCTTCGCTTCACTGGTTTATTGACATCATGCAAGCAGGCTTTCAGTACGGAGTCAAAACTTCACAGATTACGCCGGACGCGTTTCAGGTTGATAGAACACCCTTCCTCAGCAGCGTTTCATTGAAGCAAAGCAGCACAGTTCATTGCGCACATTGAAATTTATAGTTCCCGCCCCACTGGGCGTAGCCAACACCGTGGCATTGTGGAATATGTAGTGCCCAATAGTATTCCCTAGTGGGTGCGCTCGCTTTTCACCAAAATTAAAACCGATGAATCCACAGTGGGTTGAAGTGAGACCTCGACAGACTGCCTGCCCCGCTTTCCAGGTGTCAATGGAAGCATCACTGGCACCCCCCTGCAGGGCGTCAGATCACTCGTTCCTCTTGCCGTCACTTAGTAGTGTCTGCACGGACCAGCACAGCGGTGGGACTCCTTACACGGCCGGGAGCGGCCGTTTAAACATTCCAAACGTCACAGGCACCCACTTTGAAGGAGTCCACACGAGAATCTTCGCTTCACTGGTTTATTGACATCATGCAAGCAGGCTTTCAGTACGGAGTCAAAACTTCACAGATTACGCCGGACGCGTTTCAGGTTGATAGAACACCCTTCCTCAGCAGCGTTTCATTGAAGCAAAGCAGCACAGTTCATTGCGCACATTAAAATTTATAGTTCCCGCCCCAGTGATGCTTCCATTGCCACCTGGAAAGCGGGGCAGGCAGTCTGTCGAGGTCTCACTTCAACCCACTGTGGATTCATCGGTTTTAATTTTGGTGAAAAGCGAGCGCACCCACTAGGGAATACTATTGGGCACTACATATTCCACAATGCCACGGTGTTGGCTACGCCCAGTGGGGCGGGAACTATAAATTTCAATGTGCGCAATGAACTGTGCTGCTTTGCTTCAATGAAACGCTGCTGAGGAAGGGTGTTCTATCAACCTGAAACGCGTCCGGCGTAATCTGTGAAGTTTTGACTCCGTACTGAAAGCCTGCTTGCATGATGTCAATAAACCAGTGAAGCGAAGATTCTCGTGTGGACTCCTTCAAAGTGGGTGCCTGTGACGTTTGGAATGTTTAAACGGCCGCTCCCGGCCGTGTAAGGAGTCCCACCGCTGTGCGGGTCCGTGCAGACACTACTAAGTGACGGCAAGAGGAACGAGTGATCTGACGCCCTGCAGGGGGGTGGCAGTGATGCTTCCATTGACACCTGGAAAGCGGGGCAGGCAGTCTGTCGAGGTCTCACTTCAACCCACTGTGGATTCATCGGTTTTAATTTTGGTGAAAAGCGAGCGCACCCACTAGGGAATACTATTGGGCACTACATATTCCACAATGCCACGGTGTTGGCTACGCCCAGTGGGGCGGGAACTATAAATTTCAATGTGCGCAATGAACTGTGCTGCTTTGCTTCAATGAAACGCTGCTGAGGAAGGGTGTTCTATCAACCTGAAACGCGTCCGGCGTAATCTGTGAAGTTTTGACTCCGTACTGAAAGCCTGCTTGCATGATGTCAATAAACCAGTGAAGCGAAGATTCTCGTGTGGACTCCTTCAAAGTGGGTGCCTGTGACGTTTGGAATGTTTAAACGGCCGCTCCCGGCCGTGTAAGGAGTCCCACCGCTGTGCGGGTCCGTGCAGACACTACTAAGTGACGGCAAGAGGAACGAGTGATCT
The DNA here is from genome assembly GCF_964261635.1 of Lissotriton helveticus. Taxonomy (NCBI): domain Eukaryota; kingdom Metazoa; phylum Chordata; class Amphibia; order Caudata; family Salamandridae; genus Lissotriton; species Lissotriton helveticus. Next base: position 1,140,266,071 of record NC_136059.1, on the reverse strand, counting down.
GACGCCCTGCAGGGGGGTGCCAGTGATGCTTCCATTGACACCTGGAAAGCGGGGCAGGCAGTCTGTCGAGGTCTCACTTCAACCCACTGTGGATTCATCGGTTTTAATTTTGGTGAAAAGCGAGCGCACCCACTAGGGAATACTATTGGGCACTACATATTCCACAATGCCACGGTGTTGGCTACGCCCAGTGGGGCGGGAACTATAAATTTCAATGTGCGCAATGAACTGTGCTGCTTTGCTTCAATGAAACGCTGCTGAGGAAGGGTGTTCTATCAACCTGAAACGCGTCCGGCGTAATCTGTGAAGTTTTGACTCCGTACTGAAAGCCTGCTTGCATGATGTCAATAAACCAGTGAAGCGAAGATTCTCGTGTGGACTCCTTCAAAGTGGGTGCCTGTGACGTTTGGAATGTTTAAACGGCCGCTCCCGGCCGTGTAAGGAGTCCCACCGCTGTGCGGGTCCGTGCAGACACTACTAAGTGACGGCAAGAGGAACGAGTGATCTGACGCCCTGCAGGGGGGTGCCAGTGATGCTTCCATTGACACCTGGAAAGCGGGGCAGGCAGTCTGTCGAGGTCTCACTTCAACCCACTGTGGATTCATCGGTTTTAATTTTGGTGAAAAGCGAGCGCACCCACTAGGGAATACTATTGGGCACTACATATTCCACAATGCCACGGTGTTGGCTACGCCCAGTGGGGCGGGAACTATAAATTTCAATGTGCGCAATGAACTGTGCTGCTTTGCTTCAATGAAACGCTGCTGAGGAAGGGTGTTCTATCAACCTGAAACGCGTCCGGCGTAATCTGTGAAGTTTTGACTCCGTACTGAAAGCCTGCTTGCATGATGTCAATAAACCAGTGAAGCGAAGATTCTCGTGTGGACTCCTTCAAAGTGGGTGCCTGTGACGTTTGGAATATATATATATATATATATATATATATCAGCATCCGCCCTCCAGCAGTGTGAAAGGAAAGAGCCACAAGCAGGGATTTTCAGGTGAGGCTGTTTAATGGCAACTGGACAGCGTAGGTATTATGCATTTCGGATTGCTCCTTCGTCAGACACCTCTTGCTGCCACGCCTCATGTCCTTGTTGCCAAAATTGAATCACCACAGCATTTACAGCGGTATGCTCACAAATGCCTCCCCAGCCATGTGATCATCCGCCCTGTTGTAGATGTAGAAACTCCAACACCCAGAATGCTGTGTGTCTGGGATGGCGTGATGTGGGAAACTGCAGTTGTTTCTGATAGTTTGTAGGCGTTGTGGGGCTCGGCAAACTTGATGAGGTCGCTTTTTAAAGTCCTGGCCCCTCGAGTCCCTGCATAACGTTCCAACCCGCAGGACGCCTTAACGCTGGGTCAGAGGATGGCGAGATTGCACCAACACTCCCGTGAAGTCACGGTCTGCAATTTAGCAGTGTCCCTCGCGTGCCGGCGCTCAGTTGGTGGGCTGCCTGATAGCCCATACCTGAGCACAATCCATTGCTCCACTTGCGTAGAAACCAGAAAGATAGGCAGCCGCTTTACAGAACGGGGCTCCTCAACGTGTCTTCTGGTTGACACGGAATATCAGTATCCGCCCTCCAGCAGTGTGAAAGGAAAGAGTCACAAGCAGGGATTTTCAGGTGAGGCTGTTTAATGGCAACTGGACAGCATAGGTATAATCCATTTCGGATTGCTCCTTCGTCAGACACCTCTTGCTGCCGCGCCTCATGTCCTTGTTGCCGAAATTGAATCACCGCAGCATTTAAAGCGGTATGCTCACAAACGCCTCCCCAGCCATGTGATCATCCGCCCTGTTGTAGATGTAGAAACTCCAACACCCAGAATGCTGTGTGTCTGGGATGGCGTGATGTGGTAAACTGCAGTTGTTTCTGATAGTTTGTAGGCATTGTGGGGCTCGGCAAACTTGATGAGGTCGCTTTTTAAAGTCCTGGCCCCTCGAGTCCCTGCATAACGTTCCAACCCGCAGGACGCCTTAACGCTGGGTCAGAGGATGGCAAGATTGCACCAACACTCCCGTGAAGTCACGTTCTGCAATTTAGCAGTGTCCCTCGCGTGCCGGCGCTCAGTTGGTGGGCTGCCTGATAGCCCATACCTGAGCACAATCCATTGCTGCACTTGCGTAGCAACCAGAAAGATTGGCAGCCGCTTTACAGAACGGGGCTCCTCAACGTGTCTTCTGGTTGACACGGAATATCAGCATCCGCCCTCCAGCAGTGTGAAAGGAAAGAGCCACAAGCAGGGATTTTCAGGTGAGGCTGTTTAATGGCAACTGGACAGCGTAGGTATAATGCATTTCGGATTGCTCCTTCGTCAGACACCTCTTGCTGCCGCGCCTCATGTCCTTGTTGCCGAAATTGAATCACCGCAGCATTTAAAGCGGTATGCTCACAAACGCCTCCCCAGCCATGTGATCATCCGCCCTGTTGTAGATGTAGAAACTCCAACACCCAGAATGCTGTGTGTCTGGGATGGCGTGATGTGGGAAACTGCAGTTGTTTCTGATAGTTTGTAGGCGTTGTGGGGCTCGGCAAACTTGATGAGGTCGCTTTTTAAAGTCCTGGCCCCTCGAGTCCCTGCATAACGTTCCAACCCGCAGGACGCCTTAATGCTGGGTCAGAGGATGGTGAGATTGCACCAACACTCCCGTGAAGTCACGGTCTGCAATTTAGCAGTGTCCCTCGCGTGCCGGCGCTCGGTTGGTGGGCTGCCTGATAGCCCATACCTGAGCACAATCCATTGCTCCACTTGCGTAGAAACAAGAAAGATAGGCAGCCGCTTTACAGAACGGGGCTCCTCAACGTGTCTTCTGGTTGACACGGAATATCAGCATCCGCCCTCCAGCAGTGTGAAAGGAAAGAGCCACAAGCAGGTATTTTCAGGTGAGGCTGTTTAATGGCAACTGGACAGCGTAGGTATAATGCATTTCGGATTGCTCCTTCGTCAGACACCTCTTGCTGCCGCGCCTCATGTCCTTGTTGCCGAAATTGAATCACCGCAGCATTTAAAGCGGTATGCTCACAAACGCCTCCCCAGCCATGTGATCATCCGCCCTGTTGTAGATGTAGAAACTCCAACACCCAGAATGCTGTGTGTCTGGGATGGCGTGATGTGGGAAACTGCAGTTGTTTCTGATAGATTGTAGGCGTTGTGGGGCTCGGCAAACTTGAAGAAGTCGCTTTTTAAAGTCCTGGCCCCTCGAGTCCCTGCATAACGTTCCAACCCGCAGGACGCCTTAACGCTGGGTCAGAGGATGGCGAGATTGCACCAACATTCCCGTGAAGTCACGGTCTGCAATTTAGCAGTGTCCCTCGCGTGCCGGTGCTCAGTTGGTGGGCTGCCTGATAGCCCATACCTGAGCACAATCCATTGCTCCACTTGCATAGAAACCAGAAAGATAAGCAGCCACTTTACAGAATGGGGCTCCTCAACGTGTCTTCTGGTTGACACAGAATATCAGCATCCGCCCTCCAGCAGTGTGAAAGGAAAGAGCCACAAGCAGGGATTTTCAGGTGAGGCTGTTTAATGGCAACTGGACAGCGTAGGTATAATGCATTTCGGATTGCTCCTTCGTCAGACACCTCTTGTGACACATTTCGTAATGCTACAGCCAGCAAACGCCAACAAGAAGGGAGTCACCCTGTACAGTTCCCGCCTGAACAAGAAGCGCCATCCACTTTGGATCTAAGTTCTGCGGTCGAAACCGAGTCAGATGTAGAGGTCCGGAATGAGCAGCAAAAGCGCAAAAAAATCAGACTCACAATGGGGGAAGAACTTGAATATTTGAGACGGAGTAGGAAACCCTACGTCCAAGAAGTCAACTGGCAAAAAAACGGCGTACAAGGAGCAGGAGGGAAAGAAGGAGGGCAGCAAAGCAACACAGGGAGCAAGCAGGGAGGACAGGGACGGAGGTCATGGAGAAACAAACAGACAAACTAATGGTGACACCCTCGATCAGTCCTGAGAATGTTAATACAATCATCAATTTAGCACAAATACACCTAACCACAGCAGAGGAACAATTGCTCTCTTTGGGGTTAACATACTGTCCTAAATGAAATTTTAATTATACCCAAACACGGGCAGATGTATACCAATTCATCAGAAAGCTAAAACTCCAAACGTCCCAAAAATTGCAACAACAAACCCGCATGGAATCGAGGTCTGTTACTGACGTGGCCAGTACATCCAATTTAGTAGTGGGAGACTATGAGCTAATAACAGGTTTACAAACACTGGACAATAGAACTCAACCATCTCAATACTCGAGCTACTCAGGTCAGCAGGGGATGTGCATGGAATGATTTCCAAGACAGCCTCCCCAAGAATCTGATGTGATGAGTTGGAAGAAAACAGATACCCCCTTTAAAAACAAGTCTAAATTCATGCCAGTTACAGTGAGAGACTCGTTGATGTTTTTATTGAATTGGTTGTGGCTCAGATAAAGAAACTCAATGTGACAACTAACAAAGAAAAATAAAAATTACCAATCATGAAAGAATGTATGGACAGTTGATGGTTAAACTTAAAAAAGAAGGAAACACAGTCATCAGAAATTCAGACAAAGGGGGGAACATAGTGCTATGGCCTCTAACTGATTATATGACGGAAGCCTACAGTCAGTTAAACAATATTGAATGTTATCGCAAAAGCACCCCCCTTAAATTTAAAACTATACAGGACTAACTATACACTAAACTTCTGGCATGGGAAAATGTGGGTCTTCTCAATTTGGAAGAATTAAAATTTTTAAAGAAAGATCACCCGAAAACCCCTGTCATTTATTTCATACCGAAGGTACATAAGACCATTGAGAGGCCACTGGGTAGGCCCATCATTTGGGCTTGTGATGGGCCCTTAGAGAATTTGTCTAGGTATATAGATTTCTTCTTGCAGGAACACGTTCACAGTTTGGAGTCATATATACAAGATACTAGTGACTTCATACGCAAGATCAGGACGGTGGTATGGCAAGAAGGATATCACTTAATTACCTTAGATGTGTCCTCTCTCTATACCTGTATAAGAAACTGTGACAGTTTGAAGGCAGTGGAATTTTTTTTTATCTTGGAGACCCATAGAGTACACGCAGCACAACAGAATGTTAATGGATATGTTGGTCTTTTGCTTGGAAAACAATTTCTTTTTATTTAAAAAGCAGATGTTCCAGGAAGTGCAGAGTGTTGCTATGGGGGCCAGCTTCTCCCCCAGCTATGCCTGTATGTTTATGGGCTGGTGGGAGGAGATGGTCCTAAGGAAGCAATATGATCTAATTTATAAGGGTAAGGTGGTGTCCTGGTTACGATACATGGATGATTTGATTATTGTATGGAATGGAACAGTGACGGAAGCAAAAGAATTCATTGACCAAATCAATATAAACAATGTCAATCTTACATTTACATCTTGTATAAGCAACCTTAGTGTTTCTTTCTTAGATGTAAAGATCACAGTAGCCAATAACATCATAACCACCTCCCTATTCCGAAAGGAGACAGCTGGCAACACCCTCCTACAAGTGTCAAGTGTGCATGCCCCTCATCTAATACACAGCATCCCCTATGGGGAGATGCTGCAGTTATACAGGATTTGTAGTAATACCTCAGATTTGGAAAAACATCAATCTGACAGTAAGATAAATTTTATGCAGCGGGGATATAGCACTAAAACCATTGATATACCCATCTAAAAATCAAGGGCCCTAGCCAGGGAAGAGCTGTTGCTATACAAAGACAAGTCCCAAAAAACTCAGAATGCAAGTCTTACAGCTCCGACGGAACCAGTAATACTCATCTTGAAATTCTCTAGACAGGAACAGCAATTGCGCAAAATCATCCAGCGCAATTGGCATATAGTCAAGGAAGACTCCATCATAGGCAGCTCCCTTCCTAGATTACCCTCAATTACCTATAGGAAATCAGTGTCCATGGCCAATGTTTTGGTAAAAAGCAGTCCAGAACTTAATGAGGGGGAAGGGTGGCTAACTGCGAGGAAGGGGTTCTCAAGTGTTCCAATCGCAAAGCATGTGCATATGGAAGTGACAGAACAGCGTATTTGACTGCGTTTAGTGACAAGCCTCAAATGATCAAATATAATCTTATGTGTAGAAGTGACTTTGTGGTGTATGTCTTAGAGTGCAGCTGCAAGCTGGCATACATCAGAAGCACAAAGCTAGCAGCACACAAAAGGGTTTTACAGCATATTAGGGCGATCACCAATAATAACCCTAATTACCCGGTAGCGCGGCACTTTAAAGAACACCATGATAGGAATTTAAAACATTTGGAGTATTACGTCATTGATACTGTTCCAATACAAAGGAGAGGTGGAGACAGAGAAGGGAAGCTAAGACGCTTAGAGACTCACTATATCCTCGAGCTCGACACCAAACAACCAGGGGGGCTCAACATGAGCGAGGATTTGTACACATATCTTTAAATAGTGAGTCACTGTTTCCAAATGTAGCAACATGATGAGAATATTCAGTTTGATGACATCAATAAGGAATATGTCCCTAAACTTCGCACTTTCTCTTCCATTAATTGTTTTTGATATGAGTTGTAAAATGGAATAACATCTGTTTTTAACATTCAGGGTTTTGTATATGGATTTTAGGACACATGAATTATATTTATAGATTTTATATGTATTTATTTATTAATAATTATTTACATATTTAAGAGTATATATTTATGATTGTGGGAATCATTTGTCTCAATATTACTTACCAACAAAACTTTTAGGGATTAGACCCCATGAAAAACTCTATTTTGCACATGCTGTCGTTTGCACACATTTCTTTATGCCAGAATAGTCAAATCAAATGATAATGTAATTACATTATACTATATTTAGGCATTATGGACATAATGTCATTTATCTAAATTCTTGCACAAGCACTTTCTTTAAAAGAGGCACTGGTGAGCACGGGCAAAGTATAATGTTAGAAATTATTGCACTTCACGTATTTTACTTTATTTTTCATTTTTGGTCTTTAGATGGTTTTGATGGAGGTAATGGATAAACATTGCATTTTAGCTGAAATTCATCATCTCAAAGGAACATAATATAAAAATTGAGTTGCGCAGAATGAAATGCTATGCATCAAATTTATTTCCAAATGACATAAATACAAATGTATTCAAACAGTGTATAAGTGTTGCATTGAGGCACAAAATTTCAGGGTATGTTTTCTATGTTTATGACCAAATAATTGTACTGTCACTTTAAAAAGGAGGCTACACAAAGCAATGTTGACATGTGATCAAGGCAGGGATCTACCAAAACGTTTCATGGCGACTGGTGGTGTGTTGGAATAAATAAAATTGCACCAAACCTGGGTCTACGCGCGTTTATTTGGAAGAAAACAGCAAAAGCGAGGTTCGTGGCATGTATATGTAGAAATTTTTCATAAAATGAATCTTTGCTGTCTCAAAGTATTTAGCCTTCATCATGATAATGCATGTATGTAATACTATCGCCCCTGAAAGTGAAAATGTTATTTTTGCACTACACACCGTACCGTATATTTTTCCTCCGGGGTGTTTCAATATCCCTGTCTGTTTTTTCACCGACAATTACAGGCCGGCACTTACCCTGTGCGATGGGAAAAACATTAACTCAGGCTTACCATAGCAATCCGCAATTCCGCATTCGCCAGGCAGACAGTGGACAGTGTGGGTACCAAGATTGATCGACGGAGTGCCCGATGGAATGGAGGAGTACCGCGAATAGGAGGAATGGCTGGGTGCATGCAACTTCCCAATTTGACCAGGACAACTACAACATACAGTTACAGTATCCACTTCACTTGTCCTTATCTTTTAAATAATGTTATTGTTGTGAACTTCTATGAGTGCGGCTCTGTGCGTTTGCTCTCTGCTTCAAATTCATCCCTACAGCTATTTGATAAGTTTCTTTGCTATTTTCAAAACTAATGTAATGTACTACTAAGTGTTTATGCTCTCTGAGGGCAGATAGGCAAGTGAAATTGCGTAATTACTGCAGCCCTACTGTCTAATTGTTTAGTACTAGTTAGTAAGTTGTAGTAAGTACTACTTTTCAGTAACCTAACCATCCATTTAGCAAACAACTTCATGCATGCACTTCCTTTATGTCTGTTAAAGGATTTATGGATATCTTCGTATCCAAAGATTTGTTTTTCTTCATTTGTTGTTTGTCCATGCTGTGTTTTTTTTCTCTCTCCAAAAAACTTTCCCAAAAACCCCCATTCCCATCCATTTGTCAAACCTAACCCTCTTCCCCCGGGCTGTGTGGTTTTCATTGAGGTGTGACTAAATGACACCAATAATTCCAGACGCTTGCTGGGGAGGATAAGGTCAAAAGCAACAGAAAATCAATTTCAAGGCAGGTCAAGGAATCCGAGGATACATTCTTATTCTGCTTGACACACACCCATGAGAATTTGCAAATTAATTCAGAATTTTATGTCCGCCATCGAGTGGATTCATCATCAACAACATCCCCCTACACGTGACGAAAGTACTAGTTCTTGTAGTAGCCATAATCCACGCAACTAGTAGTTAACTTTTGATTGAATACTTTAGCATCGCTTAGGCTACAATTTATGGCACTGTTCTTGTGTACTGTACTATCGTACTGTTCTAATGCTCCTCTCAGGCCACTCAATGTCTCATTTCGTTTGTTTTTATATGCTGCTACTGCCAGTGTGTACTACTACTACTACTACCACCACAACGATGCTATTTCATCCGTCCAGCATTCCATAGCCAACCTTAATCGCCATTTGCCATGCAGCCAGCCCTGTGCCTAGCCCTATTCTCAAACACGAATCACAGGTAAGATAAGCATTTTGGGGGATGAAGAATAATGGAGTAGGAGGAGAGGAGAGACTGACGGTAGTACTAGTAAAGTAGTAACACAGTTGAATTCCCTAACTCTGTCAGTGGCACTTTTGTACACATTTGGGCGATTACTTAGACAATTTGAATCAACCAGCCAGTGAAGTTTCAGGAAAACAAACGTACAGTTAAACCCCCCCGCCTCCCCCACAAAACAGTAAAAATGCGTATGCTATGTTTAAGTGGAAAATAAATAATTAATTCGACCCTAACAAAAATAAACTATCCCACAAGACCCACCCCCCCACCCTAACCCCAACCAATGTCCATGAAATGTCCTCAAAAGTCCAAAAACCCCAACTCCCAATTCCCCCCCAAAAAACTCTTTAAAAAAGGGGCAAGGAACAGTCTTTACTTTGGCCGGCGGTGTCCTGTGGCCAGGTGGTCACGCAGCTCTGTCCGGAGGGCCTTGAGCAGGACTTTCTGCCTCTCTACCTCCTGCTCAAGGTAGGCCACTCGCAGGGTTAGGCGGTGCACATGCGCCTTGCAGGTACTGTGGGGGGCAGCTGTTGTTTTCGCTGCTCAGCGGCAGCGGGTGGCTGCCGGACCACGGTGCCGTACCGCTGGACGATTGCGCTGTTGTTGACTGAGCGTCATCCTCCTCCTCCTGAGCCACCAGCCGCCTATATTCGGCGACAATTGCCTCCAGCTTCCGTCGCCTGGCCCGGATAGCCAACTCCTTCCTTGATAGTTTAGAAGGAGTATCTATATGAAGAAAGAAAAAAACACTGTAACCAATACTCTTTAAGATTAATACAAAATAATTCAACAGAAAGTTGTGTCACAGTAGCACTAGCAACTTGCAAGCACTGTACATAAAATTTGTGGTATGTATCTATCTAACCTCCCACTTCGTCGGCCTCTGCTCTAACATTAGTGGGAGTTTCATGAATTCTACTAGCACTATGGACTCACTACATTAGAATCAGAGAGTACACCAGTCTTCTTCTTCTCTCTCGTTTAGCGAAATTAGTACGGAAACTTGTGGAAGCCGGCATAATGCCAGCGCAGGCAGCTTGCACCCAAGAAAAACAGACGCAAGCCATGATGACGCAGACTCACGTTACTGTTACCAGTACATGCAGGTGGGGAAGCTCTTACTTTTCTATTACGGGTGGCACTGGCCATACTCTGTTACAAGTTACAACAAGGGCTACTGCTCAATTGATTTAACCTTCACCCTACCCTGCCACTGACTACTACAAAAGGAAAATGAAGAAGATAATATGATCATCTATCCCTTCACATGACATTTGCTTATCTAAGGGATGACTTTAGGTGCTTTGTTTTTATTGATTGAGGGAACACCAATAGGCCACACATGAATGACAGAGTTGAAAAAAAATTATTAACATAGGTAGTGAGTGGTCCCCGTAATCGCCGGAGGAAGGCATTTGTGACTTGACTTGATAATGTGAACTATACAATATAGATACACAATATATGCTGTGCTTGCAAACTACTGTTAGTCAAGATAGTATTCTGAAAAATTACAACTTCTACTTTCCTCGGCTTTGCTACTCTGGCACGGACGTGCTGTGTTACATGCTCTTCAAACTAACACTCTTCATCCAGTGACCGTCTACTCTACATACACCTATGCTATCTATGAGGAAGATACCATCCATGCAAAGTCAATGTCAATCATTCTTCTTAATGTCTCAACTGGACAAACCTTACTTTTTCTCACCAAAAAACACCCTTTTTATTTTATTTTGTAAACTGCCACCCAGGCATCCGTGCTTGACTTGCATTTGAATTTGACCCAAAGGATATATTGCGCACACATACAGTTTCTTTTCCACCCACCCAGGCAGTCCTCTTTTCTTTCTCCTTCCACCCATCCTTGTGCCAACCGGCCGTGCATCAGATTCCTACCAGCCACCTCTGCCTGTATTCAAAAACACGTATCATTCTTTGCCAGTCATTAATTTAACTCACTCGTCCTTCCTTACACCCTTCTTTCCCTTTTCGTTCATCCCATCCATCAAGTTCATCTCTGATCTGACTTGGCTTCTCGATAAAACTTTCACAGCTGAGTTGAAGTCAAATTTATAGGAGGCCATTGGTTACTCATCAACTCCTGCCGCTAATGCTATTGCTAATGCAAAGTCAAGGGTGACTGTCTTCTACCTGGTTGACAAAAACGCAGTTCTAAATTTGTAAGTCTTAACAGTAAAGTGTACTTGTACTGTACAACATATACACCCCTGCAGCGAGCCTACTCTGCAATCTCAATAAGTAAGGAATATAATAGCTTACCACTGCCCGCCACTACAGAGGCATCCCCGACAGCAGTTCCTAATGGCACTGGTGGCACCGCATCCGCCCCTGGAGTGACCACCTCCTCTCTGGCCCCGGCACTGGTGGTGGGCTGTGCCGATAGTGTTCCGCCTAGAAAATACATTTCATATTTTTAGATGCCATATACACCACTCCCTATTTTGTCTAGAATGAAAAGAAAAATTACTACATAAACAAATTTAATTATTTGTGACTCTCTAGTCTAAACAAAAAAATCCCCTTTCGGAAGGGGAGGGTGTTTTTATTTATGCTTAGCCATAACATGCTACACTTTTTGGCACAACTGATGAATGCTTGCTTTTTAACACGCACCTCCTGACATCTACTAATTCCTGCCAGATTTTCTTACTCTTAGTAGGAATACCATTAACAAGAACAACTAGTGGATCACTTTCTACATTCTCCACACCAATAGTTTGAATATTTTTCTTTAAATCTAGGGGTAAATATACAACTCTTCATTTTAATCCTCTCTGTAAATCAGTAGGAGGCAATTTACCTGTGTTAGGCTCCATACGAACAATAGCCTGAAATGGGTGCACACATTGAACCAGAATAGACTCATAAATCTATCAGTTCTGGAGGATCAGTTACCAACTCTAGATTAGTATGGACAGTTCTAGCAGGCATTTTATTATCATCTAATTTGTTATAACAATATTTACAAATACGCTGATCAGAACCCAAATCAAAGCAATCCTCTACCAACAAATAAGTTGAAAATTCCTTCCACTTATCATTATTTTCTCTTTCACTTTTTAAATATAGATCAACTGTCCTAGTCTGATTTCTATAGTGAGTTTGTCGGCAACAAATACAAGAATAATTTGGCCTTTCACATGAAATTGCCTTAAACTTTGTAATTTGTTCTTCAAACTTTTCTGTAGCAGTATGTTCTACATTTTCTTCAACATCTACTTCTATTAATGTCTCACTTTCTCCACACTCTTTTTTAGGACCAAAGTAACAAAACTCTATTACATCACAAACATTTTTTACATCTGACACTGACCCACGCAAAAGAACACTGTTTAAATCACTTAAAATTATTGCTGGACTTTTTGCGTAATACAATCTTCTGATATACTTCTGCATTTGAGAATGATGTACTACTAACATTCTAAAATGATAAAAAACACTTTGACATACTTTTCTAGAAAGACAAGCCAGAGAATGACCTTGCAAACCAGTATTTTTTCTCACTCTGCAAGGATCTAGTCATTGCACCATCTTATCCTTTTGTTTAACACTTTTTTTAGTATACTCTCGTAAAAAATTGCAAAAAATAGCAATAGTTTCCTGCCGGATACTACAAATACTACTACAATCCCAAGTATACAGGACATCTCCCTAAAACTTCATTAGCTATCACTTCTTCTACATTTCTGGAAACCATCTTCTCTTTCTCAATTGGACAACCATTTCTAACCTCATAAGCTCGCTCACTGGTATCAACTGAAAGCAATAATGTATTGGTTTGAAAATAACTCTGTTCATTAAAAAAAGGCTCTGAACTTGAACTGTGTTTCCATTCACCCAAAAAAAATCACAAAAGTTACTTCTGTTAATTAGTCTCTTCTTCTAAATTTTGGCCTTCATAAAATGTATTGGCTTATCTAGTGATCGAATTCTATTTAAAACTAAAATGAATAATATTCTTTTTAATCCAAAACCCTTCTCAAGAATAGTTTCAATTTGTTTTTTCTTTTTATAAAATGCCGATCTTCTTTTGTATTTCTTCACATCTTTCAACAAATTAAAGACAACTCTATTGTAAAACATTTTATTTCTAATTTCTTCATACTGACTCATCCTCCTTTTACCATACATTGTTTCTTTTGAATGTGATTTCCCATTATTTATGTTTCTTTTCTTCTTATTCTTTTTTGTTTTTGAGGCATTCATTGTACTTTCCACAATGGGCACACCGTTTCTAGGTTTTTAATTTTTTTAAATAAATAATTTTGTTCTCTTACTGCAAGACTTTTTCTTTTTCCCCACATGTTGTTGTTCATCTAATTCTTCCTGTAGAGTTTTCTTCAAATAATAGTCCTTTTTCTGTTGTTTCCTCTTTTCTGTTTTTCTAGCGATGATAAGTTTATTTTAATGATGATTAACAATATCTGTAAAAAAACAAATATATATAACAATATTTAAATAAATCTATGAAATATACTATTCTATTACTAAACAAACACATTCTACATAAAAACCATTTAAACACTTTCTTTTAAAATCACAATTAATTTACTGAAGTACACAGGTACTAATTAAAGAATTGCTGAATTATTAACAATGAATAAGTGTTATACAAATGCATAGACAGTGAATGAGTACCTAGAATACTGGTACTTAACAGCACCGTGACTTTATAAATGCTTATGTTTCAGCAGAGTGATTAGATAAGGATATCCTTCTGTCAGAAAAATTGTAGGAGTGGACACAGACTCACAGTGTGATTCCTGACTTGCATGACTCTTACCTGGATTTTTGCAGGACTGAATCTGTAGTCTGCAGGGACTTAGGGGACCGCGTACATTGTGTACATTTGACTGTACCATTGCTTGTCTCAATGCCTGAGTCATTGTGCACGTGCATAGACAGTGACTGGGTACCTAGAGTTCTAGTAGTTGAGTTTATAAGTACTTATGTTTTAGCAGAGTGATTAGATAAGGACATGCCTCTGTCAGGATGATTGTAGGAGTGGACACAGACTCACAGTGTGATTCCAGATACGCATGACTATTACCTGGATTTTTGCAGGACTGACTCAGTAGTCTGTAGGGGGTTAGGGGACTGCATACATTGTGCACATTTGATTGTACCACTATTTGTCTCAAAATAATGCCTGAGTCATTGTGCAAGTGCACAGGCAGTGACTGGCTACCTAGAGTGCTAGTTGTTGACAGCAGGATAAGTTTATAAGTGCTCATGTTTCAGCAGAGTTATTAGATAAGGATATGCTTCTATCGGAATGAGGGTAAGGGTGGACAGAGACTCACAGTGTGATTCCATACAAGCATGACTATTACCTGGATTTTTGCAGGACTGAATCAGTAGTCTGCAAGGGGTTAGGAGACTGCATACATTGTGCACATTTGACTGTACCGCTGCTTCTGTCAATGCCTGAGTCATTGTGCAAGTGCATAGACAGTGACTGAGTATCTAGAGTGCTATTAGTTGACAGCAAAGTGAGTTTATCAGTACGTATGTTTTAGCAGAGTGATTAGATGAGGACATGCTTCTGTCAGGATGATTGTAGGAGTGGACACAGACTCACAGTGTGATTCCAGACACACATAACTATTACCTGGATTTTTGCAGGACTGACTCAATAGTCTGTAGGGGGTTAGGGGACTGCACACATTGTGCAGATGTGATTGTACCACTGCGTGTCTCAATGCCAAAATCATTGTGAAAGTGCTTAGACAGTGACTGGGTACCTAGAGTGCTAGTAGTTGACAGCAGGATACGTTTATAAGCGCCTATGTTTCAGCAGAGTCATTAGATAAGGACATGCTTCTGTCAGGATGATTGTAGGAGTGGCCAGAGACTCACAGTGTGATTCCAAACAAGCATGACTATTACCTGGATTTTTGCAGGAGTGAATCAGTAGTCTGCAGGGGGTTAGGACACTGCATACATTGTGCACATTTGACTGTACCACTGCTTGTGTCAATGCCGGAGTCATTGTGCGAGTGCATAGACGGTGAATAGGTACCTAGAGAGCTAGTAGTTGACAGAAAGGTGAGTTTATAAGTACTTATGTTTTAGCAGAGTGATTAGATAAGGACATGCTTCTGTCAGGATGATTGTAGCAGTGGGCACAGACTCACAGTGTGATTCCAGACAGGCATGACTATTACCTGGATTTTTGCAGGAGTGAATCAGTAGTCTGCAGGGTGTTAGGACACTGCATACATTGTGCACATTTGATTGTACCACTGCTTGTCTCAATGCCTGAGTCATTGTGCAAGTGCATAGATAGTAACTGGGTACCTAGAGTGCTAGTAGTTGACAGCAAGGTGAGTTTACAAGTACTTATGTTTTAGCAGAGTGATTAGATAAGAACATGCTTCTGTCCGGATGATTGTAGGAGTGGACACATACTCACAGTCTGATTCCAGACAAGCATGACTATTACCTAGATTTTTGCAGGACTTAATCAGTAGTATGGAGAGGGATAGGGGCTGCATACATTGTGCACATTTCATTGTACCACTTCTTGTCTCAATGCCTGAGTCATTGTGCAAGTGCACAGACAGTGGCTGGGTACATGGTATACAACCTTTACCACGCAACTTTTACCACGACCTACCTTTACCACACAACATTTACAACGCAGGACCCTTTACCACGCATACCATTACAACGCTGGTATTTACAACGCAGGTACCTTTACAACGCATACCATTACAACGTAAGTATTGGTAAGTATATAATTTTATTTAAAATATTTTAGGTTTGGGTTTTGGGTAAATGGGTATTTTTAGGGTTCAGGGTCAGTTTTCAGTTTTTGGGTAAATGGGTATTTTTAGGGTTTAGGGTCAGTTTTCAGTTTTTGGGTAAAGGGGTATTTTTAGGGTTCAGGGTCAGTTTTCAGTTTTTGGGTGCAGGGGTATTTTTAGGGTTCAGGGTCAGTTTTCAGTTTTTTGGGTGCAGGGGTATTTTTAGGGTTCAGGGTCAGTTTTCAGTTTTTGGGGTACAGGGGTATTTTTAGGGTTCAGGGTCAGTTTTCAGTTTTTGGGGTGCAGGGGTATTTTTAGGGTTCAGGGTCAGTTTTCAGTTTTTGGGGTACAGGGGTATTTTTAGGGTTCAGGGTCAGTTTTCAGTTTTTGGGATACATGGGTATTTTTAGGGTTCAGGGTCAGTTTTCAGTTTTTGGGGTGCAGGGGTATTTTTAGGGTTCAGGGTCAGTTTTCAGTTTTTGGGGTACAGGGGTATTTTTAGGGTTCAGGGCTGGGTTTGGGTTTTGGGGTTCAGGGGTATTTTTAGGTTTTAGGGCTGGGTTTGGGTTTTGGGGTACAGGGGTATTTTTAACATATATATTTAAAAATTAATAAATAAATATTAATATAAATAATTAAAATATTAAATATTAAAAAAATAATTTATTAATTAATTAAAAAAAATATTATTAATAATTAAATTATTTTACCATATTATTTACTTACCTATAATTACGTTGTAATGGTATGCGTTGTAATAGTACCTGCGTTGTAAATACCAGCGTTGTAATGGTCTGCGTGGTAAAGGATCCTGCGTTGTAAAAAATGCGTGGTAATGGTCTGCGTGGTAAAAGACCGCGTGGTAACGTCATATATCCGGGTACATAGAGTGCTAGTAGTTGACAGCAAGGTGACTTTATAAGTACTTATGTTTTGGCAGAGTAATTAGATAAGGACATGCTTCTATCAGGATGATTGTAGGACTGGGCACAGACTCACAGTTTGATTCATGACTTGCATGACTATTACCTGGATGTTTGCAGAGTTAATAGTCTGCATGAGTACTAGTTGGGTATTTACAAGAGTATATCAATAGTATGTAGCTGATTAGACATGTGCATGCATAGTGCACATAATAACATACCTGTAGTAAAATTACTAGATAAGGCATTCTATAAGTATACCAGCAGTAACTGGAATAATTACAGTGCACCAAACACAGTACATAGAGAATGTATAAGTACTTAGGTATTACTACACTGAATGAATAAAGTGTATAGTGCTCGCTGGGTGATTGGAGGAGTGTCTCAGTTCTAACAGGGCAATACCTGCTCAGCAAGAAAACTCTTTATAGGATACAACTACTGCATGAATCTCTACTGCTACATTACCTTTCTACAACTACTTTTAATATTACACATAGCCAAATAGAAAGCAGAAACCATTCACATTTCTCTACTATAAGTCTCACAATATCACTGCAAAACATAAATGAGTATCTCTCTACAGAACACTATGTACACCACATAAATTCACAATACAAGCTTCAAATTGAAACTAAACACCCAAAATGATGTCGCATATTTTAACTATACCTCTTTGGTGACTTATAAAAACTACTCTCATCACTAATACCTTAACTCGACATATACATTTCCAAATTGAAATCAACACCTAAAATTATGCACTCTACTAATAATGTACATATCCACACATTAAAACAATCAGTCATGATCAGCAATCCCTATTCCAAAACACACATAATACTATGCAAAGTGTATATTAAACAACATTTAAACACATTACAAAAAACTGCAGTAAATATTTCTTCATTACAAAATATATGACTAACTTCAAATTTTATAAATGATATTTCATGTTTAAAAACAAAGACACGGGGGCGTGGCCAAGATGGCGGGGTAGAAGGACGTGTCGGCTAGAGCTCCCGACCCCATCGGAGGCCCGAGCCCTTAACTCGGCAGCGTATTCCCCCCGGAGCTGCGCAGACTTGCTCCGCTGATAGAGGAACGAGCGACGGTCTGATTGCCGCCTCCAGCGCACGATTTGGTGCTCGATTTACCGTGTTCCCGGAGCCGTGCCCGGGATCGGCTAGAACCAAGGCTGCAACAGTGCCCCGGCCCGGACGGAACAGCAAGGCGTCGGACAGCCCAGAGGCGCGGTGCGGACTCGCCGCCGACGTGGGTGAGGCTCCCTGGCTCCTACAGGCTGCACAGCTGAGCGTCGCGGAGCGGAGCGGTGAGGTGCCCGGGAGGAATCCGCTGCCCCCCGGCGCCCTAAGATGGCGGCAAGCGACGATGATGGACCCCTGCCCGGGCCCGCTGGAGGGCCACAAACTGCACAGTGAGCCGGCTGCCCGGGGCGGGCCACCCAAGCTGTCCGGCGGACACCACCGTCGGTGCGGTAAGCAGTGCGCCTGGCCCAGACGCTTTCCCAGCCGGGACCTGGAGGTCTACAAGCCCCGAGGTGCTGAGGGGACCGGGGACGGAACAACGCGAGCGCCCGGCCTGGAGGCCTAGCTGGGCAGCGGGGGAGTCCGTGCACGGCACTTAGCGGCGCGGTCCCCTAGTGGAAGCGGGCTGCAACCGGCGATCCATAATCACCCCCCAGACACACAGCGCCCCAGGAACACCGGCAACACT
Source organism: Lissotriton helveticus (assembly GCF_964261635.1). Lineage (NCBI taxonomy): Eukaryota > Metazoa > Chordata > Amphibia > Caudata > Salamandridae > Lissotriton > Lissotriton helveticus. Next base: position 1,140,247,768 of record NC_136059.1, on the reverse strand, counting down.
CCGCCCGTGCGTTACAGCGCCCTTGTGGCCCATGGTGCTTGGACTGCGTACCGTGCAGCACGCTGTTGGCGGTGTAGCGGCCCAGAGGAGTGGTAGATCGCGTAGAGCGCCTGGAGCATTTGCATCGCCGGCTGGGTCCTGGAGTACACCGCACACCGAAGTACTGGCTGGACAGTGGGGGGGGCTACGTGGGCCGCAGGGCCGCAGATAGGTCCTAAGGCGGTGCCCGACGGGGTGGCTCCCTAACAGAGGTGGTCTGCCACCGACGGGACACGGTCACCCCCCCTGACGAGCGGCACCCCCGTTGCCTCGGCTACCTTGTGCACGCACTACAGAGCACCCGCGAGGCCCGGGGAGCTCGGGCTGGGTTGCCCCTGGGAGATCCATGGGCTGCACGGACACCTAGAACAGCCAGAGGTGGACTGGAATGTGCGACCGGAGCCCACAGTGTCGAGGGACGTAGCGACTGGGGTCGAGGACGGCTCCTCCTGGGCCGGAACGGCAGCTACGGGACCCTCGTGGGGACGTCCGCGGCACACCCCCTCTTCAGCCTGAGGAAGAGCTTCTGACCGGGACCGGTGGGGTTCTTTTGAGCAGACGCGCATCGTCGCCGGCACCGAGCTGGGACCAGGCTCCCTGAGGCCCGGATTCCACGTGCAGGAAGGCACAGACTGGCGAGGAGGCCTGATCATGGCGGGCCAGAGAGGAGGGAAACGCAATGATCGCACCGACCGCACACTCCCGGAGATGCTCAACAAACAGCAGACCAAGGGGGACAGAGCTTCTTCCTCGCCTGGAGCAGCTGGGAGCTCGCAGTCTGGTGCAGCAGCAGAACCCCCGGTAACTAGATCCTTTTTGGAATCTCTCTTTGGGACGCTGAGGGAAGACTTCCAAGCCCTCAAACAAGAAGTAGCGGGTGAGGTGCGTGGGGTCCGAAGGGAGGTGGAGGGCCTAGGCGAGAGAGTGGAAACTGTGGAGACCTCCACGCACAGGCAAGCCGAAGAGATCACTCTTCTCCAGCAGGAAGTTCTGACCCTTCGGGAACAACACCTAGACCTACAATTGCACAACGAAGACCTAGAAAACAGGTCACGAAGAAATAACATTAGAGTCCGGGGTGTACCATCCTCGGAAGAGAACCCAGACATTGTTCAATACTTGCAAGAACTCTTCCGCATGGTCCTGGGAGAGGGGGATGACTTCCCCATTAGAATTGACAGAGCGCACAGGGTGGGTCCCACCAGACGAGCTAATGGCCCCCCTCCAGACATCCTAGCGTTCCTCCCGGATTTCCCGCTGAAAGAAAAGATCATGGCGGAGGCTCGAAAGGCACGCTCTCTCACTTTCCGGGATCACCCAGTCGCCTTATATCAAGACCTGTCCACGATCACGCTGCAGAAGCGCAAGTCGTTCAGGATTGTGACAGACTTTCTTAAACAGCATGAGACACCCTACTCATGGGGGCACCCTTTTCGTATTATCTTTAAGTGGCAGGGAGAGACGCACCATGTGCGGAACCTCCAGGACGCCTGCGAAATCTTGAGCATCATCACAGAGGAGGCGGACTCCCAGACGCCTAGAAGGAGGCGCACACCTGATGATGGCTGGCGTCGAGCCACGAGCAGGAGAAGAAGGACAGCGAATCCAGCACGGAGGCCAGGGTCTCCAACGATTAGAGCGGAACAAGAAGCGGCGGTCCGGACTGCGTCCACGGTGCTAGAAGGTCCATCAGAGGTGGCACTGACCGCTTAACTACGTTCCGGGGGGAACTCACAGTAGCAGTATTTCCATGGCGGGCTTTGATTGATGGGGGGGGAGTGAAGGTTTGACTACGTGTGGCTGGACGTCCACTAAGGTAACATTCCACGGACTGGTCCGTTTGGGCTTGTCCGGGACTATTTCAAGTAGTTTTGGGTGCACGGGTGCGGGGGGGCAGCATGACCCGGGGGGTGCTGCTGAGGATGGTGAGAAGGGATCTGGGGGAGTTATGGTGGGTGTTGAGAGTTATGGGGGGGAAGGTTTGTTTAAAGTTGGGGATGGGGGAAGTTGGGGAGGGAGAGTTGGAAGTTACCTTGTCCAGTGCTTCTACGGTATCTGTGAATGCTAGTGTAGATATTCGTATGTGCTTGGCGGTCGTCCTGTTCTCACACACTCTGGTTCGCACACATAAGCAGAATAATCCAATCCATCCATGGCAGAATTGAAGATACTGACCCTGAATGTCAAGGGGTTAAACAACCCCACGAAAAGAAGGGCCATCCTATCTTTATTAGAAAACTCTCGGGCGGACATCTGTCTGCTCCAGGAGACCCACTTGTTAGCTAATGATTGCCACAGAATGAGGTCCCTTCATTTCCCTACACAGTTCTTTTCCTCCAATACGACTAAAACTGCGGGGGTGGCTATTCTTCTGTCCAAATCGTTTAAAGGTGAGGTGCTGCACAAATTTGTAGAACAAAAAGGTAGACTTCTTGCCTACAGACTTAAAGTGGGTACTCTCACGTTCACTGTAGGCACCGTTTACGCCCCGAATGAACAGCAAGATAGATTTCTACGCGGGGCTCTAGAGGAGGTCACGGCTTCACCGGACACGCACATTATGCTAGGGGGGGACATTAATTTGGTCTTTGACTCCGCGAAAGATAGATCAGCGCAGCGATCTCCACAGACTGGGGAACTCTCACAAGCAATCAAGGCTCAGTTAGTTGAATCCGATCTGCATGATCTCTGGCGCGAACTCCACCCTACTGACACGGATTTCTCCTACTATTCGCATGCACACAAAACTTATGCCAGACTTGATTATCTACTGGTCTCTGGCCCTGTTCGTGACCTTGCCACGGCCTCGGAAATGGGTGTTATATCTCTGTCGGATCATGCACCGGTCTCGGGGACCCTACATCTCCAACCGAGCTCAGCCCGGGGGGGGGTTTGGAGGCTCCGGGACACCCTCCTACATAGGAGGGAAGTGGTGCAAAGCATTACTGATTCGATCAGGGACTATCAGCTGCACAACTCCAACGCTGATACTTCCCTGTCGACTCAGTGGGGGGCTCTCAAGGCAGTGCTACGGGGAGAATTTATTGCGATCTCAGCGGCAGATAACCGTGAGAGGAAACGGAAACGGGACGAACTCACCCAGAAAGTCAGGGAATTAGAGACTGTGCATCGCCGCACTGGGGCTCCAAGAGTCTGGAAACAGCTGAAAGCTACGAGGAAACTCTTGTCCTCATTGGACCTTGATAGGGCGGAATATGCAGCATTGCGCCTCAAACACGCATATTATACTGGGGGGGACCGATGTGGCCGCCTGCTGGCAGCCAAGCTGAGGGTGGCCCATCAGAGTCGCCAGGTGAAGGAACTGGCAGGAATTGCGGGACAGGGGATCACGGGTGGCGCCGAAATTGCCGAGACCTTTCGCCGCTTCTATGCTGATCTATATAGAGCGGACGCCGCCAATATGGAAGACGCGGAGGATTACCTGGATTCGGTGGCCCTACCGTCACTGACCCATGAGCAGGCAGCTTATCTAGAGAGAGAGATTAAGGTCGAGGAGGTGATGGCGGCGATCTCGAGGCTCAAACTAGGGAAGGCCCCTGGCCCAGATGGCTATACAGCCCTCTTTTATAGAACGTTCTGCGGGACGCTAAGCCCTATCTTGACCGCACTATTCAACTCCTTCTCTGACCCTGGAGCTATCTCTCCGGATCTGCTACAAGCGACAGTGTCTGTCATTCCCAAGCCAGGGAAGGACAGGAAGCAGTGCGGCTCGTACAGGCCAATCTCCTTACTAAATTTAGACCTGAAACTCTACACCGGAATTCTTGCGGCGAGACTGGCGCAGCACCTCCCTGGCCTCATTGAACCGGATCAGGCCGGTTTCGTGCCTGGACGGCAGACTGTGGACAACACTAAACGTGTTGTTCACGTCTTGGAAAAGGCCTCACGTATTCCAGGGGAACGTATGCTCCTCTCAGTCGATGCGGAAAAGGCATTCGACCGGGTGCACTGGCCCTACCTCGAACGAGTCATGGCGAAGCTGGGGATGGGGGAAAAATTCCGAACCATGGTCTTTAATTGCTACAAATCCCCCTCTGCTGCGGTGCGCGTGAATGGCTGCGGCTCGCGACGGTTTGATATCGAACGCGGCACGAGACAGGGTTGTCCCCTCTCCCCCCTTCTCTTCGCGCTCTACATGGAGCCCTTTGCCCAGCGAGTGCGGCAAAACGTGGCCGTGACCGGAGTACGAATGGGGGGTTTCACCCATGTAATAAGCCTTTACGCAGACGACGTTATTTTCGCGCTGGAAAACCCGAGGCAGGCCCTACCCGCCTGTATGGCGGAACTCAAAGCTTTTGAGACAGTAGCCGGCTTTCGGATGAATGTGGAGAAATCCACAGCCCTGGACCTCTCCTTGACTCTGTCAACGAGGAACGACCTACAAAGGCTCTTCCCGTTGCGGTGGTCGAAGGATCAGGTGCAATATCTAGGGATTACGTTAGCTCCCACGTTGCAGGCAATGGTTTCCCTTAACTATGGGGCGGTTGGCAAAAAGGTGAAAGACGAACTAGGGAGATGGAACAAAGGCACGCTTTCCTGGCTTGGTAGAGTGGCGGCGATCAAAATGATGGTCTTACCCCAAATTCTGTATCTATTCCGGGCACTGCCCTTGCAACCACCTACGGGCTGGATTCCACAAATGCAAACTGACGTGTCCCGATTTGTGTGGCAAGGCCGTAAACCCCGAATGCGCCGCACTCTCACGACATTGACACCGGAAACTGGAGGACTGGGAGTTCCCGACCTCCGCAAATATTTCCAGGCGGCTCAATTAAGATATCTGGTGGAATGGAGCAGGTGGGAGTCCGATAAACACTGGCTCTTCCAGGATCAGGCGGTGGCCGGACGCCCTTTACAAGAAATACCCTTCCTCCGCCGCCCACACCGCCCCCCGAATCTCTATGCTTCTTACATAACGCGGGTCCCGTTGAAAGTATGGGACGCCACGAATCGCACATTTGACCTCACCACGTTTCCCTCGCCTTTCACACCAATTGTAGACAATCCCGACTTCACACCGGGGATGGAACAAGGGGCCTTCTCACATTGGAGGGACAAGGGCTGTAGGGCACTCTTCCATATGTACGCGGCGGATGGAATTATCCCCTTTCACAGCTTTAAAGCTTCTTATCAGTTAACCGAATCTGACCGCATGAGATACTGGCAGGTACGGCACTGGGCCTTGCAGCCGAGTGTGAGGGAATCTGCTGACAGGAGGCTCCTCCCATATGAGCGATGGCTAATCACCCGCACCTCAGACTCCAAACTTATCACTGACCTATACAAACTGCTTCAGCTCCCGTCTTCCCACTTCTACATTCCCGGTAGGGAGCGATGGAATAGAGAACTGGGGAGAACGCTTAGCCTTAAAGAATGGGAACGTATTTCATACAGAGCACGACACTCAGCCTACCACGTGGGCCTCACAGAAACCTTCACAAAAATATCCACCTACTGGTATCACACCCCAGAAAGGCTACACGAAATGAACAGGCTTCTTAGCGACAGATGCTGGCGAGAATGCGGGCAGGTTGGCACACTGACACACATCCTCTGGGACTGCCCAGTACTGCAAGCCTATTGGTCGACAGTGATAGACGAGATTGATAAATGCTTCGAGATTGCACTGCCCCGTTTTCCAGCGTACACTGTACTGGGTCTACCAAATGACTTAATGTATCCACTAAAATCTAAGAGGGGGAGGCAGATTGCCATTATGCTAGGTTCTGCGGTACAAAACATACTGATTCATTGGCGCACAACAACCACTCCCTCACGCACGGGTTGGCTGCACAGGTTGTGGCATGTTCTGGGGATGGAAAAAATGTCTCTTACGCTAGCAGGAGATGTGACTGGTTTTGAGGAACTGTGGCAACCCTTTCACTCACTGCTGGCCTCAGAATTCACCGAAATCACATGCCCGAGGTACCTCAGGTTACTGCGGCTTACACCCCCTTTGTGAGGCCTGGTTTCATTTGGGAAAGGACTGCCGGGGACTCACGGGCGTATGCGGGGTGGGTGAGAAGAAGGATGGTTGATTGCTTTCATGCTACACGGCACTGGACGGGGAGGGTGGGGAGGGGGAAGTTTGTTGGGGCATGTTGTTCTATTAATAGAGGTACAAGCCCATAGGGCACTGCTTTTTTCTTGTTCTCTTTTTTTTTTTTAATCTTTCCTTGTATATGCCTCTGTGCGAAGAGCAGGACATTGAAACAGCCCTGGGGCTGGGTCATTAGCATTTCTGATCTTGAGTTGCCTCTTACAGCACCCATTGCATGTTTGTAAATTGCTTTCTATATGAGCTGTACCTTTCTAATAAAATGCTTTAAACATAAAAACAAAGACACCGCATGGTACACCTCATAAATTAATAACTCACCTTTCAAATTGATCTGTAGATTATGAAGTTTCTGTATCACACACCAGATTTTCTTATGCACACAATGAATATAGTGCACTGCTCTTAGCAATACAAGAAAATGGCAAAGTTTCCCTCTCATTCTGTACACATATACATGTAAATATCAAATCACATTGCTTCCCAAATTAATTAAAATTCTAAGACATATTTCTATTGGTTACACATATCAACCCTTACCAACTGACCTCTAACTGAACTAAAATTGCTTCTGGAATTTTTTGGAGTCGCGCCTGGTCCGTGCACAGTAAGCAAATAGCAGTGTCCCGGGAGTGGGTACCCCGGGACACTGCAGGAGCTGGCCCTGGGGGGTGGCGGTCCCCAGGGCCATCAAAGACTGCAGGAGGGGGGACCCCACAGCCCCCTTACAACTTTTGAAAAGCCCCAGGAGGTGGTGGTCCCCGGGGCTCGGGGTCCAAAATGGCTCCCAAAATATTAACAGTTAGTGCCCCGGGGAGGTGGTGGTCCCCGGGGCATGTGGGGGGGGGCTCGTGCCCCCCACAAAAGCTTTAAGAAAATAAAAAAACAGAGGCCTGGGGATGTGACTGCCCCGGTCGCCAGTAGGTAATAGATATATATATATATATATATTACCTACTGGCGGTCGCCAGTAGGTAGTTATAGTTAGGACCTAGTTTCCATAGGAAATCCGCAACATTCTATTGGGAATAACTTTGGCGCTGGTGGACGAATTTTCGCGAATTAGATGGCCCGCTCTGCTCTGCTCCTTCCCTGAAAATTTGGGGGGGGGGGGGTTCGTCAAGCAGGGGCCGAGATAAAAGGGGGGTCCCAAAACGTGTTTGCCCCATGTTAATTTCCATAGGGCGGTTGGACTCAGCTTTAGCTCGAACGGCTGAATGGATTCCCACCAAACTTGGCAAAATTGTAGGGACTGGTAGCCCGATGTGCCTTTGCTATGTCTCAAGAGATGTGCTCCAGAGGATTTTGAGTAATTTAGGTTCAAAAAAATATATATATCTGTAAGCGCGCCCCGGTACGCGCACCGGGGAGCGCACCCGGCGCGTAACGCGAGTTCGCGAGCGGAAAGCTGATTGGCTCTCGGGTGTCTGTCAACATTCCAAACAGTCCGGAGCGGCCGCCATCTTGTGTCTCGGTAGGATCGAGACACAAGAGGTGGCAAAAACAAAGGGGGAAATGACCATAAGGGGGCAGGGTAGACCCCCCCTGACCCCCTAGGTTTGATGTGGGGGCCATAAAAGGGCCCCGCGGGGCCCCAAAAAATAAATCGATTTTCGCGGGGGGAGCGCCCAGTACGCGCACCGGGGAGCGTACCGGGGAGCGTACCAAGGGGAAAACCCAGTGAAACAGTAAAATAATAATTTAAAGTGCTTAGAGGTAGGGTAGCTTTGCATAGAGTTGTTGTGTTGTGTGGGTGATTTAAGTACCAGCATGTAGGTACCAATACAGAGTCTTAAATTCAATGTACACTGTCTCCTCTGTAGATAATTTATTGTGGTATATGGAATCTATACCATAGTCTGTCAGGAAAGCAGAAACAACATGGAGGCAGGAGATGAAAAAGAGATGTGAAATACTCATTGGAGATAATATAGTGAGAGAAAGGAAGTAACTATGAGCAAAATTACTATGTAACACAAAAAAGTTGCACAGTATACTATAAGTCTTACTTTATATTATAATCATTTTGGTACTATTTCATGAATTACATATAAAAATGAATAATGTCTCGAACAATTTTTAATTATTAAATATACATTTATTGTTGTGATTTTTCAAAATTTAAAAGAACTTCCAAGATTACATCATCTGGAATCTCCTCATTTTGATTCCATGATTATATTTCTTCAACACAATCAAGTAACTCTTGGTCCAGAGACTGATCCATAAAGTCAAAGTCATCAATATTTTCCTCAGGATTGTTCTCCACAACAATTTTGAAAGAAATATTAATTTTTGTTCTCCTTCCATTTTCTTGCTGTAAATTGCATAAAAAATAAATATATCAGTAGAGTTAGGGCACTGTTGGGTTTAAGTTCAGACAGGTACTTCTGAGTTTTTAACACTGAAGTTATCTTTGGGCAGTGTATGGTATCAGGCAGGAAGTAGAAATATAAAAAAGTGTATGTGAAGAAGCCTAAGTAAATTCATAATTATACCAGAGAAGCCTAACTCAATCTATAACTATAACAGAGAAGCCTATCTCAATCTATAACTATAACAGAGGGACAGTAAATAACTATCAGAAAACATTTTTACAAATTAACTTAAAGGGCCCCTTACAAATTAACAACTTACCTTATAGAAAGGTGATGAAGATAAATGAGAAAATCCTTTAAAGATGTACCTCAGGTAGTTGTAGTCAAAATGGCCGTGTTTCCCTCTCATTTTTCTTTCATATTTATGTACATAACCAATCAAATGTTAGGAAATAAAAGTAGAAAATGAAAGTAACATTTTAATTGGTTGTAAATTCTAACACTTCATATGTGTTTTTGTCATGTAATTTACCTCAGGATATTTAGACAGGGCTACAGTCCAAATGGCTCAATGGAATTCCACCAAATTTGGGAAAATGGTAGGGACTGGTATGTAGTAGGGCCTATTCTATATTTGGTGAAAGTCTCTACAGGGGTTTTTATGTAAATTAACTTTGAAAAAAATTTGGGAGCGCTTACCGGTGCGCGCCCCGGTATGCGTACCGGCAGCGCTACGGGAGTCCTCCATCTTGTGTTTCGGTAGATTTGAGACACAAGATGGAGGACAAACAATGTTGGGAATGGGTAAAAGGAGGCATGGTAGACACTCCCTGACCCCCTAGGTTTTCTGAGGGGGCTTAGGAGGCCCATATAGGCCAAAAAAAAACAAAAAAGGTTTTTATTTTTCGCGGGGGGAGTACCCAGTAGGCGTACCGGGGAGCGTACCGGGGAGCGTACTTTGGTGAAAAACAGTGAAAAAAGTTAGAGTAAAATAATCATTTTGAGTGATCAGAGGTAGGGTAGCCCTGAAAAGAGCTTTTGGGTTCTGTGGCTGATTAAGGTACCTACAAGTAGGTTCCAATGCACAGTCTTAAATTCAGGAGGAATATTCTATTCCCCTCATCTGAGAAGTGCACACCATCTCCTCCTTGTTGTATATTGAACCCATTCCATAGTCTCTCATGTAAGCAGAAACAGATTTATTCACATGTTTCCGTGCTTTCTCAAATTGTGGACAAAATTGGTTGGACCACTTCCATTTCTGTCTTTGGCATATATTGGAATATACCAAGGCAGTTTGAGGAAAAAGTGCCATCAATTGCTCAAAGGTGTCCTTTAAAAGCATTTCCAGACCTACCCCAGTCAAAGTGCCTAAGTCATTTCCACCACAGTGCAGAATTATGAGGTGAGGGTGTGGCAGATGCAAAAAGGTTTTCACCAATGGTATCAATTGATGACATCTCAATCCTCTTTGGCCAATCCACTTGATGTCTACATTTGGTAAATGAAGGTTGTGAAAATTTCTGGTAGCTGCATTCCTTTGAGCCCAGTGGATGTAGCTATGTCCAATAATCCAGACAGAATACATGGTGAGAGGAGATTCTGGTGCAGTCAGATGAAGTGTGGGAATGAAATGGCAGTTGGAACAGTAGGAGTTTGTAAAAAAAATCTGTGGAGTTTCAGTGCTCTTGAATCACAAGCAATGATTGGTGGATTCAGATAGTTGAAAACAGAAAGTTAGGGTGCATGGTTCTGTTCTGTGAAAGAAGTAATTTGAATGGTTAAGAAAAAGTCATTTAAAGAAACATTGCTCCGGATAAGCTGGTGTATTGAGAGGTCAAACATCCTTGCTGAGTTCATTTGCAACATTGTAGAATAAACTTTTAAACCTGAGAGCTCAGTGAGGAGGGAGTTGCTATGGTAACAGGTAGAAAGGGCTGAGGGGGGGGGGAAGGGTGTTGGTTTGAAAATAGAGAGGGAAGAGTTTTAATTGGTTAACATGAGGGATATGTGTGTAGAATTAGAGGTTTTCTGTGCCATTCATGGTTGCAGTGCCTGGAGTACATACCTTTTGCTCTGCTAAAGAAATATTGGTGTGTGTGTCTGACACTGTTCTCAATCTCCCAAAGCATCTGTAAAGGTGAGTAATGATTCATTTAATATAGATAGAGACTTGTATACTCTATGGGGAAGATTTGGAAGCAAATTGTGGTTTTTTAATGTTGCTTTGTGTCATGTTTTTTGATAATGCTTGGTAAAACGTTTTTACTGCATAGAGGAATTGTATTTTGTAAAATTGTGAAGTTTCAGTAGTGACATGGAATGCTTGTACATAGGACCTGTGCTGTGTTTCTTAAATGTGATGTGAAAAACGATTTTGGGGAAAATTAATGTCTTTTACATTTTTGAGAAGGGATAAATAGTGTCTGCATGCTTACAGAAATACATTTGAACCTTTCACAATGATGTCACCTGTGTTAACTCAGATTAGGAAGCAGATTGAGCTTCTTTCTTGTTGGTTTGTGTCATGTTTTTTGATAATGCTTGGTATCAACATTTGTAAGATAGAGGAATTGTATTTTGTAAAATAGTGATGTTTCAGTAGTGAAATTGAATGCTTGTACATAGGACCTGCGCACTGTTTCTTAAATATTATTTAAAAAACGATTTTGGGGCAAATGAATGGCTTTTACATTTTTGAGAAGGAATAAATAGTGTCTGCATGATTAAATAAATATATTTGAACCTTTCACAATCATGTCACCTGTGTTACCTCAGATTAGGAAGCAGATTGTGCTTTTTTCTTGTTGGTTTGTGTCATGGTTTTTGATAATGTTTGGTATCAATATTTGAAAGAGAGAGGAATTGTATTTTGTAAAATAGTGATGTTTCAGTAGTGAAATTGAATGCTTGAACATAGGACCTGCACACTGTTTCTTAAATGTTATTTAAAAAACGATTTTGGGGCAAATTAATGGCGTTTACATTTTTGAGAAGGAATAAATAGTGTCTGCATGATTAAATATGAAAAAATGTGTTTCCTCAGATTAGGAAGCAGATTGAGATTCTTTCTTGTTGGTTTGTGTCATGTTTTTGGATAATGCTTGGTATCAACATTTGTAAGATAGAGGAAAGGAGGTGGGGCCTGTGTCTAAGAGTGCAGTGGGGGAGATGTTTCATGAAGTCCATTCCACTGCCCTCTTAGACACAGGCCTCAACACCTCTGCTCCCCAGGACAGGCCTGACCTCATCTGTACTCCTGGTCAGGTCTCACCTTATCTGCATCCTGTTACTATCTATTGTACCCAATAGATTGAGGCCTGTGCAGGGGGCACGGAGGAGGTGAGGCTTGTATAGGGGTCAGAAGAGGTGAGTCCTGTCCACAGCACTCTTGGACACATGACTTACCTCCTCCGCACCCCTGGACAGGCCTCACCTCATCTGCACAATCTGCTTACTAATCGAATGCTTGTACATAGGACGAGCGCTCTGTTTCTTGAATGTTATTGGAAAAACGATTTTGGGGCAAATGAATGGCTTTCACATTTTTGAGAAAGAATAAATAGTGTCTGCAAGATTAAATAGATATATTTGAACCTTTCACAGTCATTTCACCTGTGTTTCCTCAGATTAGGAAGTAGATTGTGCAGATGAGGTGAGGCATGTCCAGGGGTGCAGAGGAGGTGAGGCCTTTATCCAAGAGTGCAGTGGAGAGGACTCACCTCCTCTGACACTTGGAAAAGCCTCACCTCCTCCGTGCCCCCTAGACAGGCCTCAATCTATTGGGTATAATAGATGGTAACAGGGTGCAGATGAGGTGAGGCCTGTCCAGGGGTGTAGATGAGGTGAGGCCTGTCCAGGGGTGCAGATGAGGTGAGGCCTGTTAACGGTATCAGATGAGTTGAGGCTTGTCCACGGGTGCAGAGGAGATGAGGCCTGTGTTCAAGAGTGTAGAGGGAGAGAGGCCTGTCCAGGGGTGCAAAGGAGGTGAGGCCTGTGCCTAAGAGTGCAGTGGGGTAGAGGCTTCATGAAGTGCATTCCACTGCCCTCTTAGACACAGGCCTCAACACCTCTGCTCCCCAGGACAGGCCTGACCTCATCTGTATTCCTGGTCAGGTCTCACCTCATCTGCATCCTGTTACTATCTATTTTACCCAATAGATTGAGGCCTGTCCAGGGGGCACGGAGGAGGTGAGGCTTGTATAGGGGTCAGAGGAGGTGAGTCCTGTCCACAGCACTCTCGGACACAGGACTTACCTCCTCTGCACTCCTGGACAGGTCTCACCTCATCTGCACAATCTGCTTACTAATCGAATGCTTGTACATAGGACGAGCGCTCTGTTTCTTGAATGTTATTGGAAAAAACCAATTCATGTGCCCGAAATCTTTTTTTAAATAACATTTACAAAACAGAGCACAGGTCATATGTATAAGCATTTCATTACACTACTGAAACCTCACTCATTTAGAAAATACAATTCCTTTATGCACCAACATTTCTTTACCCAGGTTTATCAACAATGTATTAGTCTCTATTATATTCTCTTCCAGACTTACTCTATTTTTCCACCTGTCCCCTTATAACACCCTCTCTCTGACTTATTCCTTTTTACATCCTGACTCTGTGTTACACTCTGTTACACTCTCTTTGACTTACTTTCTCTTACACCCTGTCTCTAATTATTTCCCTCTCTCTCTTTTTTACAGCAATTTGTAAGTCATACTTTCTCTTACATCCTCTTCCTGATTTACTCCGTCTTACAACCTTTCTCTTTGTAACATTCTCTCCCAGAGTTACTCCCTATTACACCTTTTGTCTGTTTTACACCCTCTCTCCCTCTTTCTGACTTTTTTTTTCTCTTCCTCTCTTCGTGTTACACCCTCTGTCTGACTTACTCCTTGTTCCATCCTCTCTCTGATTTACTTCCTCTTACACCCTCTCTCAAACTTACTCTCTCTCTCTCCCCCTTTTACAGCCTCTCTCTGTTTTAGTCTCTTTTACATCTTCTCACCTTCTAACACCCTCTCTCTGTCTTACATCCTCTTACACCCTCTCTCTGTCTTCCACCCTGTTACACCCTTTTTCTGACTTACTCCCTTTCTCCCTTTCTTTGACTTACTCCCTCTCCCTATTACATCCTTTCTCTGTCTTACAACATATTATACACTCTCTCTGTCTTACTCCTTCTCTATGTTTTACTCCCTCAACCTGTTTCTTTGTCTGACTCTCTCTGTCTTTTTGTGTTAGTTCCTCTAGCTCTTTTTCTCTGTCTTACTCCTAGTTACATAGTTGCTGCGATATAAACTCAGATATGTTGTAAACTAGTGTTTATATCGTTTGCTTATTGTCATTGCTTTGTTGTTTGGTAATAGTGGTCTATAATGTGTTATTTTTTTCTTTACCATAGATTGAAATCAAGATTTCAATAGTAAGGAAATATGCCCTCAAGGCAGAGGAGAAGAAAAGATGCCAAGCGGAAAAAAACAAAAACAGCAACGGAATTAAAGCACTCCTCTACAACAAATACTTCAAAAAACAGGAAAAAAGCTCCTGGTAAGACAACTAAGTCGTTCTTACGGAACATATGTAACCCTGGGCATAGTACGCGTAGTCGCGCTACGCGAAGCTACGTGAAGACGTTCTCGCACTACGCGAGCTTCGCGTAGCTTCGCGAGCATGCTTAGTATCTTGCTGGTCCCGTTCGCGAGCCGTTTTTCTTGCTCGGGAGCGCGTAGTGCGTGGTCGGGGCGCTGTCTGCGTGTTCGGGGGATTGTAGCGTGCGACCTTACCCATGTGGTTGGGCTATGGGCGCGGCCATCTTGTTTTTTCAATTGTCCCGCCCGCCCGCGCCCCCTATTTCCTCTTCCGGGTCGCGAATAACGCGTTCGCGCGGTGCACGTCTTGTTCGGGAACACAACTACTTGTTCACACTGAGAAAGTGCGTGTTCGCGTGAAATCTCGCGCGAACTTACCCACGTGGTCGCGATGGGCGCGGCCATCTTGTTTTTCACACTGTATGCTATGATTCTGGGCCTAGTTTTCTATCCACCTTATATCTGTTCAATCTTTTACCTATTTTCACAGTTTTTCTTACTTTTTTTACTTCTCATCTATTTCTCTCTGTCCCTAAGTTTATATTTTGCATTTTATTTCTACTTTTCCACCTTTCTTTTTAGCTTTTCTACTGTTTTATTTTACTTCTTCATTTAAGCTCCTACTTCTTCCCCCTAACTTTTTTTCCTTTTGTTCTAACTTTTCTTTTCCACCTCCACCCCAGAACCATGGCAAAGGGGAGCAGCAGAACCGGCTCGAAGGGCAAGGCGCCTGCGCCCAAGAAGAGCCGGCTGCCTTGCGGCAGAATGCGACCTGCAGGGGTGCAGGCCCGGAATCTTTTCGGGGAGGCGGAGGTGGCCACCCTGGTTTTTTTCATGCAGCGCCACCTACCCTTGACCTTGGCAGCCGGCGGCAGGCCAGGGTCCGGTTACCTCCCAGAGGAGCGTCACCGCCGGTGGGCGAAGGTGCGCCGGGCAGTGTACCGTCGCTCGCAAATCCGGCACACCCACCAGCAGCTGGCCCACCGGTGGGCAGACATTCTGGACAGGGAGCAGGACCTGTTGGACCTGCTAGGTGTTGAAGTCGTGGGGCTTGGTGAGTAGCTAGTAATATTAATAATTTAATATATATTATAGTAGTATAAGTATTGTGTATAATTCTTGGACGAATAAGTAACACGGTTACTGGTGTGCTTAGTTACATTGCCGATGAATTCTATCTCAAATTCTTCTGTTATTGTATGACACAGGTGCTGCTCGCCACTTCTCTTACTGGTTTGTAACTTAGCGCTGGCCTGGGCTGCTGATTATTGATGTTAGAGTTTTTAGAGAACTGAAGTTAGTTGATGCTATTGCTAGAGTCTAGTCCTTACATTGTCCTTTAGTGAAATAGTGGTGGATGGATAGTATTAGTTCATATTTTTTTAACGGTCTGCATGACGCCTCCTCTGTCACTGAATGCTTAGTTAGTTCTTATTTACCCCACCCCTCCACTGAAACCGGTTTGAGTTTGTTTACTGAGTGGTAGGCTTAGCAGCACAGCAATAGCATGGTCAGGTGAGTCAGTAGCAGTTCTGATGCAAGCAACCAACAATTACGTGTATGTACAAATTTATGCATGTGTCCTCCATCTCATCATCTATGCATGTTTGCGGGCAAAAATAAAATTGCAATGCCGACGTACTGAACAATTGGCCCGTCTGGATTCTTGAATAGGTGTTGTAGGTCAGGTGGTACTGGCTTCCTTAGTATATTCTGCAATCAGAATGTTTATGGCACATTTGATTAGTGTTCTATAAGTAGACGGTCTGTGGATCTTGCAAGCCAGTAGTCATTTATACTTTGAAGTCAATTTTATTGGAATTGTTGTTCCCTAAAATGTTTGAGAGGATTTTTGAATGAGGTCTTTGTTTCACAGCACTTAATGTTTCTCTTTCTTTATTATTTCTTACATGATCAGCACCTCCCAAGGGCAAGAAGACGGGGTCCGAGTTGGCGGGACAACCACAAGAGGAGCGCTCCTCTACCGCGGATCCTGCTGCTGGCCCCAGTAAGTCTTACAGTGCTTATATTAACAATTATATTTCCCTAACTTTTTAACGCACTTTATTTTTTCCAACCGATTAATCCTCCTTCCTAATTCAATGTTAGCAAAACCTTCTTTGGTCTTAAATTTGTTTTCCAAATTTTGGGTCACTAACTATCCAATGCCTTCCCTGACTTTCAGTTCCTTCAAACTGCCTCTGCCCCAAGACTCTTTGTGCTACTACTATTAGACTGTGTGTAGCTAAGCTTGCCCTGTGGGCCACTCTTTAGTTAAGGTATCCTTTTGAATAAAGCTGTGATAGAATAGCTGTAGGCACTGGGTCCACTCCTGTCTTTTGCGTTGTCCTCTGTAATCTCCAGTCTTTGTCAATTCCCACCAACAAAAATGCACAACCAGATGTTTGCCTACTAATTTTTGTTCAGTTAGTATACTTCTACTACTGTTGTGGTTATTATTCTCTGCACATACACATACAGAACTATGCACAAGAAATTAGGATGTTATTGATGTTGGTGATAGGGAGGTTGGACCTTACCCCCTGGTCACAGAACTCAGTCAGAAGAACCCATAATCCAATGACCGTCTAGTCTACCTACCTAAATGTCTTGGTCAGAGTCATTTGTCCCACTCCCGACCCCCACACAAAGATAGTTAGATATACCCAATGATTTTATTACACAACCCGGAACAGAAGAAGAAGAAGACCCTTTCGCTCACTCACTCGTTTCACTCCACAACACCCCAGACACTGAAAATAATATACCACAGAGTCTACGTGCAAGTTCAAAAACTTTATTTTTTTTATAACAAGCTTTGTATTGTTGTAACTTGTAAGTATTTCCATGAAAAACATCCTGCTCCACCATGCAAAATGAAGAAGATTAAATACTGTACATTTTGTACATCTAGTGCACGATAGAGAAATGTGTGAATTGTGGGAGACCTCTCACCGTTGAACGTATACTGTAAGTGGTTACACATGCATCTTTCGAAAGCTCTGCAAATCCCTTGTTTCGTAAGGCAATCTTCTCTTCTCATCTGCCTATGAGAAAAATGTTGCACGTTAGACAGTGAATAAAACTATGCCAGTTTTTAGCAGTCATGGCAAAAAGTGCAACATTACATTATGGATAAGCAACAGGGACTAACAATACTGGTTTGTCAATTGTATGCGACACTCATGTGGCCTCAATGGTGTCTTTCTTACTGTGCAACAAGCTGCGATGTAACATGGGCAAAGCAGTAGACACGGATCTAAAAATGGTTATATGGCTCAGGCTAACTTTCCAAAGACTAGAGTAGGAGTAGATTAGATGACCCTAGGGACCATCTAATAAATGAAAACTAAACTCTGTCTAATGTGACTGCTGTACATTAGGACGCAATTTGGACTAGTTACACTGTCACAACGATTCATTTTATACGTAACTGTTTTTTCAATCTTCCTTCCTGGTTAAAAAAGTACAACTAGTAAAATAGGGGGAGGTGTGCAGGCATCTAAAAAGGTGTACTTGATTTCATAGGTGCACAATCAATACTAACCACCAGTGCCGACGGGGCCAGCGGCGAAGAGATTGCCATCCAGGAGGGGACAGAGGATGCGGCACCTGCAGGAGCATCAGTGGGGGAGGAAAGTTCAGCGGTGGGCGGTGGTAAGTTATATTCATTACTTATTTGCATTACTAGGTGGATGGGGGACATTTTCTCCTCACTGTGCTATGAGACCTATTAAGAAAGTATGAATTTTAAGTTGTACTGGACAATATACAATGGTTGAAGAAGACACCCTTTGTAGCATTACCAGTTTTAGTTGAGTAAACAAGGCCTCTTCCATCAGACTCCAACTCAGCTGTGAAACTTATGGAGAAGACTAAAAGTCAGATCAGATGACCTTGAGGCATGTGTTGAACAAAAAGGGAAAGAAGTGAACAAGGTGGAAGGAGGAAGGGAGGACTCAGAGATGTAATAATAAGACTAACTACCATAGAAGGATACTTTGGAAGGTTCATTCACATGGCTGATATGAATCGGATGCATGGGTTGTTAAAGGATGGGTAGAACTGTAAGGTCAAAGAAAAGGCAGGCCTGGTTGGGCAAAAGAATATGGGTGCATGGATACAGTGGATAGCAAGAATCATGAGCGGAGTTTGTGTCAATGAAACCCAAGGCAAGGAAGGAGTGGACGCATGGGTGGTTGGGTTGCTGGTGAAAGCGAAACCAGCTAAGCCGATAATAAAGAATGATAGACATTTACTTTTAATGGGTGGATGCCCCCTAAATGTATTTGTATTCATCATAGGTGAAGACTGTCACTGGAAGCAGAGTCTTACTTTGAAAAAATAAAAGGAGATACAAAAAAGACTTTTGTTCTTATGTTTACTCAAGCCCACCCAGTACTAGGGCAAGTATAATGTCGGAAAAAACTTCAACAAATGCTACAGGCAGGGGAAGCAGGAGGACAGATTAGATAGATACTAAAAGTTGACACCAATTGTATGGACTGCGCTTGATAGTGCTACAATGCCACTATGTACTGTTGAATTCATTATGAAGAGTTTGCTACAATTCTGTTTCTTTTTTTATAGATACTCCTACTCCTTCCTCAAAACCATCACGGAAGGAGTTGGCAGCCAGGGCCCGGCAAAGGAAACAGCAGGCCATTGTGGAGGAGTACCGCAAGCTGGTGGCTGAGGCTGAGGAGGAGGAAGAGGCGGCGGCAGCACCTGCTGTCTCTTCCAATGCGTCTGGCCCCAGTAAGGCTCCACCTGCAGGAGTATGGCGCCGCGGCCAGGCAGCCGCTCACCGCCGCCATTCAACATCTACCACCCCCTCACAGCATGGATGCAAATGTAGGTGCCGTGTATTTCGGCAACAACTTCTCCTCCGGGTGACCAAGCTGGAGGACCAATTAGAGGAGCGTGTAAAGATTTTAGTGGACAAACACCTCAAAGCCCGCCAATTGTAATGGACCCTGTTGATTTGCCCCTTTTTTAATACTTTTGTTGGTGGGTGGGAATTGGGTGTTGGGGTTATTTTTGTGGGACATTCTTTGGACTTGGACTATGGTTGGGGTTAGGGTGGGGATAGGAGGATATTTTTATACATGAATAAATGTTATTTATTTTCAACTAACACAGATATGATATGATGTTGTTTTGTGGTGGGGTTACTGTTGTACGTCACAAGGTTTACTCTACATGCAGGGCAGCGGCCAGTGTTTGATTGAAATACTTTATTAACTGACCACATGTGTAACATGCAAGCAGATAGATGCTGGGCCCCTCACTCAAAGTAACATTTGTCCTATTAGTACTACCAGCCTCTCCTCCATTAGACCTCTCAGCAAACTGCTCTTCTTACCTGTGATTGATGATGATTACGTTTGGCACCGCAAGGGCTGCATGGTTTCCCAAGACAACGGAGAATATGCCGTGGTTGTGTGATAGTAGTCGAGTAGACTCCTAGTCCTAGACACTGGCACTAGCATTGGAAAACAAAAACAAAGAGACAGTCATTTGCCTGAGAAAGAATGTGAGAGAAGTAGAAAATTACAGTACATAATACGGACCAAAAATACAAACAATATTGCAACAGCTAAACGAACTCAAAGAAATCAATGGTGTCGGGGACTGAAAAAGTAGAAGAAGATAACTGTAGTTGCGTTGGAGTCATTAAAACACAATACAAATCGTAAACGTACATGCTCTAAAATTAAATTCAAACAATGCCAGCAATGATTTACATTTATTCTTTGGGTCACTTTGGGAAATTAATTGCCTTGTACACTATTACATAGAGTGAGCTTGGGTGGGCAAGCAGAAGAAGATCCTCGCCCTGCCTCGTTGACTTTTGATTTTACTAGTGTTGGTTTCACCACATCTGCCCCAGCAAGCGTGTGATCAATTGTTGGTGTATATTTAATGTAGTAACATCACACCTCAATAAAAACCACACAGCCCGGGGGAAGAGGGTTAGGGTTTGATGACTGGATGGGAACGGGGGTTTGGGGAAAGGTTTGACAAAGAAAAACAGTACGCATGGAGACAACAAGCAAAACAATGAAGACGATGATTGCTGATCCACAATTCCACAATAAATGTAAAGTCAATTAAGAACAACGAAATAGATGCACGCTGAAGGTTTCATTAACTGGATGATTAATAAGAAGTGGTAATTACTTAACTACTACTACACAATTCAAAGGAAGTACTTCTTATGATATGAATGATATGACTTTTGCCTAGGCTGTAGGCCCTCTGAGAAACCGTAATACCTGTTGTAGCGGGCTGAAAGCTAGCAAACAAAATTGAGATACTTGAAGTGAACAATCAATTACCAAACACAAGCATAAAATAAATGAAGAGGAAAAAGGAATCAAAGAAAAATATGAAAATGATACTAAAGTTAATGTATTATCCAGGGCCAAATGTGTAGTTGTATCTCGTCATTCATTTTTTCCTCCCTTCCATGGACACTGTTGCGACTGATTGATTGATTATATCATCCTTGGGCGCCTCTGGCAGAATGATGAGGAGGATTGGTAAGGTAAGTGTGAGTTGTTGCTCCACGTATAATATAGTAGCGCTGGGTGAAAGGCCGGCCTGTAAGTGTTGATGAAAGAAGAAATGGGGTATTACAAAATATGTTAACAGAATGAAAACATAGAAATCAATTACAGTGTAGTGCGAAAAAGACAAGACTCGTGAGCGAGAAAATTTTCAGACTGAGGCTAATTGGATACATTGATTAACTCTACTCTTCTAGTTGCACAGCAGTCATCAGAAAGAACAACAAGATAGGAGCCAGCACAGAACAGTTACAGGGCCACAACACCGGGACGTGAGTCTGTGGCCCAAAGTCCATTTACCTACATTTTTCAGAGTTTCAGACAAAAGGCATATACATCAACCTAGTATTTCCAAAGCAAGTGATTAATGTAATTGTAAATCAATGCGCCAATGTCAATCATACCACTATTCCATTCCACCACTGCACACACTTGTAGCCTAGGTCTGCTGTGCTTCTTCTTGATTGGTTGTGTGTTTACCTTGTATTCCACTTCCTGAACATATTCCATCATTCATTTCTGATCAAACTGACTGACATCCCTGGGCGTAGTGGGCGTAGTGGGGCTCCGCGGAGCTACGCGGAGAGGGCGAGAAGCTACGCCCACTCCTGCACTCCACGTAGCCCCACTACGCACCTCCCTCCCGCTCTCCCCTACATCCATTATTTAAGCAACTAACCTGTTTTAAAGCACTTACCGTGTCCGGGGGCTCGTCCGGGGCTCCCTCTGGGAATAGCGTCGTCCTGGATACCAATGCGCATGCGCGGGCGGCCGTGCATGCGCATTTCTCCCGAGAATTGGGATGCGCATTGGTATCCAGGAAAGGACGCTATTCCCAGAGGGAGCCCCGGACGAGCCCCCGGACACGGTAAGTGCTTTAAAATAGTTTCATTAAGGGTAGTTGCTTAGATATTGTATGTAGGGGAGGGCGGGAGGGAGGCGGGTGGAGGCCGACTCGGCTACGCCCACGGAGTGGGCGTAGTGTTGCCGGCTACGCTGTCTACGCAAAGTGCGTAGGAGGCAACACTACGCCTACTCCGTGGGCGTAGCCGATTCGGACGCCCAGTGTTACTGACATCATCATCCGGTGTGGCACGTGTACGTGTTCTCCAACTGACCAAAAACAGCAACTAAGTATGTATTGAGTGACTACGATTATGTCCAGACTGCACCTGCAGTAGTAGGAGTACAATTGGATACATATTATTAAACAACATGGAAACATTGACCATCACGCGAGACACAAGCACTTTGAAACTACTAGTATACTTCGACTTCATGCACATTTGCTCTGAGTCAGCAAGCAGCCAATGCAATGTATGGCATCATTTATTTCATATACCTGTCTTTCTCTTCTTTGTGACTGTCAGATCACAGATGCAGCAGAGCCTTCTGAAAGTGATGACGAGTTTACTTTAATTTTGGAGCCCTGTTCAAGTTCTGACATTGAAGAGTTGTGTATGCCTGCAGACAGAGGTGTAGCCTTAAGACAGTGATGCATTTCAGATTGGAAACAAAACAGAAGATGGCTGTAGTCACGTACGTTTCAATTGTTATGGAGGGACTGTTAGAGGCTACATTATTGCACTATTGTCCATCTCCATCCAAAGTATGGCAAGATGGAAATGTATTTAGGGTGAGTCAGGAAGATGGAGCAGGACTCTGATGAGTGGAGTGCACAGTAAATGCTCAGATGTGCAACTCCAATAGGTAATTAAAAGAGAAAGGAAGATGGAGTTGGTTTTCAAGTTTGAGTCAGAAAGACAGATACACACAAATAACTAAGGAAGGGAGAAATAAAGGAAGGGAGAATCTAACAATTTCCAAGCCTAGTTGTCAGGGAAGAGGAGCTCGTCCTCAAACCCTGGTGGCTCTTCTGACAGAAGTAGGTCCTGTAACCCAATACTTATTTCTTCCGACTCGCTCTCCTCTTCCAGCTCTGATTCACGGACTTGGTAGTCTGGTGGTATCAAGTGCTGGTTCATTTTTATCATGGTTAACCTCTCCACGCTTTTGGGCGAGAGACTGGTCCTTCTCACAGTCACAATGGCACCAGCAGCACTGAACACACGCTCAGAAGAGACACTTGCAACAGGGCAAGCCAGATACTTTATCGCCAGCCTGCTGAGCAGTGGCCATTGGCTTCTTGTCCTATACCAATACACCAATGGGCTTTGCTCCATGAACACCTCTGTTGTGTCATCCAGATAGGCCTGGACCATCCGCTCAATGTTCATTGGTGCTCTGGTTTGCTCGTCCTCTTTTTGCTTTGCGACAGCAACGGACTTCCCCATCCCTTTCTGTAGAAACCAAGCAGCTATTTTTTTCTTGTGTCTGATGAATCAGATCCTGTTGGTGCGGTTGGTGTTATTGTTTGTGTTGGTGACTGCTGGGAAGCAAACGCACTGCTCGCATGCTGTGAAGAAGAACTTGACTCTGTAGGATGCTCAGTAGTACTTGCACTGTCCTGGGCTGGCACTGGCAGGCCTCTAATTGAGAGCCGTTCGTTTTCTAAATCAGTGGCTACCTTGGCTATTACAGTTTTGTACT
The DNA here is from genome assembly GCF_964261635.1 of Lissotriton helveticus. Taxonomy (NCBI): domain Eukaryota; kingdom Metazoa; phylum Chordata; class Amphibia; order Caudata; family Salamandridae; genus Lissotriton; species Lissotriton helveticus. The sequence goes on along the minus strand of NC_136059.1, from coordinate 1,140,224,615 downwards.
TGGAAACATCCTCTTCTGAAAAAGGAATTACTGCATTACTGTTCACAAATAATTTGTACAGTGGATCCAAAATTGTGGCAGTAATGTAATGTTGATGTGACACAATCTTATTTTGAATCCTTGTATTCTCAGATAAGCGGCTTGCTAAGGACTTCGCTAAATTACATGCTTCACGTTTTCCTTCCACACCTTCGTACGTTTCAGACACCTCCTTCAGCTCTTGCTCAAGCATGTACAACAACGGGATTGCTTGGCTCATAGTACCGTCCTCCCTGCTGACTGCACGTGTGAAGACCTCAAAAGGAAGTAGCATCTCAGTTAGGCATTTAATGAGGTCCCATTGCCACATCTCAACGGTCATGGCTTTAACAGCATTATCCCCTGATCTTCTTGTCATGACATAAGCATTAAGTGGTATGTACTGCTCAAACAGCCGTTCGAGCATGTAATACGTAGACTTCCAACGTGTTGGTACCTCCTGAATGAGTGCTTTGACTTGCATGTTACACTCATGTTGAATGACCCGTAGCTGCTTCCGGGCTTTAAAAGAATGATTGAAATGCGTGCAGATTCTTCTGCAAATGGTTAGTAAGTTGCTAACTTTGCTTTCACTTTTCAGAAAGTCTTGAAGCACAATGTTAATGCAGTGTGCCAACCACGGGACCCTGAAATAGCGGCCATCTTCCATGGCCTTAACTACATTACTGCCATTGTCGGTGGCAACAATACCAATATTGAGGCCCCTTGGTTGGAGCCATTCAAAGACCTTGCTGTTGAACTCATCCAAAATGTTTGCAGCAGTATGCGATTTCTCCATAGCAAACATGGCTACAGTAGCATGTTTGCGAGTATCATTAAAAATCTCAGTAGTGCCAATGCCTGTAGATATCTTGTCTCTAACACCTGAAAAAGAGATCCAGTGTGCTGTGATGCACATGTAATCTGTGGCTTGACTACTGCTCCACATGTCTGTTGTCTGGTGGATACTATGCAAAGCACTCTGCTGCAAGGCTTTTCCAAGCAATTCCAGCACGTCGTGGTGTAGTGCTGGAACAGCAACTCTGGCAAAATAGTAGCGGCTGGGAACATTCCATTTTGGGCAGAGGGTTGACACAAATTCCAGGAAACCCATCACTTCAACAAAAGAAAAAGGGAGAAGGTCCAGAGCTAACATTTTAGCAAGCTTAGCATTATACAAACGTGCTATTGGGTGGTTGCGCTCGTACTTCCCCTCCTGCCTAAACATGCTAAGAATGGTACGCTGCTTGCTATTTCTTTCAGATATGCCCGATGCAGTACTTCGTGTCGCAGACTTCGCACCCGTACTCCTTGGTGTCTCCGGGTTACTCTTACTCTGGTGCCACAGAGATGTTGCTGATCCGGAGGATCTGAGTTCTACCACTGCAGTGCTGGGGAGTGGGACAGGGGTACTTAGTGTACCACTACCAGATAGAATGTCTCCCTCTTCATCCTGTCCGGTTACCCGTGGACCTTCTACTGCTTCCCCACCAACATTAATGGTTCCTGCTTTTATGTTACGTAGGTGGTCCTCCCACCTCATTGGGTGGTGTTTTTTCATATGGGTCATTTGGCCTCCGGTACCATAGTTTGTGCCAAGCTTACCACGACTAACAGAGGAATGACAAATGGAGCATATAGCAATGTTGTCCTCATTTGCGCTAACTGTAAAGAAGTCCCACACTGGGGAGCTTAACTTTTGTCTCCTGCTAGAAGTGCCACTTCCAATGCCGGATGAACTGGAGGTTGTGTGGTGAACTGCACTATGTGGCTGGGCAGTAGTACCACTACCTCCTTCTGCTGAGGTGGAACTTGTGCTGGATGTAGGACGCTGCCGGCTTTGTGCAAATGTAAAAATGGAAGCTGGAGGTAGTTTTGGTGTGGCCTGTGTTGGTGGTATGCGTGCTACTACATCCCTAGTCGAAGCCATTCTTGATAGGTTTAAAATGTTGGTCTCCATGTCCTCAGGGCCAGGAGTAATGCTTGTGATGACTGGGTCTGACTCATCATCACCATCATTATCCGGCTGCTGAACATCGCACTCCATAAGTGGTAGGCTTCCTGGAACCTTCCTTTTCCCTAGCCTGGTCTTCTTGGGATGTCTCTCCCTCTCATGCTCAGATCGTTCTGGCTCCCAAGTGATGTCAAGATCATCAGAAGGGATGCTTGGCGAAGAACTCAATGGACTAACCCTTCTTTTCCTTGGTGGGGATTTGGAAACCAATAGATCTCCTGCATGATGTGCTGCCTCTTCTTGCTCTGCATCAGGCTCAATTTCCTGAACTGCCCCAACTTCGGGAGGAACAACAACTACTATTGCCAGTGGTGGTTCTTGAACAACTATTGCAGGCGGTGGTTGTGGTAGTTGTTTTTGTTGAACATCTACTATTGCGGGCAGTGGTTGTGTAACAACTGCTATTACAGGTGGTGGTTGTGGTTGTTCTTTTCGTTGAGCATCTACTATTGCGGGCGGTGGTTGTTGAACATCTACTATTGAGGGCGCTGGTTGTTGTTCACCACTTTTCTGCTGTGTTCCCTCTTGCGTGGAATGTGTACTACTTTGAGATTGAGATAAGTTCAGGTCAGGCTCAGTATCACTGCTTTCCACCATTAGGCTGGCTACCTCTTCCCCACTCATCGGCTTGGGCCTGGGGTGGTGGCTTGGGCCCACTGATGCGGAGGTGCTGGACCCAGCTTGGACCCCGGTCACTGCTGCTGCAGGCGTACTTTTATTTCTCCCAAAAAAGGTTTTCGGGTCAACACCAGACTTAAGTGTCAGTTCCTTCTTCTGTTCTTCCTTCTTCTCAGCAACTTTCTTGGTCTTGGAGGACCTGGTACCTGCTTTCTTTGGGCCCATCTTCCTCAGATGTCAGCAGCAGCACTCAGTTGCTGAGAATGATGTCTGGTCAGGTTAGTCACTCACACCACACGTGACGTAGTACAGAAGGACGTCTGTCTGGCAGTAGAACAGGCGATGAATGATGACAGACACCTCCTCTTCAGTCTTTTGTGCACCTACAAGCAAAGAAGGCAGAACAACATCAGTCGAATGTGGATTTTTTTTAGCTTTAATTACTACTAGAAGTATTAGTACATCCAGTAAGAGTAAGAATAGTAAAGAATTAAAATGCAAATGTAGTGGAAGTGGAACTTGTTTATCCATAATTTGTGCATCATGGATGCAGCATCAGTGACCTGCAGCAGATAGCAATGGGGATGTGAACAACTAGTAAGCCAACAGGAACAATGGCAAGACACAGGCTAATTTGTCAAAAACAAAACGGCACACTACTACTACCACCACAGCTCCACATGGGCACTCATCACAGGTACATGGGTAAAGGGCAAAGGCCAGAAAAAAATAAACTCAACCAGGCCTATATCCCTACCTATATGGCCAGAAATAGGAGGATGCATACATCACAGCTTAATGCAAAAAAGAAAATCCCCATGACAACAAGGTTTGAAAGTTACACAACAACACAAACAACAAAGGCATTTGGAGTTTTCCCCCAAACAGTTAACTACACCCCAAACACCACATTTGAAAATTTAATGCATGGCCACCCATGCCCTAAATGATGTTAAATTCAACAGACAAAATGGAAACCGCTACATCAAGCATCCCCGCTGACTATCTCTGGGACTCTAGGCCTACTGGCAGCAAAAAAATCACACAACTTTGTAGGCCTGCGGCAAGCCGGCAACCAGGATGGAAGGTCACACAAAATGGCCGCCCCCACATGGCCTGGCCAGTGCCACCCCCAAAAACATGAAGAAAGAGAAGACAGACAATACATTCCTACGGCAAAAGAACAATGCTTGGCTTGACAAAATGGCCGCCACCAAGCCGCCCACATGATCAGGCCACCGTCTAACAACAAGGTACATAGAGGACAGAAACAGTAAGTGGTCCATGCTCCAAAAACTACAAGCAAATGACAACCTGCGGAGTTTCTTTTAGCAAAATGAACAGCATCTACATTTTCGGGAACGTTTTAGGCAACTCGAGAGATATTGCTCGCGAGAATGCAAATTCAGCGTGTTCGGCGGCGCGAACTGAACAAAACGTCGTGATCGCGCCCCCGAGCACGCACATTGAGCGCGCGAAGACTACAAAAACTGTAAGGTCGCGTTGCTGCACTGTGCAAACTTACCAAAACTACGCAAGCTGAATTCTAGGGTTACCTAGTGCGCAGGAAAAAGCCATATTATTCAACACAACCAAAACCTGCAATTCATCACCAAAGACGCATTTTTCTAATTAATCCAAAGCCATCCACGACCCACATGATGTTACACTTACAACTTAAACACCCCTATAACAGTTGAACAACTTTCATGCACCCATGATGAGGAGGACTCTAGTAGTACCCTTGGGCCTACCTACTGGCACAGTAGGCCACAAGCTTGGAGGCCTATGGCAAAAACACAGAGGCTGCTACTAGTACCAGGAATTAAAATGGCCGCCTCCACATGGCCTGGCCACCCCCAAAAACATAAAATGAAAGAGAAGACAGACAATACATTCCTATGGCAAAAGGACAATGCTTGGCTTGACAAAATGGCCGCCACCAAGCCGCCCACATGGTCAGGCCACCGTATAACAACAAGGTACATAGAGGACAGAAACAGTAAGTGGCCCATGCTCCAAAAACTACAAGCAAATGACAACCTGAGGAGTTTCTTTTAGCAAAATGAACAGCATCTACATTTTCGGGAACGTTTTAGGCAACTCGAGAGATATTGCTCACGAGAATGCAAATTCAGCGTGTTCGGCGGCGCGAACTGAACAAAACGTCGTGATCGCGCCCCCGAGCACTCACATTGAGCGCGCGAAGACGACAAAAACTGTAAGGTCGCGTTGCTGCACTGTGCAAACTTACCAAAACTACGCGAGCTGAATTCTAGGGTTACCTAGTGCGCAGGAAAAAGCCATATTATTCAACACAACCAAAACCTGCAATTCAACACCAAAGACACATTTTGCTAATTAATCCAAAGCCATCCATGACCTACATGATGTTACACTTACAACTTAAACACCCCTATAACAATTGAACAACTTTCATGCACCCATGATGAGGAGGACTCTAGTAGCTTGGAGGCCTATGGCAAAAACACAGAGGCTGCTACTAGTACCAGGAATTAAAATGGCCGCCCTCCACATGGAAAATGGCCGCCTCCACATGGCCTGGCCACCCCCAAAAACATGAAAAGAAAGAGAAGACAGACAAATAGACAATACATTCCTATGGCAAAAGGACAATGCTTGGCTTGACAAAATGGCCGCCACCAAGCCGCCCACATGGTCAGGCCACCCTCAAACAACAAGGTACATAGAGGACAGAAACAGTAAGTGGTCCATGCTCCAAAAACTACAAGCAAATGACAACCTGAGGAGTTTCTTTTAGCAAAAAAAACAGCATCTACATTTTCGGGAACGTTTTAGGCAACTCGAGAGATATTGCTCGCGAGAATGCAAATTCGGCGTGTTCGGCGGCGCGAACTGTACAAAACGTCGTGATCGGGCGCCCGAGCACGCACATTGAGCGCGCGAAGAAGACAAAAACTGTAAGGTCGCGTTGCAGCACTGTGCAAACATGCCAAAACAGTACAGGCCTCCCCCAAAAAGAATATTTAGGAAAGATTAAGAAGCACAGAAAACTGTAGTTAAAAAAAACATTTATACAGTACACCAATTCTCAATTCTCAAACTTACTTGTGAAAGAAAAGTTCAAATCCAAAATTCCTCAATAAATCCAATTAAATCATTTGCTATGATGCAGCAGACAAACACAAAGAGTGATCCTTCCAGCTCCAATTCCAAATGAAAGTGAACACCACATGGACAAAGCACTTGGAGGAGCCTGGTGGACAGGAACAGGAAGTTGGAGACTCAGGGCCACTTCCTTTCTCTTGAAAAAAAGAGTAGAAACAAAAAGAAGACTCCTAGCCCCAAAAAATACAGCCAAATCACAATCTGAGGGGTTAAATGAACATTTTTGAGAAGATTTTAACATGCTCGGGAGATATTCTGTGCCAGAATGCAGTTTCTGTGTGTTCGGAAACGCGATCTTACCAACATGGGAGGATCGCACGTCCCAATGACATGTTCGCGCACTCAAAGTCGCATAGGATTGTGCGGCCGGATTCCAAACATCGTAGCGAACGCGACCGGGAGAGAAAAGCGAGAAAGCGAACGCAGAACCACGGTAAGTCATTATCGCGCACGTGAGAATGCTATTGAGCGTGCGAGGAAGAAAAACTACTACGCTACGCTGTAGATTGCGAAGTATGCGACAGCTTCGCGCTCTCTGCGTAGTGCGAAGTTGCCGAAACTTCGCAAACTCCGCGAATGGAGCGTAGTTCTCCGCCCAGGCTTAAACATATGTAGATCAAAAAAAATTTGATGAGAATGTGAATATACAGAAGGAGAGAGCAAATTTGAAAAGGAAGGAGAGGCCCCCCAAAAATGTTACTACTGGAGCAGGAGAGAATAATATGTATAGGAATAGAAGGCAAAACCAATTTAGGGACATTCGTAAACGAATGTTTCACAATAGGGTGGTTTTAAATTTGTTAAAAAATATTAAGAATGGTAAACAGAGAGCTGATTTTTATAAGAAAAAGAAAAGTGTAGAGAAGATTGTTGATCAGGCTTTTGAAGTTAAGAAAAAAATATTTATTTTAATAATCAATAGAATTAGGACACTTAACAAGACAATTGATGTTTTCAAATCAAACAGTAGATGCAAAAGAGTAATTAATCGGACTAATTTTTGTAAAGTTTTTTCAGGAGAATGGATGCATAGTTCAAGTTGTGAGCCATTTTTTAATGAGGAGAGTTACTTCCAGGAGAATGATTTGGTGCATGCAGTTGACACCAGTGGTCGAGCATATGAGGTGAAAGACGGTTGTCCGATTGAAAAAGAACAACTTGTGTCTAGAGATGCAGAAGAGGTGTTAGCTGATGAAGTTTTAGGGAGACGTACTAAGGGTCCTGTGTACACTTGGAAGTGTAGTAGTATTTGTAGTGTGCGACAGGATTCAATCAATTTGCTTCGTAATTTCTTATGGACATATAGTAAGAAAAGTCTAACACAGAAAATGAAGATGTTGCAAGAGTTAGATCCTTGCAGAGTGAGAGAAAACACAGGTTTGCAGGGGCATTCACTGGCTTGTCTTTCTAGAAAAGTATGTCAGGGTGTTTTTCATCATTTTAGGATGTTAGCAGTACATCATACTAAAGTGAGGAAATTAGTGAGAAGGTTGTATTATGCAAAAAGTCCAGCACTTAAGCTAAAACAGTTAAACAGTGCTCTTTTGCATGGAACTGAATTAGATGTGAAGACCATTTGTGAAGAAATTGAGTTAAATTACTTTGGTGAAAAAGAGGACAGTGTAGAAATTGACACATAAATTCAAGGTAATGTGGAAGACAATGTACAGATTTCAAGTACAGAAAAGTTTGACCAGGAAATTTCCAAGTTTAAGGTGAAATCAAGTGAAAGGCCAAATTTTAGTTGTGTGTGTTGTCGACAAACTCATTATAAGCACCAGACTAGATTAGTTGATTTATATGTAAAAAGCGAAAAGGTAAATAATAATGAGTGCAAGGATTTTGCAACTTAGTTGTTGGTGGAGAATTCTTTTGATTTGAGTTCTGATCAGCGTATTTGTAAATAGTGTTATAATAAATTAAATGAAAACAGAATGCCTGCTAGAGCTGTTCATAATAATCTTGAGTTGGTAGACATTCCTCCTGAATTGATGGATTTAAATACATATGAATCTATTTTAATTCAATGTGTGCATCCTTTTCAGGCTATTGTTCGCATGGAGCCTAAGATAGGGAAATTGCCTCCTTCAGATTTACAGAGAGGATTAAAGGGAAGAGTTGTTTATTTGCCTCTAGATTTCAAGAACAATATTGATACAATTGGTGTAGAGAAAGTGGAAGAGGAACCTCTGGTTATTCTAGTTAATGGGGTTCCGACAAAGAGTAAGAAAATCGGGCAAGATTTAGTGGATGTTAGGAAAGTCAAAAAGGCAACGTTGTATTTGGTCAAAAACAATGAGTACTACAAACATGTATGTGTTGGAGCAGAGGAAACAGTTGCAGAAGAAGACAGTGATTGTTCAGCCGGCCAAATTGAAAAAGTTGATGTGTCTAGAAGTGAAGAAATATATGAACATTATACTGTTCATCCTTTGCATTCCAAAGAAGTAATGGGGAATGGAATTGACTTATTTCAAATGAAAGCAGCAAAAGGAAGTCCCATTAGTGTATGGGAAGAAAGTTTGGAAGCTCATTGTTTTCCACAGTTATTTCCAACAGGTCAAGGTGGACGATATGACGATCGACCACTTCAAATTCCTGCATCTGAATACCGGACTTTAAGATTATATGCTGAAGATCCAAGGTTTCGTCAATGCATTCCTTATTTGTTTCATCTACTTTATGAAAGTGACTTGTCTGGGCTTTCTTATGCAGTGAACCATATACTGAAAAGTGGACCACATCTGCAAAATGTTTCGGCGAGGGACTTCATGGAGAAAGTCAATCTGCAAGACAGTATTTTGGAATCTCAGCTAATCAATCTCATGGCATGTCAACGTGGAACAAACGAGTATTGGTTCCGTCGTCATGGGGAATTGAAATGTATGCTAAGAAACTTAGGAACTCCTACATGGTTCCTCACTCTTAGCTGTGCTGAGTATGCATGGGACGACTTACTTCAATTTCTACAAGAGGCAAACGCAAACATACAAAATATAGAATTCAAAACACCTGGAGAACTGTGTTCTTTGGATCCAGTGAATGTATGCAGATATTTCAATCATAGATTTGAAGCTATGATGTCTTTTATTACGAACAAAAAAAATCCTCCCCTTGGAGAGGTTTTGGATTTCTTTTGGAGAAAGGAGTATCAAGCGAGAGGTGCTCCTCACATAATCAATCAATCAATCAATCAGGTCATTTGTAGAGCGCACTACTCACCCGTAGGGTCTCAAGGCGCTGGGAGGGGGGGGGTGCCGCTACTGCTCGAACAGCCAGGTCTTGAGCTTCTTCCTGAAGGAGAGGTGGTCTTGGGTCAGGCGCAGATTGGTCGGAAGTGAGTTCCAGGTCTTGGCGGCCAGGTAGGAGAAGGATCTTCCTCCTGTTGTCGCTCTTCGGATGCGGGGGACGGTGGCGAGGGCGTGGTTGGTTGATCTGAGGAGGCGCTTGGGAGCGTAGAAGCTGATCCGGTTGTTGAGGTAGCTCGGGCCTTGGTCGTGTAGGGCTTTGTGCGCGTGGGTGAGGAGCCGGAAGGTGATTCTCTTGTTGACCGGGAGCCAGTGCAGATCTCTCAGGTGTCCGGTGATGTGGCTGCGTCGGGGGATGTCGAGGATGAGTCTCGCCGAGGCGTTCTGAATCCGCTGGAGTCTCTTCTGGAGTTTGGCCGTGGTTCCGGCGTAGAGGGCGTTGCCGTAGTCCAGTCGGCTGGTGACGAGGGCTTGGGTGACCGTCTTCCTCGTCTCGGTGGGGATCCACCGGAAGATCTTACGTAGCATGCGCAGGATGTTGAAGCATGACGAGGAGACGGCGTTGACTTGTCTGGTCACGGAGAGGGAGGAGTCCAGGATGAAGCCCAGGTTGCGTGCGTGGTCCGTCGGTTTGGGTGCGGTGCCCAGGGCGGGGGGCCACCAGGAGTCGTCCCAGGCGGAGGGCGTGGAGCCCAGGATGAGGACCTCCGTCTTGTCTGAGTTCAGTTTCAGGCGGCTGGTCGTCATCCATTCGGCTACGTCTCTCATCCCTTCGTGCAGGTTGGCTCTGGCGGTGGCGGGGTCGTTGGTCAGGGAGAGGATCAGCTGGGTGTCGTCGGCGTAGGAGATGATGTTCAGGTTGTGTTGGCGTGCGATGGCCGCGAGGGGGCTCATGTAGACGTTGAAGAGGGTTGGGCTCAGCGAGGATCCTTGGGGTACGCCGCAGATGACTTTGGTGGCCTCTGACTTGTACGGTGGTAGGCGGACTCTTTGTGTTCTCCCGTCGAGGAAGGAGGTGATCCATTCCAGTGCCTTCTCCTGGATTCCGATGTTGTTGTGGATTAAAGATGCACCTAAATTTGGAACAGATTCGGATGAGACAGTGATTAGCTTCATTGAAGAGTATTCAACATGTGCTGTTCCGAAAACTACGCTTTCAATCCCATCCTTGTGGAAAGTACTGTCGTCGAAAATTCAGAAATAAGGACAAGTTCTACACAAAATGTAGTTTCGGGTTTCCACGACCAGTGATTTCTAAAGGAAGAGTAAATAATTTGATGTCTTCTCTGCGACATACTGTGACGAGGAAATCACCAAAAACTACATACAATTTAAAAAGAAACGAAGAGTCCAAGTACATCAACGACTACAACCCAGTGATTTTGTCCATGTGGAATGCTAACATGGATATTCAGTTCGTTGCTGACAACTCTATTGCTGTGGCTCGATATGTGACGTCTTGCATCACAAAAAAAGAAAAACAGAACTGAAGGAAATGTGGGAGGACATTTCGCATGAAAAGAGTATAAGTAAAAAATTATACAGTTTCAGTCTGAAGATGTTGTCGCATCGAGAAATTGGAGCATATGAATGTTCTAATCGGTTATCATCAGCAAGTCTCTACGCCAAGTCTAGAACAATTATTTGGGCGAGTCTAGGTCTTGCTACAACACGAAACCGAGTTTTGAAATCTGTACAAGAAATTGAGTATTTGGCGGAGAAAGAACCAAACAGTACAGATATTTTGAAGACAAACATGTTGGATACATACTATCCAAATAGAAGTAGTCATCTTGAGAACAATTGTTTGTATGAAGTTCTGCAAAACTATATTTATAAGAAGAACATCAGAGAAGATATCAATAATGGAATATATGCTGTCATTGGGTGTGAAGGATGTCTAGTAAAGCAGAAAAAAGGCCATTTGATTATTCATCGAAAATTGAGTTGCGAAAATCCAGAGAAAAGAGAATTTTACTATTTAGCTCTTTTGCAACTCTTTAAGCCATGGCGTACAGAAGAGGAACTACTTGGAGATTTTCTCTGTTACAAAGATTCTTTTAATGCAACCAAGGATACCATAGAATGTCCTGTTTTTCCAAATTATCTGCAAATGTTGAACGAAGAAATAGAGCAAGAAGCCACAATTTCTGTAGAGATTGCTAGAGACAGTTCTCAAGACAGTCAGAGTTCTACTTCATTGAGTCAGGATCCACTAGGAGGACCAATTATCCAAAATGAAGCTGCCACTGCCATGGATGAGGTGGAAAGAGCTATGGAACAAGCTCAAGATGATGTAGTTAACTTAGAATATTTGGTGAAGCATCTAAACCTTGAGCAGAAACAGATATATGATGAAGTCACAGAACAGATTGAACATGGATTCAGTCATGAGAAAATAGAGTGCTCATGTACATCATTTAAGCCTGTCCGACTGTACGTGAGTGGAGAAGCGGGAACTGGAAAAACTTTTCTGATTAAAGCAATTGCAACTTATCTGCAGAAAAGGACTGAATCACCGCTGTCTTGTGTTGTTACCGCTCCAACTGGGCTGGCAGCACATAACATTAAAGGGATTACTTTACATAATTTACTGATGCTACCAGTTGAGCATGATAACAAATTGCAATACCACAAGCTATCTGGAGATGCGTGTTCTGAAGTTTCCAGAGTCCTGAAGAAAATGAAGCTTCTTATCATTGATGAAGTAAGAATGGTCTCAAATCTAATGCCTGCTTTTGTGCATTTGAGAATGCAAGAAATTCTTAGAACAGAGTATGATGTGTTATTTGGAGGGAAACACATTATTGTTTTTGGAGATCTACTGCAGTTGACTCCAGTGAAAGGACAACCAGTGTTTAAAATGGTCACGCATGAAGATACCAGGAAGTGCCAAGGAAGCATTTGAAACGTTAATATATGGTTAAATTTCAAATATGCAGAACTACTTCAAAATATGCGACAGGCAAAGGATGAAGATTATAAAAATATTCTACAAGATGTAGGAATCGGAAAAGTAAGTGAGCATGGGAAAGAAGCTTTACATGCACGATTAATTTCAACTTTGTATCCAAATGAAAACATTCTTCCAGAGAATATTTTTAAGAAAATTAATGAGAACAAATCTGGGATATGTTTGATGCCAACTCTGCAAGAATGTTCCATGTTCAACAAAAAAATGTTAAAGTTAGAAAATGAAGAGATAGTGAAACTGGAAGCTATAGATAAAATAGAGCATATGGGAGCAACAATTATTTTGTCTGAAAATTTGATATCAAAATTGGATTCATTAGAGAAGAGTATATCTAAAACTGCTGGTTTTGAAAAGACTCTGAATTTGTGTTTAAATTGTCGTATCATTTTGAGAAGGAATTTAAATGTTGAAAGAGGTCTGGTAAATGGAGCAATGGGTCATGTTGTTGATTTTGTGAATTACAAAAATAGAGATGGAATTGAAATTTTAAAAATTAAATTTGATGGCATTGACGAAATAGAACAAATTTGTCGTTGTTCAGCTAGATTTTTGATTGTGAAAGACTTATATGTTCGCCGAAAACAGTTTCCTGTTTGTTTGGCATATGCAGTGACAATTCATGAATCTCAAGGTTTAAGTGTAGATAGTGCTTTGGTGAACATTGGAAGTTCTGGGGCAGATTTATGAAGGCCTTGCGCCGCCGGTGCGTCACTTTTTCCCATGTTAAAAATTACGCACCGGCGGCGCAAGGCCTTCATAAATCTGCCCCTCTGTGTTTAAAGAGGGTATGGCATATGTGGCATTATCACGAGTCAGAACTTTATCAGGATTGTACTTGATTGAGTGTGATGAAACAAAGATTTGTGCAGATCTAGATTGTGTTAAAGAATACAATAGGTTTAGAAGAGAGTTTGCTCCACATTTGCCTCAATATCCTCTGTTTGAAAAACGTGTAGTAGGTCGAAAAAGAAGAAATGAGAATAATTGCAGTGAGGTAGTAGCAAAAAGACCAAAAGTAGATGAAACTGTAATTGTAAGCAGAAAGAAAAAGGATTCTGTTGAAGATGTTGTTGGATTTCAGTTTGAAAACAGTTCTGGTGTCAACTGCTATGCTAATGTAGTGGTTAATGTTTTTTTATTCTTCAAACTTTACAAGAACAGATTGTTGAAAATCGGGGATCAAAGATTCTGTTGTTTATTGAATTCTGTGTTTGAGAAATGTAGCAGTGATAGAGCAAAAATAGAAAGTGTTTCAGAAATTCGAAATCTTTTAGACATATGTTCTGGTCAAAAACAATTTTCACAGAATATTCAGCAAGATTGTCAGGAATTTTTAATGTATATGTTTGATGTATTGGAAGATGAAGGTGTAGATATAAAAAATCTTTTTAGCCTTTCTTATCAATGGCAGCATGACTGCGACAACTGTAGTTTATCAAGTAGTACTACAATAGACACCGAAAGATTTATATATTTGACTTTACCAGACTGCAAATCAGTGCCTTTTAATAATCTAGTTAAAGCAGCTGATCACAATATGGTGTGTACCCAATGTAAGTCTGCAATGCTGTCCACATTATTTATACAAAATTATGGTCAGTATGTCATTTTAATGTTCCAACGATGTAGACCTGATGGAACTAAATTGACAACTTCTATTACAAATTTCGTGGCTTCTCAGTTATCAATTTCAGGAAGAACTTTTGCAACTGTAGCTATTATTTATCATGACGGTCCTTCAACATTATCAGGGCATTATACAATTTATTCAAAATGTCGAAGAGGTTGGACTAACTGTAATGATACTCATTTGACTTTCAAACAACGTTTGCCTTTTGACTGAAAAAATTCATACCTAGTGTTTTTACAACCAAAATTTAAGTAAATGTAATTGGCCTATGAAGACAGGAGCAGTTAATAAAAGTTAGTCTGCTGTTTAAAATTATATTGTGAGTAAAAGTGTTCAAGATAATATAAAAATTCTAGTTGTCATATAGGTACTGTAAGTGGATCTCATAGTAAGTGATATCAGTATTATAGGAAATGTTGAATATCAGTGAGGCAGAGATGGAAATATGAATTTTTAAATATTGTGAAAATGTTGTAGGAGCTTTTCTTTCAGAACATTGGGAAAACGGTAATTTCAGAGTTTGTTTTCAGTAATTTAAAACATACTAATACATCTGACACTATTTGGCCTTATGGAAAAGTGAAGGAATAAGGAAAGAGTCATGACTGAACACAAGAAGGAAATGAAAACATTGAAAAATATCTCACATGTTCTTGGAGCTTTTCTAATAGAAAGTCGATGAAATGGAAGTTTTAGAGAACAGCAGAGTATTTTCCAATGAAAAGGACCTTCATGATGTACTATTTGGCTTAAAAGAAAAGTAAGTGAATCAAAGATTAGTGTACATATGTGATTTGTAAGTTTATATGGGTTTTTTCAAACACAATCTTTTAGATTGTGGGTTTTTTTCCCGCTGTCATATGATGAGTAGTTTGAACTCACTATTTTTAGTGAAATTCAATATATTCTGACAACAGCAAAAATAAACTATGTAACATGTTGTACAATTATTCTATAGTTTGTATTGTGTAATTTAAATTGTATTCCCATTGTCTCACACACACTTTCTTTTTTCCACCCTCTTTCAGCTCTCTTTACTCACTCACACTGTCTTTCTCTCACTCTGTTTCACCCCCGTTCCTTTATTCCACTTCTTTCACAACCCCTCACTCCCATTTCAACTGTCTGCATCCCCTCTCTCCCTTGCTCCAATTTTCAGCTTTCAGTTTCTCTGCTTTACTTCCCTTTTCCATCTTTTCCTCTTTTGCTCTTTTAGTAATTCCTCTTTACTCACTCACCTCTTTTGTCGCAGTCTGTCACTATAACTCACCCACTCTCCCTGACTTATCTTTCTTTGCTCCTTTCATTTGTCCTCTTCTCTCTGTTTTTCGTTCACTACCTCTATGTCCTCAGCCCCTCACTCTCCTTGTGTTATGCTCACTTGTGTTTATCTACCTTCTATCATTTCTCTTACAACAACTTAACTGCTCCTCTCTCATCGTTCTTCATCCCCTTTTCTTTTACTCCGGTTCCATTACTACCTCTCATTTCCTATTTTTCAGTGTCCTTCTCTTTAGTTTCATCACCGAATCACATTCTCTCTGTTCCACTGCTTTAGTCCTCTTCCCCTCTCTTTCCTTCTTTTGCTCCCTTAGTCATTTTCCTTTCCTCACTCATTGTATTCCACTTCACTCAGTCCTTCCCTTAGTCCCTCTGTCTACTAACTTCCTCACTCCTTTTCCCTCAATCTTCTATATTATCCTCTCTCCCTTCATCCCTTCACTCTGTGACTCCCCTTCACTCACTCTCAGTCATCTTCCATTGCTCATTCTTGTAAATGCATCCTCAATCAGACTCCTTTCCCTCTCAGTCATTCCCTTTTTACTTACTCCTGTTTCCTGATTTAGTTTTGCTAACTCACATTCTTTTAGTATCTTTCTTACCTTCAGTTCATTTCTCTCTTCTTCTCTTCCTCTCTGTCACTGAATGTATCTGCCTTACTATTAGTAATTTGCTCTCCTTCTATTTCTTTTTCCCTCTTTTTGTCCTTCTACATTACTTTATTTCCCTTTCTGTGTCCTTCACTCTTACTTTATTTCTTAGTATACTTTTATGATTTTTAACCTCTTAACTTGCCTCTTCTATTTTAAAATATATATTTTACTAATTATAACTTATTTTTTTCTCTCTTTCACAGATACAAAGTGTAGTAAAAACATGTAATTAAATTTACATTAATTATATGGTAAGTGTGACTAAGAAAATGTAGTTTGTCATCACCCTTTGCTTTAACCTCACTACTATTCTCTCACCCTACCTCACTCCTGTTTCCTTACTCTGCTTCCCTCACTTATTCCTATCCTCCATGTTTACTCCTCTTTCCCTTACTCTCCTACCACATTCAACTTCTTTCAGTCCCCCTGCTTTACTTCCCTTACCCTCTGTTCCCTTCCCTCGCTCCCTCACTCATTCCCTTACTCATTTACTTCACTCCTCTCACTCCTTCTCTCAGTCCGTCTGTCCGCACAGTTCCTCACTTCCGTTCCCCCACTCTGTCTCTCTTATCGTCGCTGTCTCTGTCCCCTTACTCTGTCACTACTCTTTCGTCATGCTCGCTCCCTACAACTCACCCACACTCCCTTACTTACCTTCCTTTGCTGCTTCACTCAGACCCTTTCAGTCACTCCTTCCTTTACTCTCTCTGTCTTTTCTCTCTGTCACTCCCCATGTCTTACCCTTATTCACTTTTATCCACCCTCTTTCACCCCTCTTTACTTACACTCACTTCTCTTTTCTCACCCTCCCTCACCGTTGTTCCTTTACTCCGGTTCCGTCACTACCCCTCATTCCCCATCCTTTACTGTCCTTCCTTTTACTTTCAACACCCACTCACATTCTCCCAGTACCTCTGCTTTAGTCTTCTTCCTCTCTCTTCCCTTCTTTCGCTTCCTTATTCATTTTCCTTTTCTCACTTACACCCTATTACACCTTCTCTCTGTCTTACTATGTAATAAACAGTCCCTCTGTGTTGCTCCCTCTAGCTCTCTTTCTCTTAACATCACTCACTCTGTGTCTTTCCCTCATGCTCACTTCTTTATTTTTTTTTTGGGTGCGCGCCCCGGTACGCGTACCGGTGCGCGTACCCTGGAAAAAAAAGAATGACAGTTTTAAAAAAATGTAGTTTTTTTTATAAATTGGAGGTAGTTCTAAAAAGAACTGTTTTTTTTATTCTTTTTGTTGTTTTATATTTTTTTATTGTTTTTTCGAACATTTTTCACTTTTTTTGGCTTTTCTGAACAGTTTTATATTTTTTTTATATTTTTTGTGGGGAGAAACAAAAAACAGGGAATTGTAAACTGCTCAACTGGAGCAAAAAAAACCAGGAAAAAATTAAGGGTTCTTTGGGCACTTGTGGTTATCACCAGCAACGTTGATGAGTGTAATACTTTGCTCACCATAGGTAATTGTTTTACCACAATATATACAAACAATTTTGTATATACCAAACCTGGTTTGGATGTTTGGGATCATCTCCCTTGCCTCTGGACCCGATGGAGTGGGTTCTTTGCTTGTTGAGGGTCTGGAAGATGTTTGGGGAAGGTTTCTGGCCAGTTCTCTCACCTCTGCTGCAGAATAGTTATTGAGGTGCAATCGTTGCATGTGGCGAATCATTGTGTGATTCCCAAATGAATATTTTTTGGCAGGGTTCCCCCTGGATAGTACAGCGCCACAGATGAGACAGGTCACCTTTGCAGCGTTTACCTTCTTTGCATCCCTTGGGATTTAAAAAAAACTCCCATATAAAGTGCTCCTTAGGTTTATATGGGGGATTGTCTTCAGGCAGGAACTGCCTTCTCTCATCCTCCTCCTCCTCGTCCTCTTCTTCTTGTTCACCACCAATGTGATGTTGTGGTGGTCCTTGTGGTGGTGGTGGTGGTGGTGGTGGTGCAGATGCTCCAGCTGCTGCTGCTACTGTAGCCATTTCTCTATCAATAGAAGCAGGTCTTCCTCACTCAAAGAACAAAGTGAGAATGAAGAAAAAAGGTGGGGGCTTTCATCATTTGGAAAACAAAACTGTTCTGAACCAATGAAAAGTGTTATTTTCAGGTCACATGACCCGGGCTTTCATCATTTGGAAACCAAAAGTGTTCTGAACCAATGAAAAGTGTTATTTTCAGGTCACATGACCCGACGCGCTTACGGTACGTGCCCCGGGGCGCGCCCGGCGGCGCTTACGTTGCGCGATTGTATGCGCTCGGGCGCTTCCGGGTGCGCTGACGCCGTGCGTCATAAGACGCATCACGCGGCTACGCGATACGTCACGATGATGTTTTCGTTCGCGGCAATGGCGCTAACGGGACGCTCACTGGTACGCGCATCGGGGCACGCCATAACACTGCGCTTACCCGTGCGTACACCGGTACGCGCACCGGGAGCGCACCAAGGCAAAAAGTTTTTTTTAAAAAGAGAAAAATATACATTACAAAAATAGTATTACATAAATATACAATATAGGATTTAATTTAAAAAATATTATATTTCATAGCTATAGAAATTAGCTATTAAAAAACCTATGAAATTCACTGAAAAAAACATAGGTTTGAGGCCCTATATATAGTTAGGAATTAGCATTTACAAAACCTATGAAATTCACTGAAAAAACCATAGGTTTCACACCAGTTATAGTTAGGAATTAGCATTTTAAAAACCTATGAAATTCACTGAAAAAAACATAGGTTTCACACCAGTTATAGTTAGGAATTAGCATTTAAAAAACCTATTAAATTCACTGAAAAAACCATAGGTTTCACACCAGTTATAGTTAGCTGGAAATTTTACTCGCATAAAAGCATTGAAATTCCCACGTTACAGTTAGTTGGACTCACTATAACTTGCGCGTGCAATGCACTGCTGATGACGTCAAATATTACATCACTCATGACATGATCAGTGACATCACTCATGACATCACTGATGACACCATCCAGTGAATGTGTGTCTTTCTTAAAAATACATATGTTTTATATATGTATATGTAAAAGTTGATGGAAGAATAAATGTTTAAATAAGTGTCTAAAGGGATGGGTTTTTTTTTTCAAATTGATTGGTTAACTGGCTTATTAAGTGTATCTTAGTGAATACATATATTAGTGACTAATGTTTAAATATTTAAATATATGTATTAGTGTTTCACTTTGCATATAAGTGGCTGCATGGGTTGGCGAGTAGCTACATGTGTATGTATATGGGTTAGAAGTTTTTTTTGCTTTAGTATCTGTATGAGTATCTGTATGGTTTGGTGGGGGTATTACTTAGCACATAGATGCATGAATGACTAACTCTCTGTATGTGTTTTGAAAACAGCATATGTGCAGGACTGTATGGGTGGATGAGTGTGTATATGTGTGTGTTAGTGAGTGAATGACTGTCTCACTAGTGTGATTATCAGTAACTACATATGCTTTAATCTAGTATATGTGAATATTAATGTACATAAGTGAGTATATGTGAGAGTAATAGATTGTAAGAGTTCCTGTTTAAATAAATATGTTTTTCTATAAGTGATTGTTTAAGAGAGTAAGTATGTGTAAGTTTGCTTAGAAGTAAGGTGGTAGTGTGTGTATAGCTGTGTGTGCAAATAAATGGATGTTCAATAGTTTATTTGCATGTGTGAGTATGTGTGTGAGTGACTTTTGGATGACTGTCGGTGTGTAACAGGATGTATAGGTGTATCACTACATAATATGATGGAGTATATGTATAAGTGACTATATAGAACTGTTGGTGAATGAGTGGATGTGTATATAGATGGTGAAATTACTGAATTGGTTGTTGTAACTAGTATGGGTATCTCGATTTTTTTGAAAATTTTTGTTTCTTTTTTTGAATATGTGTTTCAAGGGTTACATTATAGTGAAAGGAGGTCTGTAACTCTGTCACAAGGATGGTGTCATCAGTGATGTCATGACGGATGTCACTGATCATGTCATGAGTGATGTAATATGTGACGTCATCAGCAGTGCATTGCACGCGCAAGTTATAGTGAGTCCAACTAACTATAACGTGGGAATTGCAATGGTTTTATGCGAGTAAAATTTCCAGCTAACTATAACTGGTGTGAAATCTATGGTTTTTTCAGTGAATATATATATATATATAAAACCATAGGTTTCAGGCACGTTATAGTTAGGAATTAGCATTAAAAAAACCTTAGAAATTCACTGAAAAAAACATAGGTTTCACACATGTTATAGTTAGCTGGGCATTTCACTCATACAAAACCTTTGAAATTCCCCCGTTATAGTTAGTTCAGCTAACTATAACTCGCGCGCCCGCAATGCACTGCTGATGACGTCACATATTACATCACTCATGACATGGTCAGTGACATAACTCATGACATCACTGATGACATCTCAAATGACATCACTGATTACATCACTGATGACATCATCCTTGTGAAAGAGTGGCAGACCTCCTGTCACCCTAATATAACCTTTGATACACGCATTCAATAAATAGAAACTAAAATTTTCAAAAAAATGGAGATCCCAATACCAGTTACAACAAGCTATTCAGTAATTCCAACATCTACATACACATCCAGTCATTCACCAACAGTTCTATATAGTCACTCATACATGTACTCACTCATCATATATATTCATACAAATATACATCCTGTTACATACTGATACTCATCCATAGAGTTAGTCACACACATACTCACACATGCAAATAAAGTATCAAACATCCATTTACTTGCATTTACTTGCATATACAGCTATATACACACCACTACACTTACTTCTACAGAAACGTACACATACTTACTCTATTAAACAATCACTTATAGAACCACATACTTATTTATACAGGAAGTCTTCCAATCTCTCACTGTGACATATACTGACTTATATACATCAATACTCACATATACTAGTTTAAAACATATGTAGTTACTCATAAAGATACTATTGAGGCAGTCATTCACTCACTAACACACCCATACACACACTCATCCACCCATACAGTCCTGCACACATGCTGTCTTCAAAACACATACAAACAGAGAGTCAGTCATTCATCCATCTATGTGCTAAGTAATATTCCCCACCGAACCATACAGACACTCATAGTGATACTCAAAAAAACAACTAATAACCCATATAGATACTCATGTAGCTACTCAGCAACCAATGCATCCACTTATAGACAAAGTGAGACACTGATACAGATATCTACATATTTAAACATTACTCGCTAATACATGTAGTCAGTTACGCAAATATTTTTACAAAAAAAAATCCATTCAGACACTTGTTTACCCATGTATTCTTCCATCGACCTTTAGATATACATATATAAAACATATTTATTTTTCAGAAAGACACACATTCACTGGATGATGTCATCAGTGATGTCATTTGAGATGTCATCAGTGATGTCATGAGTGATGTCACTGACCATGTCATGAGTGATGTAATATGTGACGTCATCAGCAGTGCATTGCGGGCCCGCGAGTTATAGTTAGCTGAACTAACTATAACGGGGGAATTTCAAAGGTTTTGTATGAGTGAAATGCCCAGCTAACTATAACTTGTGTGAAACCTATGTTTTTTTCAGTGAATTTCTAAGGTTTTTTTATGCTAATTCCTAACTATAACGTGCCTGAAACCTATGTTTTTGTCAGTGAATTTCAAAGGTTTTTTAAATGCTAATTCCTAACTGTTAGACGGGGACCCGGAGGGTCGGCCGAGTACTGGGGGAGAGGCCTCCGATGAGGGCCGTCTCCGGTGATCGTACAGACAAGTCACTCCTCCCCCCAAAGATAGACACCACACCAGGATGAGATCAACACTCTTTATATAGGGTTCTTGCGGCAAGGTTATCAGCGATACAGGAGATTCAGGACTCGAGGGTCCCCTCAATTCTAGTCTCTGTAGGAAAAGGGGGTAGTGGGACAGTCTGGGTACGGGATCGGCACCGGGGGTGGCAAGAGGGAAGCTCACAATCCTCGAGCTTAGGAGTCTGCAAGGTCGGGCCGCGGCAGCGCCAGCCGGCTAGGATAGAGGTCTACAACGAAGGGGCCGCGGCAGCGCCAGCAGGCCAAGGCGATGGTTCCCGTTGCAGAGGGCCGCGGCAGCACCAGCAGGCCAAGGCGATAGTTCACGTGGCAGAAGGCCGCGGCAGCGCCGGCAGGCCAAGATGATGGTTGCACGAGGTGGAGGGCCGCGGCAGCGCCAGCAGGCCAAGGCGGTGTTTCACGAGGGTAGGCCGCGGCAGCGCCAGCAGGCCAAGACGAAGGGTTCACAGGGGCAGGGCTGCGGCAGCGCCAGCAGTCCGTCAAGGATGAGTTCTTCTCGGTGTCTCTCGACTCCAGGATACAACTGCCTTCCTGGTCTGGGGCTGCCCCAGTTATAGGTCTGGTCCCCTTTGATGTCCGGACCCTTGCGCCGGGAGGTCCGGAATGAGGGAGTCCAGACACCCAGCAGGGGGGTGGAGCCAGCGGCCAGGGAGGCCGGGGGTGATCGACACCTGGCGGAGGAGAGCCCTTGACGACTCCTTCTTCCATTGACCTGCCAAGTGGTCTCTTTACCCCCTGTGTGGAGGTTGGTGCCTCGATGTCGGGGCCAGGCCAGGCCCAGGGTTGGGGTGGAGTCGAGGCTGTGGAAAAGTAAATTTTGCCATGTTCTGTGTCCCTACGTGTTCCCCATCTTATGTTATGTGTGCATGATTAATATGCATATGTATTCCCCATGTTCGATTAAAGACGCAATTACAGTTGTGTCCATCTCTAGTATGCCAGTTTCCAGTTCTCGTGAAAGCTACGAGTATTAGGCCTATGTAAAGCTACGCTGCCACGTTTCTCAGTGTGCACGTTATTTCATTGAAAAGTCCCCGTTTCTAGGCCTCAAAAGGGCCCGGACACCAGATTCAGCTCCTGTCTCCTGAGCCCTCCCTGAGGAGCGATACAGCCCCCACCTGTGTTCCTGACCCTTCACTTACTTCCTGCCTCACAGTACCCGGCTCGGCCTGGCTCTGCCTGCTAGTCTGCCAAGAGTATGTTATGATTCTAGTTATCAGTCCAGCCCTCCTTCTCTGCATTCCTAAGCTACTGAATCGCATCAATAGTTTCCGTCACAGTCTAGCCTTTACGTCTCCATGTAAGAGAAATACTGTATTAATGGTCATTTAATATTCTTCATCACGCACTACATGTAGAATAATGCATGCACCAGTCTTAGAGTCTGTTAGCCTTTACCCCGATAACTTTTGGATTCTATCAACATGTTCTCTAAACATCAGATACTAGATAGTGTTAGGTACATGTCGCCCTGACTCTCCAGACTTCAGTCTCTGCTCCTAGCGCAGAAGTCATAGCCCCCCAGCTTCTCCTAGTAACACGTCATTGTCAGTTTGCGCGCACCATTAGGTTAGAGGTCCCGGCTCCTTAGGTAGCCCCCTCCATGTTTCCGCCCCATTTATGACATATTCTGTTACGTTTACATCACATGTCTATGTATACGCCTCTTGTTACACCCACTTTCACCCTTATCTTTCGCGACTGCTATTGACCACACCCACTGCTCCGCCTATCGTATGTATTATAATGCAACTGTTTTAGTATATATGCTTGTGTATTGTTATTAAAGTTAGCGCGCTCATTCCCTGTCCCCCCTGCAGGGCTCTGCCATCCTATTCCTGTGCAGGTTGTCCTGTTCCTGTCCTTTATGCTGTATTAAACCTGCAAACTCCTACTACCTCGAATCTTGACTCTTATTTATTGAGCTATCTGTTATTGCTATGTCCAGTCAAACCTAGATCCGGTATTATTTATTTATATACCACATAATGGCGCCCGAATAGGGACTTGCCCTTTCCCCACGCGCCGGTGAAGCCACGTATGCCCCCTGACCCTCTGCAGCCGTGACGGAACCATACCGGCCACGTGCAGATATTTCTGCTTCAAGTATCCCTCAGGCCCACGGAGGAGACGGAGGTTGCGGTCCAGCATCCAGACGAGGCGGTGGAGGAACGCGGCGAGTCCCGACCAGAGCCCAAGCCGAGAGTCCAAGGTCCGAGGTATCCGGAGGCCCACCCGTAACAGAAGTCCGAAGTTCGTCCGTCCGGCGTCGAAGCAGTCCAGTCCAGTCCGAGGCTTTCCGTTCTTGCTGCCCGGTGAGTACCGTTGCTGGGGTAGTATCTAGACCGGGTCAATCTAATTGTCTCTGGTCCGTGGGGTTTGGTGGTACACAGATCCCAAAACGAAGTGTCCACTCCGGTGGATGCGGGTCCTGACGTGTCTCTTTATGAGACCGGTAAGTTTCGTACTGTTTCAGCAGTGCATCTAGTTTCTGTTCTAAGTCAGTTCTGTTCTCGAGAAATTCATGTATTCTGTTTTCCGTATTCCAGGTAGTATTCTGTTCGAACTGTTATTTTAAATGTTCTTCATGTATTTTAATGTCGTGGTATGAGAGTGGTGTAATTATCGTGTTCATTTTGTATTGTATTGTGTCTAGATTACAGTCCAGTCATGCCGTGGTTTTCTAAACTACGTCAGTTAAGAACTAGAAAAGGTCTGTTAGAAGAAGCAGCTCCTGTCCCGCCTAGGGACAGTCCAGGTCATTTTATGTATCAGAAGCATGGCATAAGTGCCATATTATATCTAGATTTATGGGTAGAGTATACCAAACAGTTAGAAGAGAAGTATAGATGGCCCGTATCAGGTACATGGGATGCTGAGTGCATCATGCGAGTAGAAGAAGCATTATGGAAAAAGAAAGCCAGACAGTCACAGAAAGATGCCATCGAATTATGGCGCAAAGAATCTCATAAAAGAACCGAAAAAGAAATCAGAAAGTCAGAATTAAGTAGAGAATCCTTAGAAAGAGCCCACGAAAGGGAATTAATCGAGATAGGTGAACGAGTTAAAACCGAACAGTCAGACAGACAGAGAAATGCCCTCATTAAGGGTATGTATCCTCTTCTTGCCGAGGGCTTGCCAAAAGCGACCCCGGAGGCATCCAGTAATTTTCCGCCACCCTTAGTTCCGACCAAGCTACGTCACAAACCGACCGCAGCTGATATTTTTATTTCGTCCTATTTGGACGACACAGTCCCAGAATATGCAAATCCTGTTCCGCCAGTCCCTGTAAATCATGCAATTCCTGCTCCTCCAGATACCGGGGCACCCTTTGCAGTACCCGCTACGGTACCCCCGGTCCAGCCTACATTACAATTTCCCGCCACTCTGCCAGCACGAAGAGTATCAGTCGATGATACCAGTTTAGGGGCCGCAGGAGGAGGTCCTCCTGGTACCCCGCCACCACACCAACGTTTAACGTTAGTCGAGTTACATGAATGTGCGTTACAGCGTACGCCCAAATATAAGTCCGTTGCAGATATCCGACGAGCTCTTACTGAATGCCGCTATGATCCAGTCACAGGCGATGATAGTACGGTTATATATTCCATACGAGTAAGACGGGTGACCGGGTATTTGGACACCCTACCAGACATGAAAGAAGATCTAGACAGAATATATCGTTTCATCCGTACAGGGGATGATCCAGAAAGTATTGGCGAAGCCATGTCTCAAAGAAAAGCTGAGATCCAGCTCATGCTATTAAAGTTTCTGATTAATTGTTTAATAAGAGAACAAGATTACCCGTCCAAAGATCCGGCCGAAATGAGAATCCTGACAAGGTGGAGTGATAATATAGCCGAGGGTAAACACAGAACTATCAGTAGTATAGAGAGTATGTACAAGAGAATTCGTAAGGAAATAATAAAGTTACACGAACAACGTAAAGCAGCACAAGTAAGCGAGAAAGAGAATGACTCTCCTACAGAAGAGGTAGAGGACGAGAATCCCGCCAGAATAGCGTATGTAGGTAAATCTAGATTTCCAGACCGCCATTTACGCCTAGAACACAAGTCAGTTTTTCATCATCCAGCACCAGAACAAGGTTCTCTAGAACAAGTATTTCAAGCTACCGATCATATTCTGAAATCACGAATCGGTTATAGTGAGTTAAGTACTATGCATGAACAAGAACTAGCCCGATCAGCAGTCCGATGGATTATTGATTCTACCACTTTTCCAGACGAAATAGTGGCACAAATGTTTCTGAAACTGCCCCCAGCCGAGCAACGACTGGTGGGTATGTATATGGTCCAGCACCTCATTACTCTGTATGAGGGTCAACATTCTGATCCAGGTCCGTTACACGATGTCCTGAACGAGTTACTCCAGTATAGATGGAAAGGTTTAGGTACCGATTTAATTAGTGTCATTCTAGAACAGCGCCACAAATATAGAACGTTCCTGAACCCGCATTTTGTTCATGTTTCACCTCCAGAAAGTAAACCGTTTTACATAGATAGACAGAATCCGTTACGAGAAGTACACCCAGTCAGGACAGCAGATGGTGAAATGCAACGAGTATTTGTTTACACCCCGATTACAAAGATGGAACTCTTAGAGATGAAGAAATTAATTCCTTGTCACGACAAAGATCCAGCAGGGTTCCACCGAGAATTAAAAGACATGCTCCGTATGGGAGAATACACGTATCCAGATATTATTAAAATGTTAAAGGTCCTGTTGCCCGCAGGGGTATACGAGAAACTCAAGGAAAAAGATTGGGAGGTGGGAGAGAAAAAGATCGATTGGACAGTTCTAGAAGCTGAAGATAAGATACGAGTACCAGGTACCGGTCTTGGAGAGAAATGTAAAGAATTACCTGAATTGTTAATACAAGTTTTGCCCAGATTGTTAGCCACTAAAAAGGAAGACTGGGATGCAATCTCAGCCTGTAAACAGAAACAAGACGAAGACACTAGTGATTTTTATTCTAGATTTGAGAAATGCTTTATTATAAACAGTGGCTTGAAGACGAGTAGCGAGTCATACCCTCATCTTTTTGTTACTAAATTAGTCGAGAATTCAAGTCCACAAGTTAAGAATCGAGTTTTGAAAGTCGAAAGTACATGGCAAGCTAGTACCCCGTCCCAGATGTTACAGATGCTTCAGTATCACCAGAATAGAATCAGAGAAGAGCAAGATCATGAAAGGAAACGTATGAAAGACACGAAAATGAAAGTACTAGTTGCACAATCTGTTCCTCAAGACAGTCAGAAGAGGGGTCCGAATCAAGCCAGTCATCCTGCAGCTCCCGTTAAAGGGACATGCAATTATTGTAAACAGCCAGGTCATTTCATAAACGAGTGTGCAGTTCTGAAACACAATATAGCTACTGGTAAAACTAAAGAAAGACCACGTCCGCCTAGACAAGAACAAGTTTCACAGACTTCTCAGCCACAGAATGCACAACAGACAGTTCCAGCACCGCAGCCTATTGCTGCAACACAGCATGTTACACAGCAGATGTACCAGTATGCACAGTCAGAGTATCCAGAGTACCAACAGTATTCATGAAACAGCCTAGAGAGGGAGGTAGGCTTGCCTCTCATCGAGATTCCTGTAGATCAAGAAGGTCCCTATGTTCATAGTCAAGTACTAGGGAAAGACAGAAAGTTTCTGATTGATACAGGGGCAAGTAGGACGACCATCAGTCACGCCGAAGTTCCAGGGGCTCCGCTCTCAGGCTCTAGAAATGTTTCCCTTGGATTTTCAGGAAAGCCTATTGTAAACGAGATATCTAAGCCAGTTACTCTAGAAGTAGGTCCATTGTCCCGCACCACTGATCTATTACTTACCAAATCATGTCCAGAAAATTTGTTAGGCATTAAGACGCTGAAAGAATTAGGCGCAGTTATTTGCTGTTCCCCAGAGGGAATACGTTTGTTTTTACGTGACTTCAAGGGTCACTATGTATTACGAGATTTTGATCCGAGATTGTCTAATGTCCCGCCGCATCTATGGGCACAAGGTCCAACTGATGTAGGTTTTATGCAAATCACACCCCATCGTGTGACTCTCAAGCCAGGTGTAGTCTTACCACGAATCAGACAGTACAGATTACCACCTGAGGCTGTAGCAGCCTTATCCAAAATTATTGACGAGCTCATGGCTCAAGGAGTAGTTGTAGAAACTGACTCCAATGTATGTAATTCTCCGATCATTCCAGTCATGAAACGTACTGATTCAAATGCACCCCCAGTATATCGATTAGTGATTGACCTTCGAGAACTCAATAAATGTATTATTCCTCAGTACCCAGTTGTCCCAGATATCTCTTCCCTATTGACAGCCATTGATTCCGAAGCCTCATTTTTTACAGTCATAGACCTCAAGAACGCGTTTTTCAGTGTCCCCATTCATCCAGACAGCCAGTTTCTTTTCGGATTTTGTTTAAATGGAAGGAGCTATATGTTCACACGAGCTCCTCAAGGTTTCACAGAAAGTCCTAGTATTTACAGTCAAGCACTTAAGAGACAACTAGACAATATTCACATGCCAACAGACACTGCCCTGCTCCAGTATGTCGATGATCTACTAATCACAGCCCGTTCTGAACGTGCTTGCGAGCGAGCATCACTTACAGTCTTGTATTTCCTTGCCGAGATGGGGCACAAGGTGTCCCCTTCGAAGCTTCAATTCTGTGTCCAGCAAGTGATCTACTTAGGCCACTTGCTGTCCAAGTGGGGTAGGCAGTTGACACCAGACCGTATCCAGTTAATAGCGAGTCTTCCTCAGCCCAAGACCCAGAAGGAGGTACGTGCTTTTATCGGCCTTACTTCTTATTGCAGACAATGGATTCCTCAGTATGCATTTCTAGCTAAACCACTGATACAGTTAACGACACAGGAGGCAGCCGTATCGACTGTCCTCCCTTGGACATCTGAACATACACTTAGTTTCAATGAGTTAAAGAAAGCTTTATGCCAAGCACCTGTTTTAGCTACACCGAACTACAGTAAGCCTTTTACACTTTTTGTCACAGAACGTGATGGTACAGCATTATCTGTTCTCACACAAGATCAAGCAGGACAATACAAGCCCTGTGCTTATTTCTCTAGCACATTAGATCCTGTAGCCCAGGCTCTGCCTGCGTGCCTTAAGTCAGTTGCAGCCACAGCACTAGCTATCAGACAAAGTGATTCCATAGTATTAGGACATTCCTTGACAGTACAAGTTCCACACTCTGTGGAAGTTCTTTTAAACCGAACACAGACTCAGCACTTGACAATTGCACGTTTAACAGGTTATGAATTGACACTGTTCCAGCCACACATAGAAATCAGACGCTGCAACGTTCTAAATCCTGCTACACTGTTACCGTCAGTTAACTCAAATCCTGCCACACACGACTGTGTGGAAGTAGTTAACATTATGACTAAGCCAAGACAAGATCTGACAGATATTCCATTACCAGATCCCGACCTGACACTTTATGTGGATGGCTCATGTATGAGAACAAGTACAGGAGAACTAGTAGCCGCGTATGCAGTGACTACTGACACTGAAGTTATAGAAACACACCGTATTGACACCCTGTCTGCTCAAGCAGCAGAGCTAGTTGCTCTGACACAAGCCTGCATACACGCCAAGAACCTGAAAGTTAATATTTATACAGATTCACGCTACGCATTTGGAGTTGTACACGACTTTGGAGTGCTCTGGCAGGAGAGAGGTTTCATGACTTCTCATGGAACCAAGATTCAGCATGGTCTCCTTATTCAAGCTCTGTTAGATGCCATACATTTACCGACATCTATTGCTATCATGAAGTGCAAAGCACATACGAAAATTACTGACATTATTTCCCAAGGTAATGATCTAGCAGATCGCACAGCCAAGCTTACAGCACAGACTCCAGACATGTCAGTTAATCCAACACAGACATATACTCCCGATCCGACTACATGTATGACAGTTAAGGACCCTACTCAAGATGTCATAGATATCCAGTTACATGCTACTCCCGAAGAAATCAAGAAATGGTCCGAACAAGGAGGGGTCCAGACAGATCAGGGATGGGTGACGAAGGGTAAATCCACATGGTTTCTCCCCGACTCTATGGTTCAAGTCATTATCAATACCGCACATAGTCCAGCACATTTAGGAGAAAAAGCTATGTTAGACAGTATCCAGAACATTTGGTTCAACAAGCATTTACGAGCTGCAGCCAAGCAGAAAGTCCGTACCTGTATGATATGTTGCCAGTTCAATCCAGGTAAAAGTGTCCCGGTGGAACAAGGTGGATTCCAGCCCCCTGACCACCCTTTTGAAGTCCTCCAGATGGATTATATTCAGATGGAGCGATGTCGAGGTTTCAAGTATGTCCTTGTAGTTGTATGCGCTTTGTCCAGGTGGACAGAAGCATATCCAGTCCCGGATTACACAGCCGCGACCACTGCCAAGCAGTTGGTTCGTGAGTTCTTCCCCCGTTATGGACTCCCTAGAGTCGTATATTCTGATAACGGCCAGCCATTTTCATCTGAATTGATGAAACACGTCTCCCTGTTGTTAGGGTACCAGTGGAAGTTCCATTGTGTACGCCATCCAGAAGCAGCCGGTCTCGTAGAGAGACATAATCAGACCCTGAAAATCCGTATTGCCAAGATTTGTAAAGAAAAAGGTGTGGACTGGTTAGTAGCTCTGCCAGTCGCTTTGTTTTACATGCGCATGGTCGCACATTCCAAATCAGGTCTGTCCCCGTATGAGGTCGTATTCGGCCGCCCCCCTAATATGTGGGGTACACCTAGACCTCGAAGTATTACAGATGTTTCAAGTAATATGCTGACAGATTACCTAGCTTCCTTGATGTCTGCCCTACACTCTTGTCGTTCACAGGTTTCCGCCGCATTTCCAGACAATACCGAGGTGGCACCGCATGAAATCGTTCCTGGAAGTTTGGTTCTTGTAAGGAACTTTGATCGTTCAAGTCCGCTGGAGCCTCGCTGGAAGGAGCCAAAACAAGTACTCCTGGCCACCCGTACTGCCGTCAAGCTGGAAGGCAGGAAGGGCTGGGTGCATCTGTCTCACGTGAAAAAGTTTTATGGATTAAAGACTGTTTCCAAGAACATTTCCGAGGACTTTAAAGACTGCCAAAGTACTATTCTCAAGGACTGTCCCGCAAAAGACAATGATACAAATTCCTCCCTGTTAGAGAAAACTCCGCAACAGGAGTATAAGAAGAAATTAAGGTCTAGTAAAATAAGTCAGCCAGTTTGATTGTCTAAGTCCTCCCCTAGGTGAAACGGTTAGACCGGTTTCTGACATGTATGAAATAGACCCCCATAGTGAGAGAGTTAGTCAAAACTCAATCCGATGTATCGTTTTTCTAAGTTTCATATTGTTTTTCAGCCTTATGATTACCTGCACAGGTTATGCATTTTATTTGTGTTTTCCAGTTTCTCATGTAAATAAGTCTTCTGTTGCTACAGTAGAGCACACGTTTAGTGATCTACCTCCTCATGAACTATCTTATCGTCTTGCTATGCGTAATAATTCCTTTATCCGCATGTTACATTATTCACACCAGACCAGCAATGCCACTAATTGTTGGGTGTGTGGTCGACTCCCCCCTTTCCAGACACCGAAGGGAGTTCTGCCACTCTTTCCTTATCCGTTTTCACATAACGGTTCGTGTGGAGCATGGTCCACGTTAACGTCATCCTCAACAGATATGTCTTTTCTTAACAGTACATGTTTTCCAGACAAGCAAGGTCTTCCCCACAGAACAGGGTTAGATCTAGAAAATGAAGTTTATAATTTAGGTAATTATTCTTCGAATTTCATGGTCCTGAATGTTCAGTCTGATTCTACTCCAGACTTACCTGCTATGTCAGTACTACCAGTAAAAGGTGAATTATGTGTCCGAAAGAATGGTTCCGTACATGTAGGACATAGTGATTGTACTACTATTGTCAAGTATAGTGACAGTAGGAAATCTATTTTCAAAGCTTCACGTCATTCTTATTTTGTTCGTGGTCAGACCGCATATGTTCGTCTGCCCCTCGATTGGGAGGGAACCTGTTACATTGCATTCCTACTGCCACCAGTTTTTCTAGCCCCACCTGACTACCATAGGAATTCCCACCTAGTACATATCAGACACAAGAGAGACCTCCCGATTGTCGATTATACTGAAACTGCTCTAGAACAATACATAGATATCAATAAAGGTGTCTTCCCCTATCTAGGTACTGTCGTGAATAGTAAACTGATACGTAGATTAACCAGAACTCTTGAAGCAGTAGTGATTGAGATTACTTCTGCTCTAGGTAACTTAACCGAAGAACAATCCTTTATGAGAATTGTCATGCTCCAGAATCGTCTCGTCCTTGACGTCATACTGGCCGATAGGGGCGGGGCATGTAGAGTCATCGGATCTAGTTGCTGCATTTTCATTCCTAATAACGCGCCGTCCGTTTATTCAGCTATAACCAGACTCCATAAAATTGCCCATATGTTACACCAAGATCCAGGCACCTGGACATGGTCCGGTTGGTTCTGGAATATGATTTCCGACTGGGGATGGAAAGTATTGTCCTTTCTAGGTATTGCAGTAGCAATCATATTCAGTTGCTGCCTCTGTATACAATGTGGCCCTGCGATTTGTGGCATTTGTGCTACCTCTTGTGTTCCTAGTCCCAAGTCCCGTTCTAAATCCCGTTCCAAGAAAATTCGAGACGAGCAAATGATACTGTATGAAATGATAGATGGTATCATGAATATTGATGTTTCCTGATGGAAACGTAGTGACAAGGAGGGAATGTGGAAAAGTAAATTTTGCCATGTTCTGTGTCCCTACGTGTTCCCCATCTTATGTTATGTGTGCATGATTAATATGCATATGTATTCCCCATGTTCGATTAAAGACGCAATTACAGTTGTGTCCATCTCTAGTATGCCAGTTTCCAGTTCTCGTGAAAGCTACGAGTATTAGGCCTATGTAAAGCTACGTTGCCACGTTTCTCAGTGTGCACGTTATTTCATTGAAAAGTCCCCGTTTCTAGGCCTCAAAAGGGCCCGGACACCAGATTCAGCTCCTGTCTCCTGAGACCTCGCTGAGGAGCGATACAGCCCCCACCTGTGTTCCTGACCCTTCACTTACTTCCTGCCTCACAGTACCCGGCTCGGCCTGGCTCTGCCTGCTAGTCTGCCAAGAGTATGTTATGATTCTAGTTATCAGTCCAGCCCTCCTTCTCTGCATTCCTAAGCTACTGAATCGCATCAATAGTTTCCGTCACAGTCTAGCCTTTACGTCTCCATGTAAGAGAAATACTGTATTAATGGTCATTTAATATTCTTCATCACGCACTACATGTAGAATAATGCATGCACCAGTCTTAGAGTCTGTTAGCCTTTACCCCGATAACTTTTGGATTCTATCAACATGTTCTCTAAACATCAGATACTAGATAGTGTTAGGTACATGTCGCCCTGACTCTCCAGACTTCAGTCTCTGCTCCTAGCGCAGAAGTCATAGCCCCCCAGCTTCTCCTAGTAACACGTCATTGTCAGTTTGCGCGCACCATTAGGTTAGAGGTCCCGGCTCCTTAGGTAGCCCCCTCCATGTTTCCGCCCCATTTATGACATATTCTGTTATGTTTACATCACATGTCTATGTATACGCCTCTTGTTACACCCACTTTCACCCTTATCTTTCGCGACTGCTATTGACCACACCCACTGCTCCGCCTATCGTATGTATTATAATGCAACTGTTTTAGTATATATGCTTGTGTATTGTTATTAAAGTTAGCGCGCTCATTCCCTGTCCCCCCTGCAGGGCTCTGCCATCCTATTCCTGTGCAGGTTGTCCTGTTCCTGTCCTTTATGCTGTATTAAACCTGCAAACTCCTACTACCTCGAATCTTGACTCTTATTTATTGAGCTATCTGTTATTGCTATGTCCAGTCAAACCTAGATCCGGTATTATTTATTTATATACCACAAGGCCACGCGGCCTCGTGCTGTAGTGTCCAAAGATGGCGGCTGGGCCGGGGCCATGGTGCTGATGGGGACCAGGGCCAGCTGGTACGGGAGGGTTCAGGAGCTGGCGTCCCGTTGTGGACGGGTTGTGGGTTGCCTCGGGGGGTTGCCGGGGTGGCTCTTGCTGGGGATTCAGGGAGAGCCGGGGTCCGGGCTCCGTTGTGCGGAGGGGGGACGGCCCAGCCACGAGGCCTGTCCAACATGCGTCCTCCCCAGCGGAAGGCAGGGAGAGTCAGCCATCCTCTTGGGGACTCTCCCCGCCGAGGCGGAAGAAGCGTGACAGGCCGTCTGCGTTGGCGTGGTCCTGGCCTGGACGATGCTCCACAGTGAAGTCCATCCCCTGCAGGGAGATGGACCAGCGCAACAGTTTCGGGTTTTCCCCCCGCATCTGCATCAGCCATTGCAGGGGTCGGTGGTCTGTCTGTACCCTAAAGGGGGTGCCGAAGAGGTAGGGCCGGAGTTTCTTGAGGGCCCATACTACGGCGAAGGCCTCCCTCTCGATGGTGCTCCAGCGCTGTTCCCGGGCCAGCAGGCGTCGGCTGATGAATGCCACTGGCTGATCGACTCCCTCGGTGTTGAGTTGGGAGAGGACGGCCCCCACGCCCTGATCGGAGGCGTCCGTCTGTACAATGAATTCCTGGCCGTAGTCGGGAGCCTGGAGCACGGGGGCAGTGCACATGGCGGCCTTCAGCTTCTCGAAGGCCGATTGGCAGTCCGGAGTCCAGTTGACTGTCTGGGGGTTCTTCTTGGATGTGAGCTCCGTGAGGGGCCCCACGATGCTGCCATAGTCCTTCACAAACCGCCGGTAGTACCCGGTGAGTCCCAGGAAGGCCCGGACCTCGGTTTGGGTCGTAGGGGGTTGCCAGGCCTGGATGGCAGCGACCTTGAGCTGGAGGGGGGCCACCAGACGGCTTACCACTTGGTGTCCTAGGTAGGTCACGGACCCTTGGCCAACCTGACATTTGCTGGCCTTGACGGTGAGCCCGGCCTGCCGGAGGGCGTGTAGAACTTCCCGCAGGTGGCGGAGGTGGTCGGTCCAGTGGTGACTGTACACAGCGATGTCGTCCAGGTAGGCGGCGCTGAATTCTTCGAGGCCCGCCAGTACCTGGTTCACGAGTCGTTGAAATGTTGCCGGAGCGTTTTTCATGCCGAATGGCATCACCTTGAAGTGGTAGTGACCGTCCGGGGTAGAGAAGGCGGATCGCTCTTGGGCCCTGGGGGTGAGGCCGATTTGCCAGTAGCCCGCTGTCAAATCGAAGATGCTCAGGTAGCGGGCGGCCCCCATACGGTCAATGAGCTCATCTGTCCGGGGGATAGGGTGAGCGTCGGTCCTGGTAACGGCATTCAGTCCCCGGTAGTCCACACAGAACCGGAGCTCAGGGGCAACGCCCGGGGCGGCAGCCTTAGGGACCAGGACGACTGGGCTGGCCCAGGGGCTGTCAGAGGGTTCGATCACTCCCAGGGCCAGCATCTTGGATACCTCGGTCTGGATGCAGGCGTGCACCCGATCTGGTACCCGGTACGCTCTGTGTCGAATAGGGGGGCTGTCCCCGGTGTCCACATCGTGAAGGCACCAGGGGGTGACCCCGGGGGTGAGAGAGAACAAGGATGCGAATCGTGTCAGGAGAGCTTGACAGTCTTGGCGTTGCTCTGGGGACAAGGCCTCGGAGAGTCTGACCCCTTCCACTGAGCCATCCTGCTCGAGGGTCCTCAGCAGGTCAGGAAGGGGCTCGGAGTCCTCTTCCGTCCCATTATCAGTAGCCATCAGGAGGCTGAGTTCTGAGCGTACAAAATGGGGCTTGAGTCTGTTGGCATGGAGGACTCGTAGGGGGTTCCGGGAGGTTTCCATGTCGATTAAGTAGGTGACGGGCCCCTTGCGTTCGATCACCTTGAAGGGTCCGGACCATTTGTCCTGTAGGGCACAGGGTTCGACCGGGGACATCACCCAGACCTGCTGTCCCGGCTCGAACTCGATGGAGGAAGCGTGTTGATCATACCATTTCTTCATGTCTTCCTGACTGGCTTCAAGGTTGGCTTTGGCGATCTCCCTGAATCGCCGGGTCTGGTTGCGAAGGGCCAAGAGATACTTGTATATGTCAGGGGGAGTTTTCTGGGGGGGCCTCTCCCAACCTTCTTTGACTAGGCTGAGGGGACCCCGGACGGGGTGTCCATACAGGAGTTCAAATGGGCTGAAGCCTAGGGATTTTTGAGGGACCTCTCGGTAGGCGAACAGGAGGCACGGGAGTAGCACGTCCCACTGGCGACGGAGGGGTTCTTCTAGGCCCATGATCATTCCTTTGAGAGTGCGGTTAAACCGCTCGACCAATCCATTTCCCTGCGGGTGATAGGGGGTCGTGAATTTGTAGGTGACCCCGCACTGTTGCCAGAGAGACATCATGTATTTCGAGATGAAGTTCGTGCCCCTGTCGCTGACGACCTCCCGGGGGAAGCCAACCCGGGAGAAGATCCCCATCAGGGCTCGGCCTACCACGGGTGCTGTCACGGTTCGAAGAGGGATGGCCTCGGGATAGCGGGTGGCGTGGTCCACCAGGACCAGGATGAACCGGTGTCCTTGGGCTGTCCGGGGGTCCAAGGGCCCCACAATGTCTATTCCCACCCGTTCGAACGGGGTGGTGACGACGGGAAAGGGCTGTAAGGGTGCTTTGGTTTTTCGGCCACTTTTTCCGCTGGCCTGGCAGGTGGGGCAGGCCCTGCAGTGGTTGGTGACATCTTTTCGCATTCGGGGCCAGTAAAAGTGGGTCACCAGGCGGTCGTACGTTTTGTCTTGTCCCAGGTGTCCGGCCAGGGGTACATCGTGGGCTAAGTTCAAGAGGAAATCCCTGAAGCAAAGGGGCACCACCAGCACCCGACTGGCCCCTAGTTCTGCAATCCTTTGCTCACTGTAGAGCAGGTCATTGTCCCAGTAGATCCAGTGGGCCCCCGAGGTGTCCCCTGCGCTCTGGGTAAGGGCTTGCTGCCGGAGTCCCTCGAGGGAGGGACAGGTTCTTTGTTCTTGTCGGAACTGTTCCTGGGTGGGACCCCCCTCTTGACGCCACTGGGCCAGGTCGGGGAGGTCCTGGAGCCGACCGAGTCCTTCTTCGGTTCGGGCCGGAGGACTTGCTTCTGGGGTGGCATCCTCTGGGGCAATCGCGGGAGGAGGCTCCGGCCACTCGGGTTCCTCTGGACGGGGGACGGCACGGGCGGTCAGGGACCGGGTCGTGACACAGACCCATTCGGGGAGGCCCAGCATCCCCAGGTGCTCTCTCCGTTCGACTGCTGCCCAGGGAGAACTTTCGAGATCGTTCCCCAGGAGGCAATCCACCGGGGCATCATCGCGGACAGTCACTTTCAGCATCCCGGATACTCCTCCCCATTCGAAGGGGACATAGGCCATTTGACATAGACTTTCTGAGTTGTCGGCCGACCGGACAGGGCAAAGAATGTTCGGCAAGATCTGGTCCGGGGCCACCAGATGACAGCGGACTGCGGTCACACTGGCCCCGGTGTCGCGGAGGGCTTCAGCCCGGTGGCCATTAATGTTGACCCACTGGCTGTACTTCTGCGTGTTGGCGGGAAGGGGGGCCCGAGGGATCAGGTCCCGTTCCCCTAAGCAAACCAGGGACATGGCGGCCGGTTCCCATTCCGGCTGGTCGGTCTCGTACTTTCTTGGTCTTCCGGGGTTGGCTCTTCCCCCAGGGCGGCAGCAGCGACCTGGCGGGGTATAGTGTTCGGGTTCTTTGGGCAGTTGGGATCATTGGCGTAGTGGCCGGGTCGCTGGCATCGGTGGCAAGTAATGTTGGCTCGGAAACCTGGTCGCATCGGAGGGTTTCCCCGGCTGGCCGGGGGCAGGGGGTTGCTTGCGGGAGTCACCGGGCCGGTGTCTCTACCCCGACCCTGGCCTCCTCCTCCCCCACGGGGGCGACGGGGCCCTTGGACAGTTCTGTTCGGTTCGCTGGGCCCGTTTCGGCCCACTCGGGTGCTTTCCCATCGGTCAGCTTCGCGGCGAGTTGCCGAGGTTCCGTTAGTTTACTGTCCAGGAGGTGCTGCCTGAGTTCGATGAAGCAGTTGTTAGAAAGGTGCTCCCACACAATAAGGTCAAAGAGTTGCTCGTAGGTGGTCACTTTGCTGCCCTTGATCCACCCCTCGAAGGCCCGGCTAAAAAAGTTCACGTACTCCACCCAAGTCGTACCCGGAATCCGTTTGCAGTCGCGGAACCGCTGGCGGTACATCTCGGGTGTGAGTCCGTATCGAGTGAGGAGGGCCGCTTTCATGTGGTCGTAGGATGTCATCAGATGGTCCGGGAGTTGCAGCAGGGCGTCTCGCCCTTCGTTGACAAACCTCCCCCATAACCCGGCTCCCCAGTCGCTCCGGGGAATCCGGTGGGAGGTCATGGCTACCTCGTACGCTTTGAACCATTGCTGGATATCATCGTTCTTGTAGTACTCTCTGACGACATCTTTGGGGATGTGGACCTTGGGGTCTGTAGTGGCAGGGGTGTTCGTGCGCTCGGGGGTCCCGAGCTCCTTGCTCTGCTTCCGAATCTCTAGTTCTTTGAGGTTGCGCTCATGTTCGTAGGCTAGCTTTTTCTCTTCTAGCTCTCTCTGCCTTTGTTTCTCTTCCCGTTCCTCTCGGAGCCGTAAGTGTTCCAATGTTATTTTTTGTTCCGCCAATTTGAGCTCTCCATCTAAGCGAAGTCGCGCCAGTTCTAATTCATGGAGCCTACTTTTTTCCCGTTCTCGGACCTCCTCTGGGGAGAGACCCAATCTTCTTTCTTCTGTCGGCGTGGGGCTTGTTTCGGGTGTCTCGTGGCTTCGTGTTTGGGGTACGGTCGTACCCCTCTCCGCCCAAGATTCCGGGGCTTGTTTGAAGTCCTCTTTCGTGCTCAGTCCTGTGGTTGAAATGCCTAGTTCTATGCAGAATTGTTTCAGTTCTCTGTGGTTGTATTCTTCTAGCTTTTCCATCTGGAATTTTTCCGTTGTTCCGCTCTCTTTTGTTGTCATGGTGGTTGTGTGTCGTGGGGCGAGTTACCCTCTGTACGTTTATGCGTTGGTTCGGATCGCGCCGCTGGCCACCAATGTTAGACGGGGACCCGGAGGGTCGGCCGAGTACTGGGGGAGAGGCCTCCGATGAGGGCCGTCTCCGGCGATCGTACAGACAAGTCACTCCTCCCCCCAAAGATAGACACCACACCAGGATGAGATCAACACTCTTTATATAGGGTTCTTGCGGCAAGGTTATCAGCGATACAGGAGATTCAGGACTCGAGGGTCCCCTCAATTCTAGTCTCTGTAGGAAAAGGGGGTAGCGGGACAGTCTGGGTACTGGATCGGCACCGGGGGTGGCAAGAGGGAAGCTCACAATCCTCGAGCTTAGGAGTCTGCAAGGTCGGGCCGCGGCAGCGCCAGCCGGCTAGGGTAGAGGTCTACAACGAAGGGGCCGCGGCAGTGCCAGCAGGCCAAGGCGATGGTTCCCGTTGCAGAGGGCCGCGGCAGCGCCAGCAGGCCAAGGCGATAGTTCACGTGGCAGAAGGCCGCGGCAGCGCCGGCAGGCCAAGATGATGGTTGCACGAGGTGGAGGGCCGCGGCAGCGCCAGCAGGCCAAGGCGGTGGTTTCACGAGGGTAGGCCGCGGCAGCGCCAGCAGGCCAAGACGAAGGGTTCACAGGGGCAGGGCTGCGGCAGCGCCAGCAGTCCGTCAAGGATGAGTTCTTCTCGGTGTCTCTCGACTCCAGGATACAACTGCCTTCCTGGTCTGGGACTGCCCCAGTTATAGGTCTGGTCCCCTTTGATGTCCGGACCCTCGCGCCTGGAGGTCGGGAGGTCCGGAATGAGGGAGTCCAGACACCCAGCAGGGGGGTGGAGCCAGCGGCCAGGGAGGCCGGGGGTGATCGACACCTGGCGGAGGAGAGCCGTTGACGACTCCTTCTTCCATTGACCTGCCAAGTGGTCTCTTTACCCCCTGTGTGGAGGTTGGTGCCTCGATGTCGGGGCCAGGCCAGGTCCAGGGTTGGGGTCGAGTCAAGGCCACGCGGCCTCGTGCTGTAGTGTCCAAAGATGGCGGCTGGGCCGGGGCCATGGTGCTGACGGGGACCAGGGCCAGCCGGTACGGGAGGGTTCAGGAGCTGGCGTCCCGTTGTGGACGGGTTGTGGGTTGCCTCGGGGGGTTGCCGGGGTGGCTCTTGCTGGGAATTCAGGGAGAGCCGGGGTCCGGGCCCCGTTGTGCGGAGGGGGGACGGCCCAGCCACGAGGCCTGTCCAACACTAACTATAACATGGGTGAAACCTATGGTTTTTTCCGTGAATTTCGACGTTTTTTTTAATGCTAATTCCTAACTATAACGAGGCTAAAACCTATGTTTTTTTTTTGTGAATTTGCAAGGTTTTTAAATACTAATTCCTAACTGTAAGATACCTAAAACCTACGTTTTTTTAGTGAATATATATATATATATATATATATATATATATATATATATATATATATATATATATATATATATATATATATATATATATATATATATATATCGAAGTCCACAGTCCTGCAGCAAAATCAGGTACAGACCACAACGAAGGGAGAGAGTTGAAATAAGTGCTTTAATCCAAAATGGGCAGCAGCATGACGCGTTTCGTCCGGGGATATATATATCAAAACAAAACCCTTTCAGGCATAGAGTGACGCATAAATTATGCAAAAAAGAAGGAGAGAACTCTGGGTAGTTCTCAAGTTTAGATGGAAAGCAGCCCCTGTAAGAGCACTCTCAACACCAGCGACACTCTAGATCTGCTCACCTCAAATGTCTGTTTTTCTATCAAAGTTTTTAAGCATAGGATTAGCACAGTGCTATCCACACCGAGATAGAAAATGACAAAGTCTTTTGCAATTTGTACAGCAAAGTTTTCAAGCATAGGACTAGTACAGTGCTGTCCTTGCCGAGCTGTAAAATTACAAAAGCCATTTATCACTCCAGGCACAATATTACAGCTTTGAATTAGTGAAATACCAACTCAAGCTACCTGAATTGAGTAAAAGCAACCCCTGACATAGTGTTTTGCTCTAATTAGAGCTCTTCAGAGAGGTATAGCTTTGTCCAGACACAAGGGAGCACCCAGTATTAAGTCAAAACAAAACCCTTTCAGTCATAGAGTGATGCATAAATTATGCAAAAAAAGAAGGAGAGAACTGTGGGTAGTTCTCAAGTTTAGGTGGAAAGCAGCCCCTGTAGGAGCACTCTCAACACCAGCGACACTCTAGATCTGCTCACCTCAAATGTCTGTTTTTCTATCAAAGTTTTTAAGCATAGGATTAGCACAGTGCTATCCATGCCGAGACAAAAAATGACAAAGTCTTTCGCAATTTCACATTATCTTTCTCAGTCATGTGAGAATGAAGTCTGACATTCTCAGTAAAACATGTACATCCAACAAGGACAGAGACTGTCAGTTGATTCCTTTGTGTTCTACTGCAGCCTCCTAGAGTGTTCTAAAGAACAACTAGAGCGCTAACAGTCCTACTTATTACAAAGGTATGGCATACCTGAAGCCATCTTGATTGGAATAAAGTGGTAACTCTTAAAACATTTAATTTAAAAAGGAACAAAATGAGGGGTATATTTTGCCATAGAAAGTATGATTAGTGCTGCAGAAAGAAAAATTAGGGCACATTTTGAGTGACTTCCCAAATTCTCTTCTATTTCATAAAACAATTCTGACATGCAGTCTCCCAAGATGGCCACCAGTGACAAAAGAGCCCAAATGTAGCCCAAATATCACCCAGATGTAGCCCAAGTATAGCCCAATGACAGAATGTCCCAGAGTGTTCTAAAGAACAACTAGAGCACTAACAGTCTTACTTATGACAAAAGTATGGGACACCAGAAGCCATCTTGATTGGAATGAAGTGGTAAGTCTGAAAACATTTAATTTAAAAAGGAACAAAATGAGGGGGTTCATTTTGCCATAGAAATAGAAAGTATGATTAGCAGCAGACTTCCCTGGTGAGCAGTAGCTTTACTACAGTGACTCAATGAGCAACTAGAGTGCTAATATTCAGAATTTATGGCAAATGTGTGACACATCTGAATGCCTTCTTGATGGAACCAAAGTAAACAAGCATTGAAAATGCAATAGATCTCGCCCTCGTTTAAGTTAAAGCCATTCTGTTTGTAATGAGTTGGCTTTTTAGCTTTGCTTTTATTAGTGTTTTTTAAAACTTTCATGTAAATAACTTGCATATGTATGCATATATGTATATGTATGCATGCATTTATATTTGTATTTATATAGATATGCAGATTATATATGTTTATATATTACCTACTGGCGGTCGCCAGTAGGTATATATAGTTAGGATTTTTTCCCTATGGGATTTTTGAAAATTCTATGTCTAATAACTTTGGCGTTTGTGGACGGAATTGGCTGAAATTTTCTGGAAAATGGAACATTTTGTTTCTGAGCAGCCCCTGGAAATTTGGGGGGGGTTCGTCAAGGGGGGGCCGAGAAAAAAGGGGGGTCCCAAAACGTGTTTTTAACATTGAGTTTTCCATAGGGCGGTTGGCCTCACTTTTAGCCCGAACGGCTGAATGGATTTGCACGAAACTTGGCAAAATTGTAGGGACTGGTAGCCCGATGTGCCTTTTGTAGGTCTCAATATATGTGCTACAGTGGATTTTGAGAAATTAACGTTTAAAAAAAGATATATATCTGTAACAGCGGACCGGGCAGCGCCCCGGTTCGCGGACCTTACGCGTAACGGAACTTCGCGTAGCGAAGCTGATTGGCTCTCCGGTGTCTGTCAACATTCTAAACAGTCCGGAGCGGCCGCCATCTTGTCTCTCGGTAGGATTGAGAGACAAGAGGAGGCCAAAACAAAGGTGGAAATAACCATAAGAGGGCATAGTAGATCCTCCCTGACCCCCTAGGTTTAATGTGGAGGCTTTAAAAGGGCCCCTTTGGGCAGTGTATAGTATCAGAGTGGAAGTAGGAATATAAAAAAGTGTATGTGATTTAACGTAAGTAAATTCATAATTATACAAGAGAAGCCTAACTCCATCCATAACTATAACAGAGAAGTCTCTCTAAATCTATAACTACTACAGAGGGATAGTATATATCTATCAGAAAAAGTTTACCATATTAACTTATAGTGCACAATATACTTCAGTTTTAAAAATAAAAACTTACCTTTAGAAAGAAGTTGAAGGAATTAGTGAAAATACTATTGAAATGTACAGCAAGAAGTAGTAGTCAAAATGGCTGTGTTTTCTTCTCTTCCTTTATATATATTCAGGTATATAACCAATGAAATGTCAGGTAAAAAAAGTAGAAAATGAAAGTAAAATTTTCATTGGTTGTCAATTTCAACACTTCAGATGTGTTTTGTGAAGTAATTTACCTCAGGGTATTTAGAGAGGTCTACAGGCTAAATGACTAAATGGAATTCCAATCAAATTTGTGAAAATGGTAGGGATTGGTATGTAGTATGAGCTAATCTATATTTGGTGAAATTGTCTCCAGTGGCTTTTCTGTGAACTACTTTCCCACCTTTTTTGATGGTGCGCTTCCCAGGGAGCGACCCGGTACGCGAACCGTTGAGCGCCTCGGTTCGCGAACCTTAAGCGTTCCGGGAGTCCACCATTTTGTGTTTCGGTCGAATTAAGATACAAGATGGAGGGCAAATAATGTTCAGAATGGGTAGAAGGGGGCACGGTAGAGTTATCTTGACCCCCTAGGTTTTCTGAGGGTGGCTGAGGAGGCTTATATGTGTGAAAAAAAACATTTTTAAAAAAAATTTCACGAGGTTAGCTCCCGGTTCGCGTAC
This sequence comes from Lissotriton helveticus, assembly GCF_964261635.1. Lineage (NCBI taxonomy): Eukaryota > Metazoa > Chordata > Amphibia > Caudata > Salamandridae > Lissotriton > Lissotriton helveticus. Next base: position 1,140,181,294 of record NC_136059.1, on the reverse strand, counting down.
CGGGTAGCGCCCCAGGGAGCGTACTTTGTTGAAAATTAGTGAAAAATGTTAGAGTAAAATAATAATTGTGAGTGATTAGATGTAGGGTAGCTCTGAGAAGAGCTTTTGGGTTTATGGTACATTTAGGTACTTATAAGTAGGTACCAATGCACATTCTTAAATTCAGAGTGAAAATTCTGTTGCCCTCATCTGAGAAGTGAACTCCATCTCCTCTGTAGATATCTTGCATGTAGTAACGCAAGTTATTGTTGTACAGGGAGCCCATTCCATGGTCTCTCATGTAAGCTGAAACAGATTTGTTTACATGCTTCCTCGACTTCTCAATTTGTGGACAAAATTGGTCTGACCACCTCCATTTCTGTCTTTGGCATATATTTGAATATACCAAGGCAGTCTGAGGAAAAAGTGCCATTAATTGCTCAAAGGTGTCCTTTAAAAGCATTTCCAGACCTACACCAGTCAAAGTGCCCAAGTCATTACCTCCACAGTGCACAATTAACAGGTCAGGTTTGGGCAAATGCATAAAGGTTTTCACCAATGGTATCAATTGGTGACATTTTAATCCTCTGTGGCCAAACCACTTAATTTCCACATCTTGTAAATTGAGGTTAGGTAAATTCCTGTTTTCAACGTACCTTTGAGCCCAGTGAATATAACTATGTCCAACAATCCAGACAGAAAACATGGTGAGAGAAGGTTCTCCTGCAGTCAGATGAAGTGTGGCAATGAAATGGCAGTTGAAAAAATTAGAGTGTAAAATGAAAAAAAACTGTGGAGTTTCTGTGTTCATGAAGCAGTAACAGTGATTGGTGGATTTTGATTGCTGAAAACAGAAAGTTAGGGTGCACGGATGTGTTCTTTGAAAGATGTATTTTGAGTGGTCAATAAAAAATCATTAAATGAAAGAATGCACTGGATATGCAGGTGCACTGAGAGTTCAGAGTTCAATTGCAACATTGTTGTGTGAACTTGCAAACAACAGAGGTCTTCCAAGAGGTGGTTGCCATGCAGAAAAGGCAGAAAGAGCAGAGGGGGGAAGGGTTTTCATTTGAAAAAAAGTGAGGGAAGAGTTTTGATTGGGTGACATGAGAGATATGTGTGAAGAATTACAGCATTTCTGTGCTTTTGATAGCTGCAGACTCTGGAGTGCATACCTTTTGCTCTGCTGAAGACAAATTGGTGTGTTTCTGAGACTGTTTTCAAACTCAAAGTATTTGCTAAGGTGAGAAAATATTTCTTTAATTTAGATAGAGAATAGTGTGCTTTAAGGAGAAAATTATGAATTATGTGGCGCAAATTGCTTGTAAATATGCTCCCACCTGTGCATGGAAAATTTAGATTTTGAATGTTTGTGTTACATAGCCATGTTAAAATTGATACAAACATGCTGCAAAGGCAATTAAAAAACGCTTTTATGTGTCTTAAGGACATTTTAAGTAATTTTCCCATGTGCAGTGTTTTGAAATTATGATTTGAAAATCGTTTTTGGGGTAAAGGAATTGTTTTTAAATTTATGACAAGGACATAATGGTGTATGCTTCTTTATACGGCAATTGACTGTCCCCAATGTTATTTTTCCCATTTTAATGTAAGACCTTTCTCTGTGGCGCAAGTTGCTTGTAAATATGCTCCGACCTGTGCATGGGAAATTTAGATTTTAAATGTTTGTGTTACATAGCCATGTTAAAAGTGACCCAACCATGCTGGAAAGGCAATAAAAAAACACTTTCATGTGTCTTAACGACATTTTAAGTAATTTCCCTGTGGGCAGTGTTTTCAAATTATGAATTGAAAATCGTTTTTGAGGTAAAGGAATGTTGTTAAAATTTATGTGCGACATATGCCCCCAAATTTCGTTTTCAGGGGTGCAGCAGGGTGTTCTTGAGACACCCCTGCACCTTTGGAAAAATTCCTAATTTGCGATGAGCTAATTGCTAATCGCAAATTGCACCTTCATTCCTATGGGCCTCCTGCTCCATGTAAATGAATGGGTAATTTGCAATTAGCAATTTGCTCATCGCAAATTAGGAATGGTAAAGAATCGCTATTTATTCCGTAAAATTCGCTATTTTGGAAATGCAAAATAGTTATATGATACATATGGCGGTTGATGTCTAACAAGATAAGAAGCTTAGGGATACATATATGATGACTGGCGCAATGAAGTGGACATCACTTACTTCATTGGTAGAGCTTTACATGTATTATCTCCTCTGTATTCTTCATCAAGCGTAACTTTAATCTGCAATCCTGAGTAGGCCTCACCTTAAACAAACCTCTGGATAGGCCACACCTTATCGTCATCCTGGATTAATCATTTAAAATGCTAGGGACAGATTTATGATAGGTGTATGCCTCTTTTGTGCCACTTACAAAACACTGTCCACGGGGAAATGACTTAAAATGTCTTTAAGACACATGAATGTGTTTTTTTAAAGCGTTTGCAATTTTTTGGGGTGACTTTTAACATGGCTATGTGACTCAAACAGTCAAAATCTAAATTCACCATGCACAGGTGGGAGCATATTTACAAGGAATGTGCTCTATGGGGAAAGGTCTTATAATGTAATATGGGAAAAATGACATCAGAGACACTGAAATGCCTTATAGAGAAGCATACACCATTATGTCCTTGTCATAAATTTGCAAACCATTACTTTTCCCCAAAAACGATTTTCAAATCATAATTTGAAAACACTGCACATGTGGAAATTACTTAAAATGTCCTTAATTCAAAATTTGCTATTCCTTATTTTGCGATTGCACTGAAGGATTTGCAAATTTTGCGATTCCTTAAATGCAATGTATCAAACAAAAAATATGTAAAAAATGATATTAAGGATTTGGAAACTACCACCAACTTCTAGTTTGTGGTAATTTGCGAATTCTTTTCAAAAAGCATTTTTTTCCAAAAAACAAAAGGTGCCATATGACGCCTATACATGTCCTTAGGGCATGTATGTGTGCCATATGCCCCCAAATTTCTTTTTCAGGGGTGTAGCAGGGTGTTCTTGAGATACCCCTGCACGCTTGAAAAAAATCCTATTTTGTGATGAGCTAATTGCTAATCGCAAATTGCAACCTTCATTCCTATGAGCCTCCTAGCCCATGGAAATGAATGGGTAACTTGCAATTAGCAATTTGCTCATTGCAAATTAGGAATGGTAAAGAATTGCTATTTATTCCTTAAAATTCGCTATTTAGGAAATGCAAAATAGTTTGATGGTACATATGGTGGTTCATCTGTAACAAGATAAGAAGCTTAGGGATACATTTATGATGATTGGCGCAATAAAGTGCACATTACTTACTTCATTGGTAGGCCTTTACATGTATTATCTCCTCTGTATTCTTCATCAAGCGTAACTTTAATCTGCAATCCTGAGTAGGCCTCACCTTAAACAAACCTCTGGATAGGCCACACCTTATCGTCATCCTGGATTAATCATTTAAAATGCTAGGGACAGATTTATGATAGGTGTATGCCTCTTTTGTGCCACTGTGCGTCACTTTTATGATGCAGCGGCGGTGCAAAAGATTTGCTATGAGGCGACAACATTACAAATTGATGCATTTAGGCAGATATGTCATGGTGTAAAAAAAACGTACCACATGAAACCAATGCAGCAGTGATGCAAAAGATGCACCATGTCGCAAGACAGGCCTCACTTGGGGCCATATGTATCAAGCTAATTAGCATTCGCAAAGATCAAAATTCTACGAATTTCGGCCTTTGTGAATGTTAATTAGACAAATGGTATGTATCAAACAAGTTTGATGCAAAATAAGGAGTAGCAAAATTTGCTATTCCTTATTTTGCAATTGCATTGAAGGATTTGCAAATTTTGTGACTACTTAAATGCAATGTATCAAACAAAAAATATGTAAAAAATGACATTAAGGATTTGGAAACTATTGTGGTAAATTGGTGGTAATTTGTGAATTCTTTTCAAAAAGCTTTTTTTCAAAAAAACAAAAGGTCCCATATGACGCCAACACATGCCCTTAGGGCATGTATGTGTGCCATATGCCCCCAAATTTCTTTTTCAGGGGTGCAGCAGGGTGTTCTTGAGACACCCCTGCACCCTTGGAAAAATTCCTAATTTGTGATGAGCAAATTGCTAATCGCAAATTAAACCTTCATTCCTATGAGCCTCCTAGCCCATGGAAATGAATGGGTAACTTGCAATTAGCAATTTGCTCATTGCAAATTAGGAATGGTAAAGAATTGCTATTTATTCCTTAAAATTCGCTATTTAGGAAATGCAAAATAGTTTCATGCTACATATGGCGGTTCATCTGTAACAAGATAAGAAGCTTAGGGATAGATTTATGATGACTGGTGCATCACCAGGGATGTGTCAGTCATCCTGCGCCGCTGTTCCGCCACCCATGGTGTGCTGCATTTAGAATGCGGGGCATCATGGGGCAAAAATGGCACAGATGCGTGACGTATCTGTGCTGTAAAGGTAGTGATTGCTGGAGTTGTATCGCAAGTGCGATGCAGCTCAAGCAAGGCTCAGGGGTGCCCCATCTCCACAATGTTGCGTCAAGACCTATGCCTGCTTAAAGCAGGCGCAGGGTTTTGATGAAGCTTTCTCCTATCTGATTGTAAATACGGCACACCATGGGTGGCAGATTAGTGGTGCACGTTAACTGGTGCATGCCTGGGGATGTGCCATTTAACATAAATCTGCCCCTTTACATTTAAGTATGTGCAGGACACACAGAGTCGGTGAGGCTTATCCAAGGTTAAGAAGAGATGACTCCTGTTCACTGAAAATTTAGACATAGTCTTCACCTGCTCAGCATTGCTGGACATGGCTAAATAATAGCTTCAAAATATTACTCTTGTTAAACAATTTTACTATTTTAATGTCTGAGATTTGTCTCTTACTCTGCAACATCTCATTGTTGTTATCTTTCTTTAAAGATAAAGACAACCTCAACATGAGCGACAATCTGCAATCAGTTGATTTTGACCTCATCATTGAACTTGTAATTGAAACATCAGTGGATGTTGATCCCTTGGATGATTTAAATCCTGAGGATGAAGAAGAGCGTGATGAGGATGCAGATTTGTCTGAATTATATGACATAGGATGGGAAGCTGACGTGCTTGAGCCTATGGAAATATAAACATTTATTTTTAAAATTTATAATTAATAAAAAGTAAAAAGGTAAACCGTTTAATTTAAAAATAAAGACACCTTCAAAAGCAGGTTATGTGTAGTGTCTTCAATAAAATATTAAAATATGCTCATAAAATTAGATCAGATTCACATATAAAATAGCACAGGTAACATAAATATAAATGTCATTTCTTTTCTGCTATTTCTGTATTGTAAATTTGCAAGGACTAAAAAATCTTCTATTTAAAATGTCAAGTAGTGTGTTAAGTTTTGGATCACTGTTATTGTTTTACTGTTTGATAATAATGGTTAATAACATTTTTTATTATATTTTACCACAGATTCAACTGCAGATCATTTCAAGATTTCACCATGCCAACAATAGAAAGACAGAGAAAGGCTGCAAAACGTCAAAGACAGCAGGTGAAAGAAAATAAGCAGCAGTCCTCTAACAAAAAGATTTGTCAAGTCACGAAGAAAGCACCGGGTAAGAGCACAAAATATTTCATAAGAAATATGTGTAGTAAAAAAAATATTACTACAGAAAATGTTTCAGTCCATAAAACGAGAAGGAATTCAAATGGAAAGGAAAGGCCAATCAAAAATGTTACTGCTAGAGCAAGAGATAACTCTGTGCATGATAGTAGAAGGAAACAACAGTTTAGGGAGATTCGTAAACGAATGTTCCGCAACAGGATAATTGGCAATTTGTTAAAAAATATTAAGAAAGGTCAACAGAAACTGGTTTTTTATAAGAGAAAAAAAAAAGTTGAGAAAGTTATTGATCAGGCATTTGAAATTAAACGTAAGTTATTTATTTTGATAATCAATAGAATTAGGAAGCTAAACAAGGCAATTTATGATTTCAAAAGAAATAGTAGATGGAAGAGAATAGTTAATCGTAGTAATTTTTGTGAAGTTTTTTCTGGAGAATGGATGCATAGTTCAAGCTGTGAGGCATTTTTTAATGAGGAGAGTTATTTCCAGTTTAATGATTTGGTGCATGCAGTTGACACCAGTGGTCGTGCTTATGAAGTGAAAGATGGTTGTCCAGTTGAAAAAGAAAAACTTGTGACAACAGAGGCAGAAGAGGTGTTAGGTAATGAGGTTTTAGGAAGACGTGCTAAGGGTCCTGTGTACACCTGGAAGTGTAGTAGTATTTGCAGTGTGCGACAGGATTCCATCAATTTGCTTTGTGATTTTGTACGGTCATTTAATAAGAAAAGTTTGAAGCAGAAAATAAGGTTGTTGCAAGAATTAGATCCTTGCAGAGTAAGAGAAGTGACAGGTTTGCATGGTCATTCACTGGCTTGTCTTTCCAGGAGAGTATGCCAGAGTGTTTTTCATCATTTCAGGATGCTAGCAGTGCATCATAATAAAGTGAGGAAATTAGTTAGAATGTTGTATTATGCTAAGAGTCCAGCAATTATGCTTAAACAATTATGCGCTGCTCTTTTGCATGGTTCTGAAATAGATGTGAAGAATATATGTGAAGAAATTGAGTTTTGTTACTTTGGAAGTAAAGAGGAGAATGTTGAAATTGAGCAAGAAGAAGAGGGTCATGTGGAAGATAGTGTACAGGTTTCCAGTACAGATAATTTCCAGAGGGAAATTGCGACGTTTGAGGTGAAATCAAGTGAGAGGCCTAATTTCACTTGTGTGTGTTGTCGACGCACTTATTATAAGAATCAGACTAAGTTAGTGGATTTATATGCAAAAAGTGAAAGGGAAAATAATAGTGAATGGAAGGATTTTGCAACATACTTGATGGTAGAAAATTGTTTTGATTTGGGATTGGATCAACGTGTGTGTAGTTATTGTTGTTGCAAATTAAATCAAAACCAGATGCCTGCTAGAGCAGTTCATAATAATCTGGAATTGGTTGAGATTCCTTCTGAATTGAAGGATTTAAATACTTATGAATCTATTTTGATTCAAAGTATCCATCCCTTTCAGGCTATTGTAAGAATGGAGACAAAGACAGGGAAATTGCCTCCATCAGATTTACAGAGAGGATTAAAGGGAAGAGTTGTTTATTTGCCTCTAGATTTGAAGAAAAACATTAACACAATTGGAGTAGAAAAAGTGGAAGAGGAACCTCTGGTTATCTTAGTTAATGGGGTTCCGACAAAGAATAAGAAAATATGGCAAGATTTAGTGGATGTTAGGAAAGTTAAAAAGGCAACATTGTATTTGAAAAAAAATAATAAATACTATAAGAATGTATATGTTGCAGAAGAGGAAGTAAGTGAGGAAGAGGATAGCGATTTGTGTGCTGGTCAAATTGAGAAAGTAGAACCCTCTACTAGTGAAGAAATATATGAACATTATAGTGTTCATCCTTTGCATTCCAAGGAAGTCATGGGGAATGCTATTGAGTTGTTTCAAATGAAACAAGCCAAAGGGAGTCCCATTAGTGTTTGGGAGGAAAGTTTGGAAGCTCGGTGTTTCCCACAGCTTTTTCCAACAGGTCAGGGAGGAAGATATGATGAGCGACCTCATCAAATTCCTGCTTCTGAATACCGGACTTTGCGATTGTATGCAGGAGATGCTAGGTTTCGACAATGCATTCCTTATTTGTTTCATCTCCTGTTTGAAAGCGATCTGTCTGGACTGTCATATGCAGTGAACCACATCTTGAAAAGTGGTATACACATGCAAAACATCTTGGCAAGTGACTTTATGGATAAAGTCAATGTCCAAGACAGTATTTTGGATTCTCACCTGATTAATCTCATGGCGTGTCAGCGTGGTACTAATGAGTACTGGTACCGTCGTCATGGTGATTTAAAATGTATGCTGAGGAACTTAGGTACTCCCACATGGTTCCTCACTCTGAGCTGTGCCGAGTATGGCTGGGAAGACTTACTTGAATTTCTACGAGAGGCAAATGCTAACGTAGATAACATCGAATTCAAGACACCCGGAGAACTGTGCTCTTTGGATCCAGTCAATGTATGTAGGTACTTCAATCATAGATTTGAAGCTATGATGTCTTTCATCATGAATAAGAAGAATCCACCTCTTGGAGAGGTGTTGGATTTCTTCTGGAGAAAGGAGTACCAAGCAAGAGGTGCTCCTCATATACATATGTTGCTGTGGATCAAGGATGCACCTAAATTTGGAACGGATCCAGAAGACTCAGTGATGAGTTTCATCCAACAGTATTCTACGTGTGCTGTTCCAAACGCAAAGGAGAAGAAAAGCCTAAGAGAAAAAGTTCTGCGTTTCCAAAGCCATCGATGTGGAAAGTACTGCCGTCGTAAATTCCGAAACAAGGACAAGTTCTACACTAAATGTCGTTTCGGCTTTCCACGACCGGTGATTTCTAAAGGAAGAGTAAACAGTTGGATGTCTTCGCTGCGACACAATGTCATGAAGAAATCACCTAAAAACACTTACAATTTGAAGAGGAACGAAGAGTCCAAGTACATCAACGACTACAACCCGGTGATTTTGTCCATGTGGAATGCTAACATGGATATACAGTTTGTGGCTGATAACTGTATGGCTGTGGCTCGGTATGTGACGTCTTACATCACCAAAAAAGAGAAGACAGAATTGAAGGATATGTGGGAGGACATTTCCCATGAAAAGAGCCTCAGCAAGAAGTTGTACAGTTTCAGTCTGAAGATGTTGTCGCATCGAGAAATCGGAGCGTACGAATGTTCTGACCGGTTGTCTTCAGCAAGTCTCTATGCCAAGTCCAGGAGTATCGTTTGGGCGAGTCTTGGTCTTGCTGCAACGCGTAATCGAGTTCTCAAACCTGTGCGGGAAATTGAGTATTTGGCAGAAAAGGAGCCAAACAGTACCGACATTTTGAAGACCAACATGTTGGATACATATTATCCAAATCGAAGCATTCACCTCGAGAATGTTTGTCTGTATGAGGTTCTTCAAAATTACATATTCAAGAGGAACATCAAAGAAGATACTGAGAAAGGAGTGTATGCTGTAATAGGAAGTGAGGGATGTCTGGTCAAGCAAAGAAAATGCCACTTGGTAAACCATCGAAAATTGAGTGGCGAATCTCCTGAAAAAAAGGAGTTTTTCTATTTAGCAGTTTTGCAACTTTTCAAGCCTTGGCGTGCAGAAGAGGAACTGCTTGGAGATTTCCTCTGTTACGAAGACTCTTTCAATGCCGCCAAGGAGACCATAGAATGTCCTGCTTTTCCCAAATATGTAGAAATGTTGAATGCGGAAATTGAGCAGGAAGCAACGATTGCAGCGGAGATTGCCAGAGACAGTTCTCAGGACAGTCAGAGTTCTGCTTCATTGAGTCAGGATCCACTAGGAGGACCTGTTATTGAAAATGAAGCTGCCACTGCTATGAATGAAGTGGAAAGAGCCATGGCACATGCTCAAGAGGATGCGGTTAACTTAGAAGAGTTGGAAAGACAACTCAACGTTGAGCAGAGGAAAATATATGACGAAGTTACCATGCAAATTGATCATGGATTAAGTCATGATAAGAAAGAGTGCTCATGTACGTCGTTGAAGCCTGTCCGATTGTACGTGAGTGGAGAAGCGGGAACTGGAAAAAGTTTCCTCATTAAAGCAATTTCATGCTATTTGCAGGAAAGGACAGAGTCATCGCTGTCTTGTGTTGTCACTGCTCCAACTGGACTGGCAGCACATAATATTAAAGGGATTACTTTACATCGTTTACTGATGCTGCCAGTGGAGCATGACAACAAATTACAATATCACAAGCTATCTGGAGATGCTTGTTTTGAAGTTTCAAGAATCTTGAGGAAAATGAAACTTCTTATCATTGACGAAGTAAGCATGGTTTCCAATGTCATGCTTGCCTTTGTGCATTTGAGAATGCAAGAAGTTCTCAAAACAGAGTATGATGTGTTATTTGGTGGCAAACACATCATTGTTTTCGGAGATCTTCTGCAGCTGACACCAGTGAAAGGGCAACCTGTGTTCAAAATGCTCACGCATGAAGATACCAGGAAGTGCCTAGGCAGCATTGGCAACGTCAATATATGGTTAAACTTCAATTATGCTGAACTGCATGAAAATATGCGTCAGGCGAAGGATGAAGTTTACAAGACTATTCTACAAGATGTTAGAATTGGAAAAGTGACCGAGCATGGGAAAGAAGCTTTACATGCACGATTACTGTCAAATTTATATCCAGAACAAGATGTTGTGCCTGAGAATATTTTTCTGAAAATTACTGAGAAGAAATCTGGAATATGTTTGATGCCAACTCTTGCAGAATGTGCCAAATTTAACAACAAAATGTTGCATTTAGAAAAGCAAGAGATTGTGAAACTGGAAGCTATTGATAGAGTAGAGCATATGGGATCAACAATTATTTTGTCTGAGAATCTGAAAACAAAATTGGATTCATTAGAGAAGAGTATATCTAAAACTGCAGGTTTTGAAAAGACTCTGAATGTGTGCTTGAACTGCCGTATAATTTTAAGAAGGAATTTACATGTTGAAAGAGGTCTGGTAAATGGATCAATGGGTAATGTTGTTGATTTTGTGAAATACAGAAATAGAGATGGAATTGAATTTTTTAAAATTAAATTTGATGGCATTGAGGAAGTACAGCTAATTGGTCGTTGTTCTGCTAGATTTTTGCTTGTAAAAGACTTATATGTTCGCCGTAAGCAGTTTCCTGTTTGCTTGGCATATGCGGTGACAATTCATAAATCGCAAGGTTTAAGTGTAGACAGTGCATTGGTGAATATTGGCAGTTCTGTGTTCAAGGAGGGTATGGCATATGTGGCATTGTCACGAGTTAGAACTTTATCGGGATTGTACTTGATTGAGTGTGATGTCACAAACATTTGTGCGGATCTAGATTGTGTTAAGGAATACAATAGGTTAAGAAGAGAGTATGCGCCACATTTGCCTCAGTATCCTTTGTTTGAGAAACGTGTGGTAGGCCGGAAACGAAGAAATGTGACAAATACTGGGGAGGTTGTAGCAAAAAGACGAAAAGTCGATGAACCTAAAATTACAAGCAGAAACAAAAAGGATTCTGTTGAAGATGTTGTTGGTTTTCAGTTTGAAAACAGTTCTGGTGTCAACTGCTATGCTAATGTAGTGGTTAATGTTTTGTTTTCTCTAGAAAATGTAAAAGAAGAGATTGTGGTCAATTCTGATCAAAGATTTTGCAGTTTGTTAAATTCTGTGTTAGAGAAATGTAGCACTGATAGAAGAAACATAGAAAGTGTGTCTGAAATTCGAAATCTGTTAGACAGATGTTCAGGGCAAACACAATTCTCTCAAAATATTCAGCAAGATTGTCAGGAGTTTTTAATGTATATGCTTGATGTATTACATGCTGAAGGTGTAGATGTAGATCAGCTGTTTGGGCTTTCTTATCAATGGCAGCATGACTGCGAGAACTGTATGGTATCAAGTACTACTAGTGTAGACTCAGAAAAATTTATATATTTAACTTTGCCAGACAGTAAATCAGTCTCCTTTAATAAGCTAGTAAAAGCAGCTGATCACAACATGGAGTGTAGCCAATGTAAATCTGAAATGATGTCCACATTATTTATACGAACATATGGCCAGTATGTCATTTTAATGTTCCAACGATGTAGGCCTGATGGAACAAAATTGACAACTTTAATTAAAAATTTTGTAGCTTCGCAGTTGTCAATATCAGGAAGGACTTTTGTAACTGCAGCAATTATATATCATGACGGCCCTTCAATAACATCAGGACATTACACAGCTTATTTAAAGTCTAGAAATGGCTGGTCATTCTGCAATGATTCTGTTTTAATTTTCAAAAAAAAATTGCCGTATGACCTTAAAAACTCTTACCTGGTGTTTTTAAAACCAAAATTTTAGGGAAATAATCTCGGGATGTGCTCTGTGGAATTTCAAGAAGTTCTAATGGCTCCTACACAATTTGGCCTTGAGGATAAGTGTAGTTCAGAGACATAACTTCTAACCATAGGACTGGACGTCATGGAGAAATACGTGCACTTTGAATGAGTTCAGAAAAACTGTTTCTTTTTATAAGCTAATTGAAGCAGCCAATCAAAACATGGAGTAGAGGGAATGTAAGTCTGCAATGCTGTCTACTGTTTTACATAGCTTTGTGATTAAAAGTGATGTAGAGAATTAAATAATTGTAGTAGTCATAGAGGTAGTGTAAGTCTGCTTCATAGTAAGCAGTATCAGTGTCATAGGAAATGTAGAACATGACTGAGCAAGAAGGGGAAGATATTACTATTCCAGGATTGTGAAAATGATCTTCAACATTTTAATTCTGAAAGTTGCGGAAATGCCAAATGACGGGATTGGCTTACAAGAAATCCAAGAGTTATAAATGGCTCTGACCAGATTTGGCCTTGTGGAAAATTGTGGTAGAGAGCAAGAAGTCATTTATTGCATGTAACGTGTTTTTAAAAACGATGGAGATTTTCTTTCAGAAAGTGGCGGGTTGAAAGTAATAACAGCACAAAAGAGTGTAAGCTGTTCATAGGACATCCTTGGACGTCATGGAAAGTAAGTTAACTTTAAGGATTTCTGAATTTTGAATTCTTATGTTGTATGGGTTTTTTAAACACAATCATTTTGATTGTGGTTTTTTTTCCCCGCTGTTACATGATGAATACCTTCAAGTCACTGATTTAAGTGAAATTTGATACATTCTGAGAACAGCAAAAATAAACCATTTAACATGTATAATTAATGTTCTACTTTTTGTACTTATGATATACATTTAGAAATGTGAGGTAGATATGGAGAAACTGAGGCTTCTGTAAGTGTCAAAGTTAATGCTTACAGTGCTGCACTTCTGGGTACTGTTTTTTTTTTAATACTGAATAGGCCTCACCTTAAAGAAACCTCTTGAAAGGACACATCTTATTTGTATCCTGAAAGAATCATTTAAAATGTTAGACACAATTTTATGATGGCTTTACATCTTTTTTGCGCTGCTATTGCATCACTATTGTGAGACATCAGCAGTGCAAAAGATGCATCATGTTCCAAAATAGGCCTCACTTCATCAGCATCAAGATACTGTTTGTTTAAAATATATATCTTTAGGATTGTGTAGGGGACGTATAGCAGCAGAGGCTTCTGTAAATCTCAAAGTTTTTGAAAAACTGTTTCTTCTTGAACCTTTTCCCTTGTCTTTTCAAATTTTTAAATACATGTTTTAATATTTTTGAAATGTTTCTTCTCTCTTTTACAGATTGAAAGTATGAAAAAATATTTGAAAAAGTTAACAAGAATTATAAGGTAAATGTTTTCTACTCTTTTAACCCGCAATCCACTGCTGAAGATGTCACTGACTATGTCATGAATGATGTAATAAGTGGACATGACTTACTTCATTGGTAGGCCTTCACATGTATTAATGCATACACTGCTGCACTTCTGCGTACTGTTTCATATGCTGAACTACATCTGCACTATGAGATACCTAAGCAAAGGCAACACAGGTGATGTGATTGTGAAATGAGCAAAAGAAACTCCACGTTTTTCAATTACATTACTTGTGTTTTCTAAGTTTACGGATGACATTGTGCAGATGAACTTTAGGTCTGTCTATGGACACAGAAGAGGTCTGGCCGTTGTTCAAGAGTGAAGTGGACATGTTTTACTTCAATGGTAGGCCTTCACATGTATTATCTCCTCTGTATTCTTCAACAAGCATAAATTTGATATGCAACCCTGAGTAGGCCTCATCTTAAACAAACTTTTGGAGAGGACACACCTTATCGTCATCCTGAATCAATCATTTAATCTATCACATTTAACATCTATTAGTTCTACTGCTTCATTTCTTTAATCCTTACTTTCCTGCGTTTGCTACTTCTCTCATTCCTTTCTCTATTACTTAATTATTCTACTCCTTCCAGTATTTTTCTCAGTCCCTCTCTTCTCATACTTCTTCATTATTATTCACTCATTCTGTCTCTATTAATGTTACTGTTTCTGAATGATCTCAAAAAAATTTTAAAACAAGAACAGTAAGTATAAGGATAGGAAACAGACATTTATGTTACAAGAAAGACAGCTATAGGAAGTAAACAAAAGATACTGTTACTCGCAATCCACTGCTGATGATGTCACTGACCATGTCAAGAATGATATAATATGTGACATGATCAGAAGTGGATTGCGGGTAACAGTATGTTTTTTTTACTCCCTGTAGCTGTCTTTCTTGTAACATAACTGTCTGTTTCCTTCCCTTATACTTACTGTTCTTTTTTTAAAAAAATTTTTTTGGTTCGCTCCTGGTTCGCGTACCGGAGTGCGAACTGGAAGCGAACTAAAAGAAATAGAGGTTGGCAGAGTTTCAAAAATTCTACCAATTTTTTTTATAATGGGGAGGTAGTTCTGAAAAGAACTTTTTTTTTGGTTTTTGTTGTTTTAAATTTTTTTTATTATTTTTCTGAACATTTTTTATATTTTTTTTGTTTTTTCTGAACATTTTGTAATTTTTTTGTTTTTTGGGGGATAGGGGGGAAACAAAAATGATTCATTGAAAAGGGCTCAACAGGAGCAACGAAAAAAATAAGAATTTATTTTTTGGGGCGTTTCGGGCAATCATGATTTCTGATAGCTCTCATTATAAGAATAATGCTTCTTTCTCCGTAGCAAAGTGTTTGGTTGCACCACACGCACACTTGCTTTACTTCCCCCATGTCCATTTGAATGTTCGGGATCACCTCCCTCGCCTCTGGTCCCGATACTTCTTTGACAACAGATCTTGTCGCCATTGCCGGGGGATTTTGCTGTTCATCACGAAGCTGAGCAGCACTATAATTATTTGGGTGCCACCTACTCATATGCCTGTGCATCGTATAATTACCGAAGCTGTATTTCTTGTCAGTGCCCCTTGAAAGTCGATCGCCGCAAATACGGCAAAACACATATCTGGCATTGACTTTTTTTTGGCCTGCTGGAAATTTAAAAAATTGCCAGATGTAGTTTTCTTTTCTATTGTATCTTCTGGGCTCCTCTCGCAAAAACTCAGGCTCTTCCTCCTCTTGCTCCTCTTCTTGATCTTCCTCTTCTTCTATGATTACTTGAGCAGGTGGTCCTTTCTTCCCTTGAGGAGGTGGGGGTGGTGGTGGGGGAACACTAGCTGAAGCAACAATGGAAGCCATTTCTCTATAATGGAAAAGGGTCTTTCTCTCACCAAGATGAAAGTCAGAGTGAGGAAAGAAGGAGGGGTTTTCATCATTTGGGAAAAGCAAAAGTTCTCAACCAATGAAAAGTGTTATTTTTAGGTCACCTGACCTAGCCTTCCATCATTATGAAACCAAAAGTGAAATGAACCAATGAAAAGTTTTATTACCAAGTCACATGACCTGTTATGCTTACGTTACGCGCTCCTGTTCGCGCCCCGAATAGCTTCCGGGTCGCTGCGCTTCGCGCCTCGGTCTGCGCCCCGGGGCACTTCCGGGTGCGCTAACGCGGTACGTCACAAGACGCATTACGCGGCAACGCGATATGTCGCGCTTTCGCCACGCGCCGCGGATCGCTTCCGGGGAGCTGCGTTTCGCGCCTCGGTCCGCGCCCCGGGGCACTTCCGGGTGCGCTAACGCAGTACGTCATAAGACGCATTACGCGGCAACGCGATACCGTCACCATGTTGATTTCTTATCGGTTCGCGGACCGGGTCGCGGCATCTATTTGAGCTAACGGAAAGCTTCCCGGTTCGCGGACCGGGAGCGAAACAAAAAAAATATTTAAAAAAAATTATTAATAAACATATAAAATATATTTTTGTATTTAAAGAAGAATACATTTTACAGCTATAGATATTAGCTTTTAAAAAACCAATGAAATTCATTGAAAAAACCATAGGTTATAGACCATATATAGTTAGGAATTAGCATTTACAAAACCTTGAAAATTCACTGAAAAAACCATAGGTTATACACCATATATAGTTAGGAATTAGCATTTAAAAAACCTTATTTTACTCACACAAAACCATTGAAATTCCATATATAGTTAGTTGTACTAACTATATATCACGCACCCGCAATCCACTGCTGATCATGTCACATATGACATCATTCATGACATGGTCAGTGACATCACTGATGACATCACTGATGACATCTCAAATGACATCACTGATGACATCACTGATGACATCTCAAATGACATCACTGATGACATCACTGATAAAATCTCATTTGACATTAATGATCACATCACTGATGACATAATTCATGTGATAATACGATGAACCTCTTCAGACTCTAATATAACCTTAGATACACTCAGTGTAAACAGACACTCACAGACTGTCACTCATCCATGGAGTTACTTACACACCTAGTCAGTCATGCAAAGAATCAATCACAGCTCCATTTTCACAACTATACAGTTATACACACCTTACTTATTCAAACATATACTAAAACATATTTACTCACTTATACAATCCTGGATACAAGAGCACAATGATCCATACAGCCACTCACACATTCACTGGCTCTTATGCACAGTTATTTATATATGTCAACTCTCACATGTACTGTATTTTACATATGTACTTACTTTGACATGTAGCACTGAGATATCTATTCACTCACCAATACAGTCATGCACACAGTCAACCACCCATACAGCTGTTTCCACATGCACTTTTGAACCCATACATCTATGCACAGAGTCATACATCTCCCAGCCACCCATACACACTCTCAGTCTCCCATACAAATGCTTGGGCAACCAATCAATAACCCATATAGTTACTCATATAGCTACTGATCAACACATGCAGCAGTTTACAGAATAACAGACATAATGATGCACAAATTAAGACAGTTTAGTCACTAACCCATGCACTCAGTGAGACACATTTAACCACTCACTCATACAGTCAGTCATGCACCTACTAAATCCTTCATCCAGACACTTATACATCCACTCATTCTTAAATATGTAAGACATATTTTAACTTTACAGAAAAATACAGTCACTGGATGTTGTCATCAGTGATGTCATCAGTGATGTCATTTGAGATGTCATCAGTGATGTCATCAGTGATGTCATTTGAGATGTCATCAGTGATGTCATCAGTGATGTCACTGACCATGTCATGAATGATGTCATATGTGACATGATCAGCAGTGGATTGCGGGTGCGTGATATATAGTTAGTACAACTAACTATATATGGAATTTCAATGGTTTTGTGTGAGTAAAATAAGGTTTTTTAAATGCTAATTCCTAACTATATATGGTGTATAACCTATGGTTTTTTCAGTGAATTTTCAAGGTTTTGTAAATGCTAATTCCTAACTATATATGGTCTATAACCTATGGTTTTTTCAATGAATATGTATATATATATATATATATATATATATATACACATACATAAATGCACATGCATATATATGCATATATATATGTGTATATCTGTGCGTGTAGAGAGAGGTAGAGAGGTAGAGGTCTAGAGGTAGAGAGGTAGAGGTAGAGAGGTAGAGGTAGAGAGGTAGAGACTAGTAGAGAGGTAGAGAGAAGAGAGTGGGTAATAGAGTAGAGAGTGAGTAGTAGAGAGTAGTAGAGAGCAGTAGAGAGAGTAGCAGAGAGTGAGTAGTAGAGAGTAGTAGAGTGAATAGTAGAGTGAGTAGTAGAGAGTAGTAGAGAGTGAGTAGTTGAGAGTGAGCAGTAGAGAGTAGTAGAGAGTAAGTAGTAGAGTGAGTAGTAGAGAGCAGTAGAGAGTGAATAGTAGAGAGTAGTAAAGAGTGAGTAGTAGAGAGTAGTAGAGAGTGAGTAGCAGAGAGAGAGAATAGTAGAGAGTAGTAGGGAGTGAGTAGTAGAGTGAGTAGTAGAGAGTAGTAGAGAGAGAGAGTAGTAGAGAGTGAGTAGTAGAGAGTAGTAGAGAGTGAGTAGTAGAGAGCAAGTAGTAGAGAGTAGTAGAGAGAGAGTAGTAGAGAGTGAGTAGTAGAGAGTAGTAGAGAGTGAGAAGTAGAGAGTGAGTAGTAGAGAGTAGTAGATAGTGAGTAGTAAAGAGTGAGTAGTAGAAAGAGAGCAGTAGAGAGTGAGTAGTAGAGAGTAGTAGAGAGTGAGTAGTAGAGAGTAGTAGATAGTGAGTAGTAGGGAGTGAGTAGTAGAGAGAGTAGTAGAGAGTAGTAGAGTAGTAGAGAATGAGTAGTAGAGAGTAGTAGAGAGTGAGTAGTAGAGAGCGAGTAGTAGAGAGTAGTAGAGAGAGAGTGGTAGAGAGTAGGTAGTAGAGAGTAGTAGAGAGTGAGAAGTAGAGAGTGAGTAGTAGAGAGTAGTAGATAGTGAGTAGTAAAGAGTGAGTAGTAGAAAGAGAGCAGTAGAGAGTGAGTAGTAGAGAGTAGTAGAGAGTGAGTAGTAGAGAGTAGTAGATAGTGAGTAGTAGGGAGTGAGTAGTAGAGAGAGTAGTAGAGAGTAGTAGAGTAGTAGAGAATGAGTAGTAGAGAGTAGTAGAGAGTGAGTAGTAGAGAGCGAGTAGTAGAGAGTAGTAGAGAGAGAGTGGTAGAGAGTAGGTAGTAGAGAGTAGTAGAGAGTGAGAAGTAGAGAGTGAGTAGTAGAGAGTAGTAGATAGTGAGTAGTAAAGAGTGAGTAGTAGAAAGAGAGTAGCAGAGAGTGAGAAGTAGAGTGAGTAGTAGAGAGTAGTAGATAGTGAGTAGTAAAGAGTGAGTAGTAGAAAGAGAGTAGTAGAGAGTGAGTAGTAGAGAGTAGAGAGTAGTAGAGAGTGAGTAGTAGATAGTGACTAGTAGGGAGTGAGTAGTAGAGAGAGAGTAGTAGAGAGTAGTAGAGTAGTAGAGAATGAGTAGTAGAGAGTAGTAGAGAGTGAGTAGTAGAGAGCGAGTAGTAGAGAGTAGTAGAGAGAGAGTGGTAGAGAGTGAGTAGTAGAGAGTAGTAGATAGTAGGGAGTGAGTAGTAGAGAGAGAGTAGTAGAGAGTAGTAGAGTAGTAGAGAATGAGTAGTAGAGAGTGAGTATTAGAGAGTAGTGGAGTAGTAGAGAGTAAGTAGTAGAGAGTAGTGGAGAATATTCCAAAGTTTGGCACAGCACCACTTGCACAATAAGTCCAATCAAATCATATCACTTAGGGGTCGATTCCGATTCGGGATTAAAATCCGTGTTACGATTCGTATTCATACCCGTTTGCGTACGAATTAAAAAAAAACATCCGATTTGCGAAGTACGATTCGAAATCCGCTAATACGTACGAAAATCTGCGACCCGTACGAACCTCAATCGAAAACCCGTACGAAATGTCGTCGGAACTTCAACCTTACGATTTGTAAACATGCCGTACGAACTAACAAGTACGATCCGGACCAGGAACAAAGTACGCGATTTGTACAGGCAAACGGTGTCCCGCATGAAGCACGATTCGTACGGAAAACATCGCGTATGAGCGAGCCGCACTAACAAATACAAGGCGCACATCCCACTATCAAGCGTACACGTACCCCCGGTGACGATACATGAGCCTAACTGACAGACGCAATAACAAATACGAGGCGCACACCCCACTATCAAGCGTACACGTACCCCCGGTGACGAAACACGAGTCTAACTGACAGACGCACTAACAAATACGAGGCGCACACCCCACTATCAAGCATACACGTACCCCTGGTGACGATACACGAGCCTAACTGACAGACGCAATAACAAATATGAGGCGCACACCCCACTATCAAGCGTACACGTACCCCCGGTGACGATACACGAGCCTAACTGACAGACGCACTAACAAATACGAGGCGCACACCCCACTATCAAGTGTACACGTACCCCCGGTGACGATACACAAGCCTAACTGACAGACGCACTAACGAATACGAGGCGCACACCCCACTATCAAGCGTACACGTACCACCGGTCACGAAACACGAGCCTAACTGACAGACGCACTAACGAATACGAGGCACACACCCCACTATCAAGCGTACACGTACCCCCGGTGACGATACACGAGCCTAACTGACAGACGCACTAACAAATACGAGGCGCACACCCCACTATCAAGCGTACACGTACCCCCGGTGACGATACACGAGCCTAACTGACAGACGCACTAACAAATACGAGGTGCACACCCCACTATCAAGCGTACACGTACCCCCGCTGACGATACATGAGCCTAACTGACAGACGCAATAACAAATACGAGGCGCACAGCCCAATAAAGAAAGCTACAGTCTACACAGCATAGGAAAACAATGTCCTTGGAACATACAAACAAACAAACAGAGTGCCCAACTCACAAACACCCTTTATGACACACCCACCAGAAATTCAAAAAAAGCCACACCCACAAATGGACCAATAAAAGGGCCCACACATACAACCCATCATCCTTTGCAACATACCTATCCTTGCGAAGACACAACCATCACACCAACAACTGCAGCCACACACCTTCATACATACACCCTATCTTATTCACACACACCACCCCCTTCACAATCAGACCCACACACCCTCATCCATACACACCATCACCCCCCAATCACATACACCCCACACCATGACCACACCAAAGGGTCCAAAGTTCACTAACCCGGAGATGGAGATCCTTACAGATGAGGTCATCCGAGTCTATCCACAGCTGTTTGGTGCGTTGGTCAGACAGACCAGCATAGCTGATAAGACACGCTTGTGGGAGAGGATAGTTGAGAAGGTGAATGCTGTTGCACCCATCAGGCGCACCAAGGCGGTTTGCCAGAACAGGTGGTACAATCTGCGGAGGATGGTGAAGCGCAAGATGGATGAGGACTATGCCAACGCTCATCACACTGGAGGTGGACCTCCCCGCAGACCTGCACAATACCAGCCCTGGGAGGAGAAAGTCGTGGCCATGCTACCACCGGTGGGAGTTCACGGAATTGAAGGAGCAGTTGAGCCTGGTGAGTATCCAAACAACTCATGTAACATGTGTGGACTCCCAGCAGTGTGGGGGGGGTGTTGGGGGGGTGGGGCCATAACTCCCAGCAGTGCCCACCAGTCAGGGGGTGTGGGGGGGGGTGGGGCCATGACTCCCAGCAGTGCCTACCAGTAGGGGGTGTGGGGGGGGGGTTGGGGGGTGGGGCCATGACTCCCAGCAGTGGCCACCAGTCGGGGGTGTGTGGGGGTGTGGGGCCATGACTCCCAGCAGTGCCCACATGTAGGGGGGCGTGGGGGGGGTGGGGCCATGACTCCAAGCAGTGCCCACCAGTAGGGGGGTGTCGGGGTGTGGGGGTGTGTGGGGAGGTGTGGGGGCGTGTTGGGGGGTGGAGCCATGACTCCCTGCGGTGGCCAAGAGTAGGGGGGTGTAAGGGGAGTTGCAGAAGGCTGGAAGGGGGAGGGTGAGAGAGTGCAAGAAGTATGGTAGGAGGCAGCACTCAACCCATATGGGCCAGGTACACACCCATGCACCATGTTCAATGCACAGGGAGTGTGAAAGTACTGACAAGATAGCTGACCCTTGGCCCTGTTGTAGGCAGCACATGGGCCTCCTGTGACCAGTGCAAACACTAACACCAGGACAAGTGAAGATATCTTGCACAGGAACTCACAAACATCATAATGGCAGCATGCTACATGGGGGGACAGACACACCACGAGGAAGGCCCACTTGTCAATCACACTCAAACTACTACCATGGCCTGTCAAACACACCCCTTACAGAAACTGAGTCCCTGGGGACAGACAATGGAGTGCACCACTGACACAATTGTCATGTGACAAAACCCCAAAAATACTGATCTGATGACGTATGCAAAAAAAAACACAGTGCAGAATCACAAGTCCATTGTGCCTCTCACACAGTGCTGTTGCCATAGCTTGGTGATGCTGTGGATGCACCCAAGTAGCACCATAGACATGGGTATTGACAAGGTAATGCGTCATAGAGAAGTGGCACGTCCTAAAGCAGTGTGCCTGAAGAGGGTTTACTGCTCCAAGGGGGTTGGCAGTGGGTGTCTGTCTTGGCCCTGCAAACCCTCTCTAAAGTAGCATGATGACCTCAGCTAAAATCAACTCATTTGCCATCATAAACATGCAGCACAAAAACACTGTGCATGCTTGCACCAGCAAAAATTATTCAGACTGCATTGTGCAGATTGGGCCACACAGAGCACATCTTGAACTGTGTGGTGCTGGGCACACAAGCCACAGCAACGTCTGTGACATTCAGCAAAAGACAGTACCCAACATGTGAAGCACCCCTGATCACATGTCAATCTCAGCCCACAACATACACATACACAAGTGAACAATTACGATAATACAAAGCAGGGGGAACATTGATAACGACTATGTATATTACATTTGGATGTTGCATGATAGTGCATTAACACTGTTCCTCTCTCACACCAACAGGGGAACGTGCGGAAAATCCCACCAACCAGGGGGAGAAGGATCCCAGTCCCAGGCTCAGCATGGTAGTGACCCCACCGTAACAGAAGCCTCTCAACACACCGTGGATGACCCCAACCAACCAGGCCCCTCTGGATCCCAAACCCCTGCTGCAGCTGGAACAGATACACCTGTGCCAACCACCACACCCATTCCCGCCACATCCCAGCAGACAGCTCGGAGCCCTGCCCATGATATACAACAGAGCCTGTCTGACAATGAGGGACATCGTTCGCCGGGCACCCATGAGGTGACAGACCACACCTCCACTGCCAGCACTCATGGGTCCCGTCGACATGATGTGCCCACAAGCGTTGGACCGGCTCGTGTGGGCAGGGGTGGTGGGAGTGGCGCGAGGCGGAGGCGAGAACCCGACCAGCCAACTGCAGGGCCCGGTATGTCCGAACTACGAGACATCATGGATGAATACCGGCGGGACACCAGGGAGTTCAGTCTGGTAGTGGAGGCCCTCAACAAAATGACAGAGCAGCAGGCCCAGCTACATGCCAGTCAAGAACGACACCAGGGACGGATGGAGGCAAGACTGGATCAGCTAGTGACGGCGCATCGGGAAATTAACCAATCGCTCCGTCTGATCGCTGGCAACATGCAGCACCCTCCCTGTGTCACGAGGCCAGAAACATCTAGGCAAAGACCAACAACAGGCACAGGGAGGGAGGAGGAGGAGGCGGAATTGTCAGACGGAGATTCCCATGCGTCGCCAATACCTGCACGTGAGGGTCCCCCAAGGAAGGTTGGTTGTCCACGGTCAAGACGTTGAGAGGCATAGGGCCATGAACAACTCCCAGGTCACCTGGTCTGGCATGTAGCCTTTGTGTGCAACAGCATCACCCTATTGACTTTAACTCTCTCCCACATGGACTTGCTGGTCGCAGTGTGGCCAATGATGCCAAGCACTGTGGCCTGGACTCTGTTGACCCATACTGTAAGCATCACATCTCCCGCTGTGAACTTTGGATTCCCCCCTTCTTGTACAGCACCTACTCACGTTACATGCACAGGACCAAAAAATAAATCTCACTTGCACTAAAAGCATTGATGTCTTTGTATGTACTCTGATACTAATACATTTGTGAGGTGAAATGTCTTCAAATGCCACCCTCTCCTGCAAAATATTGCCATCAACACTCATGGATTTTAGTTAGGCAGTGGAAATACATAGGTCACAAGATAGCCGAAATTGCATCCATGGATAGCAAGACTCACCCGTGATGGTTACTAACTCCAGAAGATGGGGTCAGCTTGAAATACTGCAATGACAGACAGTCATACAAGAGTGTGTGAGGTGTCCAGAGCATGGCAAATATGCTAGGTCTCCACAGAGGGGGCACCAGGATCTGTCTAATGAGGAATGAGAACTAGCAGACACATGCTGTTGTACTGTGGATGTGAAGATTGATGGCCTGGCCGAGGGTGCAAACAGGGACTCTGGCCAATAGGTTGTTAGATGACAGACATCCATATCATTTATTTTGCATGGATCTGTGGAGTGCCGACTGAGTGTGGCTGATAAGTATGAAGGTGAAAGTGCATTTGACTGTGGGACCATTGTAGGTATCTCATGAGGATGGTCATGTGGCAGCAGCTGGGGATGTTGGGGATGAGGTGTGTGCATGAACCCTGCATTTTCACAAGTACTCTGTAAGTCACGTTCTTGGTCCTGTGTAGAGGTAGTTACTGTAGTAGGGCAGGCTGGTGTTGTGGACGGTAACCAGGCAGAACACCACCTTGCCAACATACATCACCATAGACATACCTGAAGGAAATTACAAATCCCCCTAACACCACACCGACAGAGTGGTAGGAGGACTTCCCATCATCCACATTAATAATCCCAGACTCACAAACAACAACGACGACATTCCCCACATCGCATAAAACATGCTTTTACTGATCCACACAAACAACACCCTCTGAAGAACACTCATCTAAAGAACATCTGGAGTCCCAACACTATTCACCAACTCCATCGCTCACCTCATAAGCACGCAAGCCATCGCATACATGGACTACATCCTCCTTGTGGAAATTTACTGTCACCGTAATGACAACTATGACGTAAACTCCACCGCCCTGATGGACAACCTTGCCAAGCTTGGATTACAACAACAAGTGACAACCCACACCCACAATGCTAGACACACACAGGACCCCATCTTAGCTGAAACTCCACACATCTAATCCAACAACAACACCTCACAACACTGGAAAGACCACAGAAGCCTACAATTCACCTTCAGGAAAGCAAACACAATCCCCCTACACACAGACCATACCACGCAGCTGCAGGTGCAAGCTCAACAAGGACTAAGTGACAGCCACCCTTACCCTGGGCCCACAAGCCAACACCACCAACCCCCACACCGCTGCCATCTTCCTCAAACAGTGGGTCACCGAGTGCGCATACACCTTCATCCCAATCAAGTCCTCCGCCACCAAACAAAACAACCAAACTCCGGAGCCTGCTGCAACGCACCTGTAACACATCGGCACGTATGATCCTCATTTACCACAACTCGGCCACATCACACAACACCCCAGAGGCCTGCACAGACTCCCTGACAACAACCAAATCAGCTTTTAAATCCACATCCACGCACACAAATCTCTACACCATGCAGGACCACCATACCACTACCACACACTCACCTTCTACACACCCACCCGCAGCCTCTGCTCTACCAACCATGCCACTGTCCCTCACATCCCGAATAACACGGACAGTGACAGATCAATCTCCTACCCCGACTCCAAGACCTGGTACACCCTCCCTAAAAGTCAACTACAGAACCAGGACCTGCTGCCCTTAACAACAATTCTCCAGGCCAGTGTCTTCAGATCAGTACCAGCGCATTGAGACCGTCATAGGTAGGTAGTGCATCAAACTAACCAATCTACTGATTGTAGATGGCTGAGGCAAAATCTGTGTGTAGTGTGGGCGAGCTGGAGATGATAGTTACAATTATGCTGATCAGGATGCTGGTGTGAAACAGGCTGTGCAGATGTTTGACAATGCAAAGTGTGTCCATGGTGTTGGATGTGACTCAGAGGGTGTAGGGCGTTAAGTCTGAACAATAATAATCCTGGATAGGGTGTGTGATCCCTGTGGGGTTTAGATAAAGCATCTGTGATCTCCCGGCATGAGTGGCGCTATCAGGTTGCATACAACGACGTTACAGCATTTTAGTTGTTGTATGGTGGTGTTGTGCCAACGAGGTAATACACCACAATGTGGTGCTGCTGGAAGTAGTGTGTGTGCAGTACGAGGCACATGACCTGGTTGTACGGACACGCACTGTTAAGTGTGTCTGCGTTGAGTTGTCAGTATGAGTTGCACACACAGCCTGAGAGCCTGTCATGAGTGTGCTTGTGTTAGGGTGTGACCAGGTTGATGATTGTCTGCTGTTCACTGTGTGGAGGTTGGCTTGGGCATGAGTCTGTTATGTCACATGTGTCATTCAATCAAAATAAGCCTAAGTGGATAGAAAGGCAAAATGCAGAACCCCATTCAGACACTGTTCAACCACAAAAAGGCCAAACCCAACTCTCAAGAAATCCCTAACAAGCAATGTCAGAGTTGCATGGCCAATCAAAAATACTGCCTCAGAGGTCTACCTTTACACTAATCCTTAGGGTCATGTTGTGTTTTACGTTTACACAACATTGACACCAAGGTCTGAAACCACTCACTAACCTTAAAATGAAGAGAGATAAGAGAGAGTGCCTCACGGTAGCAACACCCGAGGGGGTTCCTGCCAGACAATTGCCAGTTTACCCACTTCTCATCATCGGCCACTCTGTCTTCGTCTGAGCAAGGTACAAAGAGCCAAATACAAACATTGATTCAATAACTAATAATAACAGTGTGATAACATAATCAACCACTATGTCCCCTCATGTTAATTATGGTTAATATCATGTGTGTCTGCACCTGGTACCCCAATGAGAGCCAAGGACAATCGACCACCACTATTGAGAAGAGGGGGGATTTGCTAGCTACACAACTTCCTACAGATGTGGTCACATGTGTCATGAAATGAGCTGAGTGTCTAGCAGTGTGCATGTTGCAGGTGCTGAGGGACGGGCCTTTGTCATGGCGGTTGTGCAACAGTGGCACAGACAAGATGCGGAGTGCTCCAATGATGGCTTGATGGATGAGTATCTCATAGGTGTGTGTGGCTTGATTGGGGCATGCGGTGCAGCGTTGTGGCTGTGGATACTGCAGCCAGGAGGAGTGAACACATGAGGGCAGAAGGGGCATTTGAACATGCCAAACAGCCACACAACCCAAGGCTTCCTGCTAGGCAAAAATTTAATATCGTATGTGAGCCTGGAGTGGCTGGTTACCCATGGGTCAGTCCCAGCAAATGTGTGAACATTGAGTACACATCACGGCCACAGGACCAGGCACAACAATGCCAATCAGGGCACATGAGACACTGCATCAGCATCAGTAGCCTGCACGTTGTGTGTATCAAACAACAGAACACATTCGCAACCATGTTCATCATGCACAATATGGTCCATCAGCCATTAAGAACAGCATGCTTGTTGTGAGTGTACACATACCCACATATGATCACTCACTGTAAAGAATGACATGTTCAATGCATGCAGTCTGGAAAGATACTGGCGGTGACAGCAATGAGGCACAATGTACATTTTGAAACACAGTTCCTACGCATTAGTTTGAACTTACTTGCAAGGACATGCTGCATCTGCCTAATTACATCTCCAGTGGCATTACTCAGACGACTATAACACTCATGCAATGATGTTACCTCTAATGCTGTTGATACACTCTCCACACAACTGCCAGGGTCTGTCCATACCTGTAACCATCAGAGTAGTGTGATGCTGGAAGGTTTCCATCTCCCAATATCCCCTTGGTCTGACTACTAATGACAGACACATTAGGGCGATCAAGCGAGGGAAGGTGAGGATGGGAACTGCAGGGAGGGAGATCTGAAAAAGAGCAAAACATGCATGAGTATTCCATACTTTCAGTTACAGAATCTCAGAGTATCTTGGCATCTACACTGTACCTCTCACACCTGTGAAGTGCAAACACTGCCACTGTGTCTTATTAGTGATCACAGATCTTGCAATGGCCCAAGATCAGATCCCTCTACAGGGACACGTGAGAGTTGGTAGGGGTTCCCACCATAATGGAGCATGTATGACGCTCACTAGGCTGCTACAATGGAATTAGATCCATACAGTCATGAACGACGTCCCATGGTAAGATTGATGCACACAATCTCGGTAATTGTAACGTATATCAGTGCAAAATACACAAAGCCAACTATACGTACTCAGCCCTGTGAATAAGTGAGGGTCATGACAGGAAAGTTGACATCACCCGCATGAGCCGTAAGCAGCTCCTCAAATTAGAACGGAAATACGCAAAACATCATTAATGCCCATAGGGCCCACTCATTACCTCTTGCAACTGTGCCTTACTATGCTAGACAGGAAAAGCATGTGTAAACAAACTCAAATGTGAGTACATAGGCAGAATGCTAGTAGATACAACCCTACCGTGACCAGGATATGCTGCATGGCAGATGAGATTCCAGACATTTACCTCAACGGACTATTCCCATGTACGTGTGAACATTAGGCCCAGGCCAACGTTGTGATGTAATCTGCGCAACATACCTGGCATCATAAGAAAGGAAAGTTAACATCAACTTACTGAGAAGGCTAGCGATTCACTGTTGTCCACTGGAACTGAGGTAACGATCTGACAGTGACATGAGATACTGCCACAAGGGGCAATGCATCCATGCTAACAGACTCACAAGAGAATTGACAGAAAATGTGGAACATACACTGGCCCACACCGGCACTACATGGCTCACAGGAAAACAAACTGTACTGGCCCACAAGGTTGAGTGGATGATTTGGACACATCCTGCTGCACACAGTGAGGCAGCAATTCTTCACAGTGCCTGTGTTTGTGATGTCACACACAATGGCAAGCCGTGGCACCTGCAATGTGTCAGGGTCAATGTAAACACACATTGATGCATTCACCAAATTATGAACTCTACTACAGATGACTGTCAGGTTAGGTGACTGTCTTGTCATGGGAGTTGTGCTACATGCAATTTGATACATGGCAACGTGACATCTATGTATGGGCCTACAACATGCGCTAGGAACAGTTGCTACCCAAAAAAAAAAACATTACACCAATGAAATGCTGGTTTGGAATCCTTACCAAAAATGAGATTTCGACATGTCTGTGCAGGGTACGCTGATTCAGCCACGGTTGCTATCATCAAGAGGGATTGCAGGAGGACCAAGATGACACAAACGGACAACAGGCCGGGCAAC
The DNA here is from genome assembly GCF_964261635.1 of Lissotriton helveticus. NCBI lineage: Eukaryota > Metazoa > Chordata > Amphibia > Caudata > Salamandridae > Lissotriton > Lissotriton helveticus. Next base: position 1,140,152,450 of record NC_136059.1, on the reverse strand, counting down.
CTGGAAAGGACAGGCACACAAGTGGTCACGTACTGTATAGATTCATTTAGACATGGTCACGTACAATACACTGACAACATAGTCACTTGTACATTTGAACTAGAATCATTGTGCTCATGTGTGTGGCATTACATCTTCACTTGTGTGACACAGCACCACCAACCACAAAGTGATATTGTGTACAGTCTGCTGGACACACATTATGCTACAAATGTCACTCTACGGTGGAAGATTGCACACTATCATACAGGTACTCACTGTTATGCGAAGAATTTGCGTATGAGTTGACTCCGGATATCCCCGTCCTCCTCATCGCTAGCATCCTGGCCAAGGCCTTCGTCTTCAACGGGCGGATGGTCCTCTTCATCAGGATCCAAGATGAGTGGCACCTCCCCCTCCACTGCCATGTTGTGCAGCATGCAGCACACGGTGAAGATGTCACACACCTTGAGCGGGGAGTATGGTAGTGATCCACCTGTCTTGTCAAGACACCTGAATCGGCCCTTCAGGAGTCCAAACGTACGCTCTATTACACGCCGTGTCTGGCCATGTGCATTATTGTAACGCTGGTCTGCGGCAGTTCAGGGGTTGCGTTGTGGAGTCATGAGCCACGGCATGTTTGGGTATCCGGCATCTCCTACAACAATACATCATGTCAATGACTGCGCAATGAGTAGCCATGAGAGAGATGCTTGACATAGAGACATACATGAGTAACTGTGTATACCCACCAACTGGACATGCCCGATGGTTGCGCAGCTGCAGCATCATCTGTGGTACCCTGCTCCGCCTCATGATGAATGCATCGTGGCATGATCCTGGAAAACGTGCACAAACGTGGGAAATCATCATGTTAGCAAGACACACCACCAGGGCATTTATGGAGTAGTAATGTTTCCGGTTGCGGAAGGCCTGCTCCTGAGCCTGTGGTGGCACCAGTCCAACATGTGTCCCATCAATGGACCCAATTACATGTGGCATGCGTCCCAGGGCATAGAATGCACCCTTGACATTGTTCAACTCTTGTGGAGTGGGGAACTTAATGAAATGATCAATGTGCAGCAACATAGCCGCTAAGACATCACGGAGGACCCGACTAAATATGGTCTGGGACATCCCCCCCACATCACCTATGGTGAATTGGAACGTACCTGTGGCAAAGAAAGGTAGGGCTGCCATCACCTTTACCTTGGGTGTCAGCGCAGTTGGATACCTGTGCCGCGGTTGTAGGTGTGGTTCCAGTCTGTCAGTCAAATCCTCTATCATTTTCTGTGGAAATCTGTAGCGCCGGATGCAATCCCGTTCCCTCATGGCATCCAAGTCAGGCAACGGCCTTGGCAGAGGGGGTGCCCTGCACGACATGTGTGGAGAGAAAAGTGTACCACTATCAGGCAAGACATTTTACAATGTACATATCACAATCAACAGTGATTACACACATGAAATCACTTATGAACATGCGATGGGCTATACGTCATGGACAGTTAAGCAAGCTACTTGGCTCTCTTGACACATTACTGATTGCCCTGTTGTCTGTGAAATGTACATGACATGCACACAAAAGATAATCTGGCCATGTCAGAGTTGGCAGAGCAATGTATAGCGTCAGTGACACAGGTCACGTGACCTGCATGAGAAGGTGGTCGACACATCCAGACAGCTGACTGCACGGAACACACACACGTCACATGTGCTCCATATATTGCTTTTCAGTTATATTGTGCATGGGTTTAGCATTTTACAATACTAGACCACAGACATCCTCCGAATGCAGATGTGTATGTCTGTGGCCAAATGCTCTATGATGCGATCACACACATGAGCTGTAGAAATGCCCCTGTGGCATGGTGTGCGTACATGTGTGACACTTGCTATCACGACACAGACCCATCATAGATGCACCTATAGAGGCTGACGTATACCCATTACAAACAGCATGTACAATGGATTACATGGCACACACATTACATTGTCACACAGGGTCATGCATATCCCAAATTGGTACTGTGCGACAGTGCCCCTGTCCCTGGCATCATGTGACAGATGTCCGTAATGAAGAGTGTTCGATCAAAGTGTTAATGTGAATGACTACATGTCCAATATGTTACTCATGTGGCAAGTGTGAAGGTAATGTTAACCACATAGTGGCCCGTCACATATGTCATGTCTCCACAGCCCATCAGTCATCATTTATGCCACTAGTTCAAATGCCCTCTGCTATTACAGTGTTTGCCACACCGGGGTCGTGCTAATGTAGGTCAGCCATGTAACTACATACATGGACATCCTCATGATGAACTCACACCCACATCCCTGCCAAGTGTTTTCCTGGTGTCACTATAGTAATGGTGCCATGCGTGTGCCTGTAGAACGCACTGTACACATGCATTGACTGGAGCATGTGATACGCATACTAGCCCACTGGTGCGTGCGGGTGTACGGGTCGTCTCACCAATGCATTGTGCCTATACGCGATACACGTCAGGAGCGTACCCCACTGGTGCGTGCGGGTGTACGGGTCGTCCCACCAATGCATTGTGCCTATACGCGTGTGCAGCGTACCCCACTGGTGCATGCGGGTGTACGGGTCGTCTCACCAATGCATTGTGTCTATACCCGTGTGCAGCGTACCCCACTGGTGCGTGCGGGTGTACGGGTCGTCTCACCAATGCATTGTGTCTATACGCGTGTGCAGCGTACCCCACTGGTGCGTGTGGGTGTACGGGTCATTCCACCAATGCATTGTGTCTATATGCGTGTGCAGCATACCCCACTGGTGCGTGCGGGTGTACGCGTCATCCCACCAATGCATTGTGCCTTTACGCGATACACGTCAGGAGCGTACCCCACTGGTGCGTGCGGGTGTACGGGTCGTCTCACCAATGCATTGTGTCTATACGCGTGTGCAGCGTACCACACTGGTGCGTGCGGGTGTACGGGTCGTCCCACAAATGCATTGTGCCTATACACGATACACGTCAGGAGCATAGCCCACTGGTGCGTGCGGGTGTACGGGTCGTCCCACCAATGCATTGTGCCTATACGCGTGTGCAGCGTACCCCACTGGTGCATGCGGGTGTACTGGTCGTCTCACCAATGCATTGTGTCTATACGCGTGTGCAGCGTACCCCACTGGTGCGTGCGGGTGTACGGGTCGTCTCACCAATGCATTGTGTCTATACGCATGTGTAGCGTACCCCACTGGTTCGTGCGGGTGTACGGGTCGTCCCACCAATGCATTGTGCCTATACGCGATACACGTCAGGAGCGTACCCCACTGGTGCGTGAGTGTGTACGGGTCGTATCACTGTCGAAATATGGCGTATGCAACGATTCACGCACCGTACTTGTGTGTGGAAGCCTGAAAATACATAGGGAACACCTAGGGGACGAGTTGGATGCACTGAATGCAAGCTGGTTGTCAAGGAAACTGATGTTTGAATGTGCTACAGGTGTCCTGCAAAATTCAGTTGGCCAAAAGTATACAATGTTGCTATGTTTGTTGTGTAGCTGGAGCTAAAAATTCAAACCATGCAAATGTGTGTCAGGGCCTTATGTGTAATGGGATTGGATGAAACATAGGATGCAAAGTGATGTGCCCTATCACACTGTCTTCCTGAGAATGACAGCCCCTCAGCAGCAGAGATTTAAGGCTGCATGTGGCTGTGAGTGGGCACTTGCCTGCACAATCTTTGAGTGGACAACACTGCTGCTGTCTCTGCATTCCCTGGACCCTGATTTAGCTGGACATGGAGAGGGCACCTGCATTCAGTGAGGGGGAGAACCAGGCACTGCTAGATGTCCTCCTACCCAACTACAGCAAGCTGTATGGGAAACCAGGGGATCAGGTGAGTGCTTAATGTGTGAGTGTGACTACACCCATTGTGTATTTATGGGACACAGAGAGATGCAATGTACTTCAGAGTGAGTGCCTGGTGTGTACATTAAAATATCTACCATGCAGTGAATGATGTATCTAAATCTTGTGTACTGCTTACCGCCATTGTGCTAAGTACATTTACTTGAGAGTGTGTGGTCTGCTTAGAGTTCTTAGGTGTTGTGGGATATGTGCCAGCATGTCACGTGCTGGACACCACCATGAAAAAGCATGGCTTGTTCCGTGTTAGCCATGCTCAGTGAGTGTTTAGAAAGGCCTAGGGCATCATTTGGCTTTCACAGGCATGTAGTGCATTGGTGTTTGCTCACAGGCCACATTCACCTGAACAATGATACTAGTCCTGTCTGCATCCTCTGCCCTGTTGTTATCATCAATGTGGGGCAAGTGTGGGTCTTTGGGACATGGAGCAGGTGTACTGATGTACTTTCACTTTTAATTCGTGACAGGTATCTGCCTATGAGAAGGGTGAAATCTGGCAGGACATCGCCATGCTGTCAGGAGTGAGGGGGGGCCTCGCAGGAAGCTGAGTAACATCAGGAAGCGGTGGCAGGACATCCGGTGCTGGACCCGCCGCATCGCCAGGGTGCAGCTCAATCTGGAAGCTCCACGCCGGCAGGGCGGCAGCCGCCACCTCACCCCCCACATGCTCCGGGTCCTGGCAGTGGTGTTCCCAGACCTCCATAGGCAGTTGCAGGAGGGACAGCAGCAAGAAGGGGGTAGGTACATGTCTGTTTGTTGTCATGTGTGTCACATGCTGCCTACAGTGCTCCGAGGCATGCTTACACTCCCACAGTTGGAGTGGTGTGGTCAGACAGGCACTTCATGCATTGGCATAAGTATGGCCCAGTTTCAGCAGATGCTTGTTTACATCCCTTGCCCTACTCCACATTTTTGCAGTTCTTTGACTATTGATCTTTTTTAACATGTACTCCTATGGTGCAATGTCTTAGTATGCATATTCCTTTAACCATCATCATGTTGGAGGGGGGGTCTGTGGCACCTGTTGGTACCTTCCATGTGTCACCACATGTGCACTGTGTCTGGCCTTCTTCATATTTTGGCACTGATCTTGAGTCTCAACATGTGTTTATTGCACGATTCTGCCTCAGTGGCCTTTGTCCATGGTACACTTTCTAATTGTCATGTGTTAGCTACAGGTGCACACTGTACATGTGCAATAATTTGGGCTTGTGCATACTCACACTGGCCAGTGCGTGTGTGCATATCTTCAAATTATGTGGCATGTTCTTTGTAAATAATATTGATGGTGAGCCACACAATGTGAGTTTGGCTGTAGCCAGCTGTGATGGCAGTGTGAGGTGATGGAACAATAGTTTCCGGTCCCAGGATGGCATCACATGGCACTTTGGCCTGGACTTTTCCTATGTGGCACAGGGTGATAGCAAAACAAACATGACCAGGTCTGGATTTGGGTGGCAGGATGGGCTAATGAACTGTGATTCATCATCAGCTATCCTGTTGTCAGGCAGTGGCTCATGATTGTGTCTCTCATACAAGTGTTTGCCTTGCCGGTTACTTGTATCCTACTATAGATTTTGCGTTGTGTCTCTTACAATTGCCCAAGACTAGACATAGCATTGTGCATAGTTCTGTGCAATGTGACTCATTATGCATGCCATGTTTAGAAAGGTCCCCAAATGATTTGTATGTGGTAGGTCTGATGTGTACAGGTGACTGATATGTTTTTCTTCTTCTCCTTGCCAACAGCATCATCATCACAATCTGAAGGAGACACAGGCGCGGACCAGGCAGAGGGACCCAGTGACAGTGCCACCTGCTTTGAGGAGTCAGAGGGAGGCAGTGGCACGGAGGGTGAGGAGAGTCAGAGAGCCGTCCAGCATGTGCATGACACCTCCTACAATGCGGACGGCTCAGAATCAGACTCTCCGGCTGAGGGGGAATATGCAGCGATGCCTTCTTCAACATCTTTGGCTGTTCCCTCCTCCCCCATTACCATCTCCACCCTCCCAGTTGTTAGGGTCCCTAGGGTCCGTGCTAGCACCCGTGTCTCCTTTGTTCCCGGCACCGCAGCCCCTGACCTTGCTGCGAAGACGCTTGAATCCCTTTGCCAGGAGAAACGCGACTACCACACCACTGCTTGCCGGACCCGCTGCGCGGGTCCCGCTACGCCGAGGAGGACCCTTTGCACCGACGGACTTGCTCCTGTCTCCGAGGTCTGCTGGGGGTGTGTGGGCTAAGGCAGGGCTGCGAGTGGCGCTACAGGGACTCCAATTCCCAGGAGTCCCTGCTCAGCTGACCGGCACCACCTGGACCGCTCTCCCTGCTTGCCCCGACCCCAGCACTCTTGAACCTTTTTAAATTGTCCCGCCCTAGCCCCCTGTGGGAATCTTTTGTCTACTGACCATGCTGCGAGGACGCTTGAATCCCTTTGCCAGGAGAAACGCCACTACCACACCACTGCTTGCCGGACCCGCTGCGCGGGTCCCGCTACGTCGAGGAGGACCCTTTGCACCGACGGACTTGCTCCTGTCTCCGAGGTCTGCTGGGGGTGTGTGGGCTGAAGGCAGGGCTGCGAGTGGCGCTACAGGGACTCCAATTCCCAGGAGTCCCTGCTCGGCTGACCGGCACCACCTGGACCGCTCTCCCTGCTTGCCCCGCCCCCAGCACTCTTGAACCTTTTTAAACTGTCCCGCCCTAGCCCCCTGTGGGAATCTTTTGTCTACTGACCTTGCTGCGAGGACGCTTGAATCCCTTTGCCAGGAGAAACGCCACTACCACACCACTGCTTGCCGGACCCGCTGCGCGGGTCCCGCTACGCCGAGGAGGACCCTTTGCACCGACGGACTTGTTCCTGTCTCCGAGGTCTGCTGGGGGTGTGTGGGCTGAAGGCAGGGCCGCGAGTGGCGCTACAGGGACTCCAATTCCCAGGAGTCCCTGCTCAGCTGACCGGCACCACCTGGACCGCTCTCCCTGATTGCCCAGCCCCCAGCACTCTTGAACCTTTTTAAACTGTCCCGCCCTAGCCCCCTGTGGGAATCTTTTGTCTACTGACCTTGCTGCGAGGATGCTTGAAACCCTTTGCCAGGAGAAACGCCACTACCACACCACTGCTTGCCGGACCCACTGCGCGGGTCCCGCTACGCCGAGGAGGACCCTTTGCACCGACGGACTTGCTCCTGTCTCCGAGGTCTGCTGGGGGTGTGTGGGCTGAAGGCAGGGCTGCGAGTGACGCTACAGGGACTCCAATTCCCAGGAGTCCCTGCTCAGCTGACCGGCACCACCTGGACCGCTCTCCCTGCTTGCCCCGCCCCCAGCACTCTTGAACCTTTTTAAACTATCCCGCCCTAGCCCCCTGTGGGAATCTTTTGTCTACTGACCTTGCTGCGAGGACGCTTGAATCCCTTTGCAAGGAGAAACGCCACTACCACACCACTGCTTGCCGGACCCACTGCGCGGGTCCCGCTACGCCGAGGAGGACCCTTTGCACCGACGGACTTGCTCCTGTCTCCGAGGTCTGCTGGGGGTGTGTGGGCTGAAGGCAGGGCTGCGAGTGACGCTACAGGGACTCCAATTCCCAGGAGTCCCTGCTCAGCTGACCGGCACCACCTGGACCGCTCTCCCTGCTTGCCCCGCCCCCGGCGTGTATTTATCAGTCCCAGGCGACCGCTGCGCGGGAGCGACCGGGCGACGACCGGGCCAAGAGCGGGCCCGTTGTAGCCCGTTAGAGACCGAGTAAGACCGGACCGGGCCCAGCCTCTTGGCTATTACTATTGTTTTGTGCCTATAAGTCCTTGGAGGGAATTTAGGTAGAATGTCTACACGAGAAAGTAGAAGCAGGGCTGCCAAAGGGGGGAAACAGTTAAACGGGACTCTTGACGATTTTATAACCAGGACTAACACTGCTATTGATGTAGAGATTAACAAAATGCAACAGAGAGTTTCTATGGATTTAGAAGCAGCAAGAAGACTATCACAGGATCTTGCTATGACCAAGAAATCATCTTTAGGCCACATAGCATCTGCTATAACCCCCGAGCGCTTGACTGGCCCAGTACCAATTATAACACTGGCTGATGTGCACCATACCTTGGACATATCCCCCCATGTCAGCCCCTAATCCAGGGTTACTCCATACATCCACCAGCCAGAGTTTATCTTTGGATGTGGCGGATTCGGTACCAGAGGCTCCCACAGAGATAGTTCATAAGGGTAAGGGGGCGTGTAGGAGTAATTTGTGTGACATTAAAGAGGGTGCAAACCAAAAAAGGAAACGTAATATTACATCTGCCTATACTAGGAAAAAGGCTAAAGTAGCAAAGGCCCAGTATCTTAATGGTGGGTGGTCTATCGCGGGAGGCGGGAGGGGTATACTCCATCAGGCGTCCCCAATTGTCGATAAAAACCGTCTGAATGCTGATGAGGCTAATTTAGAGGTAGCAGATGGGGAGCAAGATTCCCTAATAGGATCTGAGATTGGTGGGGCGTCTGTGTGTGAGGTAGAAGGAAGAAATGAGGAATTTCTGAAAACTGTATGGGAAACGTTAAAAAAAAACTCTTAACCCCTCTGGAAGTGAGACTATCACGTATGGAAAACCATCTAACATGGGCTTCGATTGGAATTTATAGAGCATATTATCAAGCCCATTATCTCCGCTTTATCGGCAGCTTCCTGCCGATAAAACCGGCGATAATGTAACGCCCTTACTTGATAATATGCCCCGTAGTTTTCCAAATTCAAGCATCACTACTCATACTTAATGTTTAGATGATTCCTGAGGTGAGATTCTCAATAACGTTGTGCAATTGTGTTAAACTGAGACTTCTTTGTACTGTTTCCCGTTTACAGTCCTGAAACGCCACACACACCCTATGCTGGTGGGCACTGCTGGGGGTCTTTACCAACCACATCTCAGATGTCACGCACCGTAACCCGGGCTTTCTGAGGTGTGTGCGGCGCGTATCACAATTGCAATGGTGATATGCGCTAGCGTGTGACGCACCGTACCCCGAGATTAATGACGTGTGTGTGGCACGTATCACAATAGCAATGGTGATATGCGCTAGCGTGTGACGCACCGTACCCCGAGATTAATGACGTGTGTGCGGCACGTATCACAGTTGCAATGGTGATATGCGCTAGCATGTGACGCACCATACCCCGAGATTAATGACGTGTGCGCGGCACGCATCACAATTGCAATGGTGATATGCGCTAGCGTGTGACGCACCGTACCCCGAGATTAATGACGTGTGTGCGGCGCGTATCACAATTGTAATGGTGATATGCGCTAGCGTGTGACGCACCGTACCCTGAGATTGTTGACGTGTGTGCGGCGCGTATCACAATTGCAATGGTGATATGCGCTAGCGTGTGACGCACCGTACAGGTATATTTCCGTTGTTGCGGTGGGTTGTAGTCACCGTCTGCGCCGTCGTTGGTTTCTATGTACGAGGTCGTAGGCGTACAGGGCTCGGATGACACAGTCGATGGGGTTCATGTCGTTTATGTCACGTACCGGGGTTCAGTTCGTGGCAGACTCTGGATTTACGGCAGTTTGCAGCTCTCGTAGGAAAAGTGGCGTACGGAGTGTCGTCAACACGGATCGTACTTCCTGGTTCGGAAATGGCTGCCGATTTACGTACGGACGTGGCGTACAGCGTCGGACGGAGTGAATCCGTAAGTAGTTTGTAGTTGTACGGTGTTTTGTACGAGTCGTACGGAGTGGAGCTTTGGGTTGGGATCGTACTTGCTAGTTCATACGGGGACGTTGTTTGAGTACGAATCGTATGGGAAAAACGCTCTGTAGAGCTAATCGGAGCGCTTTTTACCGGATCGGAATTGACCCCTTAGAGTCCTTATTGAAGCGCTGAATCTTGGTGTATATTCAAATGCTTTTATTTTCCTTAAGTTTATGTACCACAGCCAGCTGACGCATTTCGTTCTGTACAACAGAACTTCTTCAGGGCGTTCTTATTTCCTTCAAGTTATGTCGGTATCCTGTTGTCATATAACTAGATATTTCTTCCAAATGTTAGACGAGACGTAAGTACATTCTTATTCAAAGTGACTAGGTATCAATTTTACCCACACAATTCTGGCAGACTTGAGTAATTTATAGCATCCTCAAAGTCAGTCTTTCAAAAATTCCAAAGTATAGGACATGATAATCCAAATCCAAATGTTCTCAAGAAAAGTCATTTTCAATCGTTCGGAATTTCGGCGTTTGGGCAGATATGACCCAGGGACCACCAGTATGCATTGGGAATTAGTCCCCGCTCTGCAAACGCGCCAGTGGCCTGCGTTGTAGAGAGCTGTAAAAAGAGGCATAGCCTCATTACACCTCTGTGCAATGCAGCCCCCTGGCGTATACTGGAGGTTCCAGGTGAGCTAGTTGGCCCCCAGGGACCCCCAGTATGCAAGGGGAATTAGTTCCCCATCTTCAAACATGCACGGGGGCTGCGTTGCAGAGAGGGGTAAAAAAGGATGTGGCCTCATTACACCTCTCTGCAATGCAGCCCCCTGGCACATACTGGAGGCTCCTGGTGGGCTAGTTGGCCCCCAGGGACCCCTAGTATGCAAGGGGAATTAGTTCCCCCTCTGCAAACGCGCCAGGGGGCTGCGTTGCAGAGAGGTGTAACAATGGGCATAGCCTCATTACACCTCTGCAATGCAGCCCTCTGGCGCATACTGGAGGTTCAAGGTGGGCTAGTTGGCTCCCAGGGGCCACCAGTATGCAAGGGGAATTAGTTCCCCCTCTTCAAACATGCACGGGGGCTGCGTTGCAGAGAGGTATAAAAAGGGGCGTGGCTTCATTACACCTCTCTGCAATGCAGTCCCCTGGCGCATACTGGAGATTCCTGGTGGGCTTTCAGGTCTTATATAGTTAGGAATTAGCATTAAAAAAACCTTTGAAATTCACTAAAAAAAACATAGGTTTCAGGCCTTATATAGTTAGGAATTAGCATTTAAAAAACCTTTAAAATTCACTCAAAAACGATAAGTTTTAGGGGTGTTATAGTTAGCTGGACATTTCACTCATACAAAACCATTGAAATTGCTCCTATATAGTTAGTTGTACTAACTATATTTCGCGCACCTGCAATCCACTGCTGATGATGTCACATATTACATCATTCATGACATGGTCAGTGACATCACTGATGACATCTCAAATGACATCCCTGATGACATCACTGATGACATCATCCACGTGACAATCACATACACCTTTTCATACACTAGTAAAATCTTTCATCACTCTTTGTAAAATACAGAGTATCATATTTGAATCCATTGTTACAGCAATACAAGTATCTAAAAACCCACTCAGTGACTCATAGATTTATACACACATCTAATCACTTACCTGTAGATTCACTCATACATGCTGTCAATGAACAATAGAACACTATCAAAAATACTTATACACCTAAATCGACATTACACACCAGCACACATCCTATTCACATATAAAGTCATCCTACTCACTTATGCAAACAATGGATCATACTTACATATTTACTTAGCTACACACTTATACAAACACAACTTCATCTATTCATTTAGATAGTAAGTCATACTTAGTGAATTATAAAATCATTATTACAAGTATAAAGTTATCCAAACAGTCACTCACACAATCATTGAGTCTTATGTATACCAAATAATATACAACTGACACATACACTGCCTTTTATTTTTCTAGTTTGTTGGACATGTACCATTGAGAAATATATTTGCTCATCACCACACCCATAAAGATATTCACTCACCCAAACAACTGTTAGAACATGTAGTTTTAACTTCATATATCTAGTGAATCAACTATTCACACATCTTTGGGCAGTCACACCCCCCCCACCGAACCACACACACATTCACTCCCCGATACAAATACTCAGTTAACTAATCAATAACTAATACAGACTTTCACATAGCTGGTAACCAACTGGAGAACCAGTTTACACAACAACTGACAAAGTGATACAGATATTCAAACAGTTTAGTCACTATCCACTATATTTAGTGAGACACTATAAATTGGTCAAGTAAACAGTCAATTACACTGCTACTAAATCCTCCTTCCAAATATTTATTTTTATATATCCACTCATTCTTCAATGCAAATTGCTATATATATAATGCATATTTAAATAACGAAGCAAACCACATTCACTGGATGATGTATATGTATTCAGTGATATATATATAGAGAGAGAGAGAGAAAGTGAGAGAGAGAGAGAGAGAGCCCACCCACTTCCTTCTGCTGAAGGCCCATATTTCCAATATATATTATTATTATATTTATATATATATATATCGACCTAGAACAGCAGAATACTGATAACCTGGTTACACCGAGCGGACCTGCTGTAGAGTCGGACATAAACATTTATCAAACTGTAAAAACAGGATTCAGACCGAAATCGGTTTTTATGCCGGTAATGCCAAAAGACAGCTTAGACCTCTATTCGGAGTGTGTAATCAAAGAACTCAAAGAACTGTCAATCAAAAGTACGAAAGAATTTATGACACAAAACCGTGACCACATGATGAAGTACAACAACCTAATGGGAAAAATCAAGGCAAGATCCGATTTCGTGGTAAGATGGTCGGACAAGGGGGGCAACATTGTCCTATGGCCACTTGAAATGTACAATCAGAATCTTTTGTCTACTGACCTTGCTGCGAGGACGCTTGAATCCCTTTGCCAGGAGAAACGCGACTACCACACCACTGCTTGCCGGACCCGCTGCGCGGGTCCCGCTACTCCGAGGAGGACCCTTTGCACCGACGGACTTGCTCCTGTTTCCGAGGTCTGCTGGGGGTGTGTGGGCTAAGGCAGGGCTGCGAGTGGCGCTACAGGGACTCCAATTCCCAGGAGTCCCTGCTCAGCTGACCGTCACCACCTGGACCGCTCTCCCTGCTTGCCCCGCCCCCAGCACTCTTGAACCTTTTTAAACTGTCCCGCCCTAGCCCCCTGTGGGAATCTTTTGTCTACTGACCTTGCTGCGAGGACGCTTGAATCCCTTTGCCAGGAGAAACGCCACTACCACACCACTGCTTGCCGGACCCGCTGCGCGGGTCCCGCTATGCCGAGGAGGACCCTTTGCACCGACGGACTTGCTCCTGTCTCCGAGGTCTTCTGGGGGTGTGTGGGCTGAAGGCAGGGCTGCGAGTGGCGCTACAGGGACTCCAATTCCCAGGAGTCCCTGGTCAGCTGACCGGCACCACCTGGACCGCTCTCCCTGCTTGCCCCGCCCCCAGCACTCTTGAACCTTTTTAAAATGTCCCGCCCTAGCCCCCTGTGGGAATCTTTTGTCTACTGACCTTGCTGCGAGGACGCTTGAATCCCTTTGCCAGGAGAAACGCCACTACCACACCACTGCTTGCCGGACCCGCTGCGCGGGTCCCGCTACGCCGAGGAGGACCCTTTGCACCGACGGACTTGTTCCTGTCTCCGAGGTCTGCTGGGGGTGTGTGGGCTGAAGGCAGGGCCGCGAGTGGCGCTACAGGGACTCCAATTCCCAGGAGTCCCTGCTCAGCTGACCGGCACCACCTGGACCGCTCTCCCTGCTTGCCCCGCCCCCAGCACTCTTGAACCTTTTTAAACTGTCCCGCCCTAGCCCCCTGTGGGAATCTTTTGTCTACTGACCTTGCTGCGAGGATGCTTGAATCCCTTTGCCAGGAGAAACGCCACTACCACACCACTGCTTGCCGGACCCACTGCGCGGGTCCCGCTACGCCGAGGAGGACCCTTTGCACCGACGGACTTGCTCCTGTCTCCGAGGTCTGCTGGGGGTGTGTGGGCTGAAGGCAGGGCTGCGAGTGACGCTACAGGGACTCGAATTCCCAGGAGTCCCTGCTCAGCTGACCGGCACCACCTGGACCGCTCTCCCTGCTTGCCCCGCCCCAGGCACTCTTGAACCTTTTTAAACTATCCCGCCCTAGCCCCCTGTGGGAATCTTTTGTCTACTGACCTTGCTGCGAGGACGCTTGAATCCCTTTGCCAGGAGAAACGCCACTACCACACCACTGCTTGCCGGACCCGTTGCGCGGGTCCCGCTACGCCGAGGAGGACCCTTTGCACCAACGGACTTGCTCCTGTCTCCGAGGTCTGCTGGGGGTGTGTGGGCTGAAGGCAGGGCTGCGAGTGGCGCTACAGGGACTCCAATTCCCAGGAGTCCCTGCTCAGCTGACCGGCACCACCTGGACCGCTCTCCCTGCTTGCCCCGCCCCCGGCGTGTATTTATCAGTCCCAGGCGACCGCTGCGCGGGAGCGACCGGGCGAAGACCGGGCCAAGAGCGGGCCCGTTGTAGCCCGTTAGAGACCGAGTAAGACCGGACCGGGACCAGCCTCTTGGCTATTACTATTGTTTTGTGCCTATAAGTCCTTGGAGGGAATTTAGGTAGAATGCCTACACGAGAAAGTAGAAGCAGGGCTGCCAAAGGGGGGAAACAGTTAAACGGGACTCTTGACGATTTTATAACCAGGACTAACACTGCTATTGATGTAGAGATTAACAAAATGCAACAGAGAGTTTCTATGGATTTAGAAGCAGCAAGAAGACTATCACAGGATCTTGCTATGACCAAGAAATCATCTTTAGGCCACATAGCATCTGCTATAACCCCCGAGCGCTTGACTGGCCCAGTACCAATTATAACACTGGCTGATGTGCACCATACCTTGGACATATCCCCCCCCATGTCAGCCCCTAATCCTGGGTTACTCCATACATCCACCAGCCAGAGTTTATCTTTGGATGTGGCGGATTCGGTACCAGAGGCTCCCACAGAGATAGTTCATAAGGGTAAGGGGGCGTGTGGGAGTAATTTGTGTGACATTAAAGAGGGTGCAAACCAAAAAAGGAAACGTAATATTACATCTGCCTATACTAGGAAAAAGGCTAAAGTAGCAAAGGCGGGATGGTATACTCCATCAGGCGTCCCCAATTGTCGATAAAAACCGTCTGAATGCTGATGAGGCTAATTTAGAGGTAGCAGATGGGGAGCAAGATTCCCTAATAGGATCTGAGATTGGTGGGGCGTCTGTGTGTGAGGTAGAAGGAAGAAATGAGGAATTTCTGAAAACTGTATGGGAAACGTTAAAAAAAACCTCTTAACCCCTCTTGATGTGAGACTATCACGTATGGAAAACCATCTAACATGGGCTTCGATTGGAATTTATAGAGCATATTATCAAGCCCATTATCTCCGCTTTATCGGCAGCTTCCTGCCGATAAAACCGGCGATAATGTAACGCCCTTACTTGATAATATGCCCCGTAGTTTTCCAAATTCAAGCATCACTACTCATACTTAATGTTTAGATGATTCCTGAGGTGAGATTCTCAATAACGTTGTGCAATTGTGTTAAACGGAGACTTCTTTGTACTGTTTCCCGTTTACAGTCCTGAAGCCAACAAAGAGCAGGAAAAGTGTGTAAGGCTAGTCAGCGAATGCAGCTCGAGAAACATTCCTCTGGTTAGGCGGAAGCAGCACCTCAGTAAGGATATTCATCCGTTTTTTCCCTCTTTTTTTGCACCCAAAGTGGACATTTTCCACTTTCCGTTTAACAAAATTTTTTTTTAAAAATAACAAAAAGATAAAACAGCAAAAACATTTTGGAGCCCCCATTTATTGTGAAAAATATAACTATTTTAACAAACATTATAGCATTTATTATCGGTAATAAATTACATTTTTAGTATTCGCGTACAAATAAAGTCAATCTGTAATAGGTAACAATTAATTTTAGTTGTATACCCCTGCTGCAGCCCAGGTTCATGCGGCCAATTAGCCAGTGAGTGAAGTATATGGCCTGCTCAATGTCCTGTACGTTTATTTCTTTATTGATTTTCCCAATAATAACAAGATTACAAGATTGCTGCATACCATTTCCCATTACCTCCCCCGATTCTCATGAGTGGGCACTCATACTTCTATTAGTGGACATATCAAGTCACATGTCTATGCATAGCCTCAACACTTAACCTATCAGATAGTAAACCACCACCATACACTTTCGCTGTGTATAGCATGGGTTGGTCACTTGACTCGGCTCTGCAGTTAAGCTGGTCACCTGTGGACGTTTGGCAGCTGGCGCAGCCTAAGCCAGACTCCTAGGGCCTCATTTATGAGGCCTTGCGTCAGTTTTGCGCTTCCGATGCGTCACTTTTTGTGACGCATCGGCGGCGTAAAACATGCGTCCTGTTGGGCACTATTTACAAAATCTATGAGATTTCACTGCGTCACTTTTAGGACGCTGTTGCGTCAAAATCTTGCGCCTGCCTCACAGCAGGCGAAAGACTGACGCAAGCCCTTTCACATGGGGCTTTCCCCATGTGAAAGGACGCATTGCTGGAGTTGCTTCACTTTTGTGACACACCCCAGCAATGCGTGACTTTTGTGCTTACTGATACGTCAGAAATACTGACGTATCTGTAACTCCTTGCGACATGATGCGTCATATTATAAATATGACGCATCAATCATGTCGCAGGGAGAGCGCAGTGAAAAGTGACGCATCGCTGTTTTCACGCAGCGATGCGTCACTTTTCATAAATAAGGCCCCTAGGTTCACCCCACTACGCACAGCCTGACGTGACCATGCACATTGTGAGGGTGACCCCGCGTAAAGTGCCAAACTGGTGGCAACGCACATCTTTGCACCAACCTGCACACAGAAAACAATAGGCCACCTTTTATACAATCCAGCACTTTTTATTAATGGGTTACTCGTGCACTCGTATAGCACCCCCAAACACATTTCAGGCACTTTAAGCTCTGTAAACATTTAGCACATCGACTATATACTGTGTACAGCCAAACACATGCTTCCCATTTCATTGTTTGACACGCAGATTGTCACTGGCAGGTGAAAGTAGAAATATGGAACAAAGGTACTACAGTTGCTCTCAGATTGAAAAATTCGGGGTTAATGACAAGTCCAATGTCCTTGTTCTTTCACTTGCAGGTGAGAATGTCTCTGATCCATGTTCGCGATGTTAACTTTTCTGCCTTCCCCTTCTCACCTCAGCATTACTGACTTTGATAGATTAGTTCTTACAGCGCTTATCACTATTAATTATTTCTCAAAACCTTAGCAAATTTAAATTATGTGACCCCTTTCTAAAAAAAGCTAATTGCATTTGTGGCCTTTTTACAGTAAGGAAAATTCTCTGATTTCGTTTTTCTTCCTTAGAAAACGGTAAGAAATTGGACTTAAGGATTAATGCGGTCAACGACCATGTTCACAATAGTTAACTTTTTCTGTGGAAGTCAAGTGGGCTTCTTATAGCCATTTTCTTTTAAGCATGAGGGCTCAAATAAAGCGAATATTGGCAATGCTAACTCAGGGCATGGTCTCTGTCTTTGTTTTGAGCTGACTGGTTAAAGCCACATTAGGTGGCTTAACGCTACCTTGAGAATAGGGCCCCCTTTCACGCTAAACTTAGCGTGAAAGGGGGCGTGCAGCGGGTGTTGCGGGGCGTACCACCGCAACACCCGTTGAATTAGAAGCTGCCACTATTATCAAGGGCGGCGATAATAGGTAGCAGCACCGAACTTAAGACCAGAAAAATCCTGGTCTTAAGGTGTCCAAACGAGGAGAAATGCTTAATTACTCTTTGTTTCTGCTATTTCCATGTGTGCTGCCCAGCCGCGGCCCGTGGAGGGAGTTACGGTGGGGCAGGGAGGCGAGGAGGGGCAGGGTGGAGGGTGTTAAAAACCGGCATATGGATAATTGCAGGTAAGTAAACAATTTAATTAATAAAACGAATTTCGTAGCGCACACTGCAATGCATTTTGCAATGCCCCTCCCCCTCCCCGCCTCCCTGCCCCACCGTAACTCCCTCCACGGGCCGTGGCTGGTGCTGCACAAGCACACATGAAAATAGCAAAATGCCATGGTTTGTTTATGTACAGGAAGGTGCCCCTTCCTGTACATAAACAAACCTTTAAAAAATACAGTTTTGTAACTTGCATGTGTACTGCATTAAGCAGCACACATGTAAGTTACTAAACAGCATTTTAGGTTTGTTTATGTGCAGGAAGGGACACCTTCCCGTACATAAAACAAACCTCCCTGCTCGCAGATACCCTTGCACGGGTGCCTGCGTTGGTGTTAAGTTGTGAGACTTAGCAACGTCACAGGGGAAACGCCAGGCTGCACCACATTCTTGAGAATAGGATGCAGCCTGGAGTTTCCAAAGTGGCAGTGAGAGGCGTTAAGCCAAGGAGGCTAACTCCTCTCACCGCCACTTCCTCGTGAATATATCCCAATGTATATTAGTGTTCTAACTGTAGTAAACATCTTGGTTGAGGAGCAGCCTCAGGTTTACAACAGAGCTGTGAGCATGGCCGACTTTTGTCCAACTTCATACAAAGGAAAGTGCTATTGTGCCACTTGAACGTATCCAGCCAGTGTGGTATAGATGGCATAGGCTGGATAACAAAACATATTTGACTGGAACTATTATGGCATTTAGAGGTGAAGCAATGCTTGGTGTAGACACCATTTACTGCTGTATTGTAAAAACACTTTTCCGGAGGTGGTAATGTTTAACAAGAATGTTGTACATATTTGTTTTGTTGTATTTTGCAGTCGTGATGGAGTGTTATTTTGTTGTTTGTACTGCAGTGTTTTGTAGTACATGCTGCGTTGTGTTATTTTGTGTTTTACTGTGGATGTTGCATTTTGGATTTCTATCTGTTTTGCTAAGCCCTTTATGCTTTATTTATCTTGTTCAGTTGCTTTGAGTTATGATATTCTGTCATTTATTTCATGTTTTTTGGGGGAAATGGCAGCGAATTTTGCCAACTTTAAGCTTGACATATAGAAGACCCTTAGTACCCTTAGAATTTATTGAGCTTTCAGGATTACATTATTTAGGCCACGTGACCAATTAAAGAGTTCTGTTGGTTTCAGACTATACCGTAGGTAATTTTATTACCTCTAAATTTGAACGCATTCTGGACACATAACTCAATTCAAAACTGAATGTAGTAAGGAATAATTATATTCCAATCAAATTTATAATGGAAAACAGAGTTGAATTACAAAAGGTGCTATGGGTGTATTAGAAGGACTGTGACAGCCCAGCGCTGCCTTCCTTTTGTCAAGAGGCGAACTCTCTTCTACTTGTTCTTGATTAATATGTTAACACCTCAGCTTTAACACTTGTCTCCAATTTGAATTGCTTAACTCAGCTCTTCTGATCCACTCCTGTGGCAGATTTACATTATTTACTATTCCCTGTCATTTTTATGAAAGGGGTTGCAGTTATGTCGTTGGCCCCGTTCTGATGATGACCCAGTACAAATCAGTTAGTGGGGTTGAAACATTGATAACATCAATACGTACAACTGCCCCACTTTTCATTTTAATAGTGAAGCCGAAGGAACAAAGCTATGCTGTCTTCCCTGAGACCCTTTAAATATTCTGACAGCTATAGTAGTTTGGACATGCTTCACTTGTGTTCTACTCACGTTTGATTCACAATAGCACTGGCTGCCTGTCTTACAACACCTCCGTTTAAAAAAAAATCAAATATGTTTTGTTTTTATAAAAAAAAAATCTTCTTGTAATTTTCAACTTATTTATGTGTCCAGTATCTGTTTTTCTAAGTAAGTGAATTTATTACATAGTGTATTGCCTGAAATCAAAATTACCCTTTGTACGTTAGAGGACAACATTCATTGAACCGTGAAATTTCAATTAATAACTAAATATGGGCCTCATTACAAGTTTGGCAGTCCTCATGCCGGCCAGCCACCACTGTGCCAACAGGACAACCACCAAGCTGTGGTGCACCCACCCAGCGGACTACGAGTGTAATCCATTGTGGGTGGTCGATGCTATGGCAGTCTCACGGAGGTGGTCAGTTAGGCTCCTAAGACAGCCTAACATGCAGACCACCACAGTGAATGCACCAACTGCATGTTCCTGCACTGTGTGTCACGCACCATGTTGTGCATGCCACATCGTGCAGGAACAGTGGTGCAATTTTAGGGGGGGCACAGCATGTGCCCCCCTGCATTCACCCCCAGGCCTAGGAGTGGCAGTTGCCTTTCCGCAACCTTTTCATGGCGGGCTTACCTTCATGAAATGTGCGGTGGACAGGCAACTTGTAATATGCTTGGCAGTGCCACAGCACCACCACCAGCACATTGCTGCTCCTGACCGCTGCACCAACGCCGCAGGATCCTGGCAGATTTGACTGTCCTGTGATGGCCCGGCTGCCGCACTCAAAATTCTGTCGGCAGGTCCGCAGTGTTGGCCATGGTCGGACCACCACTGTAAGTAAGGTGGACCTGTGGACCGCCGTATACATAATAAGGCCCCAAATGTTGATGCCCAGGTTCTCATGGGATTCTAGTCAATGATTGGTCTGGGGATTCAAATTAGTGGATCTTGTTCTATATGGTCACCATCAGTTGGTGAAGGACAGAATAGAGTAGATGTAGATCTGGACATAATTATACAAATCACAGGACTGTGTTACGAGAAATATCAACTTCTTCACAAGGCATTGCAGGGTTCTACAGGCATAACTGCTATGGTATTGTAGGTGCTATGCCAGAGTCCTTGGGAATTGATGCAGTTATGGTATACAATGTATCTGCAACATCTTAGAATACTGACACAGTGTAGCCATGGCACTGCTTAATCAGGCACATGTTGTGGGCAGTGGTAGTGACAGCACAAGTACATAAATCTATGTTCAGGAATATGCTTTATCCTCCTCATAGATATGTTTATCCAAGTTCCTCTAGCAATAGGGACATACAAATCGTGCAGGAAGTTGTCCAGACTTCAACCTCTCCTTGTCAGCACTCCACTCACAGATGCTGTTCGAGATAGTGTGAGCTGTCTATAGTCCTTTGCATCTGAGCTTGGTGTCTCGTCCATCCCTATGCAGGATGTAGTGGGTTCCAGTGGCTTTGTTCGATATGAATGCAGAGACCAGGGTCTCAAAGTTAGTGTACAGGGTAGTGAAAATGATCAGAAGCCTGGGAATATTTGAGGACTGTGATTGCTGGGAGAGCCTCTGTAAACAAGCCACCAGCATTTTCCCTAGGGGTGTGTGTGTGTGTGTGTGTGTGTGTCTGTGTGTGTGTGTATGTGTGTGTGTGTCTGTGTGTTAATGATGCATCACACAGACAAGTGTCAGTCTCATGCAGTTGCTGGCATATCTTAGATATGGCTATTATTGGGTGGGAGCTGCACTAAACTTTGACTGGGTATTTGTAGCAGAGGCCATTCCAGAAATGATCCTTGGTTCAAAACGATAATGTTGATTGCCAATGACTTGGTTGTGAAGTCCAAGGAAGAACTGCTGAAGGTTCACTGCCATCAGTGCTGCACAAAGGTACGTCAGATAGCTTGATACAGGAACATGAGGTGTTGTTTCAGGACTGAAATGGCTCTTGCGAAGATACATCATGAAGATACATTGTGGAAGGATGTGTGGTTGGTTGTATATCCTCTGTCTCAGTTAGCCAGGTTATAATTGGATTTTATCATCCATGCCCTCTGATTCCAGCTGACGCCACCTGCACAGAACACCACCACAAACTAAAGTGATTCCTACTCCAAACAGAACAGCAACGAAGGTCAGTGTGAAGTGCAAATTTGAAGACAAAGTGGCTCTGAATGCAAAAAACAAGGAGCACAAAATGGTGGACTTGAGTACTTTCGTAATATTGCACAACATCTGACAGTACAGGCTATTCATGAGCACAGGCTGACCATACAACACTGATAAAAACTATCACCAACTTATCTCACATCATAAACTAGGCTCCTCGCAACCACTAAAGTAAATTCAAGCTACAACAATATGATGCAACATCTAGAATATATAAGGAAAAGACTAATACCATTGTGCAATGTTCTTTGACTAGTGGCAAAATTTTACCTCAACTAGTACTCTGGATACAACCCAATATAAACACCCACAATTCTATTGTTAATTCACTGTGCAATGAAGAAAGAGAAGCAAGTATTATGAATGACAATGTATTGGGAAAAATTGCGTTGATTAGTTCCCGAAGTCTGCACCAGAAACAGATAACCTGCAAATAAGTATTAAAAACACAATAACAATGGGTGCACTAGACTTATCAGATGCTGCCAATACCAATGACACAATAAACATTATTGAAGATGGTAACAAGTCCTCATGCCCAGCCAACAAATCTCCCAGGAAACACATCTGTTCTATGCACATGCTTAGCAAAATGATGAAACCTTCTAAAAACTGAGCACTGTTGTTTGAAAGTTATGCAAACGTTTGCTAAATGTGGAATATGTTATGGTTTTTCACAAAAGGTATCCACTTTTTGTTTCAACATATAATAGGGTGCCGCTCGCAGTCGGTTTAGGACTCTGCTGATTTGTCTGCCTGTATTGGAGGAGAACCGTGCCTTGGATCAGTGGATACCACCGGAGACCGGGACTGCGAAGCCCACCAGGCTGTGCGTTTGAAGATCCCGCACACCTGCCGCCTCTTCCCGGGTCTCCTCCACTCTGCTTGCTCAACCCACTGGCCCTCTAAAGACGACTCGCGGCCCCCGCTCCGCGGGGGCCGCTCGCAATCGGTTTAGGACTCTGCTGATTTGTCTGCCTGTATTGGAGGAGAACCGTGCCTTGGATCAGTGGATACCACCGGAGACCGGGACTGCGAGGCCCACCAGGCTGTGCGTTTGAAGATCCCGCACACCTGCCGCCTCTTCCCGGGTCTCCTCCCCTCTGCTTGCTCAACCCACTGGCCCTTTAAAGACGACTCGCGGCCCCCGCTCCGCGGGAGCCGCTCGCAGTCGGTTTAGGACTCTGCTGATTTGTCTGCCTGTATTGGAGGAGAACCGTTCCTTGGATCAGTGGATACCACCAGAGACCGGGACTGCGAGGCCCACCAGGCTGTGCGTTTGAAGATCCCGCACACCTGTCGCCTCTTCCCGGGTCTCCTCCCCTCTGCTTGCTCAACCCACTGGCCCTTTAAAGACGACTCGGGGCCCCCGCTCCGCGGGAGCCGCTCGCAGTCGGTTTAGGACTCTGCTGATTTGTCTGCCTGTATTGGAGGAGAACCGTGCCTTGGATCAGTGGATACCACCGGAGACCGGGACTGCGAGGCCCACCAGGCTGTGGGTTTGAAGATCCCACACACCTGCCGCCTCTTCCCGGGTCTCCTCCCCTCTGCTTGCTCAACCCACTGGCCCTTTAAAGACGACTTGCGGCCCCCGCTCCGCGGGAGCCGCTCGCAGTCGGTTTAGGACTCTGCTGATTTGTCTGCCTGTATTGGAGGAGAACCGTGCCTTGGATCAGTGGATACCACAGGAGACCGGGACTGCGAGGCCCACCAGGCAGTGCGTTTGAAGATCCCGCACACCTGCCGCCTCTTCCCAGGTCTCCTCCCCTTCAGCCTGTGCCCCATATTATAGGTGACTCTCCTACGCGTGTGCGGGACGAAGGCCGGGACGAATCCCGGACAAAGGGCGGACCCTCCGAGGCCTGCAGAGCCTGGGCTGGGCCCGTCCCCCTGTTCTTTAATCCATTTTTGTCCCCTCTTCCCGTTGCTGCTGTAGTTAATATTTTAGCTTCTCATTGTATTATTCCTGCAGCTGTTATCCCCTTTTGTGCCTTTAGTTTATTTTTATCACTTAACGTTACTCATTGCTAGACATTGTTAATTGAATGGTACTTGTCATCTACTTCTTTACAATTTTCACATCATTAGTTCTAGTTGTTAAACAATATGTCTGCTCGCGGAACCCGAAGCCAGACAGCGGCAAGTGCTAAATCCCCCAAAAAAACTAACTGGCACTCTAGATAATTTTATTCACCGCACCAACTCCTTAATTGACCAGGGAATAGTACTTATGGAAAGGAGGGTTTCGATGGACCTTGCCCAAGCCAAAAGATCCTCATTAGGCAATATAGCCCTTGCATGCTCCCCGATCAAAGCTTTAAACAGCTCTGATCCTCACCCTACACAGTTAGATGCCAGACCGCACATCCCAACTAGTTGCCCAACACTACCGCTCGATCCTTCACCTGTGAGTGCACCAATTCCAGCTGCCCCTTTGTTACACAACTTATTATCAATACCAGTTGAAGTTCACCATGAGAATAACTGCTCTCCAAGGGGCAGTTTGGAAGGCGCAGTTCCAAAAACAAACCAAATGACCCACAAGATAAATACCATCAATCCTGTCTCACAAGAGACGTTGGGTCATACTGACGGCGAGACTGGTGCAAGTGTCCCCGTCGAAGAAGGGAGGGATCTATTGGGTAACATCGACAATGTAGGGAGTGATAAGGTCAAACTTGTATCCCATCCCTTACCATTGGGTATCCCAGATGACACAATTTCCGATAGTAGTTTGGTTAGTATTCCAGACGACAGCAGTGGTGACGAATCCTCAGTCGACCAAGAGGATAGGAATGCCTCCTTTTTGAATTCCTTGTCCAACCCTATCAAATCACTACTTCTGCCCCTGGAATCCAGATTACAGAGCATTGAACACCAGCTTGAGGCCATTCTCTTGGTACAAAAACCCAAGGAAGTTAATCCTGCCCTTAATGCCCCCACTGTACCTTCCTCTGCTCGTAACCATGCGTCTATTTCCAAGAAGAACTCTATAGGGGATAATCCCGCCCCCAAGACCCGCCCGCCCAAAATACCAATCCCTGTGAGTAAAAAAGCCTGTACAAGCCAGCCTACCACCGTTGCTCCTACCCACACTCAGAGTGGTACTGACCCTATTACTCCAGCTCCCAAAACCCCCTTACCCGACCATGAGAAGTTAAACCCACGCCGGAATATCAGTTTACCACCAGAAGCCTGTCCATATGTGATAGTTTTGACAGGCGTCCCTGAACTTGCCCCCGCCATTTCTGAACCATTTTGGGCACTTAAGAATAAAATCTGCCACTGGTTAGACAGAAATTATCCTCCACCTCCTGGTCTAAACAACAAAATGCTCATGGTGGAGAGAGCCCCCTGGGTAGGTGGAAAAAAGAAAAGCTTAAAGGGAGATTGTGTTGTTGTCACATTTGAGGACCCGCGATTGGTGGAATACATTTGTTCCGTTCCTCCGTGTGACAACAACACTACGATTATGGCCAAACCCCTGTCATATTTCTATATGCACAAGGAGCTTCATGATAATAGGTGGAGTTGGCTGAGGTCATCCAATATGGGGAGAGGGAGGAACAGGAGGGAGAATTTCAACTACCTGATACCCCCTAAGTGGGGTGGGAATGAAGAGGAAGGTTGGAATCTAGTTGGCAGGAGAGCAGGGAGACCATATTTGGGCGATCAACAGCCGAATGGGGATTGGTTGGGTCCACAGCTCAACCATCCTTTATTCCCCTGTTTCAACCGTTACAGTGGTTTGGAAGGGGTAGACTGACTTCCAACACAGTCCCCTGGACAATCTGGAGAGAGAGTTGAGCCCGCTTCCCCGGGGGTACGACTCAATAGTATTAGTAGGGATGTTTTAACTAATATGGCTACCATTAGCCCAGGCAGAGCAGAAAGGGAATCTAGCACACTGATCTCACCAAAGGAATTATCCATAGCCCAAACCTCTATTAATATCTTGTCTTGGAACATAGCAGGCCTAAAAAAAAACCTTGATAACCCTGATTGGAACAACTTTATTAATACCTTTCACATATGCATGATCCAAGAGACTTGGTGTCCTCTGCCACAATATAAAAATGGATACTCAACCTTTTACATTCCTGCAGTTTCGACTGGGAAAGGACGTCCCTCTGGAGGTTTACACATCTGGGTAAAATTAAATTTGAACTGTGTCATCACTACCCATAATACAAACTCAGATGACATTCTGCATATCTCTATAAAAAGTTATAATAATATACTAGAACTCTTCTGTGTATACGCAAGAAGCTTACCGGGTGGACAAGCTTCACCTATACTAGAGTTGCTAGATAGAAAGTTATCATCCCTTCCCTTGAGATCTAAAATACTGGTGGGGGGGGGACTTTAACTGTACTTTTGAGCTTCTGGACGATGAAGATTTAATGGGTTTAAATAACGAGGATAGGAGCCAGATTATACCATCACTAGCCCTCACTCCCATCAAGAAATGGACTGCGAGAGCAATTCAGTTAAATGCTCTGGTCTGGGAACATAACCTACGGGCTCTAAATGGGCGAACTGTTTCCGACCGTGATGGAGCAATGACTTTTTAATAGGCTAGGTTGCCCATCACGGATTGATTATATCCTTCTGGATACGCAGTCGTGGGTTAATCTGGTGAATATGAAGGTTAGACAAAGATCAGATAGTGACCACAACCCTCTATGTATGGTAATTCATTGGGGAGATGGGATCAGCAAAAGGGGAATTCTAGAGATGACTACTAAAGAAGTTTTTCCTTCAAACTGCAATCGTAAGCTCAAGTGGAATGCAGTTAGGTGTGAAGAAGGGAAACTTGTCAGTATCAAAGAGCTAGTTATGGCCGAATCCCGTGCCCTGGCATCTGTTGCTCTGGTGGCTCCCCATCCTACGGGGTCAAATTTACCAGCTATGTATAAGAACTTAACAGAGAAAATTGGAAAGTTCTTTACTAAAAAATCCAAGGGGACGTCATTGTCATACCATAAACTAAACAAGGGCAACCTCTGGTACACAGCTAACTGTAGGAGGAAGAGGAAAGCCATTACGTTGGCTATAAAAAGTAAGGACCCTTTAGCAGTAAGAATTGCTAGACAAGATTACCACAAAAGCATAGCGACAACCAAAAAGGACTGGGAGGAGCAGCATCGGCAGGAGCTCAAGGAGGCTGCCTATGGGAAAAAGCCCACTCTTTTTTGGAAATTAATTAACACTCTTGATAGACGAGGGGCCGAGCATATTTTAAACCACATAACCGAGCACCAATGGCACTCACTTTTTAAAATTGTACTGCGAGGACAGTGTGGAGGGCCAGTCAACATCTCCTGCTTTGGGTACCATGAGCAAGATTAGTACAGAGCTTGGTGCCAACGAAGAGTCCTTTTCACCACGTGAAGTTCAAGACGCCATCCTTAAGATAATCCCGGGAAAGGCGCCTGGCCCTGATGGCCTCCCGGGGGACCTATTGTTGTACGACCCCAAATCATGGGCAGACTTTATATCTATGATTATGAATTTAATTCAGTCTGGACACCCAGTACCCGAATCCTGGAAAGGTGCAGAGGTCATTACCATATTTAAAAAAGGTGATAGAGGGGACCCTGCCAACTACAGACCAATTAGTTTAATTGATACCATCCAAAAAGTAGTTGGCAGGGTCATCATAAACCGGACAGAGATGTGGTTAATGGAAAACGATATCTTGACCCACTTCTAGGCCGGGTTTAGGCGCAATGTAGGCGCCATGGACCAGGTCTTTAGATTCTGTGCGGTCTTCTGAAAGTCTGTGTCTGTTGCCAGGGGGAGTTTATACCTGGCGTTTATAGATTTGAAAACGGCTTTCGACGTTATCCCACGCGCCAAACTCTGGGAGGTCCTTCTGGACTTGGGGTTCCCTAGTTATTTGTTGCAGTTCATAATTAAACTCCATGAAGGAAATTACGCAAGGATCCGATGGGGGGACCAGGGGCAACTAACTAGGAGAATTCCCGTCAGCAGAGGGGTACGGCAAGGTTGTGTGATTGCCCGACCCTGTTTTCTCTTTTTATAAATGGGGTGGTGGATCATCTGAGAGAGGACCCAGCGGATGCCCCTGTCCTTGCTGGGGGGAAAACACCTACACTCCTCTTTGCTGACGACACCCTCCTGTTGTCCAAAACCCCCAGTGGTCTGCAAAAACTCCTTGATCGTTTTAATGTGTTCTGTGAAGACCGTGGGTTAACGGTAAATACTGCAAAAACGAAGTTGATGGTCATCTCTGTAAAAAGAAATTATAGGAAGGTTCATCTCTCCTTGAATGGGTCCCCTCTAGAGGTAGTGGATGAATTCGATTATCTCGGGGTTAGAATTGGCAACAAAATGAATTGGGAATCCCATCTGTGCAAAATGGTTTTAAATCTTAAAAGGGTTTCCGGTGCTATCCTAAAGAATCAACGTCTTTCAGTCAGTAGACCAGTAGCCCCTGCCCTAGTGGTCTATGAGGGGAAGGCGTTAGCCTCTGCGGTCTACGGATCCGAATTATGGGGCACTGAGAATATTAAAGCACTGGTGGTGGCAGAGAACAAGTTCATGAGAGACCTAGTCTCGCTCCCACTCGCGACCCCTTTGAAACCATTATTTGCTGATATGGGCAAAAGATCCATTGCTGAAATAGTCCAACTCCGACCATTACTATTTTGGGTGCGCCTTAGAAGGACCCCGGAATTAGCAAAATATGCTTTAGTGCTGGACAAGCTAATTAGCCTGAATGCTTCAAATAAAATAAAGTGGCTAAATAATTTAAAGAAGCTTGTGGTATCTTTGGGATTGAGCGACTCCTGGGCCTCCCAATCCCCCCCATCAAAACAAACAGTGAAAAAACTATACTGGGAGTGGATAGAGGCCAAGGTTCTGCTCAACCCAAATTGGGGTCCCTTAACGGAGAAATTTTTCGAACATAAGCATGTTGTAAAGTTAGAACCCTTCTTGGATTTCATACAAACCCCTCGAGATAGAACTTTATTTATGAAACTTAGATATGGCATTCTCCCTCTTAAAAATTTCATGGCAGGATGGAAAGAAAGGAGGGAAGAGGACCAGAAATGCCCAGGTTGTCCTTGCCCGGAAGAATCCCTGGGCCATTTCCTCTTTGCATGTAAAGCATACAAACAGGCCAGAGATAAATGGTTGAAGCCAGTCTGTAGAAAGCTAGGAGTTAGGGACCATAGATCAGCCCTTCGCATTATTGTTTCCGACACCTCTTGCATGGTTATTGTTTGCGGGGTTGCCAAGTTTTTGGCTAGTGCCTGGATTATCCGGTTAAGGTTGTTGTCCCATTCGTGCACAGATCATGACTCAGTATGAATTTTAACTATGTTATTTTTCTTTAGTTTTAATTGTTTGTAATGTTGCAACGCTTTTAGGAGGATTGTAATACCTGAAATCTATGTATGTATTTTTATGTTTGTACTTTTATGATACATGTATCGAATAAAGTATTACAACAATAATTACATTTTTAGGGAGCCGTGTGCTAAGTAACACGACTAAGCATACTAAAATGCTGCCCTTTTTCTTAGAAGAAATTGTACAATAAAGTGAGTACAGCAACGTCCTTTTAACTAAATTAATTGCCAATGAGATTTGCCTTTAGGGGTCATTCACCTCGTCCTGAACAGGACAAAAGCACCTCAGCGGAGTATACAGTAGAAACAGTTACTCAACATGCTGTTTTCTGCAGTTTTATACACCGCGGACTTGACCCGAAGGTATTGAAGAGCTTTACATGAGCATCAGTTACATTACACAAGGATCATTTTTGGTAGGCACGGGGAAATTCAGTGATTTGCCCAGAATCACAGGATGTTGAGGCAATGCAAAAGCTTGAACCCTGTTCCCCAATTCCAAGTCGACAGCTCTAGCCTTACATCACATTCTAGCTATGATAAATACACAAGAATGCCCCCATTAATGGGAAGACAACAAAAGTGCTTTTTAAGCCATCTTAAGTACTTACAGTAGCATAGCGTTTCTTGTGCTGGTATGTGCACTATTGTACTTCTCATCTGTCAGAGTTTTAAGATGTAAGACCGGTATCAAATGTCAAGGCTTCCATGGGTGCGCACGGCCTCCTGGGTACAAACCCAACAAACATTATTACATATACCAACAGGGAAACATATGGACCTGCACAGCAAAACAATTTCTTTTACCACAGTATACAACTGAAACAACCTATATACTACTTCTATGCCACTTACACAATATACATGTATTTTGATGTTGGTGGGACCGCAACGGAGTGGCCTATTTTGGCGGTCTTCCCGCCCGCCCTATTTAGATGTTGGCTGGGAATGGGAGAAAAGACTGCTTCACTCCCGCCGACTGTGCAAGCATTTGGCCCCCGCCCCTACCAAAGGAGGGGCTGCAGTAGGTGGTGGCATGACTCCAGCGGGGATTCCCACCCTCCAGATTTGGATCTGGGTTGTTTCTAAGAGAATTCCATCAGGAAACCCTCCTACTTCGAGTAGGTGGAAAGGTAAGAAAAGGGGTGACTTCTTCCTTTTTCTGGGGTTACGAGATGGTGTATCCTTCTCTTTACCATTGTCCAGGTCCCCCCTGTCCTACTGCATCCTGACTGTGACAGACCAGCACCCTGTTTTGACGCAATTGAAGGTAGGTGTTTGTGGTGTGTGCGGGTATGCATTGCATGATGTGTCTGTTGGCTTTGTGCACAGAAGTATGTACATTTAAGGATCACTACACATACCCTACACACACACATGTACACATACACTACATATATAGGATTTAAGTAAATTAAAAAATGTCTGAACTCCGCCAAGAGGACACTGCCAGCCCAATGGAAACATCTAAATCTACTCAGCTGGACCCTGCCGTTAGGACGGGGATGGAGAGTGGGACACCAGCACAAGAGACTGCCGCCACAACAGTCTTCAGTGTATCGCATATATATATATCTAAATATAGCAGGTGGGACTCCATCGACCCGACGGAGAACTGCCTCCTGATGTCACAGCATGCTGGTGGTTGGACCGCCAAGATCTAACTCAGGCTCTCAGAAATCAATGATGCCTAGTTATGTGCTGGCTGGAGCATTTTTCCCAGGTAGGGATGCTGCTCTGACCAATTACCACTTATATTTTACAGTGAGTACAAAGGACAGTACTTTGCAACAGGCAAGAAAATTATTGTTACAAACACAAACATGTGTAGACAGGCTACAGAACTTCATATATCCTTTACCCAATGCTAAGTAACTCCAAAAACAGAGAAATAACTTCAGTCTTCACTGCCTCCTATCTCCAAGAAAAAAAGTCACACGAAGAGTACAGTAAAGTGCAATGCAAAATCATAAGAGATGTAATTGTATGGGCAGGAAGTGAGACAAGGGACATTTTGGAACATGGTGTCATACCTGCACAGATTTACTAATTGAACTAGTAAGTCTGTGAAATCAGTTTTAAGGTAAACAGAATAATTGGTGTGCCTGATTAATAAAGATTTTGCTGTGATTTACTCTTGCTGCATTCTTGTATACTCCTGAAATGTAGTAGTATTCAGGTAGTACTCTTCGCTTACTCCTGAAATGCATGAGTAAGCCAGGAGTAAGCCAAGAGTAAATCATACTTACCCAGCAGCAAACTACGGTCATGGGTATTTTTTTCAAGATGCATGGAAGACTTCATCAGCACAAAATAATTGAATTGTGTGTCAAACCAGTAAAATTGTCATAGAGGTGTGAGAATGCAAATCAGCTGTATAAACATCTTCACAGTCAGTGTGTATGTCATCTCTGTTGTGGAGAATCTGCCCATTTACATGTGGCACAACCAGTCAGTCATTGGCTGTCACCTTACACTCAGCAGTGGAGTAATGGAAAACATCATACATTCCAAAAAATGCTCAAGTTGGTTACTCAGGACCTGATTAAGGATTGCTGAAAGAAGAAGACTAAGATATCACTTAGGCCAAAGCCATGACCCCTAAAAATGAACAAATGACATAAAAGTGAAGCACATTTAACAACTTCTCAGGCAGCGATACGGAAGTGAGCACATTTCTGTAAGGTTTCAGCTACAACTTACTCTTAGCTACAGATAAAAAAATGTTTTTTTAAAACCACACTGCCCTCAATACCTGCTTTTTTTAAATGACCAGTAAGGAAATTCTATGTTGAAAAATACATTCCTTACCATAGTGCACGTGTGGCTATAGTAAGACA
This sequence comes from Lissotriton helveticus, assembly GCF_964261635.1. NCBI lineage: Eukaryota > Metazoa > Chordata > Amphibia > Caudata > Salamandridae > Lissotriton > Lissotriton helveticus. The sequence continues at coordinate 1,140,120,694 of NC_136059.1, read as the reverse complement.
CACTACTATTGACAACATCAGCAGCAGCAGAATCAAAGCCCTGTTCACTCATAACTGAAAACTCGTGTGTAAGGCACGTCTGGTCATTTTTAGAAAACAAATTAATAAAGGCACAAAAAGGGCAAAATATTTCAAACAAGTATTGGCAATGTAAATAGGTCTGGCTTTATAGGGATGTTGTATGGTAATGTGAAGCATTACAAGTAAATAGCATGGGAATAGATATGCACTTTTGTGAAAGCAAAAAAACGGAATAATGTTTGTGTAGTAGGTTCCAAGGTTAGGTGACAGTTGCACTGTCAAGCTAGACCTCAAATTCAATGTAGATTATTGACTGCCCTTCTCCCATCTGTGCAGCTGTCAGAGAAAAACTACATAAGTTATCTAGTTGTTGAAGACAGTTTAATAGCATTCCAATGTCATGTGTGCCCCTGAAAGTTCAACCTTAGGCAGCAGGATAAATAAACACAATGCTCATAGCTGCATGAAGGGTAGGCACTTTATAGTGGAAGCATACAACATCTTCCCAATCAAAACATGTACTCCTGGGGACTTATTTATGAAGGCCTTGCGCCGCCGGTGCGTCACTTTTAACATGGGAAAAAGTGACGCACCGGTGGCGCAAGGCTTTCATAAATAAGGCCCCTGGTTCCCAAAATGTGGGCAGAGCCAAAGCCCTTCTTTAGTGATGTTCACATAATTGTCTGGCATCAGCTGTGCTGTCAAGCCAGACCATAAAAATTGAGAGATCCTCTCAAGTTGCGGGTGAACCAGGAAGTTTATGACAAACTCTAGATGTCTGACACTGTCCTTGTATGAACGCTAAAGTAATCACATACTTCGGCACACAAACATTAACACTTAGCTAAAAAAAACTGAATTTCAAACTATACACAGCCGTTAAGGAAGCATTTCTCAAGTACATATATCTTAAAGGGATCAATAAATGCACTCTCTGTGTTACCTGCTTTTAAGATGAAAAATAGAAGTTAAAAGCTGTTACCGATCTTACTAAATAATGATGTTAGTCAAACATTTTTTGGGTGTGTTAGCGCATCCACCTATAGGGGTCATTTTCATAAAACTATTGAAAGTACATAATAAGAGAGGAGGAGCTACGCTACGAATCAAGATGGCCGCGTGAGCTCCCGGCTCCGCTGACCTCCGCCAGCAGCTCGATTATCCTGTCTTCAATCCTGACCTTACACCTGATTTCCTTGTTTATGAAGGTCTACTGCTTCTGAAGGTGCAATCCCGAGATTTCTACCTCATCGGCTGACGAAGATACGCCGTGTTTCCATTCTCGGCCTAACAACGTGTGGAAGCCGGGGCCTCGATTTCTAGACTATCCGGGTCAGAGTTGAACAACATCGGCCGTGAGACCTGGACTGAGCCCGGTCTCCCGAAGAGTGCCTGAATTGTTGACTTTTTGTGACGATCCTTTGAACGATCTGCACCGAGGACACACCAGCGTGCCACGCCGGCTGCTGTGGTGGGAGTCCGGTGCCCGGAGACCTTGCTGCCCTCCCGGGGTTGACGGGCTGGGGCCCTCTCTGACGGCGAAGGTGTGTTCTGTAAGACGAGGAGCGCCCATTACTTGATATCAGATTTGCGTGGCCTGCGACTCCAGAGCAGCCGGCCTCCGGGGTTCAAGTCCGGCTCTGTCGCCTATTGAGAGGGGATGGAGCGGACGGAAGGCGAGCCATCGCTGCAGGCCGTTGTGGCCACCATTGGGGCGCTCCATTCGCACACAGTCGCTGTGTTCCGGACACTGATGGTGAAAGTGGACGGTATCCTGGAACCTGAGGACGACACCTCGATTGGTTTCCAGCTAGAGATGGTACCAGCGGTGCATTGCACATCAGAGGTCGAGGTCCCCGTGCATAACCCGGAGTTCATGAACCTTGACGGTCCCCTATTACCGACAAGCCAGCCCGTGCTTCTCGCTAGCGTCTCTTGCCTGATCCTGCTGCCGCCTACCGCATCTATAGACGGTCTTCCATGTGGCTACGAGTTCCTTGGTGATGGTTTGGGATACTCGCTGTTTTTGGACACCTTTCCTCGTTCGAGCCGTGAACTTTTATCCTGTATTCGATCCTCCTGTGCTGACAAGAACTTTTGTGGACGCTTTGCTTTTTCCATCAAAATGGCGGCTCGAGTGGCAAAGACTCTTATGACGGACCGTACTGGCCAGGGCTGAACTTTGTCGCTGGGTTCCGATATAATAGCTTTTAGCGATGCCGGGGTTGTGCCTATATTGTGACGAGAATTGGGTGGTTGTTGTTTATCCTCCCCTGACTGGTTTGTATAATTGCTAAATATTGATTTTACCATGTCTCGGGGTGGTCGCTGTTGGCGGGGGGTACGGGAGACCGGGAGTGTGTTTGCTTTCTCCTCCTCCGCTTTCTCTTTTCCCTTCCTTTAGGGTAGTTCTTGGGCGACAGGCACGCTGCTAGTGGGGTTAGGCCGTAGCCATTGCAGGGGTGCAGGGTGGGGGGTTAGGGGTGGGGTTTTTTATTTTGCCTTTCTTTTGTTCTATGGCCCCTTTTGTCTTTTCTTTTTCCTTCTACGAGAGATGGGCTGTTTATTTTTCACGAATCCTTTATTGTCCGGGTGTCTTCGCTGGCTTAATTATCCTGTAACATTGTGGACGAGGTCACGCGGGTGGGATTGCTTTGATTGATTAATAGATTGCTTATTTCCTATCTCCGTTATGTGTACCCGTGCTGGGCCTTTTACTTCTTACAGTGATTATTGTTTGTATATTTCCCCCGCCTGGCCCTGTTCTGTATTTTACTGTGAAACACCTGATATCTGTATTGCCTGCTCTTGTCTTACTGTTAAAATTAAAAAAATATATTAAAAAAAAAAAAGTACATAATAACATTGTTTACCTTATACAGATGGTGTGCACATACTGTGATACATTCAATGTAATTAATTTGGTATCGAAAATTGTTTTGTAACTTGACGAATAGAAAAACCTGACTACTGATTTGTAAAAAATTAATAGGCACTTGCATATATTTCTATGTTTCCTGTAGAAATAATGCAGTACACCTAACACCACATTACTAGGTTTTAGAAAGTTACATATGCTCACTCTTTTTTTTCATTTCATAAAACTTTATTCGCTTTTACAACAAGTAAACCATAAAAGTCATAATAACAATTAACAATCCTTAAATACACACATCGGTACATACATTAGAAGTTAAAATTCATATATTCCAAAACGTAAATAAAATGCTACAGGTGCAAAAGGTTAAATGTCAAGATCTCACCGAGCACATAAAACACATGTGTGTGATAAAAGATGCAAGAGCCCCCCATGGTTAGCTAATATTCTATTTACAACAAGGGGTATGATGGACAGAGTCTCTGAATTAAGCAGAGTACTCTCACCCAGTCAAAAGATCAGGGCTAGATCCAACACCGTTTTTTAGCTCATTGCACCATCCCAGTTTCAGAACCTGGCTGTATGCAAATTAGTCTGTCCCTGGCCCAGTGGATCATGGGAACAGGGCAGACCAGACTACAAAAGCCAATTCTTACACTGGTAAGGAAACAAGCTTCCGGGGACCGGTTTCTGGCATTACAGCTGTCTTCGGCCCGGCTTGCTTGAATCCTGATGGTGCAATGAGCAAGGGACTCACATCTGAGTATACCCTTCCACGCTTAGGGTGGACAAAATTATTTACAACAAGGGGTGGTGATGGACAGAGTCTCTGAATTAAGCAGAGTACTCTCACCCAGTCAAAAGATCAGGGCTAGATCCAACACCATTTTTTAGCTCATTGCACCATCCCAGTTTCAGAACCTGGCTGTATGCAAATTAGTCTGTCCCTGGCCCAGTGCATCATGGGAACAGGGCAGACCAGACTACAAAAGCCAATTCTTACACTGGTAAGGAAACAAGCTTCCGGGGACCGGTTACTGGCATTGGCTTTTGTAGTCTGGTCTGCCCTGTTCCCATGATGCACTGGGCCAGGGACAGACTAATTTGCATACAGCCAGGTTCTGAAACTGGGATGGTGCAATGAGCTAAAAAACGGTGTTGGATCTAGCCCTGATCTCTTGACTGGGTGAGAGTATTCTGCTTAATTCAGAGACTCTGTCCCTCACCACCCCTTGTTGTAAATATTTTTGTCCACCCTAAGCGTGGAAGGGCATACTCAGACATGAGTCCCTTGCTCATTGCACCATCAGGATTCAAGCAAGCCGGGCCGAAGACGGCTGTAATGCCAGAAACCGGTCCCCGGAAGCTTGTTTCCTTCCCAGTGTAAGAATTGGCTTTTGTAGTCTGGTCTGCCCTGTTCCCATGATGCACTGGGCCAGGGACAGACTAATTTGCATACAGCCAGGTTCTGAAACTGGGATGGTGCAATGAGCTAAAAAACGGTGTTGGATCTAGCCCTGATCTCTTGACTGGGTGAGAGTATTCTGCTTAATTCAGAGACTCTGTCCCTCACCACCCCTTGTTGTAAATATTTTTGTCCACCCTAAGCGTGGAAGGGCATACTCAGACATGATTCCCTTGCTCATTGCACCATCAGGATTCAAGCAAGCCGGGCCGAAGACGGCTGTAATGCCAGAAACCGGTCCCCGGAAGCTTGTTTCCTTCCCAGTGTAAGAATTGGCTTTTGTAGTCTGGTCTGCCCTGTTCCCATGATGCACTGGGCCAGGGACAGACTAATTTGCATACAGCCAGGTTCTGAAACTGGGATGGTGCAATGAGCTAAAAAACGGTGTTGGATCTAGCCCTGATCTCTTGACTGGGTGAGAGTATTCTGCTTAATTCAGAGACTCTGTCCCTCACCCCCCCTTGTTGTAAATATTTTTGTCCACCCTAAGCGTGGAAGGGCATACTCAGACATGAGTCCCTTGCTCATTGCACCATCAGGATTCAAGCAAGCCGGGCCGAAGACGGCTGTAATGCCAGAAACCGGTCCCCGGAAGCTTGTTTCCTTCCCAGTGTAAGAATTGGCTTTTGTAGTCTGGTCTGCCCTGTTCCCATGATGCACTGGGCCAGGGACAGACTAATTTGCATACAGCCAGGTTCTGAAACTGGGATGGTGCAATGAGCTAAAAAACGGTGTTGGATCTAGCCCTGATCTCTTGACTGGGTGAGAGTATTCTGCTTAATTCAGAGACTCTGTCCCTCACCACCCCTTGTTGTAAATATTTTTGTCCACCCTAAGCGTGGAAGGGCATACTCAGACATGAGTCCCTTGCTCATTGCACCATCAGGATTCAAGCAAGCCGGGCCGAAGACGGCTGTAATGCCAGAAACCGGTCCCCGGAAGCTTGTTTCCTTCCCAGTGTAAGAATTGGCTTTTGTAGTCTGGTCTGCCCTGTTCCCATGATGCACTGGGCCAGGGACAGACTAATTTGCATACAGCCAGGTTCTGAAACTGGGATGGTGCAATGAGCTAAAAAACGGTGTTGGATCTAGCCCTGATCTCTTGACTGGGTGAGAGTATTCTGCTTAATTCAGAGACTCTGTCCCTCACCACCCCTTGTTGTAAATATTTTTGTCCACCCTAAGCGTGGAAGGGCATACTCAGACATGAGTCCCTTGCTCATTGCACCATCAGGATTCAAGCAAGCCGGGCCGAAGACGGCTGTAATGCCAGAAACCGGTCCCCGGAAGCTTGTTTCCTTCCCAGTGTAAGAATTGGCTTTTGTAGTCTGGTCTGCCCTGTTCCCATGATGCACTGGGCCAGGGACAGACTAATTTGCATACAGCCAGGTTCTGAAACTGGGATGGTGCAATGAGCTAAAAAACGGTGTTGGATCTAGCCCTGATCTCTTGACTGGGTGAGAGTATTCTGCTTAATTCAGAGACTCTGTCCCTCACCACCCCTTGTTGTAAATATTTTTGTCCACCCTAAGCGTGGAAGGGCATACTCAGACATGAGTCCCTTGCTCATTGCACCATCAGGATTCAAGCAAGCCGGGCCGAAGACGGCTGTAATGCCAGAAACCGGTCCTCGGAAGCTTGTTTCCTTCCCAGTGTAAGAATTGGCTTTTGTAGTCTGGTCTGCCCTGTTCCCATGATGCACTGGGCCAGGGACAGACTAATTTGCATACAGCCAGGTTCTGAAACTGGGATGGTGCAATGAGCTAAAAAACGGTGTTGGATCTAGCCCTGATCTCTTGACTGGGTGAGAGTATTCTGCTTAATTCAGAGACTCTGTCCCTCACCACCCCTTGTTGTAAATATTTTTGTCCACCCTAAGCGTGGAAGGGCATACTCAGACATGAGTCCCTTGCTCATTGCACCATCAGGATTCAAGCAAGCCGGGCCGAAGACGGCTGTAATGCCAGAAACCGGTCCCCGGAAGCTTGTTTCCTTCCCAGTGTAAGAATTGGCTTTTGTAGTCTGGTCTGCCCTGTTCCCATGATGCACTGGGCCAGGGACAGACTAATTTGCATACAGCCAGGTTCTGAAACTGGGATGGTGCAATGAGCTAAAAAACGGTGTTGGATCTAGCCCTGATCTCTTGACTGGGTGAGAGTATTCTGCTTAATTCAGAGACTCTGTCCCTCACCACCCCTTGTTGTAAATATTTTTGTCCACCCTAAGCGTCGAAGGGCATACTCAGACATGAGTCCCTTGCTCATTGCACCATCAGGATTCAAGCAAGCTGGGCCGAAGACGGCTGTAATGCCAGAAACCGGTCCCCGGAAGCTTGTTTCCTTCCCAGTGTAAGAATTGGCTTTTGTAGTCTGGTCTGCCCTGTTCCCATGATGCACTGGGCCAGGGACAGACTAATTTGCATACAGCCAGGTTCTGAAACTGGGATGGTGCAATGAGCTAAAAAACGGTGTTGGATCTAGCCCTGATCTCTTGACTGGGTGAGAGTATTCTGCTTAATTCAGAGACTCTGTCCCTCACCACCCCTTGTTGTAAATATTTTTGTCCACCCTAAGCGTGGAAGGGCATACTCAGACATGAGTCCCTTGCTCATTGCACCATCAGGATTCAAGCAAGCCGGGCCGAAGACGGCTGTAATGCCAGAAACCGGTCCCTGGAAGCTTGTTTCCTTCCCAGTGTAAGAATTGGCTTTTGTAGTCTGGTCTGCCCTGTTCCCATGATGCACTGGGCCAGGGACAGACTAATTTGCATACAGCCAGGTTCTGAAACTGGGATGGTGCAATGAGCTAAAAAACGGTGTTGGATCTAGCCCTGATCTCTTGACTGGGTGAGAGTATTCTGCTTAATTCAGAGACTCTGTCCCTCACCACCCCTTGTTGTAAATATTTTTGTCCACCCTAAGCGTGGAAGGGCATACTCAGACATGAGTCCCTTGCTCATTGCATGATCAGGATTCAAGCAAGCCGGGCCGAAGACGGCTGTAATGCCAGAAACCGGTCCCCGGAAGCTTGTTTCCTTCCCAGTGTAAGAATTGGCTTTTGTAGTCTGGTCTGCCCTGTTCCCATGATGCACTGGGCCAGGGACAGACTAATTTGCATACAGCCAGGTTCTGAAACTGGGATGGTGCAATGAGCTAAAAAACGGTGTTGGATCTAGCCCTGATCTCTTGACTGGGTGAGAGTATTCTGCTTAATTCAGAGACTCTGTCCCTCACCACCCCTTGTTGTAAATATTTTTGTCCACCCTAAGCGTGGAAGGGCATACTCAGACATGAGTCCCTTGCTCATTGCACCATCAGGATTCAAGCAAGCCGGGCCGAAGACGGCTGTAATGCCAGAAACCGGTCCCCGGAAGCTTGTTTCCTTCCCAGTGTAAGAATTGGCTTTTGTAGTCTGGTCTGCCCTGTTCCCATGATGCACTGGGCCAGGGACAGACTAATTTGCATACAGCCAGGTTCTGAAACTGGGATGGTGCAATGAGCTAAAAAACGGTGTTGGATCTAGCCCTGATCTCTTGACTGGGTGAGAGTATTCTGCTTAATTCAGAGACTCTGTCCCTCACCACCCCTTGTTGTAAATATTTTTGTCCACCCTAAGCGTGGAAGGGCATACTCAGACATGAGTCCCTTGCTCATTGCACCATCAGGATTCAAGCAAGCCGGGCCGAAGACGGCTGTAATGCCAGAAACCGGTCCCCGGAAGCTTGTTTCCTTCCCAGTGTAAGAATTGGCTTTTGTAGTCTGGTCTGCCCTGTTCCCATGATGCACTGGGCCAGGGACAGACTAATTTGCATACAGCCAGGTTCTGAAACTGGGATGATGCAATGAGCTAAAAAATGGTGTTGGATCTAGCCCTGATCTCTTGACTGGGTGAGAGTATTCTGCTTAATTCAGAGACTCTGTCCCTCACCACCCCTTGTTGTAAATATAGCTAATATTCTAGGCATGCCATGTTCTCATCAGTGATTTTAGGTACCCTACAATAAAAATGATGCACTCCGGTTTTAACATCTGAAGTTACAAGACAGCTGGACGCACCTCAGTAAAATTGAGCCTCCTTAAGAGGGGAAATAAAAAGTGTCTCCGGGGCACATCATAATATTTACAGAAGAGCGTGAAGTGAAGCAGATCCTGTGGACACAGATTGTCGCAGCCACAGGGTGCTAATACTTGGCCTCTTCTGGACCCCTTGGGTACTGTGATCAGAAGATGGAAATAATCTAATTGGAACCTAGTCAGTAAAAAACGCTCGTGGGTAGTCAGGGTCCCCAGGAGATAAGACTCTGCTGATGGCTCAGTTATTATGGTCAGGTATTTGCGGACACTGGGTTTACATGATTCCTGAGCGCCCCTTTCCAACCTCCTTCTGGAAATAAATACATCTTTAACAGATACAACATCTTTTCTTGTAATGGTTAAAGGTTTAAAAAAGAGGTCAGGGCGACCCAATTCTGAAAGGCGGTCTTTAATATAACATAGCCAGGGGATTCGGGGCGTATGGTCCAGGTACATATACTCACTCACTCCGGGCCATAGTTCATGACTCATGTTTCTGCTGCTGCAAATCCAGAATGTTGGCCATTTCAACTAAAAACGATATTGCTTCAGCTGAGACATAGAAATATAGATTTATTGTGAGTACCTGATGAATGAACTCAGTAATTCTTTCTTAATATCGCGTTGATTTGAAGAACCAAAGTTCGCAAACTATAGTTATTTTCATAGGAAAATACACATTTAAGAACAATGCTGTAGTTAATTTTTTTTAAATAAACACAGAATGTGCTTAGGTAGTGCTCAAATCAAGCAGCACAGAAATCTTTATTTGTTTGCCTTCAGTAAGACTGTCCTCAGTAAAAACTACAAAGCATTACCCCCAGATCCCTTATGGCCTCGTCCCATTCAATACTATGTGCAGAAAAAAAGGATCAAAAGAATGCTGGGACACTAACCCCGCCCCTCCCACCGGGAGTACATAAGGGGTACCTACCCAGCATTCTGTCTGTTCTTTTTTTCTGTCTGTCGACAGAATGGACTTGGATGCTGGTGCTGCTCCTGCTGGGCTGGGGTGGCGTGCGCTTCTTCTCACCTCCCCCACCCGGCTACCTGGCATTGTGGGTGAGGGGCGTTTTGTTAGTCTGCCTCTTGGCCTTCCGGGCTTGCTGGGAGGCAGGGCTGGTCCTGGCTGGAAATCCTTGTTACCAGCCCTTTGCGGCTGGTGCGCCGCCTCCTGGTTGCTTCCGGGTCACTGAGCGCGTCTTTCTGTGGCCTGGCCGGGTGGAAGACGCGCTGCTTGATGTCCAGTGGATTTCCGGAGCCGGATGTTGGAGTGGGGGGCTTGTTCCTGTTGGTGTTCTGGCCCCCACTCCGGGTAAGTCCAGCGTAGCGGTGTTTTGTTCTTACGCAGGATTGCATGTCAGTGTCTCCTCAGTGGTTGATCAACTGTAATCATTTCCTGGCCGCCTGCTTGTGATCTGCCAGGAGTCGAAGTTCACACTTTACACTTGCGGGCCTGTGATGGGACACCAATGCAGAGAATCCCACCTGGCGCAGTCCTTCTATTCTGTCAATTGGACCTGCATATCCCCTGTGCCTTGCATGCCATCTGTATGTGAAGCTAGAAAGTGTTACGGAGAGGTCCATCTACGTTTTTAATCTTCCTTCCTCATGCTGCCTGCCTCGCTTTTTGCCTCATTGCAATTTAGTTATGGCTGCAGGGTGGTAATGCCGGGGGCTTGGCCCGGGGCCTCATGCATACCAAGCATGCACTCTTAATGATTTTGGCTACTGCGGCCACCTTTGATGCTCTCCGGGCAAATTAGCTTGGTCTCCCCTGTGCCTCGTTATTTGGGGTGTGTCCGTCTGTGTGGCATTGGCTCATAGATGGATTTCACTTGTGTTCCTTTTCTCGTTGTTTCTGTGATGTCACCCTGTCTGTGTGGGGCGGAGTCACGTTTACTGCATGATTATTCTTGTTGGTGTATGACTATGACATGGATGGTCTGAGTCCTGCCTCCTGTCCCTTGTGTGACGGGCTGTTTCCGAAGGCGCCATTGGGTATTGTGCTTCATGGTGCTGCTGGGTTTGGGGCCAGGAGTCCCGTGTTTGTTGTCCCGGACAGTGCACTTACTTCGGGTTTTGTGTTTTTGGGCACATCCCTTTCTCTCCCTTGTTTGTGTGATGCATTTCCTGTGTGGTGTGGGATGTATTTGTATGATTCCTGATGTGTGTGCATCCTCTTGTAACACACAAGGTTGCGCCATGGCAACGTGCACTCCAGCCTTTGCACCAGGGCTCACGGTTGTGTGCTTCATGTCTGCCATTGGTTCTGTCCTGGTGGGGTTCACTACAGCGCAATGTCCCGGGGTTGGCCGTTTTGTTTTGCTGATCGTCGCTCGGTCTCCCGGGTGGCGGGCTGCTCTCCGTTCCTTTGGTGTAGCATGCTTTGCTTCTCCTGCAATTTTGGTGGTGGGGAGTCCATCGTTGTTGCCGTGGACTGGCAGTGTCTTTTCCATCCTGTTCCTTGGACTGCTGCCTCACGTTTGGCAGGCTCATCCAGACAGGGCTGGGGCATGTTGTTGGGCTCTACTTGGGTCCTGTCTTCTAACGCCGTTGTGCCAGTGGCACGGGCAGTGTTGCAGTTCTGTTTCTTGTGTTTGGTGGATTTGCACTGCATTCTTCTCCTTGGTCATCGGGACTGTGGTCTTTCTTCTCGGCTCTGGCGTTGCCTTCGTGGCTGCCTTGGGCTGTCTGTTGGGGTGGGGGCCTTGGTCCCGGTGGTGTCCCGGCCTCCTCTCCGGGTTTGCGGGGGTATGCCCTTGCGTATTCCGGTGGGTGCTCTGCTTTTTCCCGGTTGTGGGTTCGCGGGGGGGTGGTGATTGTTTGTGGCTGCCTCTCCTCCTGTGTGCTGCGGTCCTTTTCTGAAGTTTTTTTGGGGGGCCATTTCTTTGAGGATTTCTCGACCCTGGCATGGCCTTGGCATTCCCTGTGTCTCTGATGTGGTGCTCTGTGCACCGGTGCCTCTGTGGGTCTCTGCCCATTGCTTATCCTGGAGGATGTACCTGTGGCTGCCGTGCCGGGTTGTCATCCTGCTGCTGTTCTGCCTCTCCTGGTCCCTTTCCGTGTTACTTTTGCCTGCGCTTCTGCGTAGTTCTTCCTGACACGCTTGTTTGTGCTGCCTTTTGCCCTGGTTGTCTGCTAGCCCTGACGTTCGAGCTTGGTGCTGAAGCTCCTTGGCTGTGTCCTGGGCCTGGTTGTTGCAGTCCTGGCCTCCGGGTTTTATTGTCTGTGGCCTTTCCTCCCTGGGGATGACTTCTCTCCTGGGTGGATGTTCTGGGCACCTCATCTGCTGTGGTACCTGGGTGGATTTTGGCTTCCCCTGGGGTGTCTTTTGTTTGGCCTCTTGGCTGTTCGCTTTGCTACTTCCTTCGGCCTTTCCTCCCTGCTTCTTCTGGCCTCATCTGGTGTCAGTGGTGCTGCTGGGTGGACGTTGTTTGTTGCCTGGTTGGATTCCCCGGGTACTGTTTGACTCCGCTGGGTCTCTTCTGGCCTGTGGTGTTCTTCTCTGGCTTGTTTCACTGGGGAGGGGGGGGTGTTGTCCCTGTCCTTTCTGGTGGTTCTTTTTACCAGAGTTGTCCCTCAGCTTCTCCCTGTTCTCATGTTGTTCCGGGGGCCGTGTTTTGGTCGCTCCTGGTCTACAAGCTTGTGGCTGCTTCTGCTTGGCCTTCAGCGGTACCTACATGTGGTTGCCTATTGCCTTCAGCCTTCCTCAATGGTGGCTACTGTTCTTGGCTGGTCTGCTGGTTTCTGTTTGGTGCGACTTGCTCGGGGATGCCTGGTTGGCCTCTTGCTGCGGTCCTGGACTGCCTGTTGGGGCTGTGTTGGAGGTTCGTTGGGTGGCCTGGCTCTTCTTTGCTGGTGTCTTTTAGGTCTATGGGGTGGCTGGTTCCTCTGCTGCCGGGTTACGCTCCTTGCAGGGATGGTGTGTTCCTGGCATTGTGGCCTCTTGGTCCTGGCCGTGCCTGTTTGGGTCTGTCACCCACTTCTGTATTCCCTGCTTGCCTCCTCTTGGGTTTCGTTTGGGCGACGCCGGGACTGTTTGCTCTCTGGCCTGTACTCTGCTGGGGCCTTCCCTTCTTTGGCCTTCCCCGGGTTTTGGGTTGGGCCTTCGGGTCCTTCTGGTCGTGCGGGTTTCTTGGCTTCGACTTTGGCTTCCCGGCTGTGTCCTCAGTTGCCGTTTTATGCCCTGGGGGTTCCTCCCCTGCGCGTGCCCGACCTTGGGTCATGCTTGGCTGTGGGGTTTGGTTTGCTTGTGCGTTCCGCCCTGGCTTCTGTTGCTTCTGTGGTCGGGATGTTTTTGTGTTTCCTCTCCACTGGTGGGTTGGGGTTCCTTGCTGTGATGTTTGGGCCTGTACCACTCCTTCGGGACCTTGGGGTTGTTGGCCCTCTGTCTTGCTGGCCTCTGTGTGTTTGCCCCTGCCTTCTGCTTGAGCTGTTTGGGGTTGTCTCTGCCTGGCCTGTCTCTGGTTGGGCTTGTCTGTTGTTGTTGTTGGCTCCCTTGTGGTTCCCTTACTGTGGTCTTGGGTTCTCTGGATCATTTGACTGTCCAGTTGCGCTCCTTCTGTGGTGTTTCAGGTGTGCCTTCTTCGGGCTGTGGTTTCCTGCTCCGGTTTCCACCGGTTTGCGGTTGGGGTGTTTTGCTGGAGCTGTGTTCTGAGGTTCCTGTGGTTCCTCCTGTTCCCTTTTCCTCTTTGTTTTTCCAGGTCTCTTTGTCCTGGTTGGTTGCCCTTGTCAGATCTTGCTGCTCGGGTTTCCTGGAGGTGCTGGTTCCCTTGGTGCCTTGTTTCCTGGTCTCTCGGGGCCTGGTGGTTGGCTTCCGGGGTTTGTTCTTTCTTCCCCGGTACCTTGTGCAGGGGCTCTGTCTCGCCTCCCGGGCAGGGTGCTGGTGGCCTGTTGGTTGGTGCTGGCCCTTTTTCTCATGGGGCCTGGTGCTCTTTTGTGGGGTTCCAGGGATTTTTCCTCTGGTCTCTCTGGGGTCGGGTTGTTTGCTTCCCTTCTCCTCTGGTTTGGTCTTGCCGTTGGTGGGATTTTCGGCCTTGTTTTTCCGGGGGTGACTTTGGTTGTTTTTGGCTGGGGCTTCGCTTTTCTCTGGCCCCCTTGTCCCCTGGGTTTTTCTTTTCTTTCCGGGGCCTGTGTCATGTTGCCCGGTTCTAGCTTGCTGGCCTGGTGGCTCTTGACCTTTCTCTTTGGGTAGCCTCCTTTCATGTTATTTTATTCTTGCCACGGATGGCTTGTGTGTCCGTGCTCTCCCCTTCTCTGGTTGCCTGTGGGGTGTTCCTGCTGTGGGCTGGATGGCCTCTGTGGTTGTCGGACTGGTCATCTGGTTGTTCTCCCGATTGTTTTGTTGTGTGCGTCCGTATTTGGTGGGGCTCCCTCTTGTCGGGGCTCTGCCTTAGATTTCGCCGGTTCTGCCTTTTGCTTTCTGCCGTTGCTACCTTGGTGTGGTTTCCTGGGTTGGCTTCTGTTTTGTTTGGGAAGGCTGGCTTTTCTGCTTTGGTATTCTCCACATAGTATTGAATGGGACGAGGACATAGGGGACCTGGGGGTAATGCTCTATTACTTACCGGTAATCTTCATTACTCCGGGTCCCATTGTCCTCACCCATTCATGCGCACCTCCCTCCCTCCCTCCCGGACGGCTGGCCATCCTGTTGGGAGCTTGGTTGTTCAGGCGGAATGCCTGGTAAGTCCCCCTTATGTACTCCTGGTAGGAGGGGCGGGGTTAGTGTCCCAGCATTCTTCTGATCCTTTTTTAGGTTATCTTCACATAGTATTGAATGGTACGAGGAGAACGGGACCCGGAGTAATGAAGATTACCGGTAAGTAATAGAGCATTATGGCAGATGTAGCCCTTGCATCTTCTATTTAATTTTCAATCTTCATTTAATAGTAAAGCCTGAGCAATTGTCAATAAGATAAGCTCCCTTTATTTAAGCAGTTCATTTTCACCAAGGCAAGATGTGTTACTTCCATTGTAGCTCTTCATAGGGACTCAACCTTATTAGGCGGTGCTGACTGTGAGGTCTTCAGAACAATACATCCTCCAGCAAAGGAGCAACCCCTTGGCTCTACCCCAATCAATGCTTGGATTATTTATTTATTTTTAACACAACAATCTTCAATCATTTATAAAATAAAATAAGAATGGAAACATAACACTGGATCAGAAAGTGACAGCGTAGAGTGATAAAAGTTAGGGGCTCAGTGATAATTTTGGGAAATAGGAAGGTATTCACACTTTTGCATAAACTAGTGTGGTTCCTCTTTTCTCCGATTTTCAGTGGCAGAGTTCTAAAAAAATGGTCCAGGTGCTAAAAATCTTCCATCGCCCTTCATTCTGAGGCACAGATGTGGTACCATAATAAGTCGAGGTTTTTGGAGCAAAGTGCTCCGGCAGGGACATACCAAACAACATTGCCCATCCAGAACAACAGAATTTTCGTATTCTACAGGTTTAAAATAAAAAGCAAAAAAAGGAAAATGAACTCGGCCATTCAGCAACCTTCATTACATCAAGCAAATGTCTTCATGCCCAAAAGACATTACTTCCTGAATGTGCAATATAATCGGACCTATTCATACCTGCTTCCAACATAAAAAATGTCATCCATCTTACTAAGGTGATCGCTGAGAAGTCTAAATATGGTTTCCTGAAATAAACTGACAGCTGATTTTCACCAATGTCACCTAATATTCAATACCCTTTTCTCAGACTCCTTCAAACAACTGACCACCCGCCAAGCTGGATGATTATGAAAGACAGGATATGAGATTGAAACTGAAGATGTATTAGCTGCATTAGTAACCATAAAAGATATGCAGCTGGTGTAGAAACTCGAGAACTTACCATAGCTCTAACATCTGACACTCTGAACAATTATATTAACTAAAACAAGAGTGGCAACATTGTAGATAATTGCTTCATTTTCAGACACAAATGAGATGGCTAATTTCTCTCATATCTCAGTACCTTACATACCATGGAGTCCTATACCTTGTTCTCCTTGATCTCTTTAGATGAATTATTTTCATAATTCAATACTCCAACCCCATTTGTTCTAATTGACATATCTGTAAGATAACAAAAACGTCTTTGGTAAACGAAGTAAAGATTATAGATCACAGCAGACACACCCATACTTATTGTATCAGCACTTATTCGAACAGGAGTCTAATTCAAAACTCAGGGCCAAAACACGGAAGATCAAGAAAATAAATGTCTTCAATTCTTCTTATTGTTAAAAAATGTCTCAAAACATATCCGTATCAGTTGTACATTAAAAACAAATAACAAAAATGTCATCAATTTAAAATTCAGAC
The DNA here is from genome assembly GCF_964261635.1 of Lissotriton helveticus. NCBI lineage: Eukaryota > Metazoa > Chordata > Amphibia > Caudata > Salamandridae > Lissotriton > Lissotriton helveticus. The sequence goes on along the minus strand of NC_136059.1, from coordinate 1,140,104,937 downwards.
ACAAGTAAAACAAATCATTAGTAAATGTGATCAAGAAAAAACAATCAAAGTGTCTATCTACATGATAAGAAAAGAACAAATTACACCATCAACAAGACCTATATGCACAGACAACAACATAATGTATTGTAGGGAATATTCTAAGAACAAAGACAGTACATTTTGTCATAGACACCACCCATCCAACTCAAAATGTTGGACCAAGAACCTGATATGTTGCACCAAGATGAATATCTGAGGTTCAAGTCACTCTCTGGATTGTGTGTCCAAGCGTTGACGCGTTTCGATGGCCACAAAATAATTAAACCATCTTTTTCGAGACCACATTTACGATTCCCACAAAACTTTTTAGACGTCAATGTTAGATTGTGTACCTTGTATAACAGGCTTAGTTGTTGATCAGGTGCCTAAGATCTACACAATGTAGTGGGATAAGTTCACTCCTTGTATTAGACCTGATCCAACTCTAGTATAGAGGATCAATCTTGTATAGAGAAGCTGACCACAACCATATTAAGCTGTCTTATAAAAGCCTCTTTAATAGGGGATCATGTACCTTTGGTTTACCTATGTATCAAAGACTAAAGTAAGCCATGCAATCGTGTAAGGTTAATGTTTAACCTCTGCTTTTGAACATTTTGTTTCAGTTCGATCTCCATTGTGTTGGCTAAAGTTTTTGCTTGATTTAAAATACTCCACTATAAATGTGGCTACTGCCCCTTCTTCCATATTAGAAGTATTTTATATCCTGTGGCACTTGTAATAATGTGAATGGGATATGTGCCACGTTTGTGATGGAATAAGCTCTTAGCCAAACTCGAAACCACATCCTAAGTGGTCTTCAGCATGCAGCATTGTTGTTTTGCTTAGGTTCACTATTCTGTCAAATTTAAAACAGCTGTAACCTCTTACACTTAAGCCTGTATAAAGGTGATGGTGCATCTTGTATTAGATTTTAACAATGGTCTTGTGCCTTTCACTTATTGCATTTTCTACTTAGCTTGTGCAAGACGCAAGGTAATTACCTAATGGTCCTCATCACCATACTATATGGCACTTACAACAGATAGGTCAAGGTTAATAACCCGCCAATTTAAGTTTAACTTGTATCAATAAGGTGTCCTGTTTACAGGGCTGCAGTAAGAGGGTAGAGAAAGGGTCTCCTTCTCTGTTTTTAAATCCAATTAGGGAACCTGGGACAATGTTCCTTTAGGGATAATTGGAAAATCATATACTTTTAAAATAATTCGACATCCATAGCGAGCAGCAGATTCAACATCAGAACCTAAAACTACAAGAGTTTTACTGATTTTGGTGAAGGCAAAAAAAGCAACAGAATGAAACAGAAGATAACAATTTTATACAATCTATTTCACTTTTACTCTTTATTGTAGTTATCTAAACTTAAGAAAAACATCCTAAAATAACGGATTAAAAATGTAACCCACTACCCCACCCATTGTATACAACCGATTTAAAGTGTTATCACAATGTGTGAAAAATGTTCAGCATTTCGTTGAATGCACAAATAAAACAATCTAGTAGTAGCATAACAGCAGAATTATAACAACAATACTTTTATCGCTTTATCTTTCAACTCAGCAGATTATGGACATTCAAACATTAAATAAACTAGGATACCGAAGTCACCACCCATACAAACACAGGCCCTTTCGCTCCGTTGGACTTTTTATATAATCGTTTGCAATAACGGGTAGGACACATATCCACTCTCAACCTAAGGTGCAGTTTTTCTGGTTTATTATTATGGGACTGCAAAAAATATGATTGAAATTCATACTTCCAGTGTATACTTGTATAATGAATAGCTGAAAGTCAACTTTCCAAATGTTTCATAATTAACCTAATTACATACACCTTCATTAAAATGAGCAAGGCTTTTTTTAAACAATTATGGCGAGGCACCTGGAAAGATCAGTATTAAGGAAAGCAAGTATTCCACCAGTACCCCTGTCAGACCTTTCCCCATACAAAGTGCTGTGCCACTAAATCAGCCTCTTTTTTATTCCTAAAAGGCACAACCTAACACTGTGTCAATGTTTTCTGACATCATAAAAAAAAATGGGTCACAAAGTACGAAAGAGAGATCAGTCACAATTCTCTATTATCAGTTTTCATCAGAGTTGCAGGTGGGAGTGATATTTTTCGCACCACATTTTCCACCCACTGAGATAAAAGAATATACTGGGCCTACCTCTCCGTAGTACCAGCCCAAAGGTTACCTGCATGATGTCTAACATTCTAAGCTTTCAACATTGAAACAAGCCGCCACCATACAAATAATCAAATTGATAAGCAGCCTCATGCTGGTTATACCAGAGCACGAAGTGGCATTAAAGCACATGACTCAGTGTGAACTCCCATAAAGCAATTAGCCCAAGTATCTAAATGCGGAACCTGTTTCAATATCTAATCCATTTAAGGTCTGAAGCGTTTTTTTTACCCTTATCCCCAACCTAGAATCATAATTATTGCTTTGCTAATGTTCAAAATGGGTTGACTAATTTTAGCAAATGTGCATAAGGAATACAGCTGTCCTTGCTGTACTCTCAAGGTCAAATCAATTAAAGCTGCATTGTTGGTGTGCTTAACCGAGCTGGCATCAAAGACTCAACTTTAGGGGTGAAAACCCAAGGAGACTTGGCATGCATGGGGGAATCACGTATGTTGCATAATACTGGCACTAAGATTCAGTTCTGCCACAAACCATTTTCTAAACGCAGATTGTCTAATGGTATAACTAACCAAGTATGTAAATGTAATATTGATCATTGAGTTGCTCTAAGAATCCCCAGTTTCAACACAGGGGCATAGGACCCTATCAAATGCATTGGCATATTACAAAGTACAATGTTACAAATGTACATTTAGGTGAGAGTAAATAATTAAGTGGCACTCGGATAAGTGTAGCCAATAAATGATGTTACAAACCATAATGAAAGTATTAAAAAAACACAAACTGAAAAGAAAGGAAAGGGAAGTCAGATAAAATAAGGAACACAGAAAAACGACATTGTTTTAGTGCACAATCTGTAACTAACAATTCTACATTTTGATCCCAAGACCGTGAACTTTTATGTCAAGACCCATGTTGTAAGAGAAAGAGAATTAAAACATTTAGTAAGTACAAATCCCTTGAGTCATCTGATTTCAGCTACATGATCCATGTCACCCATCTAATGAGAGTAGCTGTAGATACTGTAGAATGAGTTTCAATAAAGGACATCAGTAATAGGAAAGAAGATGATCTCGGAGAAGCTCGATATTCGCATTCTTAGAGAAATCATACAATGCAAAGCTTTGGTTTGCAAAGCTTTGGTTGAAGCAGAAAAGCAGGAAATTCCACTTGTGAAATCAAGGTCCTAGGGACTGATTACAAGTTCGGTGGTCTTCGAACCGTGCCACTCGCAGAGGCTGTCCACTGTCTGCTGGATTACGACTTTCAAAGTCATGCTGGCGGTGGGTCACCAGCTGCGACAGGGAGCCGTAGTTCCCTGGTGGTAGCACTGCAGAGGCCTAATGTAACATGCTGAGTGGAACTGTGATAGAGTGACTTCATATTCAAAACTGCTTCACAAGCCGTAACTTAAAGGTCACCACTAACATAGCCTGTAGCTAGGTCACAGGATACACTTCGATGTGCATAAAAGCTAACACATGTCGATAGAAGTTTCAGTGAGCTATATGCACACTTTCAGGTGCATATGCTGACATATACATCCAGTTTTTCATATTGAGTTAAATGTCATGTAAGTGCATACAAAAGAGGACAGCTACTAATACATCCTCACAGACAGTGTTAGAACCATCTAAACCTTCACACACATGCACAGATACAGCTCATGTATTTAGCGCTAATAGAGGCAGTGACACACTCACTTAAATAACTTAAATAAATGACACGCCAAAGAGACAATCCAGCCCATCCATTACATATAGATTTAAAGAGCCATACAGTCACAAACCGAGCCAACAATGGGCTAAGAAACTTTACTACATATAGAAACCCACACAACCAGTGACATACCCATTCACAGACCAACAAAAGTATTCATACATCTATCTACACATTCATAGAGCTACTCACACACCCACTCACTCACTCCTACAGCTACTTACACAACCACTTACCCATTCATCTACACATACAAATAGTCACTCACCCATATAGCGACTCATATAGCCACACACTCCCCTATACAGCTACTATACACCCACGTATTCACCTATACAGCCTCTCACAAGCATACTCACCCATACAGCCTCTCAAAACAGCACCTCATTCACGGATACAACCAATCACACACTCACTCACAACACCACACAATCACTTACATACCCATTCAAACTGTCATACAAGTACTCACACATCTGCTCACTCACCCATACAGCCACTGTCACATACTCTCCAATACAGTCACTCAAACACCAACTCACTCAACCAAAACTCCCACTCAAAAAGCTACTCACTCACCCATACAGCACACTTACATACCCAGTCACTCACTCATACAGCCATTCAAACACCCACTCACTCACCCATACAGCCACTCACTCAGCCACTCACCTACCCATACTGCCACTGACATACCTCCTCACTCACCAATACACCCACTCATATGCCCACTCCCACACTTACCCTTTCAGCTATTTATACACTCAGTTCATCACTCATACACTCACTCACATTGCCAGTCAATCACACATTATGTTGCTCACATACCACTCACACACAACCACTAACATATCCACTCGCTCACCCATATAGCATCTACTCACACTCACTCAGTCATGCATCTATTCACACATCCTAACATACATCCATATTGCCACTGTTATGCCATCTACTCATATATATTCGCACTTATGCACTTGTCACTCAGTCACACAACCTTGGGATACCCACTCATTAACACATACGAACACTCTACATCCATCCACTTACCCAGAGAGGTGCTCATGCACCTTCTCACTCACATACATTCCCATTCTCACAGGTAGTCACTCACTCATACAAAAATGTGTACACTCTGTCACACATCCGTACAACCACTCACACATACAAAATCACAATTACAGTAACTCACATACACAGTCAATTACATATACACTAACTCACATACCAAAACATATAATAAGATATAATCACACCTTTACAAACATACATATAACATGTAACTAATCTTTATTTAACCAGAATAGGCCGTTCTAGAACAACCACTTTTTAAAAACAATATTGTGAATTTGTTTGGCTTTTCCAAACATTTTGAAGTTTTTCGAGTGTTTTTTGTTGAAAAATAAGACAACAACACGCACAGAAAAAAAGCTGTGCTTTAACACAATTTTTTTTTAGCAACGGTGGTTATTAATAGTGTTAAAAAATGTTGCTGGAAATTATTCTCCAACACTAAGAACTAACTTGCACTTTAGGCAGAAGATGCCAGCTTTTGCAAAATCAGGAAAAATGGCTGGGATGTTCCCAGCTTGTCCCAGGCTGATTTCCTCCTGAAGCAGTTACCCCTTCCTGCTCCTTCAGCTTTCTGAATTCTGCTTTTTCAAGCCACGTGCTACACATTGTAGACAGGTGTTTGTTCATTGAGGATGTACCACACGAATATTTTTTTATTACTGCCCCATGGGAGCACCTTGAGACAGATTGTGCATTTCACTTTTTGGGCATTAACATTTTCAGCCCCTCAGGGATGCTGAAAAACTCCAGCACTATACTTGAGCAAAATGTTGCTGGCAGCCATTACAGGTCTCTGGTACTTAGCCCACTGTCCTGAAGTTTAAAACAATAGCATACGCGGGCAGGGTAGGGATACCCTGCCCCCTCTAGTCCTCATGGGGAGGACCCAGAGGGACACCTACCCCCTGGGGCCTAACTACAAAAACATCAGCAATTTTTGCTGAAAGCCTGAGTGTGGGACTCCTACGTGATTGTGGCAAAAAGATAAACATAATGTGGTCCGCATTCTAAAATAGAGAGGGAGTGCTGCCCCCTCTACGAGCCATTATAGGCCCCCCTCCCTGAGCAATTATAGGCCCTAGGAAACCCACACCCGGGTCTGTCATTTAAAAAAAAAGTGGAGGTGGCCAGGCTGCCCCCTCCCCGAGCCTTCAACAGGGCAAAGATTCTTTGTAGTAGATACTGAGTATTGTAAGTAGCCTATTTGTGTATTTGTTGTGCTTTTAACCTCCTTCCAGTTAATGGTAGAAATGGGTGTGAAAGCAATAATGGATCCTGGAAAGCTATACATTTTAGGAAAGTAGACAAAATTCTGAATTCAGCAAGGGATCATTTGTGTAGATCCATCAATGTTTCTTCATTGAAACTGACAGTTAAATATAGGAAAGATTGTAAATTAGTTGAAAAAACTCAGCCTTTTGTGTCAACGTTTTCACCTGTAACTTCTTTTAATTATGACAGCTCTTTGAAAGCAATATACCGTTACATCTGCTGGACCTTCTGGTTGTGAGGACATATAGGACTTGTAGGTTCACCAAGAACCAGACGAACCCAGAGTTAAAAACTGAGCAGCAATTTGCACTGGCTTTTTATTATGTACCAGGTATAAAGCAATTATTGTGGGAAAATGTATACATGGAAAAATCGCTATGAAAGACACCTATGTATTTCTGAAATGGGAACAAATGATAGAGTTTAGAAACAGTACATTTTCGAAATTGGGAATACTCATACTAGCATAAGAATTATCGGTCATTTTTCAAAATGACTTCTTTTTTACACATTGTCTTTCATTTGGAAGGCAGAAATGCATCATAAATCAATAGGTAATAACAGTTGCCTTATAAATCTGAATTACCCTAAGTCTCCCGATAAAAATGGTACCTCACTTGTATGGGTAGGCATAGGGCCCACGACAGGAAATGGCTCAAAACCCAACGTGAACACACCACATTTTCCCTTTTTTTGCGAAGTGTCTAGCTGTAGTTTTTGAACACTAGCTCTGCCCGCACCTAGGGTACCTAGCAAATGTGTGGGTCGGCCTAATGCCTGCGACAGGAAACGGCACAAAACGCAACGTGGTCACACCTCAATTTTGCAGTGAAAAATTACCCTTTTTTGGCACAGTGCCTAGCCTTAGTTTTTGAACCCTAGCTCTGCGGGCACTTAGGAAAACCTAGCAAACCTATACATTTTTGAAAACTACACACCCAGGGAATCCAGAATGGGGTGATTTGACTGCCTCGCACCAGGTTCTGTTACCCAGAATCCCTTGCAAACCTAAAAAATTGTCCAAAAAAACACATTTTCCCCTCATTTCTGTGGTGGAAAGTTCGGGAATCTGCGTGGATCCACAAATTTCCACCCACCCTGCGTTCCCCAAAGTCTTCAGAGAAAAATGGTTCATCACTTGTGTGGGTCGGCCTAGTGCCCGCAACAGGAAAAGGCGCAAAACGCAATGTGGTCACACCTCAATTTCGCAGTGAAAAATGACCCTTTTTTTGCAAAGTGTCTAGCTATAGTTTTTGAACCCTACTTCTGCCGGCACCTTGGGAAACCTAGCAAACCTATACATTTTTGAAAACTAGACACACAGGGGATTCCAGGATGGGGAGACTTGACTGCCTCCCACCAGGTTCTGTTACCCAGAATCTCTTGCAAACCTAAAGAATTGCCAAAAAAACACATTTTCCCCCACAAATGTTTGTGGTGGAAAGTTCTGGAATCTGCGTGGATCCACAAATTTCCACCCACCCCGCGTTTCACAAAGTCTTACTAGAAAAATGATACCTCATTTGTGTAGGTCTGCCTAGTGCTTGCGACAGGAAATGACGCAAAACGCAACGTGGTCACACCTCAATTTCGCTGTGAAAAATTACCCTACCTCTGCCGGCACCTAGGGAAACCCAGCAAACCTACACATTTTTAAAAACTAGCCACACAGGGGAATCCAGGTTGGGGTGACATGACTGCCTCCCACCAGCTTCTGTTACCCAGTATCTCTTGCAAACCTAAAAATTTGTCAAAAAATACATTTTCCCCAAATTTCTGTGGTGGAAAGTTCTGGAATCTGTGTGGATCCACGAGTTTTCACCCACCCCGCATTCCCCAAAGTCTTCCGGGAAAACTGGTACCTCACTTGTGTGGGTCGGCCTAGTGCCTGTGACAGGAAACTGTGCAAAACCCAACGTGGTCCTACCTCAATTTCGCAGTGAAAAATGACCCTATTTTTGCAAAGTGCTTAGCTATAGTTTTTGAACACTACCTCTGTCGGCACCCAATAACTCTAGCAAACATATACATTTTTTAAAACTAGACACCCAGGGGAATCCAGGATGTGGTGACTTGACTTCCTCCCACTAAGTTCTGTGACCCAGAATCCCTTGCAAACCTATACAATTGCTAAAAAAACACATTTTCCCCATATTTCTGTGGTGGAAAGTTCTGGAATCTGCGTGGATCCACAAATTTCTACCCACCCCTCGTTCCCCAAAGTGTTCCGAGAAAAATGGTACCTCACTTGTGTGGGTCGGCATAGTGCCTGGGACAGGTGACCCTTTTTTGGCAAAGTGCCTAGTGGTAGTTTGTGAACCCTAGCTCTGCTGGCACCTAGGGTACCTACCAAACACACACATTTCTGAAAAGTAGACTCCCGGGGGCGTCCAGGGAGGTATGTCTTGCGTGGATCCCTCAACATTTCCTTACCCATAAACCCCTGCAAACCTTAATTTTAGCTGAACAAAATGACTTTTTTCAAACATTTTTGTGTGGGAAAGTGCGGCATCACCCGGCTCACACAAATTTCCTACTACCCAGCGTTCCCCCAGGTCTCCCGATAAAAATGGTGCCTCACTTGTGTGGGAGGCCCAAGTACCCGTGACAGGCAAGGGCCCAAAACGGAGTGAGGCGACATCAAAATTGCCTATCTCAAAACCACCTGGTTTTGCAAGGGGGGGTCACCTGGGTTTTTGGCCCCGTACTCGGTAAACATCTAGGGAAACCTACCAAACCCCACACATTTATGATAAGTAGACACCCGGGGGCTTCCAGGGAGGTATGGCTTGCGTGGATCCCCCAACGTTTCCTTACCCAGAATCACTTGCAAACCTCAATTTTGGCTGAAGAAATCACTTTTTTCAGACATTTTTGTGTGGGAAACGGTGGCATCACCAGGCTCACACAAATTTCCTACCACCCAGTGTTTCCCCAGGTCTCCTGATAAAAATGGTGCCTCACTTGTGTGGGAGGCCCAAGTACCCGTGACAGGCAAGGGCCCAAAACGTAGTGAGGCGACATCAAAATTGCCTATCTCAAAACCACCTGGTTTTGCAAGGAGGTCACCTGGGCTTTTGGCCCCGTGCTCGGCAGCCATCTAGGGAACCTACCAAACCTACACATTTCTCAAAACTAGACACCCGGGGGCATCTAGGGAGGTATGGCTTGCGTGGATCCCCCAACGTTTCCTTACCCAGAATCCCCTGCAAACCTAAATTTTAGCTGAAAATATCCCTTTTTTCACACACTTTTTGTGTGGGAAAGTGTGGCATCACCGGGCTCGCACAAATTTCCTACTACCCAGCGTTCCCCCAGGTCTCCCGATAAAAATGGTGCCTCACTTGTGTGGGAGGCCGAAGTACCCGTGACAGGCAAGGGCCCAAAACATAGTGAGGCAACATCAAAATTGCCTATCTCAAAACCACCTGGTTTTGCAAGGGGGGTCACCTGGGTTTTTGGCCCCGTGCTCGGTGGCCATATAGGGAAACCTACCAAACCCACACATTTCTGAAAACTAGACACCCGGGGACTTCCAGGGAGGTATGGCTTGCATGGATCTCCCAACGTTCCCTTACACAGAATCCCTTGCAAACCTCAATTTTAGTTGAAAAAAACACTTTTTCACATATTTTTGTGTGGAGAAAGCCGCGGCATCACCGGGCTGACACAAATTTCCCACCACCCAGCATTTCCCCGGGTATCCCAATAAAAATGATGCCTCACGTAAAAAAAAAAAAAAAAAGAGAGGGCTTCTGCGCTTCATTAATTTTAAGCCACCGGGTGGGCCAGGTCACGGGGGTATTTAAAAAATGTATAGCGGGGGCCGGCGGGGGCCCCAGCAGCCCCGGGGACTACTACCTCCCCGGGGCTCTCTTTTTGAAAAAAGAATTACCTGTGTGGGGGGGCTCGAGTCCCCCCACATGCCGCGGGGACCACCACCTCCCGGGGCTTTTCAAAAGTTGGGAGGGGGGCTGTACAGCACCCCTACTGGAGCCTTCAATAGCCCTTGGGACCGCCACCCCCCAGGACAGGCTCCTGCAGTGTCCCAGGGTGCCCACCCCCAGACACTGCTGTTTGCTATGGTAGGGCGGGAGCATGTGTCCCGCCCTACCATAGCAAACTCTAGTTTGGATTTTGGAAGAGAGAGTAGGGAAACCTGCTCTCTCTTCCAAAATCTCAAGCAGTTTGCTTTTCCACACAGGGATCTGCATGTCAGCAGTTCCCCATGTGGAAAAGCAATGCCGGCTCCCGCAGGTTGCGGGGAGCCGGCGGGACCGTGGGGGCATTGGGGCTCCCCCAACGGTTCCCAATGAAGTGGCCAGGCCCCGGGATGGGGTCCCCGGGTCAAATATAAATGAATGGTAGGAGCCGGGTTTTTTTCTGTACATTTGGAGTCGCGCCCCTAGTGCGGTGCTCAGTGCCCCCTGGTGTGAACGCAAGAGGTGCGTGACTCCCAGCATGACCCCCTGGTGTGAACGCAAGGGGTGCACAGCTCCCAGCACGGCCCCCTGGTGTGAACGCGAGGGGTGCGCAGCTCCCAGCGCGGCCCCTTGGTGTAAATGCGATGGGTGCACATCTCTCAGTCGCGCTGGCTGCGCGACTCCCAGCTAAAACATTTAGGATTTTGTTATTATAAACCTAGGTTATATGTTAGGATATTGGGTGGCTCTAAAAAGAGCCCTTGTGTTTATTGGGAGATTTTTGTAGGTATATGTAAGTGCCGATGCAGAGTCTTAAGTTGTTGCGAAGGACTCTGTTTCGGTTATCTGTGAAATGTACACCATCACTCCTGTAGATGCCATCCATATAAAAACGCAGATTGTTGTTGTATGTGGACCCCATACTATGGTCTCTGAGATAAACAGAAACAGCTTTATTGACATTTTTTCTAGCGTTCTCAATCTGTGGACAGTGCTCTTTTGCATGGGTCAGTATCAGATGTAAAAAAAGTTAGTGATGAAATAGAGTTTTGTTACTTTGGTCCTGAAGAAGAGAGTAGACAAAGTGAGACATTGATAGAAGTAGGTGTTGAAGAAAATGAGGAAAATAGTAGTACAGAGAAGTTTGATGAAGAAATTACAAAGTTTAAGTTAATTTCGTGTGCACGGCCAAATTATAATTGTATTTGTTATCTTTTACAAACTACAAAATAATACAAAAATCTCGTAATAATTAAGAAAAATATATATATATTTATTATACTTAGAAAATAGCATTTAAAAACATTTGAAATTCACTGAAAAAACCATAGGTTTAAGCACGTTATAGTTAAAAAAAAGTCACTTAAAAACCTTTGAAATTCACTATAAAAACCATAGGGGTCAGGGAAGTTAGAGTTAAAAATTAGCATTTAAAAAACCTTATAACTTCATAGAAAAAACATAATTTTCAGGTATGTTATAGTTAGTTGGTAGAGCTAACTATAACTCGCGCCCCTGCAATGCACTGCTGATGACGTCACATATTACATCACTCATGACATGGTCAGTGACATCACTGATGATCTCTCAAATGACATCACTGATTATATCATCCATGTGATAATCTGATGCACCTCTTCACACCCTATTTTAACCTTTGATACACCCACTGTAAAATACTGACTACCATTTTCAAAAACAAATCAATAGCAGTTACTATATAACCACTGACTACTTCCTAGTTATACACACATTCATTTATTCACTCATACAATAACTCATACATGCAGTCATTCATCAATACAGTACTAATATATGTCCCGATACACCTATACAAACACTCATACACCGTCACTCATCCATAGAGTTATTGAAACACCTAGCTAGTCATGTAAAGAATCTATAGCACTGCCGTTTACTCACCTATACAGTTATACATTCACGAACCTATTCATACAGATACTAATATATACTTACTTTCTTATACAACAACTGACACAACCACACACTCATTTATCCAGCCACTCTCACAATTACTCACTATCACATATAGTCATTTATATACTCCAACACTCACATATACTGCCTTTCACATATGTAGTTACTTACACATATACCAGTGACATAAACATTCACTCACCAACACACTGATACACGCACTCACTCACTGAAACAGCGATTTCCATTTGCACTATTAAACCCATACACCCAGTAAATTAGCCACTGACACATGTAGGCAGAAAGTCACACACCACCCACCCACCTACACACACAAACACTGAGCTATCCATACAAATACTTATGCTACCAATAAGTAACCCATATAGACAGTCATGTACCTAATAATCAACCCATGAAGCAGCTTATACAACAACTGAGAGACTGATACAGACATTCACACAGTTTAGTCACTAACCCATGCATTCAGTAGGAGGCATTTAATCACTAACCTATACAGTCAGTCACACACCTAATAAATCCTCCACCCAGACACTTATACACCAACTCATTCTTCAATACACCTTGACATTAACATATATAAAATGTATTTAAACTTTACAAAAACACACAATCACTGGATGATGTCATCAGTGATGTAATCAGTGATGTCGTTTGAGATGTAATCAGTGATGTCACTGACCATGTAATGAGAGATGAAATATGTGAAGTCATCAGCAGTGCATTGCGTCCATCTGCTTTTGGGACTATTTGTGAGACTCTATCAGCGCACACACTGGGGAATACTGGTAGCACACTACAACTCCCAGGAGGCCATCTGCAGCCCCACCCACTGGGGGAGGTGTTGAACATTAAGTTTGCGCAACAAACAGCGCTACTTGGAGTCCAAGCCACTGAAGAAAGGATGTTTATCCTGAAAAGCGTCTGGCGATTGATTTTGAATGACATGCTCTGTGAGAAGGTTCCAGCTGGGCAGGTGTCTAATAAAGAATTGTGAGCAACATTTTCTCCTGGGCGTCTTCACTTCGAATGGGTTTCCTGTTTTAGTGGATATATATATATATATATATATAGAGAGAGATATATATATGGATAATATTCATACTTTGTAGGTGGGGGGTTATTGTAATCAATTCCCTATCCCAAAAAAGATTAGCAGAACATGTCCAGACTGAATTGGAGCAGAATCACAAGAGCTAGGACTGGATGTCATGTGCGTCATATGAGTTCATTTAGGAATAGATTGTCAGATATCATGAGAGCTTGGTATGCTTTGGCTTAAATTGATGGGCTGAAATAAAAGAGGACAATTAGATCACAAAGGTGGAGGGCGTTCTTTAACTCATCTATTGCTACAAATCGCTTACTCTCTGCAAAGTGCAGTGCAACTACAAATTTGGTGAATATTAGTGCATAACGTCTTTTTCACAATAGCAAACTTGTTATGTAGCTAGTGGATTACCAATATTAACTGTACTTAATAATCTGTAGGACAGGTAACTATTTAGGATGGAGGTTCAAGGGGAAATAGTATTGGTTACTGAAGCAGTATTTTTTTCCTGTAAATGATTTAATGCATTTTCAAGTAGTACTATTAACCAGTGTTTTTTTCTTTCCTCATTTCAGTTCCACCAAGTAAAAGAAATAGGGCAGGAGAGCCCACTCTGTCCAGCTCCCACAGGATTGCTGTCACATTGCACTGCATCCGAAGGGATTTTCTATAGCACTGGCAGGTCGTGCTTATTTATTTATAGTTCTTGGATTTTTTTTAAATCATCTTTTTATCAAACAATCGCTTGGTAGACCTTTGCAATAATACAGAGACAGGGTGCCATCGGGTGGCAGCGAGAAGAAGGAAATTATACAGCACGTACAATATCGTAATACAACATCTCGATCTCTAGTCCCTCTGTACCGGTACCCCTCCCATTTTACATTATTTGTTTCTGTATTTCTCCCAGGAGGTCCAGATCTTTTCCCATTTGGAGGGGTACCCTCTACTTTGAAAGACCATTTTCTTCACCTGTTCACACCAATCTATATCACATTTCCAGTCCCTAATCTTAGGGGGAGCGATGTGACCCCACATTCCCGCAATGTTTCTCTTTGCCACCCAAAGTAATGTTCTTAGATTTAACAATCACTCTCACCTATTATATCAACTTCCATTATGTATTTCGTCTTACTTTTCCTAATTTTCTCTTAACTTCCCCTTAATCTACTTAAGTTCTCAATTTCTCTACACACCATCCGCTCCTTTATACTGCCTTCCATTTCTGCTGCCTTCTTCTGTCTATCTCTAACTTGTTACCATCTTTCCCTCTTTTTACTGACTGTGGACACAAACTCTCCATTACCCCTCATACCCATTTTCATTCTATTGCCTTCTCCATCCTTAAATCCTAGTCTTCCTGATCCTTTCCTTTCCAAGCCAAGCACTCACTATTAATTTCGTTATAGTGCTGAATGGTTGGCAATGCTATTTTTAAAATGTATATGTAAACTTTCCTAAGTGAAACTTTGACTAGAAATAATGACAAGTTTGTTTTGTTTTTCATTTGTGCAAATACTGTGGTTGGCTGAGTGATATTACTAAGTGATTGTACTCTGTTTTTTTTTTACCCAGGAGGAGGGTCAGAACCACTGTCCTGTAGGGGGGCATCTGGGGAGGAGGCTGCTAGAATGAATCAAGTAAATGTTCGTTCTCAATAACAACTGTTGTATTTAAGGCATTTCTTCCTTGTGTACGCCTGCCACATTTTAAATTATCTACCACCCTATGTTTCTGGTTCTGACTTGCTGCCAGTTACATTATTAGGTAGAGTATGTGTGTTGCCAAGTTCCTACCACCGAGTGCCCACCAATACCAACAACTTATAGGCCATCCCATTATGGTACCTGACAAATTCATCCCATATTTTCTCCCCAAGCTTCTTTGTCTCTTTTGCCATCTCTCACACTGGTCCATCTTCTACCTGCCATTTACCGTGACGCATGCCATGTTACTGTTATGTCATGTGTCTTAACTTGTCCCTAGGCAGACCAGCCAACAAGGATGGTTCCATTGTCATCCAGGACGTCACCACCTACAACAATGAATACCAACGACAATTGGCGAACACCTGTTACTATCTTCCCGTTGAAGATGACCACACTGAATGCCTTACCATCAAGATCAGGTGACTGGTATCTGAAGCCGAAAGAGAAGGGTGGATCACTACACAAGAAGCAGAGTTCCTGAATAATGACCAACCACAGATTCCGTACTTCTACACCCTCTCTAAAATTCATAAGGGAGTGAATCCCCCACCAGGCCGGCCAATAGTTTTCGGTATTGAGTCTTTCCTCAAACCCCTGAGCAAATTTAGCGATTTTTTTCTGTGACCTATTGTGATGCAGGCCCCCACCTACCTCAGAGATGCAACTGATGACTTGAACTTGATACAGTCCTTTCCGACACCTGACAAAATCGATCTCCTGGTGACTTTCGATGTTGAAGCATTGTATACCAACATCTGCCAGGATGCCACCCTTGAAGTCGTGGAGACCATCCTTCCTGAATTAGACCCATGGTCATTTAAAACCCTGATCACCTTCATTGTTGAATGTGCAGCCATAGGCCTAAAAGAGAACTTTTTTGCTTTCCAGAAACAACTCTACTCAACCACAAGGAGAGCCTTTTGGAGAGTAGGGAAAGAACACCCATTGACACCCTGACATGTGTTACAACATTCACCCCGTCCTCCAACAGATGGTTATTAAAAAACATTGGGGTATCCTCGAGACAGGTAACTTCACTCCAGGACCTACTCCCCTAATTGCATTCAAATTCACTCAGAACATGAGGGACTTACTGGTGCATACCCGCCCAAGCACTCAACTAACAAAACAACCTACCCTCTGGGCCTTACCACCAGTAGAGGGACACTTTCCATGCGGTTCGTGTTTGGTATGCCATCTCACCACCGCTACCACACACATAGACCTAGGACTACAGAAGCCATGGCATCAGAAACGACACACTAACTGCAACACTTAAAATTGTATGTACCTGTTCACATGCCCTTGTAATTTCTGCTACGTGGGCATGACCACAAGACCTGTGAAGGTACAGATAAGTGAACACTGGAGCACAATCCATTGCAGGAATATGATAACCCTGGGCGTAGTGGGGCTACGCGGAGGTCCACAGAGATGCAAACAAACTCTATGGAACTCCGCTCTGCTCCGCTAAGTCACCCGCCTCCAGCCCCCTATATTAACAAGTAATTCTACATTACTTAAAAGTAAATTTAAACAACTTACCTGTACTGCCGCATCCAGGGCTGCCCTCCTCCTCTTCCTCGCTGTCTGGATAATCCTTGAGAAAACTGCACATGGGCACACGCCCGCGCATGTCTTGCGAGAAATGCTCCCTGTTTTTTGCTCCTTAAAAAACATTCATAAACATCTTACTCACTTCATGTTGTGACAGTTATAATTACATTTGAGACACCGCTCACCACCATTAGCGCTTGTCCCTTACTTCATTGCTGATTCCTAATACTTTTTAAACCTCTCCTGCTCGGTCTCCATCCCAATATGGCGCCCGCAACACCCACATGCCGGTTCCTTGCGAGGGGACCCTTCCTGCTGCTTGGGGTAACTCTCTGCAGTACTCACAAGATCGTCCCCACTCTTTCCACACACATTTGCCGCGTTATGCCCCATTCCCCGCATCACGCTGTACACTGGAGTTGACGCAGGAGCAGTCTGGTCTGTTTAAAAGCAGAAGCATCTTTCCTCTCTCCCACCGGCGACTGAGCAGCAGAGGGCAGGTAACGAGCTTGTTTCTTGGGAAGTCAATATGAGTATTTTCATCCTGCTATCGACACAGAGTAGGTGTTTTTCTTCACTTAAAAAACATGCGACAATAAGTTTATTGCAAATATGTTACTTTCAGGTATACTTCTCAAAGTTGTGCTCCACGCCGATGAGGCTTCCCTAAACGACTTTTTGGGGTAAGAGTATCTGTGTGGTTGTGTTGTGTTTCTGTTTCGTCTATTTCACGAGTCCACTACTCTGGATAATTGTTTATGCTCCGACAAGCATGCTTTTTAAAAAAGCCTCACCACAGATCACGGCTTACACGGCAAACTCAGATAGGCACTCCCACACCTCATGTGTGTGAGTGCATCTCTAACACTCACAACCTACCTTTCAATCTTTGGCAGTGTGTTGATGTACTGTGTGGGCGTAAGCACGCTTCTTTTAAATTAAAAACCACGCTCACGCTGAGATGGACAACTCAGCTCTTTACCAACATATACTTAACAAATACAGATGAGGTATATGATCTGACACGTCTTCACAGCACTACCAAGTATGATTATTTTTAAGGACAAGTGTTGCTTTCTCTTTTTCTCCTTTCTGTAGGTTGCACTTTCAAACTTAGGTGGTCGTATCTGTTCAGGTACAAAGTTGCCCTGACCACACCTGAGTCTAGGTATTACTACAGGGTGTACTGAGTGTCGCCGTCTAAAACCCCTGTAATTCACTTCCTACACTCAACCTTTTGCACAGTCCTGAAGAAATGCCTTTGGATCCACTAGGGACCACAATAGGCGTGAGACATGTTGACCTGATACCAGCAATTTTTATCACCACAAGCACTGACATACGCAGAAGGAAAATAGTTCCAACTCTGACTACCAGATCAAGAGTAGCCCTCTTGGCTCCAGTTTTTAACCATATCACATGGACCCCAGAATAACGTTTTTCAAGGTACCAGCGCAATATTTTTAACTCACTCAATTCAATTAAATTCAAATAGCTTCATTTGGTGCAAATAAAACAAACACCATAAAAGCAAACTAATACACAAATAAAAAAGACTTTCATATATTACATCAAAATCAATAGTCAGAATTAAAAATAATTTTACACATTGAGCTTTTCATGGGGATAGTATCAATATAAAATTAGTAAAGTGCCAGTGCATTAAAGTACCATTAATACAGAAATACGAGCTGCCACAAGGCATGCAAAAAAGCGCTAGTACTTAGAAGTGCATTAAAAACAAACATAAGTAGATTATGATTATTCGTCCTGTCTTTCATATAACAATACATACAGATGTGCATATTCTTTTCTCCTCCTAATTGAAAGTTGTACAAATTGAATGACAGAGCTTATTGTTTTCACGTTATCCAGACAGCAGACAAAATTAAATGTATTTTTATCATTAAAAAGTGTGTTGCTTAAAAAGAAGGGTTTTAAAACTGATTTCCGGATACCCATATAATAAGGACAAAAAAGTATAAAATGCAGAGTTGATTGTAAAGTTTTGCCATCACATGGATTAGGTGGTAATATATGACACAATTTTTCCGTTCTTTGAAAGGCAACTAAATAATGTAAGGTACCCATCCTCAACCTGGACAGGTAGAATCTATGCTTGGTATTCCGTACCAGTGTCAAATATAACTAGATGCCCCTCATGAGCGGGCGTTCACAAGAGCTAACCATACTCTGTTTTTGACTGGCAGCCCTTGTAGTGTAGTTCCTATATTCCCAATAGGCTCTGCGCATTGGAATAATATAAACGGCAGTTTAGACGTAGGACTGAGGTCATCTAGGTCTCTACTGAATATGTTAGACATAATTAGGTTTGCCAGCTAGCTCAGAGGTCACTAGAAACTTTCTCGAGTAAACAAGGAGGTGTTAACTTCCCTGAATAGACAAGAAGGGATTAGCTTCTGACAACCGCATAAACATGACAACTTTGCTCCCTCAGAATTAAGAGTATATCTCCAGAGTCGTGTGAAAACAATAGACAGCTATTTCACTCAGTCAATCGTGCATGCTTAATTTCACCAGGAGTGCAGAGAAATAGAGAGACGGGTGTTTTCAACAAAAGTTGTTATTTATTGAGCAGTCTTCTTTCTCATGCAAGAGAAATGAATTGCCACAATTGCAATACTTATCATGAAGTAAAGTGCATACAGTAAAAGTAGTATTATGAAATAATACTGTAAAAGCATTGATATGGTTTCTTAGCCATATGATACTTTAAAACTGATAAAATATATACATACATAAAAACATTGACTAACGTACTCAACTGGTGCTTCTAATATACGCCTACCCCGGTGTACCTGACCTAAGCCTAATACGTGGGAAGGAGTAAGTAAGTTGCAGTTTAAGTTAAATTGGTTTTTTGCCAAGTATCTGAATCAAGAATTCTCTTAAGGATTTAATCAGCCCCGTACCTTGGTTATAGAATGAAGGAGGTCTTGTATCTCTCTCTCAGGACTCGATCTCCCAGCAACCCGCAAGGGTGACTGGAAACACCGGAGCTGGATTTCTTGGCAAGAGAAAAGACAGCGTCTCTCTCAGTGCGTCAAATGGGAGGGTTGGCTTCCTTCAGCACTCGTATCAGCTGGACGTCGAGCAAGTAGATAGCCGCTCTGCTCCAAACCACTGTGTGTTTGCTTAAGGCAAGTGTTGGTATATTTATACCTGAGAGGTGCCGAGTTTGACGTAAGGTTGGACATAAGACGTCACTAAGAACTAACAGTTCTTTCTGGACTCCAGGAGTTCTTGTGCAAATCAAAACAAAAGCAGGGGGAATTCCCGGGCTGCTGGAGGCTTGGTTTGTTTAAAGAACGCGTTGTACTTTCTGGGAGTCTAAGGGAGCATGATTCTTATGCCTTTATAAGGGTATGTTTTGTTATAACCACATAAGGGCATGTATTGGGGATATCTAATTAGGGTCCTAGATAGATTCACAACACCCACTCCATGTATTAATGTCCATCATTAGTAAATACTAAGCAATACTAAACATATAACGATGCATGTGTGTTTTCCAACCCACCCCAAAATACATAGATTGCATTTGAAATGGTGCATGGTATATACACGAAAATGAGTATTATACTGTATGCCTTTCAAGCAGTGGTATCATTCAGATAATGCATATAAAAATATCGGCTGAATGAATTGCGAAAATTACATTTCATGAAATGGCTCTTAATACAGAAGAGATGGTCGAGACCATTTCATCACATATTTATACAATACTGTACATGTGCTAGAGGCTAAGTCAAAATATTATCTCTAGTGTCTCTAAGAGTAGAAGCTCTGTTCTCTAAGAATAGTTCTACTTTAAGCAGATTACCGTGTGCCAGAAAAAAGGTAAATATTTTGGAAATGGAAAAATAATTTCACTTTCAGGGGAAAAAATATAGTTCCAATTGTTTTCAATATTCTTGTTTATAAAAACTGAAGGCCGAATTCAGAGTTCAGGGAACGCTGTGTGCTTGTTGTTTTTAAAAGTTATTCTCGTTGTTAGGAGAGAACATCAAATCAGACAGGCTTGAGAAAAATTGGTCTACAACAGTTGGTGAAAGTTCGACCAAGTTAGAAAAAGCTGAAATTGTGCAAATGTGAGAATCATTGCTATCATCGATGTCTGGATCAGCAATGCTCACAGAAGGTCGTACCTGTGTGGTGCTGCTTTCATCTCGTACTTCACCGCCACCTAATCGTAATGGTGAAGTCTCAACGAATGCGGTCATCAGAATAGGTAGCCGCTGGGGACAACACGTTGCATGAGCCGTTACCGAACCAAGCAAAGTATCGATATCCATAGGTACTACTGATGGTAGTGTAAGACAGACGTCCAACACACATTCTTCTCCGCATAGCAGACATCGATGCACAGGTAAGACGCAATCCTGCCAGATTGGTCTGAATGAAAGAAACCAGGTAGTACTCAGATCTCTTAACCGGGCAAAGCAGAGGACTTTAGTGATCCGTTCTCTGTAACGTATGGCCAGCATCGTTTCTTCCATTGTAGCCTGAGTTTTGTCTTTTGCTTGGCTTGCCATATCGAAGCAGAAGGAACAAAAATCAAATTCCTGCTACGAGGCCCAAAAGAAGAGGCAGTCCGCCAAATACAGAATGCACAAAATTCAGGAAGATGCCCAGAACTGTTTCAAAGGGTGCTAACAGTCCCGAAAAAATTGTCTTAAATACATGTGCGATGCCACTGGTATCAGACATGTTTAAAATTTGACCTAACATTTCTACGAAATGTACGGGGCAATTTGTTGATAATAGGGTATGTATCTCTGCCGCTGACCTTGCAACTTGCAGATCATATGTCTCTTTGGACGAGGTTAAAGGCACAGTTGTCTGTAAAAGAATAGACTTGATTTTGCTTAAAGTATCAATTCGAATAGAAGAGATATTCAAAGAAGGCCATATTGCCGCCTCCATGTCTGGATTGCCGTTTGGATACAATACTTGCATACAGCAAATGACCCTGGAAGTAACGGTTACGAGATAGGCCTTTCTTGGCACCATGCCACAACAGCTGTGGTCACTTATTAGAACATAATTGCCTTTGGAAAGCTGTCTGAAAAAAGGCTCTATCTGTGTTGCAGGAGTGCCATGCAGGTGACATGAAAAATTATTTGATGAACCTTCGCAGGCTCCATGCAAGTTAATCACTATAAGAAATATTCCCCCTTGACCTCTACAATTCTAACGATATACCTCCAACACTTTTACTTTTATACTTTAGTACATAGGGGCAAACATCAACATTTTTTGGGGATTTATAGTTTTATTATTTTTTTCACTTTAGTTATATTTCATAGTGCAAAATTTCTCATTTATCAATTTGTCATATCAATTTATACATTTCCAAAAACACATTATATAAAACACATAGTACTACAATGAAATCAGTAAAAAACCATTCCATGCAGAGAAAACAAAATAGGAAAAAATTGACATTCTTACAAATACATACACCCCATTCTCATCATACATACTGCTTTCATTCCTGATTCTGCGTCTGAGGGATCGCAGATTGAAGTGCGAATTGGTACGCAAGGTCAACGCGTTTCGGCGGTATAAAACCACCTTCCTCAGGACCTTTCTTGCAGAATACTCATATATTCAAAACGATATTTTATACACCCTGCATGGTCGGGTATCTGTAACGATAAATGACATTCATTTGCATCACTTATTCCTATTAATTCATAATACTTTTACATCAATTCAATAAGTTGCGTTACCCTATGTACATCAGAAAGAAGCTACTTATTTGCGCATATTATTATTTAGTTATTTTATCTCTCGTGTAGTTAGACCTGAACCAAACAATGCAACCTCACTGCTAGTGCTCTCATCATAGACAAAAAACCTTTTTCTCATCAATTGAGACAAGCACGTCTTTAACCCACTATGAGTGGTTTCAAAATTTACATACATGTGCTCGTCGGATAAGCCATTCTCAGAGAAGACTCATGAGGTAGAGACTATCTCCTATAAATACAATTATTTCCACATTTCAATTTATGAAAGCTGTCACCTTAAGAAAGATAGGCAAAGTCTTAGTAAATAGTGTACCTTCAATTTATCAATGGACTCATACCCAGCTTCAGTCGCAACTTCAGAGCTTTTTGAGATTAAATTTATGGGAATTCCTGTATCAGAGCAAAAACAACTTATGTCACTTTTCTATGATACTATAGTTTAATGAAGGAGTTTTTACCTATTTGCATACAAAGCGCTTACCAATTATGTCAGGTAGCGACCCTTCCAGTAGTTGCAAATACGAAAGATTGTTGTATTCCTTTATTTTAAAACCGATGTTTATCTGCAGAAACCCAAAACAAAACAACAAGACCCAGTCTAACTAGTGCTTGGCGCTGAAAGATGCTTTAGATGTTTTACATGTATTGCCGATGTTGTTACTGACCTTATTTCCGGGTACTTTAAATTCCTCCCGAAAAAGGACTTCTACCGGCGGATGATTAACACGAACTAAGTCGTCACCGCGTCCTTCAATATTTTACTTCGGGGAGATGTAATTTATAGTTGGCTGAAATAGACGAGAGTACATACTCGTCAGGCATAAAAGTTCTAATTTTTACTTATCTATTTAGCTACTCTCTCTAATTTATCCGATTTCACCGGTTGCCACCTCTACTATACTTACTATTGCATTTTTCCCGTAGGATCCGTATGAGTCCAATCAGAGTGCCCTCGTGACGCTCCGGTAGCCTGGAGTGTTACCGATCTACCTTAGCTATATATGAGGTGTTTTGGCGCCACGGGGCTGATCACATGGTCGGAACCATGGCGGCCATTATTGAGTGGTGTTAAGTTGTATTTACCATTCTTCGGTCGGATGTATATCGTCACTGAGAGCGCCTCAGATACGGTCACGTGATCGTAAAACAGAACAGCCATTACTGAGTGGTATTCTAATCGATGTTTACATTTTGCCATCCCCATGCATTACAATTTTAGTAAAAGCATTATTTTAGTGTTGGTGGCAGGTTTTTGTAGGAAAAGGAACGATATAACCATTAAAAGTGAATACTGTTTATTATTTCAGATTACCAAGAATTTAGTCACTCAAATTTGGTATCAGTGGGATGCCATTTCCGGAAAGGATGTGATCAAATTTATTAGAGTTTTATTTATTTATCAAGGGAAACCAGAGTCCAGCATTTGGACAAAAATGGAAATATCCTGCATCACTTTTGTGTGATGTACTGCAGGCATAATAACACTTATCTCTCGATAACATTTTCAGTACTTTTTTAAGGTGTTTAATCTGTCTGAGGGAGTTATTCTGTCACATACCAGGAAATATTTTCGTTAAGGCCCCTTCTGACACTATCAAAGTAAAAAATCCAAAAGCATTCCCGCTTTTTCCTAGTTCTTTCAGGTAATTCACCTTTCCTGCATTGGATTTTTTCAAGAATGCACCACTTCAATTCTGACTCATTATGGTTATGATCTATACAATGTTGGGTCAGAGGTGATGTCAGCTTGTTCGTTCTTACTGACGATTTATGTTCGCTAAATCTTAGCCTGAATTCCCGTCCGGTCTCATCTATGTATGCCAACCCACATGGGCATACAATATAGTAGACAATATTCTTACTGCGACAATTTGTAAATGATCTTAAAGTAATCATTTTATCATTGTGTAGCAGACTATTACCTGTAATCGCGGAATCACAAGCATGACAATTGCCACATCTGTGATTGCCACGAATCGTATCTCCATTCGTCAAGGTTGTTTGTTTCTCTACTGAGACAGTTTTCCTTCTGGTGTGAACCAGACGATCTCTCAGATTCTGATTGCGTCGATATGTCACCAATGGTTTCTCTAGATTTGTTTCGCTTTCAACCTCCAAGATTCTCCAGTTTTTATTGATTATGTTTTTAATCTTATAATTGAGTGTGGAATGATTTACAACACATACAATTTTGTCTTGACTCCTGTTTCTCTTATTTTTGAGCAAGACATCTCTGTCGTAATATCTCGCCCTCTTAAACGCTTGGCGAACTAAGCGATGGGGATAACCTCTTTCTATTAGTCTTTTCTTTAGAGATTTGCTGTGATTGTCATAGTCTAAGAGGGATGTGCAATTTCGTCGAATACGAAGGAATTCCCCGAAGGGGATAGAATCCTTCTGACAATGGGGATGAAAGCTCTCGAACTGGAGAATAGTGTTCTTTGCCGTTGGTTTTCGAAAAAGACTTACTTTTAGAGCTCCATCCTTCCCTTCAATCGTGATGTCCAAGTACTCGACTCTTTCCTGGCTATAATTAGAGGTAAATTTAAGATTTACATCACTAGCATTAAGCCAGAGAATGAACTCTTTCAATTGTGTAATCTCCCCATGCCAGATAAAAAAAATGTCATCGATAAAACGTCTCCAAACGGAGACGTTCTCGAAAAAGGGGGCATTTGGGTTAAAAATGTTTTTTCTCTCCCACTCACCCATGTAAGTGTTCGCCACCGACGGCGCACAAGAAGCGCCCATGCTTGTGCCCTTTATTTGCTTAAAAAGGTTTCCCTCAAATTCAAAAAAATTATTCAGGAGCACAATTTCCAAGCATTGGATGATAAATTCATCTGGTCTGTTTTGGGGATATCTCTGCAGTAAAGCAGAAACTGCTTGTAATGCTTGACATTGAGGTATGTTGGTGTACAACGCCTCAATGTCAAGCGTCACGAGGATGTCAATCGCAGGATCAAATGCCAGGCCCTCAATTTTATTTATCATGTCACCTGTGTCTTTCACAAATGACTCATATTTCTGAGTTAAGGGGCATAAAAAGGTGTCTACATATTTAGATAATGGTTCGGTGTTGGAACCAATGGTCGATATGATGGGACGTAGGGGTGGGTTGATTTCATTTTTATGAGTCTTAGGGAGACCATACATAGTTGGCGTGATAGGACAGACTTTATTCAGAAATTGCAATTCCTTATCACATATATATCCATTAGTGAAAGCTTCTTGTGTCATTTCACCAATTGACCCACTTAGTCTAAGTAATTCTCTGGTGGTTGCAGGTCTATAATGTTCTATATTTGATAACATATCTCTCATTCTGTTATCATAGTCCACTCTATCAAACACCAAAATACCACCTCCCTTATCACAGGGTTTTATTACCAAATTCATGTTATTTCCAAGGTCCCTGAGTGCCAGGTTTTCCTGTTTCGTAAGGTTATACTTGAACCTCTCTGGTCTGGTTAAAAGTCTATTTACATCTGCCAGGACCTGTCTTTCAAAAATCTGAACTTCTGGGCCAACCATATCCAGTGTGGGCGAGAAAACGGATGGGGGTTTGCAATTAGAAAGATTATCTTCCTCATCAATTAAGTCTCTTCCCTGAAAATATTTTTTCAACCTGACCTTTCTAAAAAAGGCATGAAGATCAACATGTAGTTTAAATTTATTCAATGCAGTGAACGGAACAAACGAATGACCTCTGCTCAAAACTGACGAATCCTCGTCTTTTAGTTGACTGGATGAGAGGTTATAGATAGGAAGGGTATTATTGACTAGCCTATCTTCTCGTATGTCCCCTACCACCAATATTGCTGGTTCCTGGTCTTTACATACCGTTGTTGAGGTTTGTTGGGGTCGAGGTATGTGTGTTCCCTCTGTGTTGTTGCCAGTGTACTTGTCTGCCCCTGTAAGGGCCCCTCGATAAAAAAACCCTGTTGTGGAAGTTGCGCTGTCCTTGTCTTCCTTGAAAAGGTCCAGAATTATACCCCCCTCCACTGGGGCCGGGGTTACCAAAGTTATCACTGTCAGACCCTGATGAACCAGTGTCAGAAAAATTAGTATAGTTTTTTCTAGGCGGGAAGTTCGGTGGGAACTCATTAGAGTTGCCTCCTTGATAGTAGCTTGGGTTTAAATAAGGATACATTTTCTCCTTAGAAAACCACCTCACATCATTTTTCAATTTCTCAGTTTTTTTGTTTGTTAAATAGATTTCAAAGTCTTTCATGTCTGTTTGTATTTTTTCTAATTTTTCTTTAGCCTCCTCTACTGCATCTGACGATTTTAATTTTTCCTCTAATTTTTGAATTTCATCATTCAAAGTGATAAGAATGTCTCTGGCCGTCTCTATAATTAATAACATCCAATCTCTGGAACAGCGATTGGATATCAGAGACCATCGTTCTAAAAAATTTCGGATCTCAATGAATAATGCTGGAGCATTCCTTACTCTAAGGCCAGTTGGAATGACCCCTGCTAGTAGATATTCCCGCATATAATATGCGTGTGATTCAATGCGTCTAGCTCTCTTCCTGAGATTAAGTACATTCTGCCATTCACTGTTGTCACCTAAGGTGTTGCTAGTGGTATTGTTTTTATCTACCACATGGCCCAATAATGAGCTGAAATCAGCATCTGAAAATCCAAAGGTTTCCATATTTTAGTTTTTACAAAAAATGCTCAATAGCAAAAGGAAGTGCCAAATAATACTCACTCCTCACAACTATTTTTACAAAAAGTCAACAAGATATGGAATAAATGATGAAGATATTGCTTCGTGTCCAATAGAGAGCAACAATGATACTGCACTGCTCAGAACATGTCAACCCACAAGAGTAGATTATCCGTACGTCAGCTGATCAATCAACTGAATCCCACAGTTCAACAACCGCGAATGTATTAACATAAGAATGGGACCCCCTCTATATTTACTACAATGGTCAGGGAAAGAGAGGAAAAGCAAAACACTATAAGAAATATTCCCCCTTGACCTCTACATTTCTAACGATATACCTCCAACACTTTTACTTTTATACTTTAGTACATAGGGGCAAACATCAACTTTTTTTTGGATTTATAGTTTTATTATTTTTTTCACTTTAGTTATATTTCATAGTGCAAAATTTCTCATTTATCAATTTGTCATATCAATTTATACATTTCCAAAAACACATTATATAAAACACATAGTACTACAATGAAATCAGTAAAAAACCATTCCATGCAGTGAAAACAAAATAGGAAAAAATTGACATTCTTACAAATACATACACCCCATTCTCATCATACATACTGCATTCATTCCTGATTCTGCGTCTGAGGGATCGTAGATTGAAGTGCGAATTGGTACGCAAGGTCGACGCGTTTCGGCGGTATAAAACCACCTTCCTCAGGACCTTTCTTGCAGAATACTCATATATTCAAAACGATATTTTATACACCCTGCATGGTCGGGTATCTGTAACGATAAATGACATACATTTGCATCACTTATTCCTATTAATTCATAATACTTTTACATCAATTCAATAAGTTGCGTTACCCTATGTACATCAGAAAGAAGCTACTTATTTGCACATATTATTATTTTGTTATTTTATCTCTCATGTAGTTAGACCTGAACCAAACAATGCAACCTCACCGCTAGTGCTCTCATCATAGACAAAAAACCTTTTTCTCATCAATTGAGACAAGCATGTCTTTAACCCACTATGAGTGGTTTCAAAATTTACATACATGTGCTCGTCGGATAAGCCATTCTCAGAGAAGACTCATGAGGTAGAGACTATCTCCTATAAATACAATTATTTCCACATTTCAATTTATGAAAGCTGTCACCTTAAGAAAGATAGGCAAAGTCTTAGTAAATAGTGTACCTTCAATTTATCAATGGACTCATACCCAGCTTCAGTCGCAACTTCAGAGCTTTTTGAGATTATATTTATGGGAATTCCTGTATCAGAGCAAAAAGAACTTATGTCACTTTTCTATGATACTATAGTTTAATGAAGGAGTTTTTACCTATTTGCATACAAAGCGCTTACCAATTATGTCAGGTAGCGACCCTTCCAGTAGTTGCAAATACGAAAGATTGTTGTATTCCTTTATTTTAAAACCGATGTTTATCTGCAGAAACCCAAAACAAAACAACAAGACCCAGTCTAACTAGTGCTTGGCGCTGAAAGATGCTTTAGATGTTTTACATGTATTGCCGATGTTGTTACTGACCTTATTTCCGGGTACTTTAAATTCCTCCCGAAAAAGGACTTCTACCGGCGGATGATTAACACGAACTAAGTCGTCACCGCGTCCTTCAATATTTTACTTCGGGGAGATGTAATTTATAGTTGGCTGAAATAGACGACAGTACATACTCGTCAGGCATAAAAGTTCTAATTTTTACTTATCTATTTAGCTACTCTCTCTAATTTATCCGATTTCACCGGTTGCCACCTCTATTATACTTACTATTGCATTTTTCCCGTAGGATCCGTATGAGTCCAATCAGAGTGCCCTCGTGACGCTCCGGTAGCCTGGAGTGTTACCGATCTACCTTAGCTATATATGAGGTGTTTTGGCGCCACGGGGCTGATCACATGGTCGGAACCATGGCAGCCATTATTGAGTGGTGTTAAGTTGTATTTACCATTCTTCGGTCGGATGTATATCGTCACTGAGAGCGCCTCAGATACGGTCAAGTGATCGTAAAACAGAACAGCCATTACTGAGTGGTATTCTAATCGATGTTTACATTTTGCCATCCCCATGCATTACAATTTTAGTAAAAGCATTATTTTAGTGTTGGTGGCAGGTTTTTGTAGGAAAAGGAACGATATAACCATTAAAAGTGAATACTGTTTATTATTTCAGATTACCAAGAATTTAGTCACTCAAATTTGGTATCAGTGGGATGCCATTTCCGGAAAGGATGTGATCAAATTTATTAGAGTGTTATTTATTTATCAAGGGAAACCAGAGTCCAGCATTTGGACAAAAATGGAAATATCCTGCATCACTTTTGTGTGATGTACTGCAGGCATAATAACACTTATCTCTCGATAACATTTTCAGTACTTTTTTAAGGTGTTTAATCTGTCTGAGGGAGTTATTCTGTCACATACCAGGAAATATTTTCGTTAAGGCCCCTTCTGACACTATCAAAGTAAAAAATCCAAAAGCATTCCCGCTTTTTCCTAGTTCTTTCAGGTAATTCACCTTTCCTGCATTGGATTTTTTCAAGAATGCACCACTTCAATTCTGACTCATTATGGTTATGATCTATACAATGTTGGGTCAGAGGTGATGTCAGCTTGTTCGTTCTTACTGACGATTTATGTTCGCTAAATCTTAGCCTGAATTCCCGTCCGGTCTCACCTATGTATGCCAACCCACATGGGCATACAATATAGTAGACAATATTCTTACTGCGACAATTTGTAAATGATCTTAAAGTAATCATTTTATCATTGTGTAGCAGACTATTACCTGTAATCGCGGAATCACAAGCATGACAATTGCCACATCTGTGATTGCCACGAATCGTATCTCCATTCGTCAAGGTTGTTTGTTTCTCTACTGAGACAGTTTTCCTTCTGGTGTGAACCAGACGATCTCTCAGATTCTGATTGTGTCGATATGTCACCAATGGTTTCTCTAGATTTGTTTCGCTTTCAACCTCCAAGATTCTCCAGTTTTTATTGATTATGTTTTTAATCTTATAATTGAGTGTGGAATGATTTACAACACATACAATTTTGTCTTGACTCCTGTTTCTCTTATTTTTCAGCAAGACATCTCTGTCGTAATATCTCGCCCTCTTAAACGCTTGGCGAACTAAGCGATGGGGATAACCTCTTTCTATTAGTCTTTTCCTTAGAGATTTGCTGTGATTGTCATAGTCTAAGAGGGATGTGCAATTTCGTCGAATACGAAGGAATTCCCCGAAGGGGATAGAATCCTTCTGACAATGGGGATGAAAGCTCTCGAACTGGAGAATAGTGTTCTTTGCCGTTGGTTTTCGATGCAAGTTAATACCTTGACACAGAAGTGTACCGCTTAGTGATTTTTTACAATTGTTACCACTAAGGAATACCTCTAATTTCCCTTCACTATAACATTTATGTGTGTAAGGTAATTTCCAGGTTGATTTGATGTATCCTTTACCCAACCTTTCATACAGGCTTGCTGGTATATACTTTTGGCAATATTTAAACTGGAAAGTTGTTATTGGGATTGTAATCGTTCCATGTTTTATCCATTCAATAACAGGTCTCTCTGACATTGTCAATGGTAATCTCTCAAGTTTTTCAATGCTCAGAATCGTATAGTCTGCTCCTTTTTGTGCCAAACTGATTTGTTTATCAGTAAGGTTAAAGATAGAAAACAATGACGTTGTGTTGATTAGACGCCATGGCACGTAGCCTGAACGCAGGTTTTGGAACGTCCAGCCTAGCTGTACAATAGAACGTAATTGGGACTGACCATGTTGTAACATTAGGAAGTCCTGCTTTATTATATCAATAGCAGATGATACAATGCTGTCCAGTGAATAAATTCTGGAGGACAGAGTCGTTAACCCATTGACCACTACAGAAAGGGATTTTTCCAAATTTATACGATCAATTTCTCGTATTTTTTCTGCAGTTTCAAGTTGCGTCACCTTCCAAGCTTTGTTGTAAGCAGCGTATATACCGGCGTATATGAAACGTTTTTGACGCTGTTTGCGAGGTCCCAGTATGAAATCTCGCAAGTCAGCACCTTCTGTAAGTAAAGTCAAGTGTTGCTTAATTTCTGGCAGTGTGGATTTCTGTAGCCACTCAAGGCATAGTTTTCCTACACTATATGTTGTAACTATCCCTGGATGTTGTCTCTGGGAATATCTTGGGTCTGGCCTGTCCTTTTTGAACCACTGTGTTTTGTTCAGGAATCTATCTTGACAGTTATTTGTGTCTGTGGGCCAGATCAACCATTTTCTCCAATCAGGATTTGTTCTGTTTTGGTGTAAAATATGGGATCAGTCTATCTCCACATCTGTAGTGCTATTACTATCAGGTATGGGCTTCGAAATAGACGGTTTGTTTAAGTCTTTTATCTTGGCTAAACCAAGACAGGTTGTCTGTTGAATGGTGTCATTCAAGAATAGTATCTGTTCTGGGATCATGCAGGCTCTAAATAATGCTTCTTGACCTTGTACCTTCCAGTCTTTTGAACCCCAGATGGTTTTTGTTTCAATGTTCTTTTTCCAAAATTCAAAACCAAATGTAGACATTTTATCATCACATTTTTCAGAATTAATCAATTTAGTATTTGTCAACATTGTTTTCATTCCTGTCTTATTTAACATTTTAAAATAAAACGTTTCTGGATCACTGTTGTTAAACCCTGAGAAGTATGTAAATTTCTCATAAAAGGTTTTCGATCTGCCTTTTGGTGGTGTTGGACAATGTTCCCATTGATTATAAGTTAAAACATTTCTAGGTTGAGCAGATTTATGCAAATAGTGATGACCATAATGGTTAAAACAGTACATTTCTTCATAGTTAGATTAACTCTGTAAATAATCATGGGGCATATTACCAACAACTAGCGATAATTATCGCTATGTTGGCTTAGCGGTAATTTTTTTATCGCCGAGCTGCGGCGATTTTTATCGCTTAGGAACCTTGCTATTATCAAGGTTTATCTACTAAGCGATAAAAATAGGCCGAAATGCATGAATATCGCTGAAAAGTCAGCGATATTCATGCATTACTGAGCTAATGCTCTTAGCCATGTTATCCACCTACCATTAGATAACATGGCTAAGAACTGCTCAGGGGCAGGTGTTAGCTTTTGGAGATATTCGCGCCTAGCGCGAAGGTCTCCAAAAGTTGGTAATAGGAGATAGCGATGTTAGCGACTGTTTCCAGTCGCTAACATCTTGGGACGCCCACTTTGCATGTCATTAGTGATAAATTTCACTGACATGCAAAGTGGGGCCCAAGATGGTCGCTATCTCCTACTGGCTGTTGCTAACTGGTGTTAGCGACAGCTAGGTAATAGGGAGATCATTTTATCTCCGCTTTCTTGGCTTTTAAAGCCTAAAAAGCGGAGATAAACCCCCTTGATAATATGCCCCCATGTTCTGTAAATTTTGATGACATTGCTAAATCTGACATCATATTATTAATATTTTCAAAGTCCCAATCATCAGAGAAAGTACTTGGGGGCATATTACCAAGCAATAGCGATAATTATCGCTATTGCTTGGTTAGAGACAAAAATGTATCGCCGACCTGCGGCGATTTTTATCGCAGATAAACCTTGGTATTACCAAGGTTTATCGCAAATGCGATAAAAATCGGCCGCAATGCATGAATATCGCTGAAAAGTCCGCGATATTCAGGCATTACCGAGCTAATGCTCTTAGCCATGTTATCCACCTCCTATTGGATAACATGGCTAAGAACTGCTCAGGGCAGGTTTTAGCTTTTGGAGATATTCGCGCTTAGCGCGAATATCTCCAAAAGTTGGTAATAGGAGATAGCGATAGCGATGTTAGCGACTGTTTCCAGTCGCTAACATCTTGGCACGTCCACTTTGCATGTCATTAGTGATAAATTTCTCTGACGTGCAAAGTGGGGCCCAAGATGGTTGCTATCTCCTACTAGCTGTCGCTAACTGGTGTTAGCGACAGCCAGGTAATAGGGAGATAATTTTATCTCCGCTTTCTTGGCTTTTAAAGCCAAAAAAGCGGAGATAAACCCCCTTGATAATATGCCCCTTGGTGTCACAAAGTCACTTAAGGAAACCTTGAATTGATGTGCATATTTCAAGAGCTCAATCGGGCCATAGATTTCATAATCCGTTTTGTCCCATGCTACCCCTCCGGGTATTGGATTGGCTGTAATGTTTACTGATGACAGTTCTCTTTTTTCGATGTGTGAAGATCTGTGAGGCTTTAGGACCAAGTTGATGTTCTGACTTGCTGTGTCCATTGTACTATATTTTCCATCAACAAATCTACCCAAACATAAAACCATGATGAGCCAAAGTAGGAGGAAAAGTACACCTAACACAATCCAAAATTCAATCCATGGTGAAATCAGATATGTTTCTTTGAGTTGATGAAAGAGTTCAGTCATTTTTTCTTTGAAAGTTTTGGTTGCTGGCGTTTCTTCATGTTCACTTGGATCATCAGAAAAGTCATTGAAATTGATGAAGTAGCCAGATGCAGTTCTGTCACTTGTTGGAATTGCTTCCGGATTTTCATTAGTCTTTGCATTTTTCTTTGTTTCATTAGCATAGTCTGAGGCTACATCATTGTAGACAGGTATTTCTTGACGAACTGTTGCAATTTGGGTTTCAAGAGGCACAAGTTTCATGGCTTTGTTGCATAGTCCTTTTTTATTCACTGCAGGTTTATCAAATGTGATTAGTCTCTCAGTTTGAACCTCTTGGATTGTAGCAAGATTTGGTCTTCTGCTGTTTCTTGGGAGTCCACTGGGCCTACTACTTATTATTGGCCACATGATTGTGGTTTTACCAGGTCGATGGATACAACTCTGTTCTCCTTTTTACCAGCAAGGGGAAGTAGTACTACTGATCTTGTTCCGCTGACAGCTAAGACAGGTACTGCTTTTCTGTAAGAAGGCCCAAATTCCTTCTTCACCGCGATCTTTTCTCTGACTAGATCCCCAATCTTTGGAATCCAGACAGGTCTTGCTGGGACAGGTGGTTTCTCTTCAGTGGCTGTTGGCTTTAACTTCTTCTTGTTTCATTTAAGTCCTGTAAAACAGCCAAACGATCTTTGATATCAAAGGTTTTTTCTTTTACCACTGAAGTCTGACAATCTAAGTCCTGGATTTTCATTCTAGTGCCGAACAATAGTAAGGAGTGATACCTTTTAGAGAATTTCTTGGCAGATTGTTAAGACTACGTTGGACACTTGTTAGATGTTTGACCCACCCATCACCCAAACCTAATACCCTCTCCGTTATAGATTGCTTTATGTCACGGTTTTTTCTTTCCACTACCGCATTTCCCTCAGGATGGAAGGGAGAAGAGTACCGCAATGCAATGCCCATGCTAGTCATGGCCTCCTTGTAAGCTCGAGAGCTAAACGCAGGACCCTGGTCAGAATGTAGCATGCCAATTGCGTATGTGCCGATAAAGACTCGCGAATCTTTTATAACAGTTCTGGCGTCAGCCGAGCGCTGGGGCCTATATTTTAGGTGAATCTAGTCTTAATAATTATGGGAACGCATTTCTCCGGCTGGATTTCTGCATATAGATAGCCTGATGCTTTCTAATAAAGGTGTCCTGGCAGTAGTCTGGTCCGGTTCACAACTGCGATCTCTGTTGCAGTCTTTACAATCCATTGCAAAGTTGTAAATTTGCAGGCTCATCCCCGGCCACCAGTATTCTGATTGTAATCCTTTTAGAAATTTCACGATCTCTTGGTGCCTCAGACCCTGGCCCATGTGTGCTTCTTGATTCAAGTAAGCCCTCCGGTTCGTGTTTGGAATTACTCTGTCCCCCAGTCCAGGGATTTGAGCAAAAGGAAAGGAGTTTGCATCAATTATGTATGTATTACTGAGTGGATAGTTGAGAGGTAATGCTGCATAGTCGCCTTTTAATGAGGCTTTTACTGCCAGCATGGTTTCTCCATCTATGTGTTTTTTAGAACGCTTTTTTGTGGCTACGGAAGCCGGTTGAACCGCTGCGGCTCTATTAGCCAATGAATTCCCTGCAACGTGAACGCCATCACGTTGATGACTCAATGTATGTATCACGTGAGTCTTTTGTAGTTCTTTCTGTAAAAGAACTACTTGTTCCCAGAGCTTTTTATGCTTTATTGTGGCACCTGTCTCATCTTTGTAACCGTTTTTGCACCCAAGTCTGCATGTCATTATTGTAAGACCGGACGCAGAAATGCGAACCGCACACTATTAGTGTGGGGAATTCACGATCGGCATTTTCAAGCGCCATCTTTAAAGATCTTA
This sequence comes from Lissotriton helveticus, assembly GCF_964261635.1. Lineage (NCBI taxonomy): Eukaryota > Metazoa > Chordata > Amphibia > Caudata > Salamandridae > Lissotriton > Lissotriton helveticus. Next base: position 1,140,069,710 of record NC_136059.1, on the reverse strand, counting down.
TTTCAGCTCGCTGAGCTGTACAGTTTCTGAGTGATTCAGTTTTGGTGATTAACGGTCTGAATTTACCTAAGCGCCAGCGACCTTTAACCCCTTGCACGCTGATGACGGAACCGCTCCGTCATCAGCTGCGGGTGCGCTGTGCTGATGACGGAGCGGTTCCGTCATGGCCCGCCCCGCTCAATAGAACGCTCATGCGCGGCGCGAATTCCGCGCCTGCGCTGAGGGTTCTATTGAGCGGGGCGGGCCATGACGGAACCGCTCCGTCATGAGCACAGCTCAACCGACGCTGGTGACGGAGCGGTTCCGTCACCAGCATGCGGCCGCCGTGCGGCCGCCCCGCCCCCTTAGCACTGCGGCGGAATAGCCGCCACAGTGAAGGGGTTAACAATCGCGCACGCTGCATTGTAAGATTTTTTATCCACAACGTAGTGTTGTGCAAATCTGTCTGTGTAGATTACGTAGCTGTATTGTTCGAGAGGCAGGATTTCGGTCTAGATCTTCTAGTTTTTTCATTTTTGGATCAAAAGCGTGTTTCACGTCTTCTGCAGCAAGAGAATTTTCCCATTGTATCCATTTTGGGTCTAATGCCATAGCATTTGGAATGCATGGTGTTGTTACTGCCTCAAGGGATGATTCTGCTGTTAAAACGGATATGGTTCTCCCTTGGACTAGGGTTCTTTCTTTTGATACAGCCGTTTGAACCGCAGTTAGAATTTTTTCAGTAGAACTGAATTTCATTTCAGCTTGTGTGTACAAGTGTGATTTATAAGCTATCGGTACCGTTTCTCCCTCATTAGAGGTCAGGTACGTGAATCCGCATCTTCCTGGGATGACTCGGAAATACAAGGTTGCGTTCATTTGCGCGTGTTTGCAGTTTTGTTTTAGTTAACATGTCTGTTTGTAATGATCTTAAAATTTCTGTGTGTTTCTGAGTCCAATTAATTGGTTTGAAATCAGGTTTTATTAATTCATAGAGAGGTTTAACCCTCTCTGCATAATTTAGAATGTATGTTCTTCCGAAATTCAGGAAACCTAGAATTGATTGTAAGTTCTTCAGCGTTTTTGGAGCTTGGAGTACTGCACATTTCTCTACGAAATTGTCTGCTAGGCTTTCGCCTTCACTTGATAATTCATATCCTAAACACAGGACAGTTAGATGGGCAATTCGTGACTTCTTAAAGTTGAATTTATACCCTTCAGCTGCGAACCCAGGTATTATGGTGTTCACTCTTTTCAAGTGTGTCTCCAGGTCGTCGTCTGTAAGATAGATGTCATCGACATATGATAATGCCTCATCATCATACATTTGTAGTAACTCTGTTACCCTTGCTGAGAATAATCCTGGGCTATTCTTGAATCCCTGTGGGAGTCGACAGAATTGTTTTTGCGCTCCCATTGTTGAGAAAGCGGTCAAATACCTGCTTTCAGGTGCAATGTTTTGACAAAAGAAGCCATTTGAGATATCTAATGTCGTTTTATATTTTTTGCGCACAATGTTATTCATTAGTGCTGCACTGTGTGAGTTTTGTACTGCAAATGTTTTGCAGCAGGAGTTTAGGTGTCTGTAGTCCAAAACTAGACGATATGAATCGTCTGGCTTGGAGACAGGAAACAAAGGATTGTTCATTTGTGAGGTGCATGTTTCAATCACCCCCTGATATTCAAGTTGATCTAAGATCTCCCTGACTTGTCTTTTAGATTCTTGCTTAACAGGATACTGCCTTAGTGCAGTTGGTTGATTTTTTAACTGGATTTTATGGTGAGGAGAATCCTCATACCATCCTACATGATTTTTATATAATGCAGGAGCTTGGGCCACTGCATATTTTCTAGCACATGTGTATTTTTTATGAATTGGAATGTGATTTGAGAAGGCAGGCATAATCATTTCTTCCCCATGAGGGCACTCCCTGACAAACTCTGGTGGCCAGTCTTTCTCAGCTAACAGGATGTCATAGCCTTTTGAAAGGTTATCCCAAAAGAGACCCCTTACTTTCCTAGTCTTGTCCCCCTCTATACGTAATGTTATTTCATATAATTTATGGGGTTTGCTAACTCTGGTATCTGCAGTTTCCACTTGAATGTATTCATTCGTGTCCACTGTCTCCAGGAGATTCATCAGGATCTTGCGAGCTATGGTTACTTCTGATGCGCTGTCTAGCATCGTCTGGGCCCACTCTCCGTTTTTCAGTTGAGTCCTCAAAATTCTCGGCATGTTTTATTTTAATACTAGTGTTCTGCTTGGGTTCTCAGATTAGATAGAACCAGCTCATCAGAGCCTCACTGACCCAGCCAGAACGTTACCCTCTGCCCCTCCCTAGGACCTATTCACAACAGGTATCTACCCCCTAAGGACAGGGAATTCCTAAGCTACATACCCTGCACCTCCTATAATCAACGATCTCGCGGTCCCATACGAACCCAGACCTCTCTACCCAGACGGCAGTATCAGAATCGGCGGCCTCGCGGTCCCATTCGAACCCAGACCTCTCTACCCAGACGGCAGTATCAGAATCGGCGGCCTCGCGGTCCCATTCGAACCCAGACCTCTCTACCCAGACGGCAGTATCAGAATCGGCGGCCTCGCGGTCCCATTCGAACCCAGACCTCTCTACCCAGACGGCAGTATCAGAATCGGCGGCCTCGCGGTCCCATTCGAACCCAGACCTCTCTACCCAGACGGCAGTATCAGAATCGGCGGCCTCGCAGGCCCTTTCGAACCCAGACCTCTCTACCCAGACGGCAGTATCAGAATCGGCGGCCTCGCGGTCCCATTCGAACCCAGACCTCTCTACCCAGACGGCAGTATCAGAATCGGTGGCCTCGCGGTCCCATTCGAACCCAGACGGCAGTATCAGAATCGGCGGCCTCGCGGTCCCATTCGGACCCAGACCTCTCTACCCAGACGGCAGTATCAGAATCGGCGGCCTCGCAGTCCCATTCGAACCCAGACCTCTCTACCCAGACGGCAGTATCAGAATCGGCGGCCTCGCGGTCCCATTCGAACCCAGACCTCTCTACCCAGACGGCAGTATCAGAATCGGCGGCCTCGCGGTCCCATTCGAACCCAGACCTCTCTACCCAGACGGCAGTATCAGAATCGGCGGCCTCGCGGTCCCATTCGAACCCAGACCTCTCTACCCAGACGGCAGTATCAGAATCGGCGATCTCGCGGTCCTATACAGACCCAGACAACCTACCCAGACGGCAGCTTATCCTATGATTACCATTATACAAAGGGATCGATCTTACTATTCATCAGGGGTATAGAACCATAGTATTCCCGAACACACAAGGGTTGCCAATTTAGATAATGTGCAGTATGGTCGCTAATTCAAGGGGCTCCTCTCTCCCTTATTCAGTTACCACTTACCTGATCAGGATTAGCATCTGTTCACATAGCAGCATCTGACTAGAAGAATAGGTTACCCTCTCATACAAGAACACACAGCACATGTCGGTTCACTAAGAACTGGGGTACTTTATTTCCCATCGTTATAAACAAACACATAACACCACACTACAACACATAGCCTGCAAAGAAAAGTAAAAGATTAGGCTGTACACTCTAATAAGAAAGGGTCGACATCACCTTATTAATATGAAGTCCACAGTCAGCAGTCATCTAGGTTCCCTTCTCGTCTGGGCTTTGGTTCGTCTTGAAGTCACACCTCCGCAATCACGGATACACGGCTGCACCGCTATGCGCTGTTCCCTTCACCCTTCTCCAAGCCCCTGGGACCTTCCTCTCATCAGCTACTCTCCTTCCCTGGCTGGTCTGCTAGGAGAGTATATGTTTCTCGATTCTTCTCCGCCTTTAGAATGGCGTCTGTCTTCCCTGGAATAAGTGATAGGCTTTCTACTAACAGCCAGATGCCGCCTACAAAACTGACTGCCCAACTATCTCGGGCTTTCACTAATATAGAAGCGTGTTTCTTCATGGAAAATTCCAGCCAGTAACCTGCCGCCCACCAAATTCTTGTACCTCCCCGTACCAAGGACACGTTCCCAGCCGGCCGGCCTGATGTTATGTCTTCGGTATGAAGAAAAATACAATCCTTCGACAAGGGCCGGCCTGAACCGGTTCTCTCCAAGCGAACAACACCTCGTAACTAAAACATTACACTTGACCTAGAAGCATCCCAAGCTGCCGGGGCAGAAAGAAAGATGGAGTCTCTCCCATTTGAGGCCTACCAGGCCCGAATTCAGCATAACTCCATGGAAAGTATACTAATACCCTAACTAAAGGACGAATTATCCCTAATACTAGCGAATCTATCCCCTAGCCTATATGTATAAGCCCTAATCTAGGGAGGAGGATACAGAATCATGTCAAAGTGCCTTGTAAATAGGCTCTATCCACTACTCTAACCCTTACACTGGAATGATAAGATACTGAAGTCACCATCAATCACCTTTCCTCCAAAGAGGGCCGGGAGAATCGAGCAGAACATTTCACCCTTGACTTCAGTCTATTATACATTCATCAAACAGAACTAACATCTGTGGACGAGTAATATGAAACAAAACTAACTGATCTATGTCTAGTACCGGGTTTGCAGTATTGAAGTAGAGAAGGAATACACTGAATGAAGCAACAGATAGCAATTAGAATGCTAATAGTAACCAGAATCCCCCCTAATATTTGACGCAACATATGTAGATCAGGTAGCCAATTAAAGAGCCAGTCAAACCAGCCCTGGTCAATGTGTTTTCTAACCTCTTCCGTCAAGTCGTGAAGTTTATCTATGTGAGCCTGAATGGATTTCGTATGGTCAGACAGGTTAAAACAGCAAAGACCCTCAAAATCGGAACAATCATGTCCATGTTTAAGCAAGAGATAATCAATAGCCGCCCGGTTCTGCAAGATAGCTCTACGTTCACCCTGGGCGTCTAATAGTATGTCAGACAAAATCGTAGAAGTATGATTAATGGATTTTACCATCCAGCAGGCCATTTTCCCGATAGACTTGGCATTATAGACCGCCAAGGCAGGAACACCAACAATTGAGAAAGCTAAGCTAAGGTATTCAGATTTGGAATATAAATGCATAGACGAATCACAGTCCTCTTGTAGCATTACAGCATCTCGGATCACACGGGAATTAGCATGGGGATGTGAGGAAAACATCAACAAACTCAGTCTGGTAATGGCACAAGGACCTCCGGAAATGTTCGCGGGAATATATGGCCAGGATGTATTACCACAAGAGAAGAGCCAACCAGAGAGTAGCAGCATTGTACGGTAATGACTAGGGGTCACCACTAAACTCTTACAAGTCATATTATTTTGAACAGAAGTACATGATTTCGGTGATCTTCGGAAGCATAGAGTCCTTTCATGAGCTGTGAATGATGTAGCACCTTTCAATTTTAAACGCACACACTCAGAAATAGCATTAGGGTCACACGTAAGAAAGAAGCATAAATCACCCTGCGTGATATTATAAGTTATTATCTGGGACTGGATCAAGGGTGTTGAATCGGACACCTCAGTACATAAAGGGCAGTACTCATGTGTAGCAACGTCTCCCAAAAGGACATTAGGACGGGCATTCGATACATTGAAAATATGGGCCAAAGTCTCCAATGAAGCAGGGACAGCAACTAAACAAGTCGCTAGAATGTCAGTCACTGACCGCATCGGCGTTAAGCAAAAATGAGGGGCATTGGTCGCCCGCTTGGCTAAAGTAGTCCAAAAGTTCGATGACGAATCCCACGCAGCAAAGGAACGCGGCATCCGGGTTCTCAAATCAGCCCGGGTTGATGGGTTCCCTCCTCTCCCGTCGTAGCAGTCCAAAAGGAGTCCAACGCCGACACATCCTGCAGCAACAGTCCAGAGAATGATCTGAAAGAAAATCAAATAAAGGCATTATTCATTCTCATAGGTAACATTTGTCAGCTGGGACAGCTTCCCAGCTATCTTTCCCTGGTCTCATGACAAGAACCGTATTGTCGTGACCGGTTGCAATGATTTCAGCTTGTTCAGGGGGATTCTTAGGCGATTGCACCCAAACTCTAGCTCCAGGATTATCCGTGGAGCCGAAACCTTTTTGTCCTCGTACAGTTAGCAACATTGGGGCAGTGCCTTTTGTGATCTCGCCACTGAAAACAGGCATTATCAACAATTGAGCAATTCGGTCAGTTTTATGAATCGGTAAATCAATCTCACTGCTATTCAGCAGGAGCACCTTAATCTCTCCCTGATAGTCACTGTCAATGACTCCTCCAAGCACTTGAATACCTTTTACAGCCAGCCCCGATCTAGGGGCTATTAATCCAAAATTTCCAGTGGGTATACAGACACCAACACCGGTTTCAATGATGACTCGATCTTTACTCTTTATAACAGTATCATTCATGGCATGCAGGTCTAGACCTGCCGACCCCGGGGTCGCTCTGCATGGAGCCAGTGCTCCGGGGGTAATTTCCCAGTATATCACAGGGTCACTAATTTGATTGGGCTTTGCATCGACATTTGGAGGAAACAAACGCATCAATGGAGATTCAGCATTTAGGAAGGGACGATTATTCAAAATTAACAAGGCCTGAAATAGACAGTCCCTCCAATTCCTATAACGGTCGCCGGTTAGCTTACACAGTTGATGTTTCAGCAAACCGTTCATCCTTTCAATAAGTCCCGAGGCCTGAGGATAATATGGTATATGAAACACCCATTCAATATAATTCTCCACACAAAATTCCTGTACCAATCTTCCACGAAAATGGGATGCATTATCAGATTGAATTTGGAAGGGGACACCATAATAGAGCATAATCAATTCCAATGTCTTAATTGTATTCACTTGGGTAGCTTGTTTACAGGGGAGGGCCACTAACAGGCCACTGTATGTATCCACAATGGTGCAAATGTATTGACAGTTTTTACTCATAGGAAGCGGACCAATATAATCAATTTGCCAAATTTGAGCGGGCAGTTTCCCGCGATGTAAATGACCTTTAACAATCTGAGGCACTTTTCGCTGCCTAGCATGCTGACAAATGGGACAATGCAAAATAATGTCTTTGATTAAATCTAAAGGAATATAAATTCCTCGATCAGCAGCCCACCTGCTAGTGGCTTTCTCTCCATAATGTCCTGCTTTCTGGTGGGCCCATTTCGCCAATCCTTCCATATCAGAATCTTGCATGTCCACCATTGCCTCAGCAATTTTAGATTGTTCATCTGCAATATTATGAAAAGATTTGTCAAGGGAGTCTATTGGGGTATGAGCATCCACGTGAAAGATTGTAACAGTACTCTGCGGGAGCATGTCCCAAATCTCTTGCCATAATTCTTTCCCCCACAGTTCTTTTGAATGTAATTCCCAATTATGGGAATGCCAAGTCGGTAACCAAACTGCCAATCCATTGGCAGTAGACCAGGAATCAGTAAAAATATGACATGTGCCAGGTAACTCTTGCTTCAGAACTTGATAAACAGCATAAAGCTCAGCAAATTGGCTACTTTTTCCCTCACCAGTTGTACTCAGCAACTTTTGTGTGATCGGGTTATAGGACACTGCCTTCCAATGTCTTTTTGTCCCTATGAACCTTGCCGAACCATCAGTAAACCAAACGTGGTTTCTGTCCTCCAGGGACAAATCATCAAATGGCTTACCCCACGTGACAGGGGATTCCTGTACTAAAGGTACGGTGCATTCACTCTCTGTCTCAACCAACGGTGCCCGCGCCACTTGCTCATGCAAGGATGCAACTCCCTTTGGTCCCACACGTGCCCTGTCCTGTATGTACCATTTCCATTTAATCACACTCGCCTCCTGAGCATGTCCAATTCTGTGAGTTTTCGGCGAACTCAAAACCCACTGCATGATAGGAATTTCAGGTCGCAGGACCACATCATGTCCCAAAGTTAATTGCTCGGTATCCACCAGAGCCCAATAACATGCAAGCAACTGTTTCTCAAAAGGTGTATAACGCTCACCAGCATCAGGTAACTTTTTAGTCCAAAAACCTAACGGTACTTTACTTCTGCCTTGTTTCTGCCACAAACTCCAATTTGCATAAAGGCCTTGTACAGACACATTCAAATCCACATCACCATCGCACACAGGCCATAAATCCAAGGCATACTGAATCGCTTCTTTTGCCAAACTAAACGCATCTTGCTGTGGTTTACCCCATTCAAACGCATTCTTTTTACGAGTGACTCGATACAAGGGGGCCAATATCTGACTCAAGTGAGGAATATGCTGGCGCCAAAAACCAAATAAGCCAATGAAGCACTGGGCTTCTTTCCTATTCCTTGGAACTGCAAAATCAAGAATCTTTTGTTTTACTTGTGGGATCACTTCTCTGTGACCTTCATGCCAATTAATACCCAAAAATTTTACAGTCTGGGATGGACCTTGTAATTTATCCGGGTTGATTTCCCATCCTTTTTCACGTAAACATTCAGGGATTTTATCTAATTGGGTCTGAACTTCATCTTGTGTTTCACCTTGAATCAGAACATCATCAATATAATGACATATTTGAATTTTCGAATGTACAGGTACCTCAGCCAAATGCTCTGCCACCAGCCGGTGACATATCGTGGGACTATGCACATAGCCCTGGGGAAGACTTCTAAACGTCATTTGACGTCCGTTCCATGTAAAACTGAATTGTTCCTGGCATTCAGGGGCAATCGGAATTGAAAAGAAAGCATTAGCAATATCAATGGACGCATACCATGTACCTGGATGCTTTTGAATTCTTTCAATTAAAGTGACAATATCCGGTACTGCGACAGTTAAAGGGGGCGTATGTTTATTCAATTCTCGATAATCAACAGTCATGCGCCAGGAGTTATCACTCTTACGCACCGGCCAAACAGGATTATTCCAGGCAGAGGTAACCGGAGTTATAACCCCTGCATCCACCAAATCCTGAATAGTGGTACTAATTTCTTCATGGCCACCTGGGATACGATACTGCTTCTGGCAAACCACTTTTGTCGCCTGGGGAATCTTTACGGGGGGCATTCTTAAACGACCAACCCGTACGGGTCTGGATGATATATAATGTTTAGTTCCAAATTGATAACATCCATCATCCAAATGTAAAGTCATTCCTTTCAAAATGTCAATTCCAATGATGTACTCTACAAGGGGCACGACCAATACAGAGTATTCTTTTCTAGGAATCCTGCCTATTCTCATTTCAATTGTAGTTTGTACTGCGGGAGTTTCCTTTCCACCCAAACCAGTAATTGTAAAAAATTGGCCTTTAAATTTCTTTGATTTTCCATGAATAAGAGTGGCCTCCGCTCCTGTATCTACCAATGCTCGGGCCCTTTGAATATTACGATGTCTCCAAAAAATTTCAATATCTACATAGGGTCTATTATCTCGATGAGCCCATCTGTGTACGGGAGCTTGACCTACTTCCTAGTCATTTTTACTGCGTTCTGTCAGCCAATACAAATCAGGATAAAGGTTCTCACGTTTCTCAGGTATCAATATATCATGTTCATATCCATCTCCCTTACGAAATGGATTCCTATCCTCCGTATTGTACTGTGAATTTCGATCGGAAAATCTGTGTCGATCCTCCCTCCTCCTCAACTCAGGGGACTGATCCCTTTCATCTCTGCGTCGGTTGTTACCATAATCATCTCTCCCCCTTTCTCTCTCCCCCTCTCTCTCTCTCTCTCTTCCACGACGAGGGGACACATCACGTACATACCGTCGATCATCACGACGATCAGAACGCACACGATGGGCGTCATCACCGCTGTCATCAGAACAATCACGATCACACTCATTCGTCCGCACACGCCGGGCACCCTCCTTCCGGTCCAAACCACGCTTGCGAAACAAGTCCCACAAACGAGAAGTAGTTTCACCATCAATCTACTCCTTCCGCATACCATCAGCCAAAAGCGCCATAAACATGTCACGTCTAGTAATCTTATTGTCACCAGGAGTACGAGTGTCAGGTCGAGACTGTCGCTCAGGTTTAAACCAATCACCCAACTCACCGAGCTGGCGCACAGATTCCAGTACCATAGATAATGCATTACCAGTCTGATTGATCAATAAGGTCATCATGACCTGCTTATAAGCAACCGGGGAAGAACGAATAATACGATTCCGCACAGAAGACGTTAACAAACCATCAAGCAATCTGTCAGCAGTACTCAGAAAAATCGCAGTTTTCATCACCTCCTCTTTGAGACGTTGTGCAGCATCGCGCAATGTATACCACGGCTTGTCATTCACAGGCCAGTCAGATTCAGTGGGGTACTTCTGATTACACCCCTCAGTCGCCAACTGAAGCAAACTGATTTGACCACCACCATTATAATTACGAAAATGATCTTGTACAGTAGAGTCCGAACTCAAACAACAGAATTTCAAAGAATCGCCAGCATCCAACATAATGCCAGCAGCGCCCAGTTCATAAAGGCGCACCATCCACGTAAGCAAGGTCTCACCAGCGCGCTGTCGAAAGCGCTGCAAAATATCACTAATTTCCTGTTGAGTAAAATCCTCCAAAGAATCTAAAGGAATACCGTTCGGATTACCGGGAGCCTGCTGCAACTTCCTACGAAAAACAGGATGTGCAGAGACCGCAGGAAGGGCACCAGGAGGAGCCTGATCAGCAAACGCAGGAGAACAATCCGTATGAGAAGTATCAACAGAATGCAAAGAGCGATCGTAGCCGCGGGACTCAACATCCTTAGCACAAGAAGCAGATTTAAAAGCCCGTCTAGAGCGAGAAGACTCGCGATTAGTAGACTCCTCATCCGAGGAACGAGAATCACTCGAATTCCAGATATTACCATCCCATTCATCAGGATTCCAATCCAGTCCGGCTTTCGCCACGACCAGTCGCACTTTCCGTTTAGAAACGTGACCCCGACGATTCTTGTATTTATAACGTGCAATCCGCACAGCCGCCCTTTCCGCGATAGTCTGGTACGTCTCAAGCTTGTCGGCAAGCAATTTATTTTGACACCGCAACAAAGTGTGATCATTCTGAATTTCAACAAACTTTCGTTCCATGTCAACATGTTCCTTTTGTAATTTCAACAACCTCTCATGTACAAGTCTGTACGCAGACAAGACAATCCAACCCCTGCGTCCTAAAATAGGAAGCTCATCACCCTTCGCCACCGGCGCCTTCTGCAAACAGGAAATCACATCATCCGGCTCCGCCAACCCCAGACAAGAATTCCAACTCTCACTCAAACCAGTAGAATCAGCCCACTCGCGGGCCAAGGCCTCATAAGGCGTTGAATCCCAGCCGGGAATATCAACAGGCAACTTAAAAACAGATTTCGACTTTTTCAAAAACATCTTGACAAAACAAAACTATACACACAAAATAGAAAAAGAAAACACAAACGAAAGCACGTATACGCCGAGGACAAATAAAAAGACAACAACGCACACAGGTTTCGTAAACGGTTCGTGACGCCAAATGTTCTGCTTGGGTTCTCAGATTAGATAGAACCAGCTCATCAGAGCCTCACTGACCCAGCCAGAACGTTACCCTCTGCCCCTCCCTAGGACCTATTCACAACAGGTATCTACCCCCTAAGGACAGGGAATTCCTAAGATACATACCCTGCACCTCCTATAATCAACGATCTCGCGGTCCCATACGAACCCAGACCTCTCTACCCAGACGGCAGTATCAGAATCGGCGGCCTCGCGGTCCCATTCGAACCCAGACCTCTCTACCTAGACGGCAGTATCAGAATCGGCGGCCTCGCGGTCCCATTCGAACCCAGACCTCTCTACCCAGACGGCAGTATCAGAATCGGCGGCCTCATGGTCCCATTCGAACCCAGACCTCTCTACCCAGATGGCAGTATCAGAATCGGCGGCCTTGCGGTCCCATTCGAACCCAGACCTCTCTACCCAGACGGCAGTATCAGAATCGGCGGCCTCGCGGTCCCATTCGAACCCAGACCTCTCTACACAGACTGCAGTATCAGAATCGGCTGCCTCGCGGTCCCATTCGAACCCAGACCTCTCTACCCAGACGGCAGTATCAGAATCGGCGGCCTCGCGGTCCCATTCGAACCCAGACCTCTCTACCCAGACGGCAGTATCAGAATCGGCGGCCTCGTGGTCCCATTCGAACCCAGACCTCTCTACCCAGACGGCAGTATCAGAATCGGCGATCTCGCGGTCCTATACAGACCCAGACAACCTACCCAGACGGCAGCTTATCCTATGATTACCATTATACAAAGGGATCGATCTTACTATTCATCAGGGGTATAGAACCATAGTATTCCCGAACACACAAGGGTTGCCAATTTAGATAATGTGCAGTATGGTCGCTAATTCAAGGGGCTCCTCTCTCCCTTATTCAGTTACCACTTACCTGATCAGGATTAGCATCTGTTCACATAGCAGCATCTGACTAGAAGAATAGGTTACCCTCTCATACAAGAACACATGGCACATGTCGGTTCACTAAGAACTGGGGTACTTTATTTCCCATCGTTATAAACAAACACATAACACCACACTACAACACATAGCCTGCAAAGAAAAGTAAAAGATTAGGCTGTACACTCTAATAAGAAAGGGTCGACATCACCTTATTAATATGAAGTCCACAGTCAGCAGTCATCTAGGTTCCCTTCTCGTCTGGGCTTTGGTTCGTCTTGAAGTCACACCTCCGCAATCACGGATACACGGCTGCACCGCTATGCGCTGTTCCCTTCACCCTTCTCCAAGCCCCTGGGACCTTCCTCTCATCAGCTACTCTCCTTCCCTGGCTGGTCTGCTAGGAGAGTATATGTTTCTCGATTCTTCTGCGCCTTTAGAATGGCGTCTGTCTTTCCTGGAATAAGTGATAGGCTTTCTACTAACGGCCAGATGCCGCCTACAAAACTGACTGCCCAACTATCTCGGGCTTTCACTAATATAGAAGCGTGTTTCTTCATGGAAAATTCCAGCCAGTAACCTGCCGCCCACCAAATTCTTGTACCTCCCCGTACCAAGGACACGTTCCCGGCCGGCCGGCCTGATGTTGTGTCTTCGGTATGAAGAAAAATACAATCCTTCGACAAGGGCCGGCCTGAACCGGTTCTCTCCAAGCGAACAACACCTCGTAACTAAAACATTACACTTGACCTAGAAGCATCCCAAGCTGCCGGGGCAGAAAGAAAGATGGAGTCTCTCCCGTTTGAGGCCTACCAGGCCCGAATTCAGCATAACTCCATGGAAAGTATACTAATACCCTAACTAAAGGACGAATTATCCCTAATACTAGCGAATCTATCCCCTAGCCTATATGTATAAGCCCTAATCTAGGGAGGAGGATACAGAATCATGTCAAAGTGCCTTGTAAATAGGCTCTATCCACTACTCTAACCCTTACACTGGAATGATAAGAGACTGAAGTCACCATCAATCACCTTTCCTCCAAAGAGGGCCGGGAAAATCGAGCAGAACAACTAGCTACCTTCTTCTTTGGAAATTGTAATTTTGTACTTTGATGAGCAGGTTCCTTGTCTTTGGACTTGACGTGCTCTTCTTTGTGTTCTGACCATCCTCTTCTTTCCGATTTCTGTGAGGAAGTCTGAAAAGATCGAGAGGGACGTGTATCAATATCTTGATATCTGTCAGGTTTCCTCAATTTATCCCTATCTCTAATGTTGTATCTTTTCTCAGAGGGCTCCCTCTGGGGAGACTTGCCTCCTCGTTCTGGAGATCTATCTCTTCGTTGAGGAGACCTTCCTCTGGACTGAAACCGTTTTTCTCTGGGAGTGGATTGTTTATTACCCTCCCAACTCTTTTTTGAAGTATTGAGATTATTTTTAATAAATGTTTTTTCAGGTTTTTCAGTTAGTTGGGGTTTTAGTGGTTTCCCACCCAAACTATCTCTACCTAGTTCTTCATAGGATTTTTCTATGATTCTGGCAAGTTCAAAAGGTTGTTCTGCTATATCTGTTTCTTTCAATTTCTGGCGGATCGCCACAGATGCTGCTTCTCCTTTTATGTTGGCAAGTAATATAGCCGAGACTTGCTTAAAGTCTTTTAGTAATTTCATACCTAGAGTTAAAGCAGGTTCTGGACCGTATTCATTTTGAATTAGTCTTAGTACGTCTGGTATAACCGCCATGGACGGAACACCATGTTTTTTTGTGTAAATCAAAGCAAAGACTGTGCCCCAAGTGTCACAGTCCTCCACATGTGGTGCGATCCCCATTGGAAGACAGATAGTCAGAATTCTGTATTTCTCATGAGGTGTAGTATCAGGAAATACCGCCTCTATTTGAGTGATTTTCTGGGCTAACCACAATGGAGTCTGTTCCCGTTTTGCGGGAATTTTGCCAATGGCTGATTGTATATTCTGTGGTGTGATTTTATTTGTGTTCCCCTGGTGAGGGGTGGTCTGTGGAATTTGTATTGCTGGTTGTACTGTTGAAGTCCACATGACACATTGGACCAATTCTCTGTGTATTTTAATTAATAGTTTTAGCTGAGCTAAGAGTTCTCGGTCTGACATCTTTTCAATGTCGGGATGTGGTGTGTAGCTGGCTAGAACCGGCCATGTGGCTCCTGGTCTACCTAGTGGACCGAGCCTGGTGATGTGATTTTGATGTTTTAGGGCGCCATTAAACCAGAGCAGGTGCTCTTGGTATGTTAGTGGAACTTCAACGTCCTTGAAAGGAGCGTATTCATCCGGAGGTTCCTCTATTTTGTAATAGTGGAAATCTTGTGTCACAGCGTGTGCTGGTGGAAAATGTATCCATGAATATAATACCTCTGTCTGCCGATATTCATGGGCCTCTACCACAAATATGACTGTACCACCTCTTGGTGATAGTCCATTTTCTATAAGTTTAAGAGTTATAGTTCTTCTTACATTTACCGGAATGATTATAGCATTCTGGTCTTCTTCTCGGAGACTTGTGCCATCCGCTAGGAGTTGAGCTGCTATTCTAGCTCTCTCTCTTTCGTCTTCACTTTCTCCCATTTTACTGACAGAAAGTTTTGTTGCAGAGCAAGTTTCAAGGGAAACAAAGATTAGATGCACAATATTTTGAAACACTGTATCCTTCAACGTTGACTAAACCAAAAACTAATACATAGGAATCTCTTCCTACTAAGTTCCGGTGAATATTAACCTTTTACCCACTCCAGACGTCTTTTGGAGTATTTACGGAAAAAGGGGTCTGTGTGAAAAGCACGACTGAGTTACTCTAGAGTCTTGCGTTAGATTATGGCCTTACCAAACGTTGGGCGCCTAGTAGTGTAGTTCCTATATTCCCAATAGGCTCTGCGCATTGGAATAACATAAACGGCAGTTTAGACGTAGAACTGAGGTCATCTAGGTCTCTACTGAATATGTTAGAATTAATTAGGTTTGCCAGCTAGCTCAGAGGTCACTAGAAACTTTCTCCAGTAAACAAGGAGGTGTTAACTTCCCTGAATAGACAAGAAGGGATTAGCTTCTGACAACCGCATAAACATGACAACTTTGCTCCCTCAGAATAAAGAGTATATCTCCAGAGTCGTGTGAAAACAATAGACAGCTATTTCACTCAGTCAATCGTGCATGCTTAATTTCATCAGGAGTGGAGAGAAATAGAGAGACGGGCGTTTTCAATAAAAGTTGTTATTTATTGAGCAATCTTCTTTCTCATGCAAGAGAAATGAATTGCCACAATTGCAATACTTATCATGCAGTAAAGTGAGTACAGTAAAAGTAATATTGTGAAATAATACTGTAAAAGCATTGATATGGTTTCTTAGCCAGCTGATACTTTAAAACGGATAAAATATATACATACATAAAAACATTAACTAATGTACTCAACTGGTGCTTCTAATATACGCCTACCCCGGTGTACCTGACCTAAGCCTAATACGTGGGAACGAGTAAGTAAGTTGCAGTTAAAGTTAAGTTGTTTTTTTGCCAAGAATCTGAATCAAGAATTCTCTTAAGGATTTAATCAGCCCCGGACCTTGGTTATAGAATGAAGGAGGTCTTGTATCTCTCTCTCAGGACTCGATCTCCCAGCAACCCGCAAGGGTGACTGGAAACACCGGAGCTGGATTTCTCGGCAAGAGAAAAGACAGCGTCTCTCTCAGTGCGTCAAATGGGAGGGTCGGCTTCCTTCAGCACTCGCATCAGCTGGGCGTCGGGCAAGTAGATAGCCGCTCTGCTCCAAACCACCGTGTATTTGCTTAAGGCAAGTATATGTATACCTGAAAGGTGCCGAGTTTGACGTAAGGTTGGACATAAGACGTCAATAAGAACTAACAGTTCTTTCTGGACTCCAGGAGTTCTTGTGCAGATCAAAACAAAAGCAGGGGGAATTCCCGGGCTGCTGGAGGCTTGGTTTGTTTAAAGAATGCGTTGTACTTTCTAGGAGTCTATGGGAGTATCCTTGTCGTATTTCGACTGCATTGGCTATGGCTAAATATGGACATGATTCTTATGCCTTTATAAGGGTATGTTTTGTTATAACCACATAAGGGCATGAATCGGGGATATCTAATTAGGGTCCTAGATAGATTCACAACACCCACTCCACGTATTAATGACCATCATTACTAAATACTAAGCAATACTAATCATATAACGATGCACGTGTGTTTTCCAACCCACCCCAAAATACATAGATAGCATTTGAAATGGTGCATGGTATATACACGAAAATGAGTATTATACTGTACGTCTTTCAAGCAGTGGTATCATTCAGATAATGCATATAAAAATATCGGCTGAATGCATTGCGAAAATTACATTTATGAAATGGCTCTTAATACAGAAGAGAAGGTCGAGACCATTTCATCACATATTGATACAATACTGTACATGTGCTAGAGGCTAAGTCAAAATATTGTCTCTAGTGTCTCTAAGAGTAGAAGCTCTATTTTCTAAGAATAGTTCTACTTTAAGCAGATTACCGTGTGCCAGAAAAAAGGTAAATATTTTGGAAATGGAAAAATAATTTCGCTTTCAGGGGAAAAAATATAGTTCCAATTGTTTTCAGTATTCTTGTTTATAAAAACTGAAGGCCGAATTCAGAGTTCAGGGAACGCTGTGTGCTCGTTGTTTTTAAAAGTTATTCTCGTTGTTAGGAGAGAACATCAAATCAGGCAGGCTTGAGAAAAATTGGTCTACAACAGTCGGGGAAAGTTCGACCAAGTTAGAAAAAGCTGAAATTGTGCAAATGTGAGAATCATTGCTATCATCGATGTCTGGATCAGCAATGCTCACAGAAGGTCGTACCTGTGTGGTGCTGCTTTCATCTCGTACTTCACCGCCACCTAATCGTAATGGTGAAGTCTCAACGAATGCGGTCATCAGAATAGGTAGCCACTGGGGACAACACGTTGCATGAGCCGTTACCGAACCAAGCAAAGTATCGATATCCATAGATACTGCTGATGGTAGTGTAAGACAGACGTCCAACACACATTCTTCTCCGCATAGCAGACATCGAAGCACAGGTAAGACGCAATCCTGCCAGATTGGTCTGAATGAAAGAAACCAGGTAGTACTCAGATCTCTTAGCTGGGCAAAGCCGAGGACTTTAGTGATCCGTTCTCTGTAACGTATGGCCAGCATTGTTTCTTCCATTGTAGCCTGAGTTTTGTCTGTTGCTTGGTTGCCATATCGAAGCAGAAGGAACAAAAATCAAATTCCTGCTACGAGTCCCAAAAGAAGAGGCAGTCCGCCAAATACAGAATGCACAAAATTCGGGAAGATGCCCAGAACTGTTTCAAAGGGTGCTAACAGTCCCGAAAAAATTGTCTTAAATTCATGTGCGATGCCACTGGTATCAGACATGTTTAAAATTTGACCTAACATTTCTACGAAATGTACGGGGCAATTTGTTGATAATAGGGTATGTATCTCTGCCGCTGTCCTTGCAACTTGCAGATCATATGTCTCTTTGGACGAGGTTAAAGGCACAGTTGTCTGTAAAAGAATAGACTTCATTCTGCTTAAAGTATCAATTCGAATAGAAGAGATATTCAAAGAAGGCCATATTGCTGCCTCCATGTCTGGATTGCCGTTTGGATACAATACTTGCATACAGCAAATGACCCTGGAAGTAACGGTTACGAGATAGGCCTTTCCTGGCACCATGCCACAACAGCTGTGGTCACTTATTAGAACATAACTGCCGTTGGAAAGCTGTCTGAAAAAAGGCTCTATCTGTGTTGCAGGAGTGCCATGCAGGTGACATGAAAGGTTATTTGATGAACCTTCGCAGGCTCCATGCAAGTTAATACCTTGACACAGAAGTGTACCACTTAGTGATTTTTTACAATTGTTACCACTAAGGAATACCTCTTTTTTCCCTTCACTATAACATTTATGTGTATAAGGTAATTTCCAGGTTGATTTGATGTATCCTTTACCCAACTTTTCATACAGGCCTGATGGTATATACTTTTGGCAATATTTTAAAAAAAAATTTTTTATTGAAATTAACAATAAACAACATAACACATTTCACAAGGCAAAAATACATTAACGGTGATCATGAATCCATGCGGGCGTAGCTCCGAACAGTACAGTACGTGCAGTATAGTTAAAATCAGTAGCGAGGAGGGGGCAGCGAGGAAACAATGCAATATATACAGTTGATGCAACTTGGAATGTCATTTAGGGGGACAAGGGAACATCAAGGGTAAAATCATGTGGGGGAGTACATACATTTCCACGATAAGCATTCCACTGTGACCAAATTCTGTTCAATTTTTTGGGTCTGCCCCGTGACAGGTACACAGTCTTTTCCCTAAACATGCACCAGTCGATGTTCTCCTTCCATGCCAATACAGTAGATGGCCTGTGGGAGCCCCACAGCTGTGCAATATCTCTCTTTGCAATCATGTTGCCGAGGGTCGCCCAACTGATCTGTGCAGTATTATAATCATTTGGTTCCCACACATTCAAGAGACAGCGCCGGGCCTCGGGTAGAAGCGAAACCCCCGTGACCCTCTCCATAATCGCATGCACTCGGGACCAAAACTCAGCCACCTCGCGACATTCCCATAAAATGTGAAGGAAGGTGCCAATCATGCCGCAGCCACGCTTACACAGCCCATCCAGAGAGTAACCCATTCGAACCAGACTCGGACCAGTGACATACACATGATGAAGGATCTTAAGTTGGACGAACCGAAGGCGGGCAGGTATGGCAACCTCTTTAGGCGAGGACAATGCAGTTTGCCAGTCCTCGTCATCCAATTCCAATCCGTCGGCAGTCCATAAAGCCCTGAGGCGCACAAGTAGGTCAACTCTATTATTGATCAGCTTTTTGTAGATCAATGAAATTGTACTATCAGGTACGTAGCCGTCCAGCATACGGTCCTCGAGAGGCGAGGATTCAGGAATATCAGTCCCCACAGCAAAGACTAACAGCAGGGCATGACGTACCTGAGCGTATCTAAAGAATTCCCTGTCTCCAAGCTCGTATTCCATCTTAAGTACCTCAAAGGTCTTAACATTTCCTTTAGACCAGAGGTCGCCCACCTTGCTTAGACCAATCATATCCCATTTGTCAAAGCCTTTCGTCCTCCACAAATTGCCCAAACGTTCAGAATCGTACAATGGAGTTGCGCGGGTCAGTCTATCACACCATCCCAAGGCCGCATTCGCATCATGCCACACTCGTACAGCGATTTTAGTGGACCCGGCCAATGTCCTATAGAGCCCCTTAGAATATAGCGCCCTATTGAAATTCCCCCCTGGCAAGAGGTGTTTGTCCATTTCAAAAGCCGGGGTAGGACCGGAAGTGTAAGTTGCGTGGTTGACCGCACTTAATTGAGAAGCCCAATAATAGCGCCTGATATCTGGGAGGGCAATGCCTCCATCATACCACGGAAGCGTAAGTTTAGACAGAGCAGTGCGCGCACGCCCGTCCCAAATCAGCCGCCTCTGCAGGCTCTCCACTTCACGAAAATAACCCGAAGGAATGGGGTCAAAAGAGTTCTGGAGTGCGTATAAGAATCTGGGCAGCGACATCATTTTGAAAAGAGCCGCACGACCCAATGGCGACAGAGGCAACTGACGCCATCGTGCAACGTCAAGCTTGAGCCGTTGAAGAGGGGGTAGCAAATTGCGTTCATAGCGAACTGTGGGATCCAAAGAAACATAAATCCCCAGGTATTTAAAGCCAGTCTCAGTTACTTGAATTGGGAATCTACGAGGCAGTGGAGGAAGACCTCCTGCCAAAATGTAGACACATGATTTAGTCCAATTAATAATGAGACCCGAGTTCTTTCCGAAGGAGGTCAGAACATCAAAAAGCACATTAAGGGATTTCTGAGGGGATGTAAGGTATAGGAGGATGTCATCCGCGTATAGCGAGATTCAATCCTCAAAGTCGGGAGTCCACCGATTGCCTTTCATCGAAGGCTCCCAACGGAGCCACTCTGCCAATGGTTCTAAGGCAAGGGCAAAAAGCAACGGGGATAGCGGGCAACCATGCCGAGTGCCCCGCCCAAGTGTAAAAACACTGGAAACCTTCCCGTTAACAACCACCTGGGCCAGGGGCTTCTCATAGAGAAGCTTAACCCAGGCGATAAATGTCGGACCAAACCCAAATTTGTAGAGAGCCGCCCAAAGATAGGGCCATTCTATAGTGTCAAAAGCCATAGTGGCGTCCAAGGAGGCCAAAATGGCCGGTTCAGTAAGAATTCCAGCTCTCGCGAGAACTCCGTGAAGTCCCCAAAGATTAAGGGCGGTATTCCGGTGTGGAATGAAACCAGATTGATCCGGATGGATCAAGTCGCTAATCACCTTAATCAATCGATTAGCTAGCAATTTGGCCAGTATTTTGGGTTCGGCATTGAGTAGTGAAATGGGCCTATACGAGGCACAACGATCGCGCGGCTTACCCTCCTTGTGGATTACAACGATGGTAGCTAGGCACTGATCAACGGGAAGGGAACCAGAATCGAAAGCCTCAAGAAACATACCCCTTAAGTAAGGTGCCATTTTGTCAGGTCGCAGCTTGTACAATTCAATGGGCAAACCATTGGGGCCCATTGCCTTACCAGAACGAAGGGAACGTATGGCGACAGTGACTTCATCTGCCGTAAGAGGCGCATCCATTAGGTCTCTATCATCATCAGAAAGGCGAGGCAGTGCAATGTCCCGCAACAACAATTGGGAATCCTCCTCATCCCTATCACTGACCGAGGCATACACAGTTCGGAAATGGTCAACAAAGCATTCAACAATACCAGCTGGGTCAGTGACACACTCACCATCCGGCCTTTCAATCACAGGGACGACACGATTCTCTCTTTCTTTCTTGTCCAGCCACGCAATCAGTTTACCAGCCTTGTCGCCCACATCATATATCCTGCCTTGTTGCTCTCTATTCATCACTTTCGCCGCGTCAGTCACAAGGGCTCTATAATCAGCTTGTTTCAGACTGAGGGAATGCAATTTAGAACGAGTAACATCAACTTCAAGATCACTCTCAAGCACAGTTATGTCGGTTTCGAGGCGTACAAGTTCCTCATATTTAGCCTTCTTGGCAGCAGCAATCAACGACAGAGAATGTCCACGGATGACCGTCTTGAAGGCCTCTCACAATGAAATAGAAGAAGAAACAGACCCCACATTTTCATTGAAGTAATGGTCAATAGATTTTATCAGTTCAGAGCGGGTTTTAGGATTGCGAAAATACCAGGGGTTTATGGGAGCCACTCTACCCTCACTACCCACTCCAGCCTCAAAACAAAGCCACAGGGGGGAGTGATCAGAAATGCCCCAGGGAAGATGACGAATCTCTCTGATGGAGGATGATTGGGCTGCTGGCATTAAGAAATAATCTAACCTGGAGAGACTACCAATGGGCCCCGAGTGAAAAGTATATTGCAGCTGCGTGGGGTGCATCAACCTCCAGCTATCTATAAGCCCAAAGGTTTCCAGCAGATCACTCAGCCACATTTGAGACCTAGCTAAATCCCTAGGAGGGTAGCGATCCGAAGTGCCAGAGACCACAGAGTTAAAGTCTCTACCCAGAATCAGAAGACCCTCAGGAAGCCCCAGTATGAGCCGCCCAAGGTCAGCAAAGGTGGACGCCTGCAGGCCCGGAGGGACATACGTTGTGAGTATAGAAAGTGTCTTACCCTCCCATCTACCAGTGAGCGCAGCGTAGCGCCCCCTGTCGTCGAGTATTACCTCATCAATTTCAAGGGGGAGAGAGGACCGGATTAGAATGCCCACCCCTCTGGAGCCGGAAGTGAATCCAGAGTAAGCGACTAGTCGGTATCCACGCCTATTCATAGCCTGGCATGCGTTACCAATTAAATGCGTTTCCTGCAAAAGAACAATATCGGGGGAATGACGTCTAAGGAACTGCAGCACAACCCCTCGTTTTATCCTGTCTCCCAACCCATTAACATTCCAGGACAGCAGTCTCAACTCACTACCCCCCATCCCCGAGAAGGAAACAGAGCACACCCCTCACGAAACCCAATGATCGATGCAGATGAGAAAACAATACGATGCCTTGTGAAAAAGAACAAACACACAAACACCCCCCCACCACCCACCCAACTTGAACCTGTTACAACGCCCCCCACCCTGCACCCCTGCGTACGACTCAAAAGCCACCCCAACTTGCAGTGTGCCTGTCGCCCAGTCATAAAACTAATCTACACAAACAACCCAGGAGGAGGAAGAGTCCCCTTACACCCCAGCCACCCTCGGGCCAACCTAAAATAAGAAGGAAAGAACAAATATCCAAACTCAGCTGACAAACAGTTGGAAAGTTCAGACGTCGGGAACCACAATGTCACTCTTGCTCCGGCGAGCCACCGTCGGCGCCACCGGGGTGCTCAGTTCGATCATCTCTTTTTGGCAAGGAATCAAGCCAGTCACTGACACTGTCCGGACGATCAAAGAAAAACGTCCGTTCCTCATATTCGATCCGAAGTCTGGCCGGAAACAACATGGCGTACTTAAGGCCCAAATCTCGCAGCCATCGCTTCACTCCCTGAAACCCCATTCTCTGCCGTTGAACCAGTGGAGTAAAGTCAGGATAGAAGTTCACAGTGGTGTTTTCAAACTTCACAGGGCCGCTCTCCCGAGAGGCTCGAAGGATAGCATCTCTATCCCGAAAGTGGAAGAGTTTGGCAATAATGGGTCTCGGGGGGGCACCTGGCTTCAGCTTCCCGCCCGGAAATCGATGGGCCCGTTCAACAGCAAAGAATTTACTGAGTCCGGCGGGGGCGAGATAATTCAGGACCAGCTCTTCCACCAGGAGGTCGGTGGCAGAGTTCTCGGGATTTTTCGGAACACCTATGATGCGTACGTTATTATGCCGGGCCCTATTTTCATAATCCTCAAGCCGACGGGCAATCAAGTCCTGTGAAGAACGCAAGTTGCCGATCTCAGTCTGTACATCCGTGACATCAGTAGTCAGGCTGGAGGTCTTCAAATCCAACGCCTTGACCCTCTCATTAGTCTTCACCAGGTCCGCTCTAATCAGCGTGACATCGACAGCCACCGTATCAATCTTGGAGGCGAGGGCCTCGTACTGTTGTCCCATGGAGGCCTTCATGCTCGTGATGGTACTCATGACATCTTGAAGCGATACCTCCGTAGGCGCAGCAGGATCTGCCTTAGGGTCTTCAGGAGTACGGTCGGTACCACTGGGGGATCCCTTCAGATGGGTGTAGCGATCCATCACGTTGGTTTGAGTCTGTCCCCCTCGGAGAGGCGTCTTTGTCTTGCGCCTCTCAGTGTCCGGTCCGGTGGCC
This sequence comes from Lissotriton helveticus, assembly GCF_964261635.1. Lineage (NCBI taxonomy): Eukaryota > Metazoa > Chordata > Amphibia > Caudata > Salamandridae > Lissotriton > Lissotriton helveticus. The sequence continues at coordinate 1,140,045,990 of NC_136059.1, read as the reverse complement.
ATATTGGAAAAAGTGCCCCGGAGGGGCCCTCGAGACCTGGTGAAAATGGCCGATCGCAATGAGGCCAAAAGTAAATGAAAATGGGCCAAATTAACGGAAATGCCAATAGGGCTGGAGGCCAAACGCTCACGAAAGATGGCACTCAGCAGTAGAGCGAAGCCAAGCCGGATCGGGGGCGGATCTGAGAGAATGCCAGTCAATCAGAGCCCGGAGTAGGAAAGTGAAACTGAAAGTTGAAGTGAGGCCGCCTGGGGGAAGACCCCTCTGGCCGTTGTTGTTCAACTACTCCTCGGCCTGCAGAGCAACAGAGCCCCCGGCCTCGTCCCGGGGCAGGCCGTAAAAGTTCAAGTCGATGTGAAAGCGGCTCCCGACGTCCGATTTCAATTTTAAAAAGAATATTCAGGTCAGCCAAAGTTCGCCTTCAAAAGCCCATCTTCAGAATCAGGATATAGTCAGGATATTTGCGAAAGGGCGGCGCGGGTCCCGGGAGCTCTGTGCTCACGCGACCATCTTGGATGCCCGCGAAGCTCCTCGACTTTTGGCAATATTTAAACTGGAAAGTTGTCATTGGGATTGTAATCGTTCCATGTATTATCCATTCAATGACAGGTCTCTCTGACATTGTCAAGGGTAATCTCTCAAGATTTTCAATGCTCAGAATCGTATACTCTGCTCCTTTTTGTGCCAAACTGATTTGTTTATCAGTAAGGTTAAAGATAGAAAATAATGACGTTGTGTTGATTAGACGCCAGGGCACGTAGCCTGAACGCAGGTTTTGCAACGTCCAACCTAGCTGTACAATAGAACATAATTGGGACTGACCATGTTGTAACATTAGCAAGTCCTGCTCTATTATATCAATAGCAGATGATACAATGCTGTCCAGTGAATAAATTCTGGAGGACAGAGTGGTTAACCCATTTTCCACTACAGAAAGGGATTTTTCCAAATGTATACGATCAATTTCTCGTATTTTTTCTGCAGTTTCAATTTGCGTCACCTTCCAAGCTTCGTTGTAAGCAGCGTATATACCGGCGTATATGAAACGTTTTTGATGCTGTTTGCGAGGTCCCAGTATGAAATCTCGCAAGTCAGCACCTTCTTTAAGTAAAGTCAAGTGTTGCTTAATTTCTGGCAGTGTGGATTTCTGTAGCCACTCAAGGCATAGTTTTCCTACACTATATGTTGTAACTATCCCTGGATGTTGTCTCTGGGAATATCTTGGGCCTGGCCTGTTCTGTTTGAACCCCTGTGTTTTGTTCAGGAATCTATCTTGACAGTTATTTGTGTCTGTGGGCCAGATCAACCATTTTCTCCAATCAGGATTTGTTCTGTTTTGGTGTAAAATATGGGATACGTCTATCTCCACATCTGTAGTGCTATTACTATCAGGTATGGGCTTCGAAATAGACGGTTTGTTTAAGTCTTTTATCTTGGCTAAACCAAGACAGGTTGTCTGTTGAATGGTGTCATTCAGGAATATTATCTGTTCTGGGATCATGCAGGCTCTAAATAATGCTTCTAGACCTTGTACCTGCCAGTCTTTTGAACCCCAGATGGCTTTTGTTTCAATGTTGTTTTTCCAAAATTCAAAACCAAATGTAGACATTTTATCATAACATTTTTCAGAATAAATCAATTTAGTATTTGTCAACATTGTTTTAATTCCTGTCTTATTTAACCTTTTAAAATAAACAATCTGGATCACTGTTGTTAAACCCTGAGAAGTATATAAATTTCTCATAAAATGTTTTCGAGCTGCCTTTTGGCGGTGTTAGACAATGTTCCCAATGATTATAAGTTAAAACATTTCTAGGTTGAGCAGATTTATGCAAATAGTGATGACCATAATGGTTAAAATAGTACATTTCTTCATAGTTCGATGAACCCTGTAAATAATCATGTTCTGTAAATGTTGCTGACATTACTAAATCTGACATCATATTATTAATATTTTCAAAGTCCCAATCATCAGAGAAAGTACTTGGTGTCACAAAGTCGCTTAAGGAAACCTTGAATTGATGTGGATATTTCAAGAGCTCAATCGGGCCATAGATTTCATTGGATTGGCTGTGATGTTTTCTGATGACAGTTCTCTTTTTTCGATGTGTGAAGATCTGTGAGGCTTTAGGACCAAGTTGATGTTCTGACTTGCTGTGTCCATTGTACTATGTTTTCCATCAACAAATCTACCCAAACATAAAACCATGATGAGCCAAAGTAGGAGGAAAAGTACACCTAACACAATCCAAAATTCAATCCATGGTGAAATCAGATATGTTTCTTTGAGTTGATGAAAGAGTTCAGTCATTTTTTCTTTGAAAGTTTTGGTTGCTGGCGTTTCTTCATGTTCACTTGGATCATCAGAAAAGTCATCGAAATTGATAAAGTAGCCAGATGCAGTTCTGTCAATTGTTGGAATTGCTTCCGGATTTTCATTAGTCTTTGCATTTTTCTTTGTTTCATTAGCATAGTCTGAGGCTACGTCTTTGTAGACAGGTATTTCTTGACGAACTGTTGCAATTTGGTTTCAAGAGGCACAAGTTCCATGGCTTTGTTGCATAGTCCTTTTTTATTCACTGCAGGTTTATCAAATGTGATTAGTCTCTCAGTTTGAACCTCTTGGATTGTAGCAAGATTTGGTCTTCTGCTATTTCTTGGGAGTCCACTGGGCCTACTACTTATTATTGGCCACATGATTGTGGTTTTACCTGGTCAATGGATACAACTATGTTCTCCTTTTTACCAGCAAGAGGCAGTAGTACTACTGATCTTGTTTCGCTGACAGCAAGACAGGTACTGCTTTTCTGTAAGAAGGCCCAAATTCCTTCTTCACCGCGATCTTTTCTCTGAATAGATCCCCAATCTTTGGAATCCAGACAGGTCTTGCTGGGACAGGTGGTTTCTCTTCAGTGGCTGCTGGCTTTAACTTTGTGTTACATAGACTTCTTCTTGTTTCATTTAAGTCCTGTAAAACAGCCAAACGATCTTTGATATCAAAGGCTTTTTCTTTTACCACTGAAGTCTGACAATCTAAGTCCTGGATTTTCATTCTAGTGCCGAACAATAGTTCGTAAGGAGTGATACCTTTTAGAGAATTTCTTGGCAGATTGTTAAGACTACGTTGGACACTTGTTAGATGTTTGACCCACCCATCACCCGAACCTAATACCCTCGCCGTTATAGATTGCTTTATGTCACGTTTTTTTCTTTCCACTACCGCATTTCCCTCTGGATGGAAGGCAGAAGAGTACCGCAATGCAATGCCCATGCTAGTCATGGCCTCCTTGTAAGCTCGAGAGCTAAACGCAGGACCCTGGTCAAAATGTAGCATGCCAATTGCGTATGTGCCGATAAAGACTCGCAAATCTTTTATAACAGTTCTGGCGTCAGCCGAGCGCTCGGGCCTACATTTTAAGTGAATCTAGTCTTAATAATTATGGAAACGCATTCCTCAGGCTGGATTTCTGCGTACAGATAGCCAGATGCTTTCTAATAAAGGTGTCCAGGCAGTAGTCTGGTCCGGTTCACAACTGCGATCTCTGTTGCAGTCTTGACAATCCATTGCAAAGTTGTAAATTTGCAGGCTCATCCCCGGCCACCAGTATTCTGATTGTAATTCTTTTAGAGATTTCACGATCTCTTGGTGCCTCAGACCCTGTTCCATGTGTGCTTTTTGAATTAAGTAAGCCCTCCGGTTAGTGTTTGGACTTACTCTGTCCCCCACTCCAGGGATTTGAGCAAAAGGAACGGAGTTTGAATCAATTATGTATGTATTACTGAGTGGATAGTTGAGAGGTAATGCTGCATAGTCGTCTTTTAATGAGGCTATTACTGCCAGCATGGTTTCTCCATCTATGTGTTTTTTAGAATTCTTTTTTGTGGCTACGGAAGCCGGTTGAACCGCTGCCGCTGTGGCTCTATTAGCCAATGAATTCCCTGCAACGTGAACGCCATCACGTTGATGACTCAGTGTATGTATCACGTGAGTCTTTTGTAGTTCTTTCTGTAAAAGAACTACTTGTTCCCAGAGCTTTTTATGCTTTATTGTGGCACCTGTCTCATCTTTGTAACCGTTTGTGACCCAAGTCTGCATGTCATTATTGTAAGACCGGACGCAGAAATGTGAACCGCACACTATTAGTGTGGGGAATTCGCGATCGGCATTTTCAAGCGCCATCTTTAACCACTTGGCTGCTAAGGTACATCCCCCTCTTCCCATTGACTTTCCATTGAAATCAATGGAAACTCCATGACGAGTTACCCTTGTCATTAGCACTGAAGGGGTTAAAGATCTTATTTCAGCTCGCTGAGCTGTACAGTTTCAGAGTGATTCAGTTTTGGTGATTAACGGTCTGAATTTACCTAAGCGCCAGCGACCTTTAACAATCGCGCATGCTGCATTGTAAGATTTTTTATCCACAACGTAGTGTTGTTCAAATCTGTCTATGTAGATTACGTAGCTGTATTGTTCGAGAGGCAGGATTTCGGTGGTCGGCAGAGGATATTCATGTTCGTATTCTAGATCTTCTAGTTTTTTCATTTTTGGATCAAAAGCGTGTTTCACGTCTTCTGCAGCAAGAGAATTTTCCCATTGTATCCATTTTGGATCTAATGCCACAGCATTTGGAATGCGTGGTCTTGTTACTGCCTCAAGGGATGATTCTGCTGTTAAAACGGATATGTTTCTCCCTTGGACTAGGGTTCTTTCTTTTGCTACAGCTGTTTGAACCGCAGTTAGAATTTTTTCAGGAGAACTGAATTTCATTTCAGCTTGTGTGTACAAGTGTGATTTATAAGCTATTGGTACCGTTTCTCCCTCATTAGAGGTCAGGTACTTGAATCCGCATCTTGCTGGGATGACTCGGATTACAAGGTTGCGTTCATTTGCGAGTGTTTGCAGTTTTTTTTTTGTTACCATGTCTGTTTGTAATGATCCTAAAATTTATGTGTGTTTCTGATTCCAATTAATTGGTTTGAAATCAGGTTTTATTAATTCATAGAGAGGTTTAACCATCTCTGCATAATTTAGAATGTATGTTCTTCCGAAATTCAGGAAACGTAGAATTGATTGTAAGTTCTTCAGCGTTTTTGGAGCTTGGAGTACTGCACATTTCTCTAAGAAATTGTCTGCTAGGTTTTTGCCTTCAGTTGATAATTCATATCCTAAAAACAGGACAGTTAGATGGGCAATTCGTGACTTCTTAAAGTTGAATTTATACCCTTCAGCTGCGAACCCAAGTATTATGGTGTTCACTCTTTTCAGCGTTTTTGGAGCTTGGAGTACTGCACATTTCTCTAAGAAATTGTCTGCTAGGCTTTTGCCTTCACTTGATAATTCATATCCTAAAAACAGGACAGTTAGATGGGCAATTCGTGACTTCTTAAAGTTGAATTTATACCCTTCAGCTGCGAACCCAAGTATTATGGTGTTCACTCTTTTCAAGTGTGTCTCCAGGTCGTTGTCTGTAAGATAGATGTCATCGACATATGATAATGCCTCATCATCATACATTTGTAGTAACTCTGTTACCCTTGATGAGAATAATCCTGGGCTATTCTTGAATCCCTGTGGGAGTCGACAGAATTGTTATTGCGTTTCCCATTGTTGAGAAAGCGGTCAAATACCTGCTTTCAGGTGCAATGTTTTGACAAAAGAAGCCATTTGAGATATCTAATGTCGTTTTATATTTTTTGCGCACAATGTTATTCATTAGTGCTGCACTGTGTGAGTTTTGTACTGCAAATGTTTTGCAGCAGGAGTTTAGGTGTCTGTAGTCCAAAACTAGACGATATGAATCGTCTGGCTTGGAGACAGGAAACAAAGGATTGTTCATTTGTGAGGTGCATGTTTCAATCACCACCTGATATTCAAGTTGATCTAAGATCTCCATGACTTGTTTTGTAGCTTCTTGCTTAACAGGATACTGCCTATGTGCAGTTGGTTGATGTTTTAACTGGATTTTTGTGGTGAGGAGAATCCTCATCCCATCCTACATGATTTTTATCTAATGCAGGAGCTTGGCCACTGCCCATTTTCTAGCAAATGTGTATTTTTTATGAATTGGAATGTGATTTGAGAAGGCAGGCATAATCATTTCTTCGCCATGGGGGCACTCCCTGACAAAATCTGATGGCCAGTCTTTCTCAGCTAACAGGATGTCATAGCCTTTTGAAAGGTTATCCCAAAAGAGACCCCTTACTTTCCTAGTCTTGTTCCCCTCTATACGTAATGTTATTTCATATAATTTATGGGGTTTGCTAACTCTGGTGTCTGCAGTTTCCACTTGAATGTATTCATTCGTGTCCACTGTCTCCAGCAGATTCATCAGGATCTTGCGAGCTATGGTTACTTCTGCTGCGCTGTCTAGCATTGTCTGGGCCCACTCTCCGTTTTTCAGTTGTGTCCTCAGAACTCTCGCATGTTTTATTTTAATACTAGCTACCTTCTTCTTTGGAAATTGTATTTTTTTACTTTGATGAGCTGGTTCCTTGTCTTTGGACTTGACGTGCTCTTCTTTGTGTTCTGACCGTCCTCTTCTTTCCGATTTCTGTGAGGAAGTCTGAAAAGATCGAGAGGGACGTGTATCAATATCTTGATATCTGTCAGGTTTCCTCAATTTATCCCTATCTCTAAGGTTGTATCTTTTCTCAGAGGGCTCCTTCTGGGGAGACTTGCCTCCTCGTTCTGGAGATCTATCTCTTCGTTGAGGAGACCTTCCTCTGGACTGAAACCGTTTTTCTCTGGGAGTGGATTGTTTATTACCCTCCCAACTCTTTTTTGAAGTATTGAGATTATTTTTAATAAATGTTTTTTCAGGATTTTCAGTTAGTTCGGGTTTTAGTGGTTTCCCACCCAAACTATCTCTACCTAGTTCTTCATAGGATTTTTCTATGATTCTGGCAAGTTCAAAAGGTTGTTCTGCTATATCTGTTTCTTTCAATTTCTGGCGGATCGCCACAGATGCTGCTTCTCCTTTTATGTTGGCTAGTAATATAGCCGAGACTTGCTTAAAGTCTTTTAGTAATTTCAAACCTAGAGTTAAAGCAGGTTCTGGACCGTATTCATTTTGAATCTGTCTTAGTACGTCTGGTATAACCGGCATGGACGGAACACCATGTGTTTTTGTGTAAATCGAAGCAAAGACTGTGTCCCAAGTGTCACAGTCCTCCACATGTGGTGCGATCCCCATTGGAAGACAGATAGTCAGAATTCTGTGTTTCTCATGAGGTGTAGTATCAGGAAATACCGCCTCTATTTGAGTGATTTTCTGGGCTAACCAGAATGTAATCTGTTCCCGTTTTGCGGAAATTTTGCCAATGGCTGATTGTATATTCTGTGGTGTGATTTTATTTGTGTTCCCCTGGTGAGGGGTGGTCTGTGGAATTTTTATTGCTGGTTGGACTATTGAAGTCCGCATGACATATTGGACCAATTGTCTGTGTATTTTAATTAATAGTTTTAGCTGAGCTAAGAGTTCTCGGTTTGACATCTTTTCAATGTCGGGATGTGGTGTGTAGCTGGCTAGAACCTGCCACGTGGCTCCTGGTCCACCTAGTGGACCGAGCCTGGTGATGTGATTTTGATGTTTTAGGGCGCCATTAAACCAGAGCAGGTGCTCTTGGTATGTTAGTGGAATTTCAACGTCCTCGAAAGGAGCGTATTCATTCGGAGGTTCCTCTATTTTGTAATACTGGAAATCTTGTGTCACAGCGTGTGCTGCTGGAAAATGTATCCATGAATAGAATACCTCTGTCTGCCGATATTCATGGGCCTCTACCACAAATATGACTGTACCACTTCTTGGTAATAGTCCATTTTCTATTAGTTAAAGAGTTATAGTTCTTCTTACATTTACCTGAATGATTAACGCATTTGGGTCTTCTTCTCGGAGACTTGTGTCATCCGCTAGGAGTTGAGCTGCTATTCTAGCTCTCTCTCTTTCGTCTTCACTTTCTCCCATTTTACTGACAGAAAGTTTTGTTGCAGAGCAAGTTTCAAGGGAAACAAAGATTAGGTGCACAATATTTTGGAACACTGTATCCTTCAACGTTGACTAAACCAAAAACTAATACATAGGAATCTCTTCCTACTAAGTTCCAGCGGATATTAACCTTTTACCCAATCCAGATGTCTTTTGGAGTATTTACGGCAAAAAGGGGTCTGTGTGAAAAGCACGACTGAGTTACTCTAGAGTCTTGCGTTAGATTATCGCCTTACCAAACGTTGGGCGCCATGTAGTGTAGTTCCTATATTTCCAATATGCTCTGCGCATTGGAATAACATAAATGGCAGTTTAGACGTAGGACTGAGGTCACCTAGGTCTCTACTGAATATGTTAGACTTAATTAGGTTTGCCAGCTAGCTCAGAGGTCACTAGAAACTTTCTCGAGTAAACAAGGAGGTGTTAACTTCCCTGAATAGACAAGAAGGGATTAGCTTCTGACAACCGCATAAACATTACAACTTTGCTCCCTCAGAATAAAGAGTATATCTCCAGAGTCGTGTGAAAACAATAGACAGCTATTTCACTCAGTCAATCGTGCATGCTTAATTTCACCAGGAGTGCAGAGAAATAGGGAGACGGGCGTTTTCAATAAACGTTGTTATTTATTGAGCAGTCTTCTTTCTCATGCAAGAGAAATGAATTGCCACAATTGCAATACTTATCATGAAGTAAAGTGCGTACAGTAAAAGTAGTATTATGAAATAATACTGTAAAAGCATTGCTATGGTTACTTAGCCATATGATACTTTAAAACGGATAAAATATGTACATACAGAAAAACATTGACTAACGTACTCAACTGGTGCTTCTAATATACGCCTACCCCGGTGTATCTGACCTAAGCCTAATACGTGGGAAGGAGTAAGTAAGTTGCAGTTTAAGTTAAGTTGTTTTTTTGCCAAGAATCTGAATCAAGAATTCTCTTAAGGATTTAATCAGCCCCGTACCTTGGTTATAGAATGAAGGAGGTCTTGTATCTCTCTCTCAGGACTCGATCTCCCAGCAACCTGTACGGGTGACTGGAAACACCGGAGCTGGATGTCTCGGCAAGAGAAAAGACAGCGTCTCTCTCAGTGCGTCAAATGGGAGGGTTGGCTTCCCTCAGCATTCGCATCAGCTGGGCGTCGGGCAAGTAGATAGCCGCTCTGCTCCAAACCACCGTGTGTTTGCTTAAGGCAAGTGTTGGTATATTTATACCTGAAAGGTGCCAAGTTTGACGTAAGGTTGGACATAAGACGTCACTAAGAACTAACAGTTCTTTCTGGACTCCAGGAGTTCTTGTGCAAATCAAAACAAAAGCAGGGGGAATTCCCGGGCTGCTGGAGGCTTGGTTTGTTTAAAGAACGCGTTGTACTTTCTAGGAGTCTATGGGAGTATCCTTGCCGTATTTGGACTGTATTGGCTATGGCTAAATGTGGACATGATTCTAATGCGTTTATAAGGGTATGTTTTGTTATAACCACATAAGGGCATGAATCGTGGATATCTAATTAGGGTCCTAGATAGATTCACAACACCCTTTCCCCGTTCCTGCTCCATTGCAGTTATGTATCTTAATTTGACATCACTTTTACTATATTCCTGTATTGTTATAGGATTGTTTTTATCAATATTTACTTTGCATTTCATTAAAAGATTAAAAATATACTCCAGCCATGGTATTTTCAAACTATGGTCAAGAACTAGGAAATCCGTTATTAGATCTTTTGTGAACTTTGTTTCTCCCTTTGGCCATAGCCCTTGCCAAAGTGTAAGGCCCGCCATGTTTATAGTGTCACTTAAATATGGTACAAATAGTTCTTTGTGTATGATGATGTTCGCAGTAGCACTAGGGACAGCCAACAATCTTTTTAAAAACGTATTTTCCTTAATTTGTAGTTTGCCCGTGTTTGCTCTACCCCATATCGCTGCACCATAACAAACCCCTGAGACACACTTACTCCTGTACAGTCCTAAAATTTCCCGTATGGGTTTGTTTCCCAAGTTTGCTGTGAATCTAAAAATTTCCTCGGTGGTTAAATGTCATTTTGCATGATTCGATATGCTTGCTTCTTCTACCAATTTTGCAGAATAGCATCCCTAAATAAGAAAAAGTTGGCACTCTATTAATAGAAACCCTACCCACATGATGTTGTCTATGCTTTGGCCTCCTGCCCCCACATGTCATTACAAATGTTTTCTTTAAATTTAACTGCAGGTCTATATCCAACATGTATAGGGCAAAGTTTTCTATTAAGCATTGCAGGCCATTTGCAGTCCTAGACATTAAGACAGCATCGTCTGTGTATAGTAAAACAGGTGTGGGGCGTTTTCCTACTTTCGGGGCATTTGCAACAAATATTTGCACAAACGAATCCACGTTGCTTATATATAATTAAAATAAAAGGGGAGCTAAAACACATTCCTGTCTAATACCATGCTTTACCATAAAATCAGGCCTACATTCCCCCATCTTACCATATCGTACCCTAGTAGTTAAAAAGGCATATATTTGTGATAAAAATGAGATTATTTCAATGGGAGCCCCTGGCCCCTTCAATGTTTACCAACGTTTTTGATGGGTAAGTAAATCGAAGGGGCAAGTGAGGTCTACAAAACATAAGTGAAGTGCCCCCTCCTTGGCCAGTGTATACTTCCCTATTAACAATTCTAAATGTAAGCATTGCTCTACCATCCCAATACCCCTTCTGGAACCATACTGAGCTTCTGTTAAGATTTTATTTTCGCTAGCCCAGTCTTTGAGTCTTTCCCACATAATTCAGGCCATCAACTTTGATGAGGAATCAAGAAGGGATATTCAGTGGTAGCACTTTGCCTTCCCTCTGTCCCCTTTTTTAAAAATGGGTACGATAAAACTTTCAACCCAAATGCGCCTCCCAATGCAGCGTTAAAAACATTCAATAAAATAGATATCCAAAAATCCATATTATACTTAAAAACATCTATGGGCACCCCTTCTGGTCCCGCAGCTTTTCCATTAGCACTTTTTTGGAGAGCTAGTTTGATTTCTTCTGTGGTTATTGGTAGTATTTTAACTGGTTCTACTATTATAAACTTTTCTCTTTTACAATCGGTTATTTTTAAACCTTCTGGGTTAAAAATATTCTCGAAGTAACACTCAATCTTCAGGTGGAACTACAGTATCAATGTTTACTTCGTTATTTTCTTTAATGTGATTACTTGTCTTCCAGAAAAGGGCAGAATCTTTCAGCTCTGCTGCCTGGTTTAATTTCTCCCAAGCCCACTCACGGATCTCCCTTTTTCTTTTTTCCAAGGTTTTTCTATAGTCTTTCCTTGCGGTACTAATCCTTTGAGGGTCTCTAGGTTTTTGTTAAAGAGCCAGTTTCAATTCCCCATTCAGCCTCGTACACTCATGGCTAAACCATCTTGGATTAAAATCACAATATTTCTTCCTTCTTTTAGTTGTTAAATACCTGCAATTTTCTTGGTAATCATAGAAAAGGCAATTGTGGTAGTTATTTCAGTAGAAGAGCTATTCAAGCAGGTTTCTAAGTCTTTTTGTATGTTCTCTTTAAGGTTTTCCATGAATATAAATGGATTAACACCCTTCCATTTTAAGGAGACACCATTATTTCCTTGGGTATCAATGTGAGCATCTGCTGTCTTTCCTTGTCATTTTGTTGATAAGTTTTTTTCAATACCACACTTAAGGGGTGATGATCACTGAACAAACTAATATTTATCAAAACTTTTTCAAACAAATTACTACCATTTGCAGATATTATAAGGTGATCTATATTTGATGATGACCTTGCTCCTACAAAAGTGTGCATATTTGTTTCCCCTTTTGGTGTATTAGGTTCTAAAACAATTAGATTGTATTTATGCACCACCTTATTGATAGCTTCCCCATACATATCATGCGAAAAATATGGAATCTTTTCACCAAAATGATCACAGTATCCACAAGGTTTGCCTACTTCATAATCGCATTTGGCACAATTAAAATCCCCCACCTAAACTAAAACATAATCCCCTGCAACTCCCTTTAAAAAGAGGTCCAAATCCTTTTCTAATAGGCTTATTACCTTACTCTTTGTGTTATCGAATAGATTGTTGTAAAAATGTATTACAACAATAGCCTGATTTCCATTCGAATGAAGGTATACAAACTGATAGCATTGTGATGTGATCAAGAGTCAAGGGTGAAGTGAGTGCAATTAATGTGGCAAGACCACCCTTCGCCCTTCCCATCCTGGATGGAATGGCATTAACACAAATTGTCTGATAGCCATTTATGCAAAAGGGTTCGGTACACCATGTTTCTTTTAACAATACCACTCCAAAACCATCCAGCATTTGTAGCCAATGGGCATTGTAGATATTATTTTTAATACCTGCGATGTTCATCATAATTTTAAAGAACTCTCTATAATATGATCTAGGTTCATCTTTCGATAAATTACTAATGAGAGTACAATTATTATGATCATACACAGGTATGTCTGAGGTCTCTATATGCGGTGATACTTTTCGGTTTTCCCTGTAGGTATTTGAATGATAAAAATTGACATCTCCCATGGTACTATAAAAAGGCTCTTCCGGACCAGTTTCCCTGGTGCAATCTGTGTTACCAACATGTAACAAACCATAACCATCTAACAAACCATAACCTCACTCAATACATTCCCTGCACACCCAAACTCACCACTGCGGCATCCCGCCAAAAGATCTCCGACGAAGAGCCCCCTTGCGGGACCCATGGGGGACAGCAGCGCCACCCCAAAGAGGAGCAACGCCCAATGATGAAGCATGACATCCGCTTGGATCTGTGAGGACACTTCTTCAACAAGGAGGAATGCCCCTCTGACCTCTATATATTTAACCGATATTCCTTGAAGGAGTTCTTTTCACCTGTCCTTCCAGCAACCTAATTGACCAGATTTTTCCTAGGAACAGTTACCCTCTAGCTATATAGACCTGGAATTATCCTAAGACCTGATGTTTAAATAGTCAGACCTTTATTATATTCACTAGCAAGTTATGAGCAGCGACCTAACCAAGCTAAGTTGTTGTACACTAATGTTTTGGGAGAAGGGTGTGGTGTGGGGTTTGTGTGAATCAGGGCTGCACCACAGGGACAACTATGGGCATTGACATAAATTCACCAAAATGTCACGGTGTAGCAGAATAGACATTACACACCCTGTGACCATAAGTTCATGCTGTTGCACTATTAATTGAAGCACTTCTGTGCTTTGGGCTGGAAGCAGACTTCTGCTACCTCCTCATTCAGCTAGTAACATTGTTCTCACTACATCTGCTACATTACTGATAGTGACACCGGTGTCCTGCATGTGCGGGGCTGGCTGCTCTTGGCTTTCACTCTGTTTGTGCTTTGGTGCCACTGCCACTGCACAAATTGCACTCCTGAAAGCAGTGCCCCTTTGCTGGGGCCAGACTACTTTTAGCTCTTCACAAGCCATCTGTGACCTGGTGCCAACTGCCACAGAACCGGCTCCCAGCACAGAGCCCCTGTGTTCCATTCTGGGTGCAGGCTTTAGTATGGATCTTACACCCACAGCCCTGGTGCCATTGCATCTGTTGCACTAACTTATTTTTTTGTTATATACCAATTTTAGTTTATTTTAGGAATCCTTTTAATGCATATTATGATAAGAGTTGTAATATTTGCAACAGCAGAGAAAAGAAAACAAAATTAATTGCTCTAACACTAGACACACTTGTAAGGGATGCCCTAAAGGTCGGTTGCTTGGTGACAGCTGAGCTGGTGCTGGCTGACGGTCAAATTGAAACATTTTTTTTAAAGTTTAGTTCTCCAGTGAGGTCAGCCAACCTGAAGTAGAATCATCCTTTTTTATGTCCTTGTTTCTGGTGTTGCCTTTGAAAATTCAGATGGTAGGGGAAGCAACTGCAGGGGTTTCAAAGAGGAAGCCGGGAATGACCTCAACATGGTGTCCATGAGTAGGAGCACTGGAATTTTTATTGTTATAATTCTGTATCAATAGTTGTCCAGCAAAAGTTTCCTCTACACCAGGCTAGCTCAGCAAATGTTGCATGATAGATAAATACAAGTATAGGTGGTCGGAGTCTAATACGTTAAATAGGAATAATCTCAAGATATCACTTATTCTTTTAAATGAAAAATTAACATTCTATCAAAGGCATCAATGTAGCTCAACAGAAGAAAAAACGTCAATGTGTTCAGTGCATATTTATTTAGCACATTTTATAGTTATGAACTGCATAAATTTGGTCCTCAATGGTAGGATAATATTGCAATTAATGCATTGACAATATCAACGACAGCACATTTCTATAGAATAGGTAAATTCAAAAGTGTATCAATGCGCTCAAGGTGCATAGAGAAAGGGTATTTAGAAGGGATGGGTAAGTGGGGGTGAAAGTGGGGACCGGGTAAGAGTGAACAGTAACAGTAGTCGACGTTTCGACCCCTGACAGGTACGGGTGATTCAGAACCTCAGGATGGGGTCTTCATCAGGACGTAGGGATATAACAGGAGCGCTTCGCATGAGGCCCGTTTGGGCCTGCAGCCTGGGGACCTTCCAAGGTTCCTTCCTGGTGCGAGAGGTTGGGAGCTTTTCACTCAGGATGCATGAAATTGTTGTCCACTGGACCAGCCGGTCCGTGGTGGAACGTCGTATGTTTCTAATTTTTCCGCAGCGCTTGTCCGTCTATTTCCTCTCCTCTGGCTGTCTGAGCTGCTCAGACAGCCAGAGGAGAGGAAATAGACGGACAAGCGCTGGTCCAGTGGACAACAATTTCATGCATCCTGAATGAAAAGGGGTCGAAACGTCGACTACTGTTACTGTTCACTCTTCCAAACATAGGACTAAATAATGTATAATTACGGAACCTATGTTTGAGATTGTTTCTTGGAACCCTTAGATCTGTATATAGGCTGTAAAGGCTTTTTCATTTTTCACTGTGATTTTAACTCAGTCACACCACCTTTACCCGGTCCCCACTTTCACCCCCACTTACCCATCCCTTCTAAATACCCTTTCTCTATGCACCTTGAGCGCATTGATACACTTTTGAATTTACCTATTCTATAGAAATGTGCTGTCGTTGATATTGTCAATGCATTAATTGCAATATTATCCTACCATTGAGGACCAAATTTATGCAGTTCATAACTATAAAATGTGCTAAATAAATATGCACTGAACACATTGACGTTTTTTCTTCTGTTGAGCTACATTGATGCCTTTGATAGAATGTTAATTTTTCATTTAAAAGAATAAGTGATATCTTGAGATTATTCCTATTTAACGTATTAGACTCCGACCACCTATACTTGTACCTATCTAATTGACCTAGGTCAAGGAGTTCTTAGGGTCTACCCCGTTGTAACTCACTGCATGATAGATAAAGTCAAATATAAATATATTGTGCTGCAAAAAATTAAAGCACCAAACATTCCTGTGGCAATATATGTAAACTTGCAGTGAAGTCATATCTTTGAGCACACATAACTATCTGATGATCGTGTCCCCCATGAATTTAATTGATTTATTAATTTTACCAATTTTCATCCATTTCTGCGTTATATTTTAATTATTCAAGTGGACTTCCTGGATTAGTTAACGCCCATTCCTCAATTAGTGTGTGGATCTGATATAAAAGGAAAGTCCCTGTGACACAAAATCACAAAAAAATTCCTGTAGCCCAAGACAGCCAGCAACTACTTGTAACTGTCTGACTATACATTACATGTTCTTGAAGTGGGAACTTAATATTATTTTCTTCTTTTCTCAGACCATCCAACTATCCCCACATTCAAGTCTCAGGATGTGGTGGAAAAGGACCATCACCAGCGGGAGATTGTGGCGTGGCTGCACCCACAGAAGATGTATGATGTGTCTACATGACTGAGACTTAGCCGAGCATCTGTTCCCGTAACAAAGAAATTACCCAGTTGTGTCCATCCCCATCGTCTAGACAGTCTTTGCCTGACCTCCTGTAACAGGCTACCATTACCACCTCCAACCCACTAGTCTAGTAAACACATGCACTAGCACCGTTGGAAAACGGAACATATACAACCCTCACTCCCCCTTAAATTGCTTCGTGTTACTTGACCCATTTAGCATCATATATAGAAAAAGGAAAACACCTCTAAGGATTATGATTTTGCAGGAAGGTGTCCGTTCCTGCACAAAAACAATCCTGCCTGTGATGCAGGCATCCTTGCACTATGTTGCAAGGGTACCTGCATTGGTACTAGGCAGCATGCAGTGTTCCAGCACAAGGAGGCTTGTACATTTTACACATTTCTGATGTCTGCCTTCCACACAACACAGTGCAGCAAGTTGCCTTGCTGGGCTATGTTGCATGAAGTGTTAGTAAATCTACCCCCAAGTGTGAGATCTGTTGTTGGTAAAAATTAATTATCAACAGATTTCCCAACTTGGTGTAGGAAGCTGGGGATTTCATTTATACAGGGCTTAGGGGAAACGGGATAGACAAACATAGCATTCATCAACTCCATGAACAAGCCACATTTGTCGTGGAAGGAAGATTTCAGTTCAGTTAACACATTTCTGCCCCTAGACTACCAAGTTAGCTAATCGCTAGCAAGGCTTGACTAATGCAAAATAGAGAGGACCCACAAACACTCCAAAAATAGTTATAACTAAAAACATTATACTGCACACACAATGGACAGTCTAACTGAATTCTTCTGACATTGTCTGCCTTGGGTGCAGGGATGGTACAAAAGGGGGTAGTGATGGACGGAGCATCTGAACCAATCAAACACTCGCACCCAGTCAACAGATCTGGTTTAATCCATCACCGTTCTTTAGCCCACTCTGCCACCCCAGTTCAGACATGGCCATATGCAAATCAGTCTGACCCTGTGCCTCATGGGAACAGTCCAGCCCGAAATGCCATGCCATGCCTTCTCTGGACCGGAAACAAGCTTCCGAGGACCGGTTTCTGGCATTTCAGCCGTCTTCAGCCCGGCTTGGTTGAATCCAGTGGCAAAGTGAGCAAGGGACTCACTTCTGAGCATACCCTGCCAACTTATGGCGAACAAAGTGGTACAAAAAGGGGGTGGTGATGGAGGGAGCATCTGAACCAATCAAACACTCATACCCAGTCAACAGATCTGGTTTAATCCATCGCCGTTCTTTAGCCCACTCTGCCACCCCAGTTCAGACATGGCCATATGCAAATCAGTCTGACCCTGTGCCTCATGGGAACAGTCCAGCCCGAACTGCCAAGCGATACCTTCCCTGGACCGGAAACAAGCTTCCGAGGACCGGTTTCTGGCATTTCAGCCGTCTTCAGCCCGGCTTGCTTGAATCCAGTGGCAAAGTGAGCAAGGGACTCACGTCTGAGCATACCCTGCCAACTTATGGTGAACAAAGTGGTACAAAAGGGGGTGGTGATATACGGAGCATCTGAACCAATCAAACACTCACACCCAGTCAACAGATCTGATATAATCCATCACCGTTCTTTAGCCCACTCTGCCACCCCAGTTCAGACATGGCCATATGCAAATCAGTCTAACCCTCTGCCTCATGGGAACAGTCCAGCCCGAACTGCCAAGCGATGCCTTCCCTGGACCGGAAACAAGCTTCCGAGGACTGGTTTCCTGGCATTTTAGCCGTTTTCAGCCAGACTTGCTTGAATCCAGTGGCAAAGTGAGCAAGGGACGATACACAGAATAGGAGTGCCATGGAGCTTTCTTGCAGAAGAGAAGGCCCATAGAATGCAAACATAAAATGACAATATTGGAAAGTCAGGATGAGCATGGTGCATGAGGAGCCAGATGGTGCAGTATAGACTGATCCAGTAGTGTGCCCTTACAATCAGTCTCGTACCAATCCAAGAGACAACCAGACAACTTAATGTTTGTATCCAGCTGATCACTCAAACAACAACTACATTTAACTGTGTCCATGATGTGACATGCCCACCAAATGACCTCAGCCACTTAATTAGAGTTTAACATTTGAGCCATTAATGGTGAATATAAGTGGATTTGTTCATTTAAAACTGTACGTATAAACTGCTGTTGGCACCTAACTATTTCTTCAGATTAACCTTTGCCCATGTACAGGGTAGGGTGTAGGGACGGGCAACCCTCCTTGCGGGATCTCCCCCCTAGATGACAACTGTGCATAGTAGAATGTAATCAGGGACTGGCCCTCCGCTGAGACCCCTCCCCAGTGCAACAAGCTTGTTCAGTAGTGTGGAAAAGGTCTGTCCTCTTCACTTTGACCTCTCCCCAGCCTGACGGGTGTGCATAGTATGGTTAAAGAGGGACTCTCCTTCTCGCTGGAACTTTTCCCCAGGGTGACTGGTATGCGTAGTAGGGTGTGGGGAGGGATTGGCTTCTCCTTCAGCACCTCTCCCCATAGCAGCAGGTGTGCATCGTAGAGTGTGGGAGGAACTGGCCTTCCCTCTGCGACCTCTCCGCATGGCAACAGGTGTGCATAGTAGGGTGGTGCGAGGATCTGACCTCTCCACTGACTCCCCAGGGTGATGGACGTGCATAGCAAGGTGTGCGGGAATGGTCTCCCTACTAGCTAGGACCTTCTCCCTAGGCAATAGGTGTGCATAGTAGAGTGTGAGGAATTACTGGTATCTTCGCTCCCCAGGGGGAAGAGCATGTGTAGTAGGTATGGAGAAGGACCGTCCTTCTCATAAAGACCTCTACCACGGGTGACTGGTGTACTTAGTGAAATGAGTGGAGATACTGGACTATCCACTGAGACCTCTCTTCAGGTCAAGAGGTGTACAGAGTAGAGTGTAGGGAAGAATCCTCCTAGTTGGGACCTCTCCCCAGGGTGACTTGTGTGTGTAGTAGGGCAAGCGGATGGACTGGTCTCTCCATTAAAACCTCTCCTCAGGCTGACAGGTATGCATACTAGAGTGGGGCCAGGCACTGCCATCTCTACTGATATCCCTCCTGAAGGAGACAAGTGTACTTAGAAGGGTGCAGGGAGAGAATGGCCTCTCTGCTGAGACCTCTCCCAAGGGTGTGCATAGTAGGGTGTGGGGATGGACTGCCCACTCACTGAGATCTTTCCCCTAAACGAGTGTTCATAGTAGGGTATGGATAGGGGCTGGCCTCTCTGTTGAGACCTCTACCCAGGGTGACGGGCATGTTTAGTAGGGTATGGAAAGGGACTGCCCTTCTTGCTGAATCCTGTCCCCAGGGTGACTGGTGTGCATAGTACAGTGTGTGGAGAGACTGGAGTCTCTTCCGAGAATTTTCCCCCTGAACAATAGGCATGCATGACATTATGTGAAGCAAACCGTAAATTATTTTAAAAAATTGCGATCCCGCTGGAGTTTCTCAGGAAACACTTGTGAGACCTATCCTCAGGGCCACAGATGTTCAGAGTACGGTGTGTGGGCTGACAGGTCTCTCTGGAGACACCTCTGAACTAGGGCAATAGTTGTGTGCAGTAAAGTGTGTGGAAATTGACTGGCCTCTCCACTCACACCTCTGCCCTAGGTGAAGGGTGTGGGAAGGGACTGGCATCTTCATTATTTTACATGATCCTGCAAAAGTCTCACAAACGTTTCCTGAGAACTTCCATTGGAACACAATTTTTTTTTTAAAGAATTGAAAGTTTGCTTTATCACACTAATAATTCCTCATAGACTTCCTCTCAATTACTAGGGAGTCAGGATGCTTTTACCCTGCCCCTTTACATAGGTTTTTCTGATCATTTACACAACATCTTATTTGTTCCCCATATTCAGCAATGGCAGCCATTTCATTTCTGTTTCTCCAACAGTAAGCCAATCAGAGGGCAATCTTTTGTGGTTATCGTGGGAGCCTCTCCCTCCTGCAAAATAGCCAGTGGAGAAAAATCCTGCTTGAGCAATTAGTTGGTTGTATTTTTGATTTTGCGCAACCGCTGGACTTCTGCAAGATTTTTGCCAACCCAACCGTCCAGATATACAAATATTTTTTAACCTTCATTTCTTAAAAACTATCAAATACATTTACACTATATCAAATAAACATGTTTCCTGAACAAAGATTTAGTTTCCGGACAAATTGTACCCAATTGCCACTACTCACCAGTTATGGTTAGAGTTATCTCAAATCACCATAACTAGTGTCCTATGCTAACTCTAACTTGCACCACTGCTATGCATAGTTTTCTCATTAATAATTAAATTTCATTTGTTGCAGGAATGTTATCAATTATGTCATAGAAGATGTCTTGAGTGATGTAATATGTGGAGAAATTAGCAGTGCATAGCACTAGCGTGAGTTATAGTTACCTTAGGGCCTTTCGAGCTCCTGTGATATATATATATATATATACCTGCACTTACTGATTTGATATCGTGCAATGAGTGGGACAATGTTAATGCACGCAAATTATGAAATATGAAAATTATGCCTTGTCTCATCCTATAAGAACATTGCATTCTGGGGCTTGCAGTCAAGTTACAAGCCACGTGACCACTGAGGATTACTATCTGATGACCACACTCACCTGTGACCAAGGCCTCACGGCTGAAACGCGTAAGGATTGGGTGTTTCCTCCGCCTTCCCTGACGAAATAAAAGTCTGCCTGTCTATCAGTCGGTGTTGGACTCTGTTTGTTGTTGGAGAGAGTTCCGTATTGCCAGGATCTCCATTCCTGGTTTGAGAGTCCGCCCTGCAGGTCCGGGGCCCCCGTAAAATGGAGAAGCTGTGTTGATATTTACTGAGGGGCATGGACCGCTCGAGGATGCGCCAGCACAAGGACTTCCATTGCTACTTGGCAGCTATCCGTTCGAGGAAGGGAGAAGGGAAAGATTTTCTTTCTCTGACGGCACCACAGGACACGCGAATATTTTGGAGAGCGGAGCAACCTGCACTTGCTGATTTGATTTCGTGCAATGAGTGGGACAATGTTAATGCACGCAAATTATGAAATATGAAAATTATGCCTTGTCTCATCCTATAAGAACATTCCATTCTGGGGCTTGCAGTCAAGTTACAAGCCACGTGACCACTGAGGATTACTATCTGATGACCACACTCACCTGTGACCAAGGCTTCACGGCTGAAACGCGTAAGGATTGGGTGTTTCCTCCGCCTTCCCTGACGAAATAAAAGTCTGCCTGTCTATCAGTCGGTGTTGGACTCTGTTTGTTGTTGGAGAGAGTTCCGTATTGCCAGGATCTCCATTCCTGGTTTGAGAGTCCGCCCTGCAGGTCCGGGGGCCCGGTAAAATGGAGAAGCTGTGTTGATATATATATATATATATATATATATATATATATATATATATATATATATATATATATATTAAACACACATAGATTTCAGGCACGTTCTAGTTAGGAATTAGCATTTAAAAAACCTTTGAAATTCATTGAAAAAACAGTAGGTTCAGGCACATTATAGTTAGAAATTAGCATTTAAAAAACCTTAGAAATTCACTGAAAAAACCATAGGTTTCAGAGGCGTTATAGTTAGTTGGACATTTCACTCGTACAAAACCATAGAAATTCCCCCGTTAGAGTTAGTTCAGCTAATTATAACTTGCGCACCCGCAATGCACTGGTGGAGAAGTCACATATTACATCACTCATGACATGGTCAGTGAGGTAGTTCATTTTGGACCATTCATAGCAAAGAGTCATTTCCTTGTGGCCCCTGATCCTGAGGAGTGGTCCGAATTTCATATATGCCCTGTTAATGTGAGTTTGCCACATTTACAAATGTACTTTTTTGCTTTTGAGTTCTCTCAAATTCATAAATTCAATTGCACTCTCACGAATGAGTGGTCTCTAACTGCAGAGAGTACAGCTAGAAGGCCTGTTTGTTTATCAGATTTGCCCTAAAAGGTAGGTATCTCTCGCTTTCTCTGGGGATCTTGTAATTTGTAAATTCCATATTTCAGCGGAATTGAAGAATTCCTAGAATTATGGATTCCAACAAAGTGGAGGGCTCAACTTGTGTGTTTCGTGCTTACGTTGAAATCTCTGGAAAGGGCTGTTGCTGCTTCACACCTACCATCTCCTAGGTCAGTGGTGAACATTTGAAAGGGACAGTGAGGAGGATGGTGCCCTGATATTTTACACCTCCTTTGTAAATGTTTAATTTGTTTTCCATTTGGCTAGGTTTGTATTATTCTTGGTGCATTATAACCATGTACACATTAACATATCACACATTATACAGTACTCAATGCATAAAGCACAGGCTTGCGCACCATGTAAGGTGGGCCCTTCTTGGTGGAGCGAGTCATGAGATAAAGAGGAATTTGGGCTCCAGTATCTTCACTTTGATGATGTGAAACAGTTTGCCACATCTGCCCCCACTGGTAGGCCTACCGTGCCTCTTATTTACAGAACCAGCCCTTGCCACTGGCACTTTTGTAGGGTTATTAAACGCTGCATCCACTTTCTGTCATGGCTGCTATATTTATTCTGGTACAGCAGAGGCAGTCACCTTCAGGACCGCATGTGAACATGGCTCTGTGATGCAGCACCAACTGATATCATTTTAGTGAATGGAAGCGCCTCAGCACTGTAGAGTAGCACCAACAATTTTCTGCTATTTTAAATGTATTTAAAGGTTGCCACATGTTCGGCAGAGCTGATTTGACAACTTGATAACTTACATTGAGCACGTCTGTGGATTTTAAGGCTGTTATCATTTCTGTTACCTGATTTACTGGTACTCGAGGTAGAGACTTTGAAAGGAGGAAAGGATGGGTTGGCGTGCCGAGAGTTGACCTCTTATCCTGTGATCAGTTTGTGTGTTTGTATCGATGGTTATGTTACTGAAGCACCCTGTGGACATGAGGGCACACTATTGGCATTTCTCAGCAGGGCTTTTTACTTTTAGCTATTGGCAGTACTACAGTGCTGCGACGGGAAACATCCTTTACATCGCGGTAGGTACACAGCGATGCAGTTTCAATGCAGCCGTTATAACGTAAGTCATTACATCGACTTGCGCTGGATGGCGCTATAATCTAAGCAGCAGTAAGATTTACTATTCCAACACCTTCCCTACTGTACGTAGACTAGTGTTGGAATAGTAAATCTTACTATTCCTAAGTCCAGCGCCCTCCAGCGCAAGTCGTTGTAATGACTTGCATTGTAAAAACTGCTTTGATCGCGTTATTACATCACATATTCTGCTGCGACACCCTCAGTAAATAGACAGGGCCCGACTCACAAAGTTAAAGCTAGATTATAGTCGAACTTTACGACTTTCGGTATTCACAAAGGACATTTACTACTTGTAACTGTCCTTTGTGAATACTGGAAGTCTTAAAGTTAGACTTTCAGTATTCACAAAGGGCATTTACGTGTAGTAAATGCTCTTTGTGAATACTGCAAGTCATAAAGTTAGACTTAAGTCTAACTTTAACTTTGTGAATCGGGCTCCCTGTGTTCACAAAGGTCATTTACGTGTAGTAAATTCCCTTTGTAAATACCGAATGTCGTAAAGTTAGACTTTCGTCTAACTTTACCTTTGTGAATCGGGTCCCTGTGTCTGCATCTCTTAGCAGGGCTGCTACACCTTAAGCAGAACAGTAAAGCGCTTCTCATGAGGGCTGCCATGCCTTATAAATATGTGTATGGCCATTTTCAATGTAATACCATAAAATTAATCAACGAAAAATACAATATAAGAGAGAAATGCCAGGCACAGCATGTACAATGTTACACTCTAGAATTAAGAATATTGAACTCTTAATTCCGACCTGGCTAGTTTAAGGCCCCCCTCCCCAACACAATTATTAGAATTTGTCCCCTTGGACCTGGCCAACCTGGGGGCTGAGGTTTAATCAGTGCGGGAGACGGTGGTTTGTTTTTGCCAGGGATTTGCAGATCTCCATGATTTTCATAGAAACATTTATTTTATAATGCTTTTTGGCCCAGGTATGCTACCTGGGGGACCCCACCACCAGGCCTAGGGGGTCAGAGAATTTCTACCCTGCTCCCCTCTATTTTTTCAATATTTGGGGGAGTCTCGGCTTAGTCCAAGTCCCAAAATGACTGCCAACACTTCCAGGTTAAAGTGTTGGCAGACAATCATATCTCAGCATGAGATCTGTTGGATGCGTGGAGCCTACGCATCCTTAGATGTACACATTTGTTTTGTCTTTAATATCTCAAAAAGTACTGAACAGATTTACATCAAATCACAAAAAGCACTCTTTTTGGTCCAAAATCTAGCTTTCTGCCAAATTTGGTGTAATTCTGTCCAGCAGTTCGGGCTGTAGTTGTGTCTAAAATCTTTATGGGAAATAGCATGGGAAATGCATAGGGTCTGTAAATTAAATGCTACTAGTGAGCCTGAAGCATTCATTTTTCCAGCCACTAAAGTAGTACTATAAACCATGTCTCACACCTGCCACTACAGCCTGTAGTGCAATTTTAAACTGTCATTGCGACCTGGTAAGGTAAACATTTTGCCAGGCCAAAAGCTTCTGTTTTAATACTTATAAGTCACCCCAAGGTAGACCCTAATTGTTCATAGAGCAGAATGCATTGTATTTAAAAAGTCGGTCATGTGTGCTAAAGTTTTACAGGTCCTGGTGGTGAAAAACGCCTAAAGAAGTTTTTTCACTGTTGTAAGGTCTATCGCTCCCATTGACTACCACTGGGGTACCTTCTTGCATTTATTAATAATAATAATAATAATAATAATAAAAATATTTATAAAGCGCCTGGTTACACTATAATCAGTGTGTCCCCGCGCTGTGAATGCAGTCCAAAAGGAGGCAGTTGTCATGCCAATCAGCGGAAAACAGAGGTCAAAGACACAGATTCGAATTTTATTCTTCGGGAAAAGGTGAGTCTTGAGGTTCAGGCGGAACCTTGTTTCCGAAGGCTCCATCCGGAGTTCAATGGGTAGTTCATTCCACTGTTTGCAGGTTAAGTACCCAAAGGAGCGACCTCCCATCCGAGCTTTGTGAATATGAGGGACATGAAATTGCATGCTTCCAAGAGATCTCAGGATTCGTTTAGGACGGTAAACGTTCAGCATATTTTGAAGATATGCAGGGCCTTTGCCCTGTGCAATACGGTGAGCCATGCACATAGTTTTAAACCAAATGCATTCCCGTATGGGGAGCCAGTGCAGGGTAGCTAAGGCATGTTTCCCTGATGACTTCCTGGGCAGGTTAAGTACAAGTCTTGCGGCCGCATTTTGGACACATTGGAGTTTGTGCATACCATTCTTGTTCAGACCAATAAGCAAAGAATTCCCAAAGTCCAGGTGGGAGGTGACTAAGGCGTGTATCAGCGTTTTCCTTGCTTTAATGGGAAGAAGGTCTAAACTTTACGAAGAGTTTTCAGAATGCCATAGTATTTGCCTGTCATGCTTCCAATGTGTTGTTCAAAGGAGAGATTGGTATCTAGGTATACACCTAATTTCTTCACAAGGACAGAAGGAATAGGTGTAGGACCTAGTTCTAGAGGCCACCAATCCAACGACCAAATAGATGGTATATTACCGATCACTAACAACTCGGACCTACTTAAAACAGAGAACGGGATAAGGCAATGGTCAGACCAGGGAACCCTGATAGGGCACTGTGCCTTCGCCTTCACTTCGTCCCAGTTAGCAAAAATAGGGTCAAGAAGATGGCCCGCTTGATGGGTAGGTATCAGCGATAGGAGATCAAACAATAAAAACTTCATGGAAGCAATAATCCCTTGTGCCTCCTTGCAACTTACATCATCAAAATGTAGGTTCAGACACCCAGAATTAGGACTCTGTTATAACGTAGAGCTGGTTGGGTCACCACCTCCAACAAGCTGTCCACAAATTGTGTGGACATCCCTGGTGGACGGTAAATAAGATAGCCATTTATGGTGTAATTAGGGGAGACTTTAATAGAGAAGAAACCTGCTTCACTATTAGTGATATACACTGATTCTAGGGCGCATGTCAACTCCAGTTTATGCGCCAGTGCTATTCCACCCCCTCGCTGCCCCCCCCGGTCAACTCTCAATAAGCCATATTCATGAAGGAGGGCTTCCAGAATCTACGGGGCGCGGACGCCTCATCTAGCCAGGTCTCCGTTAAAAACAGCACGTCCGGCTGGTATTCCGTTAGAAAATCATAGATTTCCAATCGGTGCTTTTTAAGGGAGCGGCAATTCACCTGAATCATGCTTAGTTTCTCTACCTCCCTCTTGTCACCCAAAGGAACTAAGGGGTCGTAGATGCATACCTTACACTGATAAGGCCTCATTTCTGCATGCATACTGTGCCTGCATGCTTCTTTAGTAATAGGGCACCAGCGTATTAGCTGTTCTTGCGTATACTGAAGGCTATTAGGTCCCGCTGTGTTTTTTGGGGCAGGGATTCTGGTCCCTGGCCGCGTCCGGCCGCGGACGGGCGCAGACGGGCTGAAGGCGCGCCCGCTGTGCTCGTCCGCCACACAGCCGCTGTCCTTCCCTCATTAAGTAAGGGGCAGGACAGCGAGACTAGAGCGCTAACCTGCTTCCTGCAGTGCCCAGAAGTGCTGGGCTCCTCACCCTCCGCAAACAAACGCCCACAATGGACAATTTAATAAGGGGTAACTTTGGATTAGGAGAAGTTCGAGATATGGGGGCATATTTACAAGGGCTTATCACAACAAGAACATCACTTTTTGTGATGTTCTTGTGGCGACAATCCCTTTGCCTTATTTACAATGTGGCGTTAAGCCACTTAACATGGCTTAACACCACCTTGTAAATAAGGCCTCCTTTCACGCTACACTTAGAGTAAAAGGGGCAGGCAATGTGTGTTGTGGTGTGCGTTCCGCCACAACACCCATTGATTTTGACCCTGCCCCCTAGTTACAAGGGTGGTGTAAATATGGGGAAGCGTCAAAATTAAGACCAGTGAAAACTTGGTCTTAACATGGCAAAACGAGGAGAAATTTATAATTTCGCCTTGTTTTTGCTGTTTCTATGTGTGCTGAATTCTGCAGCACACATAGAAACAGCAAATCACCATGAAATATTGTTTATGTGCAGGAAAGTGTCCCTTTCTGCACATAAACAATCATTAAAAATATAATGATTTGCAACTTGTATGTGTGCTGCACAATGCAGCACACGTAGGAGTTATAACTCACCATTATTGATTGTTTATGTGCAGGAAGGGACATCTTCCTGAACATAAACAAACATTCCCTCAATGCAGGCACCCTTGCACTATAGTGCAAGGGTGCCTGCATTGACGCTAGGCAGCTGAGTTTAGCTCTAGCGCTAGGGAAAATGCAGGGAAGTGCAGACCATTTAATGGTGAAGAATGGCGTTAGCAATTCTTGGTCGACGCCACACTTTGTGCTTCCCTTGTAAATATACCCCATGATTTTTACACTTAAATGAATTGGAATTTGTGTGTGTTTATTTCTTTTATTCGGTTACCACTTGTTTGCAACCATAAAAAGTACAGGTTAAAACAGTTGGAATTGGAATTTAAAATGTTGTTTAATGGTAAAGTCAGATTTTAAGACACAGCTCTGAAAATTATACTTTAAAAAGTTGGCTTTTTCTTGTCACAACCATTTGTGCCTTCTGCCAGTGTCCTGGATCACATGCCTGTGAATAGCTGTGCTGGTGGGGCTTGTGTATTGCTTTCAGACACAGACTTAAAGGGGGCCAGGTGTGAACAGGATGGGTCATCCTGGCAGAATGACTGGGAGGAGCTGCAACCATAACCCACTTACACTTCAAAGGGCTTTGCCTCTTGCACTTACAAAGGAAACAGGCACCGCCAGGCCTGCCCTGTCTTTTGTCACCCCAGACAGTTTAGAGCCTTGACAGGGGAAGAAGAAGAACTTTCCAGAACCAGAGGTGGGGGTAGGACAGGGAGCCCCCCCCAAACAAAGTCTGGCACCAGTTTTAAATACTGATCCTCCAGAGTCACTCTTCAGAACTCTCCTGGTCCTGTTGAAGTAACATTAGTGCTAGGAAATCTATTGCATATTTAGGAATCTGGGAGTATCCTTTGCTGGAGAAGGAAATGTTACCTTCAACAACATTTTTCTAGTGCAGTATTCTCACAGATTGAAAAGCAACCTCCAGAGGGGCATGCAAGAGGGAATTATCTGAAGATGAAGCCTCTACCCTTGAGCATTGTGTATGGGTTGTAAGGAAAGCTAACCGTAGAAAAAATTGGGAAATACACTACCTTTAAAAACTGGGATTCTGTGTTAGGAAAGGAGTTTGCTTTTTGTTTCCAAGAACCCAAAATGGGTTTTAAGTATTTCAATATGTTTTAGAGCATTCTGATTTTGGACCTCGCATCTGCAAACTACTTTAACATTATGAATTTATGAAGCATAGCCTCAAAGTGAAATTATTGAAGTAGGTGTCTACCATTTGTTTATATCTTTTTACGGATAGGATAAGTACTTTGGCTTGTACTCAGATCAGAATATCTGCAGCATTTCCCTAGCCTGAATTATAATTTACAAAAATTAGTAAAGACAAGCCAAAAAGGAAGCCGGGTTGGAAAATGAACCAAGGAGCACTAATACACAGATACACACATTTGTCTAAACGTGGTGCCATTCATCATTATTTCTTTTGTCTCCAGCAGTCTCTAATTGCATTTAAAAAATACCTACCTGTCAGCCATAGATTAAGATGAATGAATCATCACAGAAGGTTTAAGTTTGCCTTTTTTTCTTATGGCACATATTTTGATCCAACAGATCGTTAATTAAACAGTAGAATAATGTTTTTTTCACTTTCTCTCGTTTGCACTTGTAGCTTTGAAGTTGAGAGCATAACTATTCTGACTCTCCAGCATATTTATTAAATGAGATGTGTATTGCGTTTATATATGTAAATATATTGACAATAAATAAAAGATTTCGGAATCTGATTAAATACTCAGATGTTTGCATCCCCAGACTTCTTCCAATTTTCAGAACTACCAGATCAATGTATTGTTTAATTCGTTTTTATTGATTTTATATGGATATATACGCAATTACATTAACCGCCACCTATATCCACAGGCTGGCGGGGAAGCATGTCCAAGAAGAAATGATAGAGAACAAAAGGTAGGAAATAGTAGAAGGGAAAGAGGGATTGTTAAGGTGTCTGGGCGTGTTCTATGTTTCAATGGGTCGAGAGGACTCCTGTGCTAGAGGTTTGTGTTATCTGGGGCTGATCAGCGGATGGTGTGCTCGCGTTAGAGAGTCGGAGGACTCGGAGGTATCGTGGGCAGGTGAGTTCAGGAACTCTGAGGCGAGAAAGGTGACGTTGGAGCCCCACATTTTCTAGAATCTGGGTAGAGTGCGGGAGAGGCCTGCTGTAATCTTCTCCTTGCATACCAGTTCCCAAATCTTGGCCAGGCAGTCTATCTTAGTTGGGATTTCTGCTGTACCCCAGTGCACTAGTAGTGTCTGCTTGGCTGTGCCTAATGCTAGGGTGATTGCTTTCCCACGGTCAGACTTAAGAGGGTAGGTAAGAGGGTTAGGGAGGCCTAATAGGATGAATCTAGGGAGCCTTGGAATTTCTGTTTGATGTATGGTATCAATACCGTTTAGGATTGTATCCCAAAATGCCTATGTTTTCGGGCATTACCAAAGGATGTGTGTAAGTGTACCCCGTTGCCCACAATTGAGCCTGCACTGGTCATTCCCCCCGGGCTTCCAGCGCACAGTTCTAGCCGGAGTATAGTACTAGTAATGTGCAATTTTTAAAAACTTCTCCTTTCCAGACGTGCAACAAGAGGAGGCCCTTGCTCAATGGAAGAAGTCCTGCCATTCTTTGGGGTAGAACTCCTGCTCAATATCTGAATCCCATCTGCTTTGCGCTGGCGATTTCTCACCTCCCTTGGGCTTACTCAGGAATGCATATATGTCCGAAAGCAAATGTTTGTCCGAGGTGAGGGTTATGAACTACAATTCAAATTTAGTGAGGGGGCGACCTGCATGGGGTTGCATGTGTGGTTGGGTAACCCAATGCTGTAATGCTAGACATTGCCAATATACCTCCTTAGCGAGATCGAAGCCTAAAACTAGTTGGGTGAACTCCATAATCCCTTTTTCGTCAAAGAGGTCCCCATTCTTTTGCAATTGGCTTCTTGAAACTTAAGGTGGCTATTTCCTTCTAAGGTTGGGCGAAAGTCCGGGTTGCCTATAAAGGGCATCAAGGGTATCACCGGGGTAGAGAGGCCACAAGCCTCCTGTACCTTTTCCCAAGCCCCGTAGTCCCGGTGAGATATATACCCCAAGTGGGCGACTTCTCTTAGGGAGCCAGGGCACTTCCCATATATGCATGTCTGCAATCGCTTGGTCTATAAAACACCAGTGCTTCTCAGATTCAAGTTTGTACCATTCTGCCATGTAGCGCAGTTGTGCTGCCTGGGAGTATTTCTCCAAGTTTGGAACCCTGAGGCCACTGTCTGCTTGGCTTAAGTATGTCAGGCGTTTTGCCATGTGAGCCTTCTTCCCCTCCCAAATAAAACTTTCCATTAGCTGTTGCATCTGAGGTAACAAGCAGGTGGGGGGGATCAATTGAAGTGTTTGCAGCACATATAGAATGCGAGGCAACAAGGTAATTTTGATGGCAGTCAACCTGCCCAACCATGACATTTGTGCTTCTTCCAGTTAGGGATCTCCCAACGTGTCCACTCCAAGAGGGACGAATAGTTTGCTTGGATCATTTACTCGATTGTGGGAAGAATCTGCAGCCCTAGGTATGATACCCCCTTATGGGCCCAAACAAATGGGAAACTGGAGGTCAGATGCTGAAGGAAAGGGTCTTCTGAATATTACCTTTGAAGCCAGAGACTTTGCCGAATGCCTCCATTTCCTCCAGTAGGGGAGGCAGGGATAGCAGTGATCGCGTAAGAAAGGCAGCTAGGTCATCTGCATAGAGGGAAATGTAATGTTCTCCATATCCCATCCTAATCCGGGTGACATTAGAGCAGTGTCGGACTCGTTCTGCAAACGGCTCCATGTACAGAGCGAAAAGCAAGGATGACAGAGGGCACCCGTGGCGCGTACCTCTCACAATTGTTACTGGTCGGGACGCTATCCCATTCACCCTGATACCAGATCAATTTAAATATTGTCAGATGCAGGACATCCTCCAAAATTGACAGATGTCTTGTCCACTCTACTCTACCTATGTCAGGGCAACTGGAATTATGAGATTTTGGGGCTCTAGTGTTTTCCACATAATTATCGATTCCCTGCATTTGTCATATAAAAATTAAAAACTTGGCTCTTTTCTGCATAGGGGTTTCTTTGGTTTTTCTTCAGTTTTAGTTGTTCTGTTGCCACTCTGTATTAAGTTCTCTGTATTAAGTTCTCTTCGCCAAAGCGCCGGGATGCTCTTCGGAGTAGCCGTGCGCTATAGAAGAAAATAAATAACATAACATAACATAACATAACATAACATAACATATAATCTACAGATTCTAATGAAAAAATAGTTTTTACCTCAAAAGGATTAAAAGTTACAAAAAATGCAGTGACACGTGTTGCTGCACAGTGGAAAACCATTCGCAATTGTTAACTCGTCACTTTCCTTTGCTTACTGGTGTATTTGGATATCAAAGCGATACTAATGAGGTAATACCTTTAACCAGAAAGTTTTAAACATGTTTAAAAAATTACCTAATTCTATCATAAAATGTGCCGCATTATGCAGCATAATTAGTCTTCGCTTGCAGCATAAACCCTGAGGCATACATTTGTCCTCCCTGCCGCATAATGCTAGTGGTTCTCACCCATGTATACAGTGTAAATAGTCAGGTCAGGGAATCTGCCAGTTACTGGTGGGTATACTGCATCCGCCCAATTCTTCTTAGTAATCCTTTACCATAAGCATGTCATTACTGGCAGTGGTCAGAGCTTAACTTTTCTCCTTAGTCAGAGTTTGAGACAGGCAGGCATGCTTTTTACCAGTCAGAATGTATGGGTGATTAAATGCAGCAAAGACATGCAGGCATACACACTGTAATAACGTTATGGCAATACAACCAAACTGTACAAAATAAAATCCATATAGAACCAAAAATCCCCCATTGTTGAACGTAATCATAATCTGCAATATTAGGCTCTCACCATTGTTGTTTTCCCAAACACAGCAAATAATCATAATAATAATAAATAACCAGAATAATTAGGAAAGAGCTCATACTCTTTTTATTTCAAACCAATTGAAAGGCTATATTCGCTTCGGAAAAAGACCTTCGCAGTTTCAAATAAGAATGATTACACAGTAAGCATGTTCTTTACCTTAAGTTAATAGAAATGAACCAAAATACACAGGTAGTGGACCTGAATCACGCACCCATACCATCAACATTGTAGAACCCTCAGAACGGAAAAAACTGAAAATTCAAGCAATTTCCATTGTATGAGAACATGCCCTTCAAACTAGGCCTGGTCGGAAGTTTAATTCCGCTGGAAGAATTTGGAGGAATTTGGTAATTTCTTGTTACTCTAGTATTCCAGAATTACTGAAAAATTCCGCTGATCTGCTAGCAGAATTAACTACTTTAAACGTAGTTAATTTAAACAGTAATTTAAACCACTGCATACCCCACAACGCCAGAGTATGAAAGGGTATAGAATGGTGTGCAGTGGTTTCTGAAGACGGCAGGGATCATGTTATTTTCTTAGGCAAACTGCATTAGCGCATTTAGTCTGAACGTGAGAGTGGATTTTGTGCTAAGAAAATAGTGCCAAATGCCCACTCCCCCATCACGGAATTCAGCAGAATCTGACAGCATTTTATTGTAAATTTCATCCATTCCTACGTAGAACATGATCTTCAACCGCAAATTAATATATTTGGGGCACAGTAAGATTTTGTGAGTTAGCTTGTAAGGCTCAACTCGAAAACATTGGCATTCTCATAAACTGGAATATTCCCCCGGTGCACAATTTGAGCCAGTGGTTAGCGATGAGTGCCACTGGCAAATATTTTCCTCATTCAACATTTTCAGAGAGAAAGAGAGGGAAAATACACAAAGAGGAAAGAAGGAGGAAGGAAAAGATGGAAAAAACATCTCAAAAGGAGAAAGGCAAAACCTGGAAGAGTGAGATAAAGGGGCAGGGAGTGGCTGGAAGAGGATTACAAAGGCATGAGGTGGCATGAAGACTGTGCAGCCTTGGTAATCGGCGCACTAAATTGACCAGCTGTGGTTTTTGAGCAGAGTTTTGGGAACCAGCACTCATTCTTTTAAAAATTAAGCGCTGGCTCGCCCATGAGCAAATTACTATTTAAACTAGGAATATCCCTACTCGCCTCCCACATCAAATTTGGTGTATATTTTAGGTTTAGCTATGGGTTTGCTTTGACACTGATGTTTGATACTACTATAGTAGAAGGTAACATGGGGTTTGAAGTGACATTTTTGGCAGAGCAAAAGAAAAATGCAAGGGTCATACTACCGGAATAAATATGGCTTTCTCAACTCAGTATTAGGGCATCTTAGAAAGGATCACAAATATTTATGATGGGCACTCTTTCATGTTCTTGGTGATAAATTAAGGCTATGCTTACTTCAAATTACTTTTACTTCCTATTATGAAGTCAAAATTCTGGAGGTGGTAATGTGTGACAAGAATGTTTGCGCATATTTGTTGTGTGGTATTTTGTTGTTGGTTGTGATGTCTTCTGTAGTTGTTTTTTTTGCTGCTGTGGTGTTGTGCTGCACTATTGCAATGCAATTTTGTTGTATTGTAATTCAGTAGGTGTCCAGTTTTGCCTGTTTTGTTGTGATGCCCTGTTGTGTTTTAAATGTGTTGTTCTCTTGCTTTGTGTGTGCTACTGTATTATGTTATTGTTTACTTTAGATATCTCAACAAATGCTGCTACATCTCCTCCCAAAAGCAGCACATACCTTGAAAGCTCTAATGGCACGCAACTATTTACCACTGTCTACCGTAGTAAAACAGCACTGAGTCTAAACGTGGTGCTCACTGTGCTACATTTATGTGATAAAGCCCTTCATGATTTAATTGTTGGAGGTGTTAGAAACAAAACAGGTCTTCATGAACAAAACTTTAAACAGTAACCATCTGAGTGCATTATTAGTGTCCATAAGCTTCAGTTCCTGTGCAGTAACATGAATCCTTCATGCACCTTTATGAAGATTGATAGCAATGTGACCCTTTGTCTAATGTGAAATGAAAGCAAACACAGGCTAATGAAAATGTTTCATAGTCCAGTAAGTAGAGTGAACGAATGAAAATGATCCCTCTATTTGTTTCTAAAACAAACACACTTCTTTGAAACAGCGTTAGATCTGGCATCTTTGCATGGTTCCCCCTTATTTTTTGCTTTTTGACTTCCTGTTTTGCTGACTTCATTTTCATATCTATATCTATATCTATACTACTATTATAAAGAGAGAACTTTTAACCTTTGAGGCGGGTAAACTCAGGAACCACAGCACCAATCCAAACACCCCATACATCGTTGTAATTGTCAGGGTCTGCAGATGGACATAGGCTATATAAAGAAAGAAAATATACGTTCTTTAAAATATTTACGATTAAAAAAAAAGTAGTCCCTTGGAAGTAGTGCTGGCCGCAGATTGCTCTGAAAGCTGTCAAGGAGCGAGCAGTGAAATGGATGCAAATAAACGTGCTGATCTGAACTTCGTGTGGCTTTGCTTTAATTTGGGGCTTCCTGTTTAGACTATATGGATATCGGCTGTTTGCCCAGTCGAGAAGCGAGGCCCACCTTACGAAGGGTTCGTGCAGGCTCTGAGAAGGGGCTTGCAAAGACGGAACGAAGACAAGAGCAGCTCCAATGCAGGTGGTGCTGCCTTGAGCACGAATTCACTGCTGCAAAGCGCAATCTGAGGGCTTGCAGCGCTTTACTTTAGTCCACGTGGTGAATACTTGGTTCAAATTGCAAGGACTGTTGAGTGGCCCCACTGTGGGAAGAGGGCCAGCGTACTACAAGGCACAGAAGGCTTTGCGATTTAGCCACGCCCACTGTGGCAGGTGCCAGTGATTATATGAGCAGACGCGGCCAAAAACTGCTCTTCCAGCCCTTCGTGAACAATGCCTCTGAAGAAAGGATTATTTCCAGAAACGCGTCAGGCTTTACATGTTCAAAGATTGCTCTGAAAGCTGTCAAGGAGCGAGCAGTGAAATGGATGCAAATAAACGTGCTGATATGAACTTTGTGTGGCTTTGCTTTAATTTGGGGCTTCCTGTTTAGACTTTATGGATATCGGCTGTTTGCCCAGTCGAGAAGCGAGGCCCACCTTATGAAGGGTTCGTGCAGGCTCTGAGAAGGGGTTTGCAAAGACGGAACGAGACAAGAGCAGCTCCAATGCAGGTGGTGCTGCCTTGAGCACGAATTCACTGCTGCAAAGCACAATCTGAGGGCTTACAGCGCTTTACTTTACTCCACTTGGTGAATACTTGGTTCAAATTGCAAAGATTGCTCTGAAAGCTGTCAAGGAGCGAGCAGTGAAATGAATGCAAATAAACGTGCTGATCTGAACTTCGTGTGGCTTTGCTTTAATTTGGGGCTTCCTGTTTAGACTTGATATATTTATATATATATATATATATATCTATATATATATCTATATATATATATATATATAGATATATATATAAATATATATATATATATATATATATATCTATACTACTATTATAAAGAGAGAACTTTGAACCTTTGAGGCGGGTAAACTCAGGAACCACAGCACCAATCCAAAGACCCGATACATTGTTGTAATTGTCAGGGTCTGCAGATGGACATAGGCTATATAAAAAAATAAAATATACGTTCTTTAAAATATTTACGATTAAAAAAAATGTAGTCCCTTGGAAGTACCGCCGGACGCGACGTGCGTGCTGACATCAGGAGCGCGGGGAGGAGCGGTGTATAGGAGCGCGAGGAGGAGCGGCGGACATGAGAGCAGGAAGGAGCGGCGGACAGGCGGGGAGGAGCGGTGAGGAGCGGCGGACAGGCGGTGAGGAGCGGCGGACAGGCGGGGAGGAGCGGCGGCTGAGGTAGGTGAAGCGGCCCGTGTGCGGCTCATTGGGGGCCTTGAAAGTGGCGGGTGCGCTCCGGGGGACCCACGGAAAACGTCGGGGCAGGCGGGGGCCCTGAAGCCTGAGACAACGTCAGGGCGGACGGGGGCCCAGAAGCCTGATTGCTCCCGGACAACGTCGGGACGGGCTGCTAGCATATATATACATATATATATATATATAAAGTCTAAACAGGAAGCCCCAAATTAAAGCACAGCCACACGAAGTTCAGATCAGCACGTTTATTTGCATCCATTTCACTGCTCGCTCCTTGACAGCTTTCAGAGCAATCTTTGAACATGTAAAGCCTGACGCGTTTCAGGAAATAATCCTTTCTTCAGAGGCATTGTTCACGAAGGGCTGGAAGAGCAGTTTTTGGCCGCGTCTGCTCATATAATCACTGGCACCTGCCACAGTGGGCAGGGCTAAATCGCAAAGCCTTCTGTGCCTTGTAGTACGCTGGCCCTCTTCCCACAGTGGGGCCACTCAATAGTCCTTGCAATTTGAACCAAGTATTCACCAAGTGGAGTAAAGTAAAGCGCTGTAAGCCCTCAGATTGCGCTTTGCAGCAGTGAATTCGTGCTCAAGGCAGCACCACCTGCATTGGAGCTGCTCTTGTCTTCGTTCCGTCTTTGCAAGCCCCTTCTCAGAGCCTGCACGAACCCTTCGTAAGGTGGGCCTCGCTTCTCGACTGGGCAAACAGCCGATATCCATATAGTCTAAACAGGAAGCCCCAAATTAAAGCAAAGCCACACGAAGTTCAGATCAGCACGTTAATTTGCATCCATTTCACTGCTCGCTCCTTGACAGCTTTCAGAGCAATCTGCGGCCGGCGCTACTTCCAAGGGACTACTTTTTTTTAATCGTAAATATTTAAAGAACTTATATTTAATTTTTTTATATAGCCTTTGTCCATCTGCAGACCCTGACAATTACAACGATGTATCGGGTGTTTGGATTGGTGCTGTGGTTCCTGAGTTTACCCACCTCAAAGGTTCAAAGTTCTCTCTTTATAATAGTAGTATAGATAAGTGACCCCTAAATTAGGTCCTTGGCAGCCCTATGGGCAGGGTGCAGTGTATTTCAAAGGTAGGATATGTACTTTTGAGTTTCACATGTCCTGGTAGTGATAAACTGCCACATTTGTTTTTCACTGCTGCAAGGTCTATCGCTCCCATAGGTTAACATTGGGATTGCCTTAAAACATCTTTTAAGTGTAATATCCTATTGGGAAGAGATAGATATTTGGAGTTTGGCGTCTCTGGACTTCCAATTCAAAATCACAACTCATGGTGAAGTCGGATTTTAAATTCTAAGTCTGAAAATGTCACTTTCAGAAAGTTGGCATTTTCTTACTTTAACCATTCTGTGCCTCTGCCTGCCTCTGAATACACGTGTGAGTTAGGTGACAGCTGGGCATCTGCATTCCCTCCAGACAGTCACACAAAGGGAGCTAGGGTGTGACATTTGCATTCTGATCAGGCTTATGGACCTTCCTGGGGTAGATTGGGAGGGAGGAGCTGACACTTGCACCTGAATAGGACTTTGCCTGTCCCCAAGCAAAGAGCTGCCTTCCCCCCTGTAGTGAGTCTGGAGCTAGGGCAGGAAAAGCAGGGACATTGTGATCTTCACAGGCCTATTTGAAGTCTCCCCTACTTTAAGGCACATTTGGATAAAATACTGGACCCCTGACACCAACAAATAAGAACTTTGCTGGAACCAAGGACATTCTGCCTGGAAGAAGAGATGCTGTGCCATGGAAGGGACTGCCACTATGCTAACTGCATTGCTATGTTGCCCTGCTGCCTTCTGATTGCTGTGCTGTAGGAGGGACTGTCACTTTGCGACCTGCTCTGCTGTGTTGGCCTGCTGCTTCTTGCCTCAGAGTGAGAGGGACTGGACCTGCTCTCTACATCCTTGAAATCCTGTTTCTCCAAGGGTTTGCTGGCTTGCTTCCTGTTCTCTGAAGACTCAGGGTCACAAAAGACTTCTTGCAACTCTGCTGATGCTGCTGGACTCTACGATCTGTGAGTCCTACCATTGCCTGAGGTGTCCTTCTCCAGTCCTGGGCCTCAAAAGTGGATTCTGCAGCTGTTTCTGCAAAAATCAACACATCGTCATCACTGTGCCAATCGGAACCCATACAGTGCCCTCCAACACCAGCGTAGTGCCGATCTGAGGACATCCCTGCATGAATTGATGACGATTCATCAAGCAGACTGTGAGGCTCAATGACGACACAGCGCCAATCCGAAGATACAGCTGCAAGGCTCGACTTCGACACATCAACATGACTACGCGAATCGGAACCGCCACATCGAGTTTCCTAAGCTTGTTCCATCCAAGGTACTTTTTTAGCAGACCGTACGTGGGTCCTGTAGTCGGCCTGCCTTCCATCGTGGTCGACCTGAACTTTGGATTTATACCGGACTAGCGCGAACTCAAGTAACCTTTCATATCTAAAGCTTTACTAATTGGATTTTTGTCATTTTGGTCTTGTTTTTATAAATATTCTCTATTGTCCTAAACAGGTGTGGATTCATTTTGTGACGTTTTCACTGGGTTGCTGTAATTTGAGTGTTGTACAAAAACTTTACACATTGCCTCTTAAGTTAAGTCTGACTGCCAAGCTACCAGAGGGTGAGAACATGTTAATTTAGCTTGTATATCTGACTTACCCTGACTAGGATTGTGGTCCCTGCTTGGACACAGTGCATACCTCTGCCTACTAGAAAACCAATTTCTAACAAAAAGCAACAGTTATGTTACAAGGATGACTTGGGCCATAATGCAAACTTGGAAAATGGATCCACCTGTCACCTCGTTGAGTAGTAAAATACAACCATAACTGATATGGAGTGAGCTCCTTAAAAGCTATGGCCCCAGTGCTCCTGAACTTGATGCACTAGTGAAACAAGCTAAATTGTTAATATAAAGACTGAGGTCCCGATTTATATGTTGGTGGAGAGGGAATTCCATCGCAATGACCAGCCGCGGCTGGTAGTGGGAGGACCTGCAGGGCGGTGACGTGGGGAGGGGGAGGGGCAGGGTGGGGGTTAGTAATGTATGCATTACGGAGCTTCCCAGGTAGGTAAACATTCAAATAAATAAAACAAATTTTGTTGAGTGCACTGCATCCTCAAATGCGATACAGTGCGCACAACGAAATTCGTTTTAATTATTTAAATGTTTCCTTACCTGTTAAACTCCGTAATCCATACATTACTATCCCCCACCCTACCCTTCACCCTCCCCACGTCACCACCCTGCACGTACTCCCACTGCCGGCCGTGGCTGGCACTGACACTCCCATGGTGGGTGGTGGGGGAGGGGGCATTGATTTTTATTTATTTTCAAAAAGAAAATCTTAAGAATGATGTATGGCTCCGTCATGTGATGGAGCAGTTTGTGAAACTTACAATACATTGGCAGGAACTGCTATGACGGAAGTTCCTATCAATGATTGAAATGTCCAATAGGGCCGTGGATATTTCAAAATTTAATTTACTCTGTCACACTGGCAGAGGATGAGCCGCCCTTCAAATATTAAATGAGGCCTGAATGTGTGGTTTAGATTTGGCTATAGCCAACATAAGCAAAGTTTGTTAAAGCTTATGTCATCAACATACACAATTACACAGGCCCTGATTGCGAGTGAGGTGCAGTGAAATTACTGCATGGTTTTACGAGTTACTATCTCTCCATCCAATAGTAAGTGTATCCGGATGCTTACATACATTACATGTGGAATTTCCAATCTGTAAAAATTGCATGTCATACATTTTTGTACACACAAATTGATAAGAAAATTCGCATACAAAACATTTGCATGCAGAAACACACTTGGATTTACTGAACGTGAAAACTTCATGCAGAAATATAATTTTTTTTTATTATAAGGTGAGAGGTAACCATGTTCACATAAGTAATTTCTACCTACATCTTCCTGCTGCCCAGAGCAAATCATGTAAAAACAACAAAAAACAAGTAAAATGTATAATCATTTCGCGGATGCAACCTAAGGTAAAACATATCACAACTACACAAGACAGAAATGAGTAAAATATGTAATTAGGATTCTTTAAAATTGCTTGAAAAATTAACAAACACATGCACACAACAGGAAACAAATACATACTGCTGACTCCAATTTGCCACAGGCTCTATAAAAGCAGCCATCACCTATAGCCATACTTTTAACTTTCAGCGAGACCATGGAGCAAGTGCTTATTTCACATTACTTGACAACCCATCAGATACAACTACACTTTCAGCAGGGGCAGAGTACGACAAAAGGTAAGGCACTCCAAAGACACAGAAGGCCTAGATTTTCAGGAGCATGCTTAGACCCACCAAACACAAGTTAGCCCTATGTTTTAAAGGCATACAGGCTGGACATGGGGCCAATCAACAACCTACCCAAAATCATTGAAGTGACACTGGAACCAATTCGAAAATAACAACACAACATAAATGTACAACTTGTATGTGATGGCAATCTAAGTTATACACAGCATTGCACACAAGTCCCAGGAGCAATTAACGATCTTCAGAACAGCTGAAATCCATACGCCGTAGAAACATACCACGAAACAAGGACATGGCTAGTTGGTGAGAACATATGTCTCTGCTCAGCCCCCCTCCACTATACAACCGTGGTGTGCCTTATTGGCACAAACAATAGCAAACAAATGGATGCTACATGAAAGTATTGAGGCAAAACAATATTTGCAACTCCCACAGAGATATGTAGGAAACACAATTATAATGCACCATGGTCTTTGTAGTAAAAGTCAACACCAATATTAGAAGTTCACAAAAATGTTGTTTAATAGAAATAAAAAGGTCATGTATTCTGGATAGCCAATTCGTGCCTGGCTAATTATTTCACCCAACGACCCCGGAACTGCAACAGAAAGGGTGCATAATCAAGCACGTTACCAGGCCCGGACTGGCCGTTGCGGGCACCAGGCAATCCTCCGGTGCGCCGCAAGGGTGGGGGCCGGTTTTGGGCCCCTGGGGGCCGTTTTTGTCACAGGGCCGTTTTTGCAGCATAGCTCTAAATTCGGCCCTGTAACAAAATCGGCCGAAAACCGGCCCCGGCAAAGAGCTCGGCCGCACCCCCAACGGGCCCCTCGCCCCCGGGGGTGGCAGCCGAGCACATTGCCAGGGCCGGTTTTCGTTCCCAGTCCGGTCGCAGACACAATACCTGTGAGCATGCATTTGAATTACTTAAGTCATGTTTCAGATGCCTACACCAATTGGGAGGTACATTTGCCTACACCCCTGAAAAGGTGGGCAACATCACTTACTTTTCTGCACGCTACAAAACGGATAAATCAGGAAACCTGTGCCTCTGCCATGGAAGATGATGATTCAGATTTAGAATCAGAAGATAATAATGAAGAGTCACTTGTAGGAGGAAGACAATATCCACAGGATGACAATGCTCTTGGAACCAGAGACTACCTCATAAATTATTATTTCTAAAGTGCGACTCAAAAACCTGTTATTAAAAAGAACATCAACAGGGGGCGTGGCTTGCGCGCCGGAGAGCACGGACGGATTCCCCGTGAGCTCTGAGGTACCGGGACCCGCGAATGGTCTTTTCTAAGTCTTGGCAGTTCTCCTGAACGGGCTGCTCGTCACTGAGGCCGGCGGAAGGTACGAGGAGCAACTATTGCCTATCGGCGGCTGTTTTGATGCCGCGAAACGCTTCATTTTTCCAGCGGTAGTTTTCTGTCATGGGAGACGCGGGTGGCCGCCATTTTGAGCCGCCGATCCCGCGTCTCGTAATACTCCTGAGGTGAGCCTCACAGCTTTGGATTTTCCTCGCTATTTCGTTCTCAGCATGGCAGCGCTGATGTTCTTTCCTCACTTGACTCTGTTAATGCTGTTATAATTCACCACTTCATGCTGAGGTTCCTATTCAGCTGCTATTTCCCCCTTGTGCCTGACTATTATGAAGGCCTTTTTCGGTATGCTCCACATGCATAACATCTCTGCCTTACCAGTGTCCTTGCCCTCATAATGCAGCCTTCTGTGGGTGATTTTTATCAGTTCTGCGTATCAATGATGTTGGCGCATGAAGAAGTCTCTGTGGCAGGTTCTGTTCTGCATGTTGTGGCGCATTGATCAGTTCTTCACACAGTGACGCATTAACCAGCTCTTCAGGCTGTGACGCTTCAACCAGTTGTCTCATTCCAGCGCTCTTCCTCATATTCAAGTGCTTTGTCCTCAGTTCCAGTACTATCTATTTATACTTACTGTGCTGGGTTCTCATGCCCCTATGACTGTATTTGTCTCTCAGAGTCTGTGAGGAGTACTCAGGAGGTATACGCTTGGGCGGCTTTTGTGCTGTACCTGTTCCAGAGCAGCTTACGTTTTAGCAATTTTCAGTGATACAGCATCTGTATAGCACAATGGCGAATATTTCACCTACCACAAAATTATCCCAAACTGGCACTAAACCGAAGAGACCCAAAAATGACCCTCCTTCCCACATCCAGTCTTCCTCTAACCCGGTTCTGGCCCTTCCCACATCCAGTCTTCCTCTAACCCGGTTCTGGACTCCATTTTGGAAGAGGTTCGGGGTCTACAACCATTCATGACTGCCACCAACGAAAAGCTTAGGCAGATTGAGGAACGCTGGGTCGTTATGGAGGGCAAGGTGTTGAATTTGGAACAGCGTGTTAGTAATATCCAAGATGTCTCTGCCAAAATCCCTCAATTGGAACAAGAGATCCACAAACTCAAGCTTCACACCGAGGACCTTGAAAATCGTAATCGAAGTAACAATCTACGCGTTTATGGTGTTCCGGAGAATTTGGAGGGCTCAGATATGGTGTCTTTTATTCGTAAATTCCTACAGGAACTTTTGGATCTCCAACCATCTACTCATCCCCTAAACATACAAAGAGCTCACCGCTTGGGTCGTCTGAATTCCAACTCTTCCAAGCCTCGAGGCATTATTATGCTTTTCCTTGAGTTTACTGAATTAATGTCCATTTTGAAGGCAGCGAGGCTTAAACGTCGTCTCCAATGGTCTGGTCACAACATTTTTATCTCACAGGATCTCTCGTCTGCCACTAATGCTCGTCGCAAGGAATTCTTGAATCTACGTCCTCTGATGAGACAATTGAACATTCAATATGGAATCCTGCACCCATGCTTCTGCAAAATAACGCATGATGGTCGCACCCGTTCCTTTGACGATCCACAGAAGTTGCATTCATTCCTTCAGAGTGTCTCTCCATCCAATATGGACACTGCTCATTAATGTCTTCTTCTTCTGTCCTTCTTTTAATGCGTTTTGCCTCCTTGATGGCCTATGTTGGTTTCTTCCTTTTAGTTCATCCTTTCTTCCCTAACGTTCAGCCTCTATATCTTTTTATGTCTTTCTTCTTATATTTGTCCTTTCATTAGTAGACGGCGGGGTTCTGTCCCTTCTCTGGTGTCTCTACGTACCTGCTGTCTTGGTTGCTTTTCTCTTTACGGATCAGGCTATTTTGCCTTGATCCGTGTTCTCTTTTCTTTTTCTTCTTTTTCTTTACTCCCTTCTTTTCTCCTTTTTTCCTTTCTCATTTCTCATGGCTTATCTGCCTAGCCGCCGTTATTTCCTTCTGCTGTCCTGAGTGGTCTCTCTTTATTTTTTCTTATGGGTGTTGTTCTCCTTTCTGTTATTAATTGTATTGCACTTCAGTGTTGTAAGTATGCTGGGAATTGTCTTCTTATGTTTAATGGCTGTTTGCTGTTTCCCTGTTTTTAGTTACCTCCTTGCAGTGTGTCTACTCCATTTGTCACCCATTCTTCCCCTCTACCATCGTTTGTAATTTTTTATCGTGGAACGTTCGAGGTCTCGGTCATCCTGTCAAGCGTCAAAAGGTATTGTCCCACTTGTCTAAACTTAATTCATAGGTTGTTTTTCACCAGGAAACGCATTGTTCTGATGTTGAATCTCTTAAGTTGAAGAGGCAATGGGTGGGGCAAGTAGTATTTTCTCCTGCTGTTAGTAAAAAAGGGGGGGTTGCTATTTTATTTCACAAAGCGTTAAATGTTCAAATTGTATCCTCCCAAATTGATGATGAAGGACGTTGGGCAATGGTGAAGGTTGTAATCCAAAATAAAACATTGGTTTTACTAAATATTTATGGCCCCGTTAGACCAGATCCCAAATTCTGGGAAGATATTAAAATCCTTATATCATCCATTGATTGTCCAGACTTTGTAATTGCTGGTGATTTTAACCAATGGCTAGACCCTTTCTCAGATAGATTGTCCTCTAGCAAGTTTCAACCTGACAAATCCCATAAGAGCTTTCAATCTGCCATTGCTTCTCGTCCTTTATTTGATTCATGGAAAATGTGTAATCCTGATGTATTAGAATACACTTTTTTCTCTAATGTGCACCATACCCGCTTCAGAATTGATTACATTATGGTCAGTAAATCTCTTCTTCCTTCTATTCAGAAATCTATGATTGGTTCCATATTTATATCTGACCACGCTCCTGCTTACACTTCCCTTGACCTCTCCCTCATTTCGTCTAAATTTAGTCGTTGGAAATGTAATTCATTTCTTTTATCTGACACTGTCTTTATGAAAGAAATTGAAGGTTTTTTTAATTACTTTTTTGCAATAAATGACCCAGCTGACACCTCTATCCCTAATAATTGGGATGCTTTCAAAGCTACACTTAGGGCCTTCACTATCTCATATGTCTCTAAGAAAAAGAAGCTTAACAAGAGGAAATATGAGGACCAACTTCTAAAAATTAAGGAGCTTGAACATTCTTACTTTACTTCCAAA
The DNA here is from genome assembly GCF_964261635.1 of Lissotriton helveticus. NCBI lineage: Eukaryota > Metazoa > Chordata > Amphibia > Caudata > Salamandridae > Lissotriton > Lissotriton helveticus. The sequence continues at coordinate 1,140,001,197 of NC_136059.1, read as the reverse complement.
TCCCAGTCTGCACTTCAGGAGCTAATTAATGCAAAATCTGACCTGAATAAAATTATCACTAATGAAGCCTGTAATACCCTTATTAGAATCAAATCCAAATTCCATGGTGGTCAAAACAAAGCGGGGAAAATATTGGCTAACTACTTAAAAATTAAGTCAGAACGTAAAAATATTGGCCCTATATTTAATGATTCGATCAATAAATTGCTTTCGTCTGACGAAGATATCGCTGATGTGTTTCATCAATATTACCAATCTCTATATACCGATGATACACATCCTTCTGACATAAATGTATCCTCCTTTTTTGATAATCTCCCTTCACCCCCTGCTCTTACTGATGAATTTGCATTACTTGAAAGGGATATTACTCTCCAGGAAATTACTCGGGCCATCTCTTCCCTTAAAAAATCAAAAGCGCCAGGTCCTGATGGACTGCCTGTTGAATTTTTTTTTTTTTCAAAACCAATTTTATTGAGCAAATGAGCATTGAGAATGTGGCATCTCCACAACCGAAGAACACCACAACCGCATCAAAACAGCAATTACATAGGCAGCAAATGCGAGAGTAGACTCATAAAATATGCTCAGTATAGAAGCACCCCAGTGACCCACCCTAGCCCACAACACCACCCCCCCGCCCCGGACACCCCCCACCCCCCCACCACACGTGCATAGAAAGCAATAAAGAAAAGCAAGTAGGTGCAGCGCCACCAGGGCAATGTTACTTCGGGCCAACAATGTCACTGTGAACAAATGTCCTCCTCACGCTCCGCTGGGGGGTCCAGGAATAAACCACGATAGTCAGCCCAACGCTTCCAAATTTTGAAGTGCTTGTGGGGACAGCCCCGTGCTTCAAAGACCGGTCTCTCCAGACCCATGAAGTAATCCAGCCCCGCCTTCCAAGCAGAAAGGGGGGGGGCCCTCACCGCTTTCCATGCCCGGGCCAGGTCTCGCTTGGCCACAACCAGCCCCAAGAGCAGTAAATGGCGCTTATACATGTTACCCCCAATCCCTTCCATGATGTGCAGTAGGCCCAACCGGTGGGTACGAGGGAGGTCCCAGCCCAGCACCTCAGCCAGGCAACTCCACACACCCCTCCAGAACCCAGTCAGCCGGCCACACGTCCACACAGTATGCAGTAAGGACCCAGGCACCGCACCACAGCGCAAGCATTCCGGGGATGCAATCAAACCAGCTTTCCACAAACGTTCACGTGTATAGTATGCCCGATGCAGGTACCGGAACTGAATGAGCCGGAGCCGGATAGCAATGGCAGTGCCACGTGGGGACTCCAGCGCCTCCCTCCAGTCGTCGTCATCAAGGGGACCCACGTCCCTGCCTGTTGAATTTTACTCTGCTTTTCATGCCTTTTTTGCTCCAAAACTCCTGCAATTGTTTAATTCCTTTATTGCTGATGCTAAGGCTTCTGGGTCTTTTCTTGATGCCCTCATCATCATAATACCTAAACCTGATAAAGATCATTCACAATGGAAAAATTTCCGCCCCATTTCTTTAATTAATTATGATTGTAAAATCTTTGCTAAAATTCTAGCTACTCGCCTTGACTCCATTATTCCCTGTCTAATAAAAACAGACCAGATAGGGTTTGTGAAGGCTCGGCTTGCTGCAGATAATGCCCGTATGTTCTCCAATGTTATTGCTCATAGTAAAAATCTCAAATCGCCAATGGCAGCATTATCTCTAGACGCGGAAAAAGCGTTTGACCGTTTTAATTGGCAATTCATGTTCGATACCACTAAATGGTTTGGTTTTGGTCCATCTTTTATTTCCCTGGTTAAGCTCCTATATTCATCTCCCCGAGCTAGCATTTTTGTTAACAATCAATTTTCTAAGTTTTTCTCTTTATCTAGAGGTACCCGGCAAGGCTGCCCTCTCTCCCCTTTATTATTTATTTTATGTCTGGAACCCTTTTTAGAACATATTCGGTCCAATCCCAATATCGCTGGCCTTAAACTACCGTCCATGGAGATTAAATTATCTGCGTATGCGGATGATGTACTGGTTTTTATGGTTAACCCTACTTCATCCCTTCCACACTTTTTGGATGAAGTGCGTGTGTACTCCTCCATTTCGGGATATAAGCTCAATCTATCCAAAACAGAAGTCCTGCCTCTAAATTCAGCCTGCTTTCATTATATGTTTAGTGATACTGAATTTGCATGGTGTCCCTCCAAAATTAAATACCTAGGTATATGGTTCTCCTCATCCTTAGTCGACACATTAAAATTTACCTTTGACTCCCTGTTAAAAAAACTCCAATCTCTCCTTCAAATTTGGTCCCCCTTATTCCTTTTCTGGTGGGGCAGGTTAGACACGATTAAAATTATGATTACTCCCCATATTCTTTACGTTCTCTCTATGCTCCCTTTCAAAATCCCTAATTCTTATTTGTCCCGCATTAACTCGATTTGTACAAAATTTTTGTGGAATAACAAACAACCCCGTATTGCTTTACAGAAACTTATCCGCCCTAAAAACAAGGGTGGTGTTCGTTTCCCCAATTTTAAATTGTATCACTCCCCCTTTTTGATCAAACAGTCATTTTCATTAGCTTATGATTATGTGAATAATCCTGTGCCTAAATCGGTTCTCTTTGAGCGCTCCCTTTTTAAAGATTTTTCTTTTCAGCAGATTGTTTTCATGACAAATTGCTCTTTTCTAACTAAATTCCCCCTTTTAAGATATTCACGAGCGCTGCTTTATAATGCATTCTCTTCTAATCTTTACCCCCTTCAATGCTTCTTATCTTCTGTTGTGTGGTATAACACATTTCTCAAATACAAAGGGAAATCGTTTTACTTTAAATATTGGAAAGAGAAGGATATTTTGTTTGTTCATCAGTTTTTTGATGGTAATGTTATTATTCCTTTTCTCGTACTGTAAAATGTATATCACCTACCCTCCTCGTCTCTTAATGAGTACACTATTATAACCTCTGCCATTCAGTCTCACTTAGCTTCTCTTTCATGTCCTGCTACCTTTCCCACTTACACACCCACCACTCAACTATACCCATTATTTTCAACTCAACAGCCTAAGGCTGCTCTTGTTTATTCCATTCTATCATCTAATGTTAAGGATCGCCTTAAATCAAATGTTGAGATTGCTTGGGAACATGATCTTACCATCTCATTGTCTGTCTCGTTGTGGGATCGTTTATGGTCCAAACTGTTTAAAATATCTATTTCTGCTCGTATTACCCAATCTTTGTTCTTCATTTATCATAGAGTTGTTATTACTCCTGTTAGTATTAATAAGTTCTCCCCGACTTCCTCCCCATTATGTTGGTCATGCTCTCAAGATTTAGGTTCACTTAAACATCAGTTATATGAGTGCCGCCCAGTTATGTCATTTTGGAATGATGTTTGGAATATTTGCATGCCACTGTTTCATTTTTCCTCTCCTTTATCGCTATTGAATGTTTTTCTAGGTTCTTTATCAGACGATGTTGATATTGTATCCTCTTCTGCTAAATTGTTGGACTTGTTTATTGCTCTTGCATTTAAAGTTATTTTATCGAGTTGGAAGGATAACTCCAAACTTTCTGTGCATACATGGTGGAATTTCATTTGTGATGAACATCGGATCGCTATTGCTTCCTCCTCTTCTATTCTCCTAAAAATTAAATCTGATCTTCTCTGGCTTCCCTTTACTTCGTATCTTTCTTCCAACTCTCCCATCTGATTGATCCTTCTTATTTCCCACATATGTTTTATCCCTATGGCTTTTCTCTCTTTCCTTTTCTTCCTTCTTTTCTCCTTTCCTCTGTTCTTTTCTTTTTTCTTTCCCCTTCTGTCTTCTCTCTTTCTTCTATCTCCCTTTCTTTACTTCCCTCTTTCTTATACATATGTTTTAGGCCCTATGTTCTGTTGTGATTTGTATCATTATTTCTGACATATGTATAATTTTCTCTTTAAATATATCAATAAAAATTTCTCAAACAGAAAAAAAAGAACATCAACAAAATGTCAGTGAAAACTAAGCTTTATTGTAAAAAAAGGCGTAGCACTACAAAAGTTATACCTCAATCCTCAAACTTATAAAACTTCCAACACAACAAGCATCAAAAATAATGAATACAATGCCCATCATATATCCCAAACTACTCAAATTGTCCTATGCTATACTCCTATAACAGCAAACGCTACTCATACAAAGGAACTAACCCCAAAAGTATTACATACAATGCTTAAATATTATTAGCGGCCAAAGCAGACCTCCTACTAAGGCTGTATGGTGTATACTGTTGTGAAAATGTGGAAAATATTGAACGGGGAGGGGAATGGCTCCTGGCAGTTCCGGGTGGCGGATGTATAGCCGTGCTGGGTAATTGCTGGACATGTCCCTCTTGCAGTGCACATGTTTCTGCATCTACTGACAACTGCCCTTCTCCAAACATGTTTGTGAAAGCATTAACATCTTCCATCATGAATTGGCCCTTTGCTCTGCAAGATCCATCTTATGCTGCCTTTGTGTGGACTTCATGTTACCACGTGTATGAATGCAATGGCGTATTGCAAATCTCGGCTCTGCTTATCGCATTCACACCAGCTCTCCAATTAAATCACATAATGACTGCAGATGATTACCAACTGACACAATTGCATCAGTACATTCATTTGACTTAGTGCCACATGTTTGGAATCCATGATAGAAACCCTTCAATAATTTGGTTAGGACCAGGGTGAGGGAGGTGGTGGACACACATAGAAGCTCTTCAGATGCCCAATTTCCTCTGCAAGTGGGTTCCATTGAATGCCTAACCTATGTCCTAGCACTGGCATATCCTCTTCCTCATCATCATTCTCCTCCTCCCTTCCTTCTTTCACTGAAACATCAGTGATGGTGTGTGGAATTGGGGTATCTATGATAGATGTTGTGACTGCAACAGTGACGTTTCTAGCTCCGTTAGTCAACCTGGGGAATTGCTATGACGTGTTTTGTCTAAACACAGCTGTCACTCACTAAGTTTAGATGTTGTATGTTGATGCACAAATGACAGAATCAGACAAGAGCTTGCAGTGTGGTTTTTGCTTTCCATGTTGATGTTACTTTTGGAGAGGGTGTTACTGCTGGGCTTATAACAACAGCTGCAGTGCAGACAAGTGTGGCATTTGTAACTACTTGTGCTCTTGAGCCACAGGTGATGGTAGCTTGGTGGGATGTTTTGTCCTTTGCAAATTTTGGGGATGATGGTGCATATTTGTTTAAGGGCTAATTGGATTTGGCTTGTCCCGTGCTACCTGATAATGAGGGCAACATGTTTAATGACCTCAATATCACACCCCAGGACATGCAGCAACAGCGCAACCATTTCATGAATTTTGTCTGCTTTTTTTTAAATATGAGAAAAATGTAAACCTTGTAATGGTATGATAACTTCTAAACTATACAAACACCCATGTGCCTTGCATACCCTATTTGTAATGGAAGAAGTCTTGCTAGATGATGCTTGGCTTCCACCTAAACCTATTCATTATGGTCTAAACTTTGATAACATGAAAAGTTGCCAACCAAACCTATTTCTTCCAGTGGTGCATGGACATATCGAATGTAGTTGTGATTGATACATACCTCGATCCTCTGCTCCTCCAGCTGAAGTGTCTCCTTCAATTACCTCAATCCTGATGAGGATAATGATGCTGCAGATATGTTCCTACTGATGTCAACTTTAGTTTTGGTGAGGGACCTCCTCCTGTTACAAGACTCTCATGTCTGTACTTGGAAAGTTAATCCTGCACACAACTCATTAAGTCCTGACATTTCTTTTTGCAGTTGACCTGGGATGTGCTGAGAGTACATTTAACTTTTGTGTGATTTGTTTCCAAATCTTTGCTCTGGAATTTGAGCTTGTATTTTGTTAATAAATTGCCCTTTCACCAGGGCTCTTCTTTAACCCCTTCTCAGATATTATCTGTTGGATCGGTGTCAAAATATCAAAACTAAAAATATTGTGTGCACAGAATATCCTATCAAAAATATCGAGAACCAAAATATCAAGAAGGTGAGTGCAAATTGGTAAGTATAGATTTACTATTTTTAACTCCACATCTACATAGCTTGAAGCTATATATATCGTCATGGTACATATTTGTGGAGTTATATACAGTAAAACTTTACTTATCTAGAGAAACTTACCTTCCCAGTATTTTTGTCCTCAATATATTTGACATGATATTTTGTCCCATGATATTTTTGCTTCCGATATTTTGTCTAAACACCTGCCTGTTATTAAGGTTCACTTAATTTATGCTTGCTGAGTGTCGGGAGCCATGGTTCTCAGTTGGCAGTTCAAATGAGATAGATGACACTCTTATCTGTTGGTTTGTGGTGGATTGTAAATAAAGTGAATTTGGTAGCTGGTGGTGGTCACAATGTATGTTTACTCGGATATCGCTGCTCAAATTAAATAGGATGCAGACAGTGGACGCTCCTGTACAAAGGAACTCGAACTGACACTAGAAAATAAAATATATTTCCTGTTGGATTATGTAATTTCCTGTTGACTCTGTTGTTTTTGTACATGTGGTATTTCAGGCTGGTAATATCCACTCTTAACACTGTTTGTGTGTGTAAAATGCAGGTTTTAAAATCGTATCCAGTATATTTAGATTATGCTTAACACAGAATTCACTCATAAGTGAAAAAAATGTGTATCCCCCAGGCCTATCTACCAGCCGTTATCTGTAATTCTGGGTGTGATTTTTCTGCTCTGCTGAAATTGCAAAATTAGTACAAATTATTTTACATTTGCGCCGGTTCTGACCCATGTAACAGAGACCAGTTTGACAGAAGATGCATGACTTTTGCTGGAGCAAACACCTTCTTCCCACTTCCAAGGGTCCAAGACTGGGGTGGCACCACTTGGCAGGTCAACCTGACAGATGGCAGAGTCCAGGTGCAGAACCAGTGTGGTTGGACTTATTTTATGTCCCTGAGACTTCAGATCAGGAGGCATGCCAACCAGCATATTTTGTGTAGACTTTGTGCCTAATTGTTGGTTTTTGTAATTTGAATTGTGCTTGTATTGTTGGGCGTTTGTCTATTTTGGAGAAACAGTTAATTAGGTATAGTTCGAGGTTTAAGGTTTTTTTGTTTTGGTTAGTGGGGTAAGTATAGATAGGGCTTGTGTCATTGTGGCCATGTCTGGGAAGGGGAGAGGGAAGAACTTCATGGAGAGAGAAATTTTCTGTCTCATCTAGCTGGTAAACCATTTCCTCACACAGTTGCTGGATGCAGGGGGCCGGGTCAGCAAAGGGTAAAGAGCCAAGGATCAGAAGGATCAATGGGAGCAAGTACGTTGGTATATGGGCAAGGTGGCCCTTGAGGAGTGCTCTGTCTCACAACTTAAGCGTTGTTGGGCAGACGTCATTGCCTGGGAAGCCAATGTGCTGAACATACTGGGATTGGAGATTGGAGACCCATAGGTATGTATTATTGACCATCCACATGTAGTAATACAAACAAATTTGTTATGGTACATATCAATATTAAAATGTATTTGCAATGAGTAGTAGCCTTATGACACACAAGTCAAAACAGAGTGACTCCAGGTGGTAGATGTATCAAACTGTTAAGTAAAGCAGCACACCTGGCATAAATGCTGTGTAGCATTACAGGGAGCTACTGCTCTTGATGTTAAGTAATGCAAAGCAGCCCTACGTCCTTTATCCAAATGAGAGTTACCCTTTAGCAATATACAACATTGAAGGTTTGGGCTTGTAAATGTAATTGGATTAATAATGTATTGCTGTTTTTCCTCACTCATATGATGCAAACACTGCCCAATATGTGGTTCTATCAGCTGCTATGGCTAGATTCACGCTACAGATCATTATCTACACTGTATAAAATATTAGGTATGTCTGTGTGGCAAGGTTAGTATGTATGTACCAAAGGACACATTGATCAAATCTTCATGCAGCACAGCAGAGCACAGCACAGCTCAGCAAGCCACCTTGCTGAGCTGCACTTCATGAAAGTCAAAGGTCAGGAATGTGTTGTTTTTAGCATTTTACGGTGCATTCCCTGTCCTTTCCAAGCACTGACACACTTTTGGCTGCCTACTGCCAATGCTTGCGCCCTTGTGTTATGGTGCAAGGGAGACATGTGAAGAAACTGGCCAGCAGTTCTTTCGTCACGTCACATGCATGTGCCCTAATTTTGACATATGATGTAAGTAATTTCTGATTTTTCACCTCCTGTCAGATCAACGATGCGAGGTGACTTGCTGCATTCCATGTTGTGAAAATGTATACATATATGTGTAAGCGTGTGTACATGTACAATGACACTTGAATGTCATAGTGCTTAGTTAAGATTTGGAAGCATGTGTAGTTGCTTTGTATTTAATGCAATGCCTCAATTTTTTTTTGCAAGTCTCAGGGTGCAGTTGGTCCTTGTCACCCTTTCAGCCCCTTGTTGGCTTTTATGAGTTAAAGCAATGAGCGTTGGGTGAGGCCATGCCCACCAGACATGCCCACTACCCACTTGCAGCCCGGACACGTTCCCTGACACCCTTCGAGCTCCGGCTCCCAAACCAGTAGCATCTCCTTAGTCTCTGCCCTCCTTCAAATCCAGCATCACAGCAGTACTGCCCTCCTTCAAGTCACTGCATCACGACAGTTGCAGCCTCCTTACCATGGCCGTAGCTGCTCTGAGGCGCTGATCCTTATCCTGTAAAATGAAGGAAAAGCTAAGTAGAATGTTTTAAAAAGCCCATTTATGAGACTTAAGAGTCCTTAAAGCAATACAATAATGGGCAGTTAACCGGTATGCCTTGTGGCCTTGCATTTATTTTATTTCTTTTGATATGTGTGCAGTACTGTGTGTGTGGAAAGGGCTATAGAGTGAGTGAGTGAGTGACTGAGTGAGTGAGTGAGTGAGTGAGTGTTCCCCAGCATACCCAGTATTCTACTTACCTTGTGCTGGGGTCTGACTTTAAGAGTACAAGACCTGTTTTTTATGCTCTGATTTTAAGAGTTTCCCTCTTTATCCTGAGCCCTCCCTACCTGTCCACACCCTTGAATATGCTGGGCCTGGTCTAATGCTACAACAAGGCATTTTCCTTTTTTCTAGTTTTATATAGCACGTGCTAGACCCGAGACATCGGGCATCAAAGCGCTTTAATTGAGCACCAGTTTCGTTACAGAAGGACACATTCAATTATGTTAGGCACGGGGAGATTAAGTAATTTGCCCAGGATGTTGAGCATCTTTGCCGAGACACAAACCCGGTTCCCCAGCATCGAGGTTGCCCGCTCTAGCTGTAAGGCTACATCCTCTCCCGCATCAGGAATCAGCACATTCTATTAGGTTCCAGAGCACGGCTTCATTTACACTCTTCCAGGTATAAAAGTTACCTATTATCGGTCATTATACAGAACACCCTTAGTAGTATTGTTCTTGTTCTCATACTACTCTCTTTTTCAGGATCACACGAGTCCCATGGGTATTGATCCTTCCATTGGTACATGGCACAGCATTCCTCAAGCCAGCATTCCAGAGGGTGGTCAGTAGCAGGCCCAGGGCAGACAGATGATCAGATTCTCTTCCCTCACTTACCTTGTTTTCTTCCCCCCATTCCTCTAATTACTTTCACCTGGTGGGGCGTTTTTACACTCATCAGGGTTAGCGCAGTTGTGCATTGGAGTACTGCATTTCAGAACATCGTTCCTGCTGGGTACAACTTACACATATCACTGCTGCTTTAATTTCCTATACAGCACTGAGCTGTCTGACAGAAGGTAGACATTGCCCATTCACCCAAGGGATAGTGATGCAGAAAGTAGGTGTCATAACTATATGGTTGTAGCTCTGTGACATGTGTGTCTGTGATCCATGATATTTCTAAGTGTGATGTGTATGGGGAGGTATACATCACCTGACAACAAATCTCTCAAAATCATGGTGCAAACACAGCATCATATGTCAACAGATTGTAAAAATAACAAGGAGGCATGTCCATGTGAAAGTAGTGTGGGTATGTTTTTCTGCAGTACCCCACTTGAAATACGGGGAGGGTATACCTGTGACAGTAACTGTGTGTCATGCCTGTCTACACTTTGCATAAACATTCATGACAGCGTTACCAGGTTACTTCACAAAAATTGAACCCAGCTAGGTTTAGAAGGTTGACCCTCCACTGGAAAAAACTATTGTTTTCTTGTGAAACCCTCACCCATCAGGGTTACACCCTTGGTGGCATGCTTCATCATCTGGTCCATCCCATTATGCTGTGAAATGAGGTGTGCTGCGACCTACAAACTACGATGGAGCACTTTCTGCATAATGATAAAGATGATGTTTAAGAAATAGGAGTGTGGGGAGGTTTGAGTGTAGGGTGAAGTCTAAAAATATTATGACTAATTTAATCTGACCCCTAGTCAGCATGTTTAAATAAGGGGAAGTGGGATAGGAGAGATTATGAATCTGCTCTCCTACAAGGTCAACATGGAGATGCAGTACCCAGCAGTACAACTAAATTGGTTGGCATGCAGAGGTAGAACTTTGGAGAGAATGTGACTACAAGTTCCCCTCTCCCCCGGAGGAACTACGAGGCATTGTCCAGGTGTCTTATATATTTACTCAATCATGCCGATCAGGTGAATCACCACCTAGGTGGTAATTGTATATATTTTTTAAGCATGCAAGTTTGTGTGCATATAGTATAAACAGTAGGAGTGGGCCCAGGTGAGTTTGTTTTCCAAAGTCCTGACGAAAATCTGATAGGGGCATGGCTTGAAACATATTTGCCTTGTAGGAAAGCAGACTCATAATCCATATACTCAAAACCCCTCCACTCCTATTTGTTAAACATTGTCTTTATCGTTATTCAAAAAGTGCCTGAAAGGGAAAGGGCAGAAATGCACAGTGATTCCATGATACAGTTCATTCCTGTCCTTTCCTACTGGTGGTGTGCGTTTGCTTGCCTAGCACCAACACAGGCACCCTTGCATCATGGTGCAAGGGAGCCTGCATTGTAGGCAAAATAGTTCTTGTGCAGCTAAGCACAGCTGTCTGCATAAAGACACTTCTGAGAGGCTTTTCGATCTTTATTTGTGCGTGCAGAATGCAGCATAGGGAGAATTAGGTAATAGAAATGTGAAATTAGATTATTTGTCCGGATTAAGGTTTACCTGTGGAATTGATGCATTATAACATGTTTCCATGACTCGCACTGAAGCCAAATCTGTGAACCTGTCAAAATAAGGGTGTCAATACAGTGAGACACCCACTATCCATCTACGGTATAGCTACCTGCCGCAGACTAAGGCAAGTCAGCAATGTGCTCTGTCTTGCACAACTCAAGATTAAATATTACATGCAGAGCCACACAAGCTGCCATTGCTTACCTTTACACGTCTCACTTAGGTATTGCCTTTACCTTGCCCCCTCACCCCCTGAATAATGCAAGAAAGTAGGGAAAGTGGGCGACAAGTGGAGCAGACACACGGCAAGTAGAAAACTACAAAAGGGAAGACAAAAAATACATGAGTGGGTGATAAGGAGAACTCCCAGGAGAATCACAATACTGAGACCAAACAAACCAATAATTATAAGAAGTAGTGACAAAAAGAACAAAAATAGAAGTGGAGACCGCTTAGGAAGAGAATGGAATTGAAAAATTGAGAAAAAGAAAGGAGGAAAAAAGAAGAAGAAGGAAAGAGAAAAGGCGACAAGGAAAAAAGGAAAAAGAGTGGACAGATCAAGGCACAAAGGCCTGATCGGAGAAAAAGAGAGTAACCAAAGCATAGGGGACGAGGTTACACCAGAGAAAGGACAAACTCCATGAGCTACCAAAAAGAGGACAAATACAGAATACACAGAAGTACGAGGGTGAGAGCAAAACCTCAAGAAGAGGAGCAAAACAAAGAAAAAGATCAAAAGAGGTCAAAAAAGAAAATGAAAAGAGTTACAGCGAAGAATACAAAAGAAGAAAGACATTATATATTAGTATCCATATTGGAAGGAGAAACACTCTGAAGATAAGCATGGAGTTTCTGCGGATCATCAAAGGATCTGGTACGGCCATTGTGTGTGATCTTGCAAAAGCATGGATGAAGAATTCCATATTGAACGTTGAGTTGTCTCATTAGAGGACGGAGATTCAAGAATTCCTTGCGGCGGGCATTGGTAGCAGATGAAAGATCTTGCGAGATAAAAATGTTATGTCCAGACCATTGGAGACGGCGTTTAATCCTGGCGGCTTTTAGAACAGACATCAATTCTGTAAATTCCAGAAAAAGCATAATGATGCCACGAGGTTTGGTAGAGTTGGAATTGAGACGACCAAGACGGTGGGCTCTCTGGATATTTAGAGGATGTGATGATGGTTGAAGGTCCAAGAGTTCTTGTAGAAATTTTTGTATGAAAGAGACCATGTCAGAACCCTCCAAATTTTCCCGAACACCATAAACGCGTAGATTGTTTCTACAATTGCGATTTTCCAAATCCTCTGTGTGGAGCTTTAGCTTGTGGATCTCTTGCTCCAATAACGGGATTTTAGATGAAGCGTCTTGAATATCGCTCACACGCTGTTCCAAATTTAAAACCTTGCTTTCCATGACAACCCATTGTTCCTCAATCTGTTGAAGCTTCGCATTAGTGGCAATCATGAAAGGTTGGAGGCCACGCACTTCCTCAAGAATAGTATCCAGGACAGGATTAGAGGATGACTTAATGGGAGAAGGCGTGTCGTTTTTTGGCGTCTTGGGTTTGGTGCCAGTTTGCAAGAATTTTAGAGGAATAGAGTCATTCGCCATGGCGATGAAATCCTGTTAGTGAGCGCTCCACAGGGAAGGAGGCAAAAAGTAAGCACTACGGAGAGCAGCAGGAATTTATGCAGGTTAGGAAACTGCACTGGCTTAGAGATGGTAGAATAGTTATAGAGGCATACAACAGCAGTGAGATGCGGCAACACAAAAGAACAGGCACAAGAATACACGTTACTGAATATCTTATTCACTCACGTTTGTGAGAATAGCGAAAAAACCTGTTACACTTGTGTGAGGAAAAATCAAAAATGCTATAGGAAGCATCCGTAAAAGCCAGCACAGACAAGGTGAAATACAATGTGGAAGCGCTATCACTTTACATCTCTTGGAGCCATAAAAAAGGAAGAAGAGAGGTGACGATAATGCGACCCCAAGGAGTCTAAAATGGCGGTCGTTGAATCCTCACAGAATAGATGTAGAACATGCCCAATGTAGGAGCAAGAGGTCAAAGGAGATAAAAAAGCAAGAGAGCATGACACATAGTAAAAATAATTCCAGACATGACCTCCAATGAATGAGCGAGTGAGGAGAAACTGTAGCCAAGGAGGAAAAGCACATCAAAATCTGTACCTTAAAATGGCGGCTGGGTTTCGTCACAGGAGATCAATTGAAGGCAGTAATAGCTGAAAAATGAAAAGCAAGTGTCAGAGAGCTTCAGGTGATTTGTGGAAAAAGGGAATATTATACCTAGGCGACACCTTCAGAGGTCAACAACATTGCTGAAGTAGAGCAGCGTGTGAGACTCGGTTCCGAAGTGCGTGTGGAGGAGCGGCATACAAGATGGCGGCCACCCGCGTTACAGGGAAAGTAGAAATTACCGAGCAAATATCTGCCGGTCCGCCGCATGTAGACACCACACAGCTGCATCCTCGTGTTGCAGGCACCTTCCGACGACACTGCAGCCCAGACAGCCGTTCAAAAAAAATGGCGAAATGGCTCTCACCGCATCCACGTTAATTGTCCGTAGCGGAGCTCACGGAGAAGCCGTCCTGTCCCGATGGCGCGCAAGCCACCCCCCAACTACATATGTTTTAAACTAGTAAATGTGAGTATTGATGTATATAACTGAGTATATGTGAGAGTGAGAGATTGGAAGAGTTCCTGTATAAATAAGTATGAGTTTCTATAAGTGATTGTTTAAGAGAGTAAGTATGTGTACTTTTCCGTGGAAGTAAGTATAGTGGTGTGTGTATAGCTGTATATGCAAATAAATGGATGTTTAATAGTTTATTTGCATGTGTGAGTAACTCTATGGATGAGTGTCGATGTGTAACAGCATGTATAGGTGTATGAATATATATGAGTGAGTACATGTATGAGTGACTATATAGAACTGTTGGTGAATAAGTGGATGTGTATGTAGGTGGTGGATTTACTGAATAGGTTGTTGTAACTGGTATTGGTATCTCCGTTTTTTGAATTTTTAGTTTCTATTTTTGAATGTGTGTATCAAGGGTTATATTAGGGTGAGAGGAGGTCTGCCACTCTTTCATAAGGATGATGTCATCAGTGATGTCATCAGTGATGTCATTTGAGATGTCATCAGTGATGTCATGAGTGATGTCACTAACCATGTCATGAGTGATGTAATATGTGATGTCATCAGCAGTGCATTGCGGGTGCACGAGTTATAGTTAGCTGAGCTAACTATAACGGGGGAATTTCACAGGTTTTGTATGAGTGAAATGTCCAGCTAACTATAACATGTGTGAAACCTATGGTTTTTTCAGTGAATTCCTAAGGTTTTTTAAATGCTAATTCCTTACTATAACGTGTATGAAAGCTATGGTTTTTCAGTGAATTTCAAAGGTTTTTTAAATGCTAATTCCTAACTATTATATTTCTGAAACCTATGGCTTTTTCAGGGAATTTCAAAGGTTTTTCAAATGATAATTTTAAAATGTATTTATTGTTCTATTTTTTTTATATTCTTTAACTACATTTTTTTGTCTAGTTATTTTTTGCAATTTTTTTTATTAAATAACACTACACATATTTAAAAAAAATGTTTTTTAATAAAAATATATTTTTTAATTATTTTATATTCTTTTAAATATACTTATTTTTTATTTTTTTTTGGGGGGGGGAGTCGTGCACCCAAAGCGCACCCTTCTCGTTCACTGCACGGAACGTGTCCGCCATTTTAGGATTGTTGTGTAGGCTCCACGTACGGTGTGCGACGAGTACGACTTTCCCAATGTGGACACTACGCGACTGGTACGCGACTGGTAGCGCATAAGTGACATGTACGTATTACGCGATGCGGCAGTCACGTGGTTCTGCGTGATGTCATATGCGTATCGGACGTGGTGGGTGTGCGACTCCCGCGAACATTTTTAATGTGCAAAAACTTATATATGTATATTTAATATAAATATAAAGACAAGACATTATCTGAGCTAATCATATATTCTTTAACTTTCAATAAAGTTGCATTACTGTTAAATGCAATTTCGCAAAGTCGCGCTGGGTGCATGTTGGTTGTGAGCTGCGTACCCCATGTGACCAGAAAAAAAGAGATTTGATTGGTTCATTGCACTTCCTATTCTAAGTATTGAAGGACCCCACCCATTTCAATCACTCTTGTTAGACCTTCCTTAGGAGAAGACCTCTGCTAACAAGAACTTCTCTTTTTGGCTATTCCAGACCTGTTTGTCCTGAATATTGGAGAAATGGCTACAAATCAACCATCTTCAGTATCTGAACATTCTGACAATGAAGAATTTGTTCCTGAACCTCCCCCTCCATAGAAATATACTTCTATTGTTTGGAAGTTTTGTACTTTCCCACCGGGGCAAAAAAGGGTAAACGCAACCAAGGTTACCTGTAAAATCTGCAAGGCGGTCCTCTCCAGGGGAGACCCAAATAAAAAATAATCACGTGGAACAGCTAGCATGAGGAAAGGTCTGCAGACATGGCATTCAGTCAACTGCTCAAGAGAAGAATGAGAAGATTATGGGAAAATGCTCCTGCACCACCTGCTGTTGCTAGCACATCTGGAGCAGCACCATCCACTTCCGCATCTCCTCCAGATATACGTCCCAAATTTGGGAGAGTGAGGATGCATTGCGTGCAATGCAACCATCTAATTTCTTATGGGGAACAGTCAGTGGACCTTGTTTGTTGTGCCATTGACAACCACCATTGCTAGTTTCCTTTTTTTTTCTCCTCATAGTTTTTAGTTCTGTTTGTCCTGTTGATATTTTTTCCCTGTTTTAAAAAACCCACAAAATCGTTCAAAAAAATCAAAAAAATATAAAACAACTAAAAGAAAAAAAATTATTTTCAGAACTAACTACTCTAGTTAAAAAAAAGAGCTACACTTGTATGCTAATGTGTGAAAGTTTACATGAATGTATGTCTAGTAGTTAATTGACTGAAAGAAAACATTTGTGGTGTATGGTGAAGTTTAGAAGTTTAGAACTATAAGATAGTGCTGCAGCATAACACTGTAAAGTGTTTAGCGAAGCGTGCTGTGGTACTTCCGAAGCATAGGGATGTAACATATGTACATAAATATGTTGTAAGTCTGTGCTTCCCTCTGCACAGCTGCTTAAACTGCAGTCATGTGGTGACGCAGGCACCCTTGCACCATGGTGCAAGGATCATTGTGTTGTGCGGAGATTGTTTTTGTGCAGGAAGAGACACCTTCCTGCACAAAAACATTCAGTAAAGGCATTTTTCTCCTTCAATGTATGTGTATTGCAGCATATATTGAAAGAGAAAAAATGAGGAGAAGTGAAAATAATTCTCCTTGTTGTGCCTTGCTACTCCAATTGGAGGATGGTGCAGCATTCACACACATGTCCAGATTTATGATTTTTGATAAAACTGGAGATGTGTCTTGTTCCATGAGTGTTCTGTGCAAACACACACAGCAACACCTATAGAACGCCTTTTCAACGCAAAGTGGTGTGTATGATGAGATTGTATTTACATGGAAAAGAAAAGGTATAGAGAGAGCCTTTTCCTCTCATTGTAAATATGAAAGAGAGTTAATGGCTATGCCAATTCTTATTATAGGAGTACATTTCTGTACTACTAACCGAGAACAAGATAAATGTATAAGTACTTATGTTTTAGGAACCTTAAAGGACATGTTTATATATTACTGAAGGGAAGGGATGGGGCCTAATGTGACATGTGCAAAACACTCAGTGATGTGTTTTAAGTTAAAGAGTTTTATTTCTTTTAATTCTGAAATTACCAGGCCTTACAAGACCACCATATCTCTCTATTGAATACCATACCATGTGTCTTGCAGACAGGTGCTCTGAAGCTGTGTCCTATCGGATACCTGTCTGTAATGGAATTCTCTGGCACAGACCTACTCCATCCATCCTCCCTTTCTTCAACTGTGTGCAAACACACGCCATTGTGGATTTTAAGACTTACTTAAACTTACTTCAGCAGTAATACATCTAAAAAACGCTACACATTTTATTGAGTTGTTTTTTTATAATGTAAATTGAGGTAAATTGCTTATTTTAGAATTAGGATCTGTGAAAGAAAAGAAAAAATTGTTATAACATGTAATAATATATATTTTTTTGTGTTCAAATCATTTTTATTTAACAAAGAGACACAAACACAAACAGAAAGGAATAGACAATAAAAATCAATACATACATGACATGAGCTCACATCTGTTGTCTTAGAGAAAATAAATACATAAGGCAGGACGGTGTAAAGTTCCAATATGAGCAAGTGTGTATATGATGTCCTGTAAGTAAAGACAATATCCGATTCCGTAAGGACATGTCAAACAGTTGTTACATATGTAATAAGTGGATGCTACGTACAGAATATCTACATTCAGGTCTCTGATGTGTCAAATAGAGCTTGCATAAAGTGATACAGTGCAATGATATCAATACATAATGATCAATAATAACCCATCCTAAATACCATGCATGGTACCTAGTCTTCAATCTCATCATGAAGCATTGTACGCATAGGTTCACACCATAGGCCTAGACCATGCCTCATGGAGGGTCAAATGAAAATGATGAAGCATCTAGGGATTTCCAAAGTTTCTTATGTGGGACCCGCCAGGGGGAAGAATGCAGTGCAGGGTTGTCAGCACCTCGTAAAAAGGATAACCATTCCTGCCATATCTTAAAGGACACCTCCGAGGCGTTCTTCCATTTACATAAAACAACTTTACAGGCTAGAGTGAGTAGTAGGTCAAGCAGGTAGCGGTCATAATCATTAACTAGGTTTGGGTCCAGGACACCCAAAAGGACATATGTAAATTCCCGGGGAAGAATGCAGTGCAGGGTTGTCAGCACCTCGTAAAAAGGATAACCATTCCTGCCAGATCTTAAAGGACACCTCCGAGGCATTCTTCCATTTACATAAAACAACTTTACAGGCTAGAGTGAGTAGTAGGACAAGCAGGTAGCGGTCATAATCATTAACTAGGTTTGGGTCCAGGACACCCAAAAGGACATATGTAAATTCCCGTGCAGGCTGAATAGTAAAAATTTGCTCTATGCAGTCAAAGATTTTCCCCCAATACAGCTTCAGGAAGGGACAATTAAAAAGCATGTGAGCCAGGTTGCCAACAGATGAGTCACAGTTCCAGCAATTAGGGCTGTCTCTCAAGTGAAGTTTGTAGAGCTTGTCCGGTGTCCAATACACTCTGTTTAGTAGCATATACTTGGTCTGAGATAAGATTGGAGAGATTTTATTTGTGAAGGTCGTCCGGTGAATCCTTTCCCAGTCAAATGTCAGACCTGTAGAGTTAGGCTCAGCTTCCCATTTAAGTTTGTTTAGTTTATGTAGTTTTTTGGGTAAAGGAAGGAGGAGACTGTACGTCTTAGAGACAAAATGACCAGCTTCCAAAAGGCGAGGAATTTGACTCGTGCTCCTTTGACTCAGAAGCCAAGGGGTATACGTCTTGAAGGAGCACGCAGAGATCAGAACTTTTAGTTTTAGAAAATCATAGAAATCCACATCTGTCAGGTTATATAAGGACTGCAACGTTGAGAACGGCCTAGGGAGTGTCCCTCATATAGGTCACTCACTAGATTAATACCCTTGGCAGCCCAGGATGTACAGTGCAGAGGCTTACCCTCAAGTTTAAGGGAGGGATTCCACCATATGGATACCATTGTAGACCTTTTGATTTTTAGGTTAGATTTGTTAGACTGTTCCAACCTTAAAAGGGCTCGCCTTGTGTTAAGTAGTATGTACTTGGAGTGTGGCAGGTGGGAAAGATCCATAGTAAGTAGAGCAGGTAGAGGTGCATTATTAATGAGTGATTTTTCTATGCCTAGCCATAGTGGGGAGTAAGGCGAGGCCTCTGCCAGCCAGTGCATGCCTTGTTTGCAGAGAAAAGCTGTCTGGTAATTTCTAAAGTTGGGGAGACCCAGGCCGCCTGATTTCTTAGAGAGCTGTAGCTTCTTCATTGATATCCTGGGTTTCTTCCCCTGCCAAAGGAAGATACCAAATAGCTTATCAGTCTTGCTTAAAAAATCTTCCGAAAAAGACATCGGGAGCATACTGGCCAGATAGTTCACCAGCGGAGTCACCATCATTTTCAGGGTTTCGGCTCTGCCTCTCAAGAGAGGTATTTAGGTGACCATCCATCTAATAAAGTAGATATCTTTTTTAGTATCAGATTCTCATTGATATGTAAGGTTGAAATTTAATCTTTGTCAAAATCTATTCCAAGATACTTGAAACAGTTCGGCTGCCAAGTTAGTCCCGATCCAGCCAGTACTTTTTTATCGCCTAGATTGTTCAGTAATTTGACCTCAGTTTTATCCTTGTATAATTTATACCCAGACACTCGTGAAAAATTATCGATGGTGGACATGAGGGTAGATATAGCCTCCTCTGCCTTTTCAGAAACTATCAGGAGGTCATCTGCATACGCGGTTAGTTTGATTGTGCAGTTGTTAAATAGAATTCCCGCAATACCATCTTTACCTCTTATGTGGTGAAGGAAAGGTTTGATAGCTAATAAAAATAGTGAAGGGGAGAGGGGACACCCCTGCCTGGTACTCTGTTGTAGACGGAAGGTAGAAGAAAACGCACCCCCGGCTCTAACTCTGGCCGAAGGACAGAAATAGAGCGACATCACCAGTTTCGTGAAGGTCTTTCCTAAATTAAATTTATTTAACATCACCTCCAAGTATGTCCAGTCTACCTTGTCAAAGGCCTTTTCGGCATCCAATGTTATAGCTACTGTGGGGGTATTGATAAGTTTCGCCTTCTCTAGTACATGCGCTAGTATTCTGGTATTGTCACTGGACAGTCTGTTTTTTAAAAAGCCAGCTTGGGAGGGGTGAATGAGTTTTGGTAGAATTTTCTGGAGACGATTGGCCAAGATCAAAGCAAAGAGCTTGAGGTCAAGGTTGATGAGGGAAATAGGTCTATAGTTTTTAGGGAGTGTAAGGTCTTTACCTTCTTTAGGTAAAACGGCGATGATTGCTTCAGACAATGTGCCTTTTAGTAACCCTGGGCGAAGCACTATGCTACGCTCGTGGAGTTTGCGAAGTTTTCGCAAATTCGCACTACGCGAACTGCACGTAGCACAGTGCGAACATGCGTAGTGCAGCGTAGGGTAGTGCAGCGGTCATTTTTTGCTTGTTCGCGGTCCTGAACGTCATGTTCGTGACCGCGAGCAAGCAAAATTACATCCCGGCGAGATTCTTAACGCGAGGAGGTCAGGTTTCTCATTGTGAGTGGTTGCGCATGCTCGCGACTGCTCTCAATGAGAAACTACCTGTTCGCGTTGAGAAAGCTGCCCCTCGAGTAATAATCTACTCGAGCAGCAGAAAACTACAGCTCGCACTGTGCAAGATGCCGTTTTCAATGCTTGCACAGTGCTGGATGCTTGTCCGCACTGTGCAATGTAAATGTAAATGTAAATGTAGTATACTTGTAAAGCGCACAGCTGCCCCAGCAACGAAAACGCATCTTGCACAGTGCGAACATGCTACTACGCAGCTCGCATAGTGCTACGTGAAGTTCGCGTACTGCGAAGTGCACTTCGCGTAGCTTCGCGTAGCTCTACTTCGCGAACTACGCCCACCCTTACCTTTTAGTTCACCAGTTTCCGTAAGTTCCTGAAACAGATTTAACAGAGCCTGTGACAAAATCGAGGGGAAGGATTTATAGAACCTGGCACTATACCCATCTGGGCCTGGGGCCTTCCCACATTTAAGTGATTTGATGGCTTTCTCCACCTCAAGACCGGAGATTGGACTATTAAGGTCCAACTGTTCCTCCGGGGATAGGGAAGGCAGGTCGCACTCTCCTAGATAGTTTTGGATTTTGGTCTCGTCTACTTCTTTATTTTTGGCATAAAGATTTTCATAAAAATCCTTAAATATATCAGCAATTTTATCAGGGTCCAAATGGGTCACTCCTGCATGGTCTTGGATACTGTTAGTCGTGTTCTTCTGTATTTTAAATTTCAAATACGAGGCCAGACTCTTGCCAGCTTTATTTGACTCGCAAAGTTTGAATCTTTTCCGCCTATTCAACCAGACCCCTGCTCTTTTGCTTACTATCTTGTATTCATATTTCTTATTCGCTAGTTTGTTTAGTGTATCGGCGTTCTGATCTAATAGGTGTTTACCTTCTAATTCCAAAATTTCTTTTTCCAATTCCTCTAAAGCCTTATTGTACTCCTTATTTATGGATGATTTGATTTTGATAATAACACCCCTGATAGTGCTTTTTAGAGCCTCCCAACGAGTTAGATCGGACGTGTCCCCTCTTTTATTATGTTCCAGGTACAGTTTAATGGCAGACTCTATGGCCAACCGATGTTGCTCTTTTTCTAATACTTCTTCATTTAGACGCCTGACCGACTGACGGGTAGATGGTTTCACGTTAGAGAGGGACAATGAAATACAAGAGTGGTCAGACAAGACCCTGAGTTCAATCGCTGTTTCTTCTATTCTCGGAATACCATTCTTTGTAATGAAGAGGTAGTCAATGCGGGTATACGAGTCATGAGGAGTTGAGTAGAATGTGTATTCTCTCCCCGTGGGATTTTGCAACCTCCACGTGTCTATTAGATGGAAGCGAGCGCAGAGGTTAGTAAAGGCCTTGTGTGCGCTACTGCTACGGAAAGTGCATCTGGAGTCCCTATCGAGTATTGGATCAAAGGGTAGATTAAAATCACCTGCCAGAATATGTACAGCCAAATCAGGGATAGTATCAATTTGTTTGCTTAGCTCAGACCAAAACTTCAAGTCACACGCATTAGGGGCATAGACATTCGTGACATAAAACTCTGTGTTATCTTTGAACAGTTTAGTCGTGACCCACCTCCCATTGGTGTCAGCCGTAAAAGATAGTAACTCAACATTCAATTTTTTTGCCAATAGTGTTAAAACACCATTTTTCTTTCCTATTGCTGCAGACCCCACGACTTCATTAAAGACCTTACTCCTAAGTGTGGTAAATTGATTAGCATCAATCTTAGTTTCCTGTAGTAGGACTACATCTCCTTGTTGCCTTCTGACGTATTCCAGAATTTCCTGTCTCTTAATAGGCTGATTAAGACCTTTGACATTAAGTGAAATTATTTTTAGGTTGTCCACCTTGGTGATACCAAGTGGCGTACTAACAGTGGAGTGTGTCATGAGGGAAGTAATGAATGATCAAGCCCAATTAGGAATAGAGTTCTGCTTACAAAAATCTCTACCGTCAACATGATCTGCCCGACTAGTATGGAATCAGGATAGTCAGCGGGCCTGAGGCAAAGACAGATTATAGAACAATACGCGACAGTAAAAAAATAACAGCTACATACATGACAAACAGATTCAAAGACAGGCCCCATATGCCTAGACCCATGAACAGTAATGTACCAGTATTGTTATATTAAACAGGAAGCAGCGGGTATGACAGAGCTAAACTCATCTATGGCAACAACGCAATGACCACACATATTACAGAAGTACACGTATGTGAAATGAAAGGGTACTCATGTGGTTGTCGCTGATGCACCAAGTGTCGTTGTGTCCATCCGCTTATCCTCCGGGCCGTCAAGAAATCGCCGGAGTGCCCGAGTGTCCATGAATACCTGAGGGGTGCCATGTATATCTACACGAAACTTTGCTGGACCCACGAATCCGAACTGGTGACCTAACAAACTGAGTCTTGGGCAGAGAGCAAGGAATTCCTTCCTTATCTCGACTGTTTCCTTACTATAATCTTGCAATATGTAGATCTTGCTGGACTTCCATAGGATGTGATTGTTCTTACGCATAAAAGATAATATCATTTCCACATGTTGGTAACGTAGAGGCTTGCAGACAATTGGCCTAGGGCCCTTCTGACTCGGAGTAAATCTGCCTGGTACTCTGTGCGCTCTATCGAATTCAAGTGGCTGGAGGAAGGTTAGGTTTGTTGCTTGCGAGAACCATGACTCCAAGAATTCTATACAAGAGCTAAAGGCTTCTTCTGAACCTTCCGGCATGCCAAAGATGCAAAGGTTTCCCCTTCGATTCCTATCTTCGAGCTCAGATAGCCTCCTGGACATAGAGTCTGAAGCTAGAGATAAGGTTTTAACTGATTTGCAGATCTTTGTCTTAGAATCTTCTAGTCGGCTTATCCTCGTCTCCGTTTCAGTTAGTGTGAGATTGGTATCTTTAATGTCCTGTCTGATTGCCATAACTTCTTCTTTTGTAGATCTCGCCAAATCGTGCACTTCGGTAAATTTGTTTAATATCATGTCCATTGTGTCATTGATGTCCTTCTTCCCATTAATCGGTGACACAGGAGTCGGTGGGTCAGCCTTAAGCCGTTTGAGGTTTTTTGCTTCTCTCTCGCCCATGATGGGTCTGGTTGTGGAACCCGACGTGAGTCTTCCTTGGTTCACCTTCACTTAGATGTGAGAGACAGTGAGAGACAGCAACTGTGTGTGGGCATCAAGTACGCTTCTTTAGCTATTCCGCACCCAGCGTGTCACACTGGTATTCAGAACCAGCTGGTCGTGTAACAGGCGAGCAAGCGAGCGATGAGAACCAGTAGGCCAGACAGCATACAGAGCAGTATGAGTAGGCGTGACACTCATGGGCCAAAGCCCTCTGATGGGTGTATGGTGGGTATAAGGTCTAACCTTCCACTATAGATTCATGGGGATGCATGGGGATGCATTCATAAGGGATGCATAAATACTGATATTGTGATTCCATGCTCTCATGATTACATGAAGCATTGACATATGCAGGCCGGGTGTGTTGTTAATACTCTGCTGTGTTCCCTTGCAGTACCTCCATGTGTGCCTAATATAAACTGTATTAAATATCCGTATTTCTGGCGAGAAATGCGAAGCGCAACAGTTAGACACCAGCAGTGACCGCTATTTTGTTAACTGAGCATCACCAATTACAGGCCATAGATTCCTCACAGATGCGCCCCTAAGATGGATCCGTGTAGCTGCCCACCATTCTAGGTAATCAGGATTTATGCGTCATGAAATGGAGGCCTTTGTACTGTGGCTCCTTAAATAAATCGAGTTCTCTCGCAATCATTCAGTGTACGGCCGCCATTTTGTGAATGCAGGGTACAGTTCACAAGTTTTTTAATTAGTGGCACTCACATTGCTCTCCGTCTATAGGCAGTCTGTATTGCTAGCCTCTCCTCATATCTGCGCATTTGACATAGCACATTACCCCAGACAGTGGTTTACAGCTCCCTTCAGTCTCCTTTCAAACTCTGTATACCGCAGCCATTACTTTCGTTGCCGGTTCTTAAAATGCGCTTCGGATACTAACAGCGTCAGTCTCGCTACCCACTGCTGTCGCAATCACATGGATCCGCCGGGGCTCATGAATTCAGGTGGTTTGTACTCGCGTGTGGTTCGCTGCGGTCAGTGCCTTCGATCAGTGATCAGCGCCTCTGTGAACAGCCTCCGTGAACAGCTCAGCATTAACCCGGAAGCCTCGTTGTGGGGCCCGGGTCAGGTAACTCGCCTTACGCCGCAAGCCTCTCCGCCGCGTTTCTCCTCAATCAGGCTGAAAGCTCCTCAAATCCGGATCCTTTATGCCCTCTCTTATGCACTTTGTGTCGCTGGCATTACCGTTAGGATAGCAACCGGTACGGCGGAAAAAACAGTAGATTAGTCAGCCGCCACGGGAGGAGGAAAAACCTACGCCGCCATCTTTGCCGACGTCCAAGCCATTTTTAACAACAAAGCATAATTTTAACATTTTACAAAGTAATTTCTTTGTCTTTTTTTGCTGTTCTCAGAATATATTGAATTTCACTAGAAACATTGATTTCAATCGTACTCATCACATAACAGCGGGTAAAAAAAAAAACAATCAATAAGATTGTTTAAAAAAAACAAGAATCTATCCTCAAAAATATACTGTATAATACAAATCTCACATATATAAAATGCTTACTGCTAAGAAAATGTTATAACTTAACTTTATAAACACTGTAAATGTTGTCGCTTAAAAGTATACACCGAGACAATGTGCAAGAAAAAGTCCATAATTCAACTATATACCTTTCCATTAGGCCAAATGGTATTTTTGCACTCCTTTTTATGTAAATTGTGCAATGGTAATCCTATTGAATCATAATATTAAATTCCTCAGAGACTGAATTATCTTCCTAAAACTTTGGCTTTAAAAATATTAAGTCGGAATTTGGTAATTGTTTATTTAAAGTGTCCAATTTGCTCCCATCAGTTGTACAACGTTGCATCATTAAAATTATATATTGTCTATATCTTTGTTTAAATAATGTTGCTAACATTTCTGATTTGCATTGACTACACTCCATGTTTTGATTTGCAGCTTTAACTAATTTATTGAAAGACACTGATTTACAGTCCAGCAATGTCAAATATAGAAATCTTTCAGTGTCTACATTAGTGCTACATGTATAGATACAATTTTCACAATGATGTTCCCATTGATAACAAAGGCCAAAAATATTCTTTATGTCTACACCTTCATTTTCCAATACAGTAAGCATATACATTATTAATTCCTGAGCATCTTGTTGGATATTTTGCGTAAATTGTGAAGAACCAGAACATACATCCAAAAGATTACGAACATCACAAACACTTTGTATTTCACTTGTATCAGTTCTCAACTTTTCATAAATGGAATGCAACAAGGAACAAAATCTTTTTTCCCGATTCTCCATAATTTGCTTTTGCAAACCTTCAAGAAAGAAAACAACATTGACCACTACATTAGCATAACAGTTAACACCTGAACTATTTTCAAACTGATAACCAAAAATCTCTTATACCGTGTCCTTTTTCTTTTTGCTTGCAATGACAACATTATCTTGTTTTTTCCCTTCTTTATAACTTCACTAGAAATATTCTCATACCTTCTTTTTCGACCTACTAGACGCTTTTCAAATACAGGATATTGACCTACGCTCACCCCTAGAGCCCTCACGACCACGGCACCATATGGCAGGAACAAAAGATCTCCGCTAAAGTACCCCTTTATGGGTGCCCGTCGGGCATTGCACCGCCGACCCAACGAGGAGCGAGTCCATATGATGAAGCATGACACCTAGATTGCTGGTTGTGTGAGGACTCTAGTTCGATAAGAAAGATTCCCCTCCTTTGTGCCTCCCCCCACTTTTGGTTCATCCTCCTTTTTCACTGGGGAACTGCATACCCTCTTTTGTTCTTGGGTAATATGTGTACAACCTATTCGTTTTTAAATATCTGTACTTACTGGATCTTTTTCTGCTAAATATTCAATTTCTTGAACATATTTCAGAACCCTATTTTGCATTGCTGCAAGACCTAGACTCACCCAAATTATTCTTCTAGATTTGGAGTATAGACTTGCAGATGATAACCGATCTGAGCATTCATATGCTCCAATTTCTCGATGCAATAACATCTTCAAACTGAAACTGTATAATTTCTTACTTAGAGTCTTCTCGTGAGAAATCTTTTCCCACATTTCTTTCAATTCCGTCTTTTCTGATTTTGTAATGTAGGATGTTACATATCGAGCAACAGCAATGGAATTGTCCGCAACGTACTGAATATCCATGTTAGCATTTCACATGGACAGAATAACTGGAATGTAGTCATTTATGTATTTTGACTCTTCACTGCTTCTTAAGTTGTAGGTATTTTTTGAAGACTTTCTTGTGCTGGTATGTCACAAAGATGACATAAAACTGTTCACTCTAACTTTGGATATTACAGGACGTGGAAATGCAAAACGACATTTGGTATAGAACTTATCCTTAGACTTGTACTTTCATCTACAGTATTTTCCACATTGGTGGCTTTGGAATCGTAAGACTTGTTCTCTTAAGTTGTTTTCTTCTGTCCTTATGGGTACAGCACATGTAGCACATTGTTAGATACTCCTTTCTCCCCAAAAAATCCACAATTTCTCCAAGAGGAGGATTTTTTTTATTGCAGATAAAAGACGTCATAGCTTCAAATCTATGATTGAAATACCTGCATACATTAACAGGATCCAAAGAGCACAATTCCCCAGGTGTCTTGTATTCAATATTTTTTATATTGGAATTTGCCTCTCGAAGAAATTCAAGTAAATCATCCCAAGCGTACTCAGCACAGCTTAGGGTAAGGAACCATGTAGGAGTTCCTAAATTCCGTAGCATATATTTCAGTTCTCCATGACGACGGTACAAATGTTCATTAGTCCCACGCTGACATGCCATCAGATTAATCTGATGAGATTCTAAATGATAATCTCTCTGGTGCACTTTATCCATACAATCATTTGCAGATACATTTTGCAGATGTACTCCAGTTTTTAAAATGTGATTGACTGCATATGAAAGTCCAGACAAGTCAATTTCAAACAAAAGATGAAATATATAAGGGATACATTGTCAAAATCTTAGATCTTCTGCATATAATCTTGTTGTCCGATATTCAGATGCAGGAATCTGCACAGGACAATCATCATATCGTCCACCTTTTCCTGTTGGAAACAACTGAGGAAAACAATGAGCTTCCAAGCTCTCTTCCTATACACTCATGGGACTTCCTTTTGCTTTTTTCATTTGGAAAAACTCAATAGTGTTCCCCATCACTTCTTTTGAATGAAGTGGATGTACAGTGTAATGTTCATAGATTTCCTCACATCTTGACATGTCCACTTTTTCAATTTGTCCACTTGACGTTTCTGTATCTTCTGCTAAAAGTATTTCTTCTTCTCCCATATAAGCAGTTTTATAGTACGTATTATTTTTTATCAAATACAAAGTTGCCTTCTGTACTTTCCTAACATCCACTAACTCCTGCCAGATTTTCTTACTCTTAGTTGGTACACCATTAACAAGAATAACTAGTGGTTCACTTTCTACACTCTCTACACCAATAGTTTCAATATTTTTCTTCAAATCTAATGGTAAATACACAACTCTTACTTTTAATCCTCTTTGTAAATCTGAAGGAGGCAATTTACCTGTTTTAGGCTCCATACGAACAATAGCCTGAAATGGGTGCACACATTGAATGAGAAAAGACTCATAGGTATTACAATCTATCAGTTCTGGAGGAATAGCAGCTATTTCTAGATTATTATGCACAGCTCTACCAGGCATTTTATTCTCATCTAATTAGTTATAACAGTATTTACAAATACGCGGATCAGAACCCACATCAAAACAATTCTCTACCAACAAATAAGTTGCAAATTCCTTCCACTTATCATTATTTTGTTTTTCACTTTTTAAATACAGATCAACACTCCTAGTCTGATTTTTATAGTGAGTTCGCCGACAACAAATACAAGAAAAATTTGGCCTTTCACCTGAAATCACCTTAAACATTGTAATTTCACCTTCAACATTTTTTGTACAACTATGTTCAACATTCTCTTCAACATTTTCTTCTATTAATGTCTAAGTTTCTGCACTCTCTTGTTCGGGACCAAAGTAACAAAACGCAATGTCATCACAAATCTTCACATCTGAAACTGACCCACGCAAAAGAGCACTGTTCAACTCATTTAACTTTAGTGCTGGACTTTTTGTGTAATACAATCTTCTGACTAACATCCGCATTTGAGTATGATGTACTGCCAACATCCTGAAATGGTGAAAAACACTTTGACATACTTTCCTAGAACGACAAGCCAGAGAATGACCTTGCAAACCAGTATTTTTTCTTACTCTACAAGGGTCTAGGCCTTGCAACTTCTTAATCTTTTATTTAACACTTTTTTAGTATATGTTCGCAAGAAAATGCATACAATTTCAATAGATTCTTGTAAAACACTACAAATACTACTGCAATCCCAAGTAAACACTGGGGCTTTAGGACGTCTGCCTAGAACTTCATCAGCTATCACTTCTTCTGCATTCTGGGAACCATTTTCTGTTTCTCAATTGGACAACCCTTTCTAACCTCACATAAGCTCGACCACTGGTGTCAACTGCTTGCAACAAATCATTGGTCTGAAAATAACTCTCTTCATTAAAGAAATACTCAGAACTTGAACTGTTTCCATTCCCCTAAAAAAATCACAAAAAATAGTTCTGTTAATTACTCTTTTCCTCTTACTTTTGGGATCGAATTCTGTTTAAAACTAAAATAAGTAATTTCCTCTTTACTTCAAAAGCCTTTACAACAATAGATTCAATGTGCTTCTTCTTTTTTATAAAACAGTTCTCTCTTTTTATATTTCTTGATATCTTTCAGCAAATTATGTACTGCTCAATTATAAAATATTTTTTTACGGATTTCTTTATATTGATTTTCTCTTCTTTTGACATAAGTTGTATCCTTTGTATGTATATTTCCTTATTTTCCTTTCCTATTTTTTGCACTTTTTTTGTGCTAGGAACATTTCAGTGGTTTTAACATTTTCAATATTCTTTCTGATTTTAGTAATAATTTTAATAAAGTCCTTTGTGGTATTACCAGAAAATGTTCTCTTTTTAGCCACATTATGTTGGTCATCTAATACTTGTGGTTGAATTTTTTTCAAGTAACTGTCTTTTTTCTGTTCTTTTCTTTTTCTTACTTTTTACTGGCACAATAACCTTATTTTAATGATGATAAACAGTATCTGTAAAAATAATTATAAATAAATGTATATTAATAACTTTATAAATTATACTTTTCTATTACTATACAAACACATTTTATATAAATACTGACTAAGAAATTGTA
The DNA here is from genome assembly GCF_964261635.1 of Lissotriton helveticus. Taxonomy (NCBI): domain Eukaryota; kingdom Metazoa; phylum Chordata; class Amphibia; order Caudata; family Salamandridae; genus Lissotriton; species Lissotriton helveticus. The sequence continues at coordinate 1,139,971,273 of NC_136059.1, read as the reverse complement.
AATCTTAAATACATGTGTGAAGGTGGTTAAAGCACTACATGTATATTACATAGGAGTTTGAAGCATTCCATATCCTAAAGCCTCACTTGATTCAGTTTTACTTTACTAAAAGGATTACTACATGGTACTGAAAGAGTCACTATGGGATTGCAAGAGCAGTCACAGGGTCTTTGTTGGAGTGTATGGATACGAACTGGGAAATTGTAGGCCTGAAACACAAGTGTGAAGGTGGTAAGACCAGTACATATACAGTACATAGGAGCTTGAAGCACTGCATGCCCTAAAGCCTGGCTCACTGCTGGAGTACATATACTAATGTGTCTAAAAAAAAAACATCAAGAAACTAAAGGATTCTCTCTCAATTTTCCCAAATGCACACTGACTCACAGAGTGATTCTAGACAAATAACAGTATCCCTTGCACTTTACTGAAAGGATTACTACATGCTACTGAATGAGTCACTATGGGATTGCAAGAGCAGTCACAGGGTGTTTCCTGGAGTGTATGGATAATAACTGGGGAATTTTAAGCCTGAAACAGTAGTCTGAAGGTGGTTAGACCAGAACATGCATAGTACATAACAATTTGAAGCACTGCCTGCCCTAAAGCCTAGCTCACTGCATGAGTACATGTACTTATGTGTCTACAAACACATCAATATTTTTAAAAGTTTACCCTGAGCACACTAATATCAGATAATTATATGCATATAGTTCTATCCAGCATAGTGTTCCTCAATTGGTACAGTCAACCACGTTCCTCCTTCTTTTGTGTCCATATGAATTCAGTTCACAAAATCCATGTACTCCAAGTGATATTTATTCTTCCAAGTGCATATCCACAGAAAAAGCAGCCAACACGTGTTTCGTCATGCTATTATTCTGCACTAAGACTTCTTCAGGGCTGGAGCCCAAAATACCAATATGTAAACAAACCAATAATATATCAAATTCCTCTTAATATCATTTCCATAAGGTTTCAAATTTCGATACACCAAGAATAGTTCCAACGCACCCACCACCAGTGCTCTACAAGGAAGAAAAGAAGAGAAAAGAACCAAATTCCAACAAAGTTTTCTCCCACAGTAAGTGCCAAATGTTAGTAGTTCATATCCCTACACATCACAAAAGTTAACATCTAACTCAGATTAATGTAATCACCTGGTATATAATCCTGTTCCATCTTCAAATGGAAATGTATCCACAATGTTCCACCAGAACCTAAAGTCATATATGTCAAAATCATTCAATATACAGTATGTTCAATACCCCTTCACTGGTTTAGTTAAGCATCATTAGTCTTATCACACTGTATATCAATACATCCCTGAACTTATAATTGAAACTTGGTATCAAGGTCCCTTAAATCTATCCCATTCTAAGTTCTTAAACCACTTCAAATCAATATAGTACCAAAAGTTGTGTAATAACGTTAAGGAGTATCCAACGCCGTTTTCAATTAGTCCCAGTCACTCAATCTGTAAAATTCAGTCAGTAATATTCCTGTAATCAAATCATATCTTTTGTTCAGTTCCACGTATCTAACCAACTTCCTATTAATATAGTTATTCCTCATATTATCTCAAAGCGACTCACCCCATTAATTCCGATATCAATTCCAGTTATTCCATATCCTTTATTGAAATCCAGAGTAAATAAGCCACTAACGAGTACGTGATCCTTGGCTACAAGACAAAAATAAAACAAAAAGATGAAGGACAAGTTCGTATAAACAAGTTACCTACACCCCCATACTACTGATAATAAGTACTCTCAACGCCACCAAACGCCACAAAATGAGTCTCATAAACTCACCTTGTATCTTGAAAACACCTCGTACTTCGCAAACTGTATCCCGTTCTTGACACTAAAAGCCGGCGTTCTACCCAAGCGCCATCTTAGTGTTCCTTTATATCTGATTAATGTGTAGGCGCCATCTTGAAGTGTCTAAAAGCCTCGATCCCTGTATTGGTTTCTAAAATAACTCAAATCAATCGTCATAATTCAAAATCACTTGCTCCAAATCATATTGTGATTACATATCTTGTATCCTCCTAATAAAAACCATCTACGTTCTCTCAAACATGTTATAACACTTCTAATTACGCGTCACTATGGATTTAAAGTTCACCATAACTTATGCCATGCGCCACATTTCTAATTATATTAAATCGAATCCTGCTTCTAGTACAGTGCGTCTAATCTTAAATGAACTCGCAACCTATCTTACGATCTCATTCTTAACGACCCATAGGAAACATGTCCTACTTCCATTACATTTACCAGTAACTAATGAGACATATCATCTCTCGACCACCCCGTCCAATCCCATGTTACCAGGGCGGCATATGTATAGAGGTCACATTGTATATAAGCACCAATTCACTCTATCATAGAAAAATTGCTATCATATGATATTCGAAAACCATGAGGTGTGTCATACTGTCACATTACCCTCATAATAAGTCTCTAATTCAAGTCACTACGAGACTGCAAAGTACATCAGTTATTACAAGTCCATAAAAGTAAATATTAATAAGATTAAATAAATAAATAAATTGTTAGTAATAGATCGGAGGGAAAAGCGATTAGAAAGATACACGGTTATCCATAGTAAACCATTGCTCCAACATTACATTTATATGATAATATTGCCTTATATATGGGCATTACATCATGATAATTCCACTCCAAAATCGGTTACTTAAATACAAAGATAGACATAATAGTCGAAAAGATTTTCCGGGTAAAATAAAACACAAGTAAATATAAAGTCAACAATGAAAGTAAAATCACTCGTTTGCGGCATGGTGATTTGTATCATATTGAATGGTTAACTACCATACTTATTCAACTGATGTAACATAGAACTCATCACATAACAGCCTTTCACATTAACCGCTATATGTATCAAGCTATTTAGCATTCGCAAAGGCCGAAATTCTGCGAATTTCGGCCTTTGCGAATGCTAAATAGACAAATGGAATGTATCAAACAAGTTTGATGCAAAATAAGGATTAGCAAAATTTGCTAATCCTTATTTTGCGATTGCACTTAAGGAATTGCAAATTTTGCGATTCCTTAAATGCAATGTATCAAACAAATATTATGGAAAAAATGCCATTAAGGATTAGCAAATTACCACCAACTTCTAGTTGGTGGTAATTTGCGAATTCTTATCAAAAAGCTTTTTGGAAAAAATCCAAAGGTGCCATATGACGCCCATACATGCCCTTAGGGCATGTATGTGCGCCATATGCCCCCAAATGTCTTTTTCAGGGGTGCAGCAGGGTGTTCTTGAGACACCCCTGCACCCTTGGAAAAATCCCTAATTTGCGATCAGCAAATTGCTAATTGCAAATTGCACTTTCATTCCTATGGGCCTCCTGGCCCATGGAAATGAAGGGGTAATTTGCGAATGACAATTTGCTAATCTCAAATTAGGAATGCTAAGGAATCGCTATTGGAAAGCGATTTTGTACATACATACCGTTTTGCATTTCCTAAATAGCGATTCCTTAAAATTCGCTATTTAGGAAATGCAAAATGGTTTGTTGATACATATAGCGGTAAGTTCAGTAGATAAATCATATACAATTTCGGACATACCTGCAAGATTGCTGTGTGGGCAGGCAGCCCTTAACGGATCTGTGAGGCAAAGGATTAAGGAGTGAGGACCGGGGAGCGAGGTCCCGACTCGAACTACATTTCCCATGCGCCCCAACGTCGCGCACATCACGCCATCACCTGTAAGCGCCCAGAGGCGCTTAAAACACCACAGCTCCTCCCGCAGCGCGGGATACAATTTTGGACATACCTGCAAGATTGCTGTGGGGGCAGGCAGCCCTTAACGGATCTGTGAGGCAAAGGATTAAGGAGCAAGAACCGGGAAGCTAGGTCCCGGCTCGCATTACATTTCCCAGGCGCCCCAATGTCGCGCACATCACACCATCACCTGTAAGTGCCCGGAGGTGCTCAAAACACCACAGCGTCTCCCCCAGTGCGGGCGAAGCCCGGGCCAAGGGCGGGCCTGTCCGTCAAAGCCCGGAGGAGCCTGGGCTGGGCCATCTCTCTTACATCTGCTACCTGGGGGCTATCATCTATAAGGTACTGTTGACACATACTTAGTGTTGTTATTTTAAAATGCCTACTAAGTGCATTTGTCAATAATTGCCTCGTTTGTGGGGTGCGCCACCAGTACTAATCTATCATGACAAAGTGCAAGGGAGCAGCGGGAACTCTGGATGCCTTCATTGTAAGGGCTGAAAGTTTACTCACGCATGAAATTGAGCTTACCGAACGAAGCCTGTCCCTGGATCTCCTAACTGCAGAAAGATGCGCATCCCTGGATGCGCTAAACCAGGGTGACATCCCCCATCATCGTCTTTCCCTAACGCCGAACTTACAGACATTGCCTGAAGTAATTCCCTCATCATCGCCAACGCTGCTGATAATTGATACTCCCCCATTGCCACACCTAATGGCCACAGAATTGAAACCCGGGCGCGTGCCTCTAAAACCATGGCCCGAAATAAATTATTAGAGCCTGCGGCAAAACGGAAACAGGTTGCCCCTCCTAAATTAAAACCCAAAAACTCATCTAAAATTGTAAGAAGCGTGGGCCTCCATACACATGCAGTGACCACTTTTTCCACGGGTACTCAGACTGATGACGTTCCATCTACATTTAGAATGGATAAGATTATGGACGCCTTGGAGTCAAGCATGAGAGCCATGATGAGTTACACAAAGGCACTCTTTGAGAAGAATCTTAGCTCTCTGCAAGATAGACTTGATCAATTAGAACGCTTGGTTACATCGGAGTCTGCCGTAGAGAGACCTGGAGGTTGTTTTCCTCCCTTAACCACCGATCACACTATGGTGGCTAACCCCTGCCAAACATGTTCTAAAATTCAGGATCTTATTGCTCCAAAGCCTATTGCTGTCCCTAGTTCTGGGCTGGAGGATTGCACTTAGCAGCCCTCACCTAGACATCATAAGCCTTTGAAACTGGGCACCCATCTCGCTAATGCTATTGGGCATAAGGATAGATTGGCTAATGTAAGACCGCTGCTTCTTAGTGATTATTCCAACACTGATGTCTTGAATCTTCCCCCAGCTTCTTGTCCCTATGTTTGAATCCTGGCGGGTGTTCCTTGTTTAACAGGCACTGTGAGGGAGTCGTGGGTTGATTTGCGGAACAAGTATGTGGATTGGCTTAAGAAACATAAAGGTTTCAACCCCTCCAACCTACATGAAATTTTAAAGGTGCGTAGAGTGGGGTGGGTTGGCCAATCCCCAAAAAACATCATGGGAGACTACATTGTCATTAACTTTCGTAGGCCTCAGTTGGTCCGTAATGTTTTATGCTCATGAGAGCAAACATTTGTACCACGTACTGATATTTGTGCTCTCCCCTTGGGTTACTTTTATAAACCCCTCACTCTCCCTTATCCTAATGCGCCTGTAGTAATACGTTTAGCAAACCGCTTCTCTGTCTTGTCAGATCTGGATATTCCTGACTGACAATCACACCTACGAATTTATCATGCTCAATTGTCAGAGAATGAAAGAGATCCTCTTTCCTTATCCCTTTCCACTATCTATGATAGCTCACCCAGATCAACCAGAACAGTGGCAACCAACGATCTACATTTTTTGTCCTGGAATATAGCAGGCCTACAGTCAAGGCTAGAAGACCCTGAGTGGCTTAGCTTAATAAACCAGCAGGATATTGTAATGTTGCAGGAGACTTGGGTCACCAAGGAGCTGCATCTTAATGGGTTTCAGTGCCATAACATGTTAGCTGCCAAACCCAGATTGGGCCGCCCTGGGGGCCTTTCTATCTGGATTAATATTGCTGCCGGTGGGAGTATACCAACTGATTATTTACATTTCCAAGCTCTTTTACTTAAAAGGAAAGTTTCTTTCTTATTGATTAATTTTTATAATAATGATTTTAATACGATTCCAAACAGGAATTTTATTGACTTACTTATCTTTATTACCAATTTAGATAAAGTTGGTGGCATCTTGTTGGGCGGAGATTTTAATGCTAGGCTCAACGATGCCCTCTCGCATATTAGGACAAATGAGCAAGGTACTTCTTACCAAAGGGGTGCTGAATTGCGTTCTTTTTTTAGCTCTCATAATTTGCAAAATGTCATGGATATTACTGCCAATTTCTTACGAAACGCCCAGTTTGTGCCAACTTTTAGAGGTAGGAGGTGTTCTTCAACTATCGATTATTTCTTTGTTTCACCTCGCCTCGCTGACTGTTTATCAGCGGGTGTTGTCATCCCAATGAGTCAAGGGGACCACCACCCCATCAGGGTTGTCATGAGTTTGGAATTACGGCCCATTTTTAAAAGGGAATGTGGTGCTAGGAACTTATCTCCCACGACAGATAAACTTAGACTCAGATGGCAGGGTATTAATACTAAGGAAGTGTTCCGTGTCTTAGTTAGAGATAATTTAGGTCTCTTTAACTCATGTCTGTCAGACATGGTTGCTTATCCCAAGGCTGTATGTGACTTTGTTAAGATTTGTTCAGCCTCTAAATCTTTATTATCAGCACCTCGCAGGGAAATTGAATCAGGCCCCAGATGGTTCAATCGTAAGTGTTCAGCGGCAAACAGAGAATTGCGCAGGGCATTGTCTTCCAAACCTAATTGTCCCATTGAAGTGAGAGAAGCTAGATGTAGGTATAGAGTGACAATAAACAAAAGGAAAAAAGAGATCCTTGAAGACTGCTGGGATGTTTTAGCAAGAGCAGCCGACCTAAGGAAGGGAGATGCCTTTTGGGCCGCTGTCAAGGACCTGCGATGTTCAGGCCAGTTCCTGACCCCGATTAGCTGCACCATTTCAGGCGAAGCATGGGTGAATCATTTTACCACCATTTATGCCGCACCACATTCGGGGTCGGCTCCACTGTCCTTTTGCCACCCACCGAGGGTTGACATAACTTTATCTGAGGCAGAAGATGGCATTACTCAGAGTGCAGGGAATAAGGCACCTGGCGCTGATGGCTTACCAATCGATATTATTAAATAAAACTTGGAAGTCTGGTCACCGCTCCTCTTAAATGTTTTTGATAATCTTATCTCGCCCCTCTTCCCCACACCTGGTCATCAAGTATCATCGTCCCTATTTTCAAGAAGGGAGACCTCTCTCAACCTAGCTGTTACAGACCTATCTCTCTTATTGACAATACTTTAAAAATCCTTGGCAGGATTTTATATAATAAGATTTTGAGCTGTACCGAGGACAATGGTATTTTGGAGCACTGCCAATTAGGTTTCCGCAATAAGGTAGGGACCATTGAACAGTGCCTCAATCTAATCCTAATCCTAGGCAAATATAATATTGCACGTAGATCAGCAGTTTATCTTGCCTTTATGGACTTGTCCTCTGCTTTCGATCTCGTTAATAGATCGAAACTTTGGACCGCTCTTTTGAATTATGGTCTGGATGAATCCCTTGTGCATTTTTTGGCCTATTTGCACAAGGACCTTAATGCTTGTGTCAGAATCGGTCAGGGGGGCGAAGTGACAAAAGCTAAAGTTCATAGAGGAGTAAAACAGGGGTGCGTGTTAGCCCCCCTTCTTTTTATTATTTACATTAACAGGCTGCAAAAAATCCTAGCCCATCCTTCCTATGATATCCCCAAAATTATGGGCAAATCTCTCCCTGTATTACTTTACGCGGATGATGCGGTCCTTATGGGCCGCACTCCGAATGCTTTACGTGCCCTGTCAAGGGGTTCGTTGATTACATGGAGTCCCTCGACCTAAAAACTAATTTCAAGAAATCTTTTATTATGTCCTGTGGCCCTAAGAAACGACAGCTAGGTTATATTTCGGTGGGCGCTGATAAGCTGTGGTCTACTAACAGTTTTCCCTATTAAGGGGTGGTCTTTACTACGAACAACTCCTGGACTGAGCATATTGCTCACTCCAGGGGTAGGTTCTCAAAGGCCATCAACTCAATCTTCAGCTTACCCCGTTCTAAAAATACTGGCACCTTATTGGCAATTAAATTTTTTTAATAAAGCCCAATCATTCCCGTTGCCACGTATGGAGCAGAGGTTTGGGGTATCGCTAAGAGCCGACCTCAATCTGAAGAGAACAGATTTCTCAGGAAGATACTCTGCGTTCCTATTTCCACCCCACAATATGTTTCTCATGAGGATCTGGGCGTGAATTTTGTTGAAGATTTTGTCCGTGCTCGCCCTGCTCTCTTCTGGCTTTCTATCTGGAAGAACCCTGCGGCATCACTCAAAAGAGATATTATCACTGACTGTTTGAATTGTGATAAATGTATGGATATCCCTTGGCTCTCTGGAGTGTATAATAGCCTTTGCAGTATTAATCAAGGGAGTGTTTTTACTAATCATACTGCAAATGATCTCCCACATATAAATGATTTACGACATGCTTTATACACACTGTACGGCCGAGAAAGATTATGCAGGGAATCTTTGAAGAAAACTGTCTCTATTTATTTGGCCCACGATTTTCTGATCTTACCCATGCCTCGCTATTTGATAATTCCGATGAGTCATTGGGAGCGGGGCTTATTATTTCTCCTAAGGGCAGGCACAATTAAATTTGCACTTTGTTTTCCCCCACGGCCATCACAATGAACTTGATTTTTTGCCTTGCCCGTGTGATGGCCTGAGTGGACAATCTGTTTTGCATTTCTTATTGCAAATTTTATATGAAATATATCAAATGGATTTTGAAACTTCATATTTTAAAAAATATATACCCATTAGCCTGGAAAATGCTTATCTAATGATGTTAACCCTGGATGATGATGAACTTATCTTTCGTACTGCCACTTTTCTGCGAATAGCTGTTCGAGCAAGACAGACAATGTTTGACCCGTAAATTTGGTCCATTTTTGTATGTACTGTGGGATTTTATGATGTTTTTATTTTTGCAGTGTTTTTATGTATTTGTACTTTTGTGGATACTTGGATATCCGAATAAAGTTCTTTGATGATGATGATGAAATCATATATCCACCGAAGGTACATTGTCAATATTTAGTTCCAAAATACTATCAATTACATGTAGGCAAAAAATCAATACATGGCTGCAGGGTAAAAAGAAAAGAGAACAGCAAATTACAACGTAAGACACATTGCTTCAACTACCGGTTATTCCTGTCCTAAAAAAACTGAAACTCATTGTCAATATTTATCCCCTGATCAACCGCTTTTAGTTTCATCAGCCAGAGAACCTCCCTTCATCTCAATTGCAGTTGCCTGTTACCACCTCTTGGGTCCTGGCTAACATGGTCTATACCATGGAAGCTGAATGTATGTCCGTCTACATTGTCATGATTCTGTACTGCATGCGCAGCAATAGGATAGCGTGTATCACCATTCTTCCATACTCTAAAGTGCTCAATCATTCTATCCCTTAGTCTCCTAATTGTGCTACCCACATATATCTTCCAGCATGTGCAAGTAATTACATACATGACATAACTGGTATCACAGTTGATAAACATATTGATAGTATATGTTCCAGTAGCATTGTAATTGAAAGTTGTCACTTTATTTTTAGCCCATCTGCAAGAGCTACAACGTCCACATTTATAGAAAACTTTGCATCTATTTTCCAAGCATGTAACCCGCTCCCGTCTCCCCGGGTAGCAAGGACTTACAACATTCACCAGTGTCATTCCTCTCCTAAACGTCAAACTTGCTCTCTCACCCACAATGGGCAATAAGTCTTTGTCAGCCTTTAGTAAATTTGAATGCTTTTGAAGAATTGAGTAAAGTTTGTGGCTCTCTGTGCTATAGTGCGTAATCAGTCGAACCTTGTCTACCACCTTATTTCTAGTATTAGTTTCCCTTGGTTTCAATGTCTGTACCTGCTTAAGATCTCTGGCTCTTCTCACTGCCTTGTTAATCACATTTCGTTCATAACCCCTTGCCACTAATCTCCGTGACATATCTTCCAAATTCCACCTAAAATCCTGCTCATTACTACAGTTTCTCCTGGTCCTAACCATTTCGCCATATGGTATCGCATTTATTTGGCTCATGGGGTGACAACTCCTAGCATTTCACAAAAATAGTGACAGAGTGCACACCAATTCTTTCATGGTAGGTAAACGATCGTTTTTTTCATTGTTTAGCGTGCTGGCCCGGAACCGTGGTCTGCCCAACCACGTGAATTGAAGAATCACTGGAGGAAGTGGGGCGAGGATGCACCCCACACCGGACGCACAGCTTAAAGTGCAACATACTGATGCCAAAAGTAGTTCAAGTTCATCAATTTTTATTTTCGTTATAGTTATTCCATCTATTACGCTGTTCATGGTTTATCGCTCACATGTTAGACAAACTATGTTCACATTTAAACTCCTTAATGCTGTAGACATGCCATAACGAGCCTTGTTCTGTAGCATGGAATGTTACATAGATATTCCTCGATTAAATCATTTCCGTCACCCAATGCATTTCGTGCCTTTCTTTGCACTTCGTCAGGGGTTCACTACAATTATTAAAAAACACGACTGTTAAGTTATATCTCAAAATGACTATGATTTATCAAATTATACAACGAATAGACCTCGTGTAAGATAAACAGGTTTGTTACTCCTAGCATGTAACACTGCATTACAACTTGTTGCTTTCCTATACAGCTTACTACATAATTTGTTATTAGCAACAAATAACTCAAAATCAAGAAAGATAATCCGTTCCTGATCATAGAAGGTTGTAAAGCATAAGTTCAGATCGTTGTCATTCAAATACATAAAAAAAGCCAATAGTTCATTCTCAGACCCGGTCCAGATCAAAAGGCAGCCGTCAATAAAACGTCCCCAATAGTAGATGTGTTCTATCTACCTACGTCTTCTATGGCCCCAGATCCACTCCGCCTCGAACCACCCCATAAAGAGGTTAGCAAAAGCCGGAGCAAATCTGGGTCCCATGGCCGTACAAAGGCGTTGTCGGTACCACTTGTTATTAAACAGAAAGACATTGTTTTTAAGTACAATATCTGTCATCTGTAAGATCATCATTGTATGGTCAAAGTATTCCGCTGGTCTTTTGTTCAAAAAAGTTTCCACAGCCTGTATACCCAAATGATGGTGAATATTGGTATATAGTGATACCACATCAAGGGTCACCAAAAGCATCCCCGGTTCCCATACTATATCACTCATGATGTTCAATAAATACTTAGTATCTTGTATAAACGAGGGAAGATTGTGTACATGTGGTCTCAAAAAAGTGTCGATATACTGTGATAATTTCTCAGTCGGTCCTCCTATCCCCAAGATAATCGGTCTCCCAGGTGGTTTCTCTCTATTTTTATGTACTTTAAGTAAAGTGTACATGCATGGCGATCTAGGGGATGTCACCAGTAAGTAGTTATATTCGTCAAAATCCAACAGTGTCTTGGGTTGCAGCCCTGAAGAAGTCTTAGTGTAGAATAATAGCACGGCGAAACATGTGTTGGCTGCTTTTTCTGTGGATATGCACTTAGAAGTATAAATAACACTTGGAGTAAATGGATTTTGTGAACTGAATTCATATGGACACAAAAAAAGGAGTAACGTGATTGACTGTACCAATTGAGGAACACTATGCTGGATAGAACTATATGTATATAATTATCTGATATTAGTGTGCTCAGGGTAAAGTTTTAAAAGTATGCTATCTACTTTTGTAGATTTAGGTAGGGTTGATTGGTAACCAACTCTTTTTAATTGGAGCACCACTTGAGATTTTCGAATTATACTTTTCCCGATACTGCTGAGTGCCCTGTGTTGTAACTGGTTACCACCCAGTAAAGATTACAAACACATCAAGCAACCAAATGATTGTCTCTAAATTTTCCCAAATGCACATTGACTCACAGTGAGATTCTAGACAAATAACAGTATCCCTTTCACTTTACTGAAAAGATTACTACATGCTACTGAATGAGTCACTATGTGATTGCAAGAGCAGTCACAGGATGTTTCCTGGAGTGTATGGAAACTAACTGGGGAATTGTAGGCCTAAAACAGAAGTGTAAAGGTGGTTAGACCAGTACATGCATAGTACGTAGCAATTTGAAGCACTGCTTGCCCTAAAGCCTGGCTCACTGCATGAGTACATGTACTTATGTGTCTACAAACCCATCAAGCAACCAAATGATTCTCCCTCAATTTTCCCAAATGCAGACTGACTCACAGTGTGATTCTAGACAAATAACAGTATCCCTTGCACTTTACTGAAAGGATTACTACATGCTACTGAAAAAGTCACTATTGGATTGCAAGACCCCTCACAGGGTATTTGTTGAAGTGTATGGATACTGACTGGGGAATTGTAGGCCTGAAACATAAGTGTAAAGGTGGTTAGACCAGTGCATGCATAGTACATAGGAATGTGAAGCACTGCGTGCCCTATAGGCTGTCTCACTGCATGAGTACATGTGTTTATGTGTCAGGGTGTTTGCTGGAGTGTATGAATACTAACTGGGGATTTGTACGCCTGAAACACCAGTGTGAGGGTGGTTAGACTACTTCATGCATAGTGCATAGGATTATCAACCACTCTGTGTCCTAAATCCAGGCTCATTGCATGAGTACATGCATACTGACTGAATGATTACACTACTATAAGGAGAGACACTGGGTGAATTCATAATTGATTGAGTTATACTTTAGTGAAAGGATTAGTACATGGAACTGAACGAGTCACTATGGGATTGCAAGAGCACTCACAGAGTGTTTGCTGGAGTTTATGGATAGTAACTGGGGAATTGTAGGCCTGAAACAGAAGTGTGACGGTTGGTAAACTAGTACATGCATAGTACATAGGAATTTGAAGCATTGCATGCCCTGTGCCGAATGGTGGTCATTACTCTCGAGAGGAGCTGGTCGGTCTGCGCCCTCCTAAATCCCATGAGTGTTTGGCCCCTCTGTATCCTTTGAGTGGTCCACAAACTTGTTCATGTGGCTTATTCTCTCTTTCCACACCCACTAAGATAGGGGTTCTCTCTAAACCATCTGCTCTACAACAGTTAAAAATACTACAGCTGAATGTTCGGTCGCTAGCTAAACATCACGCGGAGGTGCTCGACCTCATAATTGATGAATCTCCCGATATTCTTTTTCTTAAGGAAACTTGGATGAGTGATGACATGACGGCTATTCCGAACCTGGCACTACCCCCAGACTATTCGATCTCCCTGGTTAATAGAGCTACCAGGGGTGGTGGCATTGCTGTGATCACGAGGTCGGTTTTTTTCCTGCCTCTTTGAGAAGGTTAACATGGAGGGTGGAGAATGCGCTCATTTTAGCATCTCTGTTAACACTCACTTTACCTTCTCTGGGCTGCTAATATACAGGCCCGACCCGCTTTCAGGTTTAAAGAGACCCTCCTGGAGACAGTAGGAGCGTTCGTTGTGGGATCAGCGAACTTTAGTGTCTTTGGTGATCTTAATCTCCATTTCGAGTTAGAATACGACCCAACCATTCGTGCCCTGACTGCTGACCTAGCTGCTTTTCAGCTCCTCCAAATAGCGAAGAGCCCCACTCATATAGGAGGTCATATGTTGGACCCGATTTTTACTAACATCGAGGTGTCCAACATTGCTGTGCCTACCCCTATAGCTTGGTCGGATCACTTCCTGGTCAATATGACTTTCTCTATTCCTACACCTATATCTTGTACTATTCAACGCTCTGTTCTTAAAAGACCATGGCGTAAGCTTCGTCTAGAAGACTTTCATGCACTGTTGGGTTCTGACCCTTTGGGTCCTGTTGGCAACGTCGAGACAGGCTATGATTCCTTCTGTGCATGGCACACCCGGGCATTGGATATACTTATACCTGGGTTAAAGGTCGCACGCAGGATGCCAACCCCTGGTATAACGACGCCTTAGTGGCACTAAAAAAGACCTGTAAAAGACATGAACAAGAGTGGAGGAAAGAATATTCCTCTGCGAAAAACGCCCACTACTTATTAGAGCTTAAACCCTATCATAGGGCTATTTGTAGAGCTAGAGCGGAGTATTATGCCGCAGAGATAAAACTTAGCTCTAATCCAGCGAAAGTCATTTTCAAGATTCTTAAGGAGCTGAACACCAAGAAATCTTCCAAACTTATTCCCACATCTGCAGCCCAATGTGAGGAACTTGCCTCCTTCTTCGTAGAGAAAATTCGAGGTATTTATCAATCTTTTATTCCTCTGAATGTGTCTGACTACAGCCCCTCTACGAGGCTCAGCCCAGCTTTCCAACTGTCCGTTATCCCTGAAATCTCCCGGGAGGACTTTCACAAGCTTACTCTCTGCATTAAGTCCGGTTCTCCGGTTGATCCTCTCAAGCCGGCTCAGTTCAGAGATTCGTCTCTGTGTTGCCTGCCCCTGTTATATAATCTTATTAATGCCTCCTTTTCAACAGCTATTGTTCCAGTCAAATGGAAGCAGGCATGGGTCTCTCCTATACGAAAAAAACCCACCTTAGACCCTTCAAAGCCTGAAAACTTTAGAACTATCTCCCTTCTTCCTTGGGCTGCGAAGATTGCGGAATCCCATGTTAATTTAATCCTTACCAACATATTGAGTGGCAATAAGATTCTGGACAAACCTCAACATGGGTTCCGCGCAGGTCATAGTACAGAGACAGGTCTCCTGGCCATGACGGAACATCATCGCTCTACTCTTGACTTTGGTCAAACGGCGGCACTGATCCTATTGGATCGGAGTGCCGCCTTTGACACCGTCTCCCATCAGATCCTACTTCAACGGCTCGAGGAGGCAGGGATTACGGATAAGGCTCTGGCTTGGTTCAGATCTTTTCTGACGGAGAGGTCATTCCGTGTTTCCACTACCCCTTTTCTCTCACGGGCGCATGCCAACGAACAGGGTGTTCCTCAGGGCTCAGCTTTGAGCCCCACCTTGTTCAATCTTTATGTGCAGCCACTGGCTGCGGTCGCCAAAAAATGGGACCTTACCATCGTCTCATATGCGGACGACACGCAGCTAGTGGTTGCCCTTACGCATGGTATTGATTCGGATCTTACAAGATTCAAAACTGGCTTGGCTGATGTGTCTAAATGGATGACTGCCAACTGTCTTCAATTGAATGCTTCTAAGACCGAGGCGCTACTGGTGGGTAAGAACACTCACCTGTGGGGAGATCATTGGTGGCCTATTACCTTGGGCAAAGCTCCTACGCCTAAGACCGAAGTTAAAAACCTGGGGGTCTGGCTAGACTCTTCCCTCAGCTTCTGTATGCACACTAAAAAGGTTGCCGCCACATGTTTAGACATTTTGCGCAGCCTGAAGCCTGTATTAAAATTCTTTGATCCTGTTACTAGGCAGTTAATTGTCCAGTCTACGGTTCTGTCCAGACTGGACTATGCTTGTTCTCTGTTGTTGGGAGATAATCAAGCTGAAATCGTTCGTTTGCAACATATCCAAAATGTGGCGGCCAGAGCCTTATTTGGCCTCCCCCGGTTTAGCTCCATTTCGGCCACCATCCGGAGGCTTCATTGGCTCCCAGTAGCCCAGCGAATACAATTTAAGACCTTAAGTATTTCATTTAAAATTTTGAGATTGTCTACCCCGAAAATGCTTGGATCCTTACTGACTTGGCATGCTCCCACTCGGACCCTACGCTCGGCGAACCAGAACCTAGTTACAGTGCCCAGGATCAAGCGCAGCCGTGCTGGTGGGCGCTCCTTCCGCTTTTTAGCAGCAAAACTTTGGAATGCCCTGCCCGCCCACATTCGTGAAGTGGAAGGGCTGTTAGAATTTAGGAAATTGATTAAGACCTACCTTTTTCCTCTTAGGTAATTTCTGTGTTTCTGTTGTCTCCTCTGCCTATTCTCTTTATCTGGAATCAGCGCCGGGACGCCCCTTTGCTGGGGCAGCTGAGCGCTCTACAAATTTATGTAACATGACATTACATAAAGCCTGGCTCACTCCATGAGTACATGTACTTATGTGTCTACAAACACATCAAACAACCAAATAATTCTCTCTCAATTTTTCCAAATGCACACTGACTCACAGTGTGAATCTAGACTACTAACAGTATCCCTTGCACTTTACGGAAAGGATTACTACATAATACTGAAGGAGTCACTATGGGATTGCAAGAGCACTCACAGAGTGTTTGCTGGAGTGTACGGATACTAACTGGGGAATTTTTGGCCTGAAACAGAAGTGTGAAGGTGGTTAGACCAGTACATGCATAGTACATAGGAATTTGAAGCACTGGGTGCCCTAAAGCCTGGCTCACTGCATGAGTACATGTACTTATGTGTATACAAACACATCAAGCAACTAAATGATTCTCTCTGAATTATCCCAAATGCACACTGACTCATAGTGTGATTCTAGCAAATAACAGTATCCTTTGCACTTTACTGAAAGGATTACTACATGTTACTGAAAGAGTCCCTATGGGATTGCAAGAGCACTCACAGGGTGTGTGCTGGAGTGTATGGATACTATCTGGGGAATTGTGGGCCTGAAACAGAAGTGTGAAGGTGGTTAGACTAGTACATGCATAGTACATAGCCATTTGAAGCACTGCGTGCCCTAAAGCCTTGCTCACTGCATGAGTACATGTATTTATATGTCCACAAACACATCAAGCAAGCAAATGATTCTCTTTCAATTTTCCCAAATGCACACTCACTCAAAGTGTGATTCTAGACAAATAACAGTATCCCTTGCACTTTAGTGAAAGGAATACTACCTGCTACTGAAAGAGTCACTGTGGGATTGCAAGAGCACTCACAGGGTGTTTGCTGGAGTGTATGGAGACTAACTGGGGAATTGTAGGCCTGAAACAGAAGTTTGGAGGTGGTTAGATCACTATATGCATAGTTCATAGGAGTTTGAAGCAGTACATGTGCTAAGGCTTTCAATTGCTGCATAAAGTACTTGGATAATGACTGAATGATTATATAGTACTACTACACAAAAAGTTACCAAATGCTTCTCTCACAATGCTTTACAAATGAACGCACACTCAAAGTGTGATTCTAGAGAAGCAACACTATTCACTAGTCTAGAAGAGTTAAGATAAATGCACACATTTCATTACTACATTTGAGAGTACAAGCATGAAACATTTTAAAATACATAAGCAATGACTTCTTTCAAATTCTACCCAAACTTGGCAACATCATAAGTTTTTAACCAGTACTAGAACTACACGCACATGAAATACGCACAGGCGTCTCTCACAACAGTTCCCAAATGTACACAGAGTCACAGTGTGATTCTAGACAACCAAGACTATCTCTTGGACTTTATCAAAACACATTCACTGATCTACAAAAACAAAAGTGTCAGCACACATTTCACATATTTCACTACTGCATTTCAATGTTAAAGCCTAATTCATTTTCCAAATACATAAGCAATGTCTATTTTCCAATTCTACCAAAACTTAACATCAAGAAAAGTGTTTAAGCACTTATGTGTCTGCAAACACATCAATCAACCAAATGATCCTCTCTCAATTTTCCCAAATGCACACTGACTCACAGTGTGATTCGAGGCAAATTACAGTACCCCTGGCACTTTACCAAAAAACATTTAGTAGTCTGGAACAGGAAACATGACTGCACACATTCCACATATTTTAATACACAGTCTCACAAACTGACTCTAGACAAGCAACACTACTCCCTGCACTTTACCAAGAGAAACACATTAATCTTATTAAAAACTAACATACCAAATACAACCTCTCACAAAAGAATAAGTTACCTTTGAAATTGATTTGTAGATTAAGAAGTACGTCAGTCACACACCAGATTTTCTTATACAGAATCTCTGTTCTGTGCACCTCTTAGCAAAACCAAAAAAATGCAAGCTTTCCCTCTCATTCTCCACACATATACATGTAAATAGCAAATCACATTGCTCCCCACAATAATTCAAAAGCTAACACACATTTCTATTCCTCCAGGATGGGGGACTGCACATTCCCCCTCCAACAATACACAAAGCACCGGGGCTTGGGGGGGTCGTTGAGACTCTCCAACCACGATTTTTGCTGGGGGGAGCCTTGAAGCCCCCCCAACCATTTATTTTGAAGCCCGAGGAGTGGCGATCCCCGGGGTTAGGGGGCCCCCCATACATTTTTAAAATGTGCCCCTGGCATTTGGCCCCCAGGGGGCTAATTATAAAAGAAGCTCCATTATATATATATATATATTTTTTACGGCAGGATCCACGCACCATGTGCGCACTTGCCGTTTAAAAAAATTAAATAAATACATTTTGGACCCTGGGGGTCCTTGTGGGACCACCTAAGCAGGTCTAGAGGCACAAAATGGCTGCCAACAGTTTCTGTTTTTGAATGTTGACAACCAGTCAATTAGCATTCAACGTGTGATCGGAAGGGTGCGCTCAGGGTGCACAGATCTACTGCTGCCATATATATATATGTACATTTAATTGTAATTTTCTCAGCAACTACTGAACAGATGTACACCATTTAAGCAAAAGGCAAAAGTCTGAACTGAGGATTACCTCTTTGCCAAATTTGGTGTAATTCCGTTCAGCTGTTCGGGTTGTAGCTGCAGCTAAAGGCACCTATGGAAAATTGCAAGGGGACAATACGTTTTGGGACCCCCCATTTTTTCTCGCCCCCCACTACACGAATCATCCCGAGTCTTTCAGGATAAGAGCGCATTGCATTTGGGGATGCAGTGCACACAACAAAATTTGTTTTATTTATGTATATGTCTACTTACCTGTAACCATCCGTAATCCATAGTTTAATACCCTTCATCCTTCCCCTCCCTTTCCCCACGTCACTGCCCGGCAGGTACTCCCACTACCAACCACGGCTGTACACCATCAAGAAATGGGGTTAGGTCTTTCCAACAGACAGTGCCGATGGGTACTCCCAATAGGTTCTCTTTAGCATAGATGCTAGCCTTAGATATGGGTAACATTTACAATGTTATGAATTGTTTGTATTTTTCACTATTCTAATGATGCTCATTGCAATAATGTGTCTCATATTTCGTCTTACAGGCGCAGTTCATGTTTTATTTGCAAAGATTAGAGCTTCTCAATAAATCTTTGAAAATGCAATTTTGTATCTTTTCTTTGTGACACTTTGGGCATGCAAGAGTGACAAATGAAAGGCTCTGATCAGTTTCCATGATTTCCTTGGGAATATGAGGTTTCATATTCAAGGTTACTGGCGACATCTATAACACTGGAGGCCTAGGAGAGTAAGGGCCAGATGTACGACCGTTCCATTTTGCGGGTCACAAATTGTGACTTACAAAATGGAATGTACTAATGTGCTTCAGACACATTTTGCGATTCCTAATGGGTCACAAATGACCTGCCTTAACCATATCAATGAGGCAGGTCGCAATTTGCGACCCATTGGGAATCGCCAGCACTTACAGGGATGGTGGCCTGCTGGGGTTAGCAGACCACCATGTCTGTGACTGCTTTTCAAATAAAGCATTTTTTTTTGTGCATTCCATTTTCCCTTAAAGAAAAATTTAACGTTTCTCTTTCCCTTTTTAAGAGTAGGCAGTGGTCTGTGGGACCACTGCCTGCTTTGAAAAAATATTTTCGCTGCCCAACACAAAGGGGGTGTGTGACTAGCAAACCCTATGTTGTGAGTCGGTAACAGATTACTGAAGTGCAAAATTGGGTTTCAACATACCACAATCCTTTTTAGCGGTCGCAAGCGGACCAATTATCCATTTGCAACCGCTAAAAAGGGTCATACATCTGGCTCTAGATGTGGTACTGTGAGCTAGCCAAACTGATCGTATAAGAAGACTCAGTCTCTGTATTATGAAGTTGAGTTGTTCTAAATACACAGTCCTACTAGATTAGAAGGAACCGGATAACAGTATCACACATTAAATGAAAATATGAGCCAAGATGCAAATTATCAGAATACACAGTACATTTTACATTTAACATTTTACATTTATAGACATTAATGCATATAATCTTACAGCTCATTGTAAATGAATATTGACATTTTGAGGCCACAATGAACAAATACACAATGCAAGGGTTCTTAATAAGCATATAGGCAAAACCTGGGACAGCATGATACAGGTAATTCCTTGATTTTTTTATAACATTTAGGCAGCCTATTCATCCAGCCTTCAATGAATGCACTCACTTATTCAACCAAACATCTATGAACTCATCGCACATATTTTCATGCACCTACCCAAACAAATATGCATCCACACACTCAATGCTCCATCCAAGCATTAACTCATTATTATATTCAATCATTCACACAGTCACACACACACACAACTTTGCCAATCTCTGTACTCTTATTTTTATTTATTAAATATATTTTTAAATTGGGTAAATTGCCAATTCATGTCACTCAGAGATGAAAATGTGTTAATTTGAAAGGTCAGCGTGACTTTTGTTCATGTCAGAAGCACCAGGAAGGCAGACAGTTGATTTGAAGGAAGGCATAAATAAAGCTTCTCAAAGAAGTCACAGAATTCTGGAAGCAGCTGCCAGTTTCCCGACAGGGCACAGTATGTTGATGTTTCACACAGAGTTGATGTAACTGAAACCATGGGCTTTCAATATTCTCTCTTTCAGACAAAAGTCAGCCAGTCAGTGGGTACAGAAATACACTGGACATGAGCCATTTAGCAGAGCTGTGTGCTAAAAGAAAGGCCTTGAACTCAATGACTACTGCCATTGAAAACATTAACTGTAGACAAAGCTCTCACTTTTGTGTGTATGTATGTGTGTGATTTTGATATCATATAGATGGTTTTCATGTCATAAACATGGTGTATGCCCTAGAGAACATAACTATTCAATAACATGTGACCACCTCTCCTTATCCCATTTTCTCTTTCTCTCTCTCTCTCTCTCTCTCTCGCATGCACAAACACTCACATGCACACACACATATATATTCCATAACATGTGCATAACTAATGTTTGGGTGCTTTTATTGCACACAATACAGCTTACAGTTTCACTCTGCAGGGATTTAACATTGCCTGGACATTATGCAGCATTGTAAACCAAATTATGTGTCAAAGTCTTCTAAATCAGCAGCAAAAATACAAATGATGTTGCACATTCTCTGTCAGTATTATTTTATTCCTAGAAATATTTTTTTGTGTTTTGCAAATTTTGCTAAATATGCAACAAGTTATAGGATAATGGCAGTTATTTTTTTCATATTTACGTGGCAAACATAGGGGCAGAATACGATGATTGACGGACTTCACAGTACGAATTTTGTTGAGACCACTATTGAGGTGGTTCATTGCCTATGTTTTGCATTGTGGTTGATGCTGCTGGCTGCAACACCTGCCGCAATGCAAAAAAGGCACCATGCGGTGCCTGCAACATGGTGCGGGTTTATGTATGTGCCCACCAGGTACTGTGTCTGGAGACAGGGGGTATGGGGTGCCCACTACTGGCCCCTAAAGTCACTTTCTGCCTGCCTGGTCACGGCGGGTTAACCATCGCTGACAGGTGGAAAAGGATATCATAATCCTTACGGCAGTGCCTGGCAGGCACCGCTGCCATTCTAGGGATAGCTGGGGGTCCAAACAGGTAATCAGCATCAATCCGACTGTCAGACGCGGGGCGGTTGGTCATTCCGACTGTCAAGCATCAGCTCGCTATTGTTATATGGAGGGCGGTAAAGTTGGCTATTTTGGCGGGGAGACCGCCACCAACAGCCTGTCAGTGGCGATCTCCCCGCCATCGAAATCAAGCCATAGCATTCACCAATTTGCATAAATCTACTGTCCTCACCAATGTCCATTGTTTATCAAAAATGTATTCATGAAAAGTAAACCTAAATACTCTAATTGCAATTAGTGCTCATTGTTAGCTGCAATTTTAAGAAAATTGATTTTCAAGGTAACTATCCCAAAATATATGTAAATAAATATATACACAATGGGTAACTATATAAGCCTTTGGCCTTGTGGCATATGATAATACCAAACCCTTTGATAGCAATATTGATTTGTTACATAGTTTCTCTTTGCTGTATGTGTGTGTTTATTTCCTCAAGGTACATACAATAAGTTTCTACTATTCTTAACTGCACTTCTTGTCCCGCATACCTGTATATACTTAACACAAGGCTGTAGTGGCCATCTGTACTTCATGTTCCTGCAGGTCCATATTAATAATAACCACAAAATTCTCACAAAGACCTAAACTGTATTCAGAGGTGAATCAAGATGTCAATTGCTTCTTGCTTGTAATGGAGAAAATACACAGGGTTCACAGGAAACAGCTTTGGGCAATTAGGAGTATCTGAACGGGTATTTCAATCTGTGGTAAATCTGGATCTACAGAAGCAGTTGGCACTGTGGCACTCGAATCAGCACTTGATTCTCTGTTATTAGTAGGCGTTGTATATAGCACAGATCTTGAGGCTAGCATCTGCTCTAGACTCTCATCCTCTGAATCAGTATCTGTCACCCCCCCATCTTACTTTTGGTGATCGCTTTCACTTCTCTTCTTAGCGACTTCCATAGTAATAGCTATATATATTCTTGTTCTCTCTATTATAGCCTTTCTCCATCTACGCTGTTCTTCATCCAATAGAGCATCTGCATAATTCTGCACTACTCATTTTATCCTTCTCTGGTGTTCTTCCCTCTCCTTCTCCCTTGCAACCTTTTTCCATACACTTAGAGCTTCATATTGAGTGGGTCTAGGTAGTGGCTACTTCTCATACAACTTTCCTTTCAAATTATCAAGAATTCTGGTATTAACTGTCATGTATCTAGGAAGACTCAATCCATTTCTTTTCAGTGATTCTGCTCCATTGGCGAAGCCAAGAACAAATATGTATCCTATGCTCAGTTGTCGTAAAATCTGCAGACGCACTTTCAGGAGGTGCCTCTTCACCTATCTGTAACCGGAATAGTAACATCTCCTCTTACTATGTTCTTTATTTCTTTAAAATATTACATTTTTGCAATTTAACAAGAGACAAAGCGAATTTCAATCAAATGTTATTGCTTTGTTCCGTATATGTCACATTTCAGTAAATCAATCTGATTAAGACTACTAGTTTTCTCAATTTCATAAAAAAATCCAAATCCATTATTCACGTCTTGTAAACCAATCCCAGTGTGACACACTGACGTCACCAACCAATCCCAGCACAAAAGCACAGCAACTGACCCATCGCAGCGCTAAGCAGTATGATGTATGATCTCTTACCTTACAGTAGTTCAACCTCCTTTACAATTCCTCTCGCTTGCACACAGCTGTAACAATAAACCTAAAACTCTTTCTTGTTTGCTCTACTAAAGAAATAACAAATTTGCAATCACTCAAGAGTATTCTTCACAACAGCAAATTAAATCTCGACCAATGTGAAATCACCCAAATCAATGCAGCTTCCCTTGTTTGCGCAATTAGGTTCCACTGACACTGATCAATGTTAATCAATTACAACAGTGCTTAATTTCTCTATATCCATGGTATTGGTGATGGTACCTCACACACTGCTCCTTGTCCTGCAAACAAGTCTTCTATTCAATCTTATGTATGTATCAATGTATATCCCTGGATCTCTTGACTGCAGCGAGTCTGAATTCTTCAATCTCTTTTCTTCAACAGCTTCTTAATACTTCTTTTCACTCATTCATTCATTCTCACAACACCACTGTCTAAACCAAAACACAACTACCATAAACAACACATTGCCCTATTAATACTCACACCTTCAAACCGCAACCGCCTTCTAGAACTGCCTGACAAAGCTGTACACATCTTCAAGTTCTGGACATTCCTTTCAGAAATCGGGACTGTTATTCTGACTTGGGAATTATTTTATAGCTCCATTCAGGGTATGAACCATATCTCTGCTACCAGAAACTGCTAGCACAGAAATGTTTTTCTTTAATTTAATCAGTTCAAACTGTTACTTACAATAGGGGCCTCCAGTTCTGCACTGAAATCTTCTTCTCTTTAATGGATCTTTGCCACTGTTTTAGAATGAAGCATCAATCGAAAGCAATTCAATAAACATCATCAATTTAGTCACTTAGTTCAATCAATAATTTAGAGTTTTGGATCAGTTCGAGAACCTTTATTTATCATTAGTTTAGTATATAATTTTGCGCTCTTTATTCAATTTAGTAAATCGGATAAATACGTTTACAGAAATATCAGGAAAATCATGGCTAGAGTCAAGTAAATTACAGTGTGTTCCTTAAAGGAATTTAGGGCCAGATGTAGGTGTCAAAATACCGGTAGGAATCGGCCGAAAATACCGAGTTTCGGCCGTTTCCGACCGGTATTTTGACATTGGTATGTAGGGGCACTGTAAACATGCAGATTCGGTAATTTTACGGAATCGGTAATTTTACCAAATCGGTAAAATTACCAATCGGTAAAATTACCGAATCTGTATTTTCCTATGTAGGTAGCACTTCTAACAGTGCTACAGGGCCTTTAGAATTCGTTATTTACCATGTAATACAATTGCATGGTAAATAACGAATTCTTCTGTACATGCACATCTGTGCATGTACACCTGTTCCACGTGGCACACAGACATGCCCTAAGGGCATGTATGTGTGCCACATGGCGCACAAGCCAGTTACAGGGGTGCAACAGGGTGTCAAAGTGACACCCTGTCCCCCTTGTAAATTGGTTATTTTTACCAATTCGCTAATTACCGAATCGGTAACTGCCATTGAATCCTATGGGCTTCAAAGCCCATAGGAATCAATGGCAAATGCCGATTCTGTAATTACAGAATCGGTAAATACCGAATCATACCGATTCGGTATTTGTTACCGATTTTCTACCTACATTTGAATTACCGATTCATGAATACCGAATCGGTAAAATTCGGTATTTATGAATCGGTAATTCACATTTACCTACATCTAGGCCTTAATCCCTGCCCTACTCTAAGTGGATCCTAACATGCCAGAACCCATAAAGAGTCCTTTTGAAAAAGAGTAAGATTTAAAGGAGCATTGAAATAGAGTCAGATTTTCGTTCATTTAATGTTGAGGCAATTCCATCCACTGCAGGGAGAGCGAAAGGAGGATTGGCAACTTTGATTTCAGTTAAATATGGATCTATAAAGATTGAGAATATAGTTGATTTCCCCTGGTATCAGATTATTCTGATCAGTAATTTGATTGATGTTTCAATATGATTGAATAATTTGTATTGTAATATTTGTGATCAGAATACTTGTGGGATCATTAATACCCCCAAAGAGGAAATTGATAAGGCTGCTGTTAAATGTTTCCTCTTTGTATAATATGGGTGGGTCATTTCAATTGTACTTTGTGTCAGCATAGTTCGCAAATGGTATGTGGGCTCTTAGACACTGAAAACAAACCGCTATCCCATTTTAAGCACTCTCTACAGGGTGAAGCGTTAAATACCATCATTGTTATAAATGAACTATGTTTTGTTCCCCACCTATACAGTACCCCACATTTTTGGGAGGAGTTAGGTCGAGTACTATCGACTTCATGCTGATATCTAGAAAATTTGCCCGTCTGGTAGACAGCTTTGCGGTAGAACCTAACCCTACTAGTGATCACAATCCCCTTGTTGCCTGTCTGTACGGAATGGCACCAAGGAGCAACAGTGATGCCCATTAACATACAATCCTAATCAGGGGGTGAGAATAAAATGGAGCAAAATAAACACACTATATTTTGAAAAGGAGATTGTGAAATCTAATTTTAGTCAAGTTATGACCTGTTTATCTGATGATTCCACCCCAGAGGTGGTTATACAGTGCTTTGAAAGAATTTGTAAAAATGTGACCAATAATTTAATAAGAACAGTGAGAAGAAAGGACCCACATAAAATTAGATTAATCAATCCAGAGTGCTCCAGAGCACAACAAGATCTTAAAAAGTCCCTGCACATAGTCCCCCGCGATAAGGAACTAATTAGGATAGCAAGACAATCCTATAAAAATATAATTAGACTCAGGAAAGAGGAATTAGGAAGACTTGCCTGGGAAGATCTTGAGAGGGCTAATGCTGTAAATGATTCTAAGGGCTTTTGGGAAGTTATAAATCGTCCCCTCTTCAACAATAATGTAAGGAATATTGAATCAACAATAACAGGGGATGTTTAGGAATCACATTTCGCAAATATATTTAACCCAACAGGTTTATCACAGTATGATCAAAGAGCTAAAATAGTAAATAATTCCGAAACTGCGAATCAACTCAGTTTATCTATCCATCTTGATGAGATTGAAGAGCCTTTACGAAGGGTATTTCCTCAAAAGCCCCAGGACCAGTTGGGGTGCCCCTGGATTTGTTTAAATGCAATCTACAATTATGGACACCACAGTGGGTAAATGCTTTTAAATCAGTAGTTGTGGGGCACATCCCCAGTACATGGAAAGAGGCAGTGGTGGTAACAGGAATGAGCCTGTGTGATATAGGCCCATTTCTCTAATTCATGCTACATGCAAAGTCCTGGGGGGGTAATTCTTGCTCGCCTGGAATCATGGGCAGTTCTTATGTCGCCTACTCAGTACGGTTTCAGGAAGGGAATGGGGACAAATGAACAGTGTCTTAATCTCTCTCTAATCCTGAAGGCCAAGGGAGATTCAATCCACCTGGCCTTCATGGACTTATCCCGTGCTTTTGATACAGTGAGCCGGGGTAAGCTGTAGACACTTATGGAGGAAATAGGCTTTGAAGAAGCTCTTTTTACCCTATTACGCAGGTTGCATGTATCAACCACTGTCTCCATTCGCTATGGCCCAGGAGGAGAGAAGACTAGGCCAATTGCCTCAACAGAGGGTGTCTGACAGGGCTGTATTTTGGCCCCTTTTTTATTTCTTCTATAGACAAATGGGGTGGAGAAATTGTTATTAGACCAGCAGTTGGATTATCCCAGCAAAGGAGGTCAGCTGGTCCCTTTATTGTCATATGCCGATGATACGGTTTTGATGGCTTTATCTGCCAATAGCCTTCAAAAAGCATTGATTGCTTTTACTGACTTTATGACGGCATTGAACCTAAAAGTGCATTTTAGTAAATCTTTTATCATGCCATGTGGTCCCAAACATACTAAAACAAGAATATTTGTGTTAAACAAAAAGACCATTGATAAGGTACCCAATTTTACATACCTGGGAAATGTATTTAATAATAAATTGAATTGGGACCATTTGATTGTAGCTAGGGTTCAACATACCGGTAGAACTATAGAGGGGCTGTTCTGCTTTGCGTGCAAACTGGGACATAAGCCGGTGGCATAAATGTTAACCTAATATAGTTCAAAGTGCCTCTCAGTGGCAACTTACAGGGCAGGAGTATGGGGTCATCAAAAAAGCAGCCAGATACAAGTTCTCTCACAAAATGTTGTCACTCTGAGGTGGGTTTGGTTTATGTCAGAGATAGACTAAATATTGCCCCATTGATCCTATGGGGAAAGGTTTGGATCTTGGAGGAATTATCGTTCTCCAGGGTGTTTATTAGAGATTGTATGAATTTGGAAAAGGCCCTGTCTATTTCTTGGCTTTGTTGTGTGAAGAACACTTTTATTAGGATCGGTTTGGGACACTACTATGATAATCCTGACGGTATACAGTCTAATATAAAATTAATTATAAAAAATGCATATTATAATGAAATAAGAATGACCAATCAGGATGATGATATATTTACTTATGTGCCATTAGCTCATCAGCAATTTTATTTGTCTTTTACTATTCATACAAAATCACGTTTCCTTTTAACCAGGTTTTGTGTTTGCACATTGCACTTTCTTGTGGCTTTTCCTAAACAGGCAAGTTGGTGTGAGAGACTGACTTCCTGTCCTTGTGATAGCACAAAGCACAATGCACCTTATGCTGTTTTGCAGACTTTATAAAGGTATTAGGGCACGCTTTCTTAAGCCCCTTTCAAAGGAAATTCGCCTCTGTTTGTATCACGAAAGTTTTAATTATTTACGATCTTTGTCTACTACTGCAATTTTCAGTGCAATGCTTCACTTCATCAGAACTGCGTTGTTAATTAGGAAACAGTATGAATTGTGATAGGAAAATCATATTGATGAAGTTTTGTATAATAATGATATCTGTTCTTAATTGCAAATTATTATATGTATTCACCTCAATTATTGTAGGGTAGGTTTTAAGTTTTATTGAATTGTTTTATGGTTGTATGGAACACTTTTATGATTCATGCGAAATGAATAAAGTTATTTGAACTGAACTGAGTCAGATTGAAGTTGAACTCCTCATGAAGAGTAGTTTCAAAAACTCATCTGAGTCTCTTTTCTCAAAACAGCATCAGTAAACAGTCACAGTAATAACTGTTCATAGTTAAACTAAAAAGGTAATCACAGCAGTAGTCATAACTGTTGACACCCACAAAGAAGTATGCAACAGAATTCACCATCAACAGTAGCTCAGAGGGAACAGGGCAAAAAGTGCTATGGGAAAAAATAGGGATGCCCCAGAAGCAGTTTGGACAGCACTGCATTAATTCTAACTAGTTACAGGTATATTATAAACACAAAAAGATATGCAACAATCTGTGCTACTGTTAGTTTATCTTTAGCCAATGAGAAAGGATTGTCCGATGGTTCGCTGCTTTTTCCTTCATCTCCAAGGTAAACTTACAAAGTCGACAAGGTGCCATCTGCAAGTGTCAACTTAGTTCCTAAACATTGATGTGCCTTAGCTTCACTCTGAGTTCCCACAAAAACCCTTCAGTCTAAACTATTTGTCATTTAGTATTCCACTGAATAACAATGAACTAATCTAAAGGCAGAAACATTCTAGTTGTAACCTGTGAGATTAAGTCATGAGATTTCGGTCTTCATGTGAGCATCACTGTAAAATTACACGATCCAGCATTCAACTATGTGAATATGTGGTAGCTAGAAAACTAATTAAATATGATGAGGCATGTAGCTTAGGAAAACAAGAAATATATGTTTAAAGCTAGCACATTCTACAGAGATGACATGTTTAAGCAAGCCAAGTGTGAATGATTAGTCAAATAATATGGCATAACATGGCATAGTTCAGCATTTCCTAAAAGCATTTATTTGCTAAAGAAGAAATTTAATTGAAAAATAACTGTAGAGGCCTAGTCTGGCCTAGTAGTGTAAGGACTATAGAAATGAATGTTTACTGCAAAAATCATTTTTACACGTTTAAGAAAAGGCAAATTTTCTTAAGTTTCGTTCTAGTAAACATTTTTGTGCTAATGTCTAGTGTAAATTATGGCAATTATTTTAGGCTAAATTCTCCTGCTCTATCAGAAGAAACTATTATCATCATCAAGATAGCCTAAGGGATTGAAAGATCAGTAGAGTCTGTTAAGTTGATTGCGAGTGAAAACAATGACAGCATATTTGTGAATGTTGTGAATAAAGCAAATTAACTGGAGGGTAGGAATAAACTCAGCAAAACTTCTACTAGAATTTGTTTTAGGCACAAGTCAATTGTGCATATAGGGAGCAATGTGAATTGTCTGGCTCATTTTATACCAGTCTGTAAAAGAGGAAATCTGGTGATGATTAATTGTGTTCATCACTCAGATGTACAAGACGTTTTTGAGGAATTCATTAAAGTAGCCTTGACAGTCAGTGTGGAAGAGTAAAGAGTAACTGATGTAGAAGCATACAAATGGTGTATTGCTAGCAAGAAAGGTCCCTTTTGTTCTGTCATGAATCACAAAAAACAGATTAAATTAATGGCTGATTCTGGATCCCAGGTTACAATGTTATCAGAAAGCACATTTGAAAATTCATTGGTGCAACAAGAATTTCATACAAGCTGACATAAAAACAGTGGCTTATGGAGACTCTGAACTAGGGTAGAAACATTGGGTTTCTTTGAAGATAAATTGAACTTTGAAGGGAGAGAGATATTTAAGAAAAATAATGTAGCTGTAAAAAGAAAGGATATTACGGGTTGGGTGCATCAGGGGAGGTTAGGAATTATTTTAAGCTTGCATACTGAAACCACAGTAATGTTAAAATAAGTCTGAAGACATTGAAAGTACTTTGATGAAATACTCTGAAGTACTTAGTAACAGAATTTGTGCAGTGAAAGGGCTTGAACATCAATGTTGTATTGAAAAAGAAGAATGTACCTATTGCTCACAAAGTATGTATTGTACTGTTGTGTGTAAGAGATGATTTGAGGAAACACTTGGATTAGTTGTGTGAGAGCAAAGTTAATTCAGCAGACTGGGTCAGTGCAATTGTAATAGCTAAAAAGAAAGGTGCTCAAATATGACTGTGTTCAGATTTACGTTCTTTAAACACGAACATTGTTGTGAAATGGCGTCCTTTACCAAAAATGTAGGAATTATTGACTATGATAGAAGGAGCTAAGTATTTTAGAAATATAGACTTGAAAGCAACATACCAGCAAATCACATTAGAGAAGAATTCTCAAATGGTGACCACATTTATTACGTCTTTTGGTGCATATCAATTTTTGAGGCTGCTGACTGGGCTATCCTCAGTGGCCATAATTTTCAAAAACGTATGTTTTGCTTATTTAAGGATGTAGGTGGAGTGCAGACATTCCAGGACGATATTTTGTTTTTTTGCCATAAGAGTTGAAGAACATAACGTGATTCTTGACAAAGTGTTAAGCATTTTGGAAGAAAGAGGCAGGACTGTGGCTAAAGATAATTGTACATTTCTCATGAATTCAGATGATTATCTTAGTCGCAAGATCACCTCAGGAATATCATGGCCAAAATGGATCTTCTGCAAGCATTAAAGAAAGAATCTATCCCGAAAAATAGGGATGAATTGAAATCTTTTGTGGGATTGTCAGACTATTATTCAATGTTTGTGGAGGGGTATACTATCATTATGAAACCTCTCAAGAAAATGTTGAGAAAAAGAGAAAACGTTGTGTGGGGTGAAGTGGAAGAAAAGGTGTTCCAATATATAGATGAGATATTAATGAATGTTCCAGCCTTAAAAGTCAGGCAACAACTTTTCCAACCCTCCTTGAATGATGCAAAGAATACACAGACACACATGCTCAGGAACAGATTAAATATATGTGCAGGTACCAATACTTATTGGCCATCCAAGGCAGCAGGCAAACACACATCCCAGTGGAACTCATTAGAAACCAGCTTCTTCTGTCCCAAAGCATTCTAGTGTGGCATTTAAATACTTTATAAAAATGCAGCTACCAGCAGAAACCAAAAAGGACACAGTCCAAACATGGGCAAACAGAACTGCCAAATATGCACAACTAAAAGAAGACAGTGCAAAATATGCCTAAATGCAGTTCAGGCAAAAAACAGAACACAAAGCAGGTTTATAGGTATAGGTGGCTAAAGGAAGCTTTGACCTTGCTTGTAGATTGTCCTGTTGAACTAAACGTAATGTGACAGACAGGAACTAAATTTAAGTGAGCAAAGATAATGACCTGTAGGACTCGGAGTGGTGTGCATGCACTGCTGTTGGAGGTGTCAGAGAGGTCAGCGAGAATGCCTTGGTTCATGGCTGGAAAGGATCTGTGAAGGAGGGGAGAGCACAGCAGAGAACCTGAGCTGCAGCCCTGAGCAGCTTGTTCAGGTACAGAAATAAGTAGCTCAATAGGTTGGAGATAGTGCAAGAGGAAATTGGAAGTAACTATCATATCTATGTAGTACATACATATATATATATATTTCACCAACATTAAAAACATACATGTCAGGTGTGGAATGTACAATTACTGTAGATGGGATAGCAATTGACATTGGGCTGCTCTATATCAGAATGTGAATGGGATAGACGTTCCATTGCATTCGCATCAAGAGCACTTAAGGATGTTGAGAAAACATGCAGGCATGTGGGTCACTGAAAAAATCAAGACAAACGTGTAGGGAATGCATTTCATCTTGCATATTGTAGTGTAGTTCCTATATTCGCAATAGGCTCTGTGCATTAGAATTATATATCCGATAGATTTGACGTAGGACTAAGGTCTACTAGGTCTCAATCGAATATACTAGACTTAATTGTGAGTGCCAGCTAGCTCAGAGATCACTAGAAACTTTCTCGAATACACAAGAAGGGATTTGTTTCTGATAACCGCATAAAGATGACAACTTTGTTTCCCAAGAATAAGAAATGTATCTCTAGAGGCGCGGAAACAATAGATAGTTATTTCACTCAGTCAATCGTGCATGCTTCGTTTCACCAGAGGTGCAGAGAAATGGAGAGACGGGTGTTTTCAATAAAAAGTATTTATTGAACAGTCTTCTTTCTCATGCTGAGGAAATGAACTGCTACAATCGTAATACTGGTTGCAAAGTACAATGCGTACAGTACGAAGAGTATTATAAAATAATACTGTAAAAGCATGATATGGTTTCTAAGCTATAAAATACGTAGAATACATACATCAATAAATAAAGACTAAAATAACTCAAC
Organism: Lissotriton helveticus; assembly: GCF_964261635.1. NCBI lineage: Eukaryota > Metazoa > Chordata > Amphibia > Caudata > Salamandridae > Lissotriton > Lissotriton helveticus. The sequence continues at coordinate 1,139,938,870 of NC_136059.1, read as the reverse complement.
TGGTGCTTCTAAAATACGCCTACCCCGGTGTACCTAACCTAGGTCTAGTACAAGGGAAGAAGTAAGTGAGATGTAGCTTAGTTTGAGTATTCTTTTGCCAAGAATCTATCCAAGAATTCTCTAAGGGTCTAATCAGTTCCGTACCTTGGTTTAGAATGAACGAGGTCTGGGATCCCTCTCTCAGGACTCGATTTCCCAACAACCTGCAAGGGTAGCTTGGAAACACTGGAGCTGGATTTCTCGGCAAGAGAAAAGACAGCGTCTCTCTCAGTGCGTCTGCTGGAGGGTCGGCTTCCTTCGGCACTTGCTGTAGCAGGGCGTCGGGCAAGTAGATAGTCAAACTGCTCCAAACCACCGTGTGTTTGCCTGGGCAAGTGTGGGTATATTTATACCATGAAGGTGCCTTGTTTGGCGTAAGGTTGGACATAATAACCTTATCAAAGACTCAGTTCTTTGTAATCTCTATGAGTTCTTGGATAAATCCATGTTCAAGCAAGGGGAAGTCCCTGACTGCTGAAGGCGGGTTTTTCCAAGAAATCGTTGTGGACTTTCGGAACTAGTGGAAGTAGCCATGCCGTATTTGGACTGCATAGGCTAAGTCTAAATATGGTTATGATTTCTATGCCTAAATAAGGATAGGGTGATTTATACCTATATATGGGCATGAATCGGGAAAATTACACTAGGGTCCTAAATTCATACACAATACCCACTCCACTTTATTATGTTTAACATTACTAAATTATAACCACTAAAAACATATCTAAAGCATGTGTTTACAATCCCACCCAAAATACACAAAATGCATTTGATAAGGTTGCACACGAAAAATGAGCATTTGTATAGTACGCATGTAAAAGCAATAGGTGTTATTCAAAACATGAAGTATGATGTTGGCAAAGCTAACTGAATGAATCATGTAATGACATTTATGAAAGGGCTCTAAGTAACAGCATAAAAGGTCGAGACCATTCCATAGCAGAATATATAGCATGTTATTGTTTCTAAGTGCAAGTCGAATATTGTCTCTTTAGGAAGTATTTAAAGAATTTCTTGTTCTCTAAGAATAGTTCTACTTTAAGCAGACTACTGTGTGCCAAAAAAAATATATATTTTAAGTTCTTTGGGAAAAAGTCAAAATTAGCCATAGAAAAATAGAGTACCATAGGCTTTTGGAAGGATTGTCATTAAAAGTGAAGGCCAAATTCAGAGTTCATGGAACGCTGTGTGCAGATTTCAAAAGTTATTCTTGCTTCCGGGTGAAAACATCAAATCGTCTAAGCTGGCAAAGAAATCGTCTACCACAGTAGGTGAAAGTGGAACTACTTCATTAAGTAGATCAATTGTGCACAGATGTGAAGCATCGCCGTCAGCGTCAGTTGCCGCGTTAGCAATGTTCATAGCAGATGGTACCCGTGTGCCTGTTGATCTGCGTATCTCACCTCCTGTTGGATTTGCCGGTGAGATCTCAATGAATGCCGTCATCAGGATAGGTAGCCGTTGGGGGCAACACAACACGTGAGCCGTTACCGGACCCAGTAATGCGTCTGCATCCGTTGGCGCAACCGATGATAGTGTTAGACAAACATCTAACACGCATTCCTCTCCACAAAGCAGGCATCGTAGAACAGGTAAGATGCAATCTTGCCAGATTGGTCTGAATGAAAGAAACCAAGTGGTATTCAGATCTCTGAAACGAGCCAAGCCAAGGATCTGTGTTATTCTGTCAAGGTACCTCATCGCCTGTAGCGCATGTTCCATGCCGGCTTGGGTATCGTTGGAGGCCAGATTTGCCATAACAGAGCAGTAGGAATAAAAATAAGATCCCTGCTACGAGTCCCAAAATGAGAGGCAGGCCGCCGAATACAGAGTGGACGAAGTTAGGAAAAATGCCAAGGCTGCTTCAAAGGGTGCTAACAGTCCCGAAAAAATTGTCTTAAATACATGTGCAATACCGCTGGTATCAGACATGTTTAAGATTTGACCTAACATTTCCGCGAAATGTACTGGGCAGTTTGTTGATAATAATGCATGTATCTCTGCAGAAGTCCTTGCAACTTGCAGATCATACGTTTCTCTAGACGAGGTCAGTGGCACAGTTTTTTGCAAAAGAATGGCTTTCATTCTGCTTAAAGTATCAATTCATATAGAAGAGATATTCAGTGAAGGCCATAATGCCGACTCCCTGTCTGTCTTGCTTTTTGGATACAATACTTGCATACAACAACCCTGGCTGACACACTAACTAGATATGCTTTTCCTGGCAACATGCCACAACAGCTGTGATCATTGAGCATAACGTAGCTGCCATTGGAAAGCTGCTGTGTAAATTATTACCCTGACACAAAAGTGTACCGCTTAGTGAGTTCTTACAATTTTTTCCACTAAGAAACACTTCCCTTCCCCCACTCCAACATTTGTGTGTGTTTGGTAAATTCCAGGTTGACTTAATGTATCCTTTACCCAATCTTTCATACAGGCCTGCTGGTATATGTTGTAAGCAATACTGAAATTGGAAAATCGTCACTGGTATCGTGATGGTGCCATGTATTATCTATTCCAAGACAGTCTTCTCAGAAACGGTAAATGGTGATCTTTCCAGTTCTTCAGTGCTCAGCACCGTATAGTCTGCTCCTCTTTGTGCCAAAGAGATTTGTTTATCTGTAAGGTTAAAGACAGTAAACAATGACGTGGTGTAGATTAGACGCCATGGCATGTAGCCTGAACGCAGATTTTGTAACGTCCAGCCTAGCAGCATTATAGAACGTAATTGAGACTGGCCATGTTGTAACATTAGCAAGTCCATGGCAAATGCAGATGATACAATGCTGTCCAAAGAATAAATTCTGGAGGACAGAGTCGTTAACCCATTGTCCACTACAGAGAGAGCTTTCTCTAAATTAATACGATAAGTTTCTCGTAACTTTTCTGCAGTTTCCATTTGCGTGATTTTCCATGCTTTATTGTAAGCAGAATATATACCGGCATATATGAAACGTTTTTTGACGTGGTTTACGAGTTCCAAGTAAGAAGTCTTGTAAGTCAGCGCCTTCTTTAAGTAAAGTTGAGTGTTGTTTATTCTCTGGAAGTGTAGATTTCTGTAGCCACTCAAGGGATAGTTGTCCTACACTGTATGTTGTTACTATCCCTGGATGTTGTCTCTGGGAATATCTTGGAGCTGGCCTGGTTACTTTGAACCCTTGTGTTTTGTTCAGGAATCTATCTTTACAGTTATTCGTGTCTGTGGGCCAGATTAACCATTTTTTTCTAATCAGGATTAGTTCTGTTTTGTTGTAAAATCTGTTTTACGTCTACCTCCTCATCTGCAGTACCATTACTCTCAGGTGTGGATTTAGGTATGGACGGTTTGTTCAAATCTTTTATCTTAGCTAAGCCAAGACAAGATGTTTGTTGTACAGTGTCATTTAAAAACATTATTTGTTCTGGGATAATGCAGGCTCTGAATAAGGCTTCTAAACCTTGCACCTGCCAGTCTTTTGTGCCCCAAACAATTTTTGTCTCAATGTTGTCTTTCCAAAAGTTAAAACCTAATGTAGACAGCTGAGCATAAAAGTTTGCAGAATAAATTTGTTCAGTATTGGTCAGCATGTTTTTCATTCCTGTCTTATTCACATTTTTGAAATAAAATGTTTCTGGATTTGTGACATTAAAACCTGAGAAGTATGGAAACTTTTCTTAAACTGTTTTTGAGCTGCCCTTTGGCGGCGTTGGACAATGTTCCTATTGATTGTAAGTGAAAACATTTCTAGGGTTTGCAGATTTGTGCAAGTAATGGTGACCATAATGATTAAAACAATACATTTGTTCATAATCTGATGAACCTTCTAAGTATTCATGTTTAGTGAATTTAGCTGACATTTCTAAATCTGTCATCATGTTATTAACAGTTTCAAAGTCCCAATCATCAGAAAATGTGCTGGGTGAGACAAAGTCACTCAAAGAAACCTTAAACTGGTGTGGAATCTTCAGCAGTTCCACCGGGCCATAAATGGCATACTCAGTTGTGTCCCATGCAATACCACCAGGTATAGGAACGGCTGGGATGTTCATTGATGACAGGTCTCTTCGTTCACGATGAGATGATTTGTGAGGTTTCAGGAGCAAGTTGATGTTCTTACTTGCTGTGTCCATTGTACTATATTTTCCATCTATCATCTTTCCCAAACTTAAAACAAGAATGAGCCAGAGCAGGGAAAAAAGTACACCTAACACAATCCAAAATTCAACCCAAGGTGAAACCAGGTATGTATTTTCAAGTTGATGAAAGAGTTCTGTTATTTTTTCTTTGAAAGTTTTATTTGCTGGCGTAGTTTCAGGTTCTCTGGGATCCTCAGAAAATGTATCAAAGTTGATGAAATAGCCAGAGGCAGTTCTGTCAATTGTTGGGATTGCATCTGGATTTTTCGGAATCGCTGGAGCTGTTTCTTCCTTTGTCATATTAGTATCATCAGAGGCTATATCATTGTAGACAGGTGTTTCTTGACAAACTGTTATTTTGGTCTCAAGAGGTACAAGTTCCATTGCTTTGTTGCATGGGACTTCTTTTCTTACTGCAGGTTTATCAAAGGTGATGAGTCTTTCAGTTTGAACCTCTTGTATTGTAGTAAGATTTGGCCGTCTGCTACATCTTGGGAGTCCACTAGGCCTACTACATATTATCGGCCACATGATATGGTTTGACGAGGTCGATGGACACGACTCTGTTCTCCCTTTTTCCAGCAAGGGGCGGTAGTAACACTGATCTTGTTCCAAGGAGTGCTAAGATAGGTACTGCTTTTCTGTAAGAAGGCCCAAATTCCTTCTTCACCGCGATCTTTTCCCTGACTAGATCTCCAATCTTTGGAATCCAGACAGGTGGTTTTTCTTCAGTGGTCGTTGGCTTTTGTGTTGTGTTACTTAGACTTCTTCCTGTTTCATTCAAGTCCTGTAAAACAGCCAAACGGTCTTTGATATCAAAGGGTTTTTGTTCCACCAGTGAAGTTTGACAATCAAGATCCTGGATGAGCATTCTAGTACCAAATAGTAATTCATATGGAATGATTCCCCCCAGAGAATTTCTTGGCAGATTATTAAGACTAAGTTGGACACTTATTAGATGTTTGACCCACCCGTCACCCGAACCTAATACCCTGGCTGTTATAGAATGCTTTATGTCTCGGTTTTTTCTTTCCACTACCGCATTTCCCTCAGGATGAAATGGACTTGAGTACCGCAATGCAACGCCCAAGCTGGCCATGGCCTCCTTGTAAGCTTTGGAGCTAAACGCAGGACCCTGGACAGAATGTAGCGTGCCGATTGCATATGTGCCGATAAAGACTCGCAAATCTTGTATAACAGTTCGGGCGTCAGCCGAGCGCTGAGGCCACATCCAAATGAATCTTGTGCAGGAATCCACTGCGACCATGATATATTAATAGTTACCGTCCCTTTGTAAGGGACCACAGTGGTCCAGATAAACACATATTCTAATGGTTTATCTGAAATTAGAAGTGCGTCTGCGCAGGTCGTTTCACTATAGAAACTTTTATTTTCTGGCAGATTTCACTTTCTAGAACATAGTTTCTAGTTTGTTTCCTCATGCGCGGCCAACAATATGGTTTTTATTTTTACACTGTGGCGGAAATTCCTGCGTGTGCAGATGCTAGTCCTTCATGTGCTGCTAAGATTTGTCCTAACCTGTGTTCCATGTTTGGGATTGCCCTATCCCACACTCCAGGGATTCGAGCAAAAGGAACATTATTTGCATCAGTTATATATGAGTACTTTGCTGGAAAGCCTTTCGGGAGTGCTTTACCACTGTCTTTTACTGAAGCAGTGACAGCTTGCATTATTTCGCTGTCTATTTTCGTTTTTGAACAAGTGATTGCAGCTACGGAAGCCATTTGCACAGCTGCCTTCGCGTCCTCATCAGCCAATGAATTCCCTGCAACGTGAACGCCATCACGCTGATGACTCAGTGTGAATCACGTGAGTCTTTTGTAGTTCTTTCTGTAATAGAACTACTTGTTCCCAAAGCATTTTATGCTTAATTGTGCAACCTTTTGCGTCTTTGAAACCGTTTTGAATCCAGTTCTGCAGATATTCATTGTAATACTGGACGCAGTAATACTAATCGCACACTATAAGTGTGGAATTCGCGATCGGTATTCTCAAACGCCATCTTGAAAGCCTGTAGTTCAGCTCGCTGAGCTGTACAGTCTCCGAGTGATTGAGTTTTTGTGACCATAGGTCGAAATTTACCTTCGCGCCAGTGACCTTTAACAATCGCGCACGCAGCACTATAGGCTTTTTTACCCCAATTGCGGGCTGTGCTGATCCGTCTGTATAGATGGTACATCCGTAATGTTCTAGATGCAGAATTTCAGTCGGCAAAGGACATTCTTGTTCTTATTGGAGAAATTCTTGTGTCTTCAAGTATGGGTCAAAAATGTATTCAACGTCTGTTGCAGCAAGAGAGTTAACCCATTGTATCCATCTTGGATGTAAAGCCTTAGCATTTGGAATGCTCGCTTTTGTCACTGCCTCTAAGGCAGGTACAGGTGTAACGATCATTATGCGTTTACCCTGCGCGAGAGCTCTCTCTTTTGCTATTGCAGTTTGAACCGCTGTCAGAATCTTCTCTGTAGAAGTGAATTTCATTTCAGCTTGTGTGTACAAGTGTGATTTGTATGCTATTGGTACCTTTTCACCTTCATTAAAGGTTAGGTATGTAAATCCGCATCCCCGTGGGATGATTCGGATTACAAGATTGCGCACGTTGTCCCGTGTTTGTAACTGTGTTTTTGTTAACATGTCAGTTTGCACTGAACGCAAAATTTCTGTGTGTTCTTGAGTCCAATTAGTTGATTTGAAATCAGGTTTTATTAGTTCATAGAGAGGTCTAACCCTTTCTGCGTAATTTAGAACATAAGTTCTACCAAAATTCAGGAAACCTAGAACTGACTGTAAGTTTTTCAACGTTTTTGGAGGTTGAAACAGCGCACATTTCTCTAGAAAGTTGGCTGCCAGGCTTTTGCCTTCACTTGATAACTCGTATCCTAAGAATAGGACGTTGAGGTGGGCAATTCGTGATTTCTTAAAATTGAATTTGTACCCTTCAGAAGCGAATCCAAGTATTATGGTGTTCACTCTTTTCAAGTGCACGTCCAAATCATCGTCTGTAAGATAGATGTCATCGACATAAGATAATGCCTCATCATCATACGTTTGTAGTAACTTTGTTACTCTGGCTGAGAATAACCCTGGACTATTCTTTAATACCTGGGGGAGACGGCAAAATTGTCCCTGTGTCCCCAATATTGAGGAAGCAGTCAAGTACCTGCTTTCTGGTGCAATGTTTTGACAGAAGAAACCGTTAGAAATATCTCATGTAGTTTTATATTTTTTACGCACTATATTATTCATCAGTGTTGCACTGTGTGCATTTTGTACTGCAAAAGTTTTGCAACAAGAGTTTAGGTGTCTGTAGTCCAAAACTAGACGATATGTATTGTCTGGCTTGGAGGCAGGAAACAAAGGCTTGTTCATAGATGAGGTGCATGTTTCAATCACCCGTTGGTATTCAAGTTGATCTAAGATCTCCCTGACTTGTTTTTTAGCTTCTTGCTTAACTGGATACTGTCTTTGTGCAGTAGGTTTATTTTTTAACTGGATTTTATGATGAGGAGAATCCTCATCCCATCCTACGTGATTTTTGTATAATGCTGGAGCCTGGGCTACAGCCCATTTTCTGGCATAGGTGTATTTTTTATGAATTGGAATGTGATTTGAGAAAGCTGGCATAATTATCTCTTCGCCATGTGGGCACTCCCTGACAAATTCAGGTGGCCAGTCTTGTTCAGCTAGAAGAATGTCATAACCCTTAGATAGCTTCTCCCAAAAGAGTGCCTTTATTTTCCTAGTTATGTTCCCCTCCATCCAGAGTGTAACTTAATATAACTTATGGAGTACATTAACCCTGGCATCGGCAATTTCAACATGAATGCATTCATTCATGCAAACTATGGTGACCTCTGCTGCGCTGTCTAGCATTGTCTGGGCCCACTCCCCGTTCTTGAGTTGTGTCCTCAAGATCCTCGGCAGGTCTGATCTTTAGACTTCCTACCTTCTTCTTGGTGAATTGAGTTTTCTTATGTTTTGGAACGTGCTGTTTGTCTTTGGACTTCACGTGTTCTTCTTTTTGTTCTGATCGTCCTCTTCTTTCAGATTTCTGCGAGGAAGTCTAAAAGGTACAAGAGGAACGTGTATCAATATCTTGATATCTATCAGGTTTTCTCAAATTATCCCTATTTCTAAGGTAATATCTCCTTTCAGAGGGCTCATGTTGAGGAGACCTTCCTCAGGACTGGGAACGCTTCTCTTTAGGAAGTGCCTGTTTGGTGTTTTCCCACTTCTTTTGAGGAGTATTGAGATTATTTTTAATAAAAACTTTTTCAGGATTTTCAGTTAGTTGGGGTTTTACTGGTTTCCCACCCAAACTATTTCTACCTAGTTCTTCATAGGATTTTTCAATAATTCTGGCAAGCTCATACGGTTGCTCAGTAATATCTTTTTCTTTTGGCTTTTGGCGGATTGCCACAGATGCTGCTTCACCTTTAATGTTGGCTAATAATATAGCCGAGACCTGTTTGAAATATTTCAGTAGCTTCATACCAAGATTTAAGGCAGGTTCTGGTCCGTATTCATTTTGAATCTGTCTTAGTACATCTGGTATTACCGCCATAGATGGAACACCATGTGTTTTCGTGTAGATTGAAGCAAAGCGACCGCTGAGCCTTGCACAGGCCTGGTCGCCCCCACGCTCCTCCTGCTGCCTGCCTGATTGTTTGCCAGGGCGACCCAGCTGCCGCTGAGCCGCCCGCACCTGACTTCCCCACGCACGCGCAGCGTTCACGCGCAGCATGCACGCCAATTGTGCGCCGAAGGCACGCCAAAGGCAAGCCCGTCTGCGCCCGTCCGCGCCTGGCCCGCGCCCAGCACCAGGACCCCTGGCCCCCGCCGCTGCAAGACCACCCGACGGACCTACGACGCCACCATCATCAACGCACTCAACACCGGCCGGATCCCCGGATGCTATCGAGCCACCCCGCGACGCACCCACGGACCCTTCCGCTGCCGATCCTGCAACTTTTCCTGTATCCGGACCTGCACCGAACCCGCTAAGCCGAGCACCAGCAGCAACCACCTGAAGTGCATCCTGCTCAACACCCTCTCCGTCCACATACACGCCGTGGAACTCTGGAACCTACTCGACACCACATCTCCAGACGTCGCCTTCCTCACGGAAACATGGATGAACGCCTCCTCAGCGCCCGACATCGCCATCGCCATCCCGGACGGATACAAGATCACCCGGAGGGACCGCGTCAACCAGACAGGAGGAGGCATCGCCATCGTCCACAAGAACACCATCCGCATCACGACCGACTCCAACGACACCCTCACAGCCGCCGAACATCTCCACTTCCAGATACACACCGACCCCAAGACCACACTCAGAGGCACCCTCATCTACAGACCCTCAGGACCTCGCACACAATTCAGCGAAGACATCGCAGACTTCATCAGCCCGCACGCCCTCTCCTCCGCTGACTACATCCTCCCAGGGGACCTCAACTTCCACCTAGAGAACAACAAGGACAGCAACACCACCACCCTGCTGGACAACTTCGCCAACTTCGGACTCAAGCAACTGGTGAACACCCCCACCCACTACACCGGACACACGCTTGACCCCGTCTTCTCCTCCAGCAAGGACGTCTCCTTCAGCCACTCCACCGGACTCCACTGAACAGACCACAGCTGCGTCCACTTCAGCTTCAGAAGGACCACGACCCACCACCACCCGCAACAGGTTCCCCGCAGGAGCTGGAACAAGATCACCTCCGACCAGCTCTCGACATCCCTGAACCTGAATCCTCCCGCCAGCTCAACGGACCCCAACCAGGCAGCCAACAACCTCACACAGTGGATCACCAACTGCGCTGACGACCTCGCACCCCTCAAAAACCATCCCAGCAGACCCGGCAGCAAGAAGGCTTCCTGGTTCAACGACGATCTCATGAACTCCAAGAAGAACTGCCGCACCCTCGAGAAAGCCTGGCCCAAAGACCCGACTACAGACAACATGACTGCCCTCAAGCACGCCACCCGCAAACACCACCAGCTGATCCACGCCACCAAGAAGACAGCATTCAAGGAACGACTAGACTACAACGCACACAACAGCAAAGAACTCTTCAGCATCGTCAAAGAGCTCTCGAACCCCAGCGCCGGAACCAACAACATCACCCCCTCGCAAGAACTCTGCGACTCACTCGCCTTGTTCTTCCACAGCAAGATCGCCAACATACACAACAGCTTCGGCACACAGCCCACGCACCCAACCACCGAACCGACACCCCCCACCACCACCCTCTGCGCCTCGACCCCGGTCAGCACCGAAGACACCATCCACACAATGAGCACCATCCACGCCGGATCACCAACAGACCCATGCCCCCACCATGTCTTCAACAAGGTCGCCTCCGCCATCGCACCCCAACTCCGAGACGTCATCAACTGCTCCTTCAACACCGCCACCTTCCCGGAGAGCTGGAAGCATGCCGAACTCAGCGCCCTACTGAAGAAACCATCAGCAGACCCCACTGACCTCAAGAACTACCGCCCCATCTCGCTCCTCCCGTTTCCTGCTAAAGTCATCGAGAAGACCGTCAACCGACAGCTTGCCGCCTTCCTCGAGACGAACGGATCCCTCGACCCCTCGCAGTCCGGCTTCCGAGCCAACCACAGCAACGAGACCGCCCTCATCGCAGCCACTGACGACATCCGAGCCCTGCTCGACAACGGGGAAACAGCGGCCCTCATCCTCCTGGACCTCTCCGCAGCGTTTGACACTGTCTGCCACCGCACCCTAGGACAACGCCTCAGCAACATCGGAATCCAAGAAAAGGCACTGGACTGGATCATCTCGTTCCTCGACGGAAGAACCCAGAGAGTCCGCCTGCCCCCGTTCAGATCCGAGGCCACCGAAGTCATCTGCGGCGTACCACAAGGATCATCACTCAGCCCCACCCTCTTCAACATCTACATGAGCCCCCTCGCGGCCATCGCACGCCAACACAACCTCAACATCATCTCCTACGCTGACGACACTCAGCTGATCCTCTCCCTCACCAACTACCCAGCCACCGCCAGAACCAACCTTCATGAAGGGATGAAAGAAGTAGCCGAGTGGATGAAGAACAGCCGTTTGAAACTCAACTCAGACAAGACGGAAGTCCTCATCCTGGGACCATCTGCCTCCGCCTGGGATGACTCCTAGTGGCCCCCTGCCCTGGGCAGCGCACCCAAACCAACAGACCACGCACGCAACCTGGGTTTCATCCTGGACTCCTCCCTCTCGATGACCAGACAAGTCAACGCCGTCTTGTCCTCGTGCTTCAACATCCTACACATGCTCCGGAAGATCTTCCGATGGATCCCCACCGAAACCAGGAAGACGGTCACACAGGCACTCGTCACCAGCCGACTGGACTACGGAAACACCCTCTACACCGGAACCACAGCCAAACTACAGAAGAGACTCCAACGCATCCAGAACGCCTCCGCACGACTCATCCTGGACATCCCCCATCACAGCCACATCTCCGGACACCTGAGAGACCTGCACTGGTTCCCCGTCAACAAGAGAATCACGTTCCGACTCCTCACCCACACACACAAGGCCCTCCACGACCTGGACCCCAGGTACCTCAACAACCGCCTGACCTTCTACACTCCCACCCGCCAACTTCGTTCGACCAGCCACACCCTCGCCACCGTTCCACGCATCCGAAGAGCCACCATGGGAGGAAGATCCTTCTCCTACCTGGCAGCCAAGACATGGAACTCCCTCCCCATCCACCTCCATCAGACCCAAGACCACCTCTCCTTCAGGAAGAAACTCAAGACCTGGCTGTTCGAGCAGTAGCAGACCCCCCTCCCCCAAGCGCCTTGAGACCCCCCGGGTGAGTAGCGCGCTATATAAATTTCTTGATTGATTGATTGATTACCTCAAGTGTCACAGTCCTCCACGTGTGGTGCAATCCCCATTGGTAAACAGATTGTCAGAACTTCTGTGTTTCTCATGAGGTGTACTATCAAGGAAAACTGCCTCTATTTGAGTAATTTTTTGGGCTAACCAGAACGGAATTTGTTCTCGTTTTGCGGGTAATTTACCGATTACTGACTGTATAGTCTGTGGTGTAATTTTGTTTGTTTTCCCCTGATGAGGGGTGTGCTGTGGAATCCTTATAGTAGGTTGGACTGTTAGAGTCCGCATGACATATTGAACCAACTGTCTATGTATTTTTATTAGCAGTTTTAGCTGAGCTAATAATTCTGGACCTGTCTTTCTTTCAATGTCAGGATGTGGTGTATAGCTGGCTAATACCGGCCATGTTGGTCCTGGTCAACCTAGTGGACAGAGCCTGGTAATGTGGTTTTGATATTGTAGGGCGCCATTAAACCAGATCTGATGCTCTTGGTAAGTTAGTGGAATTTCAACGTCCTCGAAAGGAACGTATTCCGCTGGAGGCTTCTCTACTTTGTAGTAGTGGAACTCGTGTGTTACTGCATTTGCTGCAGGAAACAGGATCCATGAATAGAATACCTCCGTCTTCCAATATTCATGTGCCGCTATAACAAATATTACTTTGCCACCTCTCAATGATACTATATTTTCTATAAATTTTATAGTGATTGTTTTCCTTAGATATGCCGGGATGAGTATAGCATCCGGGTTATTTTGTTGGAGATTTGTGTCGTCTAAGACTGCCTGAACTGCTACTACCTTTCGTCGTCACACTCCGTCATTTTGTTGACCGAAATTTTGCAGAGCAAGTTTCAAGGAAACAAAGATTAGGTGCACAATATTTTGGAACACTGTATCCCTCAACGTTTAACAAACCAAAAACTAATGCATAGGATTTTCGTCCTACTCAGTTTTGGTGGATATGATATCCTTCTTACCCACTCCAGATGTCTTTTGGAGTATTTTACGGGAAAAAAGGGTCTGTGTGAAAAGCACGACTGAGTTACTCTAGTATCTAGCTTTAAATTATCGCCTTATCAAACGTTGGGCGCATGTAGTGTAGTTCCTATATTCCCAATAGGCTCTGCACATTGGAATAATATATCCTATAGATTTGACGTAGGACTGAGGTCTACTAGGTCTCTATCGAATATACTAGACTTAATTGTGAGTGCCAGCTAGCTCAGAGATCACTAAAAACGTTCTTGAATACACAAGAAGGGATTCGTTTCTGATAACCGCATAAACATGACAACTTTGTTTCCCAAGAATAAGAAATGTATCTCTAGAGTTGCGGAAACAATAGATAGTTATTTCACTCAGTCAATCATGCATGCTTTGTTTCACCAGAGGTGCAGAGAAATAGAGAGACGGGCGTTTTCAATAAAAAGTATTTATGGAACAGTTTTCTTTCTCTTGCAGAGGAAAGGAACTGCTACAATCGTAATACTGGTTACAAAGTACAATGCGTACAGTACGAAGAGTACTATAAAATAATACTGTAAAAGCATGATATGGTTTCTAAGTCATGAAATACATAGAATACATACATTAATAAATAAAGACTAAAAGTACTCAACTGGTGCTTCTAAAATACGCCTACCCCGGTGTACCTAACCTAGGTCTAGCACAAGGGAAGAAGTAAGTGAGGTGTAGCTTAGTTTCAGTATTCTTTTGCCAAGAATCTATCCAAGAATTCTCTAAGGGTCTAAGCAGCTCCCTACCTTGGTTTAGAATGAAGGAGGTCTTGTATCTCTCTCTCAGGACTCCATTTCCCAACAACCCGCAAGGGTTGCTTGGAAATACTGGAGCTGGATTTCTCAGCAAGAGAAAAGACAGCGTCTCTCTCAGTACGTCTGCTGGAGGGTCGGCTTCCTTCGGCACTTGCAGTAGCAGGGCGTCGGGCAAGTAGATAGTCGAACTGCTCCAAACCACTGTGTGTTTGCCTGGGCAAGTGTGGGTATATTTATACCTTGAAGGTGACTAGTTTGACGTAAGGTTGGACATATTAACCTCATCAAAGACTCAGTTCTTTGAAAACTCCATGAGTTTTTGGATAAATCAATGTTCAAGCAACGGGAAGTCCCTGACTGCTGAAGGCGGTTTTTTCAAGAAATCATTGTGGATTTTTGGAACTAGTGGAAGTAGCCATGCCGTATTTGGACTGCATAGGCTAAGTCTAAATACGGTTATGATTTCTATGCCTATATAAGGATAGGGTGATTTATACCTATATATGGGCATGAATCAGGAAAATTACACTAGGGTCCTAAATTCATACACAACAGTATGGATCACAAACCTTTGACATTCTAATTGGGCCACATAGGCATATCAGGGGCATCCTCTAGACACATTCATATTCTATCTAAGTTGAAGGAATACAATTTTTAGGTGTGAGATATTGCTGGGTCAGAAAACTGGTGAGCAGATTGTTTATCACGCCTGCCAGTTGAGGTGGACACAGAGGAGTTGGACATGTTCAATGAGGAATGGCGTTGTAGAGTGTGTAGATGTTTGAAATAATGTCAGAGTAGAATAGGTGAAACTGATTGGTACAAGGCATGTGAAGAGGATGAGTTGTTGAAGACAGTTCCCCAAATATTACTCTATAATTATTCACAGAATCTCTTCTATACTGTAGTGCCATCATGCAGATTGGGTGATAGTGGCACTCTATAAATGATTAATAATAATAATAAAGAAGGTGTGTGAATATGTGAAGAAGAGTAGGCCCAATATTAAATGTGCACCAGGTGAATTGAAATGGATGTTTTCGGATTGCAATTGAATTGACTGGTGAAAACAATATCCTGCTGAGTGGGGATGAGTTTGTTCCACCTACATAGCATAGCTTCCTTTTATAACTTAAATAATACTTATATTATTTCTTTAACATTTTTCATGTATAAAAATCCTGTAAATAACCAGGTTTCTTAGAAATGTGTCCTAGCATGGTTATAACTTCAACACAACAAAAATCTCCTCTGTGCTTTAATTTATAGAAGTAGTGTCAATCAAATAGTAACCACTGAACCAAAACCTTCCCTGAAAATAACTTGTATAACAAAAGATATATATTAAAACCAATTTATTACATTAAATTCATATCAAAACATATAACACATTCAATAAAAACATCTTTTGTTAAAATCCAATGGAGATGGATTTACCTTGTTATGTGATTTTTAACATGAATTTCAGAATCTCCACACCATTTACATGTTGATTCCAGCTGCACATTTATGCTCTGTATATTGAACAGTATAGATTTAAAAATAGTTGTGAACAATTATGCATACAATTTAAACAATGATTTGCATTAAATAAAACAAGTGTCTAAACAATGATTTACATTAACCCTTTCCGTGCGTCGGATGGCCCCCGGCCATCCGACGTCACTATGGGCGTGTGCGGAGGATGTAATTTGAGATGTCATCAGTGATGTCATCAGTGATGTCATCAGTGATGTCACTGACCATGCGATGAGTGATGTAATATGTGACATAATCAGCAGTGCGTTGCGGGTGTGCGAGTTATAGTTGGCTGAACTAACTGTAACGGGAGAATTTCGATGGCTTTGTATGAGAGAAATGTCCAGCTAACTATAACATGGGTGAAACCTATGGTTTTTTCAGTGAATTTCTAAGGTTTTTTAAATGCTAATTCCTAACTATAACGTGGCTGAAACCTATGTTTTTTTCAGTGAATTTCTAAGGTTTTTTAAATGCTAATTCCTAACTATAACGTGCCTGAAACCTATGATTTTTTCACTGAATTTCTAAGATTTTGTAAATGATAATTTTAAAATGTATTAACTATTATATTTCTTTCTTTTTATAGTAGTTTCCTGCAATTTTATTATAAATACTTATATTTATTTTATTTTTAAAGTTACATTTCATATTTTTTATGTAAAATAATAACAAAAGTAAATTAAAAAAGAATGCACTGCTAGTGAAACTGCCAGGGTGAATTTGTAAGTGTTTGTTAGGGGCAGATTTACAACACCCTTGTGCCTCTCTTACACCACCTTTGCATCACTTTTCTGATGAAGCAGTGGTGCAAAAGATGCGCCATGGTATGTGGTATTTAGAATGTGATGTCTCTGTGAGGTGCGTCACATTGTAAATCCCTGTACCAGAAGAAGACATTCCTACATAGGGGGGGGGGGTTTCCGGCGCAGGAACACCTCCTAAAAGTGGCTGACTGAAATCTACAAGATTTCACTTTGTCACTTTAGGGCTCATGCTGTGTCAAAACACTGCACTAGCTTGAAGCAGGTCTAGTGATTGACACAGCATTCTCAGCATAGGGCCCCCAGACCATTGCTGGAAATGTGTTCCACTTGCAACATAACTCAAACAATGCACCACCTTTACAGAACAGAAACATCACATATATGTGCCATTTTTGACCCATTGTACACCACATTGTAAATACGGCACATCCATGGTGGTGGTATCACAGACCACAATAACTAACATATTCCAGTTATTATATGTGTGCCCATTAGTGTTTTAATGTAGTGAATGGATTACTACATACCGATAAATGACTCACTACAAAACTAAAACAACAGTGACAGAGTGTTTGGATCAAGTCTAAGGATACAGACTGGGAAATTGAAGGCATAAAACACAAGTTTGCAGGAGCATACAAGATTGCATGTATACTCCATACGAATTTTAAGGAAACCATACCCTCGGACCCACAATTGCATATTGTACATCAATACAAAAATTTAAAGAATATATAACTGAATCTATAAGTGCTTCACTTTTAGTACAATAAATACAGTAGTAGATAGTTCTCAAAACTTTATTATTTTTAAACAATACATTTATTTTTGTAACATCTGATAATTGAACAGACATTCCAAGACAAGTTCATCAGATATGTCATTCAGATCAATTGCCTCGTTAGCAGTTTCTGAATTAATTTGTTCTAAAATTTCAACATAATTTAATACTTCTAGAAATTCTCCATCAAAGCTTTCGTCTTCGAAATCACACCTCATTTTTGCAGCACTAATTTCCCCTTCTTCACTCTCATTGCCTGTGACAGATACGATTAATTTTTCAATTATATTCAAGATAATATCCAAAATCTCCTCAGTATGAGCCTGTTCTCTTTCCATAATTTTTCCTTTATGTTCTTGCTCCTTCTGTAAAAATATAAACAGTTAATTGTATCACTTTTCATAAGATATAATACAAAACTACCGTTTTCACCTATTTTGGCCTACAAAAAATACGATATAAATACTATCATCTAATAACATTCCATTACTACAGTTTTACTCCTTTGCAAAGCTAAATATAATTATTTATAACAATATCCTGTTCTTAGCTTTTCTTAAATTTCGAAACCAGTCACTCCTTATGACTATAGGAAAAGATTCAGGCTATTACACTAAAATACACTACTAAAAAATGAAGAATATATCTATTCACCTTACCCATTCCAAAATAATAAATGTGTTTTAGTAAAATGCAAAAGATACTATTCATTGTCCAGAATAACACTGTGTATCTGTGTATATTTAGACATCATTATCACACTACTTTTTGAATACTTCATGTCTTTACTCTATCTCTATTCCTCATCTATAACTTAGGCTAACCCTACTAATTACCTACCTCTTCAACTTTCGAACTAGCCTATCCTCTAGTATTTATCTGCAACCTTGTAGCTTGCGGGTCTTTATTTTTCTCCCTGCTTATAACCTATAATTATGTAACATTCATTAACCTAGGCCTCTCAGTTTATTGTCTAATTGTTATATTATTAATTTCCTTGTGTTCCTCTACTAACCTTTCTTTATGCAGTTGCTTGTTACCTATTCTGTGTAAACGTGGACACCCAATCAACCCTTGTAGGCTTGGGCAATTTGTGATCAAAATATAAGATGACTACAAGGGATTCTATTTAGAATCTGACTCAATTGTTCAATCTATTTGCTGGTTCATTCATTTGAACCCAGTGTATCCTAAGGATTACTTTTCAAATTAATCTAGCGGTTCTTACATATCAGAACATTCATTATTTAAAAGGTAAAAAGCACACCGCAAAAAAGGGTATGTTCATAAAAGGGTAATTTATATAGGTATAAATCACAGAAATAAATCAATGGGGATGAAAATGAGCCATACTATACATAAGCAATCATGAATAGCAACATATACAAATCCAATTGACAATTTATAACAGCAAGATCAACTCCATTGAATAAAGAGGAAACCAAAGTCATAAATGTATTATGGTGTCCTGTAGTATGAATAGCTGGGGAGATGATACTTATGTCGACGTTTCGGTCTTATGGGTTGTCATCAACAAGACCATCTTCAGGACTAAATTTTTCAGAAATATAACCCCTTGGATCAACACTGGTGGTGTAGTGGATCTTCAGACTTATATGTAGTTCACCCTGGATTAATTCAGGATGTAGTCTGGGTTCAATATTTATGTGCAGCTACAGCTTGTGACATAAAGATAACTCCGTGGTGAGATGATTCAGACCAGAAATGAAACGAAAAAGATGACCTGGGTAAGTTGTAGTAAGTCAACAAACTTAGACGATCAGTAGTTATGGATTTTAATCTTTCTTGAATTCAGACGAAAATCAGGTAACCAGACATCGAGCCGAGAGTAGGGAACAGAGGTTTGACAATCACTCCGCCGCCACCACGAAATAGAATCGCAAATATTCTGTCAATCCTTGAATATCTTATGTTTTTCACTAATGTTCCTTCTTAATTCAAAAGTCTTTCTACTAGTATTCCTTACTCAATGTGTTCTTTTCCCTTAAAACCTTGCTTAACACGATTTTTATCGTTTCTTGTTTTAAGTTAGAGAAAATACATCGACTGAGTACATTCAATATTGTCTATAATGTCAGGTAAGTTTACTTACTCACTAACTTGACATACAACGTTCTTTATCTCTCACAGAAATATTTCCACTTTCTCTTCAGGAATGTTTCAGGAGCAATTGAAAACGGGTCTGAACTCCGGAACGTCTTCGGTGAAGTGCGCCCTCGTTAGTGAGCGTGGGCCTCACCAAGGATTCCCCACAACTCTGTGGTAAATGACTAGATCGCTACCGCGTCTTTCAGCCGCGGCCCGTGGAGGAGCAGGTGAAGGACAGCGCTCTAGTGGCTCGGCGATTTGGGCCCTGTCACTATAAAAGAGCTAGCGTAACCTTCTTGTGTGCATGGACTCCTGAGGCGGAAGCCGGGAGTATAGAGCTTTTTAAAATATATAATTAGTTAGATATTTTAATTTACGCTACTCTTTACCTTCCAAAATTGAAATACTTGTGTTTTCATTTTAAATTTCACCCCCCACTGCTGCATCGCGCCGCATTTTACCTGCGGAATACCCTGCATCATTGGAAGCCGATTTTTGGGCTACCGGTGAACTCGCATCCACTCCCCTCGAGGCGCAGACTTTGGGCGCCATCTTGGAGCAGGTGAAGGACAGCGCTCTAGTGGCTCGGCGATTTGGGCCTGTCAATATTAAATGAATGCCCCCTCCCGAACGTGCAGCGGGCGGGCGCAGCGGGCGCGCCGTTGGCGCGCTGGAGGCTTGCCAGAGGCAAGCCCGTCTGGGCCCGTCCGGGCCAGGCCAGGCACAGGGCCATACACTATGCCCATTTCTTTAGACCATCGCATTGTATACGCGCGAGATGAACTCTTGCATCTAAGGACGAGAACCACTCCCTCCAAATCACTAACATCTCATCAGGGTGACGCACCTTCGAAAGACAATCGCCAGGCGCCGAAGTATGTCAGCCTGGCCCTGCTTAATTGTAGATCTATACCCAAACACTGCATAGAAATTAATCTGCTAATTCAAGACACTAATGTAGATATATTATTCCTCACGGAAACATGGCTGACCTCCAACTCTGAGGCAGATATTGTCAGTATGTTACCCCGCGGATTCTTGATACAGTTTTACAACAGAACTCAGGGAAAGGGAGGTGGGCTAGCCATAGTTTATAGGGACAAATTCACCTGCAGGATACAAGAGGGAGGAATCTCGGACTCTGAAAGCGTTAACTTTAATTTACAAATTACACCAAACAAATCCCTATCCGGTATTCTTATATACCGCCCCCCGGAAGCCTAGGACAATTCGTAGGCTCATTGCTAGAAACCACAATTACCTCCTGTGCTGCGACACCTAATTTTATTCTACTAGGAGACTTGAACCTTCACTTCGATGACCTCTCCGACAAAATAGCAGGCGATCTTAAATCGGAGCTTAATGCATTTGACCTCCACCTAAAAAACATTGAGGCCACACACATAAAGGGACACCTTCTCGACCCGATTTTCTCAAACACTTCCCAGCTAGAAATATCTCCTTCTCTCCCCTTACCTTGGTCGGACCATTTCCTTGTCCCGTTCGCATGGCAAACCAACACGGACGGCCCGCAGGTTCAGGTGACTCGTACTCTGGAGAGAGCATGGTCCAAACTCCCTCATAAGAGCTGGACCCGTGAACTAGAACACACAGCCCCTCCCGCTGACCCTGACCCACTGAAAGCTGACATTAATTTTTCCAACTGGCTGACTAATACCCTTGACTTGGTAGCACCCAAGAAAAAAATGGAAAAGAAGAGCAAGAGTTTCAAATCACCATGGTACTCCCAAGAGCTTAGAGACTTAAGAAAAATCTGCAAAAACCTAGAACGTAGGTGGAGGAAAGATTGGGCCCCCCTCAACAAAGAGAAATATAAAGCAGCCATGAGGTGTTATAAATTAGCTCGGAAAACAGCCCAAGCCTCCTTCTCCGAAGAGAAAATTAGAACGTCCTCCAACTCATCTCGAGAGACATACAAAATAGTAAAAGATCTGCTCAAAATCCCGAACCCCCCACTGGTGCAGGATACATCGGACACCAGATGCAACCAAGTCGCGGCCTTCTTTGAGAGTAAAATAATAAACATCCTACAATCCCTACCGCTAAAGTCGCATTCCTCTGCCCCTGCGGATCTTACTGCCGTAATTACAGGCCCCACTCTGGACTCCTTTAACCACATATCCAAAGACGACTTTCAAACTGTCCTGTCCGCCATGAAGAGTGGATCCCCTAATGACCCGGCCCCCATGTATATTCTTCAGCATGTAGGACCTACCATCTCCCCTTTGGCCACAGACCTTATTAATGCTTCGTTTGACCAAGGGGTGGTTCCCCCTGGCTGGAAACAGGCAGTGGTAATGGCACTACTAAAGAAACCAGAACTTGACCCCCATGACTTCGCAAACCTCCGACCTATTTCTCTGCTGCCCGGGCTGAGCAAGATCGCAGAGAAAACTGCAAATCAACAACTCTCTGCTTTTTTAGAAACCAACAGGTTGCTTCGCACCTCTCAAACCGGGTTTCGCCCTGGCCAGGGGACTGAGACCGCTCTCTTAACAGTGGTCGAGGAAGCAAGGTGCATCTTGGATTCGGGAGGATCGGCTTTGCTGATCCTCCTGGATCTAAGCGCAGCATTCGATACTGTGGACCATAAGATCCTAGTCCAGTGCCTTGTTAACTTAGGGGTAAGAGGCACCGCATTACGATGGCTTACATCCTTTCTGATGAACAGAACCTTCCAGGTTTGGGAAGGGAATGCACGCTCCAAGCCCTTCTCCCTCCAGTGTGGGGTGCCGCAGGGCTCCTCATTGAGCCCTACTTTATTTAACATTTATATGGCCCCCCTGGAGGATGTTGTCACTCCCTTTGGGATTAAAATCGTCACATACGCTGACGACACCCAATTGGTTGTCTCGCTCTCCCTGGAAAAGGATAATTCAAAAAACTTGCATAACTGTCTCTCAGAAATCTACACATGGATGTGCGATTCTCGACTTAAATTAAATGGCACAAAGACAGAACTCATGCTTCTGGGCCAGCCAATGACATCCCTTCCCTCCTCCATCTGGCCCATGTGCCTAGGGGATTTCCCTCCACCAAAGAAAGAACTCAAAAGCCTAGGGGTATGGCTGGAGCAAGACCTCTCTTTTAAGACAAGGGCCAAGAAGACTGCTGGCACCTGTGTGGGCTTACTCCGTTCAGCCCGTAAGATTCTCCCCCTACTCCCGACACAATCGAGAAAGTTGCTCATCCAGGGTCTTATCTTATCTAGATTGGACTACAGCAATGCCCTCTTTATGGCCGCTCCAGAATCTACCATCAATATCCTTCAGCGTATCCAAAACTCAGCGGCCAGGCTGCTTACAGGTACTTCCCGGAGAACATCGGCCAAACCAGCAATTAAAGCCCTTCACTGGTTGCCTGTCCGGGAAAGGATTAAATTTAAGGCTCTGTGTATCACCCATAGATCCCTCCAGGGCAAAGGGCCCCCTATCTTTGGGAAAATGCTCTATCCCTACAAAACCACCAGGACCCTGCGCTCCTCCCAGGGTAACCTGGCCACTATTCAAAGGGTTAGGAAGGCCCGAACTGGAGGGCGGCGTTTTTCAGTCGCCGCCGCAACCCTCTGGAACTCCCTGCCGATTAGTCTTCGCTCTAAACCGACCTACTTGAAATTTCATAAACTCCTGAAGACATACCTGTTCCCACAAGATTCATAATACCTTCTGTCACCCTCCCTAGCTCCCCTCAGATCTCCTCTGCACCCCAGCGCTGGGACGCTCCCGGGCAGCCATGCGCTTTACAAATCTTTTTTCATTCATTCATTTCATTCAGGGACTTGCTGTGGGAGAGGCAGGCAGGGCGGGGGAGGGGCAGGGTGAGAGGTGATAAACAACGGAATCTGGATGATTGCAGCTAAGTAAACAATTAAATTAATAAAACGAATTTCAGGCCATATTATCAACAAAAGGCGATAGATTATCGCCACTTTTATCGGCAGGAAACTGCTGATAAAGCGGCGATAATGGGCTTGATAAGAGGCCCTTGTGAATTCCCATAGCAGCCCAGGTTAACACCAGAACCTGGGCTGCTATGGGAATTTACAAGGGCCTATTATCAAGCCCATTATCGCCATTTGTTGATAATATGCTCTTTCGTTCCGTGCCCTGCATCGCATTTTGCGATGCAGGGCGCGGTACGAAATTCATTTTATTAATTTAATTGTTTACTTACCTGCAATCATCCATATTCCGCTGCTTATCACCCCCCACCCTGCACCTCCGCCGCCCCGCCTGCCTGCCCCACCGCAACTCCCTCCACGGGCCGCAGCTGACTGTTACTTGTACTTACCTTAAGCATAATAAATAATAAAAAAAATTATATATTATAAAATTATCATCTGTGGAAGATACAAAAAAATACAGTTACAATATATATTTTACAACACAAAATAATTTGTAAACCATTTCATTTGCCTTTTTTGCTGTTCTCAGAATATATTGAATTTCACTAGAAACAGTGAGTTCAATAGTACTCATCACATAACAGCGGGCAGAAAATAGACAATCAATAAGATTATTATTAAAAAAAATCAACATTCTCAATAACAATTTAAAAAATAGAAATAAAACATATCTTAAATGTTTTTTTCTAAGAGCAATTTCTTACATAAATATGACACATCTCAAACAATCATAAAATAACAAAACATTATGATTAATTTTCTTACACTGTAAATAATGTTACTTACAAATATATGCTGACAAAATACACAACAAAAAGTCCTTAATGGTTTCACACACTATTCCACACGGCCAAATAGTATGCATCAAATCCTGTTGTTTGTTTGGAAGTTGTTCAATAGTAATCCTGAACGTCCGCCTCCCAGCCTTCTAATCCAAAACCACCGATATCATCTACGGGTCCCCCAGGACTCATCCATCAGTCCGACGCTGTTCAACATCTACATGGCCACCCTCACACAAGTAGCCCACCATCACACCTCAACATCATCTCTGACATCAACAACACCGAGCTCATCCTCTTCCTCACCAAGAAGCCACATACCACCAATAGCAACCTCCACGACACAATGAAAGACGTCACAACTACATAAAGAGCAGCACTGTAAACATAAACTCACACAAGATCAAGGTACTCATCCTCAGACCCACCCCTTCAGCCTTGGACAACTCCTACTACCTGACTACACTGTGAACAGTACCAACACCTACCAACTATATCCACAACCTAGAATTCAACCTCAACTCCTCCCGCTCCATGTGTAACTAAGTCTACACCGTCTCCTCATACAGCTATAACACCCTCCACATGCTCCACAACATTTACAAGTGGATCCTACCCAAAAGAAGAAAAACAGTGACACATGCCCTCATCAGCAGCAGACTACACTGTAGCAAAACATTCTACACAGGAATTCCAGCCAAACACCTACAACAACTACAACAAATCCAAAAGACCTCCACCTGAGTGATTATGAATGTTCCCTGCTGCAGCCACATCACTCACCACCTGATACACCTACACTGCCTCAATATCAACAAGTGGATCACCTTCAAGCTCCTCACCCTGACTTTCAAAATACTCTACAACACCAGAGTAATCTACCTTAACAGCAGTAATCCTAAAGGGCAAATTTTGACCTTAAAATTTTGCCTTTAAAAATATTAGGTAAGAATTTCGTAACTCTTTGGGCAAACGTTGCTTAAAAACTAATTGACTATCATTACAATGTATCCAACCTTTCACACATTTTAAATACGCAATGTAATGTCCAGATGTGGTAGAAGGTCGATCATGAAAAATAATTGCAACAGCTACAAAAGTTCTTCCTGATATTGAACATTGACCAGCTACAATTTTTTTTATTAAAGTATCCAATTTTCTTCCATCAGCTATACAACGTTGCAGCATTAAAATAACATACTGTCGATATCTTTGTATAAGTAATGTTGATGACATTTCTGATTTACATAGGCTACACTCCATGTTTTGACTTGCTCCTCTAATTAGATTGTTAAAAGACACTGATTCACAGTCAGGTAAAGTCAAATATATGAATCTTTCAGTGTCTATGTTAGTGCTACATGTAAACAAACAATTTTGACAGTCATGTTGCCATTTATAAGAAAGGCCAAAAAGGTTCTCAACATCTATACCTTCATCTTCCAGTACACCAAGCATAAACATTAAAAATTCCTGACAATCTTGCTGAATATTCTGCGTAAATTGAGTAGAACCAGAACATATGTCCAAAACATTTCGAATATCAGAAACACTTTGTATTTTACTTTTATCACTACTACATTTCCCATAAACAGAATTCAACAATGAACAGAATCTTTTGTCCCGATTTTCTACAATTTGCTGTTGCAAACTTTCAAGAAAAAAAGCAACATTAACAACTACATTAGCATAGCAGTTGACACCACAACTATTTTCAAACCGATAACCAACATTCTCTTCAACACTTTCCTTTCTCTTTTTGCTTGCAGGCGCAACATCATCTTTTTTTTTTCTTTCTCTACAATTTCACCACAGATATTCTCAAATCTTCTTCTTCTACATACCACACGCTTTTCAAATACTGGATATTGACCCGAATTGGGTGCATATTCTCTTCTTAACCTATTATACTCTTTCACACAATTTGCATCTGCACAAACCTTTGTCTCATCAAAATCAATCAAGTACAATCCAGATAAAGTTCTGACTCGAGACAAAGCAACATATGCCATACCATACCCTCTTTAAACACGGTACTTCCAATATTCACTAAAGCACTATCTACACTTAAACCTTGAGATTTATGAATGGTCACCGCATATGCCAAACAAATAGGAAACTGTTTTCCGCGTACATGCAAATCTTTTACAAGCAAAAACCAAGATGAACAACGACTAAATTGTTGTACTTCAGCAATTTCGTCAAATTTGATTTTCAAAAATTCAATCCCATCTCTATTTACATAATTAACAAAATCAACAATTTTACCCATTGCTCCATTTACTAAACCTTTTTCCACATTCAAATTACGTCGTAAAATTTCCCTACAGTTTACACATGCATATAAATTATTTTCTAAACCAGCAGTTTTACTTATCGATTTCTCTAAAGAATCCAATTTCCTCTTCAACTTTTCACTCAAAATAATAGTGATTCCTTCATGTTCTATTTTATCAATTGCTTCCAATTTTATAATTTCTTCATTTTCCAACTTTAACATTTCTTCATTGAATATACCACATTCACGCAGTGTTGGCATTAAGCAGATTACAGATTTGTTTTCTGCAAATCTCATGTATATTTTCTCTGGGACAATATTTTCATTTGGAAACCAATTGGAAAGTAATCGTCTCTGTAAAGCTTGTTTGCCATGTTCGCTCATTTTTCCAATTCTTATATCTTGAAGAATAGTTCCATAATCAGCATCATTTGCCTGTGGCATATTTGTAATAAGTTCCTTATACTGAAAATATGACCAAATGTTTACATTTCCAATGCTCCCCAAATACTTTCTAGTATCTTCATGCACCAGTATTTTAAACACTGGTTGTCCTTTAACAGGAGTAAGTTGTAGAAGATCTCCAAAAACTATGACGTGGTTTCCTCTGAATAATACGTCATACTCTGTTTTAAGAATTTGCTGCATTCCTAAATGCACAAAGGCAAGCATTAAGTTTGATACCATTCTTACCTCATCAATAATGAGAAGTTTCATTTTCCTCAACACTCTTGAAACTTCACAAGAAGCTTCTCCAGATTGCTTGTGGTATTCTAATTTGTTTTTATGCTCTACTGGTAGCATTAATAAACGATGTAAAGTAATTCCTTTAATATTGTGTGCTGCTAATCCAGTTGGAGCAGTGACAACACAAGACAAATGCGACTCAGTTGTTTTCTGTAGAAAAGTTGTGATTACTTTAATTAAAAAACATTTGCCTGTTCCAGCTTGTCCACTCACGTACATTCGGATAGGTTCAAATGATGAGCAAGAGCACTCTTTCTTCTCATGAACTAATCCATGCTGAATCTGTTCTCTCCCTTGCTCATATATTTCTTTCTGCTCAAGATTTAGTTGTTCTTCCAAGTTTCCTAAGTTTGTTACATCTTCTTGAGCTTGATACATTGCTGTTTCCACCTCTTCCATAGCAGTTGCTGCTTCATTTTGAACAATTTGTTCTCCTAGTGGGTCCTGACCCAACAGAGCAGAACTTTGACTGTCTGGAGAACTATCTCTAGCAATGTCAGCTGCAATTGTAGCTTCTTGCTCAATTTCGTCGTTCAACATTTTCACATAATTAGCAAAAACAGGACATTCTATTGTATCTTTAGTTGCATTGAAGGAATCTTCATAGCTCTCGAAATCTCCAAGTAATTCCTATTCTGAACGCCATGGCTTGAAAAGTTGTAAAAGAGCTAAATAGTAAAATTCCCTTTTGTCAGGTGTTTCGCAACTCAGTTTACGGTGATTAATCAAATGTCCTTTTCTTTCTTTCACCAGACATCCTTCAGAACCAATCACAGCTTATATACCATTATTGATGTTTTCTGTAATATTTCGTTTAAAAATATAGTTTTGCAGCACTTCATAGAGACAAATGTTCTCAAGAGGATGACTTCTATTTGGATAATATGTATCCAACCTATTTGTTTTCACAATAATTGTACTTTCTGGCTTTTTTTCAGCTAAATATTCAATTTCTTGTATAGATTTAAATACTCGGTTTTGTGTTGCACCAAGACCTAGACTCACCCAAATGATTCTTCTAGATTTGAAGTACAGACTTGCAGATGATAAGCGATCCAAGCATTCATACGCTCCAATTTCTCGATGAGATAACATCTTCAAACTGTAACTGTATAATTTCTTACTTAAACTCTTCTCATGGGAAATCTCTTCCCACATTTCCTTCAATTCCGTCTTTTCTGACTTTGTTATGTACGATGTGACCTGGAATGGAATTGTCTGCAACATATTGAATATCCATATTGGCATTCCACATGGACAAAATGACTGAGTTATAGTCATTTATGTATTTTGACTCTTCATTTCTTCTTAAGTTGTAGGTATTTTTTGGAGACATTCTTGTGACAGTATGTCGCAAAGATGACATAAAACTGTTCAATCTTCCTTTCGATATTACAGGTCGTGGAAATGCAAAGCGGCATTTGGTGTAGAATTTGTCCTTAGATTTGTACTTTCGACAACAGTATTTCCCACAACGATGGCTTTGGAATCGTAAGACTTGTTGTCTTAAGTCCTTATCTTGTGTACTTTTGGGTACAGCACATGTAGCATATTCTTCAATAAAAGACAACACAGTATCATCTGAGTCTGTTCCAAATTTGGGAGCATATTTGATCCATAATAGCATATGTATGTGAGGAGCACCTCTCGCTTGATACTCCTTTCTCCAAAAGAAATCCAGAACCTCTCCAAGAGGAGGATTTTTTCTATTGGTGATAAAAGACACCATAGCTTCGAATCTATGATTGAAATACCTGCATACATTAACAGGATCCAAAGAGCACAATTCTCCAGGTGTCTTGTATTCGATATTTAGTATATTTGGATTTGCCTCTCGAAGAAATTGAAGTAAATCATCCCAAGCATATTCAGCACCGGCTTAGAGTAAGGAACAATGTAGGAGTTCCTAAGTTCCTTAGTGTACATTTGAGATCTTCGTGACGACGGTGCCAGTACTCAGTAGTACCACGCTGACATGTCATCAGATTAATCAGCTGAGATTCCAAAATATTATCTTTCTGCTGTACTTTATCCATAACTTTCTTTGCCGAAACATTTTGCAGATGTACACCTGTTTTCAATATATGGTTTACTGCCTAAGAAAGTCCAGACAAATCACTCTCAAACAAAAGATGAAACAAATACGGAATACATTGTCGAAATCTTGGATCTTCTGCATATAATCTTGATGTCCGGTATTCAGATGCAGGAATCTGCACAGGTCGTTCATCATATCGTCCTCCTTTTCCTGTAGGAAACAACTGAGGGAAACAATGAGCTTCCAAGCTTTTTTCCCATACACTAATGAGACTTCGTTTTGCTTCTTTCATTTGGAATAACTCTATAGCATTCCCCATCATTTCTTTGGAATGCAATGGATGAACACTGTAATGTTCGTAGATTTCTTCCGTTCTGGACACATCCACTTTTTCAATTTGTCCAGATGGCAAGTCACTATCTTCTTTTACAGTTATTTATTCTTCTCCCACAGACACATTTTTGTAATATTGATTATTTTTTACCAGATACAACGTTGCCTTTTTCACTTTCCTAACATCCACTAATTCTTGCCAGATTTTCTTACTCTTAGTAGGAGCGCCATTAACAAGAATAACTAGAGGTTCATCCTGTACCTTTTCTACAACAATAGTTTCAATATTTTTCTTTAAATCTACAGGCAAATATACAACTCTTCCATTTAATCCTCTCTGTAAATCTGAAGGAGGCAATTTTCCTGTCTTAGGCTCAATACAAACAATAGCCTGAAATGGATGCACACATTGAATAAGAATAGACTCATAGGTATTTAAATCTATCAGTTCAGAAGGAATATTTACCAACTCAAGATTATTATGCACAGCTCTAGCAGGCATTTTGTTCTAATCTAATTTGTTATAACAATATTTATAAATACGCTGATCAGAACCCAAATCAAAACAATTCTCAACCAACAAATAAGTTGAAAATTATTATTTTCCTTTTCACTTTTTAAATACAAATCAACACTCCTGGTCTGATTTTTATAATGAATTTGTTGACAACAGATACAAGAATAATTTGGCCTTTCACCTGAAATTACCTTAAACTTTATAATTTTGTGCTCAAAATTTTCTACACTGCAATATTCTACATTCTCTTCCACATTTTCTTCTATTAATGTCTCAGTTTCTGCACTGTCTTCCTGAGGACCAAAGTAACTAATCTGAATTTCATCGCAAACATTTGTTACATCTGATACAGATCCACGCAAAAGAGCATTGTTCAACTTTTTTAACATTAGTGCTGGACTTTTTGCATAATACAATGTTCTCACGAATTTCCTCATTTCAGAATGATGTACGGCTAACATCCTGAAATGGTGAAAAACACTTTGACATACTTTTTTAGAAACACAAGCCAGAGAATTACCTTGCAAACCAGTATTTTTTCTCACTCTGTAAGGGTTTAGCCCTTGCAACATCTTAATCTTTTGTTTAACACTTTTCTTAGTATAGGTACGTAAGAAATTGCGTAAAAAATCAATAGATTCTTGCCGCACACTGCAAATACCACCACAATTTCAATTGTACACTGGAGCTTTAGAACATCTCCCTAAAACTTCACCAGCTAACACCTCTTCTGCATTTCTAGGAACAACTTTCTCTTTCTCAATAGGACAACCATTTCTAACCTCATAAGCACAACCACTAGTGTCATCTGCATGCCACAAATCAATACTCTGAAGATAACTTTCTCCATTAAAAAAGGTTCAGAACTTGAACTATGTTTCCATTCACCCATAAAAACTCACAAAATTACTTCTGTTAATTACTCTTCTCAACTTACTTTTGGCCTTCATTAAATGGATTGGCTTATCTAGTGATCTAATTCTATTGATTACTCAAATAAATCATTTTCTTTTTAATTCTAAAGCATTTTCAATTCCTTTCTTCTTATAAAATACTGTTTTTTTCTTACATACCTTAATTTATTTAATTAAATTTGAGAGAAATCTATTATAGAACATTTTTTTCCTAATTTCCATAAATTGATTTTTCCTCCTTTTACTATACACAGTTTTCTCTGCATTTGATTTTACATGATTGTTCTCTTTATTTGCATTTTTCTTTTTCGTTGCTGATATACTAGTAACATTTTTCTGTTTGTGCACAGTACTCTTAGGGGAATATTACCAACCAATAGAGATAATTTTTGTCTCTAACTTATTTAGAGACAAAAATTATCACCGCAAATCGGCGATTTTTATCGCAGATAAACCTTGCTATTAGCAAGGTTTACCGCAAATGCGATAAAAAACGGCCGCAATGCATGAATATCGCTGAAAAGTCAGCGATATTCATGCATTATCGAGCAAATGCTCTTAGCCATGTTATCCACCTCCCATTGGATAACATGGCTAAGAACTGCTCCTGGGCAAGTGTTAGCTTTTGGAGATATTCACGCTTAGCGCGAATATCTCCAAAAGTTGGTAATAGGAGATAGCGATGTTAGCGACTGTTTTCAGTCGCTAACATCTTGGCACGCCCACTTTGCATGTCATTAGTGATAAATATCACTGACATGCAAAGCGGGGCCCAAGATGGTCACTATCTCCTATTAGTTGTTGCTAACTGGTGTTAGCGACAGCTTGGTAATAGGGAGATCATTTTATCTCCGCTTTCTTGGCTTTTAAAGCCAAAAAAGCGGAGATAAAGCCCCTTGATAATATGCCCCTTAGTCTTTAATATTTTCCTCAAAAAAGTGTTCCTTGTCTTACCAGGACTTTCTTTCTCTTTGTTAACATATTCCTGTTTATGCAAATCTTGTTGATGACTTCTCTTCAAATACACACGTTTCTTTAGTTGTTTCTGCTTTTCAACCTTAGTAGGCATCATATTGTTTTTTCAGTATCGATAAACAGAATCTATAACAAAAAAATATATATAACATTACAAAAATAAATGCATCAAATATTCTATTATATTACTTACAAGAACAGAGGGAGGATTATGAAGACAAACCTTGGACTATAAAAATAAAAGGACTTACAACAAAAGAAGAAGGAGTATGAAGAGAAAGGTGGAAATATAAGAAGAACAAAGAGTATAAGAAGAAAAAAAGAGAGTAAGAGGACAGAGGGGATACTATAAGAAGAGAGAGAAAGACTCTAAAGAAAAAAAGACGGGAACATGTGAATAAAAACGCAACTATATGAATAAAAAAGTAATACTAGCAAAGGACACTGGGCCTCATTTATGAAAAGTGATGCATCGCTGCGTGAAAACAGCGATGCGTCGCTTTTCACTGCGCCCTTCTTGCGACACCAATGATGCGTCATATTTACAGTATGACGCATCATGTCGCAAGGAGTTACAGATACCTCAGTATTTCTGACGTATCTGTAAGCGCAAAAGTCACGCATTGCTGGGGTGTGTCACAAAAGTGACGCAACTCCAGCAATGCCTCCTTTCACATGGGGAAAGCCCCATGTGAAAGGGCTTGCGTCAGTCTTACGCCTGCTGTGAGGCAGGCGCAAGATTTTGACGCAACAGCATCCTAAAAGTGACGCAGTGAAATCCCATAGATTTCACTGCGTCACTATTCTGAGGCTTTTTGCGGGGGAACGCCCACTCTGCATACATTATACCTGACGCAGGTATAATGTAGCGCAGGGGTTTACAAAGTGACGCATCTGCTTAGATGCGTCACTTTGTAAATAGTGCGCAATAGGAGGCATGTTTTACGCCGCCGATGCGTCACAAAAAGTGACGCAGCGGAAGCGCAAAACTGACACAAGGCCTCATAAATGAGGCCCACTATGTATAAGGACAGAGAGAACAGTACTAGAAGAAAGCACAAACAAAGTCAGGAAAAGTGGAGCAAAAGGACAAAAGGGGTAAAGAAGAACAGAGGATACAGTCTGAAGTGAAAAGAAGGAGTATAAACAGATGGAGGATTATAAAGACTGAAAAATTTATGACGAAAGAGGCAAAAGTATGACAAGACAAACAAATATAAAGAGAGAGGGCAGTATGAAAAGACAGAGAATATGAGGAGAGTGCTGCAGAGTGTATACAGTGAATCAAGGAGCAGTAACAGATGTGAGCAAACAACATGAACAGATTTAAGAAGTATAAACAGAGAGGAGAGAAAATAAAAATAGAAAAGAAATATGAAGAAACAGTGGAAAATATGAACACAGACAGAAGGAATATAGGACAAAAGCCAATATAAGAAAAAATCACTAGTAAGAGGACACAAGAAGTAAGAGAAGAGAGAGAAGAATATGAAAACAGGGAGTAGTATAACAACAGGGTGTAAAATAAGGAGAGAAATGTCACAATAAGAAAAGACGACAATATTAGTAGAGACTGCTAAGTAGAAGAAAAGACAGAAGAAATGTGAGAACAGATACAAGAGTATTAGAAGAAAAAGAAAAAGTATGAGAAAACAATAGGGAATACCTGCAAAGAACAGCGAGAATAAGAAGAAACATAGAATATAACAACAGAAGAGTATATATGAACAAAGACGAAGGAATGTAAAAAGACACAGAGACAAAAATATAGAGAAAAGACAAATATAAAGGAAGACTGACCATATAAGCAGAGAGGGAGTACTACGAGAGGACAGTAACAACTATGACGACAGTGGTGAATATAAAGACAAAAGACAATATAAACAGTAGGACAAACATGCAAAAATAGGAGCAAGTATGAAAAAAGTATAAAAAGAGAACAGAATATAAGAAAAAGAAGATAGTATAATGAGAGAGGAAGGAGTAAGACAAGAGAGGAGGGAGTATGACAACAGAGGTCCATATTATCAAGGCCCGGTGTTAAAATTATCGCCATTTTATCGACAGGAAACTGCCAATAATACGGCGATAATAGGCTTGATTATACGCCCTTGTTAATTCCCATAGAAGCCCATGTTAACACCATGAAATGGGCTTCTATGGGAATTAACAAGGGCGTATTATCAAGACCATTTTTGCCGTTTTATCGTAAGTTTCTTTCCAATAAAACGGCGATCATTTTAACACCAGGCCTTGATAATATGACCCAGAGCGTACAAAATATGGAATAAAGAGCGAATATGGGAGCATATTATCAAGCCTGGGTGATACAATTATCACGACTTTATCGACAGGAAATAACATCTAACATGAGCTTCCATTGGAATTCCATTGAACATATTATAAATCCCATTATCGCAACTTCATCCAGTTTCCGGTCGATAAACTGGCGATAATTTTAACGCCCAGACTTTGTGAACCGGTGTTAAAATTATCGCCGTTTTATCGGAAGGAAACTGCCGATAAAATGGCGATAATGGGCTTGATAATACACCCTTGTTAATTCCCATAGAAGCCCATGTTCTGGTTTTATAAATCTCTTATGGGGTAACCCAGTTCTGGTTTTAACATGCGCTCTATGGGAATTAACAAGGCCGTATTATCAAACCCATTGTCGCTTGTCTGATCGGCAGTTTCCTGCCGATAAAACGACAATAATTTTAACACCGGTCCTTGATAATATGGCCCATAAATCCTTAATGTACACACATGCACAGTGTGATATTACACAAAAAAATCAGACCATGTATTTTACCATTTACTACTAAAAAACGTTTAACGGACTATACATATTCCATATATATAATTACTACATATCAGTGAACAACAATTAAATTAATAAAACGAAAGGGCATATTATCAAGGACTGGTGTTAAAATTATCGCTGTTTCATCTGCAGGAAACTGCCAATAAAACGGTGATAATGGGCTTCATAATACGCCCTTGTTAATTCCCATAGAAGCCCGTGTTCTGGTGAGAACATGTGCTTCTATGGGAATTAACAAGGGCGTATTATCAAGCCCATTATCGACGTTTTATCTGCAGTTTCCTTCCGATAAAAAGGTGATAATTTTAATACTGGTCCTTGATAATATGCCCAGAATTTCGTAGCGCTCCCTGCATCGCAAAATGCGATGCAGGGCACGGAATGAAGGGGCATATTATCAACAAAAGGCAATACATTATCGCCTCTTTATCGTCAGTTTCCTGCCGATAAAAGCGGCGATAATCTATTGCCTTTTGTTGATAATATGGCCATTCGTTTTATTAATTTAATTGTTTATTTACCTGCAATCATCCAGATTCCGTTGTTTATCAGCCCCCGCCCCGCCTGTCCCATCGCAACTCCCTCCACGGGCCGCATCTGGGCTTGATAATACGCCCTTGTTAATTCCCATAGAAGTCCATGTTAACCCCAGAACATGGGCTTCGATGGGAATTAACATGGGTGTACTATCAAGCCCATTTTCGACGTTTTATCGGCAGTTTCCTGCCCATAAAAAGTCGATAATTTTAACACCGGTCCTTGATAATATGCCCGTCAGTGCCATATTATCAGTAATGGGCGATACATTATCGCCGCTTTTATCGGCAGGAAACTACCACTAAAGCGGAGATAATGGTCTCGATGATATATCCTTATGAATTCCCATAGAAGCCCAGGTTAACACCATAACCTGAGCTTCTATGGGAATTCACAAGGATATATTATCAAGACCATTATCACCGCTTTACCGGCAGTTTCCTGCCGATAAAACCGGCGATAATGTATCACCCTTTATTGATAATATGGCCCATAATCCCTTAATGTACAGAGACGCACAAACTGATATAAAACAAAAAAACATAACAGCATGCATTATAGCGAAACACATGTACTTTCTATAAAACGTTTAACAACGGATGAATATAGGGGCATATTATCAAGACAGGCAATAACATTATCACCACTTTATCGGCAGTTTTCTACCCATAAAGCGGCAATAATATTATCGCCTGTCTTGATATACCCCATAATTACTTAATGTACAAAGATGCACCGCACACACTCCCAAACAACTTATCAACTCACCTTTCAAATTGATTTGTAGATTAAGAAGAATACCACTCACACAGTGGATATTCTTATACAGAATCTCTCTGGTTTCGTGTTTGCAGCAGAACCGTCAAATGGAACATTTTTCCTCTCATTTTACACATACATACATATAAATAACCAATTAAAATCCTGTACACATTATTTCAAAACAAAACACACATTTCTATTGGTTTAACATTCCAAACCTTTCCAACTGACATAACTTTCCACCCTACCCCCAACAGATCATGCAAAAGTCAACTGTCAACAGAGGTCAAAAGTTCAGCACTGTATAAAACACTGCTCCTCAACAAATTTAGACTATGCATAAGTACTTACTTATAAGTACCAATAAAGCAAAAAGGTCTCATAACAAGCAACAACGATATAAACACATAAACTTGATAAATATCTGTAAAGATTTATTTTTAATTAATTTTTCTTGCTTACGTACGCTTATGGAACAACTTTCAAAATTCACACTGTACGCGCACACGTTAAAAAGAAAATAGCATACATCACTCATTTTTTTACAATCACCGGACACCCCATCCACCAAGCCTCAAATATAACGTTCAAGACCGTAGGTAGAGCTCCAAATCCACCACGGTACCAGTCGGCTCCCTGCACCATTCGGGAGCCGGAATTGCTTTTTGTCAGAGAAACTATCTTACATACTGCTCTCTCAGACGAAAAACAATCTGCTTTCCTACTACAAAGAGATCTAGCGCCCAACTATAGCAAACAACAGACTCCCACGAATAGGCACCCTATAACACTACAAGAGCCGAACCTCGGAGACGGTGCTCCCCAAGGCCATCAAAGATTTTGAACTTGGGCATCATTGTAAATCCCCCTAAGCAGTCCTACGGGATCTCGAAGTCCTATAGAAAATAGCAAACTTTTCCGATCAATCTACACACTCAATCTACACACATATACAAATAAATAAAAAATCACATTTATTCCCACATTAAATTCAAATTGAAACACACATTTATATTGCTTGAACTTTTGCACCCTTTCCAACTGACAACACTTTCAACCCTTCCTCCATTCCACAATCTGCCAGTTACCATAGAAACACTTCAGGGAACACCTAACTCAGCACACAGGTGAAAAGTTCATCATACATTGTTGCAAATTAAAACAGCAAGTATCCTTCACTTGAGAATATACCAGCTTATCTTATGTAACGTTCTTTGCTAACACTTATTCTTAACCAATAAAAATCAGCCTTTTAAAACACAGAAACATTCATCGTAGCTTAGTGCAGAATGTTCTCGAACAACTAATCAATCCTTTTCTTTTTTCAAAACTGCATGTTGTCCACCATTTTAGAAAAAATCTCACTTTTCAAACTGCCACTTCATTTACAGAGACCTTCAGAGTGCATCCAGACCTCTCTTCAAGATGCTTACAGTGTGGATTGTGGGACAAAGCTATATTTTCTGAAGTCAAAGGTATGCAGAATGGAAAGGAATTCACAAAGACCTACGTTTACCAAATGTAGACATTAAATGGATTGGACAGAGAGGGTTAAAGTGGCACTAATTGATTCCATTGGTGAAATCCTTTTTGCATAGCCAACAACCTGACCTCATAATTGTGCCCTGTGGTGGCAATGACCTAGGCACTTAGACAGGGGCAGGTCTGGAAACGCTTATGAAGGACACCTTTTCACAATTGATGACACTGTTCCCCAAAACTGCCTTTGTATATTCTAATATATGCCAAAGGCAGAAATGGAACTGGTCCAACTACTATTGTCAACAGATTGAAAAAGCTAGGAAACATGTGAATAAATCTGTTTCTGCCTTTTTCCGAGACTATCGAATGGGGTCCATTTACAACAGCAATCTGCGTTATAATATGAATGACATCTATAGGAGAGACGGTGTACATTTTACAGATGAGGGGAACAGAGTCTTCCTCATAAACCTAAGATTCTGCATCGGTACTTACTTGTAGGTACTAAAATCTCCCAATAAACACAACAGCTCTTTTTAGAGCCACACAACACATAAACAAATACACTTCATAAATATCAAAAATTATTTTTATTTTTCTTGCTTAGGTACACTTACAGTACGATTTCCAATAATCCAGCTGTACGTCATCCATACGTGCTTGGTACGCGTACGATAAATCTACCATGAATAAAAATAGCCTTTATCACTAATTTTCTATAATTCCCATGGGAACAGCCGCAAGGCCTCCACGATCCCAGCCGGCTCCTCACTTCCTGCGGGAGCCGGCATTGCTATTCCTCACAGAGAGCAGCTTACATGCTTACATTCTAAATTCAAACATGATTTCAACAGTTTGTTATACATTTTATAAAATAATATAATACTGCACGCTAAAGCAGAAAAGTCAGCACAATTATGATCGAATACAAAATAGAAAAAATATATATATATACTACTACACTCAACAAACTCGTAACCAGAGTACACAGTTTAATTTAAAAAACACCCTACCACAACTAGTTTTTCAAAAGCATTGTACAATAAAATGCGTCACAAAATAGGTTACATACATGGTGACTCTATAACGTCACATAGAAAAAAGAAGGCCACTCTTACGCTACCAGGAAAACACAACAAAAGTACAAGGCCCAAACTTCCATTGTAGTGATTTCTTAGTTGCAGGTCTAGTTGTCAGATCGACACACACAATCCCTCATGGCTGGTATACACCCACACCACACTCATTCAGCGCATCAGTCACTACACACGTGACCCCATCTATAAAAAAGAAGGAGCGCAGGTGTTGTACGCCATTTTAGAGTTGTTCCCAAAGCACCGAACAAAGGGCCCAATACTACATGAGTGGCCTCTTTGGTCACTGAGTTAGTAGTGCCCAAAACACTGAGCAGGTGAAGAATCTGCGATGATGATGATAATGGGAGCACGTGTATGTCGTGAGCCATAGAGGTATCAAGACTCGGCAACACGTATGAGACTTCTTTGTTGGAGATCGTGACTACATCACGAAGAAACTCGTTTTCACAAAAGGTGAGCAGTGACACTTGAGTACACATCAGAAAGAGTCAAAGGGTTGTAGCTGACTACATACAAAAATGCGACTTAATATTTTAGACAAACGCACTCCTATATAATGTATTCATTTACATATTATTATTTTTTTCCCAATAGCAGTAACGTTTTTATAATCGCTGAAATGTCCGGAATATATTCACAATACAAACAGGGACATATTATCAAGGACTGGTGTTCAAATTATCGCCGTTTTATCGGCAGGAAACTGCCGATAAAGTGACGATAATGGGCTTGATAATATGCCCTTGTGAATTTTCATAGCACCCCAGGTTCTTGTGTTAACCTGGGCTGCTATAGGAATTCACAAGGACATACTACCAACCCTATTAGAGCCGCTTTATCGGCAGTTTCCTGCCGATAAAAGCGGCAATAACAGCCTCGCCCGGTAGTGGGAGTACCGGCCGGGCGGTGACGTGGGGAGGGGGAGGGGCAGGATGTGGGGTAGTAATGTATGAAATACGGTCTTTAAGAGGTAAGTAAACATAAAAATAAATAAAACCAATTTCGTTGCTTGCAC
Source organism: Lissotriton helveticus (assembly GCF_964261635.1). NCBI lineage: Eukaryota > Metazoa > Chordata > Amphibia > Caudata > Salamandridae > Lissotriton > Lissotriton helveticus. Next base: position 1,139,899,636 of record NC_136059.1, on the reverse strand, counting down.
TGCATCGCATTTGGTGATGCAGTATGCGCAACGAAATTTGTTTTATTTATTTTTATGCTTACCTACGTGTTAAAGTCCATATTCCATACATTACTACCGCCCACCCTGCCCCTCCCCCTCCCCACATCACCGCCTGGACGGTACTCCCACTACCGGCTGCGGCTGGAGCTGCAACAGTCTAAGTATGGAATATTAAGAACCCACATTAAAATTCACTTTTGACAGTAGTTTCGCAACTCAGTTTATGATGAATAATCAAAATGTCCTTTTGTTTCCTTCACCAAACATCCTTCAGAAGCAACCACGGCTTATCGAGCAACAGCAATGGAATTGTCTGCAACGTATTGAATATACTTTGACGTATAGAAGCAGAGTTCAATTTGAGTGGTGAACTCTGGTGGCCGCACTGTTTATACAAGGTAAGCAAATCAGCCTACATATACAATGCCTTCATAGCAATGCATTAGAAATAAGTTGGCGTATTTACAATGCTGTTATGCCACTTTTGCGTCAGTAACGCAGTAGGAACTTCCATATAGACACCACTTGAATGCGGCACTATAACAAGTGAAATGTACCAGGTACACTGCACTCGTAAAACTGTAGTTTTACCTTTATTTGTGAAAACAGAGAGGGCCATATTATCAAGCCTGGGCGATAAAATTATCACCACTTTATCGGCAGGAAACTGCCGCTAAAGTGGCGATAATGGGCTTGATAATATGCTCTGTGGAATTCCAATCGAAGCTCATGTTAGATGTGAAGGACATTTAACATGAGCTTCGATTGGAAAAAATTAAAAAAGAGCCTAAACATCCATGTACGATCCCTGAGCAAGAGCAAAGGGTCAGAATGTTTCTAGCCTGCCCCCTTCCCTTATTTCTCAACTTTGTTTCACTGTTTTCTTGTGACTCGGTTCTATATATATATATCCAGATATTCCGCTTCAATTGCGCAGTCCTACGCAAGCAAACAGACGGATACGGACCACAGTTTGTTGCTTGATATTTATTTTGTGCTAGAGGTCGCCATGACGCGTTTCAGCCCTTCCCACGGGCCTTGATCACATGACACAGTGCAATCCTATATTTTGGTTTAAATAGTTTGGACATGCTCGCACGCGCGCTACGCTGCTGCTGTGTTTTCTGCATAGCGCTGCTTTATTTTAAAAACCCCGTTTTGTATCTTTGTTATTTACTTTTGTATTCTCCCCTGATTTTATTATTGCGCCGTGCCCACACACTTGCACTCTAATTGTGCCCCCCACCTTGCACTGTAACTAACCTGTCGTGTTGTCCTGAGAGCAGGCAACCCGGTCGCCATCTTGGGAGTGGCGAGCACAGGACGTGCCACTGGTCAGAGCGCTCTAGCGCTCCTCACGAGCCAGGTGAGCCAAGATTTAAAGCTCACTACAGTCGCGCAGCGGTGACGCGCTGCGGTGGCGCCCGACTCGCGCCTGAGTCAAGCCAGAGTCCTGCCCGTCTGCGCCCGTCAGCGCTAAGGCAGGGCTATGGCAGGGGACTCTGGCCCTTGCAGGATGCTATCAGCTGCGACATTGCGCTCATTGTGCACTAAGGTAAGAGACTGTTTACATGGCTCTTTGGACCCTTTATGTGGGCCCTTTCAGTGTCCCACTTGTTGTTTTAGCATCCCAAAACCGCAGCCTATTTTTAGTCTTCTACCTAGCTCCCCCAGTGTTCGTAAGTCTGACTTGGCGGCAGACGCCGTCAGACAAACAAGTCTTAAAATATTTCATCTGAATGTCAGATCTTTGACTTGTCATTACCAAGATGTACTCACTCTGGTTACAGACGACAAGCCGGACATATTTTTCTTTTCCGAAACTTGGTTGCATGACCAATCTATGGCTGTTATAAATCTAGCCCTCCCCCCGGGATACATCATGCACTCCCTACACCGTACTGCTAGAGGTGGAGGTATCGCACTTGCGGTAAAATCCTGCTATCCATGTGTTTGGAAGCCCATCACCATAGCTGGGTGTGAGAGCGCGCATTTCAATATCTCAGTTAATCCCCACTTTACTTTATCGGGATTATTAATCTATAGGCCACCCGGCCCTGAGGGCGCTTTTCGCCATAGTCTTTTAGAGGTTGTCTCCTCATTGATCTTGAAAACAGCCAATTTTACGATTATCGGCGACCTTAATTTACATATGGATGCTCCCCTTTCCAATTCGGTGTTCAGTTTGCTGGCTGACCTTGAAGCATTCCAAATAAATCAATTGGTGCAATTACCGACCCATATCGGCGGACATTTGTTAGATCCTGTTCTGACGAATTTTGCTACCAATATTCTTGTGCTTCAGCCTAGGCCTATGGCCTGGACAGACCATTATCTGATCGAAGCCCATGTCACCATCCCTACTCCTCCCCATAGTAACAATACTCCGGGTCTTTTCAAACGCCCTTGGAGAAAACTTAATCTTGAACACTTCCATCAGTTGTTGATGGAACATCATCCTCAACCTCCCTCTGAGGTCTCTCTTGGTCACGATAACTTCTGTGAGTGGCTCAATCACTCCCTAGATGTGTTAATACCAGCTAGGTGGAGCAAGACTAGATCTAGCCCTTCCAGCCCATGGTATGATGAATCTCTTAGACTGCTCAAGTCTACCTGTAAAAAAGCTGAACGTGCATGGCGCAAAACTTATGACGTGGACCTCAAGTCGGCCTATAGGGCCTGTACTAGAGTGTACCACCGGGCCATCTGTTCCGCTAGGGCGGCCTTTTACTCTCGGGAGATAAAAAACAGTTCGAACCCCACAAAAGTTATCTTTAGGGTCTGTAAGGACCTTACAAGTAAACAAAATCAATCCACTACTCTGGTAGCCTCCCTAGAGCATTGTGAGGACTTGGCGTCATTTTTTATTGAAAAAGTCGAGGCCATTTATAGGTCATTCTCCCAGCTTTCCATCGAGGAGAATTACATCGTACCTAAGGCCTCTATACCACTGCTGACTATTTCCAGTCCTACTCTAGAGGAGTTTAAAACCTTGACAACGAAGGTTAAATCCGGCTCACCTGATGACCCCATGAGACCCATCCAATTCCAGGAACTTGCTGAGTGCTGCTATCCGGTCATGCACAGTCTTATTGAGCTGTCCTTTAACACCGGCTGTGTGCCTAGTGCTTGGAAGCAGGCTACCATCATTCCCATTCTAAAAAAAACGGCCCTTGATCCCACTAAATCGGAACATTACCGGCCTATTTCCCTGCTTCCATGGCTAGCGAAATTAGCAGAGTCTCATGCCAATCGCATCCTGTCACTCCATCTGCAGGAAGCGAAGATACTGGATAACTCACAGAATGGGTTCCGTGCGGGTCATAGTACCGAAACGGCTCTTCTAGCGGTGGTGGAAAACATCAGGAAGATGTTGGACCAAGGTCAAACGGCGGCACTGATCCTATTAGATCTCAGTGCCGCATTTGACACGGTGTCCCATCAGATCCTCCTTCACCGCCTTGAGGAGGCTGGTGTTGGAGAGAGAGCGCTCGAGTGGTTTCGATCTTTCCTCACTGATCGAACTTTTAAAGTGTCCACTCCCCCTTTTGTTTCTGATCCTCGTCCGATCTCGCAGGGTGTCCCGCAGGGATCGGCCCTAAGCCCTACCTTATTTAATTTATATGTTCAACCGTTGGCAGAGGTAGCCCATAGTTTTGGTCTCTCCATGGTGTCATACGCCGATGACACGCAGCTGGCGGTGGCACTTAATGGGGAGTCCAACTTGGATGCTGCCACTTTTCAGTCCGCGTTAAAAGCTGTGGCGGGCTGGATGGTGAACAATCGCCTCCAACTGAATGCCTCTAAAACCGAGGTTATTATTTTTGGTAGGGAAAGCGAGCTTTGGGGCGATCAGTGGTGGCCATCTGAATTGGGCCCTGTTCCCACTCCAGTGGCTGAAGTCAGGAACCTTGGGGTGTGGTTGGATGATAAACTCTCATTCACCACCCACACTAAACGGGTTGCCGGTACTTGTTTCGGCGCCCTGCGGTGTCTGCGACCTATTTTTAAGTTTTTCGATGCTGACACGAGACAGATTATTGTCCAGGCTACGGTCCTGGCTAGACTAGACTACGCAAGCTCCCTGTTCCTGGGCGCTAATCAAGCAGAATTAGTTCGCCTGCAGCGGGTGCAAAATGCGGCCGCCAGGATGTTGGTTGGCCTTCCGAAGTTTGTTTCTGTACGCCGTACTATCCAGGATCTTCACTGGCTGCCCGTTGGGCAAAGAATTAAATTTAAAACTCTTTGTTTAACTTTTAAAATCCTGAAGCTAGCCTCTCCCCCTATTCTTTCACAAACAATTTGTCACTATGTGCCTTCCAGAGCCCTTCGATCTTCAGGGACAAACCTTGCTGTAGTGCCACGTTTTAAAAAAGCAAGGATAGGCGGACGTTCTTTCTCTGTGATGGCGGCAGCTCTTTGGAACTCCCTGCCTGCCCCTCTTCGCTCCATCCCTGATCTGCTTCCCTTTAGAAAGGCCTTGAAGACCTTCTTATTTTCCACTGTTTAGTCCTTTTTTCTGGTTTCATTAATTTCCGTGTTGTGTTTTTTACCATTTCCTAAGCGCCGGGACGCCTCTTGGCTGCGGCATCTGTGCGCTTTATAAAATAAAATAACATAACATAACATAACATGCTGACGTTACCACTGGAAATAGAGGCATAAGATTGCAATAAACATGGAAAAAATATATCTATTCATTTGGACTACAAATCTGTCTTTCAAATTTCGCTTATTTACACAATTCATTGTGCAAAATATAGCGGTAAAGTCTCTGTTTAAAACCAAGCATATATGTAAACAAATAAATAAATTACATAGTGGTTTTTTGGTTCAATCGCAGACCTTAGACAATAATATCAAGGAACGTCATTGTAATTGCAACCAATGTAAAAGTAGTTAAATTTGTGCAAAATAGTGCAAATAGTGCATTGAAGGATTTAAAAGGTATACAAAGAATGTTACTGAGCAGCAGGTATACCATCACCAAAACTCATTACGGTACAATCAGATCCAATATGCCTGTATAAATACATCGAGTTATTGCTGTTAAAAAAGAACGTGAGTACTTTATGAGTGCTAAATCTATATATACATGTGTGATGCATCATCTAAAATGTGTTTAAGGGAGGAGTGAGTAGTAGAACATATGTGTTAAATAGCATAGTTGAGAAGCAAGTCAGTCTGGGTAGAGAAGGGGGAACTCGCCACATTCCTTCAATGCAGCTTTCTTAGCAGTACACCTTAAATAGTCTTTATTTTCAAGAAAAGTCTTGGACTCCTGGCAAAGTTGTAGAAAAAAAATACTAAGAATAAGGAGCTTCAAGTATTGGAAGTCTCTCTGAAGGTCACAACTTGAAATTATTTTGAGTTGCTTGGTCGGGATGCTCATAAGGGTCTTCTGCGAGTGTTCTGTACACCTAGTCTAAACAACTAATCAGCAGAAAACAGCAGGTTCCTGACACTCTTATGTATTCATTAGTTAGATTTCAGTCAAAAGAATGAAGCTGGCAATTGCTTTTTTATTGCTTTATTTTTTTTCTTAGTGTCAATTATTCAGCCTTTCATTCCTGCTTTATTTTTGTAGATGATACACAGATTTTACATGTGTTTGTGAGTAATTACTAAAATAAATTAGCAAATCACAAAAGTACTTTCAGCACTGTGAAGGTGACATTAAAACAAAATTATACAAAGTTGAAAAATCAGGGGTTCCATTGAGAGGTAAGTTATGAAGGCATGCCATACAAGCAGTCACATTCTCTAGAAGCCTTAATCACAGAGGTTCTATAGTATTGCTAGAAATGCTGTATCATAATTCACACTCTTTAGCCAAAATGTCCTAAGTATTTGTCTCTATTCAGTGATGAATGCCCAATGGTTATTTATGGTGGTATATATATATATATATATATATATATATATATATATATATATCAACAAATCCGGCTCAGTTGTCCAGTCCAATGGCGCTCTAATATCGGTGCACGACTCCCAAGCAGAGCCCCGCTTGTATTTATTGCACAAATCTTCTTATCAAGGAAGAACGAGTCGGCACTCACGAAGTTTCATCCCAATCCTCTTTATTTACTTGTGATCACTGCCAGCATAGCAAAAAACAAACCAACGCGTTTCGCAACTAAACGTCGCTTGTTCACGGTCGAAACCACAAAGTGTTTGGCCCACCTATATCGGGCGGACTCACCAGACATTTCCTGTATGTGATCTCACTTCCTGTTAACTTGACAGGAAGTTGGATGGGAATGTAGTTTTTTTACAATTTGTTAAGGGTGAAAAAACATTTTATCATTAGTGCACTTTAATTTGAGGTGTGAATGGTAAACAGTGTAGATTATTTTAAGCATATATCTACACGAGGGCTGAAATAATCCCCTAGTTTTTTGTGTGGATTTACCCCCCACATTTATTAGCTAACATCGTGGTGTATTCAAAGCTAAACATTATCGCCCTCCAGTGGGCGTATCGTCCATTGCAACATTGTTATTTACATTTCATTAGTGGCATGATTAGGTACAAGCTTGTACTTCTAATTCTGCCATTCAATACAAATAAATTTATGCCCTCCAGTGGACCATATTGTCATAATTAAACGTTGTTGCAAATCATGCCTAGATAATGTCCCACCTAAGAAAGCTGTCATTCCATATCGATTTCATAGGGAAAGAAGGGAAAAATAGGGGGGGGGGGTTTGTGAAGGGGGACCAACTTTGTTCAACTCTAACACCTCCTATGTTTCATCCCATCTTCACACATTTTTTACATTTGTTCATTTATATTGTTCAATTAATAGTGTCCATTCATACTTTGTAGTTGTTGATTTTCTCCTCTTTAAATTATAAGGACATGCGCTGATTGATTATTACTTATTCAGCCAATTTATCAAAGATGTACATAAAGTTCTTCACTCTGATTTAGCCCCCACGGGGTCATTGTTCGAAAATTTAAGATTTGTCTCGATTCCCGACATCTCAATTTCCGCTCCTGGTCGCCTCCCCTCTCATGTGGTAATATGCATTCAAGTGCATAAACTTTCAAAAGTTTCCAGTCGCTGTTGTGCATGATCTCCATATGCTTTGCTACAGCATTGCTCCTGTCTCTATTTGTTGTAGCTCTTACATGCTCCAAAATTCGCTTCTTGAATTCGTTTTTGGTGCTCCCAATATATTTCAAAGAGCATGGGCATTCAATTACGTATACCACGTGTGTACTCGTGCAGTCAATTAGTTGTCTTATTTGCCACATTTTTTTGTTCGGTAGCATCACTTCCTTTTTGTTTATTGCAATTTGACATATTTTGCAGTGCTGACATTTTATAAAACCCTTGGTCTTGAGCCACTGAATTCCCTTTTTCTTTTTTGAGTGGTCTTGATGGTGGCTCTGTATTAGTCTGTCTTTTAGGTTCCTTGCCCTTCTAAAAGTTACCAAGGGATGTTTACCCATAATTTGGCTTGTTGTTTGATCCAGATGTAATAATTTCCAGTTTTTCCTGAGAATGTCAACAATTTGTTTTGATTCCCTAGTGTAGTCCAGAATCAATCTTATTTCTCTTTTTTCCAATGTTTCCTTGTTTGATGTTTTATTCATTTCTTTTTTCCTTTTCTTATAGAGCAACCAATGCAACCTTGCACTATGATAGTTTCCACAAACCATCTATAAAGGAGAACATACCATATGGGGAGTTTCTGAGAATTCGAAGAATATGTTCAGAGGAAAGTGAATGGCTAAAAAAGAGCAAAACAATGGCACAAAGATTCAAAAGCAGGGGCTACAATACAAACACCATAAGAAAAGGATGGCAAAGAGCTAATACGAAAAACAGGAAAGATGCCCTAATCACGAAAAAAGAAATGAATAAAACATCAAACAAACTTTTAGAAGGGCAAGGAACCTAAAAGACAGACTAATACAGAGCCACCATCAAGACCACTCAAAAAAGAAAAAGGGAATTCAGTGGCTCAAGACCAAGGGTTTTATAAAATGTCAGCACTGCAAAATATGTCAAATTGCAATAAACAAAAAGGAAGTGATGCTACCGAACAAAAAAATTTGGCAAATAAGACAACTAATTGACTGCACGAGTACACACGTGGTATACGTAATTGAATGCCCATGCTCTTTGAAATATATTGGGAGCACCAAAAACGAATTCAAGAAGCGAATTTTGGAGCATGTAAGAGCTACAACAAATAGAGACAGGGGCAATGCTGTAGCAAAGCATATGGAGATCATGCACAACAGCGACTGGAAACTTTTGAAAGTTTATGCACTTGAATGCATATTACCACATGAGAGGGGAGGCGACCAGGAGCGGAAATTGAGATGTCGGGAATCGAGACAAATCTTACATTTTCGAACAATGACCCTGTGGGGGCTAAATCAGAGTGAAGAACTTTATGTACATCTTTGATAAATTGGCTGAATAAGTAATAATCAATCAGCGCATGTCCTTATAATTTAAAGAGGAGAAAATCAACAACTACAAAGAATGAATGGACACTATTAATTGAACAATATAAATGAACAAATGTAAAAAATGTGTGAAGATGGGATGAAACATAGGAGGTGTTAGAGTTGAACAAAGTTGGTCCCCCTTCACAAACCCCCCCCCCTATTTTTCCCTTCTTTCCCTATGAAATCGATATGGAATGACAGCTTTCTTAGGTGGGACATTATCTAGGCATGATTTGCAACAACGTTTAATTATGACAATATGGCCCACTGGAGGGCATACATTTATTTGTATTGAATGGCAGAATTAGAAGTACAAGCTTGTACCTAATCATGCCACTAATGAAATGTAAATAACAATGTTGCAATGGACGATACGCCCACTGGAGGGCGATAATGTTTAGCTTTGAATACACCACGATGTTAGCTAATAAATGTGGGGGGTAAATCCACACAAAAAACTAGGGGATTATTTCAGCCCTCGTGTAGATATATGCTTAAAATAATCTACACTGTTTACCATTCACACCTCAAATTAAAGTGCACTAATGATAAAATGTTTTTTCACCCTTAACAAATTGTAAAAAAACTACAATTCCCATCCAACTTCCTGTCAAGTTAACAGGAAGTGAGATCACATACAGGAAATGTCTGGTGAGTCCGCCCGATATAGGTGGGCCAAACACTTTGTGGTTTCGACCGTGAACAAGCGACGTTTAGTTGCGAAACGCGTTGGTTTGTTTTTTGCTATGCTGGCAGTGATCACAAGTAAATAAAGAGGATTGGGATGAAACTTCGTGAGTGCCGACTCGTTCTTCCTTGATAAGAAGATTTGTACAATATATATATATATATATATATATATATATATATATATATATATATATATATATATATATATATGTATATATATATATATATATATATATATATATATATATATATATATATTATCAGGAACTCCGTAACACCACCTCCAATCCCACAGGACCGGCGAAGCAGGAGACAGACCACAGCTTTTTTCCAGGTAGGTTTATTTTGTCAGTATTTTTTCGTGAACCAACCAACCATGACGCGTTTCGGGCTATGCAGCCCTTGTTCACATATATTCACTGAAAAAAACACAGGTTTCAGGCCTTATATGGTTAGCAATTAGCTTTTAAAAAACCTTTGAAATTCACTCAAAAAACTCTAAGTTTTAGGGGTGTTATAGTTAGCTGGACATTTCACTCATACAAAACCATTGATGACATCTCAAATGACATCAATGACGACATCACTGATGACATCATCCAGTGAATGTGGTTTGCTTCGTTATTTAAATATGCATTATATATATAGCAATTTGCATTGAAGTATGAGTGGATATATAAAAATAAATATTTGGATGGAGGACTTTAACAATGTATAGTGTCTCACTAAATATAGTGGATAGTGACTAAACTGTGTGAATATCTGTATCACTTTGTCAGTTGTTGTGTAAACTGGTTCTCCAGTTGGTTACTAGCTATGTGAAAGTCTATATTAGTTATTGATTAGTTAATTGAGTATCTGTATGGGAGAGTGAATGTGTGTGTGGTTCGGTGGAGGGTGTGTGACTGCGCAAAGATGTGTGAATAGTTGATTCAGTAGATATATGAAGTTAAAACTACATGTTCTAACAGTTGTTTGGGTGAGTGAATATCTTTATGGTGGTGGTGATGAGCAAATATATTTCTCAATGGTACATGTCCAACAAACTAGAAAAATAAAAGGCAGTGTATGTGACAGTTGTTGTATATAAATAAGTATACATAAGACTCAGTGATTGTGTGAGTGACTGTATGGATAACTGTATACTTGTAATAGTGATTTTATAATATACTAAATATGACTTACTATCTAAATGAATAGATGAAGTGGTGTTTGTATAAGTGTGTAGCTAACTAAGTATGTAAGTATGATCCATTGTTTGCATAAGTGAATAGGATAACTTCATATGTGAATAGGTTGTGTGCTTGTGTGTAATGTCGATATAGGTGTAAAAGTATTTTTGATAGTGTTCTATTTTTCATTGACAGCATGTATGAGTGAATCTACAGGTAAGTGATTAGATGTGTGTATACATCTAGGAATCAATGAGTGGGTTTTTAAATACTTGTATTGCTGTGTCAATGGATTCAAATATGATACTCTGTATTTTACAAAGAGTGATGAAAGATTTTACTAGTGTATGAAAAGGTGTATGTGATTGTCGCGTGGATGATGTCATCAGTGATGTCATCATTGATGTCATTTGAGATGTCATCAGTGATGTCACTGACCATGTCATGAATGATGTAATATGTGACATCATCAGCAGTGGATTGCGGGTGCGCGAAATATAGTTAGTACAACTAACTATATAGGAGCAGTTTCAATGGTTTTGTATGAGTGAAATGTCCAGCTAACTATAACACCCCTAAAACTTATAGTTTTTTGAGTGAATTTCAAAGGTTTTTTAAAAGCTAATTCCTAACTATATAAGGCCTGAACCCTATGGTTTTTTCAGTGAATTTGCAAGGTTTTTAAAATGCTAATTGCTAACCATATAAGGCCTGCAACCTATGGTTTTTTCAGTGAATTTGCAAGGTTTTTAAAATGCTAATTCCTAACTACATAAGGCCTGAAACCTATGGTTTTTTCAGTGAATTTGAAAGGTTTTTTAAATGCTAATTCCTAACTATATAATGCCTGAAACCTATGGTTTTTTCATTGAATTTCAATGGTTTTTTAAATGACAATTTTTAAATGTATTAATTTGGTTTTTTTATACTGATTTACTACATTTTTGCAGGCAGGTGTTCAGAGGGCACGCCCCCTTTTTAAACACTCTGCAGCACAACCCCTGGCGCGTTTGCAGAGGAGGAACTAATTCCCCTTGCATACTGGGGGTCCCTTGGGGGCAACTAGCCCACCAGGAGCCTCCAGTATAAGCCAGGGGGCTGCATTGCAGAGAGGTGTAATGAGGCCACACTCTTTCTTACACCTCTCTGCAGCGCAACCCCTGGCGTGTTTGCAGAGTAGGAACTAATTCCCCTTGCATACTGGGGGTCCCTGGGGGCCAACTAGCTCACCAGGAGCTCCAGTATGCGCCAAGGGGCTGCGTTGCTTTGCCCCGGGGGCGGCAGTCCCCGGGGAAGTGTGGGGGGGATTGTGGACCCCCCCACACTTCTTTATCACTATGCCCCCGCGATTTGGTCCCCCCGTGAGGTAAACAGACCAGGTTTAAAAAAAAAAAATGTGGTCTTTTTTGTCCTTGTGGGACCACCTGGGCAGGCCTAGGGTGTCAGGGTGTATCTACACTGCCCCCTTTTTGTGTTCTTCACGTTTGTTTTTTGCTTTCTTTTGCCTTTGTCTATCGAGCACAAGATGGATGCCAACACTTCCTGGTTAGAAGTGTTGACAGCCAATGAGCATGCAGCTTTCTCGGGAAGGCATGCTGATTGGCTGCCACTGTCTGTCAACACTAGCACAAGATGGATGCCAACACTTCCTGGTTAGAAGTGTTGACAGCCAATGAGCATGCAGTTTTCTCGGGAAGTCATGCTGATTGGCTGCCACTGTCTGTCAACACTCCAAACCAGGAAGTGTTGGCAGCCATCTTGTGCCTCGGTAGAACGAAGGCACAACAAAGCAGTGAAAAAAGATGCAAAACACGCAAAGGGAGCAGGGTAGAAGCACCCTGACCCCCTTGGCCTGCTCATGGGGTCCCACAAGGAATCGCGATATTCCAAACGATTGAAAATGACTTTTCTTGAGAAACATTTGGATTTGGATTATCATGTCCTATACTTTGGAATTGTTAAAAAACTGACTTTGAGGATGCTATAAATTACTCAAGTCTGCCCGAAATGTGTGGGTAAAATTGATACCTAGTCACTTTGAATAAGAATGTACTTACGTCTCGTCTAACATTTGGAAGAAATATCTAGTTATATGACAACAGGATACCGACATAACTTGAAGGAAATAAGAACGCCCTGAAGAAGTTCTGTTGTACAGAACGAAACGCGGCGGCTGGCTGTGGTACATAAACTTAAGGAAAATAAAAGCATTTGAATATACACCAAGATTCAGAGCTTCAATAAGGACTCTAAGTGATATGATTTGATTGGACTTGTTGTGCAAGTGGTGCTGTACCAAACTTTGGAATATTCTCCACTACTCTCTACTACTCACTCTCTACTACTCCACTACTCTCTAATACTCACTCTCTACTACTCATTCTCTGCTACTCTACTACTCCCTACTACTCTCTCTCTACTACTCACTCCCTACTACTCACTATCTACTACTCTCTACTACTCACTCTCTACTACTCTCTACTCTCTACTACTCACTCTCTACTACTCTCTCTACTACTCACTCTCTACTACTCTCTCTCTACTACTCTCTACTACTCACTCTCTACTACTCTCTCTCTACTACTCACTCTCTACTACTCTCTCTCTACTGCTCTCTACTACTCACTCTCTACTACTCACTCTACTACTCACTCTCTACTACTCTCTACTACTCACTCTCTACTACTCTCTCTCTACTATTCTCTACTACTCTCTACTATTCTCTCGCTCTGCTACTCACTCTCTACTACTCACTCTTTACTACTCTCTACTACTCACTCTCTACTGCTCTCTACTACTCACTCTACTACTTATGCTCTACTATTCTTTACTACTCACTCTCTACTACTCACTCTCTACTACTCTCTACTACTCACTCTACTACTCTCTACTACTCACTCTCTGCTACTCTCTCTACTGCTCTCTGCTACTCTCTACTACTCACTCTCTACTCTCTATTACTCACTCTCTACTCTCTACCTCTCTACCTCTCTCTACTAGTCTCTACCTCTCTACCTCTACCTCTCTACCTCTACCTCTCTACCTCTACCTCTCTACCTCTCTCTACACGCACACATATACACATATATATATATGCATATATATGCATATGCATTTATATATATGTATGTGTATATATATATATTCACTGAAAAAACCATAGGTGTGACACCAGTTATAGTTAGCTGGAAATTGTACTGACATAAAACCATTGAAATTCCCACGTTATAGTTAGTTGGACTCACTATAACTTGCGCGCCTGCAATGCACTGCTGATGACGTTACATATTACATCACTCATGACATGGTCAGTGACATCACTCATGACATCACTGATGACACCATCCAGTGAATGTGTGTCTTTCTGAAAAATAAATATGTTTTATATATGTATATGTAAAGGTCGATGGAAGAATAAATGTTTAAATAAGTGTCTAAATGGATGTTTTTTTTAAAAAAAAATTGATTGGTTAACTGGCTTATTAAGTGTATCTTAGTGAATACATATATTAGCGAGTAATGTTTAAATATTTAAATATATGTATCAGTGTTTCACTTTGTGTATAAGTGGCTGCATGGGTTGGTGAGTAGCTACATGTGTGTGTATATGGGTTATTAGATTTTTTTAGTATCAGTATGAGTGTCTGTATGGTTTGTTGGGGGTATTACTTAGCACATAGATACATCAATGACTGACTCACTGTTTGTATGTGTTTTGAAGACAGCATATGTGCAGACTGTATGGGTGGATGAGTGTGTGTATGTGTGTGTTAGTGAGTGAATGACTGTCTCACTAGTGTCTTTATCAGTAACTACATATGTTTTAATCTAGTATATGTGAGTATTGATGTATATAAGTGAGTATATGTGAGAGTGAGAGATTATAAGAATTTCTGTTTAAATAAGTATGTGTTTCTATAAGTGATTGTTTAAGAGAGTAAGTATGTGTAAGTTTCCTTAGAAGTAAGGTGGTAGTGTGTGTATAGCTGTATATGCAAATAAATGGATGTTCAATAGTTTATTTGCATGTGTGAGTATGTGTGTGAGTAACTTTTGAATGACTGTCGGTGTGTAACAGGATGTACAGTTGTATCACTACATATGATGAGTGAGTATATGTATGAGTGACTATATAGAACTGTTGGTGAATGAGTGGATGTGTATATAGATGGTGGAATTACTGAATTGGTTGTTGTAACTGGTATGGGTATCTCCATTTTTAAAAAAAATGTAGTTTCTATTTTTGAATATGTGTTTCAAGGGTTACATTACACTGAAAGGAGGTCTGTCACTCTGTCACAAGGATGGTGTCATCAGTGATGTCATGAGTGATGTCACTGACCATGTCATGAGTGATGTAATATGTGACGTCATCAGCAGTGCATTGCAGGCGTGCAAGTTATAGTGAGTCCAACTAACTATAACGTGGGAATTTCAATGGTTTTATGTCAGTACAATTTCCAGCTAACTATAACTGGTGTCAAACCTATGGTTTTTTCAGTGAATTTCAAAGGTTTTTAATAGCAAATTTCTATAGCTATGAAATATAATATTTTTTATAATGAATCCTATATTGTATATTTATGTAATACTATTTTTTATGTATATTGTTCATGTTTATTTAAAAAAAAAAAAAAAATTGCCCTGGAGCGCTCCCGGTGCGCGTACCGGTGAGCGCACCGGTAAGCGCAGTCTTGCGGCGCGCCCCGGTGCGCGTACAGGTGAGCGTCCCGTTAGCGCTATTGCCGCGAACGAAAACATCATCGTGACGTATCGCGTAGCCGCGTGATGCGTCTTATGACGCACGGCGTAAGCGCACCCGGAAGACCCCGAGCGCATACGATCGCGCAACGTATGCACCCCGGGGCGCGTAGCGTAAGCGCGTCGGGTCATGTGACCTGGAAATAACACTTTTCATTGGTTCAGAACTGTTTTTTTTCCAAATGATGAAAGCCCCCACCTTTTTCCTCATTCTCACTTTGTACTTTGACTGAGGAAGACCTGTTTCTAGGAAGTGAGAAATGGCTACAGTAGCAGCAGCAGCAGGAGCATCTCAACCACCACCACCACCACCACCACCCCAAGGACCACCACAACACCACAGTGGTGGTGAAGAAGAAGAGGAGGAGGAGGAGGAGGAGGAGAGGCAGTTTCTGCCTGAAGATAATACCTCCTATAAACCCAAGGAGCACTTTGTGTGGGAGTTTTTTTAAAATCCCAAGGGGACTAAAGAAAGTAAATGCTCCAAAAGTGCCATGTCTCATCTGTGGCACTGTACTTTCCAGGGGGAACCCTGCAAAAAAATATTCATTTGGCAACCACACAATGATTTGCCATATGCAAAGCAAGCACCCAAACAACTATGCTGCGGCAGAGGTCAGAGAACCTCCAAAAGAAAACAACCCACTCCACCGGGTCCAGAGACAAGGGAAATGGCCCCAAATATCCAACCCCAGTTTGGAGATTATAAAATAGTTTGTAAATTTTGCGGGACTACAATTTGCTATGGAGAGCAAAGTATCAAACTGATCAACCGTGCTGGAGACAACCACAAATGCAAAAAGAATCCTTAATTTTTTCCTGATTTTTTTTTGACCAGTTGAGCCGTTTACAATTCCCTGTTTTTTGTTTGTCCCCATAAAAATTACAAAAAAATATCAAATTGTTCATAAAAGCCAAAAAAAGTAAAAAATGTTCCAAAAAACAATAAAAAAATATAAGACAAAAAGAATAAAAAAAACTGTTCTTTTTAGAACTACCTCCAATTTATAAAAAAAATGCTACATTTTTTAAAAACTCTGTCATTCTTTTTTTCTCTAGGGTACGCTCTCCGGTGCGCGTACCGGGCGCTCCCCCCGCGAAAATAAAAAAAAAAGTATTTATTTTTTGCCCAGCGGGGCCCTTTTATGGCCCCCACATCAAGCCTAGGGGGCCAGGGGGGTCTACCCTGCCCCCTTTTGGTCATTTCCCCCTTTGTTTTTGCCACCTCTTGTGTCTCGATCCTACCGAGACACAAAATGGCGGCTGCTTCGGACTGTTTGGAATGTTGACAGACACCCGAGAGCCAATCAGCTTTCCGCTCGCGAACTCGCGCTCGCGCCCCGGTGCGCGTACCGGGGCGCGCATATAGATATATATTTTTTTTTAACCTAAATTACTCAAAATCCACTGGAGCACATGTCTTGAGACATAGCAAAGTCACATCGGGCTACCAGTCCCTACAATTTTGCCAAGTTTGGTGGAAATCCATTCAGCCGTTCGGGCTAAAAGTGAGTCCAACCTCCCTATGGAAATTAACATGGGGAAAACACGTTTTGGGACCCCCCTTTTATCTTGGCCCCCACTTGACGAATCCCCCCCAAACTTTTAGGGAAGGAGCGGAGCGGAGCTGGCCATTTTCTTGGACAAATTCAGCCAATTCCGTCCTTCAACGCCAAAGTTATTCCCAATAGAATGTTGCGGATTTCCTATGGAAAACGATCCTAACTATAACTACCTACTGGCGACCACCAGTAGGTAATACATACATATATAAACATATATAATCTGCATATCTATATAAATACAAATATAAATGCATGCATACATATACATATATGTATACATATGCATGTTATTTACATGAAAGTTTGAAAAACACTAATAAAAGCAAAGCTAAAAAGCCACCTCATTACAAACAGAATGGCTTTAACTTAAACGAGGACGAGATCTATTGCATTTTCAATGCTTGTTTACTTTGGTTCCATCAAGAAGGCATTCAGATGTGTCACACATTTGCCATAAATTCTGAATGTTAGCACTCTAGTTGCTCATTAGATCACTGTAGTAAAGCTACTCAAAGCGGCAGGCATTGCTTCCGCGGCTGGGCTTTAGCTTTGAGGCGGACCGTGCGAGGGGGTTCACATGGCTCCATCGTGGTGCGGGGGACCGACTATCCGGGACAGCAGAGTGAGCAATAACTGGACAGTACAGTACTTCATTCACCAGCCCACTGGGGTTGAATTTAATTTTGTTTAATTAAACCGTGTGATTGATGAACTCACTTGAGATGTATTTTTTCGTGCACTCCAAGAACCAGCATGCCGCTTCGCGGCCACGCCCACTGCAGAGGGTTCTTTTGAAATAGAGTACACGTCATTCATCATGACCAACGGTTGCCATTGAGAAAGGGATCACTATCCTGAAACCGGTCTGGCAGTAACTCACCTGGTGAACTGGCGTCTGCACCTCCGGTTTACTGCTGTTCCTTAAAGAAATGGATGCAAATATGCCGATCCTGTGGCATCTTCCTGTCAGGGCTTAAACTCTGGACTGAATATTTGCGGCTAAAGCCCAGCCGCGGAAGCAATGCCTGCCGCTTTGAGGCGGACCGTGCGAGGGGGTTCACATGGCTCCATCGTGGTGCGGGGGACCGACCATCCGGGACAGCAGAGTGAGCAATAACTGGACAGTACAGTACTTCATTCACCAGCCCACTGGGGTTGAATTTAATTTTGTTTAATTAAACCGTGTGATTGATGAACTCACTTGAGATGTATTTTTTCGTGCACTCCAAGAACCAGCATGCCGCTTCGCGGCCACGCCCACTGCAGAGGGTTCTTTTGAAATAGAGTACACGTCATTCATCATGACCAACGGTTGCCATTGAGAAAGGGATCACTATCCTGAAACCGGTCTGGCAGTAACTCACCTGGTGAACTGGCGTCTGCACCTCCGGTTTACTGCTGTTCCTTAAAGAAATGGATGCAAATATGCCGATCCTGTGGCATCTTCCTGTCAGGGCTTAAACTCTGGACTGAATATATATATATATATATATATATATATAGTCACTACGGCATCTGCCAATATTTCAGGTGTGATCTGAAAAATCGCAGATTAACCATGTAATGGAGACAAGAGCAGCCTTGCTGTTCCTACCTCTCTCCTCATATTCATCCATGAGAGACATGCTCGAGTCTTTGAGATGTGAGTAACTGCGTCCAGTCATGCAGTAAATTTAGGCATTTTGGCTTTTGCAAATCATGACACAGGTTAGCATAACAAGGTCAAATTTGCAGTTTGATAAGTGCCATGTTTGAGTGGTGTAGAATTTTGCCCTTTATTGGTAAACTAGAGTGGTGTGAAACATATTTAGATAAAATTTGAAAATGTTGGAGCAGAATCGCACAACTCTTGAAAGTAAATTTGAGGAATCTGTATTTAATTAAGTTAAGTTAAGTAATTTAATGTCTGAAATCCTTACTTAAGGGTTTAACCCTCAGTGTGCCTGTGCAACAAGCACCCTAGGTAATGTCCCATTGTGTTTTTTTGCAAAAGGTCCTCAAACATTTTGAGATATGTGAAACTCCTAATACAAATTGTCAATTGAGTACAATGCTTTTTAATATAGTCATTGGTAAAGTTTAAGCCAGGGCCCTGATTTCCATTTGTTGTATGGTCGAAGTCATATGAGCCTGGTTGTTCAATGTAGATGTCCCTTGTAATATGCAGCTACACAAAACAAATGTAGTGGTTGAACAAAAGCAAGAAGAATATAAAAAGAAAACTCAATCAACCAGAAGAGAATCTAACATTCCATATGTGAAGCTATGACCCATGGTCAGAAACAGAAATAACCCATACCAAGAAAATTGATTCCTCCATGAAGAACTCTCTATCGTTCCACCAGCAGACGGGACGTAGGGATGACAGAATTTGAACAATTTAGGTTCACACGACTACAAGAATTGGAAGATCTTATTTGAGAATCACCCTGCACTCCCACAATCCCCAGGGCTTGTTGAACAACCAGATTGAAATTGATTGCTTCAATCTTCTGCTTGGAATCTATCTACTGAATCCAGGAGTTGTCAGGATCTGCCCATTTGCTACTCAGATAAGTCAACTAATTAAACTGAGTAAAACGCTTTGTTAGTTAATGTGACTACAGTGTGCTGGTTAAAAGACTGAAATTGCGGAACACTTCTCGACCTTTCATCCTTAAGAAGTGGAAAACATAAGCATATTGAAATACGGAAATTTTATGAGGGACCGCTATCTCTGAAAAGGCAGGAGCGTTATGGGAGAGTAAGGCATATATTTTGCATATGTACCTGTGCATTACTGTCTTCTGAAGTAAACAAAAATTGAACCAGGCCTTGTGTAGCAATACAATTAGAGGTCGGGAGTGGAGGATGTGTAATGGGCCAGCTACTTGGAAAGCAGACAGAGATGGATGGAGTCATTCACAACTCCCTCATATTTGTCTCTGTCTTATAATTAAATTAAACGAGCCTTGTTGAAGTGGAAGTGGATGTCAAGAGACAGTTCCATTTTTGGTGTGTGCAAAATACGTTTGAAATAGGCCTTATCTCTTCTTTCTGTGACTGTCCTTTATGAGATCACTCAGTGGTCAATGAGCTTGTATCTACATCTATGTGCAACCTACAACTTCCTATCTCACTGTAGATAGTCACTTCTTTCAGCATTCCTATTGACATCCAACTAATACCAGAGTGTTCGTTAATGTGAGCAGCTATTATTATAAATTATCAAGGAACAGTTGAGTAACCCTGCTGGACACTCGGCTCAGATCTCGAGCAATTACAGTTCATTCTAGTTGTGGCATCTCGAGTTATCACCTGAAATACAAAAAATACATTCTGTTCAACTGCGGTAATTTAGTACAATTTATTGCATAAAAGCAGGAATCGCTCTACATGTTACCATACGTTGTGAATTAAGGCTATTTTGAAAGTGACTTAGATGAAACGATATGATATGTTTTCCCAAAAAATTGTTAGCTGTATATTGATGCATTATTTTATTTCATCCGAGTGATTGTTCATTTATTGTATATATTTGCAACCATACTCATTGATATGAAGGATCAAGAGACCATGGGTTTAATGTTTTGGGGAAGGGTGATTGTATGACTCAAAATTATATGGAGCTTAAATATCCTGGGCCTCATTTATAAGAAATGACGCATTGCTGCGTGAAAGCAGCGATGCGTCACTTCTCAGTGCGCCCTCCTTGCGACATTCCTGATGCGTCATATTTAATGTATGACGCATCATGTCGCAAGGAGTTACAGATACGTCAGTATTTCTGACGTATCTGTAAGCGCAAAAGTGATGCATTGCTGGAGTGTGTCACAAAAGTGACGCAACTCCAGCAATGCATCCTTTCACAATGGGAAAGCCCCATGTGAAAGGGCTTGCGTCAGTCTTACGCCTGCTGTGAGGCAGGCGCAAGATTTTGACGCAACAGCATCCTAAAAGTAACGCAGTGAAATCTCATAGATTTCACTGCGTCACTATTAAGAGGGTTTTTGCGGGGGAACGCCCCCTCTGCATACATTATACCTGACGCAGGTATAATGTAGCGCAGGGGTTTACAAAGTGACGCATCTGCTTAGATGCGTCACTTTGTAAATAGTGCGCAACAGGAGGCATGTTTTACGCCGCCGATGCGTCACAAAAAGTGACGCATCGGAAGCGCAAAACTGACGCAAGGCCTCATAAATAAGGCCCCCTATGCTCTAACTCATAGTACCAAGATAATATAAAGGGATTTGGCCTTCAGCCTCATTCCTGCACACTGACTTACAACTCTTTGAGGACTTTCATTATCCTTATATTTGCATTTTTTTCCCTGAGTGTCCATATCAAATAAAACCTGCATTGTTGAACTGGGACAGTTGTGTTATCCATCACCAATGCGGGTTCTACATTTAAACTGATCTAGAATTTCTTACATGTAAAGGCAAATGTGTGAGAGCCACACAATTATTCCCTAAGAAGCTGATTCACTTTTTGTATTTAAGCAGACATTCGATCGTCACATTTTATGTAGGCATGTGTACAATCTACCTATTTTGTGGGTAGTCCTTTAAAGCAATCCCACGTGAACTGGTATTTACTGGGCATTTTCCATGGTAAATCACGTCATGTTTGACCTGCAAAAATATACATAGGTAAAATTGCGTGGGATGCGGTAATGTGTATAAAATGTATAATTCGGGTCCCACTGTTAACAGGAATTTCAATGGGATAGGAAAAGAACGGGCCTAATCGTGCAAAATGTAGATTTATGCATTATCTATAAATAGGGCTTGTGTGTTTACACACACTGAATCCAAGCCTGTGTGTGTGAGGTATCTGTAGCTGCAAACAAACTGCTGGAGAGATGTAAAACGAGAGCTTAACTTCTATCTTCCCATTGAGGCAAGGGAGGCAGCATAAAGGTATCAACAGAAGTAACATTAACAGAAAACTTCCCTAAAACTATGCAACGACCCTTGCTGTTACAGAAGCACACTTTTAACATAAACAGCACCCCTAGAGCAAAATGCTAATAACAGGTGCTGTACAGCTAAACCCCAGCACACTGTATGGGAACTTTCTCTGGAATAGGTATGAAAATCTGTCTCCCCAATGTAACTTTATGAAAGCAGCATGGTGCAGCTTCATTTAATATTTCGTCTGTATTGCCATTAACGAAATTAAATTACTCTCTATCCTCATTTTAAGATACTCCCTTTCTCTTTATTATTGTCCTATTTCTGATACCAGGCCTATCCTCTCTAGACCTTTCATTCCAAGATGTAATGATAGAACATAAAATCATATTCGCTTACTTTCTATTGGACCCTAAGTTCTAATTAGAGGTGAGCCGAGAGTTTAAGATGCATCGGTTTATAACTGAAGGTTGTACATTCTATGGATTAGAATCTTGTGTTTTGAGAACTTTTCTTTGCGTTGTCTACCAGAATGAAGCGATTCCCCATAAATTGGAACTCAGTGGAATCAAGTAGAGTGAGTGGGGCGTGGTGTAAGTGCGGGTCCCACATCCAAATGACCCTGGAAAGTGTGTGGGTCAAATTAGTCAAATGGAAAAGGCCAGCTAAGTAAAACCACCCAAAGCAGTTGCATGAAAACTAAAATGCATGACAATCTCATGAATCTAGCCAGGATTTTTTCATCACCACTGCACGTGAAAGACAATGGTGTCACATGTCCTTTGACTACTGATGACATTACAAGAAGTTCAATCATGTATGATTTAACTCTGATGACATCACAAGAAGTGGCCTAACTTGGTCTTTTTTTCCTACTGTGCAGGAAGGGGCCGAAGTTAGCCAAAATATGCAAAAATAACAGAGCAGTTAAAGTGTTACTAAAGCAAATTTTTTGTGTTTAGTTTAGGTTTCAGACTTGTCAAATAAGGCAACCCGCTATGATGTGCCATTGACACATCCATTACCTACCTAGGTTTACAATCATCATTTGGCCGAGTGCAGCTTCACATATTGGGGGACAGTTTCAAATGCCAAGCATCAACGAACATATTCACAGACATAGTCTCAAGGGCCCAGGTACAGTCTTCGACATCACAAACCTATGAGTTAAGTCTCTGCATCCCTTGTCTTTTCTAGACAAAGATTTCCACCTCACTGCAGAGTTCTCTGCACACGTACACATACATTTTTGTAGTAAATGTGGGAAGGACAGAGAAGAATTGCTGGAAAATAGGAAAGACTTACTAAAAAATATGAGGGATAACGGAGGGATAAGAAGGGATATAGGGTGGGACACAAATCCACCCACATAGGAGTAGGACCACTGATATTCACAAAATGAACTTCTAAAGTTACTACAGCCAAAAAAGACCCAAAAGAGTAGTGAAAGTTATTCAGCTCTGCCAAGGAGTGAGCCCAGTGCCATATACGACCAAACCTGGGTAATGCAACACATACCCATGAAAAAGATATTGAGCCACTAAATAGCTAGAGAAATCTATTAAAACATAAAGGAAGCACATTTGTTTTTGTTTTTTTATCCATTATTTAAAAACGTTTTAGGAAACTTTCTGTACTGCTTTAGGAAGTTTTTCTTCGTATATTTCAATGTTCCTTAAAGCTAATCCTGTTGAATTATATAACAAGGCTTACAATACTTGCAACACATCTTGTAATGCAAAGAGTGATTGTTCTGAACTCCATCTCCCCTTTACAGGTGAAGCACATTTCAACACCAACGAATTGATTCCAGGCTGACCATATATAAAATGAATTCACACAAAACCAAACACGTTTTCTGCCTCCACCATGCTGGTGAACATGTTTGTTGCTTTGCCCCTCATTTTGAGGAATAATCATTTAAGGATGAGAGAAAGGATGTGCAGGCAAAATATCAACATCTTTGGGATGTCCAGAGAAGCAGTAAGTGCCAGATACTGCTCTCACCTGATGTGATCCTGGACATAGTCAAAGACAAGGAGCAGTTGCTTGATTCACCTACAGCCTGCTCCCGGGCTATCTCTGCCTATGTGAAAATACTGACTGCACTCCTTACTGTGGGCTCTGGATCTTTCCAGCGAGTCAACTCTGACAATTTTGTCATCTCACAGGAAAACCAGTCTCAATGCTTCCACCAGGTATTTAGATGCATTAACAGAAGAGTGCACCAGTTTATTGCCATGCCATAGTCACTAACAAAAAAGGCAATGGAAAACTAGGAAAATTTAAGCTTTTGCCGACATCCCTCATTTGATAGGTGCTGTAATGTTGGAGTGCAGTCTAGTAGCTGGGTGTGGGCGGAGCTAGGGGGCTAGAGGAAGAGGAGGAGTGGACACAGGAAGTTAGGTAGTTAGAGTAGGGACAGGGAAGGTAACAGATTTATACAATAAAGCTCCAGTAAATCAATAAGCAGAGTCTGTATTTCTTTGTAGCACGATGCTACAACTGGCGACGAGGATGGGATCAGCGTGAATGCAGCCCACAAGATCGTGTGAAGGCACCCTGTCCCTGCAGCGTCGAGAGAAGAGCTCCGCTGCCGAGTGAAGCTGATACCAGGCGAAGGAGGTCAATAGTGAGTGACCCCGATCCTCAGCGACGCTGGGGAGCCCCAAGAGAGTCACGACAGTGAGCACTGAAACGCTCGGTGACAGGAACCATTTCGCGCCGAAAGCGCGAGTCCCGGCGGATGCGTGGTGCCCAGCAGTGGTGAAGAAACAGGAGTCGGGAGCCCACTCCGACCCTGTCCAGCAACCCCAAAGTAAGGAAAAGGTGCCCTGGTGAAGAGGACGCTGTCCCCGCGAGCTTACTGCCAAGCGCGGCTGAACGCGCCAAACCGGAGCCTGGATGCCGTCGGAAAACCTCACGCCCGATGCGTGAGGTTTGGCATGCTGTCGGAAAACCTCACGCCCGATGCGTGAGGTTTGGCATGCTGTCGGCGCAAGAGAGCGGGAACTGCGAAAGTGAGCTGGAAGCCCACCCCAGTCTCACCTGATGATTGCTGTGGCCGAACAAGAGTGGATCCTGGTGTGGACTGCCCCCGCGAAGGTCCACTGCCAAGCGCTGCTGAGCGCGGTGAAATTGAAGCCCGACGTTAGAAAACCTCACGCTGCATGCGTGGGTTTTGGCATGCCGCCGCCGAAGGACCCTGCAAAGTAAGGCGGGAGCCCACCCCAACCTCACCTGACTGTAGCCTTGACCAGAGGGAGCCAAATCCGGAGTATGCTGACCCTGGGAGCAACTGCCGGTGAGTCCTGTGTGAAGAATCGGGTCGAATGAAGAGAGAGAAAGTAGTGCCTGCAGATAACCACGGCGGCCATCTTTGAGTCAGGCAACTTTTGGGACATCCTCCCTGTGCAAACTGTAGGCGGCCATTTTGAGGTCAGGCGAGCTGAGGCTAGCAACAAGCATTGGCGAACATAATAGAAACAAGCATTGGCGAAGACCAAACAAGCATTGGCGAAGACCAAACAAGCTTTGGCGAAGACCAAACAAGCGTTGGCGAAGACCAAACAAGCATTGGCGAAGACCAAACAAGCGTTGGCGAAGACCAAACAAGCATTGGCGAAGACCAAACAAGCAGTGGCGAAGGCCGAACAAGTATTGGCGAAGGCCAAACAAGCACTGGCGAAGAACCAACGAGCATTGATAGGAGCAAGTAAACAAGCATTGGTGCATGCAAATAAACAAGCGTTGGTACGTGCAAGTCAACGAGCCGTGGTATGTGCAAATAAACAAGCACCGGTAAATGCAAAGAAGTAAGCGTGGATAACGGCGCGTGGACAACCATGAACAAGTCTTGGCAACCAAACAGAATAAGCACATGCTAACACGAGAGTGAATCAACTAACAAGCAAGAGCAACCACAAGAGTGACTTAACAAACAAGCATTGACAAAACAAAGGTCAGCACGGGTGGAAACGCGAACAGTGAGAAACGCAAGCGAATGCGCAGTGGCGAATGTAATGAAGTAACGCGTGTCCATAAAACAAAAGAAGCAACAAGCAAACATAAATAAATACAATGCATAAATAATTACAACGGAATCATCAACGAGCACGAGCCAATGCAAGTGTGGAGTAGCCAATGAACACACACAACAAGCAACTGAAACCCGAAGAAAAGTGTACAGCACAATGCCCCGCGTCCACGACAGATCAGAACCTCCTTCTCTCATGGCGGGAGGAGACGCAGCTCAATGTTTCACTCCACACCTTGAAGTATCGCCCCCAGCGGCACAGATTGACGATTGGATCAAGGGCCTCAAACGGCACTGGTGGCTGGAATCATTGGACAATTTCTTGAAAGCCAACGGTGAGCAAAGAGAAAGAAAATGTCTGGTGCTACTCCTCCATCTGGTGGGTCCTGGGGGCCGATGCCCAATTAGAACATTTTCCAAAGAAGAAGCGGACATCTATGATAGACTCCAAGAGGAGCTCTGTGCTCATCTCAATGCACAGGCAGATGTAGATCATAATCGCATGGTCTTCAACACAGCACGGCAGGAACCAGGCGAACCATTGCCACATTTCATCACTCGGTTGCAAAGTCTGGTACAAGGCTGCCATTTCAACACGTTTACAAATGAGGATGCTGTTCGGCTCCGAATAATTGAAGGCTGTGAAAACCCCGAAACAAAGCACAAAATACTGAGAGGGCATTGGTCGCTAAAGGAAATTATCAAGAAAGCCGAAATTGGAATGCAAGTCCAAGCAAGAGACAAATTGATGGATGTGCATCTGAGTGCAAAACTTCGAGATACCTGGGAAGAGAGAACCCAGAAATCCAACAAACACAAAAGGAGAGAGAGAGAAGGCAGACCAGCGAAAAGAAGACGGGGGAGACACAGTGACAAGGAAAGTGACAAGGAGTACTCAGAGTCAGATTACTCAGCGTCCGACCACTCAGAATCAACCAAAGATTACTCAGAGTCAACCATCCAAATAACAACTCCCAGGAGTTATTCATCCCCCAGGAGTCCCTCAAGGAGTCATTCAAAGTATGACACACGCTACTCTAACGAGGAGGGAGCGTCCAGTGGGACAGATTGCACTCCTGGCAAGATGGCATTCTGCACAACAAGTGGGGGAGAAAGACAAACCATAGAAGAAGGGGCCGCAATGGTCAACACCGGAAATCGATGCCGGAACATCAATCGCCAAGGAGTGAAGATGAGTCCGAGGAAACAGCTGGCAGGAGAACACACCACCAACAGATCAGAGATATTAGAGCACCAAACAATCGGGAAGGAGAACCAGATCGCACAAGACGGACTGGTCCCTCACAACAACAACAAGCAAGAAAAGATCCATGCATCCATGGGCCCCGCGACAACGAAGAAACAGAGCGGAGATGGTTAACCTCAGGCGAGAAGGACGAAGAGGCAAAAGCTTGGGATCAAGCACAAGGAACAAGCACGGAATCATCAAACAACCTCCCAAATGAGACAACATTGAAGATGGTCCAACAAAGACACACGGAGAAGCATCTCAAAGACAATTCTGAGGTGAAAAGCAGCTCGTCACGGACTACCCGGTTCCGAAGACCACCTGGTAAGACATTCTCAAAGGAACACTCACAGAGGGAACTGATGGAGAACCCCTCTGACTCAGAAAGGACGTCGGTCCGATCCTTTGAGTCAGCAGAGTCGTGGTCCCGACAACGGCCATGGCGCCAAGCACCCGAACACATCAGAGAACCAAGGGACACTCTTCCCGTCAAGAGCGACACGTCTCACACCAACGTCAATGCACACTCGATCACTCCACCAGACAACCTGTCATATCGATCACATGTGCATCGCGACACAAATACTACACCGTCACCCCGGATAGGGGCAGCAAGGTTGACTCGAAGGTCCTGGTCCTGGTCCCATAAAATGGAAACCGACATCGTGGCCATTAGCACCCAAATAAAAATGGACCAACCAGTCGATCTGCAAAGGAAGCCGGACATGTCAGGAGAGCCACGTCATCATCGGATGAGAACGAAACACACAAATACCCAGCCGGTTCCAGGGTTTGCCTGTTCTAGGCGCGAGCAGGAGTGGGAGAGACAACCCGAGACAGCAAATCAATCTCCAAGCCATGCCAAGATGACCTCCACAGTTCATATCCCACCGGCTGGCATCCCAGACTCGAGACAGGGAGACAGTGTTGTTCTTGACCTGACAAGGCAAAAGGAAGTAAAAATACAGGCAGACACTCGGAAGGGAACTAGAATAACATCCCCTTGGAAAAGAGGCCGAGCGTCACGTGAGCAAGAGTCACACAGGAGGACAGACTGCCGATATCAAACTGAGCTCTCCATAGGCACCTCAGACACTGAAGCTGAGTGGATCACTCAGAAGTTGAGAAACAAACATCATGAATCTGAACATATGCACATCACGCGAGAAGTCGCGCAAGTGCAAAGATATACTCTCGTAATAAAAGATGCTCTCGTTGAGGAGGCAGAAGGCCACACAACGCAAACTGAGATACGTCCATATATCTCAAGAGAACAGCCCGCGGACTTGTATGGCTGACCCAGAAACTCTAAATATGTTAGACGCTAAGTTCATTTCGTTAACAAGGGGGGAGATGTAATGTTGGAGTGCAGTCTAGTAGCTGGGTGTGGGCGGAGCTAGGGGGCTAGAGGAAGAGGAGGAGTGGACACAGGAAGTTAGGTAGTTAGAGTAGGGACAGGGAAGGTAACAGATGTATACAATAAAGCTCCAGTAAATCAATAAGCAGAGTCTGTATTTCTTTGTAGCACGATGCTACAGGTGCCATTGATTACTATAGTGCAGTGAGACTATGGGCCGATTACGGTGCGACTGTAAAAGGCTCTGACCCTCTGTCTTAGCCGTTACCACAGCATCCTAATATGCTGGTTGGATTCCTTTCAGAGCGCCTCATTACAATGAAGGCGGTAG
This sequence comes from Lissotriton helveticus, assembly GCF_964261635.1. Taxonomy (NCBI): domain Eukaryota; kingdom Metazoa; phylum Chordata; class Amphibia; order Caudata; family Salamandridae; genus Lissotriton; species Lissotriton helveticus. The sequence goes on along the minus strand of NC_136059.1, from coordinate 1,139,871,084 downwards.
GAATGGACTCTTACCACTCATTCCGGATGGCTTCCGACGGCCGGTCAGAATGCGGCCTGTAATCCCAAGGGTGGCTCCTTCCGCCCTTGGGATTACAATGTCGGGTTTTGGCAGCCTTTCTGTGCTCCTTTCCATCACAGAAAGGCTGTCGGAACTTGCATTTGGGGGCTACCAGCAGGGCCTCCAGTTGGAGCCCAAAAGGGGCACCTATGGTGCCCCCCTGTTGATCCCTGCAACCGGGGAGCAGGGATGAACTGCTTACAATGGGAGCATACATTCCAAACAGTTTACGAATGGGAATGCATGCTCCCAGTGTAAAATGTATGAATGTGACCGAACAGTGTTCGGTCACATCCTGATTGGCCAATCTGGACCACCAACCGGGTGTCTGTTGGTCCCATGACCGAGATTACTCCACCCAACATCGTGATCAGCCCCTATGTGTGCTAGGACCCTTGCAGTCTGGGCAGACTCAGTAGAGGAAGTAAGTACCTGGTTGGGTGATGTTAAGATGTGGTTATTAATGGTTATGACATAATCAGAGAGCAGACTGAGATTATACGCTGAAGAATAAAGATGTACAATTCACAGATCCTTGTGTGGCAAATTGATTTGCATGCTCCAGGGCTGAGCAGGAAGGTACAACTAGTGAAGAGGAAGGGATATGTGCACTGAAGAAACATGACTGCTCTCCTTGGAAGTTTGCAAAGCTATAGCTAATTTCTTGAGTGTACCCCGTGCCTATTTCAATGAGAAGCAGTTTGAATTTGACCTGTGTGTAATCATCAGCCCTGCTCCAGCCCACATATGGGTCTTGGGAGAAGTTGAAGGCCCTGCAGTGGAGCATACTTGGAAGTCCACCAGAAAGGTAAGGACAAAAGAAGAGACTCTGCACCAAAGCCTAACATAGAGCTATCATTGGTACAAAGCAGATGCTAAAAACAGTGATAACCAGGTACGAGAAACAAAACTTTACTCACCGGCGATCTCAGATAAAGTGCCTTAGGACCTCAGAATCAGGCAAGACAACCCGAGCGCCAACACTGGGGTTGTGCTCGCTGAAACCACCACTGTCTTTCGACACTGCCAAGAAGCAGAATATTGGTGCCAAATGGACTGCATGGATCAAGACATTTATGCCCTAGAAGAGGTAAATGATAAGAAAATCATTAAGTGCCTAAAGATCCGTACCGGTTACGGAGTAAAATGAGTGCTGAATAATAATAATAATTCTTTCTTTATTCGGTTAATCACAAAGAAAACCATAAAAGAAACAGTCAACAATTTCATTGAAGTACATGAGAAAAAAAAAAAACATTTCAGAAAACGATTAAAATTTTAGAGAGAACAAACATATGTTTAAAAAAAAAAGGAAATATTTGCTTTAAAAGTTATTGTTTTGGCATGTTGCTAAAGGTTTTTTCTGTGATTCATAATGCATTTTAAAAAATTTAGGACTAGGTAACAAACTTCTTCAGACTCTAAGGATTGCAATCGATAAAAGGCCGGTCGGCACTGTCTGAGGCCCCACCGCCTGCATATCGGGAGGATCCAACGTTTTCTGTGGGGATGGTAAAATTTGCAAAACAAGAAAGCGTGGATGTTCGATTGAATTGATTTCCCGTCGCAGGGACATGGGGGCATGTTTTGTTCCCAGGCCTTATTCATGGGAAAAGCTACCAGTCTGAAAAAAAGATTCAGTCTGAGAGAGCAATAGCCTGGCACTTGGCTTGGTAAATTCTCAGCAATTCTACTGGACGTCTCCTTCCCAATTTTCGTGAAAAGGACTGCAGGGCCGCTGTCGAACGTTTAAAGAGATGGCATCTGGTGTCCACAGCTGGTTTCCATGTTAGCTTGTGATCTATCATCACCCCAAGATATGGATATTGTGTTGTGGTCTCAAGTGGTTGGTTATCAAGGAGGATGTTTTTTGTACCTTTCTTCACCCCCCCGTGATCATAACAAACGTTTTTTTTACGTTGACCTTAAGGTCCAAAGAGTTCATGAAGGAGGTGTATCTATTGAGTGAGAGCTGAAGTTCGCGGGGAGTTCGGGCCAGGATGACGGCGTCATCCGCGTAGAGGAGTGCTGGGATCGATATCTGTTTCAGTTTTGGGAGGTCCTGAGCCCCTCTCAACATCTCTTCCTCCAGGCCGTTGGTGTAAAGCGAGAAGAGAAAGGGGGCCAGAACACAACCCTGCCTGACTGACTCCACGCTCCACGCCGAACGACGCCGTCAACTCGCCGTTCTTTCCAAAGCGGACTCTCGCCGAGGCCCCGGAATAGAGCTCTCTCAGGAGATCCAACAGGGAGGGGTCTATGTCCATTTTTCTTAGGACTGTCCATATTTTGGAGTGTGAGACACAGTCAAAAGCGGCAGACAGGTCCACGTAGACCATGTATACCGTGGTTTTCTTGGCATGCATGTATTTGGCCATTATGAGACTGAGGTTAAGTGCCTGCTCTACTGTCCCGAGACCTGCTCTGAAACCAAATTGGAGATCGGAAATGATTGCTTTTTCCTCGCACCACAGTTGGAGTCTCTCCAAAATGACCCTTCCCACCACTTTGCCGAGGGAGTCCAGGAGGGAAATCGGACGATAGCATTTCACGTCCTGGCGGTCCCCTTTCTTAAAAATGGGGACCATAATTGATCTGGTCCAGGAGTCTAGAATTCCTTCACTGGCTGCAGCTGCACAAACTCTTGTTAGGATGGGTGCCCAGAGATCCTGATTGAATTTAAAAAGGTCGACGGGGACGCCATCGGGACCCGGGGCTTTTCCTGTCTTACTTCTTTCCAGAGCCACCAAGATTTCCGAAATGTCAAAGGATATTGGAATCGGGTATTGTACCTCGTTAGGGAGGTTCGTTGAATGGTCTGTGATTCCTTGGTCTTTGAATATGTTTTCAAAGTGAGCTATCCAGGTTCCCTCGTCTATAGCTACCTCTATCTTGGGAGAGTTGTTATCTGAGAGGTATGGGGATCTGACCGTTCTCCAGAAATCCTTACTGCATTTTGATAAGGAGCTCTTGTCTAGATCTTTCCACAGTTTCTCTTTCAGTTGTTGAACTCTAAGGTTACGATCCTTTTTATACTGTCTTCTCAAGAGTTGAATGAGGCCGACGTCTCTTGGTTTTTTGTGAAGGGCAGATTTTAGATCAGTTAGGGCCTTCGTACAGTTGTGATCAAACCAACCTTTTTTTGCTGGATGTTTGTTTGTAGCTTTCCCCGTGAGCAACTCTTTAGCTACTGCCAGGATTTCTCCAAAGTTTGACAGGACTTCTGCATGGTTTAGTGTCGGGTCTAGGCAATTGATGATGTTCGAATACGCCTGGTTGACTATTTTCTTTGTGACATTTTGCGGGTCAATCTTTTCCCATTTTATGGAGTAGCCGTTATGTTTCCCTAATTGCAATCTTTCTTGGGTGAGGGCTTTTGCTATATCGGTGACCTTAGATTTGTGTTCTGGCAGATAGAGTTCTATCTTTAATGCATAGTGATCGCTTAGTATATTTGTCATTACTTGCTAATCTGTGACCATTGTAGCGAGGCCTTGAGAGAGCAGGATATAGCCCACTGTTGTCTGGTGGCCTCTGCCCATATAGGTAGGGTTAAATTGGAGTTCCCTCGCTTTTGGAGAATTAGCGATCACTAAGTCGAACTCTGACAGTATATTATTCATAACATTGCCGGATTTGTTGTGGGCAAAGTGAGCTAATGGGGCTTTGTGTTCATCCACGAACCCACAACGTTGGGAGACTGCCAATGGGCATGGGTGAAGGTTGAAGTCGCCTCCCCAAAGAAGATGGATCGTTTTGGAGTTAGTCTCCCTCTGTAGTAGACATCTTAATTTCTCCTGCATGTTTTCAACGAAAATCAGAAAATCGTTTTCTGTTAAGTTGTTATATGAGTTAACAAGAACTATAGTGTCTTCGTTTGGAAAGGAGAGGAAAAGTATCTGGCAATTTGAATCAGTGAAAAAATTGGTCACTTTTAAGCGGGATAGGGTGTTGGCAATATAGGTAGTTAGTCCTCCTTTGGGTCTACCCATTGCGCTACGGCTAGCTGGGGAGAAATAGGTTTTATACCCTAGCAGGTGGAGCTCTGAAGTTGTCCAGGTCTCTTGAAGGCAGATTATTTTGCCTTGTTCAAGGAAGTTCACTGCTACAGGGTCTTCGATCTTGGATCGTAGACCCGCCACGTTCCAGAATAGGAGAGGTATTGTGTGGGGGTTAGCTTTTGGGGCTAAGGTTTGTGACATCTCCTCAATATTGTTAATTGGGGGAGGGGAGTGTGGGAGGTTAAGACTAGTATGTTCAATGTCCCTTGATGGTCAGTCTACCATTTCTAGGGGACTGAATCGGTTTACTAGTGGGATGTTATGCCAAGGGTCCCATCTGGGCGGTTCTCTACGGGTCATCCTCTGCTGTTGGTATCCCCATTCTCCCCAGTTTGGACCCTGATGACGTGGGTTTACTGTATGCCATGGGTTTTCCTGTTCTCGAAAGCGAGGGGGACCGTATTGTCTACTCTCGTATACTGGGGGTTGGTGCTGGGGTCGTTCAACCCAGGGAAAGACTGGGTCCTCAAAAAAGTTACTATTTGTGGGTTGGAAGATGGGATAAAAGAAGGAGAGTGGTTTTATGCTAATTCCTCCAATTACGTTGGGTTGATCCCAGGAGCTAATATAGTCTGCCACCCAAGGGTCCTCAAAAGTTATGATAATACAGTCCCCTGAGAACTGTTTTTTGCCTTTCCCCACCCATGGGGTCCTGCGTAAGGAGGAAATCCTTCCATGGCAATTTGCTGGCATGGGACGATTTGCCTGTAGCCAATGATGGACTTTGTTTTTTAAGGACCATGGAGGTTCTGCCGTGTTGGGGGCTAGTTCAGGTACTCCGATCATGACCGCTACGTAAGGGGCAGCCTCGGGGGGAAGCTCAGAATGGGCTCTGATTTCTCCAGTCCCTCTTAAGGTGTTTCTTTGGGTTGATTGAATAATAGGATTTTGTGCCTGGATCTTGGGAGGTACAGTTTTTCTTGGTGCTGGTTGTGAAGAAGTGTTAGTGGATGCCACATTATTATCTTGTTTGGATGTGGTTGGCGCTGCGGGAGTAGAATTTGGAGTGGTTAGGGGTAGCGTGATTGGGAGTGTTGGGGTGGGGGGTAATGCTATCGATGTAACTATCTGTGGTGCAGTGGTTTGCGGAGTAGTGGATTTTGCAGTGAGACCCAGAGAATTTGGGAGGGAGTTAAGGAAAGGGTTAGTGCCTCCTTTCTTTTGTTGGAAATGCCCCTGATTATGTTGTGGTAGGGAGATGAGCTTAGAGATCTGGGTTTCTATCTTTGCTAGTTTTTGCTCTACCGGTAGTAGAAGTTGTTTAAAAAGTTCAGCTAGCTTATTTAAGGAAAAGGAATTATCATATTCTTCCAGGCCCTTTTCTGCAGAAAGTTGGGTTGGTGAGACCAATGATATAGGAATAGCACCTTCCGATTGATCGTGATGTACTATTACAGTGAGTAATTGTTGCTGTGATAATGGTTGTGGGATGGGTGGAGGAGCAATTTTCGAAATGGTAAAGTTTGGTTGGATGGACTTATTTTTGCTAATTGCTCCTTCCCTCCTTCCTCTTTCTTGAGTGTCCTCCACAGATGGTATTTGGGTGGGGGATTGGGGGGGGAGCTCCGGAGTTTTTTCTAGGTCAGAGCCTAGGGGAGAGTCTGCAAGCTCAGATACAGATAGATCTACATTATTTGGGAGGCTGCGTCTGCCCTCGATCGGAATCCCTGGTACTTTTTTGGTAGTGGTCGAAACAGGATTTCTAGCTTGAGCTAAGTTTCCCAGGGAAGATCTTTTTGCGAATTCTAGGTCTAATGAGACTCTGTTTTCCATGAGGGAGATACTTTGGTCGATGAACGAGTTTGCTTTTGTAATAAAGTCGTCCATAGGGCCCAATATATTTCCTACGCTCCCTGGAGCTAAAGTCTTCTTTCCTCTTGTGACAACCATCGTGTGAAGGTGAGAGTCAGTATTGATGTTCCTGGGGCAACAGTAAATAATGCAAAGGTAATGAGTGTCGGTAGAAATAAAATAGTAACTTACAAGGGGGGTGGCCCAGTCCAGTCACTCCGGTCCTCGAACGGCCTCAAACGGCCCGCTCTTTGCCCGGTCTTCGCCCCGGGCTCTGACCCGCGCGCGTCCCGCGATGCGCGTTCCAAGGATCGCTTTTAAGATGTGGTGGGTTGTAGGGGCGTGGCACTGTGAGGGGGCGCGGCTCTCGCGGGAAGAGGACCAGCTGAAGCTGTTGTATGCTGGTCCTCGCAGTCCCGGGGCCAGCGCCTCACCCTCCTCTGCGGCCACGCGGTGTTTACCGGCGTCCTAGCTGATCCAGCAGCGCAGGGTCAAGGTGGTTCTGCTACTCCTGTAGCACAGGCGGCAATTCAGGGCTCCAAAAACAGCAAAGGCAACAGAGTCAATTACGAGTGGCACCCGCGAAGCAGGTGCCGCGAGATGTTAAGGGCTTGGCTGGGGGCGTGGCACTGTGAGGGGGCGCAGCTCTCGCGGGAAGAGGACCAGCTGAAGCTGTTGTATGCTGGTCCTCGCAGTCCCGGGGCCAGCGCCTCACCCTCCTCTGCGGCCACGCGGTGTTTACCGGCGTCCTAGCTGATCCAGCAGCGCAGGGTCAAGGTGGTTCTGCTACTCCTGTAGCACAGGCGGCAATTCAGGGCTCCAAAAACAGCAAAGGCAACAGAGTCAATTACAAGTGGCACCCGCGAAGCGGGTGCCGCGAGATGTTAAGGGCTTGGCTGGGGGCGTGGCACTGTGAGGGGGCGCGGCTCTCGCGGGAAGAGGACCAGCTGAAGCTGTTGTATGCTGGTCCTCGCAGTCCCGGGGCCAGCGCCTCACCCTCCTCTGTGGCCACGCAGTGTTTACCGGCGTCCTAGCTGATCCAGCAGCGCAGGGTCAAGGTGGTTCTGCTACTCCTGTAGCACAGGCGGCAATTCAGGGCTCCAAAAACAGCAAAGGCAACAGAGTCAATTACGAGTGGCTGAAGAAAATATCACAAGCTGACACAATATCATACCATCAAGTCAAGGTAGTTTTGGAAGTCAAGTTCTATTCAATGCCGAACTTGACTATAAAAGGTACATTTTGAAGCATGACAGAAGCTGGTGAAACATTGGATGAGTTTGTTGAAAGAGTTGATGTTCTTATCAAGCATAGTAAATTTTGTGAATTTAATGATGGACAGTAGAGTGAACTTTTCGTTGGGCTTCCCTGGTTGTTCCAGACGTGCCCTGACTCTCCACCATGTAGTGAGTCCCTCATATCATGCTGGTCTGCACCATAGCCTATTTCTACTTCCTGCGTGGGTTGCTGTTACCAAGGATTGTTGGGTCCGATATGGAAACCGACACCGCAGAACTCTACATCCTTTGTGGGACAGCTTGAATCCAGCACCTGGTTGTCGTTGACGTCTCCTGGTCCTCGTGGCTGAAGAGTCAAGCTGCACCTTCTTCACCTGAAATCACCTGACATCGGTGGGCATCCGCTCATTGCCTTCCTGGTCACTGGCAAGTTACCCAGACTCTGGCCCCTATGCTTTCAGGTCCTTGATCCAGGCTTGGATCCACCCAGACACTTTTCACTTGGACGCCAGCAGCACTTTGCAGTAGATCGCCATTGAAAACGACGACGAAACCTGACACGAAAAGACACCTATGCACCTGGCTTCTTTGGGTAAGGTAACTCGAGTACTCCCATCGGTGTTGACTCTAGAACCTCCTACTTCCAAAAGGGTTTGCTCCAAGTCCTCCTCTAAGTGTCCTTTATCTTTAAAATTCCAACTGCGACTTTCCCCATTGAAGCTAATGGTGATTCGCAGCTGGGTTTAGACACTGCACGCATCCCCTGTGGGTCCCCTGTGTCACTATCTTGGGTGGTTCCTGGTAGCCCCAGCGGTTCTACAGGCTCTATGCCTTGTCTCTATGACAGTCGTGGTTCTTATACCACTTTCTTAATATATGGTTTGGTACGCCCCTAGGGCTTAACGTGTATTGTGCTAATTTAATGTGTGCTTATTAAGTTTACTGAATGTACTTTTGCCTCTAGCCTCATAAAGAGACTGAAGGGATGTGTTTAGAATAAATACATATCTTTTATATATATACCCTGTATGGTTCTCCTTTCATTTGGTCATTCACCAGATTTTAGACCGGTAAAACAAGCTGCTTTACATTCCTTCAAGACTTAGCCTGAATGCTGCTCTCCACAACGTGTAAAAGTCCCGCCATCTTGCAGTTTGGGAAAGCCATCTAAACCAAACTGCCACAATGGACAGTAGAGTGATCCTTGAGTGCTGACAAGGATCAGGTCACCGACACTTCTTGAAAGTGCAAGACAAAGACATGCACTGATCTGCATCGGAGAGACGAAGATACAGCCTTCAATGAATGGAACTTATTCCTGGTTAGGCAGAAAGGAAAGCGGAAAACCTACTCCATTGCTGCAAATCCTCTTAGGATTCTGACGTGCAAGGACATATGGTGACTGTACATTTTTCTGGACAGTCCATCACACGGGACTCATCACATTTCAAAGACCTACCCCTACTAGTGTGAGCACCTAGAAAACTCATTGAAAAATTATAAATATAACAGTTGTTTATACTTTTTGCCCGCCACCTTGTGCATGCAAATGCTGGTACCACCCATCTGCACCCCCCACCCCCCAACACCCTGGGGGCCCGCAATGGGCCCCTAAAGAAAAAACTGTATGCCTTTCCAAGGGGGAGTCACCGCCGTGGAAATGCACTTCTCCGCCATCAGGCACCGCCACCATATTGCTGTGCTTTTCCGCCCGGTAGGCAGTCAGGCGGATTGCCTACCAGCGGCGTTTTTCCCGTCCGCCGGGGTCCCCTGCCGTCTTAATGTGGAGGGGGGAAAGTCATGCAGGCGGTGACTTTTGGTGGCTGGATCGCCACCGCCATATGGGCGGTGGTGATCCACCCACTATACTAATCACCCCATAAGTGTGCTAGGACCCTTGTGATTCTGGGCAGACTCAGCAGAGAAAGTACTTAACTGATTGGTAGGTGTTAAGGTTTGCTTGCTAAAGGTTATGTCATCATCAGAGACTGGAGTCAGATTGTATGCTGAGGAATAAAGATGGAAAATCCGGAGCTCCGTTTGTGGCATATTGATTTGAATGCTCCCAGGCTGAGGAGGACGCTAGAACTGCAACCCTTTGGCACTTCAGCCACCTTACCACATTGGACAGGTCTTCCGCAACTGACATCTCTGGCCCTCTACCAATGAGTAAGCTGTCTGCAAGACTGCTTCACTGGTAACATACTACATTAGGTTACCCATACATAAACAAGCTGTTATTGAACAAATTTTATGACCCTTAAGAGAATATACAGATGTATTAATCGTATGGGGTCCAAAATATCGTGATATGGAAATATCGTCAGCACGAATATCGCTGTCAAAAATATCGATATTAAAGTAAGTAATATTGATTTCTAAAGTATCGAAGTCATTAATATGGTTTGCAAAAATATAGTTAAAAATATTGTTCTTTGATCATTATGTAATTTAGTATATAGTTTAAATGTATATGATGTACATTTCTGGGATAATTATTGTTTATGTTTTTAGTATATTTTTTTAATTTTTATTAGTTATTAAAATTAATGTATTAATTGTTGTGATTTTTAGTACCAAAGCGGATTTATAGAGGTATAGGGTGGGAAGTAATTTAATTGTAATACATTAATGATTATTTTGTATTCAATATATTTTATTTAATTGACATTTAATTATGGTAATAGTGTTATTAATGTTTTTTAATGTAACTTTTATGTGCGAGTTGATAATTATGTTAATTGTGTATTTTCTTTTTTTAGGTGTGGGTTGTGAGGTTTGTAGGGGTAAAGGGTGGGAAGTCATTTATTTTTAATAAATTATTATTTTGTAGTGAATTAATCATTCCTTGATTGTTAATTGTAGTTTTTTTAGGTGCAGCTTGTGTGATTCATAGGCAAAAAGGGTGGGAAGTAATGGTTTTTTAACTTCATTAATAATTAGTTGCTAATTAATGTTAATTAATTAATTGATAATTATGTTAATTTTGTATTTATTAATTTTTATGTGTGGGCTGTGGGGTTTATAGGGGTAAAGGAGAGAGGGAAGTAAATTATTTTTAATTAATTATTAACTTGTAGTTCATTAATAATTAATTAATTGATAATTAATTATGTTAATTGTGTAATAGAATTGGTGTGGGTTGTGGTGTTTGCGGGGCTATAGGGGTGAAGGGTGAGAAATTAATTAATATTAATAAATTAATATTAAGGACCTAATTATGATGTCGGCGATTACAATGTGACTGTGCATGGTGCTGTTGCATACTCCCATTTGTCTATGGGAGCTTGTGCTGTGTCTGTAAACCGGCTGTAGGACAAGCTCCCATAGACAAATGGGAGAATCTGTCCATCCTGCACCGCGTGGCAGGCACCTCAGGGTGCCTGCCACACTGTGCAGGGATTAACAGGGATGGCACCTTAGGTGCCCCCTCGGCCCCCAACTGGAGTCCGCAGGGTGAAGGGGGCCCTGCTAGGGGTTCCAAGTGTTACAATCCAACAGGCTTTCCATGTCAGAAAGCCCGACATGGAAAGCCTGTCGTAAACCGACAACATAATTCCTACAGCGGAAAGGGCATCTATAGGGATTACGGGCAGGACTCTTGTGCCTGTTGGAATCCAGCCAGAATGACCGGCCAGTTTGATTTTCGAGAGCCTACATCAAAACTGAAACTGCAATGAGACTCGGAAAGCCTCAGACCTGCAGTCAGAGGCTTTCCAACTCTCATCGTAATTAGGCCCTTCGTTTTTAATTAATAATATTTGTTTAATTGATAATTGTGTTAATTGTGCAATTATTTTAAAAAAAAAGATTTTAGATGTGGGTTGTGGGTTTTGTAGGGTATGGGGAGTAAATACATTTTAAAATAATTTTAAGTGATTAATAAGTAATTGTTACATTAATGTTAATTATTAAATTGAAACCTATTTATGTTAATTGTCTAAATAATTTTCTGTTAAAATTTTACAAGTGTGTTGTGTGTTTTTTGGGGGTATATTGTGTAAAGTAAATTAATTCTAATTAATGGATAATTAATATTTAAATAATGATAATTAGTTTGTAGATAAATGTGTATGTTAATAGTGTAAATGTTTTGCTTTTTAAAGTTAAGTTTTAGGTGCGGGTTTTGAGATTTGTGGGGGTCATAGAATGGGAAGTAACAATATTAAAATTATGTTATGGTATGTACTAAATTTAATTTGTTTACTTTTTAAATTTAATTAGAATGTTTTTTTTTTTAAAGGCTTAGGGGCCGATTACGGTGCTGCCCGTAAAGTTTCCAACCGATGGTGTGAGCATTCGGTCCGCATCGTAATGGGCCACTCGGTTTACTTTCTGACCACCTACTTATGATCTAGGCGGTCGGAAAGTAAACTGGCCGGTCATTCCTCTAGCCTGTTGGCAAGTTGGAAGCCAGACAATCTCAAGGGCGGGCCTTTACGATGCATGGTTTCCAGCATGGTTTCCTTGCCAGCCTGTCCGACATGGAAACCTTCTCGGTAAACATGCTTGGGGGCCCCCAGCAGGGGCCCCTTGTGCTTGCAACCTCTGGGTTGAGGGTCGAGGGGGCCCCTGTTGATCCCTGCAGCCCTGGGCAGGCACGGGGTGCAGGGATGAACTGCACCTCTCATTTCCCTATAGGAGCATGTAGTATGGCCGGTTTACGGCCGTAATGCATGCTCCTATAGGGAAATGCAGGAATGCGACCAAACAGTATTCGGTCGCATCCTAATTAGGTAGTCGGGACCGCCAACAAGAGGTCGGTCGGTGTCACAATTCCGCCCATTATCAAAATCGTCCCCTTTATGTTATTGGTATATGTGTGTATATATATATATATTTGTTTTTGTTTTGGTTTCTTATATTTTTATATTAGTTATTCATTGTTTTTAAGTAGAAGTCTGTAAATATATATTAATTATTATATATGTGTGTTTAACTTTTTCTAATTAAGTTTATTTGTCATAGTTGTTAAAATATATATTAAATCTATTTTATTTTTTTTAATTAATGTTATGATGTAATATGTTTTATATTTATTATAATAATTTATATATATTTAATAACAATATGTAATACAATGTTGTTTATTACATCAAATTTATTTTCTATATTTTTGTACTTGTAAGTATAGGATGACAATTTTTTGGACATCGATATTTTGGTAACAATATTTTGGTATGGGAATATTTTGAGGGTCACTATTCGGTCAGTGAACCTTCGTACAGGGGATTCTGGTGTACTCTCTAGAGGTTGTGTGTAAACTTGTTGCAGTATGTTGCATGTTGCACAACATCACCATGCAATAGGGTTTACATATAGCTGTTGGCCATAATGTGAGCAACAAGCATGTCATGCTGTGCTGTAGTAAAAAATAATTTACCAATTCATTTTATTTCACATTCAAACAATTTGGGCCTGATTTGGATGTCGGAAGGAGCTCCCTGCTCTACATCCTGGGGTTTCTCTCTGACTGAAGTATTTTGATTAAGGCAGTTGGAGGGAAACCTGCAGGGGGATTCCGCTTCCATGAGCCTGTTGAAACAGGAGCGGAATAGCAATCGCTTCAATGACGGTGGAGCCAGGCTCGCCTTCCCTGTCGGGGTTACGATGTTGGGTTCTGACAGCCAATTCATGCTGACCTTTCGAACATGAAATGGCTGTCAGAAACTGACTTTGGGGGACCCTAGCAAGCCCCCTTCCTCCCTGGCCCTCCACTATGGGGCCTGCCTTAACATCCTTGCACTGTGTGGCAAGCATCGCATGGTGCCTGCCACATGGTGCAAGGATGTTTTTAAACCTCAATTTCTCAATGGAAGTTTGTGCTGCAGGTCGTTACCACCCACCGCACAAGGTTCCATTGAAAAATTGAGGTTTGCAACCACCCTATGGGCGGTCACATCGTAACAGAGCAGTCAGAACCGCTGACCTAAGGTCAGACGGTTCCTTTTCCGCAATGTTGTCGGCCCAACATAGCAATAAGGCCCTAAGTATTAAAAATATGTACGTTGAAGCTCTTACATAGTACTCTCATGCTTTACGACATACATACTCAAAAAATATTTATGACACATAAATGACATACACAAACAATGCCAGGTACATTGTTTGGGATTCTTTAAATTCATTTTGTTTTCTCTACATGCAGCAATGGCCCTCCTGTGTGCAGAGGTTTGTTCTACACATACAGCAAGTTCCTTGTTAGAAGCTCCACACTACATGCAGACATCTCGACCCCACATGAAGTTTAGATATCTCCGCAGTCGGGCAGGAGATCTCTTCCTACTGCAACAAATAGGAAATTCCATGCAAAAAGAGGAAGTCAGGCATTTTTTGGTCTTTTTGAGCCATGCTTTCACAAAGGCATCTTGAAACCCCCAACATGGCCACGGACAAGATGAGAGCTTCCTCCTTTTCACTGATAAGGAATTAAAGGTTATGTTTTCTTGGTGGGGAACGTCCATCAAAGATACCCTTAGCTTTATATAGATCCTGAGATCTAACAGAGAAATGCAGTAATGGCCTTAATTTGGAGCAACATTATAAAACAAAGTAGTGCAGTGGATGTCCACATTCCTGAGCGGTTGCCAGGTAGAGGTGAGGTGACTTACCTAGTAATTACGGGTGAGACATTACTTTTTACTTTCTTTGGTTGTTTCTTATTTTATGAGTGACACAGAACTATACATTAATTATACCCATGATAATGACATTAACAAATGTTGCTTGTTTGTTTATAGGTAATTTTCTCCAAGAAACAGGCACATTAAGCCAAAAATTGTCTGTCCCTGTATCCTTTTACGTTCACACTTTTCACTTTCTTTCGCAACAGCATCACAGGTTCTGAAGAAAGCCGAGCCTCCTTTCAGGCATAATGGCTGAAACATGTTGACAAAATAAGTTTCCACCATTGTGGTTTGTAATTTATACCGCTGGTGCACTGCTTTTTTATTCCTGGCGAAGAACACCTCACAATAAAGGTTTTTTGGATGTTATTGAGCTAGTTTTAATCACATTTCCTCACTTTTGCATTATTTTGTGCTGCGCCCTCATTCACACGATTAGCTCATAATTTGTGGATTTAGTATATCCTACTCCATCAATAAAACATCCCTGAGCTCCTCCCTTTCAGAAAGGGGTTTGTAGCCCCCAGAGGAACTAGGTTTTTCCTCTGGGAGGAGAATCCCAAATGAAGGAGCATGTCACCTTCGGGTGAGTGAGGGATTTCGTCCTGAAAAAGGAAATGCCCAAAAATGAGGCCTTTTGGGCGTAGTTACGAGTTCTGTTTCACCACCTTATTATCTTTTTCTACTGGACGGATTAGTTGGTAGTGGTCTTTCCACACTCTTATGTGTAGATCTCAGGATTACTTGATGTTATTGGTTATATGATTGGGGAATAAATCCTGTGCGGTCTTTAAACTCTCCCTAGAACCCTCCGGCTCTGAACCTTTTATTGTTGATATAAACAGTGGTTCCCTGGCAGAGCCGGTGGTCCTAATGTAGTCCGACTTCCTGAGTCACAATCGGGCAGTCGGACTGCCCGTGTGGCGGTGGATGGTTCTGCCACAGCCATGCCACCATGAGCCTTGTGATCCAAGGACCACCAGACTCGTAATCTCGCCCTTCGATAGGCAATGTGTTGAAGATGTTACAACCATTTAATCACAACCACTTTTCAACCATTTAATCACACCATAATTAAAAAAAAACTCTTTGACCATATCTTTACCCTTCTTTGAATGCTTGATTACAAGAACTTTCAAGAAATTATCATTCAATACTATTTGGAACTTCTTAAGAAATGTATATATAAATATCAGGTTCATACATGTTTACTAAAGGTGTCACAATGTCAGTACTTGTATTTAGGGATATAATATCTCTTTTACATAAAGTACATTTGATATTTAGTATTGAACATATTAATTAAGAATGTCTCTTTTTTTCACCTTCCTTTTCTGCGAACTGGGCTGTCTAAAGGTCATTAGAGCAGGATCGAGGACAAAGAAGATGCTTCTCAACTGCAAGACCACCACAGCAATTATCTATCACCAGCAAGGAGGAGTAAAACCTGCACAAGTAAGGGTGGTGTGCCTACCTGGAGATAAACACGATTTGTCACAAAAAGACTCAAGGTGGAGGTAGTGGAGCCAGCTTTAGGCACAGGGATGTGGACACCATTGGGAAGTGCTCTCTCAGGTTCTTCAGAACTTCGTTGGAGAGATCCAATTGTTCTGAGAGACATTCATTATACAGCTCCAATTTGTTTCTGGCCTCATGACCTTCTTGATAGCAAGCCTCTTGTTGTGTCTGCCTCCTCAACTGGCCCAACAACCTGCTTTTTCATCTCAGTTCATCTGATATTTCTGTTTTCCCCACTGCTCCTGTGTTTCTTTTTTCGTGTGGGGTGTCAGGTCCTGCCACTCTCAGTCATTTAATATTGAGGGGTGGAGGAGGACATTACTATCATTGTAGTGAAATGTGGAAATGACAAAGGCCAAGAAAATATGCCCCAAAAGTCAGAAACATGACTTATACACCTCCACTGGCTCGAGGGAATTACTTTATTTTAGCTTAGGACAGTGAAATTTGTTTGGGAACTTTGATTTTTGGCACACAATTGAGCATTCATTTTATGGGATGATTATTGTTGAATCCTTATTAATCCCCTTTATATATGGACTTCTCCATTTATGTTTTTGAAAAAATAAATATTTACTTATATAAAAGACGCTTTCAATAGCATAATGTGATTTTGAAATGCAATACACTTTGAATGCCCACAAATAAGAGAATGTAAATAACACTTTCTTATGTAGTAGCTCCAACATTAAATATTCAACACAGATGAAGGATAGACAAAATGGTTTAACAAAAAAGGCATACAGTATTTTATTTTTCAAAAGGGCTTTAGAGAGTGTATTAGCAATAGAGTTGAGACATGTCATGAAACAAAATCATTTTTGTTGTGGTTTACCCTACACCTCTACTCACGCAGTGTTGGTGGTATGATTGTTTTAGAGTGTGCTTGTTTTATGGATGGCTGAGTTGATGTTGATTGAGTTTGTGGTGTTGGAGTTTGAGGTGGGGAGGTGAATTGGTACAGGTGGGTGTGGCAGAGGTGTGAGGTGGGCTGGTCATGTGTCCCTCCTACGTTGAGGTGCCTCCATAGAATCTTGTGCATACATTGCCCTTTAAGAGAGACTTTGGCAATATTTTGATTATCGCCGCTGTCACCTTCATGGCCACAGCATTCACAAATTTTTGTTTGTTCGAAAATATGATCCTCCTAAAGGGTAGCATTAGACTATTCCAACTCCGTCACCATCTGGCCGTCTGACAAGGCCAGAAAGTTGTGCAGCACAAATAAAAGTGCCCTCTAGGCAATTGTGGGAGTAGAATGGTGAATGGGGGTTACCTGTTCCTCACTAGGGGGTTCTCTTCTTCAAATGAATGAGAAAAGACCAAGGATGCACTTTCATGTGAGGTGTGTGTAGGAGGCTGAACTGAGGTACCTGTTAGTGGAGGTCTATGCAGAAATTAGTTGTTTATTAGGCTGCTTAGCTAATAGCCTAGGGCCTGGCAATCCTCAGAAGTGATCTTGAAGGAAGACTGCAACCTGACTATTAAGTGGCCTTCTTGGAGATGCTCTGTTTGGGGGCAACAGTGTCCTCATACTTGTCCCCGTTCACTGATTCCTCAAATGGTTAATGATCCTCCTCCTATTCTTCAGAAACTGTGGTGGCCACTGAGAAAGTTGCTTGGAAGAGGATTGGATTCTCTCCTTGGATTGGCAGCCATCCTACGCTTGTAGATGATTCAGCATCATCGTTCAGTGCAATGTCACCAGTACCTGCAAGAAAATGCAAATAGCTGAGGTACATCAAATTGAGATTTGTTTCTAAAATTCTAAGTGATACTTCTGAAAAAAAAAATAATGCTATTACCATGTGAATGTAAAGAAACATCTGAAATTAAGGGTTGGTCCATGCCTGGAATAATTATATCTTGGCAATGTCAACCTACTAGCTCAAGCACATATGTTTGGTTTCTTGGATACACCCCATAAAGGTCAACTTCCGAACTTGTGTCCTGGTAGTTGGTGTAAACAGTGTATCTCCTGAACCAATCTCTATAGAGATAAGAGTTATATTTAATGTCTATTGTTAAACTAAAGAAGTAATCATGGCCACAAATGCTGACACATTAATGATGCATATATGAAAGGAAAACAATTAACACCAATAAAAACATTTTATATAATAAAAATTTTGATTAATGTGTTTTTGAAAGGACTAATGACTGGATACAGAAGTGAAAATCAATTTCCCAGCTATAACAGATGGTAGATGGCCTAAATGCTGCTGATCAAAAAATGTATCAAAAAATATAGATCGAGCACAACGTGATCGGTCAACTAAAAGTTTATGAATTGCCTGTGCTCCTGGGTATCACTCCCCTTTCAGGAGTGTCAATTAACTCCAATTTGTAGCAGATCCTAACACTAGGTCTGTCTCACTGGGCACTAAAGTTCTGCTGTGTCTCCAGCTCCAAATGAATAAATGCGCAAGATAAGCTTCAAGATTTCTTTGGATTTTATTTGTTAATCCTTTAGTTCGTGATTAAATGTTGCATTCACATTTATCTTCTGTTTCATTTCGAATTCTTCATATTTCGATAAACGTTACATATCCCATATCCCGATGTATTTCGGCCCCATGCGCCTTTCTCAAGGGACCAATCTGAAAAAATAACGATAATATGTGTATCACTAGTACAGTCTGTGTTGCCACCATTAAGCGCAGTCACGCGCTTCCTACTGTTAATGTTACGGGTATGCGCGTCTGTATGTAGGTCCTGTGCAACTCTCCCCTCTGTTACTGTAATTATGTGTTGGTTTTACATGGTTCACATACAGTTTATTCATTCCTTATATGTGTGTTTAAAACTACTCTTAACCCGTGTATCTGTCCCTAACGTATGTGTTGTGGTTAGAACCCCTCTCTGTATGACAAACTCAGACTCCTCTCACTTAGGGTGCTACGTTTGACGAATTAGCTATCTCTTGTAGAATACATTTTAACATGCAGTTACGGGTGCCGCTAGTTGATTTACTTCGCGTGTGTACATGCTGACGCTGTAGGCACTATTAATGTTAGCGTACCAAGCCCGTGTCCTAGATCTTACCGGTGTCTGTGCAGACAGAGTTCCGCCAATCTCCGCGTAAGGGTTCAGTTCATATGTCGTGCCGACGTCTCTACGTGACGGGGAGCCTGTCTCTCTTAAAGAGATATCGGCTCGTGCGTAAGGGGTGGGTGTGTGCTGTTGAGGGTGGGACCCGCAATTGATGCTGGGATATTAAGTGTAATGAAAACTGCCGTGCTACGTGTCCAATCATGATGCAAGTGTGTGTTACTTAAATATGGTCGCGCCCTTGCCAGCGTGGGTACAATGTTCGAAATGATGTACAGATAACATTATTTACAGATAACACATAAATTTAATACGTTCATTCAACCCTATGGGTTTCATAGTTCCTAAAAAATATATCCAGTGGTTCTCTCTTTTTAACAAAGTGTTCTTATTGTCAGTTCCCTCTCTTTTGTTCACAACCTCTAAAATGCATGCCTTCAGCTGGTCGATGCGATGTTGAGCTTCCACCAAATGTGTGGCTATAGTCGATTTCATCATTTTGGTGCGTATATTGCTTTTATGCTCATTAAGTCTTATTTTCAATTTCCTCTCTGTTTGGCCGACATATCCTTTTCCGCATGGACTACTCAATAGTTATATTATGTTGGTCGTATCGCATGTTCAATTGACCTTCACGTTGATCTGCGTACCTGTGATTGGGTGAGGGATGCTATTACCTTTGGTGATGTTAGCACAGTCATGGCAATTTTGGCATGGTTGTGTTCCTTTGTATCTCATTTGTAATGTAGTAGTTTTGGAAGGTTTGAGAAGTTGTCCTATGTTTTTTGACCTTGTGTGAGCGAATATCGGTTCATTGGCAAAAGCTCCTTTGAAATCTGGCTCTGCTTTCAATATCGACCAGTGTTTCTTTATAATTCTATTGATATGATAACTGGCTGTAGAATACTTACTGACGCAAATGATCCTTGATTCTGAGGTCTTGGATTTGGTTTTCAGGAGATCTTCCCTGGTTACATTTTCAATTCTCTGTACAGCTTGTTGTAGAACTGTTTGAGGGTACCCTCTTTTGGTGAATCTTGTGACCATTGAATTTATTTGTGTTTCCGCTTGTTGTGGTTCCGAGACTACTCTTTTCACCCTCATAAGTCGTGAGTAGGGTAAGTGTCTCTTTAAAGATGGAGGATGGTAACTATCGTACCGTAATAAATTGTTTCGGTCTGTGGCTTTCCTAAATAGGTTTGTGGTGAATCTTGTGCTCTGTTTAGTTATTTCCACATCCAAAAAATGTATCGTATCGTCTTTGATGTCCCATGTGAATTGAATCCTTTCATTGATAGAGTTCAATTTGGTGATTTCTCTTGTTAGTAACTCTTTTGATCCTTCCCATGCTATCAAGATGTCGTCTATGAATCTGACATATAAGCGAATGTGTTTGAACCACTCTGCTTTCTGTAGAATGTTTGTTTCTCCAAATTCTCTCATGAATATGTTTGCGTAGGTTGGAGCCGCACAATTACCCATCGATGTACCACTTTTTGCAAGTACCATTCGTCTTGGTATGTAAAATAGCTGTGCATTAGGGTGAACTCCAGGAGTTCCATCAGGAACACTTGCATGTCTTGGTTGTACTCGCTCTCCAATAATGCCTTTTCTGTTGCTTCTATGCCTAAATGGTGAGGTATTGAAGTGTAAAGTGCTTTTACATCGATGGTGGCCATGATAATCTGTTGTTCGTTAGTGAATTTGATGGTAGATAATTTATTGAGAAAGTCTGTGGTGTCTTTGATGTACGACTTTGCTTGTGTAGCATGTGGTTGTAAGTATTTATCCCAAAATTTGCCTACTGGCTCGTGGATGCTGTTTCTGGTCGAGACGATAGGTCTACATGGGGGTAGTTTGGGATCTTTATGCACTTTGGGCACCATATAAAAAATTGGGCTTACAGGGTGTTCTTGAGTCAGATACTTTATGACCTTCTCTTGTATCACTCCCCTTTTGGTGGCATTTTTTAAGATCTGTTGTAATGTGTTTTGTATTGCTTGGGTGGGATTAAACTGAAGTTTCATGTATAGATCTCCATCCTCCAGATGTTCCTTGACTTGTGCTTCATAGTAAGTGTGATCTAGTATTACTAGAGCTCCCCCTTTGTCTGCCTTCTGGCACACTATTTTCTCATCTTGGCTAATGGATTTGATGATGCTATGTTCCTTGGTAGTCATGTTTTCATGTTTTCTCTTTTTTGTGAACTTCAATTGATGAATGTCTTGCTTGCGTAATAATTCAAACAGGTCTATCGCTTTGTGACTCACCGGAGCCATGTAGGTACTGCGTGTTTTCAATCCTTTCAACTGGTCCTCTTCCTCTTGCCTCCTATCGGTAACAATGTTATCAAAGAAATTTCTAAGTCTTAATTTCCTGGTTAATTTAAACAGGCTGATGTCCAGTTCCAGTATATCGGTATGTGTTGTGGGGACATATGATGTGCCTCTCTGTAGTGTTTCAACTTGAATTTTATTAAGGGGTCTTTGAGATATATTTAGGACCAAGTTATCCGCTCCTAATTCCAGGGGTTTCATTTTTTCTTCCTGGCGGTGATTGTCCTGGTTTGTGGTGGGTCCTTTTCCTTTTATTTTGCCTTTTCCCCTCCGGGGTGTTCTCTTTCTTCCTGGCCTCTTTCTAAAAAAGGCACACCAGTTGATGTGGTTGGTGTTTCACTGGCCCTTTGGATATTTGTTGGGTGTCCTCCTTGATGAGTTGATGTGTCACTCCCTGTGGAAGAAGTATCCGTTTGTGATGTGTATGTTTTATTCTTGCGACCTACCTCATTAATATTCATGAGGTAGGTAATTTGCAATCCCTTTGTAATCGGAAAAGGTGTTCAACACACTTTCATGCATGCCGTTTTGTGATTTTATAATTGCAAATTGCAAGTATTCGCAATTAGGGAATCGCATAACGGTTGCTTCATGCATCTGGCCCATAGTCCCTGATGTCTTACCTACACTCCTCATAGTACTTCAGCGAGGTATAATACCAGAAGTAGGCACACATCCAGGGTGTAGATTTACAGTCCCTTATATCTTACTTACACTCTTTATGGAACTTTAAGAATAGTCAAATTTTCCTGGCTCGGCTCATGATCAGATTCACGACCTTTGTCCCTCTTACTAGGCCATGTTGTTTGTTTACTCAGCTGTCTAGCAGGAGGATAAAAGGTCTCCCACACAATAGGGTCATTAACTGTCCATGACCCAGATCAGGTGTAAGAAAGGGGAAAGGAAGACATTTCCATCTTTTAATTATCTTTTCACTATGCTCCTGGCCTGTACCTTGGTTTGGACAGCCCAGGCCCACAGAGACAAAGGAGGAGAGACAGACCTCTGGAGCCAACACAAGGGGAAACATTGTTTACAACACATGCGATACAGCGCATGCCATTACAACGCAAGTCGTTACAACGACGCGTTGTTACATCTCATGCTATTACAGCGCAAGTCGTTACAACAACATCCTGTGAGGGTAGAAGGTGCTGGATTTTCAATCTAACACCTTCCCTACTATTGCACGCACTGGAGTTGGAATAGCAAATTATACTACTCCAAACTTCAGCGCCCCCCTACAGCAACTCTTTGTAACTACTTGAGTTATAAAAGCATGCGATGTAACAACGTGTTGTTGTAACGACTTGTGTTGTAATGGCATGCGTAGAAAATGCATGCGTTGCAACAAGTGCTATTCAACACAAGTGCGGGGTTGCTTTTGAAGTTTTGATGGGAAGGGATCAGGCAGCTTCGTCAGCTAAGGGGTGGATCTGAGGGACTCAGGGGAATTCTTTCCACAGACAACTTGAAGTTGTCATATTAGATTGTCCCAGAGTTGTGTGTAGGAGTGTAAACACCGGGGTGGAGTAAAGATGGAGCAGACTAGGATAGGCTTGGGGTGCCTGGTTACTAGAACTCTCCACTCCCACTTGAAAACCTCTGCACAAGAGAGAGACAGATGAGAAGACAATGGACCTGACAGCGACAATGATGACAGAATGCCCAGTTGGAAGGAGAAGCCACCTGAAGCAGAACCCCAGGACTAGAATAGGTCTCTCCAGGGCCATAGTTGCTGGTCCCCTAATGCACCCTGAGGAACATTTGGTGGAATAGACCAGCTTGGGGACTCTTGCAAACTTGTCCTTGACTCTACTGACACACAGGTACCCTTCAAAATGCTCGGAGGCCATGAAACCTGGGAAGTGTGGCAGGGAGAGGGTTATGTTGTCTAGCTGTGGAGGGGCTGTGGACAATGCCCCCCAAGCAGGAGGAATGCAAAAAGAATAATTGATGGAAAGCATGCACAACAATGTCAGACATTCGCCCCAGTACATATATCTGGGCCTAAATCTATCGTTTTTATTGCTCATCAGGCTATTCCAGTTTGGACCCAGCCATATGCAAATCAGTCTTGACCCTGCACCCAATGGGACAGTCCAGCCCGAACTGCCAGGCCAGGTCCCCCCTGGACTGGAAACAAGCATCCTAGGACCGGTTTCGGGCTTTCAGCCCTCATCAGCCAGGATAGCTTGACTCCAGTGGCATGGACAGCAAGGGACCCACGTCAGGGCATACCTGTCCCACTCGGGGTTACAAATGCAAAAACAACAATTGATGGATAGAATGCAGAACAATGTCATACATTCAACCCAGTACAGAGATATGGGCCTAAATCCATCGTTTTTTAGCTCACCATGGCATTCCTGTTTGGACCAAGCCGTATGCAAATCAGTCTTGACCCTGCGCCCAATGGGAACAGTCCAGCCCGAACAGCCAGTTCCTCCCTGAACTGGAAACAAGCATCCTAGGACCAGTTTTGGGCTTTCAGCCCTCATCAGCCAGTATAGCTTGACTCCAGTGGCATAAAGAGCACGGGACCCACGTCTGGGCATACCCGTCCCCCTTGGGGTGACAAATGCAAAAAGAACAATTGATGGACAGAATGCATAATAATGTCATACATTCACCCCAGTACAGAGATCTGGGCCTCAATCCATCGTTTTTTTGCTCATCATGCCATTCCAGTTTGGACCCAGCCATATGCAAATCAGTCTTGACCCTGCGCCCAATGGGAACAGTCCAGCCCAAACTGCCAGACCAGGTCCTCCCTGGACTGAAAACAACCATCCTAGGACCGGTTTCAGGCTTGCAGCCCTCATCAGTCAGGACAGCTTGACTCCAGTGGTATGGAGAGCACGGGACCCACGTCTGGGCATACCAGTCCCATTCGGGGTGACAAATGCAAAAAGAACAATTGATGGACAGAATGAGGAACAATGTCATACATTCACCCCAGTACAGAGATCTGGGCCTAAATCCATAGGTTTTTTGCTCACCATGCCATTCCAGTTTGGACCCAGCCATATGTAAATCAGTCTTGACCCTGCGCCCAATGGGAACAGTCCAGCCCGAACTGCCAGGCCAGGTCCTCCCTGGACTGGAAACAAGCATCCTAAGACCGGGATAGCTTGACTCCAGTGGCATGGACAGCACGGGACTCATGTCTGGGCATACCCCTCCCACTCTGGGTGACAAATGCAAAACCAGGGGTGGCATGGTGAGCAAAAGAACAATGGATTTAACCCAGAGTTCTTGACAGGGGGTGAATGTATGATTTATTCAGCATTCTGTCCATCAGCTTAGCATTTTTCACCCTAAGTGGGATGGGTATGCCCAGACGTGGGTCCCTTGCTCACTGTGCCACTGGATTCAAGTTAGCCTGTCTGATGAAGTGTAATACCCAGAAACCGACCCAGGATGCTTGTTTCCGGTCCAGGGAGGACCTGGCTTGGCAGTTCGGAATGGACTGTTACCATGAGGCACAGTCAAGACTGATTTGCATAAGGCTGGGTCTAAACTGCGGTGGCATGGTGAGCAAAAGAACAATGGATTTAACCCAGATCTCTTGGCTGGGGGTGAAAGTATGATTTATTCAGCATTCCGTCCATCATTTGTTTGCATAGCACTTTTCACACTAAGTCGGTTGGGTATGCCCAGATGTGGGTCCCTTGCTCACTGTGCCACTGGATTCAAGTGAGCCTGGCTGATGAAGGGTAATACCCAGAAACCGGTCCCAGGATGCATGTTTCCAGTCCAGGGAGGACCTGGCTTGGCAGTTCCGTCTGGACTGTTCCCATGAGGCACAGGGTCTAGACTGATTTGCAGATGGCTGGGTCGAAATTGCGTTGGCATGGTGAGCAAAAAACTGATGGATTTAACCCAGATCTCTTGACTGGGGGTGAATGTATGATTTATTCAGCATTCCGTCCATCATTTGTTTGCGTAGCACTTTTCACCCTAAGTGGGATGGATGTGCCCAGACATGGGCCACTTGCTCCTGTGCCACTGGATTCAAGTTAGTCTGGCTGATGAAGAGTAATACCCAGAAATTGGTCCCAGGATGCATGTTTCCAGTCCAGGGAGGACCTGGCTTGGCAGTTCCGTCTGGACTGTTCCCATGAAGCACAGGGTCAAGACTGATTTGCATATGGCTGGGTCTAAACTGGGGTGGCATGGTGAGCAAAAGAACAATGGATTTAACCCAGATCTCTTGACTGGGGGTGAATGTATGATTTATTCAGCATTCCGTCCATCATTTGTTTGTGTAGCACCCTAGCAGGAGGAAGCGCAAGGAGCCCGACAGAGGACAGATCTGGCTTAGGTATCAATATAAAAAAGAGGAAGAAACCCTGTACCCCCAAGGAACTAGGGTATACAAGCAAATAATCTAAAAAGTGTTCCTAAGGCATTATTTATAAAAAATCAAAACAGGAGTATGGGCATACAAATTTCTACTGGCAAGAAATGCTAAGTGAAAGAAGATGCAAAAATCATTCAAATGTAATGATTGGATTACTCATATAAAAAAATTATCATATGACAATTCCTACTGGTGACAAGGTGTTACATGTGGTGCCGCAGTGCAAGTGAAGTGAAGTGAAATACTGTGACTTAATATGTGCAGCGCACATAACACAGGGATAAAAGCTCATTCAACAGGACAAAATTGCAATATACGAGAATATAAAATCACATCATAGCATAGATTTTGGTCCTTTCAAGAAACAAACATGAGGTTGAGATGTATTAATCAACGTTTGACTCTAAAAGACAGAATTTTGGTAGCATCTTCTTCCGGACAAATGTGCAACCTGAAAGAAATCAGGAACTGCCAAAGTTGAGAAAGTGGCTCAAAATCGAAAAACACATAAAAGCGTAACAGCTGGCAGCTCACCTGGCCTAGCTGGAGGCTATGTCTCATAATTAGTAGGGTAGAGTGGAAAATTTAGACAGCCTGTATCAAAGAGAGGATAAACAAGATGGACAAGAGTCATCATTGAATATGAAAGAAAATATGGAAAGAAAAGTGATAATTCAAAAAGAGAAACAACTTAATTCGATGTTCATCAGCAAACTCATGTCAGAATAATTCGTACAGGAGGGAGTGCCCCACTTGCCTATGGGAACACCCACTCGTATGTGTAGGTAAAATAACCATACAGACTACTGAAGCACCTGCAAGATTCAGGTGAGCAATGTTCAACCAAAACTGCTATGACGTGTGAAATGACTCTGTGCAGATGTAAAAAGTCGAGTAAGCCACAGTTTGCTTCAGAGCAACAACCAGCTAAGTGCAAATAAATGGCTATGTATGCTAACAAAGCAAACACAAGGAGATGATGGATGGAGTGCTTAAACTTTTCAAACACTCACCCCCATTCACAGATCTGGATTGAAAACATCATCGTTCTTTAGCTCACTTCGACACCCCAATTCAGACACAGCTAAATGCAGATCAGTCTTGACCTTGTGCTTCACGGGAACAGTCCAGCCTGAACTGCCAAGCCATGTCTTCCCTGGCCCAGAAACAAGCACCCTGGAACCTGTTTCAGGATAACACACCTCATCAGCCAATCTAGCTTAATTCCAGTGGCAAAGTGAGCAAGGGATCCACATCTGGGCATACCCTGCCAACTTAGGGCGAACAAAGCAAACACAAGGAGAAGATGGAAGAGTGCTGAAGCTTTTCAAACACTCACCCCCAGTCACAGATCTGGGTTGGGTCCATCATCGTTCTTTATCTCACTTCGCCACCCAAGTCCAGACACAGCTATATGCAAATCAGTCTTGACTCTGGGCCTCATGGGAACAGTCCAGTCTGAACTGACTTGCCATGTCTTCCCTGAACCAGAAACAATCATCCTGGGACTGGTTTTGGGGTAACACCCATCATTAGCTAGGCTAGCTTGATTTCAGTGGCAAAGTGAGCAAGGGACCCATGTCTTGGCATACCCTGCGAACTTAGGGCGAACAAAACAAACACAAGGAGATGATGGACGGAGTGCTGAACCTTTTCAAACACTCACCCCAGTCACAGATCTGGGTTGAATCCATCATCGTTCTTTAGCTCACTTCGCCACCCCAGTTCAGACACAGCTATATGCAAATCACTCTTGATCCTGTGCCTCATGGGAACAGTCCAGACCAAACTGCCAACCCATGTCGTCCATGGACCGGAAACAAGCATCCCAGGACCAGTTTCAGGATAACACCCCTCATCAGCCAATCTAGCTTGATTCCAGTGGCAAAGTGAGGAAGGGACCCTCGTCTAGTCATACACTGCCAACTTAGGGCGAACAAAGCAAACACAAGGAGATGATGGACAGAGTGCGGAAACTTTTCAAACACTCACCCCCAGTCACAGATCTGGGTTGAATCCATCATCATTCTTTAGCTCACTTCGCCACCCCAGTTCAGACACAGTTATATGTTGGTACAAAAAGGGGTGGTGATGGACGGAGCATCTGAACCAATCAAACACTCACACCCAGTCAACAGATCTGGGATTAATCCATCACCGTTCTTTAGCCCACTCTGTCACCCCAGTTCAGACACGGCCATATGCAAATCAGTCTGACCCTGTGCCTCATGGGAACAGTCCAGCCCGAACTGCCAGGCCATGCCTTCCCTGGACGGGAAACCAGCTTCCGAGGACCGGTTTCTGGCATTTCAGTCGTCTTCAGCCCGGCTTCCTTGAATACAGTGGCAAAGTGAGCAAGGGACTCACGTCTGAGCATACCCTGCCAATTTATGGCGAACAAAGTGGTACAAAAAGGGGTGGTGATGGACGGAGCATCTGAACCAATCAAACACTCACACCCAGTCAACAGATCTGGGATTAACCCATCACCGTTCTTTAGGCAAAGTGAGCAAGCCTGTGATGCAGCCCCGTTACAAATAAAAAGGGATAAAATTAACCAAGGCGTGTGAAAAGAAGAAACTCCTCAATTAACAGAAGCAACGGAGGAAGCCTTTCCACTTTCCTAAATTGACCAAAAAGAGACAATGAACCCATGGAAATAAGCGCTTTAGTGGTTGCAAAGTAAAATAAAAAACAATAATTCATGGGATGTACCTCACTGTGGAGTCATACCTTCAAATGCGTGTACTATTCGGTGGTGTTGCTAAACCTCCAAAAATAAACTCCTCTGTTAACAGGAGTAATGGGGAAGCATCAAACCTTTCCGCTTTCCTTAATCAACCAAAAAGAAACATTGAGCCCATCTAAATGCTCCTCACACATTCTCAGATCAGGCCAAAGTAGCACCATATAATCCCCCATGGGGGGGTTAATATTTGCTTATATCTATTGTGGTCGCCCCAGGATTGGCCGGGGCACTACAAACAGTTTTCATGCATGTTTGGAGGGGCTGCAGAAAGTGCAGCAGCTCTCCCAGCAAGTTTTTAAAAACTCTCCCAGTGGATTGAATTCCTGATCCAGTGAGAGGTTTGCATTGACTTTCAAAGCACTTCCTGAGCCTGTAGTTTTGCACATGGGGTTGGGAGTCCAGGGACCCCTATTAGTTGCTCTACCTCTGCAGCACCAGTGAATAAAAGGGAAAGAAAGCCTCTTGGATACATGTGACTCAATTCAATGCTTGACCCAGAATGGTAACATTAGACAATGCAAGGTTTAACAACATAATGAATACTATATTAACTGTTGGTACTGCCTCTATTGACTTCAATATCGGACCAATTATATAGGGCAAGTACGTTTTTTAACAAACAGAAACATTGTATGCATCTCCCCAATGCTATTGTAGGAAATGTAGAAAGGTGTCTGTTTGCTATAGTAAATGATAGTGACTTTTTAACTATACCTTCCTGACGTTAAGCATAATAAAATCACTACCATCTACCTGTCTACAGAGTTACTACTTTGCAGACAGTTTACTTTAACAAACCTAAAGTACTATAACAATAAAAAATAATTACATGGCAATTGACTTCTTCTCCATAGGAAAATGAATCTTTTTATTGTACTCACAGCACCACAAATGTAAGATAAATAGAAATAGTTATGAATTCGTGTTGCTTACCTTATAACCACAGGCAGCTATATTGGTATAGTTTAAAGGGCATTGTTGCTATAGAATTAGCTAATAGTAATGTTACTATTATAATAGTTTAGATGTAGTAAAAAAGACCTACATCCACTGCTATAGAAGGTAGCCTTTTTACCCTGCCTCTAGGGTTTTGGGCGTTCCAAAACCCCAATCTTCTACTTTGATGCAAGCAATAGGCTTTTTACATTATGTACCGTGCCACAGTAGCTATGGTCAAAGTTAACAAAACTCTCTCATGCCCAGTAGGGGTCTGCTCTTCTCCTCGGGGCTTTAAACAAAAAAACAACGCTGCTTGAAGCGGCCTATCCTCTCCTAGAGGGCTTCAAAAAATACTCCGCCGCATGTTGGGGGTTCCCCCACAGACCTTTTAAGTAAATGCTGCACTGCCTTTTGAGGGCTGGTCCTCCCCGAAGAACTTTACAAAATTATTGTGGGATAATAAATATTCCCAGGAAGATCTGTAAAATATGTTGTGGCCAATTTTTAGAAAGGTAACCAAAAACTGCTGTGTTAACCTCCAATTTAGGATGTTTATGGGACATGTGGTAACTCAAACTTAGATAATGCAACACAGTGCATGAACTGTATAACTTGGAAAAGGGCGGTGGATTGTTTTATATGAAAACTGTGGTTTTGGCAATGAAATTAATCCTCATTGCTGATGAATCCGAGCGCACAACACCACACACAGAAATGCAGTTCCCACTGCCCGCAGACACTAATCCGGCTTCCAATGAGCTGGGCAGATGCCAGATAAAATTCTATTTACACTTGTAAACAAATAACTAGATAAGTAGCTTTGTGGATAAAACTCTGAACATGTAATGGAGCATGGTGCCTGAAAAGAGGATGTTGCTGCTGCCGGCACCAACAGGGGGTGATGGTGGCTTCCCACTCTGAGGTATGTCATGCATTCACCCCTACCTAGAGCCAAGCATATATTTGCACTGTCAGGCTCTTAATAGATGTGTGAGGAAATTCCTGTTCATAGAAATAAAGGAGCAGATTTACAAGCCCCTTGCGCCACTTTTGCGCTGTGACGCAGCGGCAGCGTAAAGCTAGCGCCATGCTGTGGGGGATTCACGACGTGACGCATCTAGGGAATGCGTCACGTTGTAAAGCCCTGCGCCACATGAAACCTGTGTCAGGTTTCATGAGGGCGTTCCGGCGCAGGGAGGGGTGAGGTGGGGGGGGGGGGGGGGGGGGGGGTCCGTTGCTGGAACGCCTCAGAAAAGTGCCTGAGTGGAATCTACAAGATTTCACTCAGTAATGTTTCCAACCCCGCTGTGTCAAAACCTTGCGCCTGCTTGAAGCAGGCATAAGGTGTGACGCACCAAGTGGAAGATAGGCTGGGGTGGCACCGTCCTGGAGTTGTGTCGCTCCAGCCACACAACTCCAGCACTGCGCCAACCTTACACCGATCCTTGCGCCATGGCGCGCCGCATTGTAAATGGGGTGCATCAGTGATGGCGCAACAATGGCATTGCGTGTCGCAGGTTTCTTGACGCATTCCTGCTTATTTACAGGGATGCGCCAGGTAACATAAATCTGCCCCAAAGAGCGTGCACCTGCAATCCATCTGGGGACTGAGACAGGAAGTCATTTAGAGCTGACCCTGGGACTTCCTCATAACATTTTGACTAAAGTGAGTATTTACCAACTCGGAGTTCATATTGGTGTAGAATAATTGTTGCTTTCCATGTTTCTAGGTATCGCGCACCAGTAGTGCAACTCTAACGCATCTTGGGGCCTATTTACAAGAATTGTCACACAGTGCAGTGCAGCAAATCACCTTGCTGCACTGCACTGCACGACAGGTAGAGAGCAGGAATGTACCGTCTTTAAAAGAATACGCCGCATTCCTGCCTTTTCCCTAGCGCAGGAGTCGTTTTGTGTGCCTAGTGCCAATGCAGGCAGCCTTGCACTAAGGTGCAAGGGTGTCTGTGTTGCATGCAGGGTTGTTTTTGTGCAGGAAGGGGAACCTGCACCTATGCATTTTGACACAAACCCATATTTGCAGAGTCTTGCAAACGTGGTTTTGCACCAAAATGGTGCACATATCTGAGGCTGTTGAAACAAGGAGAACTATTTGTATTTCTCCTTGTTACTTCCTCATTGCATTCCGCTGCAAAGATACAAGTTGGAATGATCTTTAAAGAACAGTTTTTGTGCAGGACCTTACCACAGGCACACTTGTGACAGTAGGGTGTTTGCGTTGGCACGAGGCAGCCCAAAATGTGCCAATAGAAGAAAAGGACTGAACTGCACCATATCTTTGAAAATATGGTGCAGTTCTGCTCTTTCCCTTTCACGCAATGAAGTGCAGTTCAGCAACTTCCCTTGCTGTGGTGCGTTGCATGAAATCTTAGTAAAACTGGCCCAGCGTGCCTAGAGCTACGAGAGGAACATATCCCAGCCTTTGCTTCATATATAGTCCCTCAATAGCCTCCTCTTATTTGTTGATTTCTGTCCTTGGTTGCTGTGATGTATTTACCAGAGGTGGCAAGAGAGGGCTAGGGGCACCAAAGAGACAGGCTTTGCACCCCTGTACATTATGTCCCTGGACAGCTATAGAAAGCAACATACACATGTGGCAGATAAGGGCATTTGCCCAACAAAGACACACAGCTGTTTGTTCTTTTCTAGATGGTGCAAATAAAAGCTATAGGAATATGCTTACTTATTAGCTTTGGCACCGTTTACCCCAGCCACTAACTTTGCCAAGGCACCAGGCCTGAACGTCTTGCAAACACATGAATCATATTTCAGCCAACATCTGTGATATTTATAAAAAGACAATTCTACAACGCTCTCTACAATAAATAAGGACAACTCCATTAAATTAGGCTGAAAACATTACAGTAACAGAAAAATAAATCCAGTTGTGCAGACTGCTTTAGGGTGCCAGGATAAGTCCACACAACCGCAAAGAGAATATATGGCCTGAACTTCTGTGGTCCCATGCCAAACCTAATGTAGTCTTCAAAGAAAGAAAATGAGCAACTGAGAAAGCACCACTCCTCTAAACCACATGAAGTCTGGGTATACTTATATGTGTTCAGTGCCGGTGTCAGGGAAAAGTGGTGGGGCAGCGTAGGCACGGGGGGCTGACAATGACAATAACAACACGCCACAAAAATAATTTACCTGCAGTATTGCTGCCCTTCTGCTCTTATGGCTCCACTGCACCTGAGGCTCCCAGACATCCCTATGGCCAATCCAGACATTGCTCTCATGCTGATGGCAGCATGAGAGAAGCGCTGGGATTGGCCTGAGCGCCCTGGATTTGCACTCCTAAAGAGACTGGGAGACTCTGCATACTGTCTTTAACCCGGCAACGCAGCTCGGGTTGGAGACATCTCAGTGTGCATGTCAATTTGGCTGTCCTAAGACAGCCAGTGAAACCCACATCTGCACTTAGCAGCATTGCCCAACACTCCTCCTATGCCCATCATCACGATGGCCCCACCCTAAAGACTTATTTTACAGCTTTTGCAACTGCTGGTAGGGAGGGCGACGCTCCTCCCCCATAATGGAGGAACCGCCGCTGTATGTGTTTTCTGCAATGCAGCACTCAGCCTTTCCCTTTACTTTGATGACAGAGGCCCTCTCGGACGGAGGCTCCTCGATCATAGCTGGATCTCCACACCTGTAGAGGGATCTCCGCACTGCAGCTTCAAATTGCGGAGATACAGCTACAATTACGGAGCCTCTGCCCAGGGGCTTTTTGTGAATCAGAGCCTAAATATATATGCTGGCATAGATCTAGCCAAATTCAGGCAGCGTTTAAATCATTCCAGGGAAGAGTGTGCTGTCTTTTTATCTTACCCGCTAAGAGTACAGATATTGAAACATTCCGCTTTTTAAGACAATGTGTCACACAGATCAAATCACAGATATACACTTAGGGCCTGATTGAGAGTCTGGGGGTCTGAGGACCATCAGACTCATGGTGGTGTGGCAGTCTTGCAACTGCCACATTACGACCCTAGTGGTTGTGCTGCTCTGGGACCGCCGACTCTGCCACAAAATTGCCGTTCCCTGGTGGTTTCACTGCAGTCCACATGGGGTCTATATGCTTGGTGGGACTGCCAAGGTCCCGCCAAGCATATAACAATTTTCATCACTGCCACTGTTTTCATGGTGGTCTTCTCTCCATGAAAACAGTGGTGGTGAGAAAAGAAAGGGGGCCCTACAGGGTTTTTTTATGTGCCCCTCTCGCAAACCTCTTTTTTTGCAGGACATTGGGCATGTAGGCTACTGAGTCTCAATTGTGGGGTTGAGCTTCTTTACCACTGATGTTTCCAGGCCCATCCAACGATGGGTCTGCCAACTGGCCAAAATATTTCTGCTTGCACACTTCACTCTCAAGTTAGAGAGGGCAAGCAGTCACAGGCTTCTCAAAGATGTAGTGTGTGTGGCGCTAAAGTTTTTCATTGAACAATCTACCAGCCTTTAAATAAACTCAATATGCAGCCCAGTACTTGTTGTTTCAATAAATAAATTACCTTATCACACAGTTGTCCTAAATATTACACAATCCTAATAGACACACAAATGACAAGTATGGTTGTCCTATTATAATAAAATACAATATTAAAACTTAAGTGCAGTTGTCAGACCCACAGTCAGAAAAGCACTCAGGATCTTATTATGACTTTGAAGGTTCTACAGTGGACGGTTCAATGTACCATCTGCTGTAGGACTGCCAAAACCTTGGAGCCACTGCCCACCAGATTAGGAGTTAAATCCTGGTTTGGCAGGCGGTGCTGCGGCAGTCTAAGGTGGCAGTCAGTCCGGCTCATCGTAGAGCCTGACATGCAGACTGCAATTCTCAGAGCGCTGATTGCACCTTCCTGCATGGTGTGGCATGCATGCCACACTGTGCAGGTCCAATTTCTTTTAATCGTACCCTCTTTAATAGCAAGTGGCACACTATGAATGCTCCGTCACCTCTGGTACGAAGAACAGTTTTTCAGCCTGACTCCTGCTGGGCTGCAGCAAGCAGGTAGTACAAAGGTTTGAGAAGGTAGCTGGGCACAGGCCCCAGCCTTTAGTGCTTCTACCTCACCTTAGTCTGTTGAGCCATAGTGCAGGTCAAAAGGTAGACCTAGCCTCAGCAGTCTCTAATGGGGTGCAATTATGTGACCGCATCTGGGCTGTGGGCAGGTACAGAGCAAGACAAGCAAAACAGTTGGCTTACTTTAATCACAGAAGTCGTAGTCCCTATCCGAGCCCAAGGTACTCATGCAGTAACAGCCCTCATCCAGGCCCACAGCATTCAGAAACCTGCAATATTCATCCAGGCCTTCAGCAATTACACAGTTATATCTCCATCTTGGCCTTCTGCAATCACACATTTACAGCCCGGCTGGGCTCACGAAAATCACAGCATTGTGGTTACCACTGGGTGCCAGGTTGAGAGACTGGACGCCCTTAGGACACCCTAGGATACTCTCATGCAGTCTGCTTTCTCTAGCCACTAGGCATGTGATGGTCCTCTCTCCTCCTTAATATTCTTTATTCACGCAGGGTCAGGCAGACTTCTTTCCTCTTGTAGCTACCAGGCAGGCAAGCTTCTAGGGTCTTCAGGGCAGATCCTCAGATTTTCCAATAGAAAGTACCCATTTCAGGCAATTTTCTCTCACCTCCAGAAGATGGGCTATCAGGCAAGCAGCAGCCTTGGTTGCACAGCAGTTTTTTAGTCCTCTATGGAGTACTCTCTTCACTGGTCTTAACATTTTTTGAACTGGAACAAAGTGGGATGGTTCTAGACCCACCTTTGTATGCAGCTTCTAGATGAGCATCCACTGTCTTAGAGTGTAGAACCAATTTGGGGGGGTTCTCCTTTCGCGTGTCCTCCTCAAAATGCCCTGCAAACACAGGCTTTGTGTAGAGTGATCCTTCTCACAGCAGGTAGCAATAAGTCTGTCTCCAACATAAAGCACCCACAACAGAGTCAGAGAGAGGTGTTAGGTTTCGTTACCTCGTTGTCATCAGAACAAATGAAGGAGTGATCTGGGACAGACACTAGGTCATACCTCACCTAGATTTCTCACCTCTGTCAACAGAGACTGAAGTCCCATCCCTCGCTCTGCCATCCACCACATTAGCAGTGCTAAGTTAGACTAATCAGTAGCTCCTTGTTAACAAAAGTCCTCATGGAATTCCTAATGGTAGCCCTGTCTCATTCTTCCTCTCTTAAGTATCTGGATCTCCTTTCTCTAGCTACAGGAATGCAGACAATACATGCCCACTGTCGTAGAGTAAAGTCATCATCCTCTTTCTTGTGCTATGGCAGGCCAGGGCATCCAAAATGGATCCGTTTTGCCTTCATTAATCAGGATCACTCATACACACACTTATAACCATTAATGGCTTACACCTACTACATATCTCATCTACAAACACTTGACACATACACAGGATGTTTGCAGAATGTTATGGGCATACACATATTAGCAGAACTTTACACAAGTGGGCCACTATGCTCCACTCCCTGTGACACAGATACAAAGGTCTGGTCACATTGTTGTTATCTGCTAAAAGCACAGCATGCAGCCACCATTGCTTTATGTTCTGTACTCAGGACAGGAAGAGTAGACCACTGCCCATAATTACTCTATGCTTGAAGCACTCTTCCAGGTCACAGTACAGGTCTGGCCTGACATAGTGAGTGACAGGGCTGGGCCCATGTTTAGATTACCATGATGCAATGGGCACAATAAAAGTCAGGAGAAAAGATCCATATCCAACTAGGCACTCAGGCAATGTAAAAACATCAATTTAACATACAGGGGACATTCCCATCCCAACCCCCTCTAACACAATAGATGTTTTGGTTGATACCCTGTCTCACCCCTCCAACCACTCTGTATGTCCTTCCTCACCTCTATGTACCCCTGGCTCAAAGAAACTCGTCTGTTTATCCTCACCTTTGTGAAGACCAGGTCTGCTGCCATGCCCCTCTACCTCCTGTAGACCCTTCTGTGTGTTCCCTGCCTGAGCTGCATGCACTCTTATCAGCCCACCCTCATTGGTAATCTGTATGTTTGTTCAATCCCCATGCAGCAGCTCCATGCTGCCATTCCCTCACTGGCCTTCTACATGACCCTCTGTAGCCCATTAGTGGGTTCCTCTGCACCCTACAGCCCCTTCATGTGCTCTCCTTTCTCCTCTAAGTGTCCCAATAGCCTACTGCCTCTCTGTCAAGTCAAAGTCAAAGTCAAGTCTCTCTGTAAATCTCTGCCTTCAGTTGCCCCTGTGTACTGCCCTGCTCTCTAGACTGTTTCTATGATCCTCCCTGTTGTGTGTCCTCCTCCTTTCTTCTTTGTCTCTCTGGCCCCTGCAGGCCCCATCTATGCTCCATGTCTGAGTCACCTTCGTTGTGAGTCCCTTCATCCCTTGCAATCCTTCTGTGATTTACTGTCCTCCATTCTTTGTACCATCCTGCCCTGTGTGCCCATATCCCTCCTTGCAATCCATTTGTGCCACTCTGTCCCAATGCTGATGGCCATTAGTGTGCCCCCACCGGAATCCAGCCCCTTAGTGTTGTGCCTGACCTCCCTGTAGCCTCTCTACATGTCACCCTCCTACTTCCCCTCCTCCAGTCTCCTTGTATGCCTACTTTCTCCTCAGTTTGGTTGGTCTCCATGCATATCCTTTGTTTGTTTACATCCCCACTCCCTGCAAGTGCTATGCACTGCCTTGCCCCTTGTGACCCTCTGTGTGCCCTTTTTTCACCCTGAAGCACATCTGCAGTAACCCTCCTTGCCCCCAGCCCCTCATTATGCCCTGATCCCCTCCAGCCCTACTGTGTGATGCCCTGCTTCACCCCCTGCATGCTCTCTGCATCAACTACCATTCTCAAGTCTCGCTTTGTGCCCCTGCCTTTCTTTATGTGCTAACCAAACAAAAATTTCTTGTGGTCCTACCCTCCGTCCACAATTCTTGTGAGCCTCACAACCCAACCAATGTGGTTTTACACCTTAATAGCAACTCAAAAATATTTTTGGGCTATTACATAATTTACAAATTACTGTGGTTCCAGACCATCGTGGGGCATAACAGCTACAGTAAGAATATTTTTAATTTTTTTTACTTTGAAAAAATTTTATATTTATATTTATATAATAATTTTCTTAAATATCGCTATGTAATTTAATTTTTTTTCTATATTTCCTTTAATTTATTATTGAATGTTAATCAATTTTTATTTTAACATTTTCCACCATGCGTTTCACTATCCACCTATCTTAAATATTGGTGGGAAGTTCTCCTTGTCATGGACAGCATGACAAAGAACATTTTGAAACCGGACCCACGGGTAACAGTTTGATAATAACTCTAGCCTCGTTTGACGGATCTTTAAAAATCTTTCTTAAAAAAGTTCATCAATCTCAGCTCTTTTCTGCAAAGTGTTTGGGTGATCTGTCAAGCAGGACATAGAAAGGGGGAGGGTTGTGCAAAACACTTTTTACCCATGCATTTTCCATTGAAAAATTTAGATGTCGATATTGGAAAAACTGCTGAACAGAATTGCTAGATTTGGGGGTCTCTAGTTGGCAGAGGTAGGTACCTTTGACCAAATAGGGACCCTTGCATCTAGTCAGGGTAAGGGGGTACACTCCTAAAATAACCCCTGCTCACCCCCTTGGTAGCTTGGCACGAGCAGGCAGGCTTATCTCAGAGGCAGTGTGTAAAGCATTTGTGAACACATACAGTAACCCAGTGACAGCACTACAGATGGACCCCACATAAGTTGTAGTATAAAAATAAGTATTTTTATATAGACTTAACACAAGACCACAAATGACAAAAATTCACAATACTGTACTTTAAACATGGTAGAATTAACTTAGTTCTCTTTAGATGTAAAATGCGACACTTTAAGTTCAATGTACCTTTAGATGCGTAACGCTATTCAACGAAAGTGTTGCAGGGAAGGTGATGTGTCAGTTCCTTACACGCAGGAATGGTGATGTGTTGGTTCCCTACTTCTGCGTAGGGGATGGTGATGCATCAGTTCGTCTCTGCATGGGGAGGTGATGCGTCAGTTTCTTACTGCGCTACCGTGGTGATGCGGCCCGCAATGCCGTGATGTGCTGAAGATCCGGTGCAATGACACAAAATGGCATCTTCTTCTTGATGCAACAGCGATGCGTGCACGCCCGACAGCTGTGTGACGACTCAACGATTCTAATGAGCCATGACAGGCCCTGCGACACGCTTCTCCGGTGATGAGACGGCGTCTGCTGCACCACTCTGCTCCGGTGATGCGACTGCATCTACTGCGACGGAGACACTCTGCTATGGTGATGCGAGGCGCTTCAGGTGATGCGATGGTGACAGCGGCAGCAGCAGCACGCTTCTACGGTGATGCGACGGCATGTGCTGCGACGGCGACACTCTTCTCCGATGATGCGATGACAACGGCTGCGGCGGTGACCTGCTTCTTTGTCTTGAGTGGTGCTTTCAGCTCCCACTGACACACTTCTCTCAGAAGGCCCAGCTCAACAGCAGGCACTTCAATGCCCAGCAAAGGAAGGCAGGGGAGCTGGTTGGTCATGTCTGTTGCCCCTGAGACTTCAGCAGGAGTCAAGCTCTATCTCAAGCCCTTGGAGATCCTTTACAAGTTGATTTGAAAGTAGCACAAAGTCCTTTCTCCTTTCTTTGGCAGTCAGGCAACCAATGAAGGCCGATACCCCAAACAGCACTCACCTCAGCGAGGGTCTCCTCCTCAGTTTCTCTGGTTCCTCTCCTCAGCAAGGGTTCTTCTGGTTTCCCAAAAGTGATCTAAAGTTCTTGGGTCTGGGTTCCTATATTTACACACCAAAATCCTTTGTCTCTGGAGGCAAAGATTGTCTCTACCTAGTCCAAACCAGTTCTGGTCAGTCCTGGAGCACTTTGTTACTAAGACTCCTTCTTTCCTTTGACAGTGTGGGCCAGGGACATCAGACGCACCACAGGAGGTGGAGCCAGCATTGTGGAAGGCAGACCCAGCCCTATTCAGGTCCCAGGTGCAACTCTTCACACCTATCTACATGCAGATAGCTCTATTCAGCCTTGTGCTGACTCACCCTGTCCCCTGGAATCCCCCAGCCCCTGTCACTCAAACTCCAGACAAGGAATACACAACCTAGCAGAGGCAGGCTTGGATATTTAGGCAAGAAAATACCTACTTTCTAAAAGTGATATTTTCAAACACTGAATGTTAAAACCAACTTTACTAAAAGATGTATTTTATCAATCTGAGTTCAGGCATACTAAACTCGAATTTCTATCATGTTACGTGGGTCAGTTAGGATTATAAGGTGTTATAATCAAACTGCCCATTCTGGCCAATGGGGTACAGGTAGCCTTGAAATATTGAAAAATGAAAATGGCAGCAATTCACTATTAGGTCATGCCACATACACCAGGGCATGTCCTACCTTATACTTACAATGTACCCTGCCATTGGGCCTACCTTAGGGGTGTCTGATATGAAGAAAAGGGAAGGTTTAGGGACTGGCAAGTGGGTGCACTTGCCCAGTCAGCATGGCAGTCACAGACTGCACACAGGCCCTGCAATGGCAGGCCTGAGACACACTTTACGAGCTGCTTCTGTGGTTGGCACAGCCAATGTTGCAAGCCCACGAGGAGCATTTGATTTACAAGCCCTGGGCACATACAGTGCACTGTACTAGGGTCTGACAAGTAAACCAAATAAGCCAATCATGGAGTCACTAATCCATACATCAATTTACAATAGGGAGAGCATATGCACATTAGCCCTGATCAGCAGTGGTAAAGTGCACAGAGTCATAAAACCAACAAAAACAGGTCAGACAAAAACCAGAAGAAAGGCAAAAAGTTCAGGGAGTACCCTGCAAAAAGGGCCAAGTCCAACAAGAATTAATCTAAATATGGCAGAAAGCCTACATCTTTACTCAGAAAGTGTGCTTTTTGTGATTCAGTGTAATTCTGTCTAGGCATGTGATAGAAATTAAGGTTCAAACTTTATTGATATCTCTTGCCACAGGGCTGCCATGGGACTACACAGCAAAATAAAGTGGTTAAATTGAGCAATGAGCAATGTGATTGGTGGCTGCCATATGATCAAAAACATTGTGGCTGCCACTACAGGACTCAGCCATTGCTCCAGTCCAAAAAATATGTTCAAATACATATAGAAGTGCATGTTAGGGATACTCTAACCCATAGCCCTTTTGCGTTAAAGTGGAGTTATACATGAGGAAGGTATTACAATGTTACCTTATGTTAAAAAACCTTACAAATTCACTTAAAAATCACAACGATTCTAAAACCTAAAACCAGGGAAATGTGTCAGCTGTAAGCATTTATGGAGCTCACCTTAAATTGGTTAGGGAAGGCACTAGTGACTCTGCTCTCACACTTACATTGGGAGACGTCCACCAGGGTCCACCGTGTACAAAATGGAAAATTTAATTCCTCAGCAAAATCAAAATCCAGGGTCTGACAGGGGTGTGTTCAGGACCCCTTTGTGTTTTTAATTATTTCAAAGGGCTGAAGAGACACACATGCATCACCAGGCACCACATTCCATAATTGGGGAAATGACCAGTCCCTATTTTTTTTTATATACAGACGACGCAGCCCTTATTTCAATGACTGCAAATTAGCTACAAAGTCTGCTTGCCTCCTTTACATGCTTAATGAATGGCCTATACCTAAAAACACATTTATCAAAGTAATTCGTCAAGATGAGCGGACCTAAAAACATGAAATCAAATTCCCACTCAAATGAGGGGGTCCCCATCACCAAATTCAAGATCTTTACGTATTTAGGAATCCTGTTTTGTTCTTCATTATCTTGTGTTCATTTAATCAATTTAAGAGCATATCAATTACATAGAACCATAGAAGCTGTTTTCCATACTGCCTCGAAGCTGCACCATAAACCAGTAAAAAATTATTGTTCAGTTCTATAGTAGCAAATGTATCTCCGTTGGTCAACATGGAAATTGGAGGTACATCAAAATTGAAATGCTGCAGAGGGAAGAAACAACTTTATATTTAGATTATTAGCTTTTCCACAAGCATCCGCCATATATATGTCATTTCAAGGTGGTTTTGGATTATTTGAAAAATGTAATTAAAGTATGTCCATTGTCATTATGGATTATAATTTGCTAACAATTCCCTGGTTTAATTATGTCAAGCAGGTATTCACCAGTCTGGGGGTTCCCAAGTTTTTTTTTACCATCCCTGAGAGCATAAACTCTGCATCAAAAAATAATTTCAAACATTTGTTTATTAAACGTTTTGTAGAGGTGCATATTGTGTAGGCTCAAAGTACGCAATTGGTTGTTTCATGTTTCCGGTTCATTGACCACAATTGGGCTGCAGCCCTATTTATTTCTAATATGGTACTCGCAATACAGATTTTATCTTGTGCGCTTCAGATTCCATATCTTGCAGTTTCTATTTGCATTGACCATGCAGGGACCTTGGGGTCATATGTACGAAATTTCCATTTTGCATTTCCTAAATAGCAAATACCAATAAATCACTATTTAGAAACTGCAAACTGTAATGTACAAAAATAGATATTTCCGAATAGGGATTACTAGAGAGTAATAATAATGATGACAATGGGCGAGCGTAATGGTCGCCTTTTAGCTCGGCTCCCGCAGCCCTCCGGCCTGATCGTGTATCCTGTCTAATATCCTGTCCGGAGACGACACATTATCGGGGAATTGGAAACGGAACACCTCGTTTGTACTTACCATTTGGCCCGGAGGTTTCAACGTGCAGCGGCTCCGAAGTTGTGCCCTCCGCAAGATCGGGGCCTCCGTGGAACCTAGACCGGGACCTAGCCTGTGGGATCCGACGGCTCTCGGCCCCAGCCGAGAGCGTGAACCAATGATGAGAGCCGTTGTGCGAAAATCCCGGCGATCCTGATCCGGGCCTGCCCTGGTGACCGTGCGGCTGATGTGGGTGAGATGCACCGGGGACTGATTCTGTGAAGGGGTCCTCCCCCCGCCGTTGCTTTGTCCGGCGGCCCTGGTCCTCTGCGCCCGGACTCTGCTTGTTGGGGGCGCCGGTGCTGGTGTAGGCGGGGACCCGCATTGGGCGGACATCCTTTCGGCACCAAGGCTGCCATTGCTGGGACCCCCTGGAGCTCTGTAAAGTCCTACATTTTTTAACTGTTTTTTCGGCGGTCGTGGAGGGCGGCGACTGGGCTGACTTCACGAAATGGCGGCCGACCCTCTGAAACAAGAATTGCCCTGTGGCGGCGGGCTTGGGTTGCCTAATTGCGCGGGGGTCTGGTCTGGTGAGCGTGAGCTTACGGTCAGAGATATCCTGGAAGCTCTGAGATCCCTGCGCGCATCCCTGGCCCCCGATGTC
The DNA here is from genome assembly GCF_964261635.1 of Lissotriton helveticus. Classification (NCBI taxonomy): domain Eukaryota; kingdom Metazoa; phylum Chordata; class Amphibia; order Caudata; family Salamandridae; genus Lissotriton; species Lissotriton helveticus. The sequence goes on along the minus strand of NC_136059.1, from coordinate 1,139,828,954 downwards.
CCTGTGGGTCCGCCACGATCTGCCGCCATTTTGAGCAGCCGTTTCTTCTTGCCACCCTCTTGTTTCAGTGACTCCATTGCCTCGCCCCCCTCGATTGCTGCAAGTGTTGCTGCCGCTGATCGAAGATCGTTTTGTGTGCCGGTGACTTTGGAGCTCCCTGTTTTTCGAGGTTCTGACCCCGGGGACTTGGACGTTGTGCCGCGGCCCTGTCCGGCTCGGATGCCTGGAACTATTGGTGGACTGCCGCCTGCACCTGCTCCGATGGCTTTGCCTTTGTCTATCACAGAGACCCCCTCGCCTTCCCCAGCGGCGAAACTGAACTCCTGTTTTTCATCATCCGTGCTGCGATTGCTGATGCATTTAAACTCTCTGCTTGGACTTCTGCTCCCTTGCGGACCGATTTACCCCCCATGTTGCCATGGTAGTCACCATTTTTTTCGATTGTATGCTGGTCTTGTATTTAGTATCTCATTTTACACTGTCATGTGGTGGGTGGGATTTGTGGTTCGGAAGGGATGGGGGTGATATGCACGACTCTTGGTTGATTCTTGGTATACGGCTTAGTGGCGCAGTTGTTTGTACCCATGGAGCGGTGGGAGGTCCCCTCCTCTGTACGTTTTATGCCGCTTGATGGGGTGTCGTCCTGGTCTGTTTTTGCTGCAATTGTCTGGTTGGGCGGAGGGCGGCGGCCGACCATATTGATTTCTGTTCTTATGCTCCTCCCTCCTGTTTTCTTATTTCCGTCTCTGTTTCTTTTTGTCTCGTTCTTCTCTCTTTCCTTCTCGCTATATTTCGGGTTCTGGTTTAGGGCGACAGGCACGCTGTCTGAAGGGTAGGCCATAGCCTTCTACAGGGGTGCAGGGTGGGATGGGTGGGTTGGGTTCTATTTGTTGTTTGTTTTATGGTTCTATGGCCCTTTTGTATCTCTTTTTCGTAATGCCGCGTCTGTCCCTGCCTCCCGTGGTGTGTTCGGGGTGGGGTGTGTGGCGTCGTTAACCCTCCTTTTATGGTTCGGTTGCTCTTCTTCTCGATCGCTGTACCCTCACTGGTGCTGATACTCCTGTTGTCTCCTGTATTCCCGCCACGGGACGCCTGTGTCGACGTGTCTTCTTTCTTTCGTTTTTATATGTCATTTCTTTTTTCCTTTTCTCATTGTTCCACCTTGTCCTCCTCCCCTCCCCCTCCTTCCCCCCCTCTTCCCCCTCTTTTCCTCGCCCCCGCCCCCCTCCCTCCTTTTTCCTAGAGGTCACTATGACGGGCTAGTTTTGATGTGATGTTTCTCTGATCCCTCTGTTCTGGCTTAGCTGTGGTTTGGGGGGTGGGCATGTGACGGTGATAATGCTCAGGTGTCGATTATGTCTCAATTATCCTGATCTTCCTGTGTGCATTGTGTTGTCTCTCCTGTACTGCGGCCCCTTACCCCCTTATTGACGCTGAGGCTGGTTCTGGGTCTTCGGACGTCTCTATATTGAAGGTGAGCCTGTCGTACGCCTTATCCCCATATTATAAAATTAACCTTTTTTTGCTCCTGTGTCTTGGCCCTCTGGTTCCTAAGTCTCTTCTCCCTTTTTTACGATTGTATTGCCTCTGCTTCTTGCTGATTGATTCTGTAATGTTTGCCTTGGAACCTCTGATTGCTTTACACATTGCGGCCGGCCGATTTGGTTGTAGGCCTAGACTTGTATATCCTTTTGATGCCAATAAAGGTTTTAAAAAAAAAAAAAAAAAAAAATAATGATGACAATGACACTTATAAAGTGCATGGTTACACCAGCTGGTATGTCCCCGCGCTGAGGCTGCTATTTAGACAAAACCAAGGGTAAATGGTGCAAATAGGGAGTCAAACTGGAAACCGAAAATGTGGAGAAGACAGTGCCAGATACTATAGTTGAAAAAGCCAACAGGCAGATGCATCAAGCAAAATACCTCCCGGTAAAATAGCAAATCGGGAAAACAGGCCGATACTGACCGCAAAACCCCTAAATGCAATGCATCAACACAAATCGGTAAATATTAAAGAATCGCTAAAAAATCCCCTCTGTAAATTACCAAATCGCTATCCAGCCAATCGGAAATAACGAAAACCAAAGCAGGCCCCGGAAATACCGATTCGCTAATAAAGAATCGCAACGGAAGGCATAAAAAATCGCAAATACCGAAAACTTCAAAAATCGCTATTTAGCATGAGCAAAATAAGGGGAATCTCAAACTGGAGGTAAAGTTATTCGAATTAAGAAAAAAAAAAAATCTGGCAGGTGCTGACAATCAGTAACCCTTTAAAAATGACTCAGGAAACCCTGCTAGTCAACCAAAATGGCTGCCCCTACGAACTTGCTCGGAGGAGGAGAATCAATGCCCTGGCCCAGCGAAGGAGGATGATCCAGGAAAGGGTCTTCAAGGTGCGCATCACATTGCTGGGGCAAACAGAGGAGCAGGTGTACGATAAGTACAGACTCAGCCCTGCCATGATAATGCGTATAATAGCAGATCTGGAACCACAACTCCAGCACCAGACCCTTAGGACCCACGCAATACCAGCCCATGTCCAGGTCCTATGCAGCCGGCACCTGCTGGCGTCTGGATGCTTCCAGGGGGTAATAGCAGAAGCCAGAGGCGTGTCGCAAAGCACACTATCACGCTTCTTCCACAGGTTCCTGGATGCCATGCTAGCATCGATACATCGCCACATCACCTTCCCCACGACCCCCCAACAGTTGAACCGCACCAAGCGTGAGTTCTACCAGGTGGCACAATTCCCCCATGTGATAGGGTGTGTTGACTGCACCCATGTCCACATCTGTCCTCCCTCAGCCACCGAATACATATTCCGCAACCGGAAGTCATACCGTTCCATTAATGTGCAGGTTGTGTGCAATGCCAAACACATCATTACGGACCTCGTAGCCCAATTCCCAGGGAGCACACACGACGCATACATATTCCGTCACAGTGGCATCCACAGGCGCCTTATCAACGGTGATTTTGGAGTTGGACACCTACTAGGCACGTATTGATGCAACACCATTTAATCCATCCCCACATGTACTATTGCATTCATGCCGCTAACCATTCTCTCCCCATCCTGCAGGTGACAGTGCTTACGCCTTGCGTGAGTATCTACTCACTCCCTACCTCAACCCAGCAACACCACAAGAGCAGCGCTACAACAGAGCACACATCAGCACAAGGAATGTTGTAGAGCACACATTCGGCATCCTCAAGAGTCGCTTCAGAATATTGCACAAGACAGGAGGTGCCTTGCAGTACGACCCAGTGACCTGCTGCCAGATCATAGCTGTCTGTGCCATCCTGCATAACATCGCAACAAGAAGGGGGATACCCATAGGGTGTACGGTGAGGACGAGCTACGTGCACAGCAACCCCCCCCAACACCGACAGGCACATGTGCCCAACACAGCAGAAGGGCAAAGGAGGCGGACATACATCACACAGCATCACTTCTGAGACAGGTAAGAAAGAGCCATGACAAGATGATATGCATTGCAAGGTTTTAATGCCCATTAACACCTGACTTGTGCAGATTAAAGTAACAGAAACATGAGCAGCGTAAATTAAAACAAAAGAGAAAATGTCCATTGACAACACAGGTGCTGCATGTGGCACTACAGTTGGCCCATGGTTACCTCACCATGGCCAGGGAGCCATTGCATCATGGCTATTTACGTTTGCCACGGACACCCAGTCTCCTGTCCCGTGACTCCTCAACATCTCCTTGATGACTTTCAATGGCTGGCGCACTGCGCGCCCTGTGCCTCCTCCTGCATGTCTCAGGCATGGTGACGCTGCTCACACTTGAGGCTGCCTCACTCACCTCATCCCCTCCCACACTGCTGATACTGGCAGTTCCAGACTGCAGATGCTCTACTGCAGTGGTCACTCTCTCGAGGGTCCTTGCCACATCCCCACAATAATGGCCCATGTCCACCTGCAGGGACACCGATCGGCGGGCTACCACAGCTGTGCTGTTGCACAGCTTCTTGATGGCCTTAATTGTGGCATTGGTACTGAGGGTGTACTGCTCATGTCTCCGGCGCACACTCCGTTGGCCTGCAACAACAGCGCGTGTGAGTTCCTGTAGGCATACCTTAATGTCATTGTTGCCCTCTGCAACGGCTGTGGTCAGCTCCAGCACAGCGTCAGTCATTGAAGAAAATCTGTGGGACATCCTTGTCATGCTAATTTTCATTGCACCCATGTGTTTTGCCTGCAGGCGCTGAACACGCAGCATCCGGCTCTCCACGACTCCATACACATCTGCAGGATCTACTGTTGTCGCTGCAGCCCTACCCAGGGATCCGGCCCGCTGTCTAGCTCACAGACGTGCTGCTGTTCGTGCTGTTGGGGTGACGACAGCCTACTGCTGTACATTAGTGGCTGCTGGCCTCAGCTCCGTCTCCATCTCCTGCAGGGAGGGGACATTTGCCCTGCGGCTATGTGTGGTTGGCAGGACTTGTGGAGGTGGAGGTGGTGTTGGTGTTGCTGTCCGCGGTGGTGGTGGTGGAGGTGGTGTTGGTGTTTTTTGCCGCGGTGGTGGAGGTGGTGTTGGTGTACTTGGCCGCGGTGGTGGTGTTCTTGTTTGCGGTGCTGGTGGTGGTGGTGATGTTTGCGGTGGTGATGAAGGGGAAGGACTGCCTCCATGTTCCAGTGTGTTCTCCGCATCGGTCACCACTGGGGTCTCACAGATGACTAGGCGGCCGCTGGAATCTGATTCCATGGGGGAGGCATCTGTGTGTGAAACAGAGCATTGTTATGAATTTGTGGATATTGTAATATTTTGCTTTTGTCATCTACATAAAGGACATATGGGAACTGACATTTGGCCCTTGGCTGCTGTTTTCATGTCATGCACCTCAGGAGTCAGACAGGAACCCTTTCATGTTATGACTACAACTCCCATGAAGCAACACTCTGTTGAGGGATTGTGCTTTAGGCACGGCTACTTGTGCACTGTGTTTGGCTTGGGGAAATGGGCAGGGGTTGACAAGACGCTGCATATCTGCGCTGGCATGCATCTTACCTTGTCCGCCTTCCGCAGCACCAGAGGTGTCCAGTTGGGTGACCCCCACAACAGCTTCCGGTTCGATTGTCAACTCCACAAGGTCCTCGAGGGCTGTGTTCGGTGTCACGTTGGAGGACCCACCACCTGTGCCAGCCGCATCCTTCACCCTTTCCGCAATCCTCTCCTTAGCCCTTTTGCGGAGGTCGTACCACCGTTTTTTAAGGTCCTCGATGCTGAGGTGGGTGACTCCCACAGCATTCACACTGTCCTTGATGCGCAGCCACATCCTGCGCTTCACCGCCTCTGGCACCTTCAGGGAGAGTCTGCCAAACAGTCTTTCATGCCTGCTGCTGACACCCTCTATTAGAATCTCAAGTTCCTTGTCAGAGAACTTTCGTTTTCTCTTCCTGGTGGTGTCCTTTCCTTTGGGTGCTTCTTTCTCCATGATGCACTGCTGTGCAGGTCCTGGTCACTGCTGGCTATGTATTGCTCCTCTGCTCCTGTGCTCTGCCTCCTCCTCTGAGCTCCTCAGGGCACCGAGTGAAGCATGGGCTGTGCTACTTCCTGGTTGTGACATCATTAGCCTGCTTCCGAAGCGCCGTGTTTTTTTCCTATGTCGCTAATACCGATTTCGCAGATACCGATTCGGTATTTGCTAATTCGGTATTTGCTAATCAATTTCTCGCAGCCATCTCGCAATGTTTTACCGACTTTTACCGATTCGGTAATATTTAGCGATTTTATTGCTGCATCGCAGTTTGCATGTCCTTATTAGCGATTCCTTATTTTTCGCTAATAAGGACTTGGAATACCGATTTTTGATGCATCTGCCAGCAAATGTTTAGTCTTTTCCAAAAAAGGTTCTCTGAACGTTCCGCAGGGAGAGCCAAAGGAAGCACATTCCACTTTTTAGCTGCCAGAAAGCTAAAGGATTGAGCGCCCATACATGCTTTTTTAATCTTGGGAACTCTAACCAGGTGAGTCCCGGTGGATCTGAGATGTCGGCCTGGGCTGTAAGGAGTGAGCAGTTCCTGCAGGTAGAGCAGGCTTTTATTCTGTAAGGTGCAGTGGCAAACACACAGGGCCTTAAAGGGAATCCTCTTAGCTATAGGTAGCCAGTGTAAGGACTCAAGTGCTTTCTTAGAGGAAGCTCTCCTGGGTAGATTCAGAACTAGGCATGCTGCTGCGTTCTGTATGCATTGTAAGCTGTGGAGACATTTTATTGTTGATCCTAGATATAGCACATTACCGTAATCCAGTTGAGCTGTCAAGGGCATGGACCAGGTTTTTCCCAGCGGCATGAGGCAAAATGTCCAAGGTTTCTCTCAGCATTTTCAGGATTCCAAAACACTTGCCTGCAACTTTCCTGGTCTTAATTTCGAAAGAAAGAGTCGAATCCAGCCAGACTCCTACGTTTTTCACCTCTGCTTTGGGGCTGGGGACAGGACCGAGAGTTGTAGGCCACCAGGCTGAAGACCAGATCGATGGATATTTCGCTACTACCAGTATTTCGGTTTTGTTGCCATTCAGTTTCAGGTCATTGCTTATCATCCAGGACGCAAAGTCCTTTAGGCAGTCTGCAAAATTGTTAGCTGCCTTCACTGAATTAGGAGAGAGAGAGCCCATTAGCTGCGTATCGTCTGCATATGATACGATGGTGACTCCATGGTTCTCCAAAATCTGTTAGGAAATCTCCATTAGGAAATCACTATTTAGGACATTCTAAACCATTTGTTTCTAATGGTTTCCCATTACCAAATTTGCGATTTGATAATAGGAAATCAAAAATTAGGAGATGCAAAACCAAGGGTGTCTATGGCCCAAAGGCCCCCTTGATGCATCCCCCAAAAAAGTGATGCACATGTAAAGACATATATGGCCTAGGGGCATGTGCGAGCTACATGGCACTTTAAAAAGTGCATGTTGGGTGCATTTTTTACAATTGCACATGGTTATCATCGGCTTGAAATCAATAGCATTTCCTAATTGCTCATTTTGCATTTAGGAAATTCTTTGTACGTGTGCTTTGCAAATCGCAAGTAGAAAATCCCTATTTGCGATTTCCAATTTAGGGAATTGCAAAATGCTGTTTCTACTGGGTAGAAATAACGTTTTACGATTCCCTATTGGCCTTTGTACATATGGAAAGACAATTTAGCATTCCTTAACAGACTTAAATTGTGATTTGGTCCGTGAAGAAATGCTAAATCCTTTCGTACATATGGCCCTGTGTATATAAAGCTTGCTAAATGCCCTTTTTCTAAGCAACATACTTAATACTTCATGCACTTTTGCACCTTGTACAGTCCTTATAGAAAAAGATTTTTCGCTCTGTTGTTGCGAACCACTAACTGTAGACAGTATGAAATGGGTAGGATATTGTCACAGCAGCAGGATTCTAAATAAATCTGCTATGCAATGATTCATTATATAAGGTGCACTTTGATGTTAGGAAAATATTCTGAGCTGATAGCTGCTTACATAATTGTCAAGAATAATACCACTGTAAAATAATGTTTAAATTGTCTTCATTGCATGACCATCACTTATGTATTTATTATGTTTTATATTTATTTTAATGTGGTTTGTATTGACTGTACTTTTATGGCAACTTTAGACAAATAAAGGCTATTGATTTGACTTAGACGTATCAAGAGAGAGAGGACTAGAAAGCTAGCTCGTGTCCCTGTGGGTTTATATGTATCAAAAAAGAGGACTAGCTCAATATGACTATTATGGTTTGGACTCTGACTAGTTTTGTCAGTGGACACCTTGTTGGTGTGTTCATGAAGCCCTCACCCACCAACCTAGTTGGTGGCATGCTTCATCATCGGGCCCACCCAGTGACACCTAATGTGTCCCGGGTGTGCTTCGACGCCTGATTACAGCGGAGCTGGTATGTTACTGAGAGTGCAGTGTGGGGTGTAAGTGGTTTGACAATTAAAACGGCTTGGCAAGGGTCCCAGTACCCGAGGGTAAATTAAACTTTAATGACCGGGCCGCTGCCAGCGGTTAAAATTAAGGCTATAGGATGTTAAGGTGGTGAGTTACGACCTCCTACATCCGTTTGTTGGTCGACATGTTTCAGCCAGTGCCTTAAGATTAATCTGGCTTTCCTCGGGACCTTTTTAAAATTAGTGCTGGTGCAGGTTAAAAAGTGGGTTGGTGTAATACAGACTATGTGTTACACGCGCTAAGGTGTTTTTCTAGGTGTGAGAGGGGGATTCCCTTCTCATGCATACCTGGACATACAACATACAGGACGTAGACAAAACATATAGGTAAAACAGAGTCACTTAGCATGTAGCTACAAAGTAATACACATGGATGATTGCCGAGACTAAAGTGCAGGGTGGGTAGACTATAGTCGGCTTAAGTGTAACGGTACTGGTGGTACCGTTAGGGTGAACATCGCATTCTAATTAGGCGTGGTGTTGCTAAAACACGGGTGTCACACAATATAGGGTACATAGTGTGATGAGGCGTAAGGTGTCGTGCTTACGCTGAGATTTAGCAGCCAATGCTTCCAGGAGTGAAGCGGCAAGGGGATGACCCTGTAGGGAGAAAAGGTTGGCAACTGGGGTTAGGAGACCGGTAGGGAAGGAAAAGCGCTTACCCAGAGTTGCTGAATGGAGGTCATCATACTCACAGCCTTTCTGATCAGAGCCTGCCGTGTACCTGTGGCGCCGCCTTCACACTCCGGTGAACTGAGCGTGGAGTCTCTGTGCGGTTTTATAATCCCGTTAATGAGTTTAACGATTATCACCTGTGTGGGGGAGCAAGAGTAGAAAGACTTCCCCGGGCGTCCAGAGAGCTGCGCGCGCATGCGCGCTGCCAGGCACTGTGAATCCGTGTTTGCGCATGCGCGGACGGGTGCTGATACGCGCATGCGCTGGGAAAGACGCTATGTTTTTTGGTGAGGCATGTGTAGTAGAGCATGCTCTCTAGTCACGGAATGACTACAGATGACTATAGGGTTCTCACGAAGTGTGAGATGGCAAGAATCTTCAAAATCAGTAACAGTGCAATATATCGACTTCTCACGAAGGATATTCAAAGGGGGGGAGGCCATAGTCTATAACGGTGCAACATACAGCTAGTAATGGGTTTGCAGTCTAATATATTTATATGATGCAGGCTCAGTATGTCAACATGTTATTGAGTTCCATGGAATCACATCATTCAAGCCCTGAGTTTTTGTAGAGAGGCGGTAAATCCAACGCTGCTCCTTGCTTAGCAGTCTTTTCTCATTGTCTATTGCACTTTCAGGCAATTGCTCTATTATGGTCCACGTGAGATCATTTGGGGTATGGCAATGGGTAATAAAGTGGTTAATTAGTTTACTAATGTTTTGCTTGCACCTGATGGTGCTTCTGTGTTCCGTTATCCTTGTGCGCATTTTACGTGTGGTCATACCGATGTAGCGGAGACCACAGGTGCATGTAAGGAGGTATACAACATTACGTGAGTTGCAGTTGGTGTGGCTGCATTGGGTTCACGCTTTATTGGGCTCAAGTTCCAAGGTTTTAGAATGTGTCGTCAGATGGCACACACTACAATCATTGCATGGGTAGTGGCCGGTTACTTTAGGGAGTCCCCACGCATTGAGTACAGTGTTGGGTTGTGGTCTGGTCTGTGTTCTGGGGTGGGTACACACTAGTTGGTCCTTCAGGTTGTTGCATCTTTTGTAAGCGAACCTGGGGGTGTCCCATTGTCTTTGGCCTGAGTTCAGAATCCTCCAGTTTTTCCAGATCAGTTTGGCTACCTCGTTTGATGCTGTGTTGTACGTAGTTACACAGGTAATAGGTTGTTCCTGGTGTTCCTTTGTAGTGGTTTCAAGGAGGGCATCTCTGTTTTGGTTCCTGGCCCTTTTCTTGGTTTTGGAAATGATTGCTTGTGGATAGCCGCGTTCTTTGAGTTTTTTAGCCAGGTCAGAGAATTGTCTTTTGTAGACTGCAATGTCGCTGCAATTTCTGCGTATACGCAAAAATTGCCCAAAGGGGAGATTTTCTCTGAGTGGGCGGGGGTGGAAGCTTGTGAAGTGGAGTAGGGAGTTCCTGGCAGTTGGTATTTCTTATAGAGGGCACTGGAGGTCAGACTCTCACTGTGTGTGATAGCTTTTGCTTGGCTATATGCGCATATTCTTTTATAAAAAATACTCATCATTGATTACTTAAGCAATTTGCTCAGCTAGTACTAATATAGCTCCAATAGTACCTTGGCTTTGCTCCAATAAGGGCTATATTCTTCTGTGATGTGCATCAGAACTGATAACGTGTTCCTATACATTTTTAAGTGGATACGCCTCCTAGGAAAAATCTATACTGCTCGATGAAAATTTAAAAAGTTATTTTTTTGCTTTAAATTTGAATCAAAACATAGGTACATTATGCTTTTGCAGGGGCATGTTTTCGTCTGTTTCTCCCTTTTCTATATTTGCTGCATATGCTTGCAACCAAAAAACAAGCTGATGGTTATTTTTTAGTGCAAGAATATGCCACAAAGTAAAATGCCAACAAAATACAGCTACCTGAACGTGCCTGCCATATGCTTCCAATAAAAATGCTGTAATGCTTTAATCAAAAAATATTTACAATGCCGCTTTGCTAGGGACGTTTTTTTAAAATAACAAGCCTTTCATTTGTGCCATGCATTGTATTACTATTATTATTATTATTAATATTATTTGTATTATTATTATTATAATTGATATTATTATGTGTGAAAGAGACGAATATAAATTACCACAAGAATTGGAGGGACTGGAAGTAATCAGTGTCCAGCATACATGTTCCTATCCTAACCAAGGGGTGCACTATTTGTTCATGTGAGTGAATAACTGGTCAGTGAAAGTGTTTTCTAATTGGAGCAAGAGCCCTCATCCAACCAGAAGGGTAGCATGCCTCCTCATCGGACAGCTCCTCCTGGAGCTTCAATGCCCAATGGGCCCCTGAAAAGTGGTCCTATGTTAGAGATCTTTTATTCAGTTTGCTGTGAAGGAAGCTACATGTAAGTTAAGAGCTAACTGAAAGTGTAGACTGGTGTAAATGAAAAATGAAACTAACTAAGGTGCCCGCTAAGAGTACTTGATTCTGGGATCCCTGTTAACCCCTTCGCTCATGACGAGATCAGCTCGTCATGAGTTACGCCTCTCGTACACTCATGACAAGCTGAGCTCATCATGAACCGCGGGTTTTCGCAAAAGTCAGCGCACAGCGGGAAAATGCGCCGCACCCGTGGGGTTAATGAATAAAAACAACATGGGATAAACGTATAATTAATGTTCCTATTTATACTCCACAATTGGTCAACATGTTTCGTGCCCTCTTTAATCTATGAAGATTTATGACAGTTCGTCAGGACCATAAAAACTTGGGGCATATTTATGATTCAGTAGAATCATCTTTGTATGGCCCTGGGTGGTTAATAAATCTAGAGTAATGCATGCAGCACAAATCGCTGTGTTGCGTTACTCTGCCCAGGCAGGCATTCCATGGGTGGAGCATGGGTGTTCCTACGCATCCACCCATGGATGTTGGTGCATTCCAAGATTTACCATTACTGGTAGCCCAGGAAGTGCATCAAAATGTTAAGTCTCCCCATGCATAACGAGGAGAAATATCTATATTTCTCCTCATTTATCCATCTTTCTACGTGTGCTGCATCACAGATAGAAAATGGAAAATGCCTCTGAGGATGGTTTTTGTGCAGGAAGGTGCCCAGTCCCACACAAAAACAATCCTGCCTACAATACTGGCACACTTGACCATGGCACATGGGTGCCCGTGTTGGCGCTAGGCAGCCAAAACTGCGCCAGCGCAAGGAATGTCAGGAATGCGTTATATAATGCTACATGCGTTGCATTCCTGCCATTTCCCTTTCCCTTTCATACATCGCAGTGCAGCAAGGTGGCTTGCTGCTTTGAGCTGCAAGAAAGTTTGATAAATGTGACCCCTAAACTACATGTAGTGGGTTTCTAATTCAATTCAAAATATGTATGCACAATACTAATCCACCAAGTGTGTGTTCTCAAAACGTACTCTCTATTTTTTTATTTTTATTTTATTTTAGAAGCTTGTTAAGCGCGCAGCTACCCCCAACGGGGGTGTCCCGGCGCTGAAGACAACATCTAGTGAGGTTTAGTGACATCCAGGGGGCATATAAAGTGGGCTAGATCAGAGAGAAAAGCCAGGTCTTAAGTTTCCTTCGAAACAGAGGCTCTGATGTCAGAAATCTGAGTTCCAATGGCAGATGATTCCAAAGTCTGGAGGTGGCCACTGCAAAGGCCCTCCCTTCCCGTAAGTGCAAGATGAAATCGGGGGCAGAGCATTAAGCGAAGATGGTTAGATCTGAGATTCCGCGTTGCTAGTGAGATCTTCAGTCTGTGTCTCAAGTAGGCAGGGAAAGTCTGGAGGTGGCCACTGCAAAGGCCCTCCCTCCCGTAAGCGCAAGATGAAATCGGGGGCAGAGCATTAAGCGAAGATGGTTAGATCTGAGATTCCGCGTTGCTAGTGAGATCTTCAGTCTGTGTCTCAAGTAGGCAGGGCCTCGACCATTAAGAGCTCTAAAAGCAAGGGTCAGAGATTTGAACTGAATACGTAGTCTCACTGGGAGCCAGTGAAGTTTGATCAAGTAAGGTGAGATGGAGTGGCGGTAGGGGATATTGCAGATCAACCTGGCCGCTGAATTCTGTACTGTCTGTAATCGATTAATGAGGTACACCGGGGTTCCAACGTACAAACTATTTGCGTAGTCCAAATGGGACGTTATGAGGGAGTGGACTACTATCCTGCGTGAATCAAATGGTAGGAAAGGGATCATTTTCCTGATCATACGAAGTTTTCAGAAACAGGACGCCGAAACTTTATTGATTTGGGTTTTGCAGGAGAGGGCTGTGTCAAATTGGAAGCCCAGATTGCGGGCAGCTTGGACAGGTACAGGGGGAGGATCCAATTCAGCCGGCCACCAGAGGCCAGTGGAAATAGGGGATTTCTGATTAAAAAATAAAACTTCTGTCTTGTCCGTATTTCATTTTAAATTGTTTGAGGACATCCAAGAGGCGATATTCACCAGACAGTGGTGAAAATTTGACAGGGAGTTTTCAGATTGATCTTTAAAGGAGAACACAAGCTGAGTATCGTCAGCATAAAATATCACTCTGAGGCCCCATGATTCCACCACCTTCGCCAAAGGCTTCAGGTATACGTTGAACAAGAGTGGGCTGAGAGCATATCCCTGCGGAACCCCCATGTCAACGTTTTTTTGGTGGAAAAGAAAGAGCCCAGCATCACTTGTTGGAATCGATTCGTCAGGAATGATTTGACCCAGGCCAGTGGGGTCCCACCAACTCCCACCTCCTGAAGACGTGTTAACAGAGTTTCATGGGAGATGGTGTCGAATGCTGCGGATAGGTCGAGCAGGACCAGCATGGCCTCCTCTCCTCTATCCGCGCACTCACGAATAGACTCGGATACTTCTAGTAAAGCTGATTCAGTACTGAAGTCCGGCCTGAATCCTGACTGAGAGTCATGGAGCAACAAGTTTGATTCTAGATAGTCGGACAGTTGTTCTTGTACCGCCTTCTCGAGTACTTTAGCTGGCTTGGGAAGGAGTGAGATCGGTCGGTAATTGCTAAAACACATTGGGTCGACACCAGCTTTTTTTTAAATTGGAATCAGCAACGCGTGTTTCCATAAAGAAGTGACAACACCCGATTGCAGGGAGGAGTTCCATATTTCAAGCAGGGGATTAATTACTAACGGGGCAATATCATTCAGGATCAGTGCCGGGGCTGGATCAAGCGGTGAGCCTGATTTACATTTTAGAAATAGAGTCAGGGCATACTCTTTAGTCAGCGGTTTAAAAGAAGTGAATACTTTGGCACAGGTAGTGTCAAGATCTGAAGTTACTTCTGTACGATTCTGAAGGATTGTTACCGTAATATTAGCAATTTTTTCAAAAAAGAAATCAGATAGGCCTTCTCTAAGTACTTGGCTAGGGGTGACGGGAGCAGACAGAGCAGTAGGATTAGTGAACTCTTTAACAATGTTGAAGAGGGTCTTAGTGGAGTTTTTCGCGCTAATGATTTTTTCTGCAAAGTGTTGACCCATGGTATTGCGTTTGAGTTTATGGAACTCTTTAAGGGCCAGTCTATAAAGGGATTTGGCTGCCAGGTCATAGGTCCGGCGCCATAAGCGCTCCAATTTGTTGCAGCTGCTTCTGTATTCCCTTAATTCCTGAGTGAACCAGGGAGCTGACGGTTTTGATCTACGGGAGGTGAAGGTCTGCAAGGGCGCGACTTGCTCAATGGCGGTCGTGAGTTCTTTATTAAATATGGATACCGCTGCATTGAGATCGTCAGGGAGTGAGTGTAGACTACTCTTATACGTTTGCTCCAAGGCAGTACATGAGACCTTATGCCATTTTCTGCCTTGTTCTCTGATGGCAGATTCCCTCTTAGGAAGCTGGGATAGAGACACTTCGAACGGGATCAGGAAATGATCAGACCAAGTCAGAGGTATGGAGGAAAGCATCTTAAGCTCCGTCCAATTAGAGAAGATCAGATCAAGGGTGTGTCCAGCAGAATGTGTGGGGCCACTAACCCCTTGAATCAGATTCAAACTTTGCATGGAATCTAAAAGATGATTGGCACGGGTACAGTCACTTACATCCACGTGATGGTTAAAGTCTCCCAGTACCGTAAAGTGAGGATGTTTAAGAGACAAATCTGCAATAACTGCTAACAGTGCAGAAATGGCAGGCTGTGGGGTATTGGGAGGACTATAAACTAGGACCCCCGAAAAGATGGCCGAAAGGGCATCCTAGATGGAAAAGTATAGTGCCTCTGTGGGCCCTAAATTCGGGATTTTCCTGGACGTGATCGTCAAGTGAGTCTGTAAAATAACCGCGATTCCGCCTCCGGACTTGGAGCCTTCACGGCTTACTCCTGTGAAGCGGTATCCCGGGGGCAAGGCTAGAGAAATGTCTGGGTTGGAAGAGTCCTTAATCCACGTCTCAGTCAGGAAGAGTGAGTCCCAGGACATTGATGAAAGCAGCAGCCAAATGTCACTAGAGTGGCGTGGCATAGGTTCGTATAGGTGTGGGATGGATTTTTAGTGACAAATGGGAGCATTTTATGTGAGGAGTAAAGGAGAAAGGGCAGCTGTCACATTTAAAATAGCGGGGCTAGTCAGTGAGAGATTGCACCGTGCCGATGGAGTGCAAATTTTCTCTCTTAAAACCAGAAGCTGCGATCTAGACCAGACCTGCCTCTGTGCGAGATGGGAACCAGCAGCATGGTTGGCCCTAGGCCCGGAACTGGCGCGGACTGGCGCAGACGGGCTTGCCTTAGGCGCGCCCACTGCGCTCATCCGCAGAGCGTCCGGAAAATGCACATAGTTTATAGGAGAGGGAAGATGTGGGGGGCGTGGCCTAACGATAGTGGGCGTGGCCTGAGAGTTCGCAGGTAATGGCGGCAAGAGAATTTCGTGGCCCGCGGCAGCGCTAAGATCCGCTGCGCGGGGATGCCCAGTGTGTGCTAAACAAAGAATAAGTGCCCAGGGAGAGGGAATTAGGTAGATAAAATCACAATATCACACTCAAATTTTAAAAAATGTGGGCGATCGTTCTCCCGGCTTCCGCCTCAGGAGATCGTGGTCTATCTCTCTTTGTGAAAATATATTCCAAAAACACTAAAATCAACCTGCAAGATAAGAAATAAAATAGATATACAATCATTAAAATGTGGGAGGTACATATCAAAGACCAGAGAACCATATCATCTTTGCACATTTGGGTAAGGTTCAACAGTCATCAGTCACAATTATCCCACAGTAAGTGTAACACCAGTGTACTGCCCATCACATACCTAACACTCACACCAGTTGGCAAGTGCTCAAACCATGTTATTATAAGTCCTCAAATGTATAAAATCAAGGGGAATACCTGTGAGGCAGATGCAAGCTCAAACATGATTTTCTTACCCAGTCCCCACTGGAATCAGGCACCCTAGGGTACGCAGGATCCTAAAACCACTTAATGTTGTATTCTACATGAAATAATAATAACACATGGGATATTACTGCTACTAAAGTAGTCTGAGCATATCTACATCTTGCAGTCCGTAAAGTATTCAAATAAACCGCTCAGGGGGAGTATCATCGACCTACCAATCTCTGTGGTCCCGAAGGTACAGGTGCAGTTGGGAGAACCATATTTCTACCTATAGATCCGTGTATCCGTGAGTCATGTGGTGTGTAACCTATGTGATCATGTGATTGCACCATGACGCTGATGCCTCAATGGAGTCGCATAACTTGCAGAGAATTGAATGGAGATTGGCCCCAATGTCATCTTAAAGGTACTCATTACCCGGCATGAAATAGATTAACAACAAAGAAATTTTAACAAGAAATATTTTTAACTAACAAAAGGGTCTATGAGTGTCAAGGGAAACAACCTAAACAACGAAGTTGAAATCACGACTTACCTGAACAACGAAGTCAGAACAACGAGGAATCCCGAACAACGAAGTCCTTAACCACGACTCTTCATTTCAACTAATTCCTAAACTAATGTTCGTGTTTTAGGAACTCGTTGTTAAGAATGTCGTTGTTTGGGTTTGCTCGTTTTTTAGCCTTCGTGGTTAAGGAATTCGTAGTTTAGGAAGTAGTTGTTCAGTCATTTATTTATTTATTTATTTATTAAAGTTTTGTATAGCGCTAGCTGGACCCGAGGGTATCAGAGCGCTTCACAACACGTACAAATAGGCATCAGAAAGGCAGTGAGGAAGGAGAACAAAGTAGGGAGCACATGGGTAAAGAGAAAAACTTTACAATAGTAACAGGAGCGCAAAAACAGGGTAGAGTCAAAAGCAAGGAATCCGGCTCTTGGTCCGCAGAGAAAATGGGCTTTAAAGTCAGACGTGGAGATCATACTACTATCCAGAGCGCTCAAGGAAGAGGGCTTTGAGTAACATCTTGAATTTCGGGAAGGAGGCGGTCGTTCTGATATGTGGGGGGATGGCGTTCCAAATCTTGGGAGCATTGCCCGCAAAGGATTTGCTGGATGTTTTGTGTTTTGGGGATTTCAGAGGAATGAGTAGGAGCGTGTTGGAGCTTCTGAGGTTCCTAGACTGACCAGCCTTTTTGAGCTTGTTGGCCAGATACTCAGGTTTGCCTGTATGCAGGGCTTTGTGAGTAAGGCAAGCTGTGTGGAAACTGGCTCGTTGGACAATAGGGAGCCACTTCAGATCCTTAAGAGCCGGGGAGATGTGCTCGTATTTCCTGGTTCCCGTGACCATTCTTGCTGCGGCGTTGAGGGTAGAGGTCAGAGGACCCAGGTGAGATTTGGCTGATCCAGTCAGAGTAGCGATGCCATAGTCAATTCTGGAGAGTACCAGAGCCTGAGTGGCCTGTTTCAGGTCTTTCGAGGGGAGGAAGGGTTTCAGTTTGTAGAGGAGTTTCAGGTTCAGGAAAGCACTTTTGGCAGTTTTTGAGATGTGTTCTTTCATGTCCAGTTTAGGGTCAAGGGTGATCCCTAGGGATTTTACGGAGTTTGTAGGAACAAGTGGAACATTCAGGGCGTTTAAGGCTTTGAGCCATTCTAGAATTTGGGGGTTTTCATCTTTGTTCGAGATGAGGAGCACTTCGGTTTTTCCTTCATTGAGTTTGAGGTTGTTGGATGAGAGCCAATGTTGAACTTCAATGAGTGTGCAGTTCAGTCTGTGGATGTCTGCGATCGAAGTGGTTTCCAGGTAGAGTTGTGTGTCGTCCGCGTAGAGGTGGAAGGGGATGTTGGACTTCCTTAGAATTGACGTGAGGGGCTCCATGTAGATGTTGAAAAGTTGAGGTGAGAGTACTGACCCTTGAGGCACACCTCTAGTGATGGGGAGAGGGTCCGATTCGCAGCTTTTAATTTTGATTCTTTGAGTGCGGTTGTTGAGAAAGGAGGAGAACCATTTTAGGACCGTCTTTTCCAAACCTGCTCTCTCCTGGAGGACATTGAGTAACAGGGCATGATCCACTGTGTCAAATGCAGCCGAAAGGTCTAAGAGTATGAGACGGCTACATTGATTGGAGTCGAGCGACATGTGAAGATCGTCCAGGACATTTAGGATTGCGGTTTCTGTACTGCAGCCTTTTCTAAACCCAGATTGGTGTGGGTCGAGAAGATTCGTGCTTTCTAGGTGCTGGGAAAGCTGAGACAGCACGCATTTTTCCAGAATTTTCGATAAGAGTGGAAGGTTCGAAACTGATCTGAAGTTGTTCATGTCCTTGTGGTCCAGGCCGGGTTTTTTTAGGAGTGGAGTGACTTGACCTATTTTAAGGGAGTCAGGGATGGAGCCCTCGCTCAAAGAGCTGTTGATGATCTTGGCCCAAGTTGGGGCTAGAGTGAGCTTCAGGTCTGTTGTTATTCTTGGAGGAAGCTGATCAAGGAAGTGGGATGAGGGATTGGTGGTGGCTATGAGATTGCTTATCACTTCAACCTGGATAAGCCGGAAGGAGGACCAGCGAATGACTGAGGTTGCTGGCCTGATGAGGGTAATTGCGGAGGGAATGGCTGAGGGCATAGTGCAGAGTGAGCGATCGATTTTTGCAATTTTTCCTTGAAAAAGATGGCAAAGTCATCACATTGAGATTTGGATGCTACCCTGTTGTCTATCACAGGAATGGATGTTTGGTTCCTGATGATGTTGAAGAGTTCTTTTGGGCGGTTTTTAGCATTGTCTAGAGCGGAGCAGAAGAAGGACGACTTTTTATTCTTGATATGGTTGTAGTAGATTTTACGAGTTGCCTTGAGTTGGTCCCTGTTGAGGGAGGTGGGGTTGGTCCTCCAGGATCTTTCCATGGATCGTAGGTGTCTTCTTTCTTCATTGATGTCTGTGGAGAACCAGGATCTGGAGGGGATGCTTCTTGGTTTTTTTAGTTTCCGCGGTGCCAGCTGATCCAGGACGAGCTCCAGGTTGGCGTGGTACAGCGAGGTGAGTTCCGTGGTGGAGAGGAGTTCCGTTGAGTTCGAGAGGAGTGAGCTAAGTCCCTCTTCTAGCTTATCAGGAGGGAATCTCGAAAAGTTTCTGACCCACTTGGGGGAGGTTTGAGTAGGTGGGAGGGACAGAACCGAATGATTGATGTGGAAGAGAATGGAGTGATGGTCCGACCAGTCCACCGGGATGATGTGTTCGATCGAGATTGTCTTTTTATCTGCGATGATTGCATCAAGGATTGCTCCTCTATGTTGGGTTTCCTCTGTGCAGTGCTGGGTTAAATCGTAGTCATGTAGAAGGGAGGTGAGAGATTGGATGAGTGGGTTTTTAGTTACATTCCATCTTATGTTGAGGTCGCCAAGAATTATTCTGAAGTCGCTATCCAGAGCGGTTTGTGTGATCAGGTCCGTTAGCTGAGCGCCAAATTCGGAGGAGTTGCCCGGAGGATGGTAGAGGAGAAGGCATTGAAGTGGACAGTGGTTCGGCGAATTGAGGCTGACCGAAAGGAGTTGTAGATGACGGAGGGAGATTCAGTAATGGAGAGGTCATTTTTGTGGATAATAGCTATTCCGCCCCCTTTGTGTACGGGCCTGTCTTTGTGGATAATAGCGAAACCGTGCGGCACTAGCGTGTCCATGATGGGAAGGGATAGAGTGTTAAGCCATGTTTCAGTGATGAAGGCGACATCCAGGTCATGGGAGAGAATGGTTTCGGCAATTTCTGTAGCATGTTTGACGGCGGAGCGGCATTTGATGAGCATACAGTTAGTCGGACGGTCAGCATTCGATTTTGGATTGCCAGAAGTAGCTCTGGGTAAGGAGGAGAGATAGGATGGTGGTCTGGGAGCTTTTCGGGGGGGGCGGGTCTCTCCCTACTCCCGTGATGACTTGAATCGGGACGAAGGGTGAATGGGATTGGGGTTGAGCTTGGGCTGGCTGTGTAGGAGGGGATTCGTAGGAGGCGACGAGGGAGCTCACTTCTTGGGGCGAAAGGGAGGGAACAATTCTTCTAGGACTGTCAACTCGTGGCTCAGTCCTGGGTTTGGTGGGAGAAGGTTGGGAGCCTAGGGGGGGGCCTGGACCCAACTGGAGGCAGAGAGTCATTCCTAATGGGAGGTGGCTGGAGGAGAAGTGGTGCGACAGAATCGGCGGGTGGCAGGAGTTTCTCTAGGGAGGATAGGGTTTCCTTCAGGCCAAAAATCAGGGTAGCGATCTGGGCTTCTAGAAGGTCCAGGCGTTGCGTTAGTTTGGGTGCTGGGGGTGGGGGGGGCAGGGTGGGTGAAGCTGGACCTCGAGAGAGAGGGGCAGTGGGGCAAGACTTTGCTGAGTGGGATAGTAGGGGTTGGGAGGACCGGTTCTGTGTTAGAGTTTGATTGAGAGAGGATTAGAGAGGGAGAGAGGCTATGGGGCAGGTAATTATTCGGGAGGGTAGTCGGGGTGGGAGGATCTGAGACGAATTTAGAGATCGAGAGGGCGAGGGATAAGGAGGGAAGAAGGATGTGTTCCCCTAGGGGGTGGAGGTTGTCTTCACTAAGGGGGGCGGTGAAAGCTAGAGGAGTGTGGGTTCGCGTTGGGGGCTGTGGCTCAGTGATGATGGGTGGTCTGGGATCTCTATGGGTAGGAGACTGAGAGCCTGGAGTGCTTTGGGAGACGTGGACTAGAGGGAAAGGAGTCGGATGGGTAGGTGGGGGTGGTCGAGTTCTGGGAGTTTGGGTGAAGGGGGGGCAGGGGGTGGGGGTAGAGGGGAGTGGGGCTGGGGGGGCGAATGACTCGAAACATGATTAAGCATGGGGTAAGGGGAAGTTGAGGTTGTGGAGGTATGCTCTTCGGGTTAGGCGTATGGCGGGAGTCATTAGGGTTAGTGGAGCGCGGCTGTTGAGGGTGGAGAGCCGTAGACATTTTAAGAGCGGGGAAGAGGGAGTCAAAGAACTCTAGGTTTTCGTCTTTCGCCTGAATTAGAATGGAGCCATTCACAAAGATGGTGATGGAGATGTCTCCGGTTAGTGACTGTTGGTTCAGGGGTGAGATGGTTAGTTTCCGGCTGTGATCTGTGAAGGTGGTTTTGAAGACAGGGAGGAGAGAGTTAAAGGTGGAGACCCATACGTCTGGCCTGGTGGTGTGGAAAATGAAGTCCGTTTTTCTTGGCCCTCTCGCTGAGCAGTGGTAGGTGTCCACAATTAGTGTTTTGGGGTGTTGCCTAATTAGATTTTGTTTAAAGCGTTTTTTAGCTTTGAAGGAGAGACTGCGTGGGAAAGTAATGGTGTAGGTGTTCCGGCCAAGCTGAGACAGGTGGTTAAGTGACGGGCAGGGATGCGTGTCTAGATGCATGGATGGCGGCATCGTAAGAGAACTAGGGGGGAGTGGGGCCGATTCGGTGACTGAGGTGACCGGCCTTGACAGCGGTGGGAGGGCTTAGTTGAAGAACAGAAGCGCGGAGTTCAGCCTGTGGTCGTCGTTGCGCCTTCCTTGGGAATACTCTTGAGGTTGGTCGGAGAGGTTATGTTTGGCGAGATTGTGAGATGACCGAGGTGGCGACCAAAATTGGCCAGGGGGCCCTATGGCAGGGACTGCGAGAACTGGAGCTGCGTGATTGTCGCGTATGGAGTCCCTGAAGATCGGCGATTAGTTTCCTCTGGACGTGGCATCGGGATAGCACCGTGGGGACCTCAAAGAAGTATTTAAAGTTGGGGTCTCCTTAATCGCCTGGTGCACGGTTATGAGATGTCCGAGGTGGTGGTCAACATGGGGCCAGGCAGCCCTAGGCAGGGGCAGAAATAACTGGAGCTTGCATGGGGTGCAGGGGATGGTGCCCCTAAGGATCGGCGTTAGACTCTTCTAGTTGTGTCGTCGGGCTAGCGCAGCAGGGGCCCAAATGGAGTAGTTAGAATTAAAGATAGGAGACTCCATGTTCTCCTTAACAAGTTAAAGAAATGTCCGAGTTGGCGGCCATGTTGGGGTCAGGCAGCCATAGGCAAGGGTGGAGAGAACTGGGGCTTGCTTGGAAGGCAGAGTGAGGAGCACCTGTAGAATAGCGATTTTCTCCTTTGGTTATGGCGTTAGGCAAGCGCAGCGGGGTCCCAACTGGAGTCATTAAGGTGGGTGATCTCCTTATTCGCCATCTTTAGGTTTAAAGGATGTCCGAGGTGGCGGCCATGTTGGGGCCAGGCAGCCCTATGTAGAGGTGGAAAGAGCTTGAGCTGGTGGGGGGCGGGGGGACAGAGTAAGGCGCCCCTGAAGATTGGAGCCTGTAAATTTCGAATCTTGGCGGGGGTCCAAATGTAGCGCTACAGGTCAGGGATCCATTTCTTCATCTTTAGTATTAGAGGCGGGCCGCCATTTTGGAAGCAGGCAGCCCCGGGAGAACATCGCCTCTAGGACTGGAGTGCGGAGTGTGGGCAGCGGCCTTTCCGCTATGGGCCTCTCTCGCGGCTCGGTTGTGATATTCGGCGTCGGATCCTGGAATCTGTTCCTACGGAGCTTCACGCCAGATCCTCGGGGCGTGAGCCTGACCGCGCCGCACCGGGAGCCACATCGAGCCCCCTGCACCGGTAAGTGCAGAACTAATAGTCAGCACGGGGGGGGCAAGCGAGAGCACTGGTGTTGGCCCGGGGAGGGCGGGTGTCAAAGGCGAGTACCTCCTCTCGTAGCTTTCTCGCTCTGACACGGTCCCGTAGACGCTCTCAGGGGCAGCAGGGCAGCCACCGGTTCCGGGATGGATCGGCGTGAGTGTTGCTTGGCAGTCCTATCTTGCGCGGGGAGTTTGGTGGGGTCGCTCCGGTCGGGATTGGCACCAAAAGTGAACCATAGACCGGAGCTCAACCCAGTTCCTCCCTCTTAGCGGCCATCTTGAAAAGCTCATACATTCGTGTGTCAAATCAATTGTGATTCCCACAGAATTCAGTACAGTGATTCATCTGCAAGTCTGATATTCACATTGCATTGCAGCGAGCATCCCTATTAGACTTGTATAGTTTCAACAGTGTGATCAAAAAGGCAAATAATTGCCTGACAATTTGATTTACAAAAATCCACATAAACTCTTTAGGGTTTTGAATGAATAGTTTGGTAACGGATGGCAGGTGTAGATGGTCATCTGTTTATTCTTACTAAAGAATATTTTTACGAAGGAATATGGTGCATTAGTCCAATGACTGGACGGCCTAAAGAAGGGAGCAGTGGGCAGAACTCCTTTCATAGAGATAAGTTATATATTAATTTGTTCCATAGAATATCATCGTGGACCATTTATATGGGTAGTTAACCAGAACACCTATCTCTATTCTCTTTGTAATAGGATCGAATATGATTTATCAGTATGTGTCACAACGTCCAAGATGATCCACTCTAATGGTCTGTTACGGGTGGTAATCCCAATATACTTTGGGGCATATACTCAAGGACTCAATGCCGAGTTTTAGGCACCTTATCGCATCCGAAGTGGCAATAAATGTATCACCCCATTCACAAGCTGGTGCTAACAGCCCATATCACCAGTTTGAAAAAAGAGAAATGATGACAGTGGTTTAGAGCAATAGCCAGCATCTCTGTTATGTTTGCACACAAGTTTTCTTTCAATAATCCCAATATATTCAGGCGTGCTCAATGTCTAGTACTGTGCCATCCACAGTGCTAAATAACATATGGAGGAAACCTCTATACATACAACTAGTACAATGATTGACAGAGCACAGCACAATATAGTATAGTACTGACTATTCACAGTCAGATTTTTAAATGTAATGACAATAACAAAAGCAATAACGAAACATTTGATGAGTGCACAGGTCTTCACCACTGTTGCTACGTTGTTACAGTAATGACACAGCCAACACGTTTTTCGTCGCTTTGTGACTTTTCCAAGGCTTGGAAAGTGTGGCATGGATGTGCAGTCCAGACTGCAGGTTGCATACCACAGACATATCCATGTCGACATACACTGCTGGTGTTTGGAGTGTAGTGGACAGTGGACGGACCCATGTCACCCCAGCCAGTGTGGGAGTACTTGGAAATGTAGCTTGTTACGTCCCCCCTGTAAGCGTGAGCGGAGTGGGCTGGTCCGGCATACGTCAGGCCAATGTAGAGGTGTGAATAAAAAGCACGTAGCTCTGGGCATGGTTCTCTTCCGGAATGCCCAATGTGCCTGCCAGGGTGGCGCCTCTCACCCCGCCATGCGACGGACACCATCGTCGTGAGTGGTGTTGCCTGCGGTCCTGTGCGCCTGCTGCACCCTGGGCTGTTGGTACCCGAACCGATCTTGCCCGCCGTTGCGCACCTAGGCCTCACTGCTCACCTGCAGACACGGGCGTTTGTCAAAGAAGGACCTCCACGTGCCAGTGCAATCTCAAAGTCCGAGGTCCGCAACCTTGGCAGCCTCTTCAGACCATCACGGCCTCCACAACACAGGCCCGCAGTATTCCTTTCTCATTGACATACTCCACCACTGCCACCTCCCTATACTACAGTCAAGTAGGTAACACATTTGGAACTGAGTCTTGATTTTTAATGGCAGAGTTAATATGTTCATGGGACGTTTGATATCACTGTACTCCCTTTGATGTGGTGCCACCAACTCTGTGCATAGCATTCCAACCCCACGTGTCTGTGGTCCCTTGATGACTTCAGCCTTGAGCCTACACTACGGTCATGTAGGTCACACATTTGGAACTTGATTTCTCAATGGCAGAGTTCATATCATTGCACTCACGTCGAGGTGTAAGAGGAAGACGCCTTTCAGTCGGAGGGAAAAAGGATCATCGTTACGGAGGTGATTGAACACTACCAACAACTGCTCTGGTGTCACTAACTCTGTGCATCGCAAGCCAACGACACGTGGCTGTGAGCCCCTGCTGACCGCTGCCTCCGGCCTACACTGTGGTCGAGTAGGTCACACATTTGGAACTGAGTCTTGATTTATTTATTTTATTTATGGAAGAGTTTATATCATTGTAAAGGCCCCATCGCAGACTGCATACACTCTCAGCTCCAGTGCCACTAAGTCTGTTCCCCGACATCCATGGACACTCACTGGTTGAACTTTGGGGGTCTGAGTATATGGCCTGGGGGTTGTCCTCATCATCATGGAGCTGATACTGACTTGGTGGTAAAAATTAGTCTGTAGCATTCATCTCCTCCATATTGCCATTTCTGCTTGGTTCTGCCCTCTGTATCATGCCCTGGAAGAACACCTTCCATTGTCCCAAACAACCCTCTGAGACATTCACCTTGAACATCGACGAGGACCAGCTCAGCTCACATGGCCCTACCTCAGTGCACCGCAAGTCACCGTCCCATGGCGGTGAGCCTGTGCCGGCTGCAGCTCAAGTCATGGACCCTTGCTGTCTGAACCTTGAACTTCTTATTGTCTGATCACTGTTGTAGTTGTTGCCAGCAATAACCACTCCCCGAGGGCTTTCTTACACTCACTCCACACCCAACCAGCACAGGAGTCACGGGCCATGTGGCCCTGGCAATAAAATGGGCTGGGCGCAAGTGCCCGAAGCGAGTCCCACAAACTATCTAAGCGTGTCCGTGTGGTCATTGTGTATGCTTGAGGGCCCCGGGTCCTACCACATTACATTGTGCTGTGTACAGCGGATCCAACCATGTCACCTCAGGCAGTGGGGTAGGCCTGGGCCATGTAGCTGTGTTGTACCCCCCTGTGAGCGTAAGCGGAGTGGACTTTCGTACAACAGTCCATTATTGGGGTGTGGTTCATCAACCTGGGGCTCTGGGCATGGTTAAGTGTTGTCCCTGTCAAGGAGGTAACTAATGCATGTGTCTCTGTTGTAGTGTCTGTGCCACCTGTCCCGCAATGGACAATGTTGCAATGTAGCATGCCCCCGGAGTGAAGGCTCGGCCGAAGGGGTGAATGAGGGAGCGCAAGCCTGCTAGGGTCCGGGATCATACATGCCAACTGTTGTGTGTGCCGCTATTACCGCAGCATAAGCCAAAGGTCTACCCTAAACCACATGGGGAGTGCAGCAAGCCATGAACTTTACATCTGTGTGCGCCCTATCCTTACCATAGGCCTACACACACGTGGCCGTCCACCTTCAGCGCACAACATCACTGTGTCGTTGTTAGGCATGTGGACATGCACAGACAGGCATGACAATGGTGTGCTGTAGGGGGGCAAGTGATGCAACCGCACTATGCACACTGGTTAATAGGCTCAGGGGAGGGAGGAGCAGCAGTGAGGCTATGTAATACATATTGATGTCGCTCATTTGCTACAAGCAGTACATGACAAACGTGAATCACTAAGTCACACATATCACACACCAATGAACCAGTGAGCCTGCCAACACATCATGCATGACCAACTATTGACTCATGTCTCTCTGCACTATCACAGGTGATCAAGGATATACACTGTGCGCTTGGATGTTGACACCCCTCCGAGACCTGAACACACCGGTCTAGAGGCAGAACAATGCAGCCCACAAATGCACCAGGGGCATCGTTGTACGCACATTCAGCGTGTTGAAGTCACATTTTGGGTGCCTGAATATCACAAGTGGAAGTCTCCTGGGCAGTCCAGATATCACATGCAAGATGATTGTTGCATGTTGTGTGTTGCACACCATATGTGTACGAACCAATGCCCCATGGATACAAGTGCCAGATGCACCGGACGATGATGAGTATGATGAGGCAGTTGGACCACACCCCACTGCAGCTGCAGCAGGAATAGCTCGTAGGAACACCATCATTGACAATTTCTTCACATGAGCACGTCACATTGTGACAGTCCTTGGCAATCATGGGACAGTACAAAATGACCACAGGCATAGCATGTGCAAATAAACTCATTCCAAGACACATTCCCTGCGTGCATGTCACTTATCTGTACAAGCACATCACTCAGACGAGAGTAAGTGCAAAATGTAGTGCTAGAAATTTCATGATTTGAAAATGGTTGGTGGATGTGCCACTTCTTTACAGAGTGGCTGTTTAGGGTGTCAAGTATTCGTAATGCCAGTTCTCTGTGTCACAGATAGAACAGAATCCCACTCTTCGGTGTTTCACATGTGTCGCCCATCATTATATATAGGCTGTCATTTGTGATCTACAAGTGTTAACACGGCTTCTTTTGGGGTCAAATTTGTTCCACCATGTTGCAGGAATGCACCCTGTGACTCAAGTCCCACAACATGAGCAACATGTACATGAGGGGGAGTCACTGCCTCTACATTCGTCCAAGCTTTCATACTTAATTAATCATAGACATGTCACGTCTGTGTGCAGGAGGTGTTGATTGTCCCTGGGAGATGCGGTTTCACAGTGTGTTCCATGTATGTTTCCGCATTGGCGCAGTTTACATGCAGACTGCATGTCAATGTACATTGTGACCGTTTGTGAGGAGACGCCTATTTGTTGTGGGATAATGAACATTTGTTCTACATCACGGATGTGAGGTTGTACTGGTACATTGTCATCTCACCATTTTTTACTGTGCTTTTATGGAGCATTTTCCGCAGGACGCATGGGAATTGCAGGCCTGTCACCGGTTATCGCTGTTTTTTGTCTCGCGGTTTGGGACATCACCGCTTGTTTTGCATTTGTGTTTTGCATTTTTGTGGCGTCGCGTTGATTTTTACACGGTCATTTGACTCGTTGTTGTAAGACTATCGCATGGTACCGCTGTTGTTCAGAATACAACTTTAACACGGCGTTATGTTCCTGCGATAGACTGCACTGTGAAGACTTGCGTTAAGCTAATTTTGCAATAATTATCACACGTTCTTGAGAATATCCCCCTCGTTTTTTCTGTACTCTTGTCGGTGGTCTAGTATGAACCAGCACGTCTCTCAGGTTCCTGGTGAGTTTGAATGCAAAACCATAGTGGTCAAAATTAAGTGAGCAGCAGTTCACAATGTTCCATAATGTATTTATTTTCTACTTGATCTTGTTCGAATTTGGAGTGAAGGTTGTGACACAAGTTAGTGTTTTTGATGGTTTTCGTGGTCATTGTTATAATAATGCATCCCAGTTATTATTCCTCATTCCCTTGCATGCCCTATTGATGATATTGTCGGGGTAATTTCTATTCAACCGTTTTTCTTTCAATGTTTTCAACTGATATCAAAATCCTTTAAATTGATACAATTTCTTCTGATCCTTAGAAGTTGGCTAAATAGCAAGTTCTTTCTCAGTGATCTAGGATGATGGCTGTCAAAAAGTAACAGACTGTTATGGGCTGTAGGTTTCTTGAAGCTCTTGGTATTCAATAAGCCCTTCTCAATGGTAATGTTGAAATCCAAAAGGATAATTTTTTATTGGACACATTTTTTTAAAATCTCAAGTAACTGCCTAAAGAATTAACCCATTTAACAAATTCATCACATATTACTCCTTCGCTATTCAACACTATGAAGACATCATTATTGAACTTTCTGCAAGGGTTGTTGTCACATAGAATGAAGGTTTTTTTCAAAATGGGCCATATACAAGCAGGTCAGGCTAGGGGCATATGTACCCCCATTGAAGACCCTTGTATTTGTAAATATTGATTTTCCTCAAAATTAAAAAGAAAATCAATGCTATTGATGCACAGTCAATGATAAAGTGCATTGGTGTTGGATAAGTCCAATTGCTAGCTCTCTTTAAGTCCTAAGTAAGTAAATTAATGGCTCCACGTTGATTGATGTCTTTGATAAGATTGAGGACATCCTTTGATTCTTTCATGAATGTCTGAATGTTTTTCACCTGTGGTCATAAAAAATGGTTAGAGAAAAAGGAGCCAATACCTGAAACAATCAGGCACCCTGGGGAAGTGACAAGGCCTTTGTGTATTTTAGATAGATTGTAAAAGTATGTAATCTTCGGATGTTCATTGATGAGGAAATCTGCTTCTCTTTTCATAATCCATCCCATGATCTCAGCTTCATTCACTATAGTAGGTATCACTTGGAATAATCGTTTGTAGGGTACTCAGTGATGGCCATGTAACATCTTGTGTCTGATAGTTGCCTCGGGCATTAATTTCTATAATCGGTGGTTGAGAGGATCCTTATAGCTCCCCCCTACTCAGAAGGTTTTATGGTGACCGGATCATCATTAGAAAGTGAAGAGACTGCATTCCTGTCTTCTCTGGATAGATTGGAAAATGGTCATGTTTCCCTCATATTTTGTATATCATTCAGTACTACCTGTTCAAAGGTCATAATTTCATTTAGTATTGTACTGGTGACTGGGGTGAAAGTTGAGGGATTACACAATTGAGTGTTACCTGTTATCTCTGGTTCAGCTTTATTAAAAAGAAAGCTTGGAGCCAGATTACCCAGAAAGAAAGCCTCAATTAACAGTTAAGTTTGAATCTATGTTACTGAGGTGTGGGGATGAAATCCCAGTTCCTTGTTGATAACCTTGTTCTCCGCCTCTGTGAGTTGTTCATGTGACAAATTCACAATCAGACAGTTTTCTTGTCCTTTGTCTTGCTTAGTGTCACCATCTGGCTTCCCATTGGTCCAACTTTGCAAGTTTTCCTCTTCGTTTTGTTTTTCCTCTTCCTTTGCCATGGCCTCTGCCTATAAAAGACTGGGCAAATTAAATTAATGGTCTTTGGGAACCATAGGAGCCTGGTGCGGCCACACTGGTTGAAGAAACTGGTAAGGACCGATCTGATAACCATGTAGCCTGGGAGGGCCTCTCATTTCATCATCGCTACTACAGCTTTCTGAGTTGAGGACACTACTGAAAGACTTTCCCTTCCTTCTTTGTATGTTACTCCCTTCTTCTACGGCTGTTTCACCTTCTGTTGAGAAGTTCTCTCTTACATAGGGGTATATGTTCTCTCTGTTAAATTCATTTGTTAGTCTTTCTTCAACTTAGTGTTTTTTTGTTGCATAAAAAAAATATTTTTAATTGGAGCCCTTTACTCTAATTAAACATAAATTACCTGTACACAAAACATTCAAATTCCAGGCGGCTACTATTTTAAAGGTTATTAAATGTTAATGCTAATGTTAATGTTAAACAGTTTATTAAAACAACCTTAAAAAGGCGATGGAAAATAGTTCCCTGATAAGGACTTGGAACTCCATGGTAGGATATTTGTAAATATGGAGAATAAAATTAGAATCTCTAGTGCAAACACACCAGAAAGCAGTTAGTTAGATATTTGTTGCAACAATATATTACAATTTAATACAAGTCATACTTTTAAGAACTGCTGTACTTCAGACTAATATGTAGAAACATGCAAAGAGATTTTATCGTCTATATAATTACCTAAAGCATGGAACAATAAAAATGCTGCCAATAATATCTCCTTTCTGCTTATCACCGTTTATCTAGACAAACAGACCAGAAGAATGAAAAAGCTTGTTTTCTTTTTTCTTTTTTAAAACTACAGCTTTAATTAAGCATTCTGTCCTGTCTTACCCTTTGGCTGGTGGTTCTGGTAGCAGGTATTGTAATGTCAGAACTCAACTGTAATAAGTTATTATTATTAATCCTCTAAGTCATTTATTTATTACAGGTGTCTAGGTGTGTCACAAGTCACCTGTAAAAAGTAAATTACGGACAAGAATTTTTTTAAGTGGATAAGAACAGTGCTGTCAGAATTCTTTTCAGAGGGTCACGGGACAAGCAGGAGTTACTGGGCCCAAAAATTATGCTTGAGTCCATATAATCCAGATTTCTAGGGCCCTTCCTACTATGGGCTCTGAGTAACTAGTACAAGTACCCCTGCAGCAAATGACTCTCTATGGTAGCTGGAGTTTTTGGGGAGGAGGTGGATGCAGGGAATACACAGGCTCACAACTCAATGTATGTTCAGCTACCTCAACACATGAATGTCATACTAAATACTCACTTTTGTAAAAAGTAGTACTTATACACACACACAAAGCGAAATATGATACACACTAAATATTAACACATAAGGTCTGCATTCTATCACTGTTCATGAGGGCACCAGCATCTTGCTCTTCTAGCTATGGATGGGAGTCATTCCCCAATTATGTTAGGCAACATGCAGGCTAGGCCCCACTGGGAAATGTGAGCCTTAGAAGACCATTATGGACATTTAAGGTTCAAGTGGCCAAGCGCCTTTGGCACTACAATAAGAGCACATTCTTCCCAAGGTCTCTGTGACTCAATGTTCAGTCTTACCCACTCCCATCAGAGACTGGATGGATTGCCCGGGAGTGTTCAGTGGCCCTTTAATGAGATCAACTGTGGTTTGTACTGGTGATGAGCAGTAGTCTTGTTGTAGTCAACATGCAGCTGGATCTCCATGGCCCTCCTTTTTTGTTGTGGTAAATATCTTCAGTCTTCTTTGGCAGACCTAAGGTGTTACTTGAGTTCTAATGACAAATTAGTGGCAATGAGTTCACAGTTGCCCTCGCTTCACCACACTACTGCTCCCGGGTGATGGCCCTTAAGCTTCACCCTGACCCCCATATGGCATACAAGGGTTGTGAACAACACACATGGGTGAATGGCCTGATTGGTGCAAAGGTCCAATCTTGTTCACAGGCCCCACTCGCCAAACATGGGTCTTTATAGCACACATGGACCACTGGACCTCTCTCCCTCCAGGTGATCTCTTTCTCCTCAATTGGTCCACAGGTCTTGAGTCAGGCAGAAGCTGGTGCTCCGGGATCAAGGCTGAGTGATGTCCCCTCACACAGCATGAGAGACTGGAAGAACCTTATTCCCTAATTCTGGTCACAACAGGCAGAAGTCATGCAGAGCTTCTCCATGCTGATGTACAGCTTCAGTATGGCAATTTGGGAGCCTCAAGCTCCCCTTTTAAATAATCTTTTTCCAGACACAAATGTGATTAAGGGTCACATGTACGAAACTTTGAAATTGTGAATTCCAAAATGTGATTTTATGTGAATCGCAAAAACAAACTCGCTATTTAAATGTATGAAAACCCAGTGGGTCACAAATAGACCTACCTCATGAATATTAATGAGGTAGGTCCTTGTGGGATCCATCGGAAATAGCTTACATCACAGCGATGGTCACCTGCTGAGTTAAGCAGACCACCATGTCCTTGATTGCTTTTAAATAAAGCATTTTTTTTAAATGCAGCATTTTTTTCCTTAAAAGAAAATGGGATGCATATATAAAAAATCAAATGAAAAGTTTTCTTCTCATGTTTTTTTAGAGTAGGCAGTGGCCCATTGGACCACTGCCTATTCTTAAAAAATGCTTTTGCAAACATTCACATATATAAAAGGGGTCCCTTAGGGACCCCTTCCCCTTTGTGAATGGGTTGCCACTTATTTGAAATTGGTGGCATATTGTGAATGTTTTGAGACTGCATTTTGGTCGCACACCATTCAGACATACCACTGCAATTCGGTATTAGGTAGGGACGCCCTAAGAATGTCCCTTCATAACACCGAATCGCAAATTCAATTTGTTATTCGGTAATAGGTTACCAAATTGCAAATATGGCTTTTTACATCCCAAAAAAAGCCTTTCTGCATTTGCAAACAGACTGATTATGTGAATCAGCCCATTTATGACCAACAAACAGGTTTGTACATGTGGCCCTTACTGTCTCTGTCTTTGAAATTCGTGTTCTGGGGGTTGCCCACCTTAAAGTGCCATTCATCTGTGTTGCTCTTCCTCTAGAGTGCAGTATATAACAGCAAAAGTGTCTCCAAATTTGATTGCCCCAAGAACAGGCCATGGGAGTGACTAGAGAATCACACATGGATGTCAGCCTCAGTGATACATCCATTAAAGGGTTACAAAGGCTCCCAGCTCTACTCTTTATGATTCCCTTATCAGTCCCACCTCCTTCCAAAGATGTGCCCAAGTCCCCATGACCAAAGCGATACCAAAGGGGTTGATAGACAGAGCGTTTGAGCAAATCAAACACTCACTTCCAGTCAACTAATCTGGGTTTAATCCATCATCATTCTTTAGCTCACTCCACCACCCTAGTTCAGACATGGCCATATGCAAATCAGTCTGGCCCTGTGCCTCATGGGAACAGTCCAGCCCGAAGTGCCAAGCCATGTCTTCCCTGGACCGCAAACAAGCATCTGGTACCGGTTTCGGGTTCATAACCCACATCAGCCAGACTATCTTAAATCCAGTGACAAAGTGAGCAAGAGACCCACGTCTGGGCATACCCTGCCAACTTAGGGCGAACAAAGTGATACCAAAGGGGGTGGCTTTAGGCCCAGATCTCTGTACTGGGGTGAATGTATGACATTGTTCTGCATTCTGTCCATCAACTGTTGTTTTTGCATTTGTCACCCCGAGTGGGATGGGTATGCTCAGATGTGAGTCCAGTGCTCTCCATGCCACTGGAATCAAGCTATCCTGGCTGATGAGGGCTGAAAGCCCGAAACCGGTCCTAGGATGCTTGTTATTGTCCAGGGAGGACCTGGCTTGGCAGTTCGGGCTGGACTGTTCCCATGGGGCACAGGGTCAAGACTGATTTGCATATGGCTGGGTTCAAACTGGAATGGCATGGTGAGCAACAAAAAGGATGGATTTAGGCCCAGATCTCTGTACTGGGGTGATTGTTTGACATTGTTCTGCATTCTGTCCATCAACTGTTGTTTTTGCAAGTCCCTATGACCAGTCACCTCTCTTTGGAATGTAAAGCCCTTTTTGAAGTGTATTGAAGAGCCTGGCTCTTTTTTCCTTCTGTGTGTATGCTCCACTCAGCTTTCAGAAATTCAGCAGTCCACAAATCTGTAGAGGGCCTCCTCTAACTCCACAAGCTCCTCAAACAATCTCTGGGTCTCCCAAAATGGATCCCAGAAACTTCCATGTATTGTGCCTTTCAGAGGCATACATAAAGCCCTGCTCATACACGCAACAATGTGCGCTGACTCTAATGTACTGTACACTATCTCTGGCGCACATAAATTCCAGTGCACACAGGCAACCACATGTGATGACTCTCATGTACTGTACCTCTTCACAGGCACATATACAGCTGAGTACTCACACAACCACATGTGCTGATTCACATTTACCACTGCACAGACACACATATCTTTTGGCACACAAAGCCATGCGTGCAGTGCGGCACTGCACACAGCTCACTGCAGAACAAGGGTGAGTTAAGCTAAATGCAGCAGAACTTTACATCCAGTGACATAGGTTAAAAGGTCCATTCACTCTACTGATCACTATTACTGAAAACACAGTATTCTGCCACCTCCGCGCTCAAGCTACTTAACTCCAGGTGAAGGCAGTAGCCCTCCCAGGCTTAGCAAGACCGCATTCCATGAGGCACGTATAGGTCATGGGACACAGTCATGATCGTTGTTCGCCCATGATCAACAAATTGTTACCAAGGAACCTAGATATCACCACAGCTGGGACACTCAGGGCAGGGATACACATCCATTACCATGCAAGCGGCTTTTGCATTGCAACAAATGTGCACAGGCTTTGTGCAGTCATTCAAAGTAAAGGGAGCCAGTGAGTAAAGTGGGCTGGCCCATTGCCCCATGCAATATTTTAGCAAGTAGTTGGATGGCAATTTAACAGACCAGTGGGAGAAACCCATTGACTAAAAGCCCCAGTCTGTATTCATATTATGTATGATTCTTAGGAAACCAATCATCTGGTTAGGTAACACAGCTGTCTCAAATGTCAGACCAAAAAATGTAATCATTGCTCCAGCTTTCCACGGCCCGATCTAATGTTTTTTTTTGCCAAGGCTTGTTTTACCATTGATGGAAATATAAAAGCAACAGAACATATGCATATCAACCTTGCTGCTTCCCTGCACATAGGTCATATTTGTGAATCATACATGCCAAATAAATGACATTTCACAGCTGCTCATGTGAGAATACATGCCAATTATCCAAGTCACTTTAGCTTGGGTGACCAAGTTTTACATCATTATGGGAATTGTTCCCATTATTGCAAACAACAATATATGTTTGCTATGTACAGATCACTGACTCTTTTACACTGAATACCCTATTACCTTTCTTTACAAAGAGATGCAGGAACTCCAAATGCAGATTTTGGGAAAGGAGCATATTTATTTGTGCACACCGATTTCCAGGTAAATTGTATATTTTTGTTTATGTCTTCAACAAAAACTGTAATGTCTTTAACAGAAATGTACCAGTACGGGTTAGCATGGGGCCTTATGCTCACTGTTATTTTGTGGTTGAAAAGCATGTGATTCACAAACTCACAGAGTTTGCAACTAAAAAAACACATCTAGTAAGACATAATAAATCGCTATTTAGAAGACTTTTTTAGATCTTTCTTTTTAAGTAGCGTTTCGTTATAGCAGAGGCCGCCCCCAACGGGGGCATCAAGGGCCGGCGCCATAACCGACGCCGAGCCCCTGAACAAAACCGGTTTGCGGCGCCTAGAAGAGCCCCCTGAGCTGGGAAAAACACATGCACCCCCGCGGCGGACGCCAAAGAGGCGCCGACCCCCCCCCCCGGCCAATGAGGACCTAGACTCCAAACAAACCCCCCCAATGAGGGGAGAGCATGAGCTAGGTGGGAAAGCACGGGGGATATAAGGGCAGCTCCCCCAAGTTAGCTCCTATCTTCTGGAGCGGGGAGCAGCGTCGGCTACGAAAGTCTTGTCCCATCCACCCACACTTAAGGAGTAGCTATGTCGCAGTGCTGAGGAACAGGCAAAGGATTGGTGAAGAACGACGGGGATAATGGTTGGTACAGAGGCACACCGGAGGGCGGTGTGCCGAAATAGGACCACTCACCTAGGGATGCCTCATGGATGGGTGACTGGGGCTGGGGGCGGTGGGTAGGATCACTCACTTTGGGATGCCTCACGGTTGGGTGAGTTGGCCTACCGAAGGGGGGTAGCAAACGGAGACGGGGCTCGCAGCCCAGCGTCCGCCGGGTGGCAGGGCACAACAAGAGTCGGACAAGGTAGCGAGTTGTGACCTAACTCCGGGATGGAAGCTACACCCCCCCTGTGCAAAGAGAGGAAAAAACCCAACCAAACAAAGGAATGACCCAGAAGGGCCAAGAGACAATACAAGCCTACAAATAAGCTATACAACGAACTGTCAGGATAATTTGCAGGGTCAAATGATTTATGGCAAATGTGATGTCTAATGATATGCATATGAGGATGGCGCAAATATGACAGTTCCCCAATGATGACTTACGGCATGTGATACAAAGTACGCAAAATATATGCATGTATTCCTAATAAAACTGCGGCCAACAAATGACCACCAAAAGATAAGTGTGCACGTTGGCTTATTTACAATAAGGAATACAATGTGTGAAGATGGCATGTATGTGGGAGTGGGCAGAGTGCGGGGGTTATGGCATATATCAAAGTTGTGCAACCATTATCCGGTCCTAAAGCCTCAAAAAGTACTGTCTAGAGAATTAGGACAGTAACACATTGCGATGCAAAACAATCATTGGCAATACCAATAGGTCTCGCCTTTGAGAGAGGTCGCAGTGTTTTGCCTTGTTCTGCAGTATATAGTTAGTATAGTGGGAGTGGTCCATTATCATTTGCATAATGTGTTCATGTTTCTTTGGACCTGCTGTCATGAACTGATGGAAGTCTTAGCCTGCCATTCTTACTTTTATAAGCTTTAGGGCAGTGGAAGAATTTTGCCTCATTTTGTACAGGAAGCATCGAATGACATCGCTTGCTTGATTGGCGACACAAAAACATTAAATTAACAATGTACTTGCAGTTTGATCAATAGACTGTCTACTTTTTACTTTAACTACAAGGTCTATCGAATAAATTGTACTGAGCTGATGTGTCAAATCAAACCATGCATTAGCTGACAACTGTTTTACAGATAGTTCAAGCTACACAAATCTGAACTGAGGAGGCCACAGATGTGGCTGGGCTACCTATGTCCATTTGGAAAGTGGAAGAAAGCACCGATTTCGGCAGGATACCAGATGCCTGCCTCCCCATGCCTGGGCTCTGTCAGCAGGGTGATATGTATTTAGAAGGGTTCTGAAAAAACAGCACACAATAATAAATAGAAACGAAGAATATAATATAAATGTAGAACACAGAAATCGGTTCGGTCCTGAGATTCGCTTCCGAGTGGAGGAGAAAGGGAAGAAAGACTAAGGGCCAGATGCATCAAAGGGTTTTGCCCATTCTGTGTCTATGGGAAAATGTGTTGATACCATGGTCTTGGACTGCCGGCCACCTCCCCCCTTGAACACCGACTGAATTACCCAATTCAACCAGTCAACACATGGGGGTCTTTGGAAGTCAAGGGGGGGTACGGGGCCCCCCCCGGCCTTATTTATTAAAATATAAAAACAAATCAAAATTTTAATCAAATAAACATTTCTGACAATTATTAAAATGCACACTTTTCAGAATATTAGATTGACATCCGTTTCGACATGGTATGATGGGCTAACCTTAACAAATAGCTAGTACAGCGTGTTTCCTAACGTAATCTAATCATCCTGAAAATTAAACTGCATTCTAATATTTTTAATAAAGTCCTACGGCAAGGTCGCCAACCGGTGTCAGATCCTTTTACAGCTGCGCTCTCACGTTGAAGATGCGCATGCGCAACCCAGGGCACGTTACACCCACGTGCGCTCCCTGAACTCCATTTAACCATAACAGGAGGGCCCAGACACTCGCGCACCTTAGTGACGTCATAGTGTTGTGAGGGGTGGCTACCAGCCTGAGGAAAGCGTAGACTCCCTCCCCCACACCCTTTAAATTACTGGAGATCATATCCTGCCCCTGAAGTTCTGAGAGAGACCAATGGCCCCTCCTGCGGGCGGCCCCTTTCGTGAATGGGTCCGCTCCCCCGTAAGGACCTTAAAATGCTGCTCACCGATTAATGACCTTACCGCCAGACACACATAATAAATACGACATTGCTATTCTAAAAGGAAAAAAGGCCTAAGGATAAAATTGTTAATACACAGCAAAGCACAAAACATCTACATATACAGATACTCCTGTAAGCGGGAAAAAAGGGCCTAAGGAAAGAATTAGTTAAATATCACGGCACTGCACAAAAAGTTTAAATCTGTTCTACCTTCCAGTAAACGGGAAATTCAAGGCCTACTGGATCAAGCCCCCCTAGACCTATATTCCGGCACATTGACAAACCTGATACTTACCATTTGCCAAGCCCCAAGGTCTGCTAATAAGGGATGGAGGGTGGGGAAAATTACACGGCCCCACGGTGGGGCGAGGAGCGAGCCTGGGAGCGCGGGCACAAAGAGGCCGCTTCCCGCGCTCCCCAGGCTTTTAACCCTTTCGCCGCCGCGACCCCGCCCCCTCGCCCCGGAAGCACACCAGTACTTCCGGGGCGAGGGCGCGGGGCAAGCGGCCCCGAAAGGGACGGGGTGTGGGAGGGGCCGGGCCCCGCCATGCTTGCGTGGGGGCCTATTGGCCCCCCCTTGTATCATGGTCTTGGACTGCCGGCCACCTCCCCCCTTGAACACCGACTGAATTACCCAATTCAACCAGTCAACACATGGGGGTCTTTGGAAGTCAAGGGGGGGTACGGGCCCCCCCCCTGGCCGTATTTATTAAAATATAAAAACAAATCAAAAATTTTAATCAAATAAACATTTCTGACAATTAATAAAATGCACACTTGTCAGAATATTAGATTGACATCCGTTTCGACATGGTATGATGGGCTAACCTTAACAAATAGCTAGTACAGCGTGTTTCCTAACGTAATCTAATCATCCTGAAAATTAAACTGCATTCTAATATTTTTAATAAAGTCCTACGGCAAGGTCGCCAACCGGTGTCAGATCCTTTTACAGCTGCGCTCTCACGTTGAAGATGCGCATGCGCAACCCAGGGCACGTTACACCCACGTGCGCTCCCTGAACTCCATTTAACCATAACAGGAGGGCCCAGACACTCGCGCACCTTAGTGACATCATAGTGTTGTGAGGGGTGGCTACCAGCCTGAGGAAAGCGTAGTCTCCCTCCCCCGCACCCTTTAAATTACTGGAGATCATATCCTGCCCCTGAAGTTCTGAGAGAGACCAATGGCCCCTCCCGCGGGCGGCCCCTTTCGTGAATGGGTCCGCCCCCCCGTAAGGACCTTAAAATGCTGCTCACCGATTAATGACCTTACCGCCACAGGCCAGGTAGTTAACCGACTATCTGGCCCCCCCCCAGAACACACCCCTTCTAGAAAGGTCATACTCTCCCTGCAAAAACTTCCACCCATGCCAGGATGTTTCTTATAAAAAGGGCATTCCCCTCCTCTGTTAAGTGAACCCCGTCCCGCAGGTAGAAGTGCTCCCCCCAAATGCAACCATGAGGGATGGTCTGTAAGTCCGGAGTCCTAAATAACTTGTCCAGCTTGTTGTTGACCCTCTTTAACGAGCTATTCAACGCGCTGACTGAGTTTCCCCCTCTCCATTGCATTCTTGGTATCAGTTGTGACCATACTACAACACTACCTGGTAACCGCTTTGCTAGCCAACCCGCTGCAGATATAATTTCTTCCAGGAGGACCCTTCTACCCAGACCTGCCAGATCATTCCCCCCTAAATGAAGTATTACCGCCGAGGGAGGTGTAGTATGTCGTGCTAGTAAGTCCGACATATAGTCCCTGAACTGATTGAGGCGGAGCCCCCCCCTGCCATGGAAAGAGACCGTGCACCCCCTACTTTCCACCCTCTGTTTGCCTGATCCTGCAAGAAAAATTTGGTTAGCACGCTTGACATATGAATGCCCCACTACCCAGATGACCACTGTCTTCTGTCTGTCCTCCTGGTTCCTCCATGATGTAGTTAAGTTGCCTTGATGATCCATGGGTAGTTTCCGTCCTGCGTCACAGGCCCGTGAAACTGTAAATAACCAGAAAAACTGCAGGTATTAGCAATACTCAACATGGCGGCAGCTCTCACAACATGTGCAACCGCACGTAGCGTTTATAAGCGCTTGAGGACCATCTCCCAATTCTTTGCACACTAGTTGTGGTCAAACCCCTGGCTGTTGCTTCCGTGGCTGCCCCTATCCGGAAGGAGTGTGTCCCAAACTCTTTGTGGTTATAACCAGCTTTTGCCATGCTCATGGCTAGTACCCTCTGGAACTGGAATCTGGTCAAAGGAGTCCCATCCCCATGCATTAGCAGTGACCCCACACACTCCTGTGCCCGCTGTCTTATCAGTTCCTCCACATGTGTCACCGGGCAGCAGGGATTGTTCCTTGCCCGATGTAACGCCAGGCTTTGGCCCCTAGCATCCTGATCAGTTTTAGATTTCCTGATGCTGATCCACGGCCCCACGGTGGGGCGAGGAGCGAGCCTGGGAGCGCGGGCACAAAGAGGCCGCTTCCCGCGCTCCCCAGGCTTTTAACCCTTTCGCCGCCGCGACCCCGCCCCCTCGCCCCGGAAGCACACCAGTACTTCCGGGGCGAGGGCGCGGGGCAAGCGGCCCCGAAAGGGACGGGGTGTGGGAGGGGCCGGGCCCCGCCATGCTTGCGTGGGGGCCTATTGGCCCCCCTTGTATATATGGCCCTAAAAGCCCTGCCACCGGATGGAGGAGTTATCCGTCCACAGTGTGCCAAAGAAAACAGGTTTCTGCGTGTTTACCCAGATCTGAAAAGTACATATTAATCTGCTCTCTTTTGTTAAATACTGAGCAGTTCATATGATGCTTTGACTGATACCTCGATCAGATGGTGTAGCTACTGCTCCCCTTATCAGCTCTATCGCCCTGCCTGTTTGAGCACAGATGTTGTAAGGGAGAGGATGTGGGCAAATGGGGAATTAGGTTCGAGTCTTGGGGTCGGCTCCACAGCCTGTGATTCTGGGGAAATCACTTAATATCCCCTTGCCTACAAAAAATATATATGTTACACTATTTTTTAGGGGGGGGGAGGTGTGGGGGGGCAGGTCTAACTTAGAATGTTAAAACTATTTCAAATACGTAAGTATCTCTTATGAACCGATGCGCACAAGTCCCAGGAGACATTATTTGCATAGTGCTTAAAGTGCGTGTTTAATAGTTTGTAGAATGAGTTGTACTGACCTTATGTGTCAAATAAAAATATGCATTAGATGACAGCTGTTTTACAGATGGTTCAACCTATACAAACCTGAACTGAGGAGGCTACAGAAACGAATATAATATGAATGTAGAACTTGGAAATCGGTTCGGTCCAGACAGTCGCTTCGGAGAGGAGGAGAAAGGAAAGAAAGACCAAAAGCCCTGCCGCTGGATGGAGGAGTTCTCTGTTCACAGTGTGCACAGTTTACCCAGATCTGAAAAGTACATATTTATTATGCTCTGTTTTGTTAAATGGTGAGCAGTTCATATGATGCTTTCACGGAATCCTCGATTAGATGGTGTAACTACTGTTCTCCTAATCAGCTCTGATAGTCTACCTGTTTGAGCAACACTTGCCACTGAGGCGTAGAGGTTGCATTTGCTTTTTTTACTTTAGGAGCACGACAAGCAGAGTGCAAGCCCAACATTCCAAACATTGGCTAAACACGAGCTGGAGTCTGGGGGAAGCAGCGGGAGGTGCTGGGAGGCAGGGTTTAAGCGGGATACAAAAAACACGTTGTGCATTGTACCCAGATTAACAATATAATCTGTTTTTACTTTCACAAAACATTGTTTTTAATCTACCGCATGATGAGGGGAAAGCAAGCAAAGTCGGCGCTCTCATTCCCATGACAATACTCCATGGGAGTTAACTTGAGGAAAAAAAAGGTGGCACATGCACCAATCCATAGCCTCTTCTTAGAGGCTATGATTTTGGAATGACACACACAAAGCTGCACCAACCAAAAAGCACGTCGCTGCTCGTTCCCACAGCAATACTCCATGGGAATTAACTTGAGGAAAAAGGTTATGTTATGTTATGTTATGTTATTTATTCTTTTATATAGCGCAACGGTTACTCAAAAAGAGTGTCCCGGCGCTTTAGGTAAAGGGGGCTGCTTCGCAATAACATAACACAGTAAAAAGAGAGTACAGAACAGACGCATAAAAACAAGGGCTACTAAAAATACCTACTGGGTGAACAACCAAGTTTTAAGACCTCTCCTGAAGTCAAGAAGACTCGAAGCCCCCCTAAGCGGAAGCGGAAGCGAGTTCCACATCTGTGGGGCCAGAAGGCCGAAAGAACGGCCACCCAGGCGCGCTCTCTTCACTCGTGGCACAACCGCCAAGAGTAAGGATTCAGACCTCAAAGAGCGGGCCGGATGGTAAAAGGCCAGTCTCTTTTGGAGGTACTTTGCTCCCACCGCATGGAGAGCCTTATAGGCCAAAGTCATAGCCTTAAAGGCGATCCGTTTGCGGATGGGCAACCAATGCAGCGTCCGCAATAGACCCGCAGCACCGACACGTCTATTTAGACCATAAATGGCCCTGGCCGCCGCATTCTGCGCGACTTGAAGCCGCTGCAGCAAGTACTCTGGAAGGCCCAGGTACAGAATGTTGGCATAATCCAACCTGGAGCCTATCAGAGCCTGCACCGTCACCTTCCTGTGTTCCTCCGACAAAAGAGGCAAGAACCTCCGCAGCATCTTTAATAGACCGAAACAGGTACCGGTCACCCCAAGGATCTGGGCTTTCATCGTCAGCCCCTTGTCCATCTTGACCCCCAAGTTCTTAGCCATAGGGGAGGAACAAGACGGAGGAAACATATCGACGGGCCACCAGGCCTGCCAGGCCGGCTCCGAGTCACACCCGAAGAAGAGTACCTCAGACTTATCGGAATTGCACTTGAGGCTGTTCTGTTGGAACCATGCGAACACAGCCCCAAGGCAATCCCGGATACTCTCCCCGTCAAAGTCTGCCCCTCTCTTACAAGAGAAGAGGAGCTGGGTGTCGTCGGCATACGATACGATCCGGGCACCGAACGACTCCACCACCGCCGCCAGAGGGGTCATAAAGATGTTAAAGAGGGTCGGGCTCAAAATAGAGCCCTGAGGAACCCCGACTCCCAAAGGCGGCATCACGGCGGTGTCAGACGGTGTCCAGACCGTTTGCCGGCGGCCGGCTAGAAAGAAAGCAAACCAGCTGAGCACCGTCCCCCGAAGACCAATCTCATAGAGTCTTGCGAGAAGGCCATCATGGGGGACGGTGTCAAAAGCCGCCGACAAGTCCAACAACACCAGCATGACTTTGCCCCCGGTATCCAACACCCCTTTGATGGTTTCAGAAACCTCAAGGAGCGCGGTCTCGGTGCTCCGGTTTGAACGGAAGCCGGACTGGGTGTCGTGCAAGATCTCGTGGGTCTCCAAAAAGTTGGAGAGCACCGACTGAACGTGTTTCTCCAGTATTTTTACGAGGGCCGGCAATAAGGAGATAGGCCTGAAGTTGGCTGGGGCCTTGCACCAACAATTAGCCATTTGTATGCAATTTTCGAATGACACACAAAAGCCAATCCAAAGCATGGGAGGAGTCAGACCCCAGAAAGTATGTAAATAGATCGCCTGACAGCGCAAGCAATGTCTAGTCTTGATCTAAAAAAATAGATTGTTGGGTATTAGGTAGTGGTCCAGGGGATAACTGCCAACTCTCAAACAAAATAACCTTTTCTTTTA
The DNA here is from genome assembly GCF_964261635.1 of Lissotriton helveticus. Lineage (NCBI taxonomy): Eukaryota > Metazoa > Chordata > Amphibia > Caudata > Salamandridae > Lissotriton > Lissotriton helveticus. The sequence goes on along the minus strand of NC_136059.1, from coordinate 1,139,785,470 downwards.
AATTGCAACCTTGTTTCTTTAGTCAAAATGTGCTGCATGAATATGCCTCCTTTTCATGCTTGCCGTCACCCCGCATGTTGGTACAATGCAGTCGTTACAACAACCACGTTGTAACAACGCATACCATTACCCCGCAAGTCGGAACAACAATTTGAAGAGGGGTCGCTGGATGTTGGAATAGTATCATTTACTATTCCAACTCCAGTCTGTGCGGACAGTAGTGAAGGTGTTGGATTTTAAATCCATCACCTTCTTCCCCCTCCACAAGTCGTTGTTTCGACATGCGGGGTATTGGTATGCGTTATTACAATGTGGTCGTTGTAACAACCACGTTGTAATTGCAAGCGGGGTGTCAGCTTTGTTGTGGGGGCTGTTTACCACGCTGCATTACAAAAAAACTATGTTTAAATGAAATCACAGACATGGTGGTCTGCTGCCCCCAGAAGGCTACCATCCCTTTATGGTATCTAATCACAGTGAATCATAATTTGAGAACTATCTGACGAATATCGATGAGGTAGGTCAGATTATATCTGACTAGAAGTTGGAATTTTGTGTGACTGACCTATTAGTACATAGGTTGGTTCTCAAAATTATTTTCCATTTACAAAATGCGAATGCACAAATAGGCAACCACTTTTTGCAAATGAATATTTCGTACATCTGACAATTGGAGTCTTACGTGCCCAGTTAGTGATGACAAAATAGGTCAGTGATGTCACTGGTGGTGTCTTGTGATCGGTGTCGGCTCCTCCACTATGGCGAAGGAGCATTGCCTCACTGCTTTAAGCTGTGTAAAGGAAAGGAAATATAAAATGATAATAACTTTTAGTTATTATCATTTTATATTCCCTTCCATTGCAGGCGGGTGGGTGAGCGGGGCTGCTCTGCTCACACATGGCAGGGCAGGAGAGGAGTGGTTTGCCCACTCATAAATGCACAATGACTGTATGGTCGTCCTTCTCAGGCTGCCCAAACCAGTCATGCACACTTTTCCCTTACTCCATGCAGGCAGCATTACAGCCTCCATGGAGAACTAGCCCAGGCTCCCATTCTCTAGTTGAGCATCCCACCAGGACGATCAAAACCAATCACAATGCTGCATGATTCAGGGGAGCCTGCGTGCCTACCAATCACAACACTGCATTGCAGCGTTGTGATTGGGGAGAGGAGCCTGGCTTCCTCTCCCACGACAAGAAGAGGAGCAAGGAGGAGAGACGCAGGGGCAGGACCGGAGGCAAGGTAAGTGTTGTAATTTTTGTTATATTATTATTTTTTTCATTGCGCTACCTCGTGGGCCCAAGACCACCCTTGTCCGCCCCTCGCCCACCACCCGCTACTTGTGACACATCATTGAACGTAAAATGTGTGACATGAGCAGAAGTGCATTGCGGGACTGAAGTGACATAGATCCTTTTAAGTCAACAATTCCACAATTGGGTAAGTTTATATTGTAAAGTTACATTGACTTCAATATACGTTTGTTTCCCCAATAAATGTAGTGTTTCATTGTGTCGTGTCAGTCATGCCACAATTCGTACTGTAGCTACTGGTTAACAAAAAATAAACATAAATGCCAAACACGCTTCGAATAAGTGCTCTGGTTTGTGCGGCACATTAGGTAAAAGGCATAGGTGAATCGATCGTGCAAAAAAAAAAAAAAACACTGACCAGCCCTTAACAAATTTTGTCTTTCTCTGCCGTTTTCTTCTCAAGTGTGTCAATGCAACTACAGTGGCAGTTCTCAGAAAATACGTGTTGAATATATTTTACACCAGCCACTTTGAAGCCAGAACACTTTGATCTTTATCTTTCAGCGAAGGGTTAAAGGTTAAGATCACAAGCGCTGCCCTCCCTATTTGCACATAAAATACTTCTGAAAAATGTATCTATACTTTACAGCAATAACTGTTAACCTGCAGGGCACAGAGAGATGCTGTGCCTTGAGGCTAGCAGACAAGAGAGTGAACTCTGAAATCATGCAGCACCAGTTAACCCGTATCACTTTTCAAATTATACATTAATCGTTTATGGCCAAGACATGCTGACACTCAGGGGGAAAATCTCACATTACAGCTGTCAATAAAAGAGCTGCACCTCCAAAGCCTTCACTAGACCACTAAATTTGCAAAGGATTTATTTCGAATTTTAAGTTACATACAAAATCCCCCATGAGTACCTTTTTACATTTTTTAAACATATAAAAAAATAGATGTGATCTTATAAAGACGACAGATGTTTTAGCCAAACACATGCTTCGACACCATGCAAGATCGCACGTTGGTTCCCGCTCTTTAAAATAAATTACTTTTCGTCAGTCTAAAACGGAATTCTCTGTCCGTTTTCACATGTCTGGCTAAAAGTATTATTTTCATTTTATACTGTTTGTTTCTCAGTGATTGTAAGGTGCTAAGGGACATTTGTGCTGGCACTTAACAAAAAAAATTAAAAAACTAAAATAGATACTGGATGGGAGAATACTGTTTCATGAAGAGTGCCACATTTTGTGGATGGGATCTGTCAGAATTCTTTTATTTTTTTATTTTTTTAGCAATTCTCCAGATATTTGTGAAATGGTAAAGCAAATGGTTTCATATTGTTATGTTATGTTAATAATTTCTTGTAGAGTGCACGTTCACCAGGAGGTTTCATGGCGCTGGCTCTAGCGTGTGCCGGGACCAAGCAGGAACTACACGTGGGTCTGTGTGAATAACCATGTTTTGAGCATCTTCCTAAAGCTCAAAAGGTTGTTGCAGGATCGTATTTCTAACTGAAGGGAATTCCATAGTCTGGGAGCCAGAGTCGCAAACCTGCGGCCACCCTGGCGTTGTAGCTTAAAGGATGGAGTGGCCAGGAGTTGAAGATTGGCGGAGCGGAGATTGCGGGAAGGGGTGTACCTAAGTAGAATGCATTTGATGAATTTAGGGCTGCGACCGTGAAGGGACTTAAAGATGATACAGGCCGTCTTAAAAGCAGTGCGTTGGGGGCTGGGGAGCCAGTGAAGTTTTTTTAGAAGGGGTCTAGCAGATTGCCATCTAGGTTGCTGATGGATTAATCTGGCCGCCTGGTTCTGAACCAGTTGGAGGCGTTTGCTGAGGCAGAGTGGAAGGCCCAGGTATATAGAGTTGGCTTAATCCCGGTGTGACATTACCAGGGCTATCACAACCTGGATCAGGGCCGAGTGGGTGAACATGCGACTGATCTTCCAGATCTTGAGGAGCTGGAAGAAACAGGAGACCACAACTGTGCCTACTTGGGTCTTTAAAGATAGGTCATTATTGATGATCACCCCTAGGCTTTTTACTGAAGAGGATGGGATTGGGGAGGGCCAAGGTCTGTGGGCCAATAGTGAGAGCCCCAGAAGGTTTGGCTAATCCCGTTCAGAACCAACTCGGTCTTGCCGGGGTTCAGCTTCAAATGGTTATGGTCCATCCACTGGCGAATATGAAGCATGATGCCCTGGAAATCCCAAATTGATTCAGGGGAGTTGTCTATTGTGAAGATCAACTGGAGATCATCTGCATAGTTGAAGGTGATAGTTTTTTATTCCTTCAAGGACAGAATCAAGGGTATCAGATATAAATTGAACAACAAGGGAGAAAGTGAAGATCCCTGAGGGACCCCACATGTCGTGGGTAACTTAGGAGCAGTAAAAGGGGCTAGGCGTACCGCTTGAGTGCGGTCGCTAAGGAAGGACATAATCCAGCTGTGGGCCGAGCCACGGATGCCGGCCTGTTTGACACGGTCCATTAAGATGGTATGATCGACCATGTCAAACGCGGCCGAGAGGTCCAGAAGGACCAAGGCCTGAGAGATTTCTTTGTCAGCATTCCCTCGTAGAGCATCCAATACTGCGAGAATTACTGCATATTGCTTTAACCATCATGGCCAGGAATTATAAAAACAAGCTAGGTTTATCGAAGAACATTTCAGCATAGCATAAGGTAACACACAGATAGCAGTGCAAACGAATCATTAAACAATTACTCCATGAGAGAGCTTTAATATGAATGATTAGTATTAAAGAAATTCCTTTCTTCCACTGATGCAGCCCAGGCCCTAACTAAATGCAAGCATCAATTACGAGTTGCCATTGGTGTCTGTAGCAGACCCGCAATCCTTTTGCCACATGGAAGTCGATCTTGCGTCTTGGGAGTGGTTCAGGTCAACTGAGCTGCCAATGTATCTTCAAACCCTCTTGGGCAAGCTGTCACCCCATTAAATTCTCTTGCAGGTCTCAGTCCTCAGGTCCCTGGCATGATCTTCCACGACAGAGAATCTCTGTGCCTTTCTGGACAGTCCCGTAGCTTGTCTGCCAGATAGAGCACAGCAAAGGAGCCTTCTACTCTGGTTAGGCATTCTCTCAGACTTGGGAGGACAACTTCCCAAAGTCTTAATAAAACACCTCCCCTCAGCTGGAACTGCAGAGCTACCTTTCAGAGTCTAGGTTGATGCAAAATACTGCTCTGTATAGCCTGCATGTCAAGTGTCTGGCACAAATAAAATGGAGTATCATCTTCAGAAATTGAATCATGACCAATCAGAGCAGGAAGCAGCATTATTGGCATTTTTTTGGCGTCCTACACAAAAGGGAAGGGAGTTCATCAGCTGTTCATCATGATGTAGCTTAGGGTGTTTGAGGCCAGTGTGTCCTTTCACATCTACCATTATTGAGCGTGGCGAGGGGTCGTGACCCATGAGAGGTGATGCTTTGAAGCTCTTTGCCTCCCTTTCCAATGGTTCTCAGCAGCCTATTGTAATCAGTGGATTTACATACGGGTTTAGGCCATGTTGATTTTTTAAGTGTATTAATGTGAAACTAAAGAATTTAACCAAGTTACAGCACATGATACATTCATTAAAAAGGCCCTGTAGGTCTGGGTCCACAGCAACATGGGACCTAAGTTGTTAGCTAGGCGGTTTTATGGAACTAGCATGTGGTCATAAAACATAATTGTGTATATGTGTTTAGTTAAATAAATGTTAGTGAAACTGTTTTTATTGGGTTTTTTTCATTTTCAATATTCAGTAAACAATCAATGCATGAAGACATTTGTGTCTTAATCTGCCATTAGATCTATACAATATAATCATTAGACTTATCAATAACTATAAGTGTTTTTTATGCAAATTCAATCAAATAGTAATATATACACTGCAATAACATAGGAGAGGCTTGCTCAGAGGCCAAAAACTCTGAGCAGATCCCCTGAAAACGAGTTGTAAAGAAACTGGCTTTTTTCAGCCCCCTCAAAACACATTTTGCCCCCATTTGGACTATTAGCTCCCATTTTATTCCACCCTGAAAGTACACTGAGGCCTACTAACCAGACCCCAGTGCCTGTGCTCTGACCCATTATAAAAAGTTGTGCCAAATTGGCTATACCTTATTGGCAAGGGCTGACTTACTAAGAAGTCCCTACTATATGATACCCAGGGTACCAAGGGCATTTAAGTGTCCATCCAAGGCTGCAGCACTGTTTGTTTTACTCTGAGTGTGACACATGGAAAAATGGCTACCAGCCTGCCACTGCAGACTGGAAGAGCAGCACGTCCACTGCTAGTTCAACTTTCCCATTAAAACTAATGGCAGAGCCACCCTTTTCTTAACAGTATATGTCATTCTTCCATAAGGAAGGACTATGGAGCCCTATGGCAGGGAGCTGTTTATTGTTAAGATAGACATATACGTTTAGTAGCAAAACCCTTAAAAGTTGTCATTTTACTGAGGAAAGTTAGTAGCCCCATTGGCTAACACAGGGTTGCAGCAGGCACTACAGACTGGCTAACTTCTGATGGGGCTACCTAACTGGGTACTGTAAGGTATCAAATTAATTGTGGCATTAAATCTGACTTGATGCTCAAGTCGAGATTTATGTCACTTTTAAAGCTAAGCAACTTTTAGAAAGTTGCCTCTCTGTGACCCAGCTGGACCAGTGGCTTTACACAAGCCCTGTCCAACATTCAGCTTTCTGCCCGCCAGGGAAGGCATGCGAATGACTCCCAGGATGAGGTACAAAGCCAGTTACCACAGAGTGAGGTGGGAGCTCCTCTCCCATGAAGGCTGCCCGAGTTGTTAGCCCAAAAGGCAAGCTTCAAAGGCTAGCCACCTTTGAAGGGATGCCTGTGACAACACTCCAGAGCAGGATGCCTTTTGTTCCTGTAGACAAGTTGTAGAAAGTGCCAGAGAAGTAAAACCCGTCACCAAATCATTTTTCCGTGTAGTCCTTAGGTAGCCACTCCTCTGTGGTGGGGCTACCAAGCTCCTCACAGTTGAGGAAGAGTTCAGACATCTAGAAAGTGGCAATAATAGTGTGCTCTGGGATATCCAAATGCCTCACATCGCCAGAACTTTGTCACCAATGCGGAGGGGGCCTACTAGGCGATTGGCTAGTGACCATGTCATCCCCTAGGGGCACTTTCCCGGGATATAATGACACCCTGAGCTTCAGTACACCGTGGAATTGGAGAGAGGACCAGAAGAAGAGTGTCCTGCTGCCTTTGATGCTGCAAACAGAGAGTCTGCATCATCAGAAGGATTGCACCAGCGGCACTTTGGGCTAGCAAGTTTGGAATGTGCCTGTGGCTACTGGCCCGGAGACAAGTTGATTTCCAGCCCGATTGCAGCAGGGACTTTAAAGATCAGTCGACTAGCCCCCTAAAACAGCACCAGGGACATCAAAGCTGAGGACGCCCAAGCCAGCAAAGCAGTAGCCACTCATGTGGGATCGCCGCTGGCAGCTTTGGGGCTTGCAAAGAGACAAATCTGAGATAGCCAAAAGTTGCACCTGTGTCTGCTAAACTCAGGAGTCCTACAAGAGACCAGACTTTTTCACACAAGAGGGACACCAAGGCTATTTAGTGTGACCGCTGTGTCGCGTGATTGGTATCCTAGCAGCAGCTGGGTTTCTACTTTCACAAAGAGGACATCATGGGACCCCAAATGCCATGGTCAAAGTCACCTCAACCCACCCGTTGACCGAGGGATCAACTGCACTTTACCTTCGTCGACCGCACAGCACCTGCAGCATATTTGAGCATCTTTGAGCATATTTTTCTCCTGCATCCCCAGTATCAGGAGCACTCCATTATTGTCAATGGCGGTCTGAGACTAAAGGCTGGAACTGGACTAGTAAAGGCTCTGAGGACCAAGTACCTATCCTGAGTAATCCTACTGGACTCCTAGGGGCAGATTTACAAGCCCCTTGCGCCTCTTTTGCGCCGCTGTTGCGTCACTTTTGTGACGCAGCGGCGGCGCAAAAGATGCACCATGGTGCGGGGCATTAACAATATGACGCATCTGGGAGATGCGTCACGTTGTAAAGCCCTGCGCCATAAGGAGGCGTTCCTGCGCAGGTGGGGGCGTTCCTGCGCAGGAACGCCTCCTAAAAGTGGCTGAGGGAAATCTACAAGATTTCACTCAGTCACTTTTAGGCCAATGCTGCGTCAAAACCCTGCGCCTGCTTGAAGCAGGCGTAAGGATTGACGCAGCATTTGATGGATAGGGCACCCTAGAGCCTTGATGGGGCTGCGTCGCACTTGAGACGCAACTCCAGCAATGCGCCACTTTTACTGCACAGATGCGTGACGCATCTGTGCCGGTTTTGCCTCATGGTGCGCCGCATTGTAAATGAGGCGCATCTATTGTGGCGGAGGCATGGCGCACAATAAGTGGCACATCCCTGCTGATATGCAGGGATGCGCCACTTATTGTAAATATGCCCCCTAGATTTCTGCCCTTTCAGATTTGGTTGCCCACATCGGCCTAGAGTCGCCGTTCTAATTGTTTCAAACTTTCCACGAGTCTTCAAAGGTTTTGTTGACCAATGCTTGTTTGCGGTTGCTTTTAAAAGTATTTATTTCTTCAAAAACCTGTCTCTCCGATAACCTCCAGTAGATTTTGATTATCAAAGAAACGAAAAATACATAAAATTTGCTCTATTTTTATAAATTGTTGGTGTGTTTCTTTCTTGTTGTGTGACTTTTTGTATTTCGTTGTTTGGTGCTGATAAATGCTTTGCACTAAGGGCCTCATTTACAAGTTTATTGACGCAGGGCAGTGCTGTAAGTCACGTTGCTGTACTGTCCTGCGCCAAAAAGTAAGAGCATGAATGCATTGTATTTATGATATACAGCGCATTCCTGTCCTTTTCCACTGCGCTGTGCGCTGGCCCCGTTTTGGCTGCCTTGCGCCAACGCAGGCACCCTTGTATCATGGTGCAAGGGTGTCTGTGTTGTAGGAATGATTGCTTTAGGGCAGGAAGGGGCACCTTCCTGCACAAAAGCAATCAACAGAGCAGCCGTGTCCGGTAGTGGGAGTACCGGCCGGGCGGCGGCGTGGGGAGGGGGAGAGGCAGGGTGGGAGGTAGTAATGTATGGATTACGGACTTTAAAAGGTAAGTAAACATACAAATAAATAAAACTAATTTCATTGCACACACTGCATCGCATTTGGTGATGCATTGTGTGCAACGAAATTCGTTTTATTTATTTTTATGTTTACTTACCTTTTAAAGTCCGTAATCCATACATTCCTACCCCCCACCCTGCCCCTCCCCCTCCCCACGTCACGCCCGGTCGGTACTCCCACTACCAGCCGCGGCTGTGAACAGAGGCATTTTCTTCCTGCGATTTGTGCCTCAGAATGCATCACACACAGAAAGAGGAAAAAACAAGGAGAAATGAAATTTTCTCCTTGTTACGCCTCTTCTGGGGAGGCACACATTTTTTACGCATTCCCAGGTTTACAGATACTTGCATATCTGGGAATGTGTCGAAACCCATAGGCATTGTGTGGGAAAACCCACTGCAGTGGACCGACTCCTTGACGTAGAGTAAGGCAACTTTGTGCTGTGTTGCTGAACTCCATATACATGAGGCCACGAAAAACCATGCAGGGTGGCTTTGTGTCGCCTCATAGATATGACTGAGAGGCCTGAGCCACCGGAGCGTCATAGAAAAGTGATGCTCTGGTGGAGCAGGCCTCTTGTTAATGAGGACCTAAGTTCCTTTGCCAAGCCTCACTGCTCACAGCCACGACTACCCAGGGTTGAGCTAAGGGTAAGTAAACAAGAATGACTGGACCCAAGAGGCTATTCTATTTGTGAGAGTGCTCCACAATAAGGCCCCACAGTCATATCCTATGTAAGCCCGAATCCTCACAGCAGTTATTATACAGAACAATCTTAAAAATAGGCTTACGAAAGAAAAGATTGAACTAAGACAAATAAAAACCATCTAGAGAACAGGAGTCTAGGCATTAAGATGATGATAATTTCAGCATCTAAAGTAGTGTTTAAGAGAAGGAAGAGGACAGGCAGGGGGTGTGTGATAAAAGGTGTCCGATGCATTGCTGAGTATCAAGAAAAAGCCACCTGGAAACATGAGGACAATGCAGCGTTTCCACTAGGGGGGAGTCAGGGTGATTGAGAGCCCAATTGTGAACAATAATTGTGTGGTGTGCTTACAATGCTTGTCAACGTTTGTCAAGTTGAAGACGTAATGCAGGTGCATTGGAGGGGCGATTGTGCTGGTATCCTCAGGGACACCTCAATAGCCATCAGGGCAGCCACTGTAATTGAGCCACCACAAGATAGACAACAAAGTTGGGAGTAACAAGTCCTCACTGGTTGACTAGAAGACTCAACATAGTTAGGAGCGCCCTCTGACCACCCTTGACCATATCAAATCCTCAAAAAGGGTGCCCAAGTCATGAAAGAATCGCCGGGGGATGTAGAGTGAGAACTGATAGGACAATCTGGGTACTATCTTAAAGATTGCCAATCACACCACAATCAAAGGGGGAGTATTCTTCAGAAGTCCACCAGGTCCCTGAGGGAGCCAATGGCCCTCCTGAGGTTTCCCTCATGTAAATAAGTTACATGATGGTACACATTATTGGCACAGGACCAGAAGGTGGAGCTCTCCCATCTGATTAGGTCCACACCTGAGTACATGCTCAAAGGAGGAGTGGCCTGGCACAAAGGAAACAAGCTAAATTTCCCCAGGTTGGCCAGTAGACCCGACGCCGATCAATAGTTCAATAGATCTTTACAGTAACATGTTTCATTGGCCTCATTTATATTCATTGGCATGGCATTTATATTATTTCAAAAGGCCTCGCATTTGACGTCAGTGGCTAGGCACATAAAAGCATCAACTCTAATGGTACTTTATTATCTGGCACAAATATGTTATTGGCCTATAAACAGTCCTAAAAACAGCTATGGCATGCAGTCCTAGCACAATATACTTTTTCATTATTTTCTCTTTACATAAGAATTTCTCTAGGGGTTGCTACAAAGGGTCTCTACATTTGACAGGTGTTGCTTCTCCTGAGGTACAAATATTAGCATGCTGTTCATCTAGTGATCTAACTAAGCGCCCTTTTTCAGACACATACATGTTTTGCTGCAATAGTGACATTAATGCTGTTGGGTAGTGTATCAGACCCTGGAACACAGGACTATTTAATTAATTATAATTTAAACAGTAGGAAATCGTGTTATTAGCTGAGGGAGGTGGCAGCCCCCTCAAATGATAACCACAATCCTTGTGAGGGTGAGCCACAAAAGCGACCAAATAAGCCTGTGTTTAACCCTCTGGTAGCTTGGCACAAAAGCAGCATGCTTAACTTAGAGGTATAGTACTTATGCAGCACATAAGCAGTAATAAAGTCAAAACACAACACAAAAAAAATCCCAAACCAATTTAATAAAAAAGAGTTGATTTTAATAAATGCAATTGCAGTAAATAAAATCACACCAAAATGACACATATCCAATCAGTGGAACCGGAAATATACGTTTTTAAAGTTTAATTTGAAAATAGTCCCAATAAGCACAAAATGGCACTATCAGTTATCTGATTGTACTAGACTGGGTGAAAATCACAAGTTTAGGCTGATCACAATGGAGCTGGGTCGAATACAAGTATCAGGGTAATCCAGCGGAAGAGATGCCTTCTCAAACCTGTGCAAAGACTAATGTTCATGTTGGTGGATCCTGAAGGAGGAGGCTGTCTTTGCAAGGAGCCAGGTGGGCGTCACGAATGGTCACTGCTGTAGCAAGAAGAGACAGCCATCGATGAGGGGTCACATTGGTGGTCGATGTGGGCTATTCCTGTCAGTGCGAAACACAGGTCTCACATGAGCTTTGCATTAGCAGTCGTCGTTGATGATCACTGTCGGCGAAAAGAGCAGGTCCCGCTGAGGTTTAGCATTGGCGGTTGTTGTGGGGCCTGTCAATTCTCAGTACGAAGAGGTCACTCTGCGGTCACGAGGAGACCATAACGTCTGTATCTTCACCTTTTCTGCAGGAGGAGTTCACACTGATGACAGCCAAAAGTCTGGGACCTAAGGGCCACCACTTAGGACTCCGGACTCACTCCAGCAGAGGCCAGCATCAGGGCTCTGACAAGTCCAGGTAGCTTTAGTTGGGGCTGGTCATTGGATTTGTTGCAGGGAGGCTTTTGGAAGCATGTTGTGTTAACTGACTCTTGGAATCACCCTGGGGAGCCTGGGTTCAAGGCAAGCAGGTCCAATCTTCCTTCGTCAGCCAGAAGGGCAGTCCTTCTTCGGACAGCAAGGCAGTCCTTCTAGAGAATATTGCACAGGTCCAGGAGTGTTCTGATGAGAGGTTCTGAAGGTCCCATTTTTATACCTAGTGTCTGCCTTGTTGTGGGGCAGTTGCCTGGCATTCCTCCAAAGCTGGTTCAGGTCAGTTCTTCCAGTTCCCTTGTCCTGGTTAGAAACTGTCTAGGGTGGCAAAGGAAAGGGTAGGTATTGTGTCAGATTCCTTTGCGTTAGCGTCTGACAGGTTCCTTTGAAATGTGATCAGGGCAGGACACGACTTCTCCCCAGCCACTCTGCCAGAAAAAACATCTTTCCTCACACCTCTGCCTTTTTTGTCTCAATGTCTGGAAGCCATACACACCCACAACAGGAGAGCCATTCACAGTCATGTGAACCAGGAAAATGACAGAAAGGCATATTTGGTTTATTGAGAAACATGCCAACTTCCTAAAAGTGTAATAAGGTAACCCAGTTTTATTCTATGGCAGAGATAGCCTTAAAACAGTATTTGTTTTTTGGGCCTTGGACACGTAAAGCTTAAACTAATATGCCTTACTTTTTAATTACCATACACCCTGCCCTATGAGCATGTAAGTATTAAAAAAGGAAGGTTTAGACCTGGCAAAATGTTTATTTTGTCAAGTCGAAATGGCAGTTTAAAACTGCACTACAGGCTGCAGAGGCAGGCCTGTGACACGTTTCAAAAGGCACAATGAGTGCTGCACCCTACTAGTAGCATTTTATTTACAGGCCCTGGATATTTGTAGTACCATATGCTAGGGACTTACATGTAAATTAAATGTACCATTTAGGAGTAGGTGAATCGTGCCATTTTGAAAAGGGAGAGCACTAGCACTTTAGCCCTAGTTGGCAGGGGAAAAGTGCAGAGACCTAAAAGCCAACAACAACGGGTTCAGCAAAGGAAGGCAACAAGTTGAGTTGACCCTGCAGAGATGGCCAGGTCCAACATTGGAAAGGCAAAAAACCCAAACTTTTCTAGAGAGGTTTGTGTTTATATACTTGGTACAATTTGTATCTTGTATTTAAAAAAATTCCAGGTCTGTGCTGGATTTCTATTCCAGCCCTAGGCCTAGGCTGCTGAAGAATTAGGGCAGCAAGATGCCTTAACATTAAATTTAAAGATAATTAGCCAATTATCTGGTCATGTTACTGGACATACACTCAAGTATAAAGCTTCAGATTAAAATATTATACCAACTCTACAAACTGCATTTTGTAATTCATAAAGAAACACTACAGTGGTACTACATATGTTCTACAAAATGCAAAGGGACGATATCTTTGCCTCTGCCCTGCCTGTCTTTTCTGCATGCGGATCTCCATCACAGTGACAGAAATCTCAACAGAAATAGGAATACATTTCAGTAGTAAATGTGGGAGGGACAAGGGAGAGTGGCTAGAAAAAGGGGAATACTTACTACTGATAAATGGGAGGAGATTTAAGAAATGTAAGGCGGGGCTTAGAGAGGAACATGCTTCACAAGCATGCACAAAACATTAAGGGCATCATTAGGATGGCGGGCAGACTTTGTCCGCCCGCCATCCTAACGGTAAAAGGGACCACCCGCCATAAGAGTGGGGGTCCCGTGGGGCCAATTAGTATGCGCCCACTACAGTGGCGGGTGCATCCCGTATTTTTAACATTGCGGTGCCTGCCGCAATGCTAAAAATACATGTTGTGCCTTTCAAAGCACAATGTGACAGGCACCTCACAGTGCCTGCCACGTTGTTCTTTGAAAGGCAGGGGGGTACCATAGGTACCCCCATGTGCACCCCCCCGGAGTCCATGAGGGCCCGCAACGGGCCCCCCAAGCAGACTCTGCATGCCTTTCCGTGGCAGCAATGCCGCCACAGAAAGGCCTTCACAAAGGCAGATTCTAATATGGCTGGTGATGTCTGAAAGACACCGCCACCATATTGAAACCTTTTCCGCCCTTTCCGTCCACCGCGGACCCCCCAGCCATAATAATATGGCGGGGGGTCTTTTCTACAGGGATGGCGGGTGGATTGCCCCCGATGGGCCGGCTGTGACTGCCGGCGGCCCGGCGGGGGCAATCCGCCGACATCCTAATGGGGCCCTTTGTCTTTAGGTTATACACTGTTTGGATACATTACTAAATTACACACAATAGGGACTCAAGCTAGTATTTCAAGCTTCCATCTTTGTCACAACAGTTAGAAGCTATTTCTTCTACAATGCGTACACACAGATGGATACTTCCCCTTTGGAGCACGGCAGTTAGCTTCAAATCGTAACTGTGGGCCATATGCATGAACACATTTTCCGATAGACACAAAATGGGCAAAGCCCTTTGGTGCATCTGGCCCTGTATTCTTTGCGATTAGTGAAAAGTTGTACGTCACTAGCACGAGGCATAGGCCTGTGGTCAACTATGTTTCAGACCAAGGACATTTCCAGGTGTAAGTCCTCACGACGCTGCAACATTCGCGTCTTGGGCCTTCCGGAGGGAGTCGAGGGGGCGCATCCACTTGAATATATGGAAGCCTGGGTTAAATCTTTCACCCCAACCACGGATTGCACGGCTTTCTTCTAAATGGAGCGACCACACCGTGTACCGGCACGCAGACCCCCGGCCGGAGGCCCACCCCGACCGATGCTTGCTAAATTCCTACACTTCCAAGACAGAGACGCGGTACTTCGGGCCACCAGAAATGAAGGCCCATTACAGGTGGAGAACAAACACGTCATGGTATGTCCTGACTACGCACGGGCGATTCAGAAACAAAGATCGTCGTTCCTGGACGTGAAGCGCTGACTGCGGGCCAACAACATACAATATTCACTACTGTATTCAGCCCGCTTAAAAATCATCCACGCCGGGACCACCCACCTCTTATCTACTGCCGAAGAAGCTTGCGACTGGGCAGATCAACACTGCACGCGGATCTTCACAGAAGAGGCCATGCGGGAGTGGACACAACAAGCACCACGCACTAGACGGCGTAATCGCCGTCAAACACAGTCACGGCACAGAGACGGCAGGGAAAGAATGAGGTTACAGAGCCCCACACCCTGGAATCCCCGGATCCTGAACAAATCATCCAGGAGCGCCGCAAAGCCTTGCAGGCGGTGACTGACTTAGGGACTGATCCACCAGAGGAAGACACAGACAGTGCCCCCACCTCTTCTCATCGGAAGGAGAAGACGACAGTGATGAGACTCAATCCAAATCTGACTCCATCACCATGCCCCGGATCACACCACGAACTGCCGATAATGTACACTGATGATCCCATGAGATGCAGACCAGCGATGTCCTGAGAGGTCGGCAGACGCTGATCACCAGGCTCCGATGGAGCACGCCCACAGTTTGCAACAAGACACGTAAGATGTTTCACTAACCGATCGACGAACATTGATCCTACACATGCCCCACCAGGACACAGCCTCACAGACGCGCACTGCCGCCCCCATGTACTGCTTGTTTACTATCTAGTTTATGAGAGTCAGTTTGGACGCATCGGCCCGCCGATGGGTCCCAGGTATTGGGACAGTTTCACACCCCTGTTTCTGGTTCTACTGACCCGTTTCACCCCAACCCTTTACCCCCCCAGCACGCCACCAGCAGGGTAATTGTCGCACTAGGGCAGATGTCACTAACCTTCATGTCTGACAACCGCAGGGCCAGGGCATCTCCAGTATACATAGCACATCCATGTCCCGTAGTACCCTTGAGCACAGATTGTGACCACCATACACCCACATGCAGAGCACAGACATTGGTATCATCACCTTAAATACACGAGGCCTTCACACGCCCCGCAAACGGTATGCAACTTACTCTTACATTAAGCGCCAACGCTCACAAATAGCGTTTCTCCAAGAAACCCATCTCACGGCACCAGAAATTAGCAAACTACGGGCCAGATGGCGCTGCATCATATGTGCGACATCCTATTCCGCATACGCACGTGGTGCACTGGTCTGAGTCTGCCCGGGCACCCCCTTTCAGGAACTCAGGAGGGTGGTAGACAGGGAGGGTAGATATGCACTGCTAGAAGGGTTCTTAGATGGACAATCCATTCTACTGGGTAGCATATATGCTCCGAACATCGATCAAGACAGGTTATGGGACTCCCTCACTGGGGTTTTAGCTCAATTTGCATCTATCCCGTGGATCCTGGGAGGTGACTATAACTGCGCGCTCAACATCACCCTAGACAGATCCCACCCACCTCACTCCCCTGCACCGAAACAGACGGAGCGTTTTCACAGTTGGGTCACGCACTGGGCGCTCATCGACGCTTGGAGGGTACACCATCCTCAATCTCGCCTGTATTCCTTCCATTCCATTCCACATAACCTGCGGGTCCGATTAGATAGATTTTTATGTTCCCAATCACTGATCCCCAACATATAACACACGGATTACCTGGGCCTTGTGATTTCGGATCATGATGCACACATTTTACGCATACATTGGAGACCCCCTCACCCTCCTGTGCCCACGTGGCGTCTCCCACGCGACTGCCTAAAAGACCAAGTATTCAAACACGACCATGAACAATGGATTCATGAATATTTCACCATCAACGCAGGGACGGCCACTTCCGCACTAGCTGAATGGGACGCATTCAAGATAGTGACCCGGGGGGCATGCATTCAGCAAATAGTTGGGGTAAAAGGCACACTAGAACGCTCGCTCACCACTACAGAACTAAAATTGGCTGCCCTCACAAAACAAGAAGATGCAAATGCTGCAACGGCAATGCAAGTAGCGGCAGTCAAAACACAATACTCTGCTGCCATGGCAGACCTACGCAAATATAACTTCAGAGCCTACGCCGCCCGCATGCATAAAGAAAGAGATCAAACGGGCACAAATACTAGCTTGGTTAGCAAAACAAGACACGGATACGAAACCCATTACTGAGATAATAGATCCCTCCGGTAACCTAGTGCGGTCCCAAACGGACATCCTAAATGCTTTCCAATGCTATTACACTTTGATTAGGCTGTGGGGGTTTTAGGTTTAAACCTATAATAACTGATGAAACCCCACTGAAAGAAAAATAGCCCTCACCGGTGAAAACATATAAACACTGAAAAAACACCTGCAGAACCACAAACTAAATGCCATTCAAAGAAAGGAAAAAGAAAGTGAAAGAGTCATTTTATTCTTAC
Source organism: Lissotriton helveticus (assembly GCF_964261635.1). NCBI lineage: Eukaryota > Metazoa > Chordata > Amphibia > Caudata > Salamandridae > Lissotriton > Lissotriton helveticus. The sequence goes on along the minus strand of NC_136059.1, from coordinate 1,139,768,731 downwards.
TGGAGGGGTCAATAAAATTTAACTTTGTTATACAAGCTAGCAGTAAGAAAGACTGGCTAACATTATTCTGCTTGAGTTTTGTTCTTTAGGGATGCCACTACAATATTGTTTCTTCTTCATTTTACTTTTTTCAGTTTTATGGCCTTTGGTCTAAAGATGCAGGGTTTAGTTTCACGTTTTAGGTTTAGTTTAATTATTTTATAAACTGTAGAGAATCAGGACATATCAAACTCACATTTGATATTTTGGCTGCATTTGATTCTTTCACCGATAGGTAAAATGGCTATTTTCATAAAAATCCTAATATGTGTCATCACATTTACCCACAGAGAAAGGGTAAAAACTCTTAATACATCAGACCATAGTTTCTAGTGGGTCATTATTGATAGTAGGCGAATTGCCAACACCTCAGGCTTTAAACATTAATTGCAAGGTATAGTGACAAGTATATATATCACCATAGTGGTGAAAACGTGGTGAATAGTGGTGGATAGTGGTGAAAACGTGACACCAGACTTTTGGAAAGCATGGAACGCAGTGTCACTTGTTATGCCCTGCAAAAAAGGTTCTTTCCGAGTTCAACAAAGATTGGAGTGGTATTGTTTGTATTTGTAGTGATTCAGCTACGTATATAAAACATTTGTGTGATGACCTGTCAAAATTGATACCCGAGCTGAAGTGATTACCCTGTAGGAGATCCTTGGCACTTTGTAAGATGGTATGCTGAAAGCATCTTTACAATCTTCAGAGTTAATGAGGGATGCTATTGACTTTTTAGTCCATTCTGGTGCACTGTTTTCTTATTCCCAGGAACTAAATCGCAAATATTTATCATTTCGTGCTTTATGTGGCATCAAAGAAAGAGTCATCCCAACTGTGTCCCTTAGCTGACGGTTCTCAGCCCAAGGGTCTATGAATGCTGAGAGGGCCTTTTCACAGAAGTTAACATGGGAAGGAAAGCACGAGTGCACATGACCAAAGACTCACTGAAGAAGTATTGTATGGTGTACTACAATAAGATTAATTTGCAAAAATCTCTTTGGACCTCATATACACTATACGTACACTGTCTATATACCATGTTCTTTCAGTGCAGAAAGCAAGCAATGATAAAAGCAAAACGTTCCATAAACACCGGAAAAACACTTATTCTGTTGTTTTTAGTGGCGTGAAAATGTGTAACCACTGATAACAACTGTTTCTAAAAATATTGAAAACACTGAAAAAACCCCACCAGAATTTACCAAAAATAGAAACTGAAAACAGAACAGCCCAACTTTGATTTACCGCACCCCCCACAGTTTCAACAGGCATCGATCGACTACTTCCTAGACCCTTTACCTGTCCCACATATCACAGAAGCGGAGCAGACCACACTTGACACCAAGATCACACCGACGGACATCACCCATGCGATCCGAGCGCTGGCGTGGAACAAGGCACCAGGCTTAGACGGTCTGCCACTGGAGTACTATAGCACCTTCTCCTCCCTACTAGTCCCCCGCCTCGTAGAGATGTTCGCGGTCGCACTCAAGAAGGGGGAACTGCCCAGCTCCCTCCGGGAGTCGGTAATAGTCACGTTCCTTCAACCGCACCGTGAACCACAACAACTGTCGTCTTATCACCCTATCACACTCCTCTCGGCCGACTGCAAAATACTGGGGAAAATCCTAGCGGATAGATATGAACAGATCCTGCGGCCCCTAGTCTACCCGGATCAGTGCGGGTTGTACCCGGCAGAAATACGTCACAAAACATACGCCGCTTGTTTCCCATTCAGGACCAAGTGGAAAAAACACATCCTAATGAAGCGTGTCTAATCTTAGACCTAGAAAAGGCCTTAGATACTCTCACCTGGCCATACCTCTTCACTGTGCTACAACGAGCAGGGATAGGTCCGACCCTCCTTGAATATACACGACTGCTTTACACCAAGCTCACTTCTCGTATTCGACTGGGCCGATACATATCCTCACCATTCCCAGTGGAGAGGGGACGAGACAAGGGTGCCCCTTGTCGCCTTTGATCTTCGCCTTGGCGGTAGAACCGCTGGCAATCCGACTACGACAGGAGGGAGCTGGATGGGGTATCCCCATAGCCGACACCGTCCACAGCATCTCCATGTATGCGGATGACCTCCTACTCTACATCAGGGACATCTCTATGGACCTCACACCCATTTGGACGACACTGATGGAAATCACGGAGGCATCCGGTCTGAAAGTGAACTGTGACAAGTCTGTGCTCTATCCGCTACACCCAAACCTAGTGCCGCGGGAGGTTTGAATTGGCATACAGGCCTTGTCCTGGAGCACAAACGTCCCCGTTACCTTGGCGTCTGCCTATATCACTTCCCTGCTGACATATATGAGGGCAACCACCGCAAAGTGTTGGCCGGTGTTAGATCGGCGGTAGGATTCTGGAAGAACCTTCCGCTAGCCCCGATAGGTCGTGTGGCCTTAGCTAAGATGATCATCGTCCCCCGCCTACTTTACCACTTCACGAACTTACCGGTGATTCCACCGAAAGCCTTTTTCCGAGACCTAGACTCGCTCCTCCGCTCACTCATCTGGGGGACAAATAGACACCGGATAGCCCTTGCTAAATTGCAATTGCCCACATCACAAGGGGGCCTAGGTGCCCCCTCCTTTGAGTCATACTTCCTGGCAGCGCAGTTACAATGGCTCTCGTATTGGACGGCAGGTAGGCACATAGGGGAAACATACACAGCCCAGGGCCCGGTCCCCACCCCTGAACTCCGCCGTCTACTACTTCCGGGAACCAAAACTCGTCAGACCTACCCGTTGCAGGTGTCGATAGCCCGTCGATGTTTGCAAAGAATCCACCGCATGTCGACGGAGACGCCGCATTATACCCCTCGGCTACCGCTGGTGGGCTGGCCTCTGCGGGAAACATACTTTCCGGCAACTCTGCTCCGTACGTGGATGGACCTCGATATAACAGAGGTGGAAGCGCTGTTCGCAGAAGAGCAGCTCAGATCATACGACCAGCTCACAGAGGACTACGACCTGCCCCCGGGACAATTCCTAACTCACCGCGACTCATTGAACATTTTAGGCTCCACGCTGACCTTACCATGGGCGAGCAGGCAACACACCCAGTCATTCACACCATCCTCTATATGGGCACAGGCCGACACCTAGTGACATGGTTATATAAATCCATACAAGAACTCACGAGTAAGCCATTAGTCGCTCTCGGAGCCCAATGGGAGGACGAGTTTGAACACCAACTTCACAACCGGGAGTAGGAGAGGGCCCTGGAGTTCCACAAAAAAGTATCCAGGAACGCACGTTTTAAAAACATACAGTTTTATGTCCTGCATAGAGCATATCAAACACCGGCACGCTTACAGCTCTTCTACCCGGACACCCAGTTTCTCTGCCCCAGAATCCACTCACCAGACGCCCACTTTTGCCATATGTTCTGGAGCTGCCCTACCCTACGACTGTTCTGGTCTGCAGTCCTTGAGACACTTAAAGAGCTCACAGGTCTTCCGGATCTACACTCCTGGGAGGCAGTCGCCCTCAGCATCTTCTGTAGACCAAAAACCCACAAAGTGCCTGTCCGATTTGTGTCGCTAGCAACGCCACTAACTAAGAGAAGCATCGCTATGAACTGGTGAGCCCCACTGGGTCCCCTGATAGAGGCATGGGTGGGAGCGGTGAAAAAGTGGGCGGCTGCAGAGGAGGGGGCGCTCAGGGAGGAAGAGCTTAAGGGACAATGGAAACACCCCATTTCCATGGAATGGGCCCAATTATTGCACCAGTTCCAACACCTAGGAGCCCAAGACGAGAGTACGCGCGGCGCCTCCCTCCCTCCCTCCCTAGACCAGGGCACACAGTACACTACTCCCCACGGGGCACTGTACAACATACTAAAACTGTCTCCCTTGCCCGAAGGAGGGCCCACGCCCAAGGCCCTAACATCCACACACTACAGCTGAACCAACACGGACACCCTACTGGACTCATGCACCCTTGCTCCCCCCTCACTGCATCCCCTGTTGTTCTCCACAGTTCTTTCGGATATCACCTTACAGAAAAGATATGCAGACTGTAAGATCAGGCACCTCCTATAGGTATAGGTTATATATCCTATAACTGCATAAGTAATATAATTGATGACCAAAGGAGAATACTGAAATGTAATGTGATTGTTTTGGAAAAATGTCAATAAAAAAAAAATCCCATTTTTTTTCCAGGTGTAAGTCAAATATATGATAAGAGCAAAGGGGCCCTTTCACAAAGGCATTTGAAGTACATAAAGCTGTACTCCTGTAGTACTCTTTCACATACTCTTCATGCCTTTGTGAATTAGCCTCAAAACATTGAAAATGAGGATATTCATAGTCAATTAGCACACACTAAAAGATCTGTACCCTCTTTGCACTTTTGCTATTAGAAAGTGTAAGGTCTCGGGCCTGAATTCTCAAATTAAGAGTAAGTAAGAATATATATAAAGTGCTCCTGTCGTACTACTTCTTATACTCAGAATTTGGGAATTGGCCTCAAGGTGTAAATTGCACATGGTTAACACATATTGTAACTACAGGTGTAGTACAGGTGTAACTTTATAAAATATGCATGCCTTAGTTAACTACACGTGTACCCATATTTAAATGTGAAACTATTTTGAGATTATGGGTCTTCCTATGGCGTGAATTAGAATAGTAGTATGAGAACTACTATGCAAACATGCTAGTGTTTGTAGTCAGAAAAGGGTGCATCCTATAGAAAACCTTCTCAAATGTGAGAGTCTAGACTTTAAAATATTAAGTAACATGAAGAGTGGGGGCGAAAATGTTCCCAGCAGCGATGTTGCAGAGAGTGAAAACACATTTCAAGCATGCACTGATTCAAATGAATAAATCTGTTCATGTGCAAAACGCACTGCTTGTTTATCGTTTTTACTGACTAATACTGCATGTCATCAATTTGTATTTTTTTTCTACAGGTGTCCTTGGTGCAAAATGTGCAACGGGGATGCTGAAAGTACCGGTCAGTCGTGAATCTCACTGCATTCCTGATTCTCAATCAGACTGCACATAATTGAAGAGACTTGTATGTCCCCATCCCAACTGCAGTGGTGTATTTCGCGATTCTGGCTTATGTGCTCAGCCACAATAATTAGTTAGCCTTAGAAGATTGTGGTTTCCACTCCAACCTTCAAAACTTTCTCTAAACCAGGTCATAAACCTGCATCTTACTTACCAAACAAAATGATAGGATAGCTTCTTTCTTACCAAGTCGCCAGAAGATGACAAACATAGTGAGTTAAGCATGGTAGGTATATGGAAACATGACTCTGTTTCTCTTGCAGCTTTCTGCTTCACCTTAAACTTAGACGTAATCAAAAGTTTCCCATAGGTGGCTTTATTGGTTTACACCTTTGAACTTCATGCACAACAAAGAAAATGCACATATATAAAACAAACTGATCATCATCCTGAGGCTCATCTTCCCAGGAAGCTCTATCGGACCTCAGTGGAGGTCATGAAACTGCTATGCAAATGATACAATACAACCAGTGGCGTAACAAAACTTGAGGGGCCCCCCCCCTGCAAAGTACATGCAGGGGGCCGCGTCAGTCAAGAGCTCTCAGGCGAGCCACCCACCATACTGCAGGGGCTCACCCCAGCCATAAAAAAAGGATCTGGTTCCTCCATTGGTCACATCTGTCCTTTCATCAGGCTACTTACATATATCAGTAAATAATGCTGCTGCGCCCACCAGCAAAGTTACATAACACTGCCTCCAGCCGGCCCACCAAACACATCCTCCTACTTGATGACCTACCTTGAAGCAAAGCCCGCTCAGTTGACCACCTCCAAACACAGACCACTGCCTTCGAGCCTGCTACTAACGCATCCATTAACTCTACTCTCACCCCTACGTAACCCGCAGCTATGCTTTTCTGCCTGCCTTTAAAACCACCCCTCGGATGTCACTGTGAACCTGTAACCGCCGCCCACTGCTCCCCTGTCCACCACTGACAGAAAGACTGATGGCCGGTCCCCATCTAACCACTGCCTACCAGTAAAGACAGAGCCTTTCAGCTGCTGCCCTCCCCAATGCCACTGTAGTAGTTTAAAACATGTTAAACAATCTCTTCAACTGACCACCTCCAAACAGTTCTTTCTGCTAGCCTCTACGGCATCAAAACCAGTCCTGCTACTTTTCATCCTCTGCATGATGCACACAATAATATTAAATGTACAAAAGGTCCAAGGTTTTGTTTCCTCACACCAACATTAATTTACACTATGTACTCCACTAAACCATACCTCCTGTCAAAGGCAAACCTGATCCCATGTGTAGCACCAGTCTGCAAGTACCCCAAGGACAAACACCAGAGAGAATGCGCAATTAATGTAATTAAACCTATGGTGACAACGTAGCATTTCCTCACCCACTGTCAACCCAGCAAAGTCTGAAACCGCACAGTAGCCATCAATACCGGCAACATCTAAAGCTCATTTTCACTTCCTTTCAATGGCAGCTCCTGATACATATACCTATGACTTCTGGGCGGCATCTACCACAGACCACAACATTCTTTGTCTACGTAAGACTAACTCAATGCTGTCAGTGAACACTTCTCTACCCCCTTCCTTACTAATAACTAATGGAGGATAATGAAAAAAATATATAGTATTTTCTTATGCAAATGGTGTACCAAGCACTTGCTGCCTGCCGTCCTCACCAGATCCACACGTATCAATATTCTGCTATCGCACCTTCCTGTCAACCCCATCATTATCTGGAGATGTTTTTTATCCCTTCTGTGAACTGGGAAAAGCAATACCTTGCACGAAAACAAGTCCCTTTAAAACCTTTGCTACTTATACAGGCTCGCATAGCACTTACTTGTTTTACTAACTGTCATTGTAAAGCAAACACGTAACTCATTCTAGGATTGGACACTGCTTAGAAGTGTGGAAGTTGATACTGAGACAAAGGATGATTTTTTGCATGTCTGCCAGACACTTGTTCTTCCCTGTATGCGCACTCAATGCAACAATACAATTTAGCTTAACAAATTGTTCAGAAATGTACCGGAAGGTAAAGAAACAGCCCACATTATTTTTAGAAAGAAAAATAGACAAACATCCACTTTATACCCCATGACATCAAAGCCTTAGCGTGCACAGCTTGTCCAAATCCACGCCACCTAATTCAGCCCTGCCAAGTACCACGCATTTAAGTGTGGTTATCCACATCACCGCACTGAAATGCAAAATCACGCATAAAAGGCATCGCACCTCCTCGGGTACCAGTGCTGCTAATCAATGCTGGTGTAGTATTATTTCCATGTGCCAATGTCTGTTTTCTGGTGCTTCTTGTAGGAAACTGGCTCTATATATACTACACCAAAATGAGGTATAGTGTGTATAGAGTCCAGGTAACTCCAGACGTAGGCAGAGGTTAAAGTTAGATAGAACCTTACTCTCTCATAGTGGTAGCTTGGTCAAGCAGTAAGGCAGTATCAGAGGACAGTGTTAAGCATTTGATGTACACCCTCAGTCAGCAAATGAATTCACACACTCAAGATCTGAACTCTAGGCCAATCGTTTTTGTATAAAATATATACTGTTGTTTTATTTTTAGAAAACCAAGCACGCCTGGCACAGGTAAGCATATGGGCCCACATGCATCAAGCATTTTTGTAGTCGCAAACGGTGCGATTCCTTAAAATCGGCCGTTTGCGAATGCAAAAGTGCTTTTTGGGATGCATGAAGCAATTTTAGAATTCGTAACATTGTTGCGAGTTCTAAAATTGCGGGTGCTTTTAAGAAGTCGCATATGTGCGATTTCTTAAAAGCAATGCATCATTACTTTTACAAGTGGAAATTCGCAGTTAGGGTGCCAAATTTACCGAGTGGTTGAACCACTCGGTAAATTTGGAAAAAGTGTTTAAAATGGTGAAAATGTTTTTTTTTCAACATTCATGTTTCACACACACATGTCCTTAGGACATGTGTGTGTGAAACATGATGCGAAAAATACATTTCAGGGGTGCATGGGGGGGTCCTTTGGACCCCCCCCTGCACCCATGAAATTTTCTAAGTGCCACTCGCAATTTGCTGATGCCTTCCCATTGACTCCTATGGGCCTTTTGGCCCATAGGAATCAATGGGAATTGCGAAAATGTACTTAAGAATTCGGTATTCATTTGGGATTCGGTAAAAATTGCGATTTTTACCGAATTCCAAATGAATACCGAAAATAATGATGCATAGCATTTTGCACTTCTTAATTTGCGATTCCTTATTTTTCGCAAATTAGGAAGTGCAAAATGTAACAATGATGCATGTGGGCCTAAATACTTAACAATAATAAGTTGCTGAGTGTAGAACAGTTTGAAAATGCAATCACAATTGTACTTTGTTTTACAGGGGATGCAGTAGGTTACACTACTTAGCAAATACAGTACATTGACATGAATAGGCTTTTTCAGTAAATAACAGGCGAGTTACTTTTTACGTTACTTTTCTAACTCAGTGCTGAATACCTAGATTCAGCAATGGGACATTTCCGTAAAACAGGTAAGTAAATAAGTTTTGGTTATTCGTGCAATGTTTAAAGAATATTTTTAGATTTCAAAACTCCACACATAAACTTTTTGGAAGAAAATTGTCAATGTTATCCTACTGAGGAAAAACAGGTTATCAGTTCAGAGGTACGTTATCAAGTGTGGGAGTTAAGGTTCTGGAGTTAGACTCAGGTGTCCCCCAGGGTCAGTGATGCACTCTTGTTACAGCCTCAGCGGCACTAGGGCGGCCGGGTGCAAAGTGTTGAGGCCCAATGTTAACCAATGGGGATAAGGGGCCTCCGGTTGGAGGCTGCTGGCAAGCAGGCCACTGGGTTGTGGGAGCAAAGCTCCTAGGGTTTAGGTCAGGGCAAATGGGGAAACAAAGTAACACAAAAGGTGCACCCTAAGCGGCACTGAGGCGGCCGGGTGCAGAGTGCTGTTCCCTGTTGTTGCAATGGAGAACCTCCTGTTTGCAAAAGCACTGCAGGCAGGGAGAAACAGGACTTCTGGGTGTGACCACCACTCCGAGAGGTAAGTTGGGAAGTTAGGGGTTGGTTAGGCACCATCGGTTTGGTCACAGAAAGCCGTGGGGCGTCGGGTGCAGGGGTGCCTTTTGGGGTCGGATCTTTTTATCAGCTCCTGGTCGCGTTTAGGAGGGCCTTCTGGATTTAGACTGCAAACGACAGCTGGAGGCTTTAGACAGGTCAGGGGTCACCGGATCTTGGTTCGGGATCCCCGGGGTGACCTCCTCATGGTGCTTTTCCACTCAAGCTCTGGCCGGGTTCGGCGGGTTCAGAGTGGGCTGGATTTGCGGTCTCCGGCTGCTGCCAGAGGTTGCAGTTGAACAAATCCGGTGTTCATGGGCGAAGCAGTCGTTGGAAGTGAAGGCATGATGGTCCTCTGGGGTTTTTGAGGTTGCTGGCTGCAGGACACACCAGAATTTTGCAGGAGCAAGTTCGAGGGGAGACAGGCCTGTAGGGCTGGGGCCAACTCAGTGGGAGTCTTCCTCTTGTTAGCTGGCTGCATGGCGGTTCGGTCCTTCTTCTTTTCTTCTTATTGTTTCAGGATCTGAGGAAGCAAGGTTTAGGGTGCCCCCTAAATACTATATTTAGGGGTGTTACAAGTAGGTAGAGAGCAGGGACCAATGGGTCCCTTCCCTGGGGTAGGTACACCCCCTATCGTGCCACCCTCCAGTGGGAGGGGGCACAAGCCTGTCCCTGGTTGGTTGGGTCCCTCCATCCTCAAGTTGGCGAGGATTCAGGAGTTGTGCTTCACCTCACCTCCCGCACCTGAGGGGTGAAGTTGGCAGAGGTGGCCACACCTCTCTTCCTCACTTGTTTTTCCTGCCAGTTCTCCCGCCCAAAGTAGGGGTTAGAACCAGTGGGGACCAGTTGCTGAAAGCAGCAAGTGGTCTGGGGAAGCTCAAAATGCCCTTGAAGCTTTTCCTTCGTGGACCCTGCCCATCCTGGGGTGGAGGTTTGGCACCTCGTCCCAGGATGTGCATTCATTCAGGCCCCCGAGAGCAGCAGGCTCTCGACCCAGGGGTCCAGAAACATTTCTGTTGATGGCTAACTAAGCAGCCACTCAGTCAGACACTACAGGTGGGTTCGTTTTGAGGGGGCATCTCGGAAATGCTCTCGGTGTGCATTTTTCATTAAATCCCACACTGGCATCAGTGTGGGTTTAATGTGCTGAGAAGTTTCAGTGTAGCCATTATGGTGCTGTTGAGTTCGTAATAACAAACTCCCAGCACCATATACTCTTGATTACAGCACTGCACTTACAATGTCTAAGACTGGACTTAGACACTGTGGGGGTTCAGGGCTCATGCACCTGTACCCTCACCACTGGTATAGTGCACCCAACTATAGGGGTGACTGATCTATGCCAGGGCAGTGGGTTATAGGCATGGCACACAGGGTTGTGTGCCATGTCGACTCTTCACTTTGTTCTACACCAAAAACGCAGCACGCAAAGGCAGTGTGTGAGTGTAGTGTTACAGGACCTCTAAGGGTGGCACAATAAGTGCTGCAGCCCTTAGAGGCCTTCTCTGGTCACAGTGCCCAGGGTACCTGTGGTACCATTTACCAGGGGCTGGCCTGTGGCCAGAGATGCCAATTGGGTTTGTTTTAGGGAAAGAACACAAGCCCTGGGAACCTGATTGGCAGGGACCCAGGACACACCAAGTAAAAGTGCATCAGTAGTCTGGCAAAAGTGTGGGGGGGTTACTGCAACAGAAACCCATTTTCCTACACTTTCCCTGTCTTTAAATGCGATGCTGTAAATGTTCTTATGCAGTACAGCTGCCTGTGTGGTAGTCCTGTAATGAATGTCCCTTTTCTATGCCCACCACATTTTGCTGTATTTCCGTAGTGAGTCCTTAAAAGTAGATCTCGTGAGGATGTGTTGCAGGCATACGCCATGCACCGGCAGCCCTAAGATGTCAGCCTTTTCGAGTGCGACATATGCAAGTACTGGTTCCTGATGGGAGCTAGGGGCTTGAGAAGGGCACCGGAGCTCTGGAGTGGGTGATGCTGTGACCCAGGATAACCTCCGCCTCCCTGCTGGGAGAGATGCGCAAAAAACGACTGCTGTGCATGAAGGAGCCGGGATCTAAGATTCCAACACAATGACACCATAGTACTGAAGTGCCCAATTTCATTGCTGTTTTGTCATTGGGGGAACGGAAATAACGATGAGTAAGTATTAAAGGAATAACATGCAGTAGTCTATTTTCAGGCTGATTCCTACTTGTTTTCTTCAAAACTTTCACATGGTGGTAAAAGGTACTTTCAGCAGCAGACATACCAGAATGAAAAACAAAAACCTTCATTGCGAAGGCCCTGTAACTCCTGTGACCTAGGTGTATTGGTAACTCTTACCTGTGTCAGAGTGTTGATTTCTTCAGTTGCAAGATAGAGATATAGCTGCACTGATTAGTGATGTTACATTGAGTAATTGCTAAATGAGTGACAACGGTTTCCGAAAGCGTTACTGTACCCAGGTGACATTGTATTGATACCGCACAATACACTCTCAGAGTACATAAATAAAGCACCCCCTCCCGTTACTGCCATGAATTATTGCTCCTCAGAGGGTTAGCGCCTCCAGTCATCTCTTGTAGTTCCACCTGTTACTGTGGTCAGTCACCTCGCAGCCATCCAACATCTGCGTGAGCTGTGGCCTAACTCTAGTCTGGGAGCATCAGAGGCAGCACTGCACATACTGCTTCAGGCTCGGATCCCCTCTCCTCACTCTCCTGGTTAAATGGATTAAACACTTCAGGCCAGGGCAGTCTAGACCACATAGTTCTAAAACATATTAGATCCCAGTTGCACCCTACCTCAGACAGAAGATCACTGAGGAGGCACTAGAGGACAGGTCACTGGGTCTTACTGTGATTTTAGCATCCCAGAAACAGACTCATTACTCATAGGTGAAAGCAGCTCTTTTTGAATGGTTTAATCTGACCACAGATTAGCATTTAAAAACAACTTTGCAGCATTTCTACGCAGAGTAACCAGACATTATGGGAGGCCTGATTGGACCTTGAAAGAAGTGCCACTTTTAAAGTGCTAGAGTAAGTGTAACCTGGCACAATCAATCAATCAATCAGTCCATTTATAGAGCGCACTACTCACCCGTAGGGTCTCAAGGCGCTAGGAGGGGGGGGTGCCTTTACTGCTCGAACAGCCAGGTCTTGAGCTTCTTCCTGAAGGAGAGGTGGTCTTGGGTCAGGCGCAGGTCGGTCGGAAGGGAGTTCCAGGCAAAGGCAAACCTCTGGTTTCTGCAGATAACATCCTTTGTATTTATTTTGTATAGTTACATTAACATGTAGCTGATGGAAAACTGCTTGGCGCTTGCAAGTTTGCAAAGACACCTAGCAGGCTGGTCACCATGAGGGTGCGGAGGAATACACCTCAATTAGAGCACATTTTCATACTGATTTCTTCATAGATGCCAAGGTTTCAGATTGGTAAGTGTGACATTTTCATAATTTAACTGTAATAATGGGTGACACTCACACAGTCTGACTCTGCTGAGTTTTCAGTAGCCTGCTGTTAGCGCACTTTAGTTCAGTGACTTTCTTAGTTTCTAGTTGCCCAAATGGGCGTAGTTTCTAATATTTATATGTTTACCTTCTCTTCATTGCTTGATTTTGCTCACGAGAAAGTGTCACTCATAGTCTTGAAATGTAACTCATAATTACACTGAAATTATGAAAATGTCACACATCGCAATCTGAAACCTTGGCAGCTTTGCTAAGTCTACCACACACAGCATATTTGAACATCTCATAATTCCATGCCACACAATTCTACTATAAATAATTTAACCCTACAACATTCCATACCACATAATTACAATCCTAAAAATTGAAAAACACATATTTCTACTTAACTCCATACCACATAATTCCACATCACATAATAACATTCCACGCAACTTAATACTACTCCAAACCACATAATTACACTCCACACAAAACAATTCAACTACACATAATTCCACTTCAACCTATATAATTATACTTCACACAACATATTTACACTCCACTCCAAAATACATAATTAATTACCCTCCATAAAATACAACTCTGCAACATGCTGCATAATTCCACCCTTCACAATTATACACCACACCAAGCCACATAATTCCACACGTCACAAAATTCCACAATTCATCCCCACACAATTCATCACACAACATAATTACACTCCACATATTACCACTCAACACCACATATTTTACCTCCACATAATTATGCTCTACTCCATATTGCATAAATACACTCCACATAAATCCAGCCTGTGCCAGAATGCCTCATAATACCACTCAACAGCGCACACTTCCACGTCACACAAATTCAACTCTACACATTTCCATTCCACACCACATAATTCAACAACAAACTACATCATTCAAACCAACAACACAATTACACGACACACCACATACATCCAATCTACACCACAAAATTCCACACCATACTACAATATTTAACAGCACACTACATAAGTAAACTCCACTACATACCACTCCACAACACAAAATACCATTTCAGATAATCTCTCTACAAGACACACAATCTCACTCCATGACACACAATCCCACTCCACATAATTCCAGTACACTCAATACCACACAATTACTATCCACATATTTACACTGCACACACCATGCCATGTTATTTCACTACACAGATCCAATCCACACACACATTTCCACAACTAACAATTCCAATCGATACCATATATGACTTGCATATGTTCAAACGCATATAATGCAAAACCATATATTGCAAATGCTGGTTTACCTTCCCGTTTGTCCCAGCAGATCCTGTTCCTGGATGGAGCTACAATCCTTCTCCTGCCCCTGTCAGCTCTGTGGCGCCAAAGAGGAGCAGAGCCCTGTGGAGAATGCTGTCTCTGGGGCCCCCACCCCCATCCTTTTTGTGGGCCTGGCTCGTGGCCCTGACTGAACAGAAACAATGTAACTTGTTACTTTGTTTCTCTTCAGTCCTGGGTCACTGTGAGGGGCTCAGAGCAGGCTGCTTTAGAGGCTGCTATAGAGCGGTAGAGGCTTGCTTTAGAGCAATCCTCTCTCTTACAGCTCTCTACTGAAGAGCTGAGGGGGCCCCCTTGGTTTACTGAATAGTGGGCCCCCCCGCACCGTGGGGGCTGTGGGGTGGGGGTTGTTACGCCCCTGCAATACAGGTGTGTTTTTACCTCTCTATCATTAAATGACAGAGACACAACATGATGTGAGGGACAAATGCTAGAATTAGTGTTAAAGAGTTTATAACAGGAATTAGGTCAAGGGTTAATGTACGTCTATGAAAAAGTCATAATTACAATAAAAATTCTGACTTTTTTACCTTTCAATTTCTGCATTCTTTTCTCCATAATCTGTACTGCCCCTGTACCCATGTTTGTACAAGTATGTACCGGGTAACCGTAACTTGACTGTTGGTGTGGACACAGTTTAACGTTTTCATGTAATTCAACTCCTTCTTGTGGTGCAAAATATTGCTACAAATATATAGCTAGTGTGGAGGTATAAACCAGGTTACAGGCGTAGAACTGACTATGGATACAGCCTCTTTCATCCAATGGATCACTGGTCCTGAAGAAATTGCCACAAATCAAATGGTGGTGAAACACGTGGACCTCGTCTTGATAAAGGCATTAACATGCTAAATGTTTTGCTTTTTGTGCAGAGCCAAATAAAGGCACACATCATTCTTTGACACATTTTTACCCCATGACAACAGGTCCCTTCTGTTTACAAACTAGATGATAAACACATGCACATGGTACTTTTCAACTACCTATAACCCAGCCCTGGCCTCCTCCTTGGGGTGTAGTTATGGAAGAAGAAAAAGTTGGGCCTTTTCTGGTCTTGTAACCAGCAGCATTGTTTGTCAGTACACAGAATGTTACACAATCACATAACAACGATGCAGAGAGTACCAATGATGAGAAGACCGGGCCACGGTAACTGATAGAACCTTTGTTTGCTACTGTTGTGAGGTATCTCCCCTCATGGATCCTTCATTTCCCTCAGCACGCAGAAATAGATTACACTGATACACAGCTGCACCAATAGGATCTAGCCTACATGTAGTAAGTAAACACAGTAGGAAGAGAACATAAAATCACCATTGGCCTACCAGAAAGGAAACAATTTGGATTCAAGATGGAGAACTTGATTGGTGGGTGCTGTTAATAAACTGTTACGAAGGATGAGGGAGCCCTAGACTAGAACCCTTTGACTTCTTCTAGAGAGCCTGTCTTTTATAACCCTGGGTTTTTTAAATATAGTTCTTTGTGCAGAAATGTTTTATGTCTAATTGCCCAAACACTGGAAGGTGAATTGTGTTGAAATGGGAACAAGAAACACTGATGCCTCTTACGCAACCTGCTTATAAACTCCCCCCCCCCCGTCTAACAACTTGAAATGGGTTGGTTTTATGTAGTTTAACTGTTTTAAATGCATGTATGAAGTTATTGACAGTGCATGTGCACTGTGTTCTATTTATGGACAGAAAGATTTCAATTAACAAAGTTAGCTCACTATCTACATGATTGCTCTAACACATTTGTGTATCTCATTGCTCCTCACATGTTACACCAAGCACTTCCCACTTTTGCTGCATTCATAATAACCCTTCATCTTTCAACCAAGTACAATTACATGTTAAGAACACATGCTTCCTGCTTCCTATTCAGGTTCCCTTTATTACACACCTAGGCACATCCACCTAGGGCAGGATAAGAGCACCGATCTGGTTAATCATTACCAGCACCAAAACAATTGCTACAAGGCCAACACAGCAATCCAACACTCTTCTAACCAAGCACTCCATCCACGGTATAGTTGCTATCCGACTGATCGTGTACTCAACTTTTTGATTTTCCCTTTTCTAATTATCTTCTTTCACCTGTACACTCCAGGTTTCATCACAGTTATACTACTGTGATTGCCTTAATGACAGTTTCTAATTCTATTCATCATAGGCTCTCTTCTATCGTAATGCTGTTCGATCTGTCAGCCGATGTTGACATGGTGGATTAATGTATTCTGTTACTCTTTAGCTGCTTTAGGAAATGCTAGTTATGCATGTGACCAGTTTCACTCTTATCTTTCAAAACACACTTTCTAGGAGTCTTGGAAGGGTGCCTCTTCAGTGGTACTTCCTATTTGTTTCGGTTGTCTCTTAAGGGCTGTGCATTTCCTTTACTTTTTCTCTTTATCCTCCATTCCATTCCATTCCTTTTCTTTTCTTTTTCTTCCTTCCCTTCTTCATGTGAGGCTACTATATCTGATTCATTTACTACTGTTAACACTTGGATGACTTCTCATTTTCTAGACCTTAATCCTAAAAAACAGAGGTTTTATTTTTCCTGCCACGACCGTTTAACACCAATTATTTTTTTAATGATATCCTCCTTTTTCATCATCTGTTTTCAATTTTGATTTCGTTTAAGATTTTTCTGTGACTTTCTTTCTTTTCATCTCACAGATGGTTAGGTTTTGCCATTTCCACTTATACAAAATTCATAGAAGCCAATAATTTGTTCCCTTTTGATAGATACATGTATTGTTCTAACTCTTACATTTTCTCATCTAATTTACTCTCCCTCTCTCTAAGCTGGTTTGCTCAAGTTTCAGAATGTGCTTACCTCTGTGAGGCGGTCCAGTGCAGTGACATTCTAGTATGAATGTCCTCAACATGCCCATGTATGAGCAGAATAGACTAGTGAGGTCCACAGAGGGAGGTGTCGCCAAGCCAGAGGTCTTGGGTCTCCGATAGACATCAGACCATAGTTTCTAGTGGGTCATTATTGATAGTAGGCGAATTGCCAACACCTCAGGCTTTAAACATTAATTGCAAGGTATAGTGACAAGTATATATATCACCATAGTGGTGAAAACGTGGTGAATAGTGGTGGATAGTGGTGAAAACGTGACACCAGACTTTTGGAAAGCATGGAACGCAGTGTCACTTGTTATGCTCTGCAAAAAAGGTTCTTTCCAAGTTCAACAAAGATTGGAGTGGTATTGTTTGTATTTGTAGTGATTCAGCTACGTATATAAAACATTTGTGTGATGACCTGTCAAAATTGATACCCGAGCTGAAGTGATTACCCTGTAAGAGATCCTTGGCACTTTGTAAGATGGTATGCTGAAAGCATCTTTACAATCTTCAGAGTTAATGAGGGATGCTATTGACTTTTTAGTCCATTCTGGTGCACTGTTTTCTTATTCCCAGGAACTAAATCGCAAATATTTATCATTTCGTGCTTTATGTGGCATCAAAGAAAGAGTCATCCCAACTGTGTCCCTTAGCTGACGGTTCTCAGCCCAAGGGTCTATGAATGCTGAGAGGGCCTTTTCACAGAAGTTTACATGGGAAGGAAAGCACGAGTGCACATGACCAAAGACTCACTGAAGAAGTATTGTATGGTGTACTACAATAAGATTAATTTGCAAAAATCTCTTTGGACCTCATATACACTATACGTACACTGTCTATATACCATGTTCTTTCAGTGCAGAAAGCAAGCAATGATAAAAGCAAAACGTTCCATAAACACCGGAAAAACACTTATTCTGTTGTTTTTAGTGGCGTGAAAATGTGTAACCACTGATAACAACTGTTTCTAAAAATATTGAAAACACTGAAAAAACCCCACCAGAATTTACCAAAAATAGAAACTGAAAACAGAACAGCCTAACTTTGATTTACCGCACCCGCCACAGTTTCAACAGGCATCGATCGACTACTTCCTAGACCCTTTACCTGTCCCACATATCACAGAAGCGGAGCAGACCACACTTGACACCAAGATCACACCGACGGACATCACCCATGCGATCCGAGCACTGGCGTGGAACAAGGCACCAGGCTTAGACGGTCTGCCACTGGAGTACTATAGCACCTTCTCCTCCCTACTAGTCCCCCGCCTCGTAGAGATGTTCGCGGTCGCACTCAAGAAGGGGGAACTGCCCAGCTCCCTCCGGGAGTCGGTAATAGTCACGTTCCTTCAACCGCACCGTGAACCACAACAACTGTCGTCTTATCACCCTATCACACTCCTCTCGGCAGACAGCAAAATACTGGGGAAAATCCTAGCGGATAGATATGAACAGATCCTGCGGCCCCTAGTCTACCCGGATCAGTGCGGGTTGTACCCGGCAGAAATACGTCACAAAACATACGCCGCTTGTTTCCCATTCAGGACCAAGTGGAAAAAACACATCCTAATGAAGCGTGTCTAATCTTAGACCTAGAAAAGGCTTTCGATACTCTCACCTGGCCATACCTCTTCACTGTGCTACAACGAGCAGGGATAGGTCCGACCCTCCTTGCATATACATGACTGCTTTACACCAAGCTCACTTCTCGTATTCGACTGGGCCGATACATATCCTCACCATTCCCAGTGGAGAGGTGTAGGAAGGTAGATCCCTGACTATGGTTGCCCCCAACTTCTTGCCTGGTGTTTTGCTAGTTTTCTGACTTAGTTGACCTGGGGCCCTGCTATTCAGGACCCCAGGCCTACTGCTCTCTCTGTAAAAATGATTCCATGTACCTTAGGTACATATCTAAATTGGATACTGAGTCACCTTATCAGTCCCTGTACAGTGTACCTTAGGTACCCAGGGCATAGGTGTACCCAGGGCCTACCAGGGACTGCAGCATGTATTATGCCACCCCTGGCTGGCCATCCAAATCTGACACAACTGGCTGCACGACAGCTGGGGCAAGGTGGTGTAATCACCCTTTGCTTTAGATATAGTATTCCTATATCTAACCCTAAAATGGGCACACAGATCTCCTATCAGTCACTCCTATGGCAGGCCTTGACAATCCTGAAGGCAGAGTGCTTGGAATCGTGTGAGATAGTGCTCTGGCATGAGCTGAGCCTGTCTGCGGCTTTCGGGATCCATCCCTTAGCCGTTTCCATGATATCGCATACCATATACTCTTAAGTGCATTATAATCCTCGCGGTTATATGCCAACTCTGGTATCGCTTTATCAAAACATGTCGAGTAAGGTGTCATACGAATTGGAATACTAACCCCTCGCCAATTCTGGCGACGGGGTTAGCATTCCACCCTTCTAGAGGGACACGACATGTATGTAACCTGTAACCCCGGTTAAAGTCAGACAGAGCCTTAGCATCCACAAAATGGATGCTGCCACCGAGACACAAGTCTGCCCTCCTGCTGCTGGGAGTCCTCCCAGAGCAGGAGGCAAGGACAAAGGGTTTCCTGCCAGGGGCGGTGCCAGCACCGTCCCAGACAGGGTTTTGTGTATTCCAGGTAGGCAGGGCTACAGAGGAAGGTGACTGCAAGTGGCACCCCGGTGCTCACTGTGCATATGCCGGCTGAAACCAGTTCCAGGGGCACTCCAGCCCCTGGCCTGGGGAAAGCCCGCCAAAGGAGAGGGGTGTAACCACCCCCCTCCTGGTCCCACCCATAGGGCAGGACTTAGTCGCGTGCCAGCCCCCTTTTCCCAGATAAAGGTAGGAGCAGGCCCCCCTCCAAATTAGATCATCTTTGGAATCAAGACACGACTTTCTGCGAAAGGACTTCAAGATTTCCTTCTTCAAGATTCTCCCTTGTGACTAAGGAGTAGTCACCCTGCATCCGCAGGCACCATCGCAAGAACACTGCGGTCTGCTGTAAGTCCTTCCTCCGGAATCCGACTGCCCAGCTCGACAAGACCCGGCTTCCCTGGCACCTCCGACCTCTACTCACCTCTACAGCCAAGCTGAGAACCGTGAGTGCGACGAGACCTCAAGGGACCGACTATTGCCAAGACTGCACGACTTCTGCACAGCAAGCCCGCCAAGTAATTTCCTGGCGAGTGCTTTGGGGTCCGAGAAGCCCCAACCCTGAGCAGCTCCAGCACCGAAGAGCAGCCCCCCAGCATCTCCACGATCGGCGTGGGGCCCTTCTGCTTTTTGCTGCTCACCGCGTTGTTTGGCTACTAGCCCGCTGGCTTGTGGCCTTCTGAACGACGCCCGACGACATCACTGCTGCTAGTCTGGTTGCTCCAGACTGGCTCTTGCTCCCTTCCAGAAGAGGAGCACCCCGGACCCTCCTGGTCCACTCAAGATGCCATTTTGAATCCACCGCGTGGGCTTGAATTAGCCAAGGCTTGTTGCCCAATCCTGGGTTCTTCGACGCCGACAGCTTCATCCATCGTGGGACAGCTCGCCTCTCCATCCTGGTCGCCGACAACGCCTCCTGGTCCGTGAGATCTGCAGAGCACAGCGTCGCCCACTCACCTAGTCGAGGTGACTACCATCCGGTGCCCTCCTGGTACCCACTGACTACTGGCTAGTAGTCACGAACTTGGTCCCCTCTGCTTTCAGGTGTCATCCATCTTCCAGATCCAGGCTTGGATCACTTCGAACTCTCTTCACTGGTCGCCTGCCAGCATCTTTCTTCCAGGCTCCTGGTCCGGCAACGAGGATTCCCGACGTCTTTTGAGACCTAAGCAGCTGCAGCCCCTGGGCTAGGTAACTTCGGCATTTCGGTGCCCCAGCATAGCCTCACTATCCAAGGGTCAGGATCCACTGTCGTTTTCTCCCTACCAGGTCGGGTTCGCCCGTGAACACTAACTTTAGCGTTACTAGCTACCATAGACTTTGTCCCGCATCCCGCGTGAGAGTGCACACTCTGCACCCGAGTCCCCTAGCCCTCCTAGAAGTAATCTAACGATTCCATAGTCAAGTCCTAGCGATTCCAAAGCCTATTAGTACTGTACTTACCTGCTAGTAAATTTCGCATTCCACTTTTAAAGTATATGGTTTTTCGTGCCCCTCGGGCATTTGTGTATACCGTGCTAACTTAAGTATTTTCGTAAGAGTTTTGTTGTGTGCCTAGCACCCTGTCCTCATAAAGAGTACAGGGCTGTTGTGATTCTAATAAATACATTGTTTATTTTCATAACACTTGTGTGGTGTCCTTTCACTGGGTGTTCAAGGGGTAATGTGATGGTAGAACAGCTGGCTTAACACGCCCTCTAGAGTCTTAGCCTTAGACTGCTAGTATCCATGCTACTAGGATAGCTGGTCTATAAGGTTGACTTACAACCAATCATCAATAAGGGTTGTTTGGACTGATATATAGTGATCACTAGAATAGTGAACACTGCACATCAGGCCAACTTCTCACATTGGTGAGCAGCGGTTGGAATTTGAGCTTGCTGTTGTTTTACCACACATATCCTAAGAATATCTTGTGAAAGATCACATAAGTACTAAAGGTACATATAACTTATCTTAGAATACTCTGAGTTCTACTGAACCAGCTGTTGTAGCTCCTAGGGCCTAGCACACCCTAAACTACAACTCTAGCAAGGGATCAGTAGGTAAACATATAGTGTAGGTAAGTGCACCACTTACACCTCACTAGAAAAAGCATGTCTACCCATGGAGAGTCTTCAGAGACTCCCCTGGTGGTTATTGACCCTCCACAGGTCACTTCAAGATATGCAGCTCTCAGTTTCCAGGAGATGAGACAAGTGTGTACCTCCAGGAAACTGAAACAGGGGTCTAACCCCACCATTCCCTTTCTAATAGGACTCTTAGAGGCCTATGATACCAGAAAGCTTTCTCAGCTAGATGGGAATATGCCAGCCTTAGAGGGTACCACTGGGGATCCAGACCTCCACAACACTGTAAATACAGTTGAGGAGGAGGATCCTGAGGAACTCTCTGGGGATGAGGTAGACAAAGGTCTTGAGGTAGTCAGAAGGCTAACTAGGGCCAACATAGACTTGCTTGGGCTAGGATCTGGGGGACCCCCAGTACTGACCCTAAGTAGGCCTAACCTTGGAGTTAGGAGAGATAGATCTCTTTCTAGGGACTCCATTAGATCTCTGCACTCTAATGCCTCTTCTCAGGGGAGAAGGAACTCTCCCCAGAGGAGATTGACTTCCCCTCAGAGAAGAGAGCATGAAGCAAGGATGAGACAAGCTAAACTGAGGATTGAAAGGGAAGAACTTGCCCTGGCCAAAGAGAAGCTTGCGTTTGCTAGAGAGCAGCAGATGAGTGGGTTAGCTCCCACTGGTGGCAGCAATCTCCCAAGAGAAAAAGAGAAGGGTTTAGATACTAAACACCTGACAAAGATAGTGCCCCCCTTTAAGCAAGGGGATGACATCCAGAAATGAATGGCTGCTCTGGAGAGGGCCTGCACTGTGCAGTGCATTCCCCAGAGTCAGTGGGCAGCTATACTGTGGCTCTCCTTTGATGGCAAAGGTAGAGATAAGCTCCTCACTACTAGAGTTGAGGAGGCTAACAATTACCAGGTCCTGAAAAATGCACTGGTTGATGGGTTTGGCTTAACCACTGAGCAGTACAGGTTGCTGTTCAGAGACACCCAGAAAACTCAGTCTCAGGACTGGTCTGACTTTGTTGATTGTGCCACTAAGGCTTTGGAAGGCTGGCTACTGGGTAGCAAGGTTACTGACTTCACAGGATTATATAATCTTATTATGAGAGAGCAAGTCTTAAATAATTGTCAGAACCAGTTATTACACCAGCACCTGGTAGACTCTGATCTGACCTCTCCACAAGAATTGGGTAAGAGGGCAGACAAATGGGTCAGAACCAGGATTAGGCCCAAGAACCAAGGTGGTGACCAGAAAAAGGAATCAACCAAGCCTCAAGAGAAGGGTGGGAATAAATCTCCAGATCAAACCACATCAGGGCCCCAAAAATCCTCTGAGGGGGGTGGGTCCCAGAATCCTTCTAATAACCAGAAGAAACCTTATTGTTATCCCTGTAAACAGGTGGGTCATTTGAAAACTGACAGCAGTTGCCCAAAGAATAATAATAAGGAGAACATACCCCCAAGTAACATTCCCAAACCTCCTGTTACTACTAGTAGTAATCCCCCAGGTGGTGGGAGTGCCCCCAAGAATTTGGGTGCATTTACTTTGGGAGTTCCTGGGGACTCTGGCCTAACCAGGTCCCCAAACTTAGATACTCTTGTCTGTGAGACTGGCATGGGGTTTGCCAACTTCACAACTTGTCCCAACACTTTGGGCAAGTACAGACAGGAGCCCCTCATCAATGGTATAAAAGTTGAGGCCTATAGAGATACAGGGGCTAGCATCACTATGGTGACTGAGAGTCTAGTCCCCTCAAGGCAGCTTTTACCTGGTGCCACATACCAGGTGACCAATATTGATGGAGTACAGAGAGATCATCCCATGGCAGTGGTCAATCTCAGCTGGGGAGGTGTCACTGGCCACAAGAGAGTGGCAGTGTCACCAAACTTGCCTGTAGATTGCCTACTGGGGAATGATTTAGAGCTCTCAGCCTGGGCTGAAGTAGAGCAAGAAACCCATTTTAAAATGGTAAACATCCATGGTAAGGTTAGTGGGGCAGTGATAGCCACAGCCCCAGTCCAAGATATCCTCCCTGAACAGGTCAGGAGGGCTGTGCCAGTCACAGCCCAATCTCAGACAACTTCCTTCCCAGAACAGGTTGTCAAGGCTGTGATGGTCACAGCCCACACCCAAACTGAGCCCCCTCCTGAAAAGGTTGGGAGAGTTGTGATGGCCACAGCTCAAACTCAGACAGATGATAGTGTAGTGAAGCCTGAAACTATGGATCACTCCACTCAGACAGAGAGTATTGAGGAGGAAGAGAAATCTCCCTCCCACCAGACTTTAGGAAAGGGTCAGCCTCCTCAGGGAACTGATCTGACCCCTTGTGAAGAAACTGCCACAGAGGTAGTCAGGCCTAGCCTGGCAGAACCCCTGATGTCAGTGGACCCTTCCAAGGTGGGACCCAGTCTGGAGCAGGTAACCTGCCCCTCTCTACCCTGCCTCAGTCAGCCCAGGGCTGTAGAGGTCAGGGAGGCCAGTGTTGGACCCCAAAGGGCCCCCTGTCCATAAGAACTTCCCAATCAACAGATTAAGGGGGCACTGAAGCTAGTAATCCTAGCCAAGTGAAAATAAAACAGACTCCTGAGGGATCCCCCTTAAATTTAGTTAGGGACCTCCCACAGATGGACACTGTTGGGCACAGCCAAACCTGGGACCTGAGGGCCCCAAACCTGACCTGTCCCTCCAGTAAGCCAAACAGAGGGACCCAACCTCCAGCTGTAGGTAGCCAGAGGTTGACCCTGAGAGCCCAAAACAACTCAGTCTTGGAAAGAAAGGCCTCTATGGTGGAAAATGATTGGAGGAAGCTGAGCCCAAAATTAGTGGAGCCTCACTTCAGTACTCCATTTCAGCACCAGCCTTTTACTTTGCCAAAACACACCACAGGTAGAGATTCCCTATGGTGGAGACCCTCAGACACCCTTAGGGTGAGGGATTGCTTAGTGGACCATGAGATAGGGGGTAACCATGCCAGTGCTGGTACTTCCTTATATGGCCACTCAGGCAATATAGGCTTACCTGGCAAGGATAGCCTTATCTCCTTTCGTTTGGGGGGGGGGGGGTTATGTAGGAAGGTAGATCCCTGACTATGGTTGCCCCCAGCTTTTTGCCTGGTGTTTTGCTAGCTTTCTGACTTAGTTGACCTGGGGCCCTGCTATTCAGGACCCCAGGCCTACTGCTCTCTCTGTAAAATGGATTCCATGTACCTTAGGTACATATCTAAATTGGATACTGAGTCACCTTATCAGTCCCTGTACAGTGTACCTTAGGTACCCAGGGCATAGGTGTACCCAGGGCCTACCAGGGGCTGCAGCATGTATTATGCCACCCCTGGCTGGCCATCCAAATCTGACACAACTGGCTGCACGACAGCTGGGGCAAGGTGGTGTAATCACCCTTTGCTTTAGATATAGTATTCCTATATCTAACCCTAAAATGGGCACACAGATCTCCTATCAGTCACTCCTATGGCAGGCCTTGACAATCCTGAAGGCAGAGTGCTTGGAATCGTGTGAGATAGTGCTCTGGCATGAGCTGAGCCTGTCTGCGGCTTTCGGGATCCATCCCTTAGCCATTTCCATGATATCGCATACCATATACTCTTAAGTGCATTATAATCCTCGCGGTTATATGCCAACTCTGGTATCGCTTTATCAAAACATATCGAGTAAGGTGTCATACGAATTGGAATACTAACCCCTCGCCAATTCTGGCGACGGGGTTAGCATTCCACCCTTCTAGAGGGACACGACATGTATGTAACCTGTAACCCCGGTTAAAGTCAGACAGAGCCTTAGCATCCACAAAATGGATGCTGCCACCGAGACACAAGTCTGCCCTCCTGCTGCTGGGAGTCCTCCCAGAGCAGGAGGCAAGGACAAAGGGTTTCCTGCCAGGGGCGGTGCCAGCACCGTCCCAGACAGGGTTTTGTGTATTCCAGGTAGGCAGGGCTACAGAGGAAGGTGACTGCAAGTGGCACCCCGGTGCTCACTGTGCATAGGCCGGCTGAAACCAGTTCCAGGGGCACTCCAGCCCCTGGCCTGGGGAAAGCCCGCCAAAGGAGAGGGGTGTAACCACCCCCCTCCTGGTCCCACCCATAGGGCAGGACTTAGTTGCGTGCCAGCCCCCTTTTCCCAGATAAAGGTAGGAGCAGGCCCCCTTCCAAATTAGATCATCTTTGGAATCAAGACACGACTTTCTGCGAAAGGACTTCAAGATTTCCTTCTTCAAGATTCTCCCTTGTGACTAAGGAGTAGTCACCCTGCATCCGCAGGCACCATCGCAAGAACACTGCGGTCTGCTGTAAGTCCTTCCTCCGGAATCCGACTGCCCAGCTCGACAAGACCCGGCTTCCCTGGCACCTCCGACCTCTACTCACCTCTACAGCCAAGCTGAGAACCGTGAGTGCGACGAGACCTCAAGGGACCGACTATTGCCAAGACTGCACGACTTCTGCACAGCAAGCCCGCCGAGTAATTTCCTGGCGAGTGCTTTGGGGTCCGAGAAGCCCCGACCCTGAGCAGCTCCAGCACCGAAGAGCAGCCCCCCAGCATCTCCACGATCGGCGTGGGGCCCTTCTGCTTTTTGCTGCTCACCGCGTTGTTTGGCTACTAGCCCGCTGGCTTGTGGCCTTCTGAACGACGCCCGACGACATCACTGCTGCTAGTCTGGTTGCTCCAGACTGGCTCTTGCTCCCTTCCAGAAGAGGAGCACCCCGGACCCTCCTGGTCCACTCAAGACGCCATTTTGAGTCCACCGCGTGGGCTTGAATTAGCCAAGGCTTGTTGCCCAATCCTGGGTTCTTCGACGCCGACAGCTTCATCCACCGTGGGACAGCTCGCCTCTCCATCCTGGTCGCCGACAACACCTCCTGGTCCGTGAGATCTGCAGAGCACAGCGTCGCCCACTCACCTAGTCGAGGTGACTACCATCCGGTGCCCTCCTGGTACCCACTGACTACTGGCTAGTAGTCACGAACTTGGTCCCCTCTGCTTTCAGGTGTCATCCATCTTCCAGATCCAGGCTTGGATCACTTCGAACTCTCTTCACTGGTCGCCTGCCAGCATCTTTCTTCCAGGCTCCTGGTCCGGCAACGAGGATTCCCGACGTCTTTTGAGACCTATGCAGCTGCAGCCCCTGGGCTAGGTAACTTCGGCATTTCGGTGCCCCAGCATAGCCTCACTATCCAAGGGTCAGGATCCACTGTCGTTTTCTCCCTACCAGGTCGGGTTCACCCGTGAACACTAACTTTAGCGTTACTAGCTACCATAGACTTTGTCCCGCATCCCGCGTGAGAGTGCACACTCTGCACCCGAGTCCCCTAGGCCTCCTAGAAGTAATCTAACGATTCCATAGTCAAGTCCTAGCGATTCCAAAGCCTATTAGTACTGTACTTACCTGCTAGTAAATTTCGCATTCCACTTTTAAAGTATATGGTTTTTCGTGCCCCTCGGGCATTTGTGTATACCGTGCTAACTTAAGTATTTTCGTAAGAGTTTTGTTGTGTGCCTAGCACCCTGTCCTCATAAAGAGTACAGGGCTGTTGTGATTCTAATGAATACATTGTTTATTTTCATAACACTTGTGTGGTGTCCTTTCACTGGGTGTTCAAGGGGTAATGTGATGGTAGAACAGCTGGCTTAACACGCCCTCTAGAGTCTTAGCCTTAGACTGCTCATATCCATGCTACTAGGATAGCTGGTCTATAAGGTTGACTTACAACCAATCATCAATAAGGGTGTTTTGGACTGATATATAGTGATCACTAGAATAGTGAACACTGCACATCAGGCCAACTTCTCACATTGGTGAGCAGCGGTTGGGATTTGAGCTTGCTGTTGTTTTACCACACATATCCTAAGAATATCTTGTGAAAGATCACATAAGTACTAAAGGTACATATAACTTAGCTTAGAATACTCTGAGTTCTACTGAACCAGCTGTTGTAGCTCCTAGGGCCTAGCACACCCTAAACTACAACTCTAGCAAGGGATCAGTAGGTAAACATATAGTGTAGGTAAGTGCACCACTTACACCTCACTAGAAAAAGCATGTCTACCCATGGAGAGTCTTCAGAGACTCCCCTGGTGGTTATTGACCCTCCACAGGTCACTTCAAGATATGCAGCTCTCAGTTTCCAGGAGATGAGACAAGTGTGTACCTCCAGGAAACTGAAACAGGGGTCTAACCCCACCATTCCCTTTCTAATAGGACTCTTAGAGGCCTATGATACGAGAAAGCTTTCTCAGCTAGATGGGAATATGCCAGCCTTAGAGGGTACCACCGAGCCACTGTCAAAATATATTGACAGATTTTTAAATCCCTTGGTAACTGAACTAGACTCGTACGTGAGGGACACAGGACATCTCATCCATCAAATAGAAGGACTACCATTCCAGGAGAACTCTGAAATAATGGTTACCCTCGATGTTGAATCATTGTATTCTAATATACCCCAGAGAGGAGCATATGAAGCCATTGAAAGCATACTCTCTAGAAAGCCCGGGATTACCAACGATGAATTCATCTTGCAATGCCTCAGGATAGTTCTCTTCGAGAACTATTTTGAATTTGATAACAACATATATAGGCAGGCCACTGGAGTCAGCATGGGGGCAAGCTGTGCCCCGAGTATAGCATGCCTATACATGGGCGAATTCGAAAAAATCAATATCTTTAATGAACTGGCCCCCTTCTTTGAGAACGTCATGAACTGGAAACGGTTCATTGACGATATCTTTTTCATCTGGAGGGGGACCGAAGAACAGCTATCTGAATTCATCCAATGGCTCAATTTAGCGGATGCTAATTTGAGATTCACTAGCCACACAAGTACCTCCAAAATTGAATTTTTGGACGTCTGGATTGAACATGACAAAAAAGCCATTAAGGTATCATTATACACTAAACCTACGGCTCGGAACACCCTGCTCCAGTACTCCAGCTTTCATCCGCGGAGCCAGAGGGACAGTATCCCTTACAGTCAATTTCTGCGAATTAGGAGAAATTGCTCTGATATGCATGACTTCCTGACCCAAGCGGATATCCTGCAAGAGAAACTCCGATTTCGAGGCTACCCAGCAAGGCTGATTAAAGAGTCCTTCAAACGGGCCAGATACACCAACAGAGAGGCTATGTTCACATCAAGAAACTCTGAGAAAACCAACCAGCTTGTATGTGTAACTCGCCACTCTGAAATGAACCACAAGATTAGACAGGCCATCAACTCAAGTTGGCATATCTTGAATGTAGAAAAGGAGAAACCACATCTGACTCGACCGATTTTTGCTTTAAAAAAAAATCCCAACCTAAAAAACCACCTGGTCAGGGGTAAATTCAAGGAGACGCCCGAAAACATTCAAACCTCAATAACCGGACTTGAACCAATATATGGAAACCATAAATGCGGGACTTGCCACATCTGTCCTCAAGCTGTTGTGGGAGAGACAGTCAGTACCAACGACCGCACGATATCTGTACGACGGAATACAACTATGACAAACTGTCGCACGAGTAATATCGTATACCTAATTCTATGCCCATGCAACCTCCCATATGTTGGGGAGACGGGCAGAGAATGTAGAGTGCGGATAGGGGAACACAAATCGAACATCAGGAATGAAAAAAACACTGCTCCCTTGGTCACCCACTGGCTTGAAAAAAAGCACACTGAACAAGATCTTCGCTGGTTCATCCTAGAAAAAATAAAAGCGAACCCAGGCACTGACCCCATAGGTTTAAGAAAAAAACGGGAGGTGTTCTGGATTTTCTACTTGGATACTGTAAATAGAGGACTCAACGAAGAATGCCCTTGGCATCAAGCATTTCTGTGAAACATGAACCTTGTTAAGTCAAGAAATATGTTTTACCTAACTAAACTGTAAAAAACTATGAAGTAACTGCCTTGCCTTGGATAAATAATTCAAAAATTCAGTAGTGAGCATGTAACCACAATACACGTAGAACAGTTGTACCCGGATTTGAATCGCAGGAATTGGCCTACCTGTCTAAAAGCAATAGCCAAGTGACCTGCTAAATAAGTCCATTATTCATTTTTTTAGTACTAGTAATGTCAATGAATATCACTACATCTGTGCCTCTTTGAAGGCGTTAATCTAGTGGCCTACTCAATAGGCCCATTACTCGCATTTGTAGCACTTGAGTAGCATTTTTAAGATGGCTAGGATAACCCTATTAGTATTTAGTAAATATACGGGTTTTTTCATCATAACCTAGGTGGCAGATATATTCCAACCAATTTAAATAATGGGTGTAAAATCTAAAATTATCGACATCATAAATCAAATGTGATTATCTTAAACACCTTAAAGACTATGTAAATGAAATAACAAAATCCTTCTTAAAGATGGCGACCACAACAATATAATACCATTCATCTAGTTATTTAATCCCCGTTCAAAGATGGCCGCCACTGAGCGAACCATAACCATTTAGTCCATCTTTGACTCTACTACTCTTGAACAGCTGATCTGCGTCTGGTTTGGCGCAATATTTCGGCTATTTAAAACCCAACAGGCGTAGTGTCTTTGCGAGTCCTGCCCCCCGTGAGGATAGGTCGATCTGGCCAATCGACGGAACCCCATCTATGGACGACTTGTCAGGGATGCCGAGTAAGTGCGCTTTGTCGATGCCCCTCGTTGTCTCTAAAGCAGAATGCGCGAAGAGGCTTTCCTCACTCTGCCTCTCTTTACTTCTAAACATTAGGCAGTTCCTTTTAAAGACCTACAAACGAAAAGCGCCTGTGATAGAACTCCATCTATGGACGCCTTGTTAGGAACGCCAAGTAAGTGCCCCTTATCGATGCCTCCTGTTTTTTCTAAAGTAGAATGCGTGTAGAGGTTTTCCTCACTCCGCCTCTTTTTACCTCTAAACACTAGGCAGCTCCGTCTAAAGATCTACAAACTAAGTACGCTTGCGAACCTCGTCCCCCGTAAGGAAGGGTCGGTCCGGCCAACCGACGGAATTCTATCTACGGACTGTGTGTCCACTCAGCCAAGTAAGTGTATTTAGCCGATAGCTCGGTTTTTTGAGCAAAATGCGCTAGGAAGCTTTATTCACTCGATTGCTTTCCTTTATTAGGCGGGCATATGCCAGCAGCGTTGGTGGATTCAGATTTCCCAGACTTGCTGTCCCTAAGTCATCGTTCATGGTGTGTATAAACTATTAGCAAACATACCCTGTGACTAAGTGAGTGATGGCTATTATGTATATTTACTATACTGTCTTACTTTAGGGATGCCTGCGTGATATTTCCAAGAAATCTTCAAAGTATAGCAGTCCCCAGCTCACCGTTCATCTGTAAACCCCTACGTAGTGGAATTCTCCCATTGACAAACAAATTTTTTAAAAAAAATTCAGGTAATGGAATTAAAAGCTCACCTAGTGTCTGGTTGAAACAAATCCATGAGGATAATATATAATCAGAGTTCGTGTATCATTTATTAGATTCCTGATTTGCTGGAAAAATCAATTTTATGCGCCCTTTGCTCTAAGGAATCCTCTGTAGACCACTTCAGGTAAATTGAATACTTGGATCATGGTGTGAGCCTTTAGATCATCTTTTTACCGAAAACTACCAATAGATAAAATAACATTCAGTTAAATTACCCAGATACTACCTAATATCACCGCTGTCTGTCCTTATCTATTTTACTTAACATATGCTTACCTGTACTGACATCTAAATATCCAAGAAGTATCAAAGGTTGGCTTCTAAATTCCGTATTCTATGACTACCAATCTGATGTATAATAACCTTTGTTGGTTCTGGTCAAAATGTGTCCGAGAATGAATGTTTCGTATAATGTTAGTAAATGTGAGATATGAAAGATGCTAAAATGCTCTCTTTTTGGTTACTTAGCTTAGGTTATCCAATTGCCTTTCACAGATCTCACCGTTTGGGAGTCTGGTTTAGGGATTGGCCCTAGATGTGTTGGGTACTGCATGCTGTTACAATGGCAACCATATAAATATCAGATTAAAGACGACAATTATGTTTTCTCTTTTATCTATTTTTTATATAAAGGAAATGTATTAGAAATAGATATGCATTGATAAACCGAATTGTTATATAGATTAATACTAAAGCAATGTATTTTATTCTTAGATTATTATCCTGTCTCCTCCCAGTCAACAACTCCCAGCCCTGACGAAGGTGTGGCCCACCCGGCCTGTCACCGAAACGCGCGTCGGCTTGTGGCTCCAGAAATACGGCATACTATGTAGTATCAACTAACAAGATTAATTTTCTGGAACAATACTCTGCTCTATACCACATATCTACCATCTCTGTGTGGCATACAACAGAACGATTTGTATGAATTGAAGAATGTGAGCGGAATGTCTGAACTTTAGGTGGGATTAGGTTTTGAAAAACTGAAAGAATGAAAGTATGATTGAAGTATGAAGTGTTACTGGGTAGGTTCCTAATAAGAATGCAATCTTGTCATTTTTACCTTTCTCTAAATTGACTATGTATATTGTGCAATATTTGTAAGATAATCATGTGTTATAGATGTATATAAAAGCTTTCTACACTAAAATAAAAATACCTATATATTTGCTAAAAACCTTCTCTTGCAAGTATTTGAATGGTGTTAACCTTGTAATGTGCAGTGCCAACTCCTAGGCTTATCACCCCTCATATATTGGGATCCCGGACTCGGGACCACATCAATAATTGGCGGGGTACGTTCTTTGTTCTCTGTTCAGTGATTCTAATAAATACATTGTTTATTTTCATAACACTTGTGTGGTGTCCTTTCACTGGGTGTTCAAGGGGTAATGTGATGGTAAAACAGCTGGCTTAACACGCCCTCTAGAGTCTTAGCCTTAGACTGCTCGTATCCATGCTACTAGGATAGCTGGTCTATAAGGTTGACTTACAACCAATCATCAATAAGGGTTGTTTGGACTGATATATAGTGATCACTAGAATAGTGAACACTGCACATCAGGCCAACTTCTCACAAGAGGGGACGAGACAAGGGTGCCCCTTGTCGCCTTTGATCTTCGCCTTGGCGGTAGAACCGCTGGCAATCCGACTACGACAGGAGGGAGCTGGATGGGGTATCCCCATAGCCGACACCGTCCACAGCATCTCCATGTATGCGGACGACCTCCTACTCTACATCAGGGACATCTCTATGGACCTCACACCCATTAGGACGACACTGATGGAATTCACGGAGGCATCCGGTCTGAAAGTGAACTGTGACAAGTCTGTGCTCTATCCGCTACACCCAAACGTAGTGCCGCAGGAGGTTCGAATTGGCATACAGGCCTTGTCCTGGAGCACAAACGTCCCCGTTACCTTGGCGTCTGCCTATATCACTTCCCTGCTGACATATATGAGGGCAACCACCGCAAAGTGTTGGCCGGTGTTAGATCGGCGGTAGGATTCTGGAAGAACCTTCCGCTAGCCCCGATAGGTCGTGTGGCCTTAGCTAAGATGATCATCGTCCCCCGCCTACTTCACCACTTCACGAACTTACCGGTGATTCCACCGAAAGCCTTTTTCCGAGACCTAGACTCGCTCCTCCGCTCGCTCATCTGGGGGACAAATAGACACCGGATAGCCCTTGCTAAATTGCAATTGCCCACATCACAAGGGGGCCTAGGTGCCCCCTCCTTTGAGTCATACTTCCTGGCAGCGCAGTTACAATGGCTCTCGTATTGGACGGCAGGTAGGCACATAGGGGAAACATACACAGCCCAGGGCCCGGTCCCCACCCCTGAACTCCGCCGTCTACTACTTCCGGGAACCAAAACTCATCAGACCTACCCGTTGCAGGTGTCGATAGCCCGTCGATGTTTGCAAAGAATCCACCGCATGTCGACGGAGACGCCGCATTATACCCCTCGGCTACCGCTGGTGGGCAGGCCTCTGCGGGAAAGATACTTTCCGGCAACTCTGCTCCGTACGTGGATGGACCTCGATAGAACAGAGGCGGAAGCGCTGTTCGCAGAAGAGCAGCTCAGATCATACGACCAGCTCACAGAGGACTACGACCTGCCCCCGGGACAATTCCTAACTCACCGCGACTCATTGAACATTTTAGGCCCCACGCTGACCTTACCATGGGCGAGCAGGCAACACACCCAGTCATTCACACCATCCTCTATATGGGCACAGGCCGACACCTAGTGACATGGTTATATAAATCCATACAAGAACTCACGAGTAAGCCATTAGTCGCTCTCGGAGCCCAATGGGAGGACGAGTTTGAACACCAACTTCACAACCGGGAGTAGGAGAGGGCCCTGGAGTTCCACAAAAAAGTATCCAGGAACGCACGTTTTAAAAACATACAGTTTTATGTCCTGCATAGAGCATATCAAACACCGGCACGCTTACAGCGCTTCTACCCGGACACCCAGTTTCTCTGCCCCAGATGCCACTCACCAGACGCCCACTTTTGCCATATGTTCTGGAGCTGCCCTACCCTACGACTGTTCTGGTCTGCAGTCCTTGAGACACTTAAAGAGCTCACAGGTCTTCCGGATCTACACTCCTGGGAGGCAGTCGCCCTCGGCATCTTCTGTAGACCAAAAACCCACAAAGTGCCTGTCCGATTTGTGTCGCTAGCAACGCCACTAACTAAGAGAAGCATCGCTATGAACTGGCGAGCCCCACTGGGTCCCCTGATAGAGGCATGGGCGGGAGCGGTGAAAAAGTGGGCGGCTGCAGAGGAGGGGGCGCATAGGGAGGAAGAGGTTAAGGGACAATGGAAACACCCCATTTCCATGGATTGGGCCCAATTATTGCACCAGTTCCAACACCTAGGAGCGCCGGCTGACCCCGGCACATCTCAACACACCATACCAGACTTGAACGCACACACCCAAGACGAGAGTACGCGCGGCGCCTCCCTCCCTCCCTAGACCAGGGCACACAGTACACTACTCCCCACGGGGCACTGTACAACATACTAAAACTGGCTCCCTTGCCCGAAGGAGGGCCCACGCCCAAGGCCCTAACATCCACACACTACAGCTGAACCGACACAGACACCCTACTGGACTCATGCACCCTTGCTCCCCCCCTCACTGCATCCCCTGTTGTTCTCCCCAGTTCTTTCGGATATCACCTTACAGAAAAGATATGCAGACTGTAAGATCAGGCACCTCCTATAGGTATAGGTTATATATCCTATAACTGCATAAGTAATATAATTGATGACCAAAGGAGAATACTGAAATGTAATGTGATTGTTTTGGAAAAATGTCAATTAAAAAATTTTTCCCATTTTTTTTTTCCAGGTGTAAGTCAAATATATGATAAGAGCAAAGGGGCCCTTTCACAAAGGCATTTGAAGTACATAAAGCTGTACTCCTGTAGTACTCTTTCACGTACTCTTCATGCCTTTGTGAATTAGCCTCAAAACATTGAAAATGAGGATATTCATAGTCAATTAGCACACACTAAAAGATCTGTACCCTCTTTGCACTTTTGCTATTAGAAAGTGTAAGGTCTCGGGCCTGAATTCTCAAATTAAGAGTAAGTAAGAATATATATAAAGTGCTCCTGTCGTACTACTTCTTATACTCAGAATTTTGGGAATTGGCCTCAAGGTGTAAATTGCACATGGTTAACACATATTGTAACTACAGGTGTAGTACAGGTGTAACTTTATAAAATATGCATGCCTTAGTTAACTACACGTGTACCCATATTTAAATGTGAAACTATTTTGAGATTATGGGTCTTCCTATGGCGTGAATTAGAATAGTAGTATGAGAACTACTATGCAAACATGCTAGTGTTTGTAGTCAGAAAAGGGTGCATCCTATAGAAAACCTTCTCAAATGTGAGAGTCTAGACTTTAAAATATTAAGTAACATGAAGAGTGGGGGCGAAAATGTTCCCAGCAGCGATGTTGCAGAGAGTGAAAACACATTTCAAGCATGCACTGATTCAAATGAATAAATCTGTTCATGTGCAAAACGCACTGCTTGTTTATCGTTTTTACTGACTAATACTGCATGTCATCAATTTGTATTTTTTTCCTACAGGTGTCCTTGGTGCAAAATGTGCAACGGGGATGCTGAAAGTACCGGTCAGTCGTTAATCTCACTGCATTCCTGATTCTCAATCAGACTGCACATAATTGAAGAGACTTGTATGTCCCCATCCCAACTGCAGTGGTGTATTTCGCGATTCTGGCTTATGTGCTCAGCCACAATAATTAGTTAGCCTTAGAAGATTGTGGTTTCCACTCCAACCTTCAAAACTTTCTCTAAACCAGGTCATAAACCTGCATCTTACTTACCAAACAAAATGATAGGATAGCTTCTTTCTTACCAAGTCGCCAGGAGATGAAAACATAGTGAGTTAAGCATGGTAGGTATATGGAAACATGACTGTTTCTCTTACAGCTTTCTGCTTCACCTTAAACTTAGACGTAATCAAAAGTTTCCCATAAGTGGCTTATTGGTTTACACCTTTGAACTTCATGCACAACAAAAAATATACACATATATAAAACACAAACTGATCATCATCCTGAGGCTCATCCTCCTCAGTGGAGGTCATGAAACTGCTATGCAAATGATACAATGCAACCAGTGGCGTAACAAAACTTGAGGGAGCCCCCCTGCAAAGTACATGCAGGGGGGCCCACATTCTCTGCGTCAGTCAAGAGCTCTCAGGCGAGCCACCCACCATACTGCAGGGGCTCACTCCAGCCATAAACAAGCATTGGAAATGCAATTGGGCTCGGATTTATTTGAGTTTGAGCTAATGGGATTGTAAATGGCAATGTCTTTTCGCCATGTGTTATGGAGTGTGTGCATGTGGTGTGTAGTGGAATTATGTGGGTTAGATTGGAATAGTAGCAATGGTGGCATGCTGTGCTTTACATGAATATGTTTAAAAGTAAAGTGTACCATACTGAGATTGCTACAATAGTTAATTGTGGATGAGTTAACAATTGATGCATGCACTGATGGCTGGTGGTGTGTGTGACTGCCTGTAGAAATTGGGCACTGATGGCTGGTGGTGTGTGTGCTTGGTAAAAGACTGCACTGCCGCCTGGAGGTGTGTGTGCCTGGTGGAAGGGTGCACTGACGGCTGGTGGGTGTGTGGTTGGTAAAAGCGTGCACAGATGGCTGATGGTGTGTGTGTTTGGTGAAAGCGTGCACTGACGGTTGCTGGTGAGTGCGCCTTGTAAAAGAATGCACTGACGGCTGGTGTTTTACGCCTGGTGGTGTTTGTGGTTCGTGAAAGCGTGCATTGATGGCTGGTGGTGTTTGGCCCTGGTGAAAGCGTGCACTGACGGCTGGTGGTGTGTTGTTGTGTGTGTGGTTGTGTGTGTAGTGGTGAGTGTGTGGTGGTGAGTCTGTGGGGGTGAGTGTGTGGTAGTGAGTGTGTTACACCAATGTGGCGCACTGGTGCCACTGCACCTGCTGCAGCAATGGTAGCTATGCCACACTGGTGCCACTGTACCTGCTGCAACAATGATAGCTACACCACACTGCTGCCACTGCACCTGCTGCACAATCATAGCTAAGTAACACTGATAACACTACACCTGCTACACAACGCCATCTACCACACACTGGTGCCACTGCACCTGCTGCACAATCATAGCTAAGCAACACTACCACTGCAACTGCTCCACCTATGGTAGCTACCACACACTGGTACCACTGCACCTGCTGCACTAAACTGGTACCACAGCACCTGCTCCACCAATGGTAGCTACGCCTACGCCACACTGGTAACACTGCACCTGCTCCACCAAATATACTTACACCACACCGGTACCACTGCACATGCTGCACCAATGATAGCTACACCACACTGGTGCCACTGCACCTGCTGCACAATCATAGCTAAGTAACACTGATAACACTACACCTGCTACACAACGCCATCTACCACACACTGGTGCCACTGCACCTGCTGCACAATCATAGCTAAGCAACACTACCACTGCAACTGCTCCACCTATGGTAGCTACCACACACTGGTATCACTGCACCTGCTGCACTAAACTGGTACCACAGCACCTGCTTAACCAATGGTAGCTACGCCTACGCCACACTGGTACCACTGCACCTGCTCCACCAAATATACTTACA
Source organism: Lissotriton helveticus (assembly GCF_964261635.1). Classification (NCBI taxonomy): domain Eukaryota; kingdom Metazoa; phylum Chordata; class Amphibia; order Caudata; family Salamandridae; genus Lissotriton; species Lissotriton helveticus. The sequence continues at coordinate 1,139,731,154 of NC_136059.1, read as the reverse complement.
CCACACTGGTGCCACTGCACCTGCTGCACAATGGTAGCTATGCCACAGTAGTGCCACTGCACCTCCTGCACAAGGGTAGCTATGCCACACTGGTGCAACAGCACCTGCTGCACAATTGTAGCTATGCCACACTGGTGCCACTGCACCTGCTGCACAATGGTAGCTACGCCACACTGGGGGTACTACACCTGCAGCGCAATAATAGCTAAGTAACACTGATAACACCTCACCTGCTCCACGAATGGTAACTACGCCACACACTGGTGCCACTGCACCTGCTGCTCAATCATAGCTAAGCAACACTACCACTGCACCTGCTCCACCAATGGTAGCTACCACTCACCGGTACCACTGCACATGCTGCACCAATGATAGCTACGCCACACTGGTGCCACTGCACCTGCTGCACAATCATAGCTAAGCAACACTACCACTGCAACTGCTCCACCTATGGTAGCTACCACACACTGGTACCACTGCACTAAACTGGTACAACAGCACCTGCTCCACCAATGGTAGCTACACCTACGCCACACTGGTACCACTGCACCTGCTCCACCAAATATACTTACACCACACTGGTGCCACTGCACCTGCTGCACAATGGTAGCTATGCCACAGTAGTGCCACTGCACCTCCTGCACAAGGGTAGCTATGCCACACTGGTGCAACAGCACCTGCTGCACAATTGTAGCTATGCCACACTGGTGCCACTGCACCTGCTGCACAATGGTAGCTACGCCACACTGGTGGTACTACACCTGCTGCGCAATAATAGCTAAGTAACACTGATAACACCTCACCTGCTCCACGAATGGTAACTACGCCACACACTGGTGCCACTGCACCTGCTGCACAATCATAGCTAGGCAACACTACCACTGCACCTGCTCCACCAATGGTAGCTACCACTCACCGGTACCACTGCACATGCTGCACCAATGATAGCTATGCCACACTGGTGCCACTGCACCTGCTGCACAATCATGGCTAAGTAACACTGATAACACTACACCTGCTACACAACGCCATCTACCACACACTGGTGCCACTGCACCTGCTGCACAATCATAGCTAAGCAACACTACCACTGCAACTGCTCCACCTATGGTAGCTACCACACACTGGTACCACTGCACATGCTGCACTAAACTGGTACCACAGCACCTGCTCCACCAATGGTAGCTACGCCTACGCCACACTGGTAACACTGCACCTGCTCCATCAAATATACTTACACCACACCGGTACCACTGCACATGCTGCACCAATGATAGCTACGCCACACTGGTGCCACTGCACCTGCTGCACAATCATAGCTAAGTAACACTGATAACACTACACCTGCTACACAATGCCATCTACCACACACTGGTGCCACTGCACCTGCTGCACAATCATAGCTAAGCATCACTACCACTGCAACTGCTCCACCTATGGTAGCTACCACACACTGGTACCACTGCACCTGCTGCACTAAACTGGTACCACAGCACCTGCTCCACCAATGGTAGCTGAGCCTACGCCACACTGGTACCACTGCACCTGCTCCACTAAATATACTTACACCACACTGGTGCCACTGCACCTGCTGCACAATAGTAGCTATGCCACAGTAGTGCCACTGAACCTCCTGCACAAGGGTAGCTATGCCACACTGGTGCAACAGCACCTGCTGCACAATTGTAGCTATGCCACACTGGTGCCACTGCACCTGCTGCACAATGGTAGCTACGCCACACTGGTGGTACTACACATGCCGCACAATAATAGCTAAGTAACACTGATAACACCTCACCTGCTCCACGAATGGTAACTACGCCACACACTGGTGCCACTGCACCTGCTGCACAATCATAGCTAGGCAACACTACCACTGCACCTGCTCCACCAATGGTAGCTACCACTCACCGGTACCACTGCACATGCTGCACCAATGATAGCTACGCCACACTGGTGCCACTGCACCTGCTGCACAATCATAGCTAAGTAACACTGATAACACTACACCTGCTACACAACGCCATCTACCACACACTGGTGCCACTGCACCTGCTGCACAATCATAGCTAAGCAACACTACCACTGCAACTGCTCCACCTATGGTAGCTACTACACACTGGTACCACTGCACCTGCTGCACTAAACTGGTACCACAGCACCTGCTCCACCAATGGTAGCTACGCCTACGCCACACTGGTAACACTGCACCTGCTCCACCAAATATACTTACACCACACCGGTACCTCTGCACATGCTGCACCAATGATGGCTACGCCACACTGGTGCCACTGCACCTGCTGCACAATCATTGCTAAGTAACACTGATAACACTACACCTGCTACACAACGCCATCTACCACACACTGGTGCCACTGCACCTGCTGCACAATCATAGCTAAGCAACACTATCACTGCAACTGCTCCACCTATGATAGCTACGCCACACTGGTGCCACTGCACCTGCTGCACAATCATAGCTAAGCAACACTGATAACACTACACCTGCTACACAACGCCATCTACCACACACTGGTACCACTGCACCTGCTGCACAATCATAGCTAAGCAACACTACCACAGCACCTGCTCCACCAATGGTAGCTACGCCTACGCCACACTGGTACCACTGCACCTGCTCCACCAAATATACTTACACCACACTGGTGCCACTGCATATGCTGCACAATGGTACCTATGCCACAGTAGTGCCACTGCACCTCCTGCACAAGGGTAGCTATGCCACACTGATGCAACAGCACCTGCTGCACAATTGTAGCTATGCCATACTGGTGCCACTGCACCTGCTGCACAATGGTAGCTACGCCACACTGGTGGTACTACACCTGCTGCGCAATAATAGCTAAGTAACACTGATAACACCTCACCTGCTCCACGAATGGTTACTACGCCACACACTGGTGCCACTGCACCGGCTGCACAATGGTAGCTATGCCACAGTAGTGCCACTGCACCTCCTGCACAAGGGTAGCTATGCCACACAAGTGGAACAGCACCTGCTGCACAATTGTAGCTATGCCACATTGGTGCCACTGCACCTGCTGCACAATGGTAGCTACGCCACACTGGTGGTACTACACCTGCTGCGCAATAATAGCTAAGTAACACTGATAACACCTCACCTGCTCCACGAATGGTAACTACGCCACACACTGGTGCCACTGCACCTGCTGCACAATCATAGCTAGGCAACACTACCACTGCACCTGCTCTACCAATGGTAGCTACCACTCACCGGTACCACTGCACATGCTGCACCAATGATAGCTACGCCACACTGGTGCCACTGCACCTGCTGCACAATCATGGCTAAGTAACACTGATAACACTACACCTGCTACACAACGCCATCTACCACACACTGGTGCCACTGCACCTGCTGCACAATCATAGCTAAGCAACACTATCACTGCAACTGCTCCACCTATGGTAGCTACCACACACTGGTACCACTGCACATGCTGCACTAAACTGGTACCACAGCACCTGCTCCACCAATGGTAGCTACCACTCACCGGTACCACTGCACATGCTGCATCAATGATAGCTACGCCACACTGGTGCCACTGCACCTGCTGCACAATCATAGCTAAGTAACACTGATAACACTACACCTACTACACAACGCCATCTACCACACACTAGCGCCACTGCACCTGCTGCACAATCATAGCTAAGCAACACTACCACTGCAAATGCTCCACCTATGGTAGCTACCACACACTGGTACCACTGCACCTGCTGCACTAAACTGGTACCACAGCACCTGCTCCACCAATGGTAGCTACGCCTACGCCACACTGGTAACACTGCACCTGCTCCACCAAATATACTTACACCACACTGGTGCCACTGCACCTGCTGCACAATGGTAGCTATGCCACAGTAGTGCCACTGCACCTCCTGCACAAGGGTAGCTATGCCACACTGGTGCAACAGCACCTGCTGCACAATTGTAGCTATGCCACACTGGTGCCACTGCACCTGTTGCACAATGGTAGCTATGCCACACTGGTGGTACTACTCCTCCTGCGCAATAATAGCTAAGTAACACTGATAACACCTCACCTGCTCCACGAATGGTTACTACGCCACACACTGGTGCCACTGCACCGGCTGCACAATGGTAGCTATGCCACAGTAGTGCCACTGCACCTCCTGCACAAGGGTAGCTATGCCACACAGGTGCAACAGCACGTGCTGCACAATTGTAGCTATGCCACATTGGTGCCACTGCACCTGCTGCACAATGGTAGCTACGCCACACTGGTCGTACTACACCTGCTGCGCAATAATAGCTAAGTAACACTGATAACACCTCACCTGCTCCACGAATGGTAACTACCCCACACACTGGTGCCACTGCACCTGCTGCACAATCATAGCTAAGCAACACTACCACTGCACCTGCTCCACCAATGGTAGCTATCACTCACCGGTACCACTGCACATGCTGCACCAATGATAGCTATGCCACACTGGTGCCACTGCACCTGCTGCACAATCATAGCTAAGTAACACTGATAACACTACACCTGCTACACAACGCCATCTACCACACACTAGTGCCACTGCACCTGCTGCACAATCATAGCTAAGCAACACTACCACTGCAAATGCTCCACCTATGGTAGCTACCACACACTGGTACCACTGCACCTGCTGCACTAAACTGGTACCACAGCACCTGCTCCACCAATGGTAGCCACGCCTACGCCACACTGGTAACACTGCACCTGCTCCACCAAATATACTTACACCACACCGGTACCACTGCACATGCTGCACCAATGATAGCTACACCACACTGGTGCCACTGCACCTGCTGCACAATCATAGCTAAGTAACACTGATAACACTACACCTGCTACACAACGCCATCTACCACACACTGGTGCCACTGCACCTGCTGCACAATCATAGCTAAGCAACACTACCACTGCAACTGCTCCACCTATGGTAGCTACCACACACTGGTATCACTGCACCTGCTGCACTAAACTGGTACCACAGCACCTGCTTAACCAATGGTAGCTACGCCTACGCCACACTGGTACCACTGCACCTGCTCCACCAAATATACTTACACCACACTGGTGCCACTGCACCTGCTGCACAATGGTAGCTATGCCACAGTAGTGCCACTGCACCTCCTGCACAAGGGTAGCTATGCCACACTGGTGCAACAGCACCTGCTGCACAATTGTAGCTATGCCACACTGGTGCCACTGCACCTGCTGCACAATGGTAGCTACGCCACACTGGGGGTACTACACCTGCAGAGCAATAATAGCTAAGTAACACTGATAACACCTCACCTGCTCCACGAATGGTAACTACGCCACACACTGGTGCCACTGCACCTGCTGCTCAATCATAGCTAAGCAACACTACCACTGCACCTGCTCCACCAATGGTAGCTACCACTCACCGGTACCACTGCACATGCTGCACCAATGATAGCTACGCCACACTGGTGCCACTGCACCTGCTGCACAATCATAGCTAAGCAACACTACCACTGCAACTGCTCCACCTATGGTAGCTACCACACACTGGTACCACTGCACCTGCTGCACTAAACTGGTACCACAGCACCTGATCCACCAATGGTAGCTACACCTACGCCACACTGGTACCACTGCACCTGCTCCACCAAATATACTTACACCACACTGGTGCCACTGCACCTGCTGCACAATGGTAGCTATGCCACAGTAGTGCCACTGCACCTCCTGCACAAGGGTAGCTATGCCACACTGGTGCAACAGCACCTGCTGCACAATTGTAGCTATGCCACACTGGTGCCACTGCACCTGCTGCACAATGGTAGCTACGCCACACTGGTGGTACTACACCTGCTGCGCAATAATAGCTAAGTAACACTGATAACACCTCACCTGCTCCACGAATGGTAACTACGCCACACACTGGTGCCACTGCACCTGCTGCACAATCATAGCTAGGCAACACTACCACTGCACCTGCTCCACCAATGGTAGCTACCACTCACCGGTACCACTGCACATGCTGCACCAATGATAGCTACGCCACACTGGTGCCACTGCACCTGCTGCACAATCATGGCTAAGTAACACTGATAACACTACACCTGCTACACAACGCCATCTACCACACACTAGTGCCACTGCACCTGCTGCACAATCATAGCTAAGCAACACTACCACTGCAAATGCTCCACCTATGGTAGCTATCACACACTGGTACCACTGCACCTGCTGCACTAAACTGGTACCACAGCACCTGCTCCACCAATGGTAGCTACGCCTACGCCACACTGGTAACACTGCACCTGCTCCACCAAATATACTTACACCACACTGGTGCCACTGCACATGCTGCATAATGGTACCTTTGCCACAGTAGTGCCACTGCACCTCCTGCACAAGGGTAGCTATGCCACACTGGTGCAACAGCACCTGTTGCACAATTGTAGCTATGCCATACTGGTGCCACTGCACCTGCTGCACAATGGTAGCTACGCCACACTGGTGGTACTACACCTGCTGCGCAATAATAGCTAAGTAACACTGATAACACCTCACCTGCTCCACGAATGGTTACTACGCCACACACTGGTGCCACTGCACTGGCTGCACAATGGTAGCTATGCCACAGTAGTGCCACTGCACCTCCTGCACAAGGGTAGCTATGCCACACAGGTGCAACAGCACCTGCTGCACAATTGTAGCTATGCCACATTGGTGCACCTGCTGCACAATGGTAGCTACGCCACACTGGTGGTACTAGACCTGCTGCGCAATAATAGCTAAGTAACACTGATAACACCTCACCTGCTCCACGAATGGTAACTACGCCACACACTGGTGCCACTGCACCTGCTGCACAATCATAGCTAAGCAACACTACCACTGCACCTGCTCCCCCAATGGTAGCTATCACTCACCGGTACCACTGCACATGCTGCACCAATGATAGCTACGCCACACTGGTGCCGCTGCACCTGCTGCACAATCATAGCTAAGTAACACTGATAACACTACACCTGCTACACAACGCCATCTACCACACACTAGTGCCACTGCACCTGCTGCACAATCATAGCTAAGCAACACTACCACTGCAAATGCTCCACCTATGGTAGCTACCACACACTGGTACCACTGCACCTGCTGCACTAAACTGGTACCACAGCACCTGCTCCACCAATGGTAGCTACGCCCACGCCACACTGATAACACTGCACCTGCTCCACTAAATATACTTACACCACACTGGTGCCACTGCACCTGCTGCACAATGGTAGCTATGCCACAGTAGTGCCACTGCACCTCCTGCACAAGGGTAGCTATGCCACACTGGTGCAACAGCACCTGCTGCACAATTGTAGCTATGCCACACTGGTGCCACTGCACCTGCTGCACAATGGTAGCTACGCCACAGTGGTGATACTACTCCTGCTGCGCAATAATAGCTAAGTAACACTGATAACACCTCACCTGCTCCACGAATGGTAACTATGCAACACACTGGTGCCACTGCACCTGCCGCACTATCATAGCTAGGCAACACTACCACTGCACCTGCTCCACCAATGGTAGCTACCACTCACCGGTACCACTGCACATGCTGCACCAATGATAGCTACGCCACACTGGTGCCACTGCACCTGCTGCACAATCATAGCTAAGTAACACTGATAACACTACACCTGCTACACAACGCCATCTACCACACACTGGTGCCACTGCACCTGCTGCACAATCATAGCTAAGCAACACTACCACTGCAACTGCTCCACCTATGGTAGCTACCACACACTGGTACCACTGCACCTGCTGCATTAAACTGGTACCACAGCACCTGCTCCCACCAATGGTAGCTACGCCTACGCCACACTGGTAACACTGCACCTGCTCCACCAAATATACTTACACCACACCGGTACCACTGCACATGCTGCACCAATGATAGCTACGCCACACTGGTGCCACTGCACCTGCTGCACAATCATAGCTAAGTAACACTGATAACACTACACCTGCTACACAACGGCATCTACCACACACTGGTGCCACTGCACCGCTGCACAATCATAGCTAAGCAAAACTACCACTGCAACTGCTCCACCTATGGTAGCTACCACACACTGGTACCACTGCACCTGCTGCACTAAACTGGTACCACAGTACCTGCTCCACCAATGGTAGCTACGCCTACGCCACACTGGTACCACTGCACCTGCTCCTCCAAATATACTTACACCACACTGGTGCCACTGCACCTGCTGCACAATTGTAGCTATGCCACACTGGTGCCACTGTACCTGCTGCACAATGGTAGCTACGCAACACTGGTGGTACTACACCTGCTGCGCAATAATAGCTAAGTAACACTGATAACACCTCACCTGCTCCACGAATGGTAACTACGCCACTCACTGGTGCCACTGCACCTGCTGCACAATGGTAGCTATGCCACAGTAGTGCCACAGCACCTCCTGCACAAGGGTAGCTATGCCACACTGGTGCAACAGCACCTGCTGCACAATTGTAGCTATGCCACACTGGTGCCACTGCACCTGCTGCACAATGGTAGCTACGCCGCACTGGTGGTATTACACCTGCTGTGCAATAATAGCCATGTAACACTGTTAACACCTCACCTGCTCCACGAATGGTAACTACGCCACACACTGGTGCCACTGCATCTGCTGCACAATCATAGCTAAGCAACACTACCACTGCACCTGCTCCACCAATGGTAGCTACCACTCACCGGTACCACTGCACATGCTGCACCAATGATAGCTACGCCACACTGGTGCCACTGCACCTGCTGCACAATCATAGCTAAGCAACACTACCACTGCAACTGCTCCACCTATGGTAGCTACCACACACTGGTACCACTGCACCTGCTGCACTAAACTGGTACCACAGCACCTGCTCCACCAATGGTAGCTACGCCTACGCCACACTGGTAACACTGCACCTGCTCCACCAAACATACTTACACCACACTGGTGCCACTGCACCTGCTGCACAATGGTAGCTATGCCACAGTAGTGCCACTGCACCTCCTGCACAAGGGAACCTATGCCACACTGGTGCAACAGCACCTGCTGCACAATTGTAGCTATGCCACACTGATGCCACTTCACCTGCTGCACAATGGTAGCTATGCCACAGTAGTGCCACTGCACCTCCTGCACAAGGGTAGCTATGCCACACTGGTGCAACAGCACCTGCTGCACAATTGTAGCTATGCCACACTGGTGCCACTGCACCTGCTGCCCAATGGTAGCTATGCCACACTGGTGGTACTACACCTGCTGTGCAATAATAGCTAAGTAACACTGATAACACCTCACCTGCACCACGAATGGTAACTACGCCACACACTGGTGCCACTGCACCTGCTGCACAATCATAGCTAGGCAACACTACCACTGCACCTGCTCCACCAATGGTAGCTACCACTCACCGGTACCACTGCACATGCTGCACCAATGATAGCTACGCCACACTGGTGCCACTGCACCTGCTGCACAATCATAGCTAAGTAACACTGATAACACTACACCTGCTACACAACGCCATCTACCACACACTGGTGCCACTGCACCGCTGCACAATCATAGCTAAGCAACACTACCACTGCAACTGCTCCACCTATGGTAGCTACCACACACTGGTACTACTGCACCTGCTGCACTAAACTGGTATCCCAGCACCTGCTCCACCAATGGTAGCTACGCCTATGCCACACTGGTACCACTGCACCTGCTCCTCCAAATATACTTACACCACACTGGTGCCACTGCACCTGCTGCACAATGGTAGCTATGCGACATTAGTGCCACTGCACCTACTGCACAAGGGTAGCTATGCCACACTGGTGCAACAGCACCTGCTGCACAATTGTAGCTATGCCACACTGGTGCCACTGTACCTGCTGCACAATGGTAGCTACGCCACACTGGTGGTACTACACCTGCTATGCAATAATAGCTAAGTAACACTGATAACACCTCACCTGCTCCACGAATGGTAACTACGCCACTCACTGGTGCCACTGCACCTGCTGCACAATGGTAGCTATGCCACAGTAGTGCCACTGCACCTCCTGCACAAGGGTAGCTATACCACACTAGTGCAACAGCACCTGCTGCACAATTGCAGCTATGCCACACTGGTGCCACTGCACCTGCTGCACAATGGTAGCTACGCCACACTGGTGGTACTACATCTGCTGCGCAATAATAGCTAAGTAACACTGATAACACCTCACCTGCTCCACGAATGGTAACTACGCCACACACTGGTGCCACTGCACCTGCTGCACAATCATAGCTAAGCAACACTACCACTGCACCTGCTTCACCAATGGTAGCTACCACTCACCGGTACCACTGCACATGCTGCACCAATGATAGCTACGCACACTGGTGCCACTGCACCTGCTGCACAATCATAGCTAAGTAACACTGATAACACTACACCTGCTACACAACGCCATCTACCACACACTGGTGCCACTGCACCTGCTGCACAATCATAGCTAAGCAACACTACCACTGCAACTGCTCCACCTATGGTAGCTACCACACACTGGTACCACTGCACCTGCTGCACTAAACTGGTACCACAGCACCTGCTCCACCAATGGTAGCTACGCCTACGCCACACTGGTAACACTGCACCTGCTCCACCAAATATACTTACACCACACTGGTGCCACTGCACCTGCTGCACAATGGTAGCTATGCCACTGTAGTGCCACTGCACCTCCTGCACAAGGGTAGCTATGCCACACTGGTGCAACAGCACCTGCTGCACAATTGTAGCTATGCCACACTGGTGCCACTGCACCTGCTGCACAATGGTAGCTACGCCACACTGGTGGTACTACACCTGCTGCGCAATGCAATAATAGCTAAGTAACACGGATAACACCTCACCTGCTCCACGAATAGTAACTACGCCACACACTGGTGCCACTGCACCTGCTGCACAATCATAGCTAAGCAACACTACCACTGCACCTGCTCCACCAATGGTAGCTACCATTCACCGGTACCACTGCACATGCTGCACCAATGATAGGTACGCCACACTGGTGCCACTGCACCTGCTGCACAATCATAGCTAAGCAACACTACCACTGCAACTGCTCCACCTATGGTAGCTACCACACACTGGTACCACTGCACCTGCTGCACTAAACTGGAACCACAGCACCTGCTCCACCAATGGTAGCTACGCCTATGCCACACTGGTACCACTGCACCTGCTCCTCCAAATATACTTACACCACACTGGTGCCCTGCACCTGCTGCACAATGGTAGCTATGCCACAGTAGTGCCACTGCACCTCCTGCACAAGGGTAGCTATGCCACACTGGTGGAACAGCACCTGCTGCACAATTGTAGCTATGCCACACTGGTGCCACTGTACCTGCTGCACAATGGTAGCTACGCCACACTGGTGGTACTACACCTGCTGCGCAATAATAGCTAAGTAACACTGATAACACCTCACCTGCTCCACGAATGATAACTACGCCACTCACTGGTGCCACTGCACCTGCTGCACAATGGTGGCTATGCCACAGTTGTGCCACTGCACCTCCTGCACAAGGGTAGCTATGCCACACTGGTGCAACAGCACCTGCTGCACAATTGCAGCTATGCCACACTGGTGCCACTGCACCTGCTGCACAATGGTAGCTATGCCACAGTAGTGCCACTGCACCTCCTGCACAAGGGAACCTATGCCACACTGGTGCAACAGCACCTGCTGCACAATTGTAGCTATGCCACACTGGTGCCACTGCACCTGCTGCACAATGGTAGCTATGCCACAGTAGTGCCACTGCACCTCCTGCACAAGGGTAGCTATGCCACACTGGTGCAACAGCACCTGCTGCACAATTGTAGCTATGCCACACTGGTGCCACTGCACCTGCTGCCCAATGGTAGCTACGCCACACTGGTGGTACTACACCTGCTGCGCAATAATAGCTAAGTAACACTGATAACACCTCACCTGCTCCACGAATGGTAACTACGCCACACACTGGTGCCACTGCACCTGCTGCACAATCATAGCTAAGCAACACTACCATTGCACCTGCTCCACCAATGGTAGCTACCACTCACCGGTACCACTGCACATGCTGCACCAATGATAGCTACGCACACTGGTGCCACTGCACCTGCTGCACAATCATAGCTAAGTAACACTGATAACACTACACCTGCTACACAACGCCATCTACCACACACTGGTGCCACTGCACCTGCTGCACAATCATAGCTAAGCAACACTACCACTGCAACTGCTCCACCTATGGTAGCTACCACACACTGGTACCACTGAACCTGCTGCACTAAACTAGTACCACAGCACCTGCTCCACCAATGGTAGCTACGCCTACGCCACACTGGTAACACTGCACCTGCTCCACCTAATATACTTACACCACACTGGTGCCACTGCACCTGCTGCACAATGGTAGCTATGCCACAGTAGTGCCACTGCACCTCCTGCACAAGGGTAGCTATGCCACACTGGTGCAACAGCACCTGCTGCACAATTGTAGCTATGCCACACTGGTGCCACTGCACCTGCTGCCCAATGGTAGCTACGCCACACTGGTGGTACTACACCTGCTGCGCAATAATAGCTAAGTAACACTGATAACACCTCACCTGCTCCACGAATGGTAACTACGCCACACACTGGTGCCACTGCACCTGCTGCACAATCATAGCTAAGCAACACTACCATTGCACCTGCTCCACCAATGGTAGCTACCACTCACCGGTACCACTGCACATGCTGCACCAATGATAGCTACGCACACTGGTGCCACTGCACCTGCTGCACAATCATTGCTAAGTAACACTGATAACACTACACCTGCTACACAACGCCATCTACCACACACTGGTGCCACTGCACCTGCTGCACAATCATAGCTAAGCAACACTACCACTGCAACTGCTCCACCTATGGTAGCTACCACACACTGGTACCACTGAACCTGCTGCACTAAACTAGTACCACAGCACCTGCTCCACCAATGGTAGCTACGCCTACGCCACACTGGTAACACTGCACCTGATCCACCAAATATACTTACACCACACTGGTGCCACTGCACCTGCTGCACAATGGTAGCTATGCCACAGTAGTGCCACTGCACCTCCTGCACAAGGGTAGCTATGCCACACTGGTGCAACAGCACCTGCTGCACAATTGTAGCTATGCCACACTGGTGCCACTGCACCTGCTGCACAATGGTAGCTACGCCACACTGGTGGTACTACACCTGCTGCGCAATAATAGCTAAGTAACACTGATAACACCTCACCTGCTCCACGAATGGTAACTACGCCACACACTGGTGCCACTGCACCTGCTGCACAATCATAGCTAAGCAACACTACCACTGCACCTGCTCCACCAATGGTAGCTACCACTCACCGGTACCACTGCACATGCTGCACCAATGATAGCTACGCCACACTGGTGCCACTGCACCTGCTGCACAATCATAGCTAAGTAACACTGATAACACTACACCTGCTACACAACGCCATCTACCACACACTGGTGCCACTGCACCTGCTGCACAATCATAGCTAAGCAACACTATCACTGCAACTGCTCCACCTATGGTAGCTACCACACACTGGTACCACTGCACCTGCTGCACTAAACTGGTACCACAACACCTGCCCCACCAATGGTAGCTACGCCTACGCCACACTGGTAACACTGCACCTGCTCCACCAAATATACTTACACCACACCGGTACCACTGCACATGCTGCACCAATGATAGCTACGCCACACTGGTAACACTGCACCTGCTCCACCAAAGATACTTAGACCACACTGGTGCCACTGCACCTGCTACGCCACACTGGTGCCACTGCACCTGCTGCACAACTGAAGCCACTGTCTACATAAACACAGCTGTAGTCAGTAAAGAAAACAAGATCTGCATGAAAAGAGGAAAAGTGAGTAATGTCTTTGGTAGAAGGAGAACACAGAACAAGCACGAACGCGCGCCTCTCACTGCAGACTGGTGAACGCGCCCCGACCATCTGGATTCCATTACCACGGCCCCCTGACAGCTCCTAATTGAAATTTATGGACTGCCGTGCTCGTAACCGCAGACAAAATGCAGGAAATGGCCAACGTGAAATATATATGGCCTATTGCGTTGAGCCTACTACAAACACGGCACCGCGAGGACCATTTACCATGCAGATGGTAAAAGTAAAGTACTAAAAATCTCACGCACTGAGGAATTTTTCCTGCACGATTCAGAACCCCTTAACAATACGGCTCGGAGCTCCGCCCCCCTGCTGACGCAGGGGTGACGTAGGCCGAGCCCTAAAAAAGGATCTGGTTCCTCCATTGGTCACATCTGTCCTTTGTTATGTTATGTTATGCTCATTTATTAAGCGCACAGATGCTCCAGTGAAGGAGCGTCCTGGCGCCTGACAAGGTAGCAACACAACACAACTAGACAGTACAGGGCAGGAGAAACAAATATTAAGGGAACAAGAGGGTTTTTACTGCTCGACGAAAAGAGAGCAGGTCCCCAAGGGCACGAATCGCCGGGGGAAGGGAATTCCATAACAATGCGGCACGGACTTGAAAAGAACGGCCGCCTGCCCTGCTACGCTTAAAATGGGGGACGACCGCAAGTTCTAGGTCTGAAGATCTTAAAGCCCGGACCGGAACATAGCGGGACAATAGATTGGAAAGGATCGTAGCCGGGGATCCCTTGAGAATTTTATAAGCTACACAGAGGGCCTTAAACCGGATCCTTTGTGCAATCGGAAGCCAATGCAGCGTGCGCAGGGTGTTAGCAGTAGAGCTAAATCTGGGTAGTCCCACAACAGCTCTCGCTGCGGCATTCTGGATGCGCTGAAGACGGGTAATTTCCGCTTGATTTAATCCCACTAGGAGGGAACTGGCGTAATCAAGCCTAGAGATCACTGTAGCTTGAATCACTTGTTGCCTAGTGGTGGCATCAAAATTTTTTAACACGGGACGTAGTCCACGCAGAATGCCAAAGCAGCAGGCCGCCGTACGCTTGGTGTGACAGACAAAGGCAAGAGTTGGATCGAGCCATACCCCCAGGTTTTTTAACTCAGAGACCGGGGTAGGCGTAGGGCCCAGGTCCGACGGACACCACCTCTCTCCCCAGAGTTCCGTTTGTTTGCCAAAAATCATAACCTCCGTCTTACTTGCGTTCAGCTGGAGACAGTTGGAGGTCATCCAGCTGGCGACCGCCCGAAGTCCTTGCTGGAATCTGGGGGCATCCACGTCCGCATCCCCGCTGATCGTGACCGCTAGCTGGGTGTCATCGGCGTATGACACCATGGTCATACCCCACTGCCTGACTACCTCAGCCAGCGGTCTCACGTATAGATTGAATAACGTGGGACTCAGCGAGGAGCCCTGGGGAACCCCCAGATCCAGAGGATGGAATTTGGACTGATAAGGCGGTACGGCCACGCAGAAAGAACGGTTGGCAAGAAAAGAACGGAACCACTGGAGAGCAAGGCCGGTAACACCAGCTTCCTCCAGACGAAGCAGAAGGATGGGGTGGGACACGGTGTCGAAGGCGGCGCTCAGATCTAATAGCACCAGCGCCGCCGTTTGACCCGCATCTAGCACGTAAGTGCTCCACCATGTACAGTAGGCAGTCTCCGTGCTATGCCCAGCTCGAAATCCGTTCTGCGTTCTGTCTAAGATGTTTGCCTGAAGGAGATGGTCCGAGAGGACAGAGTTGACATGCGCCTCCGCTACTTTAGCAGGCCACGGAAGAAGTGAGATTGGACGGTAATTCTCAGGCTTACCACCGTCCAAAGATGGTTTCTTAAGAATAGGCATGACCACTGCCTGTTTCCACTTCAGTGGAACTACGCCAGATGTAAATGACGTGTTGATCAGAGAATGTTGTTCATCAGGCAATTTACATATATCAGTAAATACTGCTGCTGCGTCCTCCAGCAAAGTTACATAACACTGCCTCCAGCCGGCCCACAAAACACATCCTCCTACTTGATGATCCACCTTCAAGCAAAGCCCGCTCAGTTGACCACCTCCAAACAAAGACCACTGCCTTCGAGCCTGCTACTAACGCATCCATTAACTCTAATCTCACCCCTACGTAACCCGCAGTTATGATTTTCTGCCTGCCTTTAAAACCACCCCTCCGATGTCACTGCAAACCCGTAACCGCCGCCCACTGCTCCCCTGTCCACCACCGACAGAAAGACTGATGGCCGGTCCCCATCTAACCACTGCCTACCAGTAGAGACAGAGCCTTTCAGCTGCTGCCCTCCCCAATGTCACTGTAGTAGTTTAAAACATGTTAAACAATCTCTTCAACTGACCACCCCCAAACAGTTATTTCGCCTAGCCGCTACAGCATCAAAGCCGTTCCTGCTACTTTTCATCCTCTGCATGATGCACACAATAATATTAAATGTACAAAAGGTCCAAGGTTTTGTTTCCTCACACCAACATTAATTTACACTATGTACCCCACTAAACCATACGTCCTGTCAAAGGCAAACCTGATCCCATGTGTAGCACTAGTCAGCAAGTACCCCAAGAAACACCAGAGAGAATGCGCAATTAATGTAATTAAACTTATGGTGACAACGTAGCATTTCCCCACCCACTGTCAGCCCAGCAAAGTCTGAAACCGCACAGTAGCCATCAATACCGGCAACATCTAAAGCTCATTTTCACTTCCTTTCAATGGCAGCTCCTGATACATATACCTATGACTTCTGGGCGGCATCTACCACAGACCATAGCATTCTTTGTCTCCGTAAGTCTAACTGAATGCTGTCAGTGAACACTTCTCTTCCCCCTTCCTTACTAATAACTAATGGGGGATAATGAAAAAGATATATAGTATTTTCTTATGCAAATGGTGTACCAAGCACTTGCTGCCCGCAGTCCTCACCAGATCCACACGTATCAATATTCTGCTATCGCACCTTCCTGTCAACCCCATCATTATCTGGAGATGCTTTTTATCCCTTCCGTGAACTGGGAAAAACAATACCTTGCACGAAAACAAGTCGCTTTAAAACCTTTGCTACTTATACAGGCTCTCAAAGCACTTACTTGTTTTACTAACTGTCATTGTAAAGCAAACACGTAACTCATTCTAGGATTGGAAACTGATTAGAAGTGTGGAAGTTGATACTGAGACATAGGATGATTTTTTGCATGTCTGCCAGACACTTGTTCTTCCCTGCATGCACACACAATGCAACAATACAATTTAGCTTAACAAATTGTTCAGAAATGTACCGGAAGGTAAAGAAACAGCCCACATTATTTTTACAAAGAAAAATAGACAAACATCCACTTTATACTCCATGACATCAAAGCCTTAGCGTGCACAGTTTGTCCAAATCCATGCCACCTAATTCAGCCCTGCCAAGTAGCACGCATCTGGCGTTAGACTAATGCATTTAAGTGTGGTTATCCGCATCACCGCACTGAAATGCAAAATCACGCATAAAAGGCATCGCACCTCCTTGGGTACCAGTGCTGCTAATCAATGCTGGTGTAGTATTATTTTCATGTGCTGATGTCTGTTTTCTGGTGCATCTTTTAGGAAACTGGCTCTATATATACTACACCAAAATTAGGTATAGTGTGTATAGAGTCCAGGTGACCCCAGAAGTAGGCAGAGGTTAAAGTTAGATAGAACCTTACTCTCTAATAGTGGTAGCTTGGTCAAGCAGTAAGGCAGTATCAGAGGACAGTCTTAAGCATTTGATGTACACAATGAATTCACACACTCAAGATCTGAACTCTAGGCCAATTGTTTTTGTATAAAATATATACTGTTGTTTTATTTTTAGAAACCCAAGCAAGCCTGGCACAGGTAAGCATTAAATACTTAACAGTAATAAGTTGCTGATTGTAGAACAGTTTGAAAATGCAATAACAATTGTACATTGTATGTTTTACAGGGGATGCAGTAGGTTACAATACTTAGCAAATACAGTACATTGAAATGAATAGGCTTTTTCAGTAAATAACAGGTAAGTTACTTTTTACGTTACTTTTCTAACTCAGTGCTGAATACCTAGATTCAGCAATGGGACATTTCCGTGAAACAGGTAAGTAAATAAGTTGTGGTTATTTGTGCGGGTATAAGTTTCGCAGGAGCAAGTTCGAGGGGAGACAGGCCTGTAGGGCTGGGGCCAACTCAGTGGGAGTCTTCCTCTTCTTAGCTGGCTGCATGGCTGTTCGGTCCTTCTTCTTTTCTTCTTGTTGTTTCAGGATCTGAGGAAGAAAGGTTCAGGGTGCCCCCTAAATACTAGAGAGCAGGGACCAATGGGTCCCTTCCCTGGGGTAGGTACGCCCCCTATTGTGTCACCCTCCAGTGGGAGGGGGCACAAGCCTGTCCCTGGTTGGTTGGGTCCCTCCATCCTCAAGTTGGCGGGGACTCGGGAGTTGTGCTTCACCTCGCCTCCCCCACCTGAGGGGTGAAGTTGGCAGATGTGGGCACACCTCTCTTCCTCACTTGTTTTTCCCGCCAGTTCTCCTGCCCAAAGTAGGGGTTAGAACCAGTGGGGACCAGTTGCTGAAAGCAGCAAATGGTCTGGGGAAGCTCAAAATGCCTTTGAAGCTTTCCCTTCGTGGACCCTGCCCATCCTGGGGGTGGAGGTTTGGCCCCTCGTCCAAGGATGTGCATTGATTCAGGCACCCGAGAGCAGCTGGCTCTCGACCCAGGGGTCCAGAAACATTTCTGTTGATGGCAAACTAAGCAGCCACTCAGTCAGACACTAGAGGTGGGTTCGTTTTCAGGGGGCCTCTCGGAGATGCCCTCTGTGTGCATTTTTCATTAATTCCCACACTGGCATCAGTGTGGGTTTAATGTGCTGAGAAGTTTGACACCAAACTTCTCAGTTTTCAGTGTAGCCATTATGGTGCTGTTGAGTTCGTAATGACAAACTCCCAGCAGCATATACTCTTGATTGCAGCACTGCACTTACAATGTCTAAGAATGGACTTAGACACTGTAGAGGTTCAGGGCTCATGCACCTGTACCCTCACCACTGGTATTGTGCACCCAACTAAAGGGGTGACTGATCTATGCCAGGGCAGTGGGTCATAGGCATGGCACACAGGGTTGTGTGCCATGTCGACTCTTCCCTTTGTTCTGCACCAAAAATGCAGCACGCAAAGGCAGTGTGTGAGTGTAGTGTTACAGGACCTCTAAGGGTGGCACAATAAGTGCTGCAGCCCTTAGAGTCCTTCTTTGGTCACAGTGCCCTGGGTACCTGTGGTACTATTTACCAGGGGCTGACCTGTGGCCAGAGATGCCAATTGGGTTTGTTTTGGGGAAAGAACACAAGCCCTGCTGTGACCCAGGATAACCTCCTCCTCCCTCTGGGGAGAGATGTGCAAAGACGGCCGCTGTGCATGGAGGAGCCCGGATCTAAGATTCCAACACAATGACACCACAGCACTGAAGTGCCCAATTTCATTGCTGTTTTGTTATTGGTGGAACGGAAATAACGATGAGTAAGTATTAAAGGAATAACATGTGATAGTCTGTTTTCAGGCTGATTCCTACTTGTTTTCTTCAAAACTTTCACATGGCGGTAAAAGCTACTTTCAGCAGCAGACATACCGGAATGAAAAACAAAAACATTAATTGTGAAGGCCCTGTAACTCCTGTGACCTAGGTGTATTGGTAACTCTTACCTGTGTCAGAGTGTTGATTTCTTCAGATGCAAGATAGAGATATAGCTGCACTGATTAGGGGTGTTACATTGAGCAATTGCTAAATGAGTGACAACGGTTTCCGAAAGCGTTACTGTACCCAGGTGACATTGTATTGATACCGCACAATACACTCTCGGAGTGCATAGACAAAACACCCCCTCCCCTTACTGCCATGAATTATTGCTCCTCAGAGGGTTAGCGCCTCCAGTCATCTCTTGTAGTTCCACCTGTTACTGTGGTCAGTCACCTCGCAGCCATCCAACGTCTGCGTGAGCTGTGGCCTAACTCTAGTCTGGGAGCATCAGAGGCAGAACTGCACATACTGCTTCAGGCTCAGATCTTCCCTCCTCACTCTCCTGGTTAAATGGATGAAACAGTGGCGTAGCTGGGGGGGGGGCGAGGGGGGCGGTCCGCCCCAGGCGGCACCATTTTTGAGGTGGCCAGGCAGGCCGGCACTGGAGGCCCGTTGCGGCCGCGGCGGCCTCTGTGACAGTGTGACGTGAGGTGACCTGACCTGCTTCGATAACTGCAGGCTGCCGCTGCATGCAGTGCATACAAACGCGGGACTTCATTTTGGCAATTTAAAGTCCCACGTTTGCACTGTGCGGCTGTGCCTGCAGTAGGTACCGTAACTGCAGGTCAGTAGTGCATCAGTGCTGACACAACCCCACTTATGGGGCGAACTAGCCCTCGGCAGAAATGTTCAGTGCAGTAGCTTGTTATAAGCCCCAATATCTTTCCATGTATTTGTCTCTTTCCTCGGCAGTCGGTATAACACTGTGCATAGAAAAAAAATATTTTCAATGCTTCTCTTTCCACGGAATCGTTAGTGTATTCATGAACCAATCAGTAATTACACCACTGTTCTATGTCGATGATCCGTAGACTCTACCAAACTGTTAGCCAATATCAAATCTACAACCATAAGCAAAGGATGTATGTCACTACAACGCACACTTTTACAATGCATACCTTTACAACGCATTTTTTACAACGCAACATCCATTACAACACATTCCATTACAACGCATGCCATTACAACAAAAATTAAAAAACTACATTTGCAACGCATTCCATTACAACGCATAATACCTTTACAATGCGTACCATTACAACGCATAACATTACATTGCATGTTTGGTAAGTATTGGATAGTGTAGGGGTAAAATTTACTATTCTAACTCCAGAGGGTGCAACAGTAGGGTAAGTGTTGGATGGTAATGTTATGCATAGTAATGGTATGCATTGTAATGACTGTTGTAAAGACATGCGTTGTAGTGGTGTGCGTTTTAGTGTCATGCGTTGTAATGGTTGTGTTGTAATGGCATGCGTTGTAATGGATGTTGCATTGTAAAAGTTTTGTTGTAATGGTAGTGCGTTGTAAAAGTTGCGTTGTAAAGGATGTTTCCCATAAGCAAATGGCGGAAAGTGAGTTAATAAAACACCTGGGAGTTAGGGTAATAAGATGGTCTGTAATCGTGGTATCAAATATTCGAGACCCTGAATGAAGAGAGCACTAAATCATGTAGGGGCCCGAGAAAACAATAGACAGCGTCACCCTGCAATATGGCATTGGGAACAAAAGACATAAAAAGCCTCTTACATCTCAAGGGCCCTCCCGCTATTATCAGACACTGTAACTTGTGACGTGTTAAATAAAAACTCAATGGGGGCGACTCAGAGGGAGGCATGTATGAATTTGCTCATTTGAATCCATCTCCAACACTTACTAATGCTTACACCATGAAACATCATTGCTAAAAAAAAAATGTTTTACTGATTTTGAGCAGTGTTATTAAATATACCTCCCAAGCTCCCCTTGCCCTTTACTTTATTATGCAATTGGTGTAACTTGAAAGCTCAACTATTCATTGATAAATAAAAAAGATGGCTGTGGATTTATAATAGGTATGTCTATTATAGAAAGATCGTCTCACATTTTCATATGCTAACATTTGGTTTATCATTTCTTACAAAGTCGGGAGCCTGTTTCCGATCACTATTAATAACAGAACACAATAACTAACTTTTGCGATCCCCAGTTGGAAAACTCCACTCATGCCTGATAGCACACTGTACTTCACAAATGCATTCTATATTAGTGACATCCGTGAATACGGAGTGGTAACAAAAGTAGGCCTACTTTGTTAAATCACTCTTTGAATTCTATTAAGGTCTACTGCATGGAATGTATAAATGAATATTATGAATACATCTATTTTTTTTAACGGAGGCTCTTGCATCACATCAAATATGAGCTTGTTTTTTCCAGTGGCAAATAAGTGGATAGGCAAGAATGTGTGGTTTGTATATGACAATGTATATTATATGTGTGTGAGTAAAGTTTGTCTATATTCTTTCATTGGAAAATAAGACCCACTCATGATACAGCTCTTTCTGTGGAGTAATATTATCTTACATAGCCTAGGATAATTAACTAATAAGTGGGCTATGTGTATCCCAGGAGTCTGAAGGAGCCCGGTCTTTCCATAGGTAATCAGGACTTTTGGACTTGGTCCTTTTTGCAGGGTCATCCCTGAACTGTTTGCCTTCATCCTATATGTTTTTAGGTCGAGCTGGCGTTGGAGCGCGAAGCGCTCCCGCCAGCGAGACTATAGTCACCTTCCTCCCTGTCAAGGGAGTAACAGCTGTGAACGAGCCCGATACAGACCTGGGCACGAGCCGACCCAGGTCTGTGAACGAGCTTCAAGGTTGAGCAGCTTGTGCACGTTTGTTGGACGTCAGGCGCTGCAAGCCCGCCAGACCAATTATCCCAGCATGAAACTCTACTTCCTGAGGCGCCACAAGACCAATTATCCCAGCAGGAGTCTCCACTTCCTCAGGCGCTATCACAGCATGAGACCCACTTATCACAGCATGTCAACAGGCGCCCCAGGCTGCTGGAGCACTCAACTATAATTAATGTGCAGTTGAGTGCTCCAGCAGCGTGGGGCGCCTCTCTGCATGCTGTGATAATTATCACTTTGGGGCCTCATGCTGTGATAATTACGGCGGCATGCTCTATTTGCAGCACTGAACATTTTCAAAGAAGGTGAAGCAGTGACATTCATTGGAGACACTCACCCTCACGCCCTCACCCCCTCACCCCTCACACACCTCCTCACCCTCACACACCTCCTCACCCTCACACCCTCACCTTCACACCCCCTCACACACACCCTCACATACCCTTACCAGCACAGCAAAACACAACACAGCACAGCAAAACACAACACAGCACAGCAAAACACAACACAACACAGCACAGCAAAACACAACACAACACAGCACAGCAAAACACAACACAGCACAGCAAAACACAGCACAGCACAACAAAACACAGCACAACAGAGCAAAACACAGCACAGCACAGCAAAACACAGCACAGCAAAACACAACACAGCACAGCACAGCAAAACACAACACAGCACAGCGCAGCACAGCACAGCAAAACACAGCACAACACAGCACAGCAAAACACAACACAACACAGCACAGCAAAACACAGCACAGCACAGGACAGCACAGCAAAGCACAGCACAGCAAAACACAGCACAGCACAACACAACACAGCACAGCAAAACACAACACAGCACAGCAAAGCACAGGACAGCACAGCAAAGCACAGCACAGCAAAACACAGCACAGCAAAACACAGCACAGAAAAACACAGCACAGCACAACACAGCACAACACAGCACAGCACAACACAACACAGCACAGCAAAACACAGCACAGCACAGCACAACACAGCAAAACACAGCACAACACAGCACAGCCAAGCACAGCACAGCAAAACACAACACAGCACAGCAAAACACAACACAGCACAGCAAAGCACAGCACAGCAAAACACAGCACAGCACAGCAAAACACAGCACAGCACAACACAGCAAAACACAACACAACCCTCACGCCCTCACCCCCTCACCCCTCACACACCTCATCACCCTCACACACCTCCTCACCCTCACCTTCACACCCCCTCACACACACCCTCACATACCCTTACCAGCACAGCAAAACACAACACAACACAGCACAGCAAAACACAACACAGCACAGTACAGCAAAACACAACACAGCACAGCACAGCACAACACAACACAGCACAGCAAAACACAGCACAGGACAGCACAGCAAAGCACAGCACAGCAAAGCACAGCAAAACACAACACAACACAGCACAGCACATCAAAACACAGCACAGGACAGCACAGCAAAGCACAGCACAGCAAAACACAGCACAGCAAAACACAGCACAGCAAAACACAGCACAGCACAACACAACACAGCACAACAAAACACAGCACAGCACAACACAGCAAAACACAGCACAGCACAGCAAAGCACAGCACAGCAAAACACAACACAGCACAGCAAAACACAACACAGCACAGCAAAGCACAGCAAAACACAGCAAAACACAGCACAGCACAGCAAAACACAGCACAACACAGCACAGCAAAACACAACACAACACAACCCTCACGCCCTCACACACCTCATCAACCTCACACACCTCCTCACACTCTCACCTTCACACCCCCTCACACACACCCTCACATACCCTTACCAGTACAGCAAAACACAACACAACACAGCACAGCAAAACACAACACAGCACAGTACAGCAAAACACAACACAGCACAGCACAACACAGCACAGCACAGCAAAACACAACACAGCAGAGCAAAGCACAGCACAGCAAAACACAGCAAAACACAACACAGCACAACACAGCACAGCACAGCAAAACACAACACAGCACAGCAAAACACAGCACAGCACAACACAGCACAGCAAAACACAACACAGCACAGCAAAACACAACACAACACAGCAAAGCACAGCACAGGACAGCACAGCAAAACACAGCACAACACAGCACAGCACAGCAAAACACAGCACAACACAACACAGCACAACACAACACAGCACAACACAACACAGCACAACACAGCACAGCACAGCACAACACAGCACAGCACAGCAAAGCACAGCACAACACAGCAAAACACAGCAAAACACAGCACAGCAAAGCACAGCACAGCAAAACACAGCACAGCATAGCAAAACACAGCACAGCAAAACACAGCACAGCACAGCAAAACCTCACAGCACAGCAAAACACAGCACAGCAAAACACAGCAAAACACAGCACAGCAAAACACAGCACAGCAAAACACAGCACAGCAAAACACAGCACAGCAAAACACAGCACAGCACAGCAAAACACAGCACAGCAAAACACAGCAAGCACAGCAAAACACAGCACAGCAAAACACAGCACAGCAAAACACAGCACAGCAAAACACAGCACAGCACAGCAAAACACAGCACAGCACAACCAAGCACAGCACAACCAAGCACAGCACAACCAAGCACAGCACAACCAAGCACAGCACAACCAAGCACAGCACAACCAAGCACAGCACAACCAAGCACAGCATAACCAAGCATAGCATAACCAAGCATAGCGTAATAAAGCACAACAAAAAATAGCATAACAAAACATAGCATAACAAAAAATAGCATAACACAACACAACAAAACATAGCATAGCAAAACAAAGCATAGCATAGCAAAACACAACACAACATAGCATAGCATAACAAACACAACAAAACATAGCATAGCATAACAAAACATAGCATAACAAAACACAACATAGCATAGCATAACAAAACACAACATAGCATAGCATAACAAAACACAACATAGCATAGCATAACAAAACACAACATAGCATAGGATAACAAAACAAAGCATAGGATAGCAAAACAAAACATAGCCTAACAAAACATGGCATAACAAAACATGGCATAACAAAACATGGCATAACAAAACATGGCATAACAAAACATGGCATAACAAAACATAGCATAGCAAAACATATAATAGCATAGCAAAACATAGCATATCAAACACAACAAAACATAGCATAGCAAAACAAAGCATAGCATAACAAAGCATAACAAAGCATAGCATAGCATAACAAAACATAGCATAACATAACAAAACATAGCATAGCGTAGCATAGCATAACAAAACACAACATAGCATAGCATAACAAAACACAACATAGCATAGCATAACAAAACACAACATAGCATAGGATAGCAAAACTAAACAGAGCATAGCATAACAAAACAAAGCATAGGATAGCAAAACAAAACATGGCATAACAAAACATGGCATAACACAACATGGCATAACAAAACATGGCATAACAAAACATAGCATAGCAAAACATATAATAGCATAGCAAAACATAGCATATCAAACACAACAAAACATAGCATAGCAAAACAAAGCATAGCATAGCAAAACAGAGCATAGCATAACAAAGCATAGCATAACAAAGCATAGCATAACAAAACATAGCATAACAAAACATAGCATAGCAAAACAAAGCATAGCATAGCAAAACACAACATAGCATAACAAAGAATAGCATAACAAACACAACAAAGCATGGCATAGCATAACAAAACAAAGCATAGGATAGCAAAAAAACATAGCATAGCATAACAAAGCATAGAATAGCAAAACAAAACATTGCATAGCATAACAAAACATAACATAACAAAACATAGCATAGCATAACAAAACAAAACATATCATAGCCTAGCAAAACATAGCATACCAAACACAACAAAACATAGCATAACAAAACATAGAAAAACAAAGCATAACACACACAAGCACACACACACAACCACACACACACAACCACACACACATAACCACAACCACACACACAACCACAACCACACACAACCACACACACAACTATCTATCTATCTATCGCCCTCACTCTATCTGTCTATCGATCTATCGCCCTCACTCTATCTGTCTATCTATCGCCCTCACTCTATCTATCGGCCTCAGTCTATCTATCTAATCGCCCTCACTCTATCTATCGCCTTCACTCTATCTTATCGCCCTCACTCTATCACCCTCACGCTATCTATCGCCCTCACTCTATCTATCGCCCTCACTCTATCTATCGCCCTCACTCTATCTATCGCCCTCACTCTATCTGTCTATCGATCTATCGCCCTCACTCTATCTGTCTATCTATCGCCCTCACTCTATCTATCGGCCTCAGTCTATCTATCTAATCGCCCTCACTCTATCTATCGCCTTCACTCTATCTTATCGCCCTCACTCTATCACCCTCACGCTATCTATCGCCCTCACTCTATCTATCGCCCTCACTCTATCTATCGCCCTCACTCTATCTATCGCCCTCACTCTATCTATCGCCCTCACTCTATCTATCGCCCTCACTCTATCTATCTATCGCCCTCACTCTATCTATCTATCGCCCTCACTCTATCTATCTAATCGCCCTCACTCTATCTATCTATCAATCTATCTATCGCCCTCACTCTATCTATCTATCGCCCTCACGCTATCTATCTATCGCCCTCACTCTATCTATCGCCCTCACTCTATCTATCTTTCTATCGATCTATCGCCCTCATTCTATCTACTTATTTAGATACTGATCGCCATCACTCTATCTATCTGTCTAGCTATCTATCGCCCTCACTCCTATCTATCTATCTACCTATCTATCTCGCTCACTCAATCTCTCTATCGCCCTCCCTCTATCTATCTATCCCACTCACTCTATCTATCTATCCCACTCACTCTATCTATCGCATCACCACAGCATCACTAAGGGGCACAACAACATCACTATGCGCTACCACAACAACATCACTATGCGCTACCACAGGATCATTGAATGCCACAGCATCACTAGTCGCCACCACAACATCTCTCAGCCCCACCACAGCATCAATCTGTGCAACCATTTACCAACAACTGGGTCAAATATGATCTCTCAATGTTTCAAGCTTTATTACAAATGTCACAAAAAGAGGTTAGTATTTCACTTCTGTTCTTGGATTTTCGTCACAATAAAATACACTGAACATATTCTTCAGAAAAGTTATTTACAAAAGTTTAAGCTATTGCCATTATAAATTACAATAACTTTTATTTAAGTATTAATTATTAAAAAAATTCAAAGCCATTGTTATTTGTAATATCAATACATCTAAGTCACGTGAATACAACACATATTGCATTACAAATGCTATAGGTGTCACAAGTTATAACTATTGGCATTGTAAATGACAAAGCTATTATTTTTGCTATTTTCAAAACCAACACATATATAACAAATGTGTCATTTACAATACCAATAGCTCAAACTTTCCTAATGCGAGACCTTATGCATTGCAAATGCTTGTTTTACCTGTTGTTGGCTGTTTTATGACTCTGGGCACTTCACCACTGCTGATCAGTGCTAAAGTGCATATGCTCTACCTATTGTATATCGATGTATGGATTAGTGATTCCATGATTGTCTGGTTTGGTTTACCAGTCAGACCCTATTACAGTGCACCAGGAGTGCCCAGGGCTGGTAATCCGAATGCTGCTGGTGGGCTTGCAGCACTGGTTGTGTCACCCACAGAAGCAGCCTGTAAAAGTGTGTCTCAGGTCTACCATTGCAGAGCCTGTGTGCAGTCTAGAACTGCCATGTTGACTGGTCTTGTGCACCCACTAGTCAGTCCCAGGGCTTGTGCACCCACTTGCCAGTCCCACCCACTTGCCAGGTCCCCACTGCTTTAATGGGGGGACTATGATGTATGGTCATTTAATGACAGCTGTAGATGATGGATCCCTGAACAGTGTCATGTATTTGCATGTTTGCATTGTGCTGAGGGGTAATTGTTCACACAGCTCTCTGATGGATGTCACATGTGGTCTTTCTGAGTCCCCAGATAGATCATGCAATCTGTGTCTTCACTTTTGTACTGCTAGTCACCAGTGTATTCAACTGTGTAGCCTTTGACCATGTCATGTATGTGCATGTAACTTGCATTGCATGATCAAGGTAACTATTAGCAGCAATACTACGTGTCCCTGGGACGTCTCAAGTGCTCACTGTCCTTTTTCTCCAGCACCCCCCCACCCCCCCCCCCAGGGGCGGCAATCTGAAGGATAGCCCCGGGCGCCACAAGCTCTAGCTACGCCCTGACTTCAGCCCAGGGCAGTCTAGACCACATAGTTCTAAAACATGTTAGATCACAGTTGCACCCTACCTCAGACAGAAGATCACTGAGGAGGCACTAGAGGACAGGTCACTGGGTCTTACTGTGATTTTAGCATCCCAGAAATGGACTTATTACTCATAGGTGAAAGCAGCTCTTTTTAAATGGTTTAATCTGACCACAGATTAGCATTTAAAAACAACTTTGCAGCATTTTAACGCAGAGTAACCAGACATTATGGGAGGCCTGGTTGGACCTTGATAGAAGTGCCACTTTGAAAGTGCTGGAGTAAGTGTAACCTGGCACAGGCATACCTCTGGTTTCTGCAGATAACATCCTTTGTATTTATTTTGTATAGTTACATGAACATGTAGCTGATGGAAAATTGCTTGGAGCTTGCAAGTTTGCAAAGACACCTGGTAGGCTGGTCACCATGAGGGTGAAGAGGAATACACCTCAATTAGATCACATTTTCATACTGATTCCTTCATAGATGCCAAGGTTTGAGATTGGTAAGTGTGACATTTTCATAATTTAACTGTAATAATGGGTGACATTCACACAGTCTGACTCTGCTCAGTTTTCAGTAGCCTGCTGTTAGCGCACTTTAGTTTAGTGACTTTCTTAGCTTTTAGTTGCCCAAATGGCGGAGTTTCTAATATTTATATGTTTCCCTTCTCTTCATTGCTTAATTTTGATCACGAGAAAATGTCACTCATAGTCTTGAAATGTCACTCATAATTACACTGAAATTATGAAAATGTCACACATCGCAATCTGAAACCTTGGCAGCTTAGCTAAGTCTACCACACACAGCATATTTGAACATCTCATAATTCCATGCCACACAATTCTACTATAAATAATGTAACCCTACAACATTCTATACCACATAATTACAATCCTAAAAATTGAAAAACACATATTTCTACTTAACTCCATACCACATAATTCCACATCACATAATAACATTCCACACAACTTAATACCACTCCAGACCACATAATTACACTCCACAACTCACAATTCAACTACACATAATTCCACTTCAACCTATATAATTATACTTCACAAAACATGTTTACACTCCACTCCAAAACACATAATTACCCTCCACAAAATACAACTCTGCAACATGCTGCATAATTCCACTCCGCACAATTATACACCACACCAAGCCACATAATTCCACACGTCACACAATTCCACAATTCATCCCCACACAATTCATCACACAACATAATTACACTCCACATGTTACCACTCAACACCACATATTTTACCTCCACATAATTATGCTCTACTCCATATTGCATAAATACACTCCACATAAATCCAGTCTATGCCACGTGGCAATACTCCACATAACTACACTTCACAGCATGCCACATAATACCACTCAACAGCGCACACTTCCATGTCACACAAATTCAACTCTACACATTTCCATTCCACACCACATAATTCAACAACAAACTACATCATTCAAACCAACAACACAATTACACAACACACCACACACATCCAATCTACACCACAAAATTCCACGCCATGCTACAATATTTAACAGCACACTACATAAGTAAACTCCACTACATACCACTCCACAACACAAAATACCATTTCAGATAATCTCTCTCCAAGACACACAATCTCACTCCATGACACACAATCCCACTCCACATAATTCCAGTACACTCAATACCACACAATTACTATCCACATATTTACACTGCACACCATGCCATGTTATTTCACTACACAGATTCAATCCACACACACATTTCCACAACTAACAATTCCAATCACTACCATATATGACTTGCATATGTACAAACGCATATAATGCAAAACCATATATTGCAAATGCTGGTTTACCTTCCAGTGTGTCCCAGCAGATCCTGTTCCTGGATGGAGCTGCAATCCTTCTCCTGCCCCTGTCAGCTCTGTGGCGCCAAAGAGGAGCAGAGCCCTGTGGAGAATCCTGTCTCTGGGGCCCCCACCCCTATCCTTTTTCCGGACCTGGCTTGTGGCTCTGACTGAAGAGAAACAATGTAACTTGTTACTTTGTTTCTCTTCAGTCCAGGGTCACTGGGAGGGGCTCAAATCAGTCTGCTTTAGAGGCTGCTATAGAGCGAGAGAGGCTTTCATTAGAGCAATCCTCTCTCTCACAGCTCTCTACTGAAGAGCTGACGGGGCACCCTTCCTTTACTGAAGAGTGGGGGCCCCCCTGCACGGTGGGGTCTGCGGGGGGGGGGGTTGTTACGCCCCTGCAATACAGGTGTGTTTCTACCTATCTATCATTAAATGACAGAGACACAACATGGTGTGAGGGACAAATGTTAGAATTAGGGTTAAAGAGTTTATAACAGGAATTAGGTCAAGGGTTAATGTACGTCTATGAAAAAGTCATAATTACAATACAAATCCTGACTTTTTTACCTTTCAATTTCTGCATTATTTTCTCCATAGTCTGTACTGCCCCTGTACCCATGTTTGTACAAGTACATACCGGCTAACCGTAACTTGACTGTAGTGTGGACACAGTTTAATATCTTCATGTAATTCAACTCCTTCTGGTTGTGCAAAATATTGCTTCAAATGTATAGCTAGTGTGGATGTATAAACCAGGTTACAGGTGCAGAACTGACTCTGGAGACAGCCTCTTTCATACAATGGATCTCTGGTCCTGAAGAAATTGCCACAAATCAAATGGTGGTGAAACACGTGGATCTCTTCTTGATAAAGGCATTAACATGCTAAATGTTTTGCCTTTTTGTGCAGAGCCAAATAAAGCCACACATCCTTCTTAGACACATTTTTACCCCATGACAACAGGTTCCTTCTGTTAACAAACTAGATAATAAACACATGCACGTGGTACTTTTCAACTACCTATAACCCAGCCCTGGCCTCCTCCTTGGGGTGTAGTTATAGAAGAAGAGAAAGTTGGGCCTTTTCTGTTCTTGTAACCAGCAGCATTGTTTGTCAGTACGCAGAATGTTACACAATCACCTAACAACGATGCAGAGAGTACCAATGATGAGAAGACCGGATCGCAGTAACTGATAGACCATTTGTTTGCTGCTGTTGTGAGGTATCTCCCCTCATTTTTTGTGGATCCTTCATTTCCCTCAGCATGCAGACATAGATTACACTGATACATAGATGCACTAATAGGATCTAGCCTACATGTAGTAAGTAAACACAGTAGGAAGAGAACATAAAATCACCATTGGCCTACCAGCAAGGACACAATTTGGATTCAAGATGGGGAACTTGATTGGTGGGTTCTGTTAATAAACTGTTACGAAGGACGAGGAAGCTCTAGACTATAACCCTTTGACTCCTTCTACGAATTAGAGAGCCTGTCTTTTATAACCCTGTTTTTTTTTTAAATATAGTTCTTTGTGCAGAAATGTTTTATGTCTAATTTCCCAAACACTAAAGGGTGAATTGTGTTGAAATGGGAACAAGAAACACTGATGCCTCTTCACAACCTGCTTATAAACTACCCCATCTAACAACTTGAAATGGGTTGGTTTTATGTAGTTTAACTGTTTTAAATGCATGTACGAAGTTATTGACAGTGCCTACGCACTGTGTTCTGTTTATGGACAGAAAGATTTCAATTAACAAAGTTAGCTCACTATCTCCATGATTGCTTTGACACATTTGTGTTTCCCATTGCTCCTCACATGTTACACCAAGCGTTTCCCACTTTGGCTGCATTCATAATAACCCCTAGTCTTTCAACCAAGCACAATTACATGTAAAGAACATGCTTCCTGCTTCCTATTCAGGTTCCCTTTATTACACACCTAGGCACAGCCACCTAGGGCAGGATAAGAGCACCGCTCTGGTTAATCATGAACAGCACCAAAACAATTGCTACAAGGCCAACTCAGCAATCCAACACTCTTCTAACCAAGCACTCCATCCACGGTATAGTTGCTACCCGACTGATCGTGTCCTCAACTTTTTGATTTTCCCTATTCTAATAATCTTCTTTCACCTGCACAATCCAGGTTTCATCACAGTTATACTACTGTGATTGCCTTAATGACAGTTTCTAATTCTATTCATCATAGGCTCTCTTCTATCTTAATTCTTTTCGATCTGTCAGCCGATGTTGACATGGTGGATTAAAGTATTCTGTTACTCTTTAGCTGCTTTAGGAAATGTTAGTTGTGCATGTGACCAGTTTCACTCTTATCTTTCAAAACACACTTTCTAGGAGTCTTGGAAGGGTACCTCTTTAGCGGTACTTCCTATTTGTTTCGGTTGTCTCCCAAGGGCTGTGCATTTCCTTTACTTTTTCTCTTTATCCTCCATTCCATTCCGTTCCTTTTCTTTTCTTTTCTTTTTCTTCCTTCCCTTCTTCATGTGAGGCTAAAGTATCTGATTCATTTACTACTGTTAACACTTGGATGACTTCTCATTTTCTAGACCTTAATCCTAAAAAACAGAGGTTTTATTTTTCCTGCCACGACCGTTTAACACCAATTATTTTTTTATTGATATCCTCCTTTTTCATCATCTGTTTGCAATTTTGATTTTGTTTATGATTTTTTCTGTGACTTTCTTTCTTTATATCTCACAGATGGTTAGGTTTTGCCATTTCCACTATACAAAATTCAGAGAAGCCAATAATTTGTTCCTTTTTGATAGATACATGTATTGTTCTAACTCTAGCCTTTTCTCATCTAATTTACTCTCCCTCTCTCTAAGCTGGTTTGCACAAGATTCAGAATGTGCTTACCTCTGTGAGGCGGTCCAGCGCAGTGACATTCTAGTATGAACGTCCTCAACATGCCCATGTAGGAGCAGATTAGATTAGTGAGGTCCACAGAGGGAGGTGTCGCCTAGCCAGAGGTCTTGGGTCTCCGATAGACATGTCATGCTAAACTCGTCAGCGAAGGCAAGAAGGCCCACAAGTCCCATGAAGACAAGAACTCTCAAGAGATTTGCAAATGGCGGCAGCTCTCTTGAATGCTTATAGTATAAGCCACGTGTGCAATTGTGATACATATTTGCTGCAGCTGGGACTTGGTGTTCATAAGTTTGGAATCCTAGTAACCTGTTATTCTTGGAACAAAAGACACCTCTTGAGTCAGAGAAATAATCTAGTGCAAGACTTATATAAAGCTGTAGAATTGTAAATGTATTGCGACTTATATAGCGCACGTATCACCCGAAGGTATCAAGGCGCTTGCTTAGGGAACCCGTCCTGATATTCCCCTGTGAGATACCCCGGCAGGGTATTCACAAGGTGAAAGTCAGGCATCCCACCGCGAGGGGCCGTAGTGGAGATTAAGCAAGCTATTGCCCAGAGTCGCAGAGTGTGACCCCGTGAGTCGAGTAGGCACTGGAGCGAGAATTGTCGAGTCCGTGGAATTTTGAGCCCGAGACCCGCCGAGGCGGGGAATCGAACCCTGGTCCATGGCCGATCTCAGCTTCCGGGTCTGCCGCCTCTAACCACTGAGCCACGCTTCTCCATTGCACTTAAATATTATTTATGGACTTCATTAGGAGGTGATAACTCTTAAATTCAAATTTTTTATGTTTCCCATGGAGCCGTCCTCTAGGATTACTGACTCTTATTTTGTCCTTGCACTTGCATTAATTCTGGAAGAGGGAATCTCATCTCGCACAGACTTTATACAATTAGAACATGTAGTAGGGTATTAATATGAATGAGTATATGATTGCTGGATATGTAGGAGAGCTATATGATATTAATAAACTATTGTCATATAACAGTTACCAACCTGTTCCATTGGACATAATAGGAGCTACAGAATGGTATCGCATAATAATCAACTTAGCTCTCTTTAGCAAACAATGTATAACTGAGAGTATGGTTTGCCGTTATCATGTCAACTGTAATTATTTAACTTCAGGGAAAATATTGAGTTTCATTCTAGCATAGAGAGTGTCAACATGTATATCATATACAATATCAAAAGTCAGATGCCAAAACCATAGTTACAACAAATGTCTTTAGATATCAGCACTCCCACAGTGTACATAAAGCCCAGTTGTGCAACCAAACAGAGTGACGATAGCGAGTGATTCTGCTCAGTCTCACATTAAATTCTCCTGTCATCAGACCTACTTCAAAACTATATGTTGTTAGTCTAAAGTGGAAAGTGGAGAAGTGGAGAAGATCACATCGCATCCTTTGGCTCTGGATTGCAAGGATAGTGCCTCTTGACACCAAGGGGCACATCAGCAAAGGCCAGAGATAATTATCGCTAAGCGCGCTTAGCGTGAGGATAATTATCGCCGGCTATCGCTGGATTATATCGCCGAGATAGTGTGCTATCAGCAACGCTTATCTCCAATGCGATATATAATCCAGCGATAGTTGCAAAAAGTGCGAATATCGCTGGAAATGCAGCGAATATCGCACAGCGATTGGCGATCCATTGATGATAGGGCAGGGTGGATTCATCCGCACAATCCACCTCACATAGGCTATCATGGCAGAAAGCAGGCGTAAGGAAAGAAGCGACAAGCGCGGTTAGCGCTACTTTTTTATCGCTACGCAGGTTAGCGAGCAACTTGCTGATAGGAGAAATGTCTGTTAGCGACATTTCTCGCATTATTTTGGTGAGGAACGCCCACTTTGCATATCATTAGAGATGCAAGGCTGGGCGTTAAGGGAAAGGGCGCAGATGCATGGAAACACGCGCTAGCGTGTCCATGCTGATAGTGCGATACAATTATCGGCGCTTTTTTGCCCGAAAACTGACGCTAAAGTGGCGATAAGTGTATCGCGGCCCCTTGATGATATGCTCCAAATACCTTATTGTTCTCCAGAATATTCAAAATTAATGTGTACACTTTCTATTCTCTTTGCTTACCAGGCACATATTTCTCCTGTTTGTGGTGAATTTTGCTGAATTAGTATCTGTACACTCCATCCAGATCTCTTTCCCTACCACCTTCTGCTGCTTCCTTTTCCACATATTTTATTCTCGTTGCTCCATAATTATGGAATAATTACCCCCCAAAATCATAAGTGCGTCCATTTCAACTGCCTTTTACGGGATTGTTAAAAGACCATATCTTGACATTATCTACTACTGTATGATCTGTGGATTTTTACTCAACTTTATTTTTCGAAATTCAATGATATTTGTAAAAGTGCTACAATGAGTTAATACATTTTTAAAAAATATATAAATGCACTTCAGTGCCCTATCGTGGGTGTGAAGTACACAATAAAGAAATGTAAATACAATACCACTATTTCTCTCTCTGATCTCTTGTTTTCTTCCTTCTATCATGTACTATTTCCTTCTAAACTGTACCACTCTTTGTTTTCCGCTTTGTAACAACAACCTCAGCCATTTTTCACTTTAAAAACACCTTCCTCATATGTATCTTTGACCAAATTCTGCCTTTCCCTATTCCCTGTATTAACTAACTCGGGGGCATATTACGCTGAGCTGCGGCGATTTTTATCGCAGATAAACCTTGGTATTACCAAGGTTTATCGCAAATGCGATAAAAAACGGACGCAATGCATGAATATCGCTGAAAAGTCAGCGATATTCATGCATTACCGAGCTAATGCTCTTAGCCATGTTATCCACCTCCCATTGGATAACATGGCTAAGAACTGCTCAGGGCAGGTGTTAGCTTTTGGAGATATTCGCGCTTAGCGCGAATATCTCCAAAAGTTGGTAATTGGAGATAGCGATGTTAGCGACTGTTTCCAGTAGCTAACATCTTGGCACGCCCACTTTGCATGTCATTAGTGATAAATATCACTGACATGCAAAGTGGGGCCCAAGATGGTCGCTATCTCCTACTAGCTGTCGCTAACTGGTGTTAGCGACAGCTAGGTAATAGGGAGATAATTTTATATCCGTTTTCTTGGCTTTTAAAGCCAAAAAAGCGGAGATAAACCCCCTTGATAATATGCCCCTCGGTTATCAAATGCTTGTCTGACTTCTGGTGACTTTTCAAATTAATATAAATCTGCTTTTGTCCTTCTGTTGCTCACAAAATCTTCAACTGATCCTTCTGGTCCTTCTAACTTCTACCTCATCACTCTCCTTCCCTATTTAAGTCAATCCTTGATGGTACTGTCTTTTACTAGATTTCTTCTTTTCTTCACTCTAATCATCTGAGTTTCTGCTGTACAATCAGATTACCAACCAGGTTATTGTAATGAAAGCATCCTTCTATTCATTTCTAATTATTTTCAATAGGCATGTTGCTTTTTTCCATTATTATTCTTTTAGATCTTACTGCTGCTTTGCATCACCATACTGTATTGAATTCTCTATCCTCACTCAGTGTTTCTGGCATCATGTAGGTTCAATTCCATTCTTAACTATCAGATCTGACGTTCTCAGTTTCTTGGAAGGATTCTATATCTCCAGATTGTCCTGCTCACTTCAGTATTTGACTTTGAGTGCACTACTCATATATCTCCTCTTCTTTCTCTTCCTCTTTCCAAGTTCAACCCACTGCCTGTCTTTCTACACTGGAGTCAATGATGACTGAAACAATTTTATTTTATACCTCATCACTTACTCCTACTCATTCTGTAATTTCCTTTTCTCCTTCACAACTGCCTTTCTCTGCTTCTGCACATAATTCAGTTATTTATGTGATCCCTCTATGAATGTATCTTCTAAAACATGTTCTGTATCTGAAAATCTGCTATGTACACATATATGTAATTCAAAATATTAGATCTTTTCTCCCTTCTCCTTCTTTGAAATTGTTTATCGCTTTAGTTCTTTCTTGTGTCAATTATTGCTCTCCCTTCATGTCAGTCTTCTCAAACACATTACTACTCTACCACAATTCATCTTCTCATTTTCCTTCCTTCGAGTGTCCATGCTTCTTCCTATCTCTTGCAGCTTCCCTGGCTCACACTATTTTTATAATTTGAGTTTCACTGGTGTTTATATTCACAATCGGTCATTCTGATCTGCTTGTTTAACTCTTTTTCACGTTCCCAAGCTTCACTTTACTTCTTCTCACTTAGCGATAATCGACCAATCTTGCTAAAAAATTAGGGAACGAGCTCCAGTTTCAGATCATGAGAATACCCACTTTGTCTCCATTTAAGACTTGCAAACACATCTGCTGCTAATCATCCTTGATCGTGTGATTGTAAAATGTTGTTCATTTTCTCAAATGTTTCTTTGTACCATTTGCTTGTAACTAATTCTTCAAAGTGAACAAAATAGTTAATAACAAAAAATGCTAGCTAAATAAATAAAGTAATCAATAAAAAGTATGTAGCAATATTTAATTTCAACAGTGCATGTGGTACCAACAAAACAATCATAAACATTACCCTATCACCTGCAGCCTAAAATACCATGGCAAGATACCATGCTATAGAAAATTGTTTTCCTTGATGGCCTTGGCCCCCTGGGTCACAGCATGGAAATATGTTTGCCACCATCAGGACTTTGCAAGCAGTGTTACATGAAGTTAGCAACTAGGGTAGGGTGATCACTTCATTCCAGGTCATTATAGACACTGTTTACCCTCCTGGACTTTTATGTGGTAGCCCAATATGTTAAGGGTCTTGTTTTGCTTCCATTGAACTGATTAGACTAACACACCTGAAATCAATGGTTTGTAGGTGAAATATTCAGGACTGGAAACAGAGCCTGTAATGATCTGGAGAGAGATGTTCACCTCATAAACAGCTCATCTGGTTGGCCACATATCAGGGATGCTTAGTTTGCCACGCAGTGTTCTTGTACCCCAGAGGTGCTGTTGGAATGTTAACACAGAAGCAGAGGCACCTTTTTACTGCCTCTTCCAACTTTTGTAAAACTTTGCCATCTCCACAACTGTGCGAACCTGTGGATAGTTTGAAAAATGTAAGCAAAATTACAAAGCACCTAACTCCATACCTTGTAGTAACAATAATGAGACAGTCAAAATAGAAACAGGTGAAAATGTACACAATAAAATTATTACATTGAATAATGTTTGAAGACTAAATACTGCTGATGTATCACAGTTGCTATTCCCTGCAGGTCTAGCTGCAGCACCTTGTCCTTGTACCCCCCACATCTGCAGTTTGTGGACTCCCTTAAAGAAGAGAACTAAAAAGGGCACTGATTAATTGTACTGGCTATCATAGTACTGGCCAAATTTTGCACATTAAAAACGTAAAAATAAACACACAAATGGCGTGATTCAGTAACAGTTCCAGTTGACATCTTCCCGTTGTCTCATTGTAGTCTTACTTATATTACCTCATCCTATAGATATTAAGGGCCTTATTACGAGTTTGGTGGTTCTCTGTAGCACCGCCACTGCTGCGCTGCCAGGAGGCCCGACAAGTCTGTTTTGCAACCGCCTGCCAGATTCTGAGTTAAATCCAGGGTGGTAGGCTGTGCTGCGGCAGTCTCACTGTGGCAACTTTGTTAGGCTAATAGGAGAGCCTTAACAGCAGACCAACGCCATGAGAGTGCCTGCAGCACACTCCTGCATGATGTGGCATGCACCATGTCATACATGCCACACCGTACAAGAATGAGGGTGAAATTCCAGGGGGGAACAACATGTGCCCCCCGCAAGCCCCCCAGGCCCAGAATCAGCATCTGCATATCCGCCCACCTTTTCATGGCGATGCCCCACCATGAAATGGGTGGTGAATATGCAAGTCGGAATATGTTCGGCGGTGCCGCATCGATACCACCAGCATATTCCTGCCCCTTCACACACTGCCACTGCCATGAGCGGTCTGCCCACCACACGCCAAATACGGCGGGCGGACCTGCAGGGGTAACGGTGGTTTGATCAGCACCGCGAGTATGGGGGTCCTAGGATCGCCATACTCGTAATAGGCCCCTATAGCTCCTCTCCCTTAATCATACATTTTTACTACCATAGCAGTGGTGTCTGCAAATTCATGAAACCTCTTGATTCACAAAAATTTGCAAAGTTTACTGCAGAGGTAGGCTTTGGATAAACTGGAAAATCGCACAGAAATTAAATAATTACATAGCAAATTTTGAATTAACATATATTAAACAGGGCCTAAAACCTGGGACTTCACCTCTAGAGAAAGGTGCTCGAGTAAGTCCCCTTCACATCAATATTGGCTTCTACCAGTATTGGAACTGGAAGTGTGCAATGCCAGTGCTTGTGCCGATGCGTCAATGCACTCCTCTCCCACCCTCTCTCTGGGGGCGTAGCTCTTCTAGACCAGATTTCTGCTGCAACCATAGAGGGACAGATGTTTGCCCACCAAAAAATATTAGCTCTACCACCTCCCTGATAGAGAATATATATCGTGACCTGGAGAAGTGCCAGCTGGACCGTACCTGGCCTTGCTGTTATAAATTATAAAACCTAGCAACATTTTTTTAAAAATAAAGAAAACTAAACCACAATAACATAATCCAAAATAGATGTCAAAAATAGAAAGATAAAACATAAGAAAGTGCAAGCTGGTGGGGTGGAGGTGGAACAAAAAAAGTAAAGAACAAGGAAGACAATAAAAAAATAAATAAAATAAGGCAGGACCCAACTGCCCCCTTCTAATACAAGAAGTAATAAAATAAAATGCCCGTCTTGCAAATAGTACACACTCGAATACTGCAACATCACGTGACTTGGACCACCTATAACTTACAAGCTATTTTATATGTTGGCCTCACAACTGATTGTAAAGTGGGCACTTGTGAGGTTAAGCTATCTTTTGAATAGAAAATGCATTGCAAAGGTCCAACCATTCCCTTCTTTGCAAGT
This sequence comes from Lissotriton helveticus, assembly GCF_964261635.1. Classification (NCBI taxonomy): domain Eukaryota; kingdom Metazoa; phylum Chordata; class Amphibia; order Caudata; family Salamandridae; genus Lissotriton; species Lissotriton helveticus. The sequence continues at coordinate 1,139,690,528 of NC_136059.1, read as the reverse complement.
GCAAAAATGGTTGTAAAGCATTTTTGCATAACATTTCAAATAGCAAAGAGAAGAATGCCTCTTGTCCTCCCCCCGGCACTGCCATTCAAAAGGGATTATAATGCTTGAATAGCGTTTTTTTTATTAAAGTTATACTAATCACATTGCCAATTTTGACCAGTGTGAGTTTTTCCTTTGTTTTTGCAAATACAGTTGCATTGGTTGTACAAATAGAATTTTTTGTGCATCCAATCTCTTGTGTTAACTAATTAGCCATACAAATAAGCAGCCATATTCTATCTAACTCGCGTTATCACTGGTTTTGATAGGACTAACCAGATGACATCTCACCGTAAGCTATTCTTTTACTTTAAATGGTATTAAAAGAAATAAAATGCATAGAAACAGAAGAAGGCCCGCCGTTCTATGTGAATTTATTGAAGGCCCTCTGAAACCAGAGGAACTGCATCATGCCATTATTACACATTAAAGAATAATGTGAGTGGAACGCTTTTAAGCGACTCCGTTTGCGAGGCAGAAGGTCAGCTAGTTTAGTTTATAAACATAAAAGAGCAGCGGCTAATGCAAAGCTAATGCAAAAATTAGATGGAAATAAAACATCTGAACTGCTAGCTGACAACCCCATGGAAAAAGAAGAACACAATTCTCTCGCCTGCTGAAAACAGAACAGGCAACTGCAAGGGGTCAAAAAATGTGGCGCAAATATTTATAGGTCTCTGCAGCACCTGAAACAGAAACGTGTAAATAAGGATTACGCACGCTGACCGTTTAACTATATCCCTTAATATTCCACCGAGTGCTCATTCTTTTTTTTCTGAACAAAAATAGTTTCCGTTTTAGCGTTTTTATCCACTTCAGGTAAATTTATTGCCCTATTCGAATGTCATTAAGCGACTGGCTGTATCGCGCAGTCGTTGAGTGCATTAGTTGTAAAGCAATAAGACCTGGCGGAGTAAAATTAGCCATGTATGTAAATTATAATCACTTTGAATAGTTGTATGTGCTCATTTAGCCATTTTAACAGTGTGTGATGTTATCCTCTCTGCAGGACTAATAGGCATTAGCCCATAATGAGGTCAGTCAGTCAGGCAGGCATTATCAGGGGATTTAATTGGGACACTGGTCTCTGCTGAAGTGAAAATTATTAACTTTTGTCAATGTTCTGGTGAAATGTTCTGTCTTATTAAACTATGAGGGTCAATTAGAAAGCATTATGTAATAAAGTCCCCAGCAGCAGAACTCAAATTGAGTTATACCACAGTCATTATTCCGTGGGCGGCTGCATCTGAGAGTGGAAAATCCGCGCGCCATATGGAGGGCTCAGGTTATATTTACAAGCGCGGCGTGGCAAGGCTTCAACAAGAAGGAAACCATTAAGTGGAACGTAGTCATAAATCAGCGCCCTGAGAGCTGGTCGTTGTGCCAAAATATTGACGCTGCGTGCTTCTGGGTGGATGCCGGCACGACCGCCATGCTCTTAAGTCTAAGACATCCGCTGGCTTGTGTTCTTCTGCCCTCCCAGTTTCATGCTGTAAAAACATAAGGGACTGTAACACATTTGAGGCTGGTCCAACGCACCACACACAATTACTGGCAGCACAACCTCTCAGTGGTAGGAGCTTAGACAACAGCTGCTTTGTGTCCTGTTGAAGGCTAGCCCAAATAGGTTTGTCTACCGACACGCCTTGATTGTCTTAGTTATGGCCAACATGAAGAGGTGAATAATGTTACTTTAAACTCTCATATATTAAAAGCAACACAATGGCAACTACCAATGAAAATTAAACTGAATATGTTGTCATTTGAAATGGGCTCACAGTAACCAAAGATTTTTTTTAGCAAAAATTGTAATTTATTCAATATAAATAAAATATACCTCATATGCGTGTATGGTGTAATCACGTTCTGACCATCTGAGTATCCAAGGCTATTGCCAATGACACCAGAGGACTGACTTCAAATACCACCACCCAGAAGGCTGCAAGGCCTTGCGACACTAACAGTGGCATAACACAGGCCCGCAGGCCCCGCAGCCCCCACAGTGCGGGGGGGGGACTGACTTCAAATACCACCACCCAGAAGGCTGCAAGGCTTTGCGACACTAATAGGCCAGTGGCATAACACAGGCCCCGCAGCCCCCACAGTGCGGGGGGGGTGCGAGCTGCAATGAGGCACTCCCAGCACAATACTCAGGCCTGAGAGCTCCAGATTAAATCCAAAGCAGGGGGCCCTCCATGTATCTTGCAGGGGGGGGTCATCTTTCATTACACCACTGTAATAGCCAGCTTGAACCCTTCCTCAAAGATCAGAAATAACTTTCAAATCAGGCAAGTGAGGACTCCAGCAGGAGGCACATCTCACACCTCAAGTTTCAGTGTTCTACACTAACTGAAGAATCCTGATCAGAAAAGGGCGCTTCTTGTATAATATAGAGCCAAGGTCAACAAGTTGGTACACCAAGACACGGGTGAACAACTCCATAACTACAACCATACCAGGCAGGTTCAGATGACAACAGAAGAGGACACCAAGGGTGTGCATCTGCATCATGGTGGACCACCGCATCGTATTAGCTGGCGACAATACCTTACTCAAGCCCAGTCAGCTTTCAGAACAATTTATCTTCACCGCCTTGTCTATATTTTGCTTCACATAGTATTTCTCTTTTTTTTCTGGTGTTATTAACTGACCAGAGAGCTTATAAGAAGCTCAAAAGCTTGGCATGAATTACTTGAGTAAAACACATGCTTCTTGCTGTTGCATATTGGTGGTATTGTAAAACCTTCATGTCTATGATTCTAGCCAGCAACCTGATATAAACTTTCAACAAAACAGATACTAGTGAAAGAGAATGTTTGTTGCAGAAAGCCCCCGGTATGTATGCAGAAAATCATTTTAGTTTGATTTTTTGCTGTTAACAAAATACCACCAATCTTGACCTCAACTCAATGTTTCAAAGGCTGCTAATTTCTATTTGCCCAGAAAATGGCAAAGTGCTAGAATATGGCAATACTAGGTGGCTGCCCACGTGGCACAAGCAATGTGGGTTTAAATTGCCCATTCAAGCTTCAAATGTGGGCCAGTTCATAAGCGGAGGGGATAGATGAAGGAAATTGTCAAGTCACTTATGACGACAAGCATCTATGCATCAGCCCACACATGAAAGAAGTGCATCATTCATCACTTGTGTGGGTTCAGCCCCCAGAGGAATGTATTTTCTGTATTCTATGATGACGCACTCTATTACACCATTGCAATATGATAGGATATAACTTGAGTTACAGGTTTTAGTACCTTAATAATTACCCGTACTAGCTACATCCTATGGTATAAGCAATAGAACAAAAACAGTAGTTAATTGAGTGATTTTGTCATGCAATATGTTGTTTATCAGCAAGAGGACTGCTTACGTGGCTTATATTCTGCCTGTGATTATGTGAACTATTCATTAATGGATTCTACTCTAGGCTGCCATGATATCTTTCTCTGCCTTATTGATTGGCATGTCAACCTACTAAGCAATGGGTTACTAAGTGACCTCACCCTGCAATAGCGTCCTAGGTACTCTCACGCAGCATTGACTTGCCATGCATCCTCACCCAGCAAGGGCTGCCAAGCACCCCATCTAACAATGATTTATGATGCTATCCTCCCCAAACAAATGCGATATCCACACAATAACCCACAAAAGAGTATATAACCTCATGTCAATTAATGGGAAAGGGGAAGGACTGCCCACTTGTATGAGAGCTGTTCCTGTCCGGCTGTGTGACAGAGGCATGCATGGCTAAACCACTCGTGCCTCTACCACGCAGCCTGAACCATAACTGCATCTGAACCATTCATTCCTTTACCACGCAGCCTGAACCACAAATGCATCTTAACCATTCATTCCTTTACCACGCAGCCTGAACCACAACTGCATCTTAACCATTCATTCCTTTACCACGCAGCCTGAACCACAAATGCATCTTAACCATTCATTCCTTTACCACGCAGCCTGAACCACAAATGCATCTTAACCATTCATTCCTTTACCACGCAGCCTGAACCACAACTGCATCTTAACCATTCATTCCTTTACCACGCAGCCTGAACCATAACTGCATCTTAACCATTCATTCCTTTACCACGCAGCCTGAACCATAACTGCATCTTAACCATTCATTCCTTTACCACGCAGCCTGAACCACAAATGCATCTTAACCATTCATTCCTTTACCACGCAGCCTGAACCACAACTGCATCTTAACCATTCATTTCTTTACCACGCAGCCTGAACCACAAATGCATCTTAACCATTCATTCCTTTACCACGCAGCCTGAACCACAAATGCATCTTAACCATTCATTCCTTTACCACGCAGCCTGAACCACAAATGCATCTTAACCATTCATTTCTTTACCACGCAGCCTGAACCACAAATGCATCTTAACCATTCATTCCTTTACCACGCAGCCTGAACCACAAATGCATCTTAACCATTCATTCCTTTACCACGCAGCCTGAACCACACCTGCATCTTAACCATTCATTCCTTTACCACGCAGCCTGAACCACAAATGCATCTTAACCATTCATTCCTTTACCACGCAGCCTGAACCACAAATGCATCTTAACCATTCATTCCTTTACCACGCAGCCTGAACCACAAATGCATCTTAACCATTCATTCCTTTACCACGCAGCCTGAACCACAACTGCATCTTAACCATTAATTCCTTTACCACGCAGCCTGAATCATAACTGCATCTTAACCATTCATTCCTTTACCACGCAGCCTGAACCACAAATGCATCTTAACCATTCATTCCTTTACCACGCAGCCTGAACCACAAATGCATCTTAACCATTCATCCCTTTACCACGCAGCCTGAACCACAACTGTATCTTAACCATTCATTCCTTTACCACGCAGCCTGAACCACAACTGCATCTTAACCATTCATTCCTTTACCACGCAGCCTGAACCATAACTGCATCTTAACCATTCATTCCTTTACCACGCAGCCTGAACCACAAATGCATCTTAACCATTCATTCCTTTACCACGCAGCCTGAACCACAAATGCATCTTAACCATTCATTCCTTTACCACGCAGCCTGAACCATAACTGCATCTTAACCATTCATTCCTTTACCACGCAGCCTGAACCATAACTGCATCTTAACCATTCATTCCTTTACCACGCAGCCTGAACCACAAATGCATCTTAACCATTCATTCCTTTACCACGCAGCCTGAACCACAAATGCATCTTAACCATTCATTCCTTTACCACGCAGCCTGAACCATAACTGCATCTTAACCATTCATTCCTTTACCACGCAGCCTGAGCCATAACTGCATCTTAACCATTCATTCCTTTACCACGCAGCCTGAACCACAAATGCATCTTAACCATTCATTCCTTTACCACGCAGCCTGAACCACAAATGCATCTTAACCATTCATTCCTTTACCACGCAGCCTGAACCACAAATGCATCTTAACCATTCATTCCTTTACCACGCAGCCTGAACCACAAATGCATCTTAACCATTCATTCCTTTACCACGCAGCCTGAACCACAAATGAATCTTAACCATTCATTCCTTTACCACGCAGCCTGAACCACAAATGCATCTTAACCATTCATTCCTTTACCACGCAGCCTGAACCACAACTGCATCTGAACCATTCATTCCTTTACCACGCAGCCTGAACCACAACTGCATCTTAACCATTCATTCCTTTACCACGCAGCCTGAACCACAAATGCATCTTAACCATTCATTCCTTTACCACGCAGCCTGAACCACAAATGCATCTTAACCATTCATTCCTTTACCACGCAGCCTGAACCACAAATGCATCTTAACCATTCATTCCTTTACCACGCAGCCTGAACCACAAATGCATCTTAACCATTCATTCCTTTACCACGCAGCCTGAACCATAACTGCATCTGAACCATTCATTCCTTTACCACGCAGCCTGAACCATAACTGCATCTGAACCATTCATTCCTTTACCACGCAGCCAGAACCACAACTGCATCTTAACCATTCATTCCTTTACCACGCAGCCTGAACCACAAATGCATCTTAACCATTCATTCCTTTACCACGCAGCCTGAACCACAAATGCATCTTAACCATTCATTCCTTTACCACGCAGCCTGAACCACAAATGCATCTTAACCATTCATTCCTTTACCACGCAGCCTGAACCACAAATGCATCTTAACCATTCATTCCTTTACCACGCAGCCTGAACCACAAATGCATCTTAACCATTCATTCCTTTACCACGCAGCCTGAACCACAAATGCATCTTAACCATTCATTTCTTTACCACGCAGCCTGAACCACAAATGCATCTTAACCATTCATTCCTTTACCACGCAGCCTGAACCACAAATGCATCTTAACCATTCATTCCTTTACCACGCAGCCTGAACCACAACTGCATCTTAACCATTCATTCCTTTACCACGCAGCCTGAACCACAAATGCATCTTAACCATTCATTCCTTTACCACGCAGCCTGAACCACAAATGCATCTTAACCATTCATTCCTTTACCACGCAGCCTGAACCACAACTGCATCTTAACCATTAATTCCTTTACCACGCAGCCTGAATCATAACTGCATCTTAACCATTCATTCCTTTACCACGCAGCCTGAACCACAAATGCATCTTAACCATTCATTCCTTTACCACGCAGCCTGAACCACAAATGCATCTTAACCATTCATTCCTTTACCACGCAGCCTGAACCACAACTGCATCTTAACCATTCATTCCTTTACCACGCAGCCTGAACCACAACTGCATCTTAACCATTCATTCCTTTACCACGCAGCCTGAACCATAACTGCATCTTAACCATTCATTCCTTTACCACGCAGCCTGAACCACAAATGCATCTTAACCATTCATTCCTTTACCACGCAGCCTGAACCACAAATGCATCTTAACCATTCATTCCTTTACCACGCAGCCTGAACCATAACTGCATCTTAACCATTCATTCCTTTACCACGCAGCCTGAACCATAACTGCATCTTAACCATTCATTCCTTTACCACGCAGCCTGAACCACAAATGCATCTTAACCATTCATTCCTTTACCACGCAGCCTGAACCATAACTGCATCTTAACCATTCATTCCTTTACCACGCAGCCTGAACCATAACTGCATTTTAACCATTCATTCCTTTACCACGCAGCCTGAGCCATAACTGCATCTTAACCATTCATTCCTTTACCACGCAGCCTGAACCACAAATGCATCTTAACCATTCATTCCTTTACCACGCAGCCTGAACCACAAATGCATCTTAACCATTCATTCCTTTACCACGCAGCCTGAACCACAAATGCATCTTAACCATTCATTCCTTTACCACGCAGCCTGAACCACAAATGCATCTTAACCATTCATTCCTTTACCACGCAGCCTGAACCACAAATGAATCTTAACCATTCATTCCTTTACCACGCAGCCTGAACCACAAATGCATCTTAACCATTCATTCCTTTACCACGCAGCCTGAACCACAAATGAATCTTAACCATTCATTCCTTTACCACGCAGCCTGAACCACAAATGCATCTTAACCATTCATTCCTTTACCACGCAGCCTGAACCACAAATGCATCTTAACCATTCATTCCTTTACCACGCAGCCTGAACCACAAATGCATCTTAACCATGCATGCCTGTACCACGCAGCCTGAACCACAAATGCATCTTAACCATGCATGCCTGTACCACGCAATTTGGTTGTAAAGGCATGAATGTTAAGGGGGTATGTGTGGTTAAGATCGTCACTATCCCCCCACCCCACCCAAAGCCCTAAACTTCAAATCTCCTACCTCCCTATCTGCCCTAAGGCCAAAAACCAGCCCTGCTCTTAAAACTACCCCTAGCCCTCTTCCTGCCCTGAGGCCTAAAACCCTGCCCCTTACCAAAAACTACCCCGACCCTCCACCCTGAGCCATGAAACATACCCCTGCGCTGTCCATAAAACTACCCCAACCCCTTCCACTGCCCTGAGGTCTAAAACCTTGCTCCCAGTTAAAAAAAACACTAGCCTTGAGCCCTAAAATCACCCACTCCTAAAACTCTGCCAACAAACCCATTCCCAGCACCAGTCCTTAAAACTACCCCAACTTCCTCCCCCTGCCCTCAGCCCTAAACGCGACCACACCCCAAAAACTACCCCCAACACTGCCCCATTACCACTCACCTGTCTGTGTCTGGCAGTTCCTGTTCCGATGCTTTTTCTTCCTTTCCTCACCCATCCTGAGCACTAGACCGCTATCTGCCTTAACCACGCATATGCATGGTTAAGGTAGATGCATTGTTCAGGCAAGCGTGGTCGTGCTTTGTCCCGGCCATTTCCCGTTCCTGTCCAAGTACATTCTCGCTGATAAAGTAGAGGCAGAGATACATGGGTAGAAAAGAGGTGTGTGGGCAATTGTACATACCTCGGTAAACCTGGAAACAATGTAACTAATTTATGGAATATAATGTTTGTTATTTTCGTAAGTTTTTTACTCTAATGGTATTTGTTCTTGCTAGTACTTGTATTTTTATCACGATGATCCTATTTTATTTTTGCTGCAACATGTTAAAGTATAATACATTTGCCTTTCTATTTTGTAGGAGTACTGTATAGTGGTCCTGAAATGGGTAATTCCCCAATATTTCCTGAGCGTTCTCTGGCAGGTCTATTGTGCTCCAAACGCCATCATGCCAATGTATTCAGGTAAACAGGAAGGCTGTGAGATTGCTTTCTTTTTGACCTCTTTCTCAATAAAGAAGAGTGTGCACCGATGTGTCAGTGGGCAAAAGAAAGCATAACAAAGTGTGCTGACAAAAACTGGGGGACCGCAACGCTCTGTTCTTCCTAGTCAAAATAAAAATATTATTAAAATGGTGTAATAGTGTATAGGATAAAGTGGTCCAGATTAAAATGTAGATTATAGTGGGTTCTGGTTTAGAAGGTTGTTGGTGAGCCCGGGTATTCTATAATATTGATGGTTAGGACAGGACTAACAGTTAAGAGATGATTGAAAAGCAAAATAAAAGCTGAGCAGCGCTCTTTTCGAAATTCAAATCTGCGCAGTTCTTACCGTCAATGAACTTGTGAATGACCTGTATAAATTATACATACCTTTACATAAAACTTTATAAGTAGATTTCTAGTTAAGTAAATTAACAAAATTCAAAAGACATGGCCAAACAACCTGAAACTTATTGTATATTTTGTCTCACCATGGCATGTAATGGGTGCAAACTACTGTGTACCACCAAGCAGCAACCAACATCATGCATTTCTGTGGAAATGATATAATAAAGTTATTTCTCTATTAGCAACAACTTTTGAACAGCTGTTAAAGAACTAAAACAACAGTAAAATATAGAAATATTCTGTGTTTAGAGGAGATATGGCAATTTTTGGCCCCAGTGCCACTGCACCTGGTGCATCATTCAAACCATGACCCTATTGCGGGTAAAGTAACTGCACTTGTGACTGCCTGTTTAGTAATACAATATTGCAGTATTTGGTCTTTAGGGGGGTTCCTAGAGCTTAGGGCCCTGGTCCACTGAATCATGACCATAGTGTCTGCAGGGTAACTACACTTGTGACTACTTATTATTTAGTAGTTAAATATAGCAATATTTGGTGTTTACAGGAGTTCTGACAACTTTTGGTTCCAGTGCCACTGCACCTGCAGCACCATTGAAATCATGACCTAGGGTCTGCTAGATAACTGCAAGTGTGACTGCCTGTTTAGTAGTAACGTTTAGCAATATTCTGCATTAGTGGGGTCCCTAGAGCTTTTGACCATGGTGCTACTGCACCTGCTGCACCATTCAACTCAAGCCCTTTAACTGCAAGATAACTGCAATTGTGTCTCCCTGTCTATTATAAAATATAGCAATATTAGGTGTTTCAAGGATGTCATGACAAAGTTTTGGCCTGGTGCCACTGCACCTGCTGAACCATTTAAATCATGACCCTGTGGTCTGCGAGCCAACTGTACTTGTGACTGACTGTTTAGAAGTAAAATATAGCAATATTAGGTGTTTAGTGGGGTGCCTAGAGCTGTTGGCCCTGGTGCCACTGCACCTGCTGCACCATTCAAATCCTGACCCTATTGGCGGCTAGATGAATGCACTTGTGACTATCTTATTTAGTAGTAAAATTTAGCAATAATCTGGGTTTAGTGGGGTCCCTAGAGCTTTTGGTCCCAGTGCCACTGCACCTGCTGCACCATTTAATTCAAGTCCCTTATAACTGCAAGCTAACTGCAATTGTGGCTGCCTGTTTAGGAGTCCAATATAGAAATATTAGGTGTTTAGAGGAGTTCTGACAACTTCTGGGCCTGGTGCTGCTGAACCTGCTGCGCCATTCAAATCATGACCCTGTTGTCTGCAAGGTAACTGCACTTGTGGTTGCCTGTTTAGGAATAAAATATAGCTATAAAAGCTGTTTAGTGGGGTGCCTGGAACTTTTGGGTACATGTGCCACTGCACCTGCTGCACTATTGAAATTATAACCCTAGCGCTTGCTAGATAACTGCACTTATGACTGCCTGTTTAGTTGTAAAATATAGTAAAATTAGGTGTTTAGAGGAGTTCTGATACCTTTTGGACCCGGTGCCCCTGCACCTGCGGCACCATTTAAACCAAGCCCCTTTCAACTGCAAAGTAACTGCAATTATGACTGCCTGTTAAGTAGTAATATACAGCAATATTAGGTGTTTAGAGGAGGTCTGACAACTTTTGGGCCAGGTTCCACTGCACCTGCTTCACCATTGAAATCATGACCCTGTTGTCTGCAAGGTAACTATATTTGTAACTGCCTATTTAGTGGTAAAATATAGCAATTTTAGGTGTTTAGTGGGCTGCCGAGAGCTTTTAGTCCTAGTGTCACTGCACCTGCTGCAAGGTAACTGTACTTGTGACTGCCTGTTTAGTTTATAAACGTAGCATTAATCTGGGTTTAGTGGGGTGCCTGGAGGCTTTGGACCCGGTGCCACCGCACCTACTGCACCATTCAAATCAAGTCCCTTTTAACTCCAAGGTAACTGCCATTGTGACTGCCTGTTTAGTACTCAAATATAGCAATATTATGTGTTTGGAGGAGTTGTGACAACTTTTGGGCCAGGTGCTACTGCACCTGATGTTCCAGTTAAATATTTACCCTGTTGTCTTCAAGGTAACAGCACGTGTGGCTGTTGGTTTAGTAGGAAAATATAGCATAGCTCTTGTATATAAACTTTATTTTTAACTTACAATATTTATTACAACATTTAGAATTTAATCATAATTTCCAAATAGATTAAGTTGAAAAAATCAATCTGATAATGCCTAAAAAGTGCAAAGAAAGGTACTAAGGCGTGAATAGGAAATTTTCCAAATGTTCTTAGGCTAAAGCATCTGCTTTACACAACTAAATAATAACATGCAAGCATTCCAGCATACTGTTAGAAGCTGTCTGTCTTTTCCATGTAAAAGATCTTATCTTGACAGTGAATGGGGCTTAAACAGTGTGAACAGCTTTAGTAGTAGAAGTATCGTAACCGTGTGCAGCCAGGATAAGTTAACAAAAAATAAAGGTTCCACACAAAAGCAAATGAACGCTGTAATTTGGCGATGGGAACTGATAAAAAACCCTTTTAAGATATATTAAATACACGAGATTTCAGAAGCACAGCCAAGGGCTGTGCAGGTGAAACCTAAAAATGAATGTTTAGAGAGATATAATGAGCTGGGATGCATCTCCCTACCTCAGGAAGAATGTGGCTTATTATGAGAGGTCAGCTCCTGCCCCAGAAATATAATGCAATGAAATGAAATAAAACACGGTACCAAAGAACCTGCAGAGCTTCACCATCCCAGCAGATCGACCCCGCTGATTCAAGAATTCAATGTGCCTGCTGTGTTGAAGCCGCACTTTCCTCGTGTTATCTGCACATTTATAAAGAAAAAAGTAAACCTACAGTGCTAAAATGCACACTGAAGGAACTAAGACTGTATGTACGATGTCGCTGAAAACCACGCTCTGTGCCATTATATCACACATGGTCTATGGCCATGCACGCACAGTTGTGAGGAAACAGTAACAAGCCACGCTGGTCACTGGCTCCTACCACACTGACTCCAATAACTACCTTAGTGTGGCCATTTCTTTGGATAATAATATGAGCCTTACGCTATTCCATTAGAATAATACTAGAACTTTTATGTGAAGTCGAGTGAAAACTGTTAGCATGCTAGATTCAATATTTTTGGCATCAAAGAGAGTAGATACTGAGCATTTTTAAAATCACTACAACTTGTTTTTTGGTTAGCTAGAAGGCCACATTTATATAAAACTTAGTTTTCTTTTCATAAGTTTAATAAAATGCCAGAGCTGGGCTATGTAAAAGTATACTGGAATTCATATTTAAGCAAAATATGCATGTGGTTGTCTGTACAATCTTGATAAGGATAGCTATAGTTAGGCTTGGGTTTCGATAGAAAGTGAATTTTTGGGTTTGCCAATAACTTTGGTGCCATTTGATAAATCTTTACAAAACTTTCCAAACAAAAGTTTCATAAACCTAGGCTCCTTCCTGGACAAATTCTGGTGATCCATCAAGCAGAAGTTGATTAAAAAAGGGTGTCCCAAAACCAAATTTCCACATGCATTTTCCATAACCTTTCTTGAAAAGGGCCTCAGCCCAAAAGACTGCACAGAATTACACAAACTTTGGCAAGAAGCTAGATTTTGGCCCAGTTAACATGTTTTTGAGATTTAGTGTAAATCCATAAAGTAGTTTTTGAGAAATGAAGGTTAAAAATGTATAGATATCTGGCCTATTGGTCCAAAATTTCACTAATTCAAGCCATTTGATTGGCTGTGGGGCTTTCTCAAAGTGAGAGCTTTGATTGGCAGGTTGAAAATAGAAAGGAAATGATGAGGCAACCATGACAGGACTAGGGGGTTTGGTGCTTTGTCTTGAAATAGTTTTTAAAAAAACAATATAAGGGGGAAGGGTAGGAATAACTTCTACCTCTAGCCTTTGTGGAGATGGGGGTTCTAGAGGGAACCCACAGGGGCCAAAATAAAAAAAATGGCCCAACTTTAAAAATTAAATTGACCCCTAAGGTGGATTAGGGCGGGAGTGTCATTATTTAATGAATTATTTGGGGAGAGTGGAATGCGTGCAATTCCCCCGAGCCTGTAAAGGTCCAGTGGACCCCCTTATTATACAAAGTCCTCAAGCAGTGTTGTCCCCGCGGCCAATATTGGCTTGGGGAGGAATGCCATGTGCCCCTTTCCCATTAAAAAAGGAAAGCGTCCCCGGAAGGTGGGGTCACTGGCGTCCTTAGAGGCTTGGGGATGGCGGTTGCAGTTGCAGTTGCAGTCCCCCCTCCACTTAATAAGGGAAAACAGCCCTGGGTATGGGGTCCCATGGCTTGCAAAGGATCTGGGAGGCAGCCTTGCACCCTCCTACCCTTATAAAAAAAACATATGTGTGTCCTAGGGGGGCCGGGGACACCTCAAAAAAAGAAAATGTATACAAAATGAGTGGCTGGGACCACTCATTCATTATTCATTGTCTCTAGGAAGGAGCACCCTATAATACCCTACAGCATTTTCAATTTACTATATTTTCATGTTTGTGGTGGCAAGAGGCACGGGCAACACAAAGCCTTTCTGTAATGTTGGTGGGCTGCAGAGAGTGGAGTGAAGCACCCCAGGCAACAATAAAAGCAAACAGTAAGTCTCTAGGTCATTAAATCTATGACTGCAGAAGAACTTAGCATTTCGCTACCCCCCTCGGCGATCTGATAATGTCGACATGCCGGCATCATCACATGCTGCCGGGGACGCACTGTGCCTATTTTGAAACGATACGTGCTCCGCAATCGCGGTGAGGCTCACGATCGTGGAGCAGAAACCCATCCACTGGACCACCAGGGATTTTTCTTTGTCTGTTTAGGAGAGCGACCTCTCAGGCAAGGGTTGTTGCCTGGGAGCATTTTTAATGCATGTTTCATACCCCCGGGAGCTACAATAGCTGTTTTTTTGGACGCTATGCCTCCTGGGGGGCCTAACCCTCTAGGCCTCCGGGATTTAATTTTAGTGATTTTTTTAAGGGAGCAACACCTAGGGCAAAGGTCGCTGCCCTGGGGGCAACATGTTTATCCATGTTTCCACCAAGGTGTTAAATCTGCTGTTTTGTTTGCCAATCTAGCCCCTCGGGGGAGTTGAAACCCACTAGAAGCATGGATTTCATGTTTTGTATGATTATGGGGAGTTACCACCTCGCTCTCCATTTGGGATTTAATATTTTGGCAATTCCTTCCCCCCTTGGGGGCAGATCTGCCTTATATTTTTAGGGCCTTCTGCCCCAGGGGGGCAGAAGCCCCTAGACCACCTGGGATTCCTTTTTTGTGGTGCATAATGTTTTGAGGAGCGGCCCCTTGTGCAAGGGTCGCTCCCCTTTTGGGGGGGAATGTTTTGGCCATTTATGCCCCTCTTGGGGGAAGATCAGCTGTATATGTGTAAGCCCATAAGCCCCCAAGGGGGTCAGAAGCCACTAGACCACCAGGGATTTTATAGTGTACGGCGCAAAATGTATTGAGGAGTGACCCCTTGGGTAAGGGTCGCTCCCCTTTTGGGGGGGGAATATTTTGGCCATTTCTGCCCCCATTGGGAGCAGATCTGCCTTGTATTTTTAGGTCCATAAGACCACCATAGGTTTTATTATATATTGTGCATAATGTTTGGCGAGCGACCCTTGGCCAAGGGTCACTCCACTTGAGAAGCTATATCATTTGGCCTTTTCTGCCCCCTTAAAGACAGATCGACCACATTGTTAGGCCAGTCTTCTCCCAAGGGCGAGTAGACGCTACTAGCCACCAGGGAAATAATGATTTGGTGATATTGGGGAGTGGCCCCTTTGACAAGGGTTGCTCCCCTTTATAAGGGGTATTTATTTTGACTATTTCTGCACCCCCTTGGGAGCAGATCAGTCATATATTTTTAGGCCCATCTGTCCCGTGGGGGGCAGAAGTTACTAGACCACCAGGGATTTTATTGTATATGCAAAATGTTTTGGTGAGTGGCCCCTTGGGCAATGGTCACTCTCCGTTAAGGTCTATGTATTTTGTCTGTTTCTGCCCCACGTGGGAGCAGATAGGCCATATTTCTAGGCCCATCTGCCCCAGGAGGGGCAGAATGCCACTAGAAGCAAGGGAACGCTTCTGAGTGTGTGAGCTGGAGTACGGCTGTTGGTCTGCATGTACTTGGTGTGTGTAGGCTAGCACTTGGCTGGCAGTGTGCAGGAATTCATGCGTGGCTGGCGGTGTGTGTGTGGACTGGCTCTTGGCTGGAAATGTGGTGCTTGGCTTGCGGTGTGTATGGACTGACGTTCAGCTGACTATACGTGAGGCTGGCATTTGAATTGTGATTGGCAGACTTCATACTATTTCATAATGTTAACTGTTTTATTTTTTGTCCTCATTTGTGATCTTAATGTTTTATTTCTCCTTGTTATTCTAATGCAAAGCTTTTGTTTGGTGTTACTCTGGTTTGCAGTGTCGGCACTGGTAGATCTGCAGTTTGTGTAGTTGCAAGTGTTTGGTAAGAAAACATTTTTTTGTACTGTTTACTCCAAATGAGTATCAATGACATGCATGAATGTGTTTTTCGAACTGCTGTAATAATAGCAGAATATTTAACTTCTGTTTGAATGAGTTTGAAATCTTCCTTGTATTTGTGTACAATGTGTAATGTGTTGTCTTGTGTGTAATTTTGTTTTGTTTTTTCTTTCTAGTGGGATACCATTAGTGCTTGCTGTGTCTGTGAAGAGTATGTGCTGGTGAATCTACCTGTCTCTGGCAAGTGAGTTGTATTTACAGTGTGTAGGTCCTTGTGTGCTTTGATTTGATTGACTTTACCTTGCAATTACTATAGACCAGTAGTTGTAATTGTTTTTGATCAAGCCACACTTTATTTATCACTTATTTTACACAGAACTTAAAGAGGGACTGTTCCCTCTAACCCATAACTCCTCATTTCACTTTTCGCCACCATCAATGGAACAGATTCTTCAGGTGGTAATGACAACTAAGTCCGGGGATCTAACGAACCTTTGCCCATCGAAGGTGATGCATCTATTTCCTGAGCTGCTGAGCGAGCAACTAGGACTGCTATTTACAGAAATAGTCAAATCTGGCCGCTTCCCAGATGCATGGAAAACAGCCTCAGGTCTGCCGTTACTAAAGAAGCCAAATCTAGACCCACAGGAACCCGGGAATTATAGACCGATTGCGAAAATCCCTTTCGCCGTAAAAGTACTGGAGAAATGATTGAACAAACAACTGTCTCAATTTCTCTCAGAGGTAAATGCTCTAGATCACTCGCAATTTGGTTTCCGAGAGGGACATGGAACGGAAACAGCCCTGCTCATGGCAGTAGAAGAACTCAGGAGTGTACTGGATGCCGAAGGGGAGGGCGCCTTGATCCTCTTGGATCTCTCAGCGGCCTTTGACATGTAAACCACGATACACTCCTGATCTGACTAGCTGAAGTCGGAGTTTATGCGACGGCACGAACACTGTTAACCTCATATCTGTCTAACAGAACGTTCACAGTGGCGCTGGGAGAGGCTAAATCGAAACCATTTAATTCTCCGTGTGGTGTACCCCAGGGGTCTTCTTTAAGTCCCACTCATTTTAATTTATATGTGGCACATTTAGCGGCAATAATAAGGAATTGTGGATTCCTACCGGTCTCCTATGCTGACGACACCCAAATAGTGGTATCAATCGCAAACAATGCTAAAGAGACTGCAGACAGATTTAATAACTACATGAGGCAAATTAATCAATGGATGCAGGGCAACTGCCTACAGTTAAACGGAGATAAAAGCGAAGTCATGCTGCTGGGGACTGACATGAAAATCTGGTCCACGGAGTGGTGGCCAGATAGTTTAGGCGATTGCCCATCCCCAGTTAACAAATTTAAAAATCTGGGAGTGATACTGGACAACAAACTGTCGTTTGGCGCTCAGTCAAACAAATTGGCATTCACAATATGGTACATTCTGAAAATGATAAGGAAGCTCCTGCCGTTTATTCCCCATGATTCCTGTAAAACTGTGGTAACAGCTCTGGCCTTATCTAGGCTAGATTATGGGAACGCTTAATATGCTGGGATACAGATCCAGCACCTAGCAAAACTGCAGCATTTGCAAAACTCAGCAGCTAGGCTGGTGCTAAACATTCCCAGATTTGAGCCTATCGCACACACATTAAGAACTCTCCACTGGCTTTCAATGGAAAAAAAGAATAACATTTAAGTCTGTGTGTCTGGCCTATAAAGCCCTCCATGGGATGGGATCTCAGTTTTTAAAAACACATCTGAAACTTTATGAGCCATCTAGGAATCTAAGATCTAGCCAAGAAAAATTGATTCAGGTGCCAAAATACAAGCAGGTTAGTGGGGGCGGAGAAGCTTCCTGCTGCATGCAGCTAAGGCTTGGAATCTTCTCCCTATTGCAATCAAAAATAGCCCATCTTTGCTTTCGTTCTGGAAAGAGGTAAAAACCTGGCTGTTTACCTCCTGTTAGAACTTAGTCACTGCAGATTCCTGCTCTCTTCATCTACCCAGCTTCAAAACGCCCATGGCCAATCGCGCGCTTTATAAATTCACAAATCAAATCATATCAAATTAACAGTGTTGGGTATTGTTGACATGTTTGTCAAGTTACTTGCTTTAGTAAGGATTATGGCTAGCCGCAGGATGACTGCTCAGCAGGTTGTTTGTATGCTTTTCAAGCCTTCCTCTGACCATGATTATGAGTCTGACTCTGCAACTGAGGCAGAGGAGGAAGGCCAGGATTCTGGAAGCAGATTTTCTGTCCAAGATGAATCATCTGATGATGAAGCCACTCTCAGTGTGGATGGAGTGCCTCTTTTACATGAAAGAGACTGATGTGCCAGCAAGATGCATCTGGATTGCAGCCTGGGGCTGAAAGGCTTCCCATTGGAAGTGCTGGACTTTGGGTTGCCCCAAACATGGTGCAGTAGGTGTTGCCTGCCTTTAGTGGTGTTGCAGGGTGTGGAGTGAATACTGAAAACGTTTTGCCCATAAATGTCTTTCATTTGTGTAGGGACAAATTTTTGGGGGATGACATTGTTGAGCAGACTAATTTGCATGCTGAACAGTATTCGATGGACAACAGTGCCAGGCGTATGCCCCACTCTAGAGCTACACAGTGGACTCCTGCAAATCTGGATGAATTGAATAAGTTCTAGGGTTTAACTTTTTTGATGAGCCTGATAAAGAAGCCGTTGCTATCTTCATATTTGCCTACTAGTCCTTAGATGGGAATGATTATATTTTCTGTAACCATAAGTCGTAATCAGCATTTTCTTCTTCTTCTGATGCTGCATTTTGTTGATAATGCTTTAGCACTGCCACAAGATCACCCTGATTGTGGCCATCTTTTTTAGGTTAGTCCTGTCCTTGATCACTTTGTAGATCGATTTTCATTGATCTATGTTCTAAGGAAAGAAATAGCTGTGCATTAGTCTTAGGTCCTGTACAAGGTCGTTTTTAGGCAGTATATACCTAGCAAGAGGGCATGTTATGGAATTAAGATGTATATGCTGTCTGAGAGTAGTACTGAAAATGTCTATAATTTCAGGGTGTACACCGGTAGGGATTCCAAGTATTGACGCCCCCTGTTGTATGTCCACTTTTGGAGTTACTGAGAAAATGGTGTGAGAAATTTGTAGAAGACTTTTTAGCAAAGGTCACCATTTATATGTAGATAACTTTTACACTTGTGTGCAATTGCTCATAGTGGACACTGTTGCTTGTGGCACAATCCACTCTAACTGTAAAGGTTACCCAAAAGATATTGTTTGAAAAAAACTTGAGAAGGAACAGTTCAGTGCCTTGCATAGCTATAAACTTTCTAGCTATGAAATTTTCCGACAGCAGAGATGTCTACATGCTGACTACCATCCATGATGAAAATACTTCAGTTGTGACTGTTTGAGGCCAGGTTGCTGAAGTGCGTGAAACTATGTGCAATTTAGACTACAATAAGCACATTGGTGGTGTAGATAGAGTAAATTAGAGGTTGGAACCTTACACTGCTGTATGTTAGGCGTACATTTGGTATAAGAAGTTGGCTATCCATTTATTCCATTTAGCATCCTTCAAGGCTTTTGTTGTATTCAAGGATTGTTCTCCAGAGTCAAAGGTGACATTTAATCAGCTTCAGCAGTCTCTGATTGGCAGCCTTGTTGTAGAGGAACAGACAAGAGTTCCTACAGAAGCAGTGGTGGGGGATGTGGCTAGATTGAAAGAGCGCCACTTTCCTGATCACATTCCTCAACGGCCAAAAAAGACTTTCTTACTAAGAAATGTAGAGTCTGTGCCCAAAGAGGTATCTGTAAGGAGAGCCCGATTGTACTTCTAAGCCTGGGCTGTGTGTGCCCACAGGTTATAGATGATACCATACAAAACAGGGATTTTGAGTGCAACCGTGAGCGTAAAAGTAAACTGTATGGTCTGGATCATTTTATATTTTCTGTTTAGAGTTCATGGTTTGCATTAGTGTGATGTATTTAGTTGGATTGTGTTTTCTTTTTTGTATAAAAAAATATGATGGCAGTGTGCATGGACTGGTGCATGGCTGGTGGTTTGAATGGATCGATGTTTGGCAGGCAGTGTGCATAGACTGGCGCTTGGCTGGCGGTGTGCATTGAATGGCTGGCGGTGTGTGGAGTGGCGTGTGGCTGGTCGTGTGCGTGGACTGGCGCTTGACTGGCAGTGTGCTTGGACTGAGGCTTGGCTGGAGGTGTCTGTGGACTGGCATTTGGCTGGCGGTATGTGAGTAGTGACTTGCATCTGGTCACTAGACACACTGCTTTCCAACCACCACCCGGTATGATTGCTGTGTCAGTCATGTGGGCGCATGAAAGTGATGGGCCCTTGAATGGCACGGTCTGTTGATGTGAGTGTTGTATTGTGCTGGTACTGCAACTGTCAGTGTGAATGTTCTTGTTTGTGCCACATATGAAAGGTGTGTGAACAGCCTGTAAAGAGGTTGATGCCTTTACACAACATCACCATTCATGCCAATCCAGCCAGTATGTGTGAGTACTTGAGGAATAGATGGTTGTAAAGTAATATTTGTCTTTTCTGTTTTTTTCAGCCAGGGCGTACCTTGTTTCTACATTGTCTGTTGAAGTGAATGTTGTAATGTGCAGGGCCTGTGGCTGGTTGTGTAAATAGTCTTGTGTGTGTCAAATATGAAAGGTGTGTGCCTTTAGCTCACAGAACTGTGAGTCATTGGTTCAGGTGTTCGACTTTTCAAGTATTAGCAGTGCATTTCATTTTTGCTAAATCTCTTGTTATTAAAATATATATATGTTTAACTCTTCACTCACCCTCATGCCAAATGCAACCAGTATGTCTGTGTGTTTGTGAGGAATAGATAGATGTGCACAAATGTTTGTCTTTTCTGTCTTTCTCAGTAAAGGTGTACATTGTCTCTAGGAAAATCTACCAAGTCTAGATATTTTCGGAAATGAAAAACCCAGGAGAGTACAGCGTGGTGTGTCTCTCCTGGATACCAATAAGTGTTCTTACCCACTTTGCCCAGGAAACCTCAAAATGTGACTAAAGTCACACATTTTCCATGCATTACTGTGTCATAATCTTCCAGAGTCAGAAAGAAACCACACATGTCCTACTACCTAGTGTTCCTCTTGGTCTACCAATAAAAATGCTACCTCACTTGTGTGGGTAGGCCAAGTGCCCGCAACCGGGAAGGGCCCAAAATGTATTGCGGAGACATCAAAATGAAATACCACAAAACAACCTGGTTTTACAAGGGAGTCACCTGCATTTTTGGTCTTGTGCTCAGCAGTCATCTAGGGATACCTGCTAAACCCAGACATTTCTGAATACTAGACACCCCGGGGAGTCCAGGGAGGTGTGGCTTGTGTGGATCTCCCAATGTTTTCTTACCTAGAATCCCCTGCAAACCCCAAACATAGATAAAGAAAATCACATGTTCCTCCCATTTCTATGTGGGACCACACTGGTACAAATTTCCTACCACCCAACATTCCCCTCGGTCTCCAGAGTAAAATGATACCTCACTAGTGTGGATGTCCAAAGTAGAGTCAGTCTAAAAACGTATAACAAAAATTGTGCTTATCAACAGGCTGTGATATCAAATGAGGAGCAGGGTCAAGACTGATTTGCATATGCCTGGGTCTAAACTGGAATGGTGTGGCATGCAAAAAACATTGAGTTATCCCAGATCCATGATTGGGGGTGACTTTTTGATTTGTTCAGCATTCCCTCCATCATCTGTTCATTTTGCATTTGTCACACTAAGTGGGAAGGGTACGTCCAGAAGTGGGTCCTGTGCTAGCTACGCCACCAGATTCAAGCTAACCTGGCTGTTAAGGGGTGAAACACTGAAACCTGTCCCAGGATGCTTGTTTCTGGTACAGGGAGGACCTGGCCTGGCAGTTCAGGCTGGACTGCTCACATGGGGAGCAGTGTCAAGACTGACTTACATATGGATGTGTCTAAACTGGAATAGTGTGGCATGCGAAAAACACTGCATTTAACCCAGATCTGTGACTGGGGGTGAATGTTTGATTTTTTCAGCATTCCATCCATTGTTTATTCCTTTTGCATATGACCTCACATATGACATCACTCATGACATGTTCTATTGTGTTATTTATACGGTACCCCTCATTTGGTGGTGAACACTTTACAGATAGCTTATCTTTTCCAGCAAAACTAGGACATGTACATATCTTAGTACCTAGCTGTTAGAAATGGGATCTCTGGTTGGCTAAGGCGTGCGCCAAAGCCAGGCAGAGACCACCACTCTAGTCAGGGCAAGGGAGTTACACGCCAAGATAATCCCTGCTCACCCCCTTGGTAGCATGGCACGAGCAGTCAGGCTTATCCCGGAGGCAAAGTGTAAAGCGTTTGCGCAACCCAAACGACAGCAGCAACACACTAGGCACATGACAAAAAGGAACTCCACACAAGGTTATATATCAAAATAGCCTTTGTATTACCATAAAACACATTAGATCATAATCACACATATACACTGTGCCAACTGGCACTGGGCAGTATTTACAGGGGATTAATTACACAGACAGGGCCACGTGGGCCACTGTCAGAATCAGCACTTAGTAGAAATAGATGTAGAACATAGGATAATTGTAGCACAAAATAACAATTGTAGAACACCACCAGTAACCACTGGTAAAAGGTAGGAACACACTACGCAGGACTAATCACCATAGGCATAGATCACACAGTGAAACATAAACTGACTAGTATAAACCATACTAGGTAAAACAACCTCCTAATCATAAAACACATTTAGAGGTATAGAACAGTCATAAAATCATTGCACATTACGCATAAATCACATTAGGCAATTATCAACATAAATACAAATCACCAATCACCTTGCGCAAGAACCACAGAAGTTACTGACCGCAGGCCAACTGGCCTTCCATGGGGCCCAAAGGCCCTTTGTCCCAAAAGTCAGGGCTGGCTGCGCACGCAGCCAAAATAAGAGTGCGCAAGAGTTTGGGCCTAAACGTGGCAGCTGCCCACTACTTGCTGGGCAACTGTGTAATCCCAAAGAACATTTCCCCTAAAAATGAAGAACCTAAACGGTGCAGCTGCCCACTACTTGCTGGGCAGCTGTGAGGAAGGGAAAAATGCTGCACGGGCTCTCAGTGTGCCCTAAAACAAATACACCAATGTTGGAGCCAACGGGCTCTGAGAATAAACCTGTCCCCCTGGAGCACACTGGCTACTGAAATAAGGGTGAACCAAATAGAGGGAACAAACTGGCACCCAAGTACTGTGGAGTGTGCTGGCGCTGTCAATAAATGCCCTGGTGGAGCCACTCAGGCTCGGTAGGTTATGGGGCAAACACGGGCCCTAACACAACTGGGGCCTCTTTGGAGCCACGGAGGTTCTGGGAATCTTGGGGTTAACCACAGCGGTGTGGGTCTGGGGGGCGGGCACTGACAATGTGTCCCAATACTACCCCCCTCAACAATAAGGCCTAGGCCCCTCTGGGCCTCTCATCAATTGTGGGCTCGTAGGAGCGGCCCACTGGCAAACGGGGCCGCTCTGGTAAATCAATAGGCTCCCACATGTTGGAGCGGCCCACAATGGTGGGCCCGCTCATGACCTAGGCAGGGTCACTCTGCCCTGCTTAAGCAGCACTCCGGAACACATGGAGCCCCCCCAGCCGGTCTCGACTTACCGGGCTGCTTGCTGCTCTCCGGGGACTCCGCTTCTCATTGGAGCCTCTCCTCCTCTGGAGGGACTCTGTTGGCTGCACTTCTTCTGCGGAGGCGGGGCAGGCACCGACCATGTGCCTCGGGCCCCTCCGCCTCTATTGGCCTATGACCGCAGCACTCGCGGGGCTCTCCTCAGCGCATGGGAGCCCCGCTGCCGGACAGGTTGCTTCCCCAGACACCCGCTCACTTCTCCTTGGACACTGGAGCATGGTGTGGGCTCCCGACGGCTTCTGGCTTCTTGGGTGCATGGCTTCCCTCGGGAAGTCCCGCCGCACGTCAGGCAATGCACCGCATGACTTCTGGTTATACCCAGCAGTGGCGGTGATCTTGGGCGAGACACAGGGCTCCCGTTTTTGAGCACACAGTCCCTGGCGGAGTGGGCACCTGCTAGGGGTATCAAAGCACGTGGTCCCTGGTGGGGTGGGCACCCGCTAGAGATATATAAAAACAAAGGCAAATATGCTGGGTGGGCACCCGCGCCGAAAATCGGGCAGATTGTGGGGTAGGCACCCGCTCGATCAGGGCACAAAGGCAGGGTGATCCCCACGCCGGGGAGTCCCTCTGGCAGGTGATCGCAGTTCCGTGCTGCAGTTCAAAACAGAAGAGCTGCTCAGGAAAGTATAGCGCTCCCCAGAAGTAAAAATAAAGCGCTTCCAGGTGCTACAGGCAAAGTCCAGTGACAAGTTCTTTAGGAATGCAGGGGGGGAAAGGCTTGGCCCAGGGGCCAGCTCACAGGGCCCTCCAGCAGGGAGGCAGTCCCCAGTGGCGGTCCTCCTGGCCCCCACAGCAGCAGCAGGCCCCCTCAAGTTAGGAGCAAGAGAGAACACTTTACATGGGGTCACAGCCCCTTCTTATACACAAATTCCCTTTGTTTCAAGGGTGCAGGACAGAGGGAAAACCAGATGCAACTGGTTCTGGAGCACTTTGTTGTGCTCAGCCCCTCTCCCTATTCACAGGACAGGCTAGGGACATCAGACATACCACAGACGGTTGAGCCAGCATTGTGGGGGAAAGGCACAGCCCTATTCAGGTCCCAGGTGCAACTCCTCCCATCTACATGCAGATCTCCCTATTCACCACCGGCCAGACCCATCAAGACTCCTGGAGCCAGGCACACCAGCCAGCCCCTGTCACTCACAAGCCAGACAGTCAATTCACTGCACACAGAAATGCCAACTTCTAAAAGTGGCACTTCTACACTAGTCACATTAAATCTGCACACACCGTCGCGCAGCATTTATTCTCACGAGTTCACACGTACCAAACTCGCCCCTGCACCCCTCTCACATCAGGAACTACCATGGACACTCATCTCCCCCATGCATTCCTATGGGAGGGCAGGCCAATCTCACCACACGCACTCAGACTGCGCACGCAGTTTACAGTGGGATACAGGGCTAAAGTGCGCAGAAGCCCAAAACAACTAACATCAGGTCACATTTAAAAAGCAAAACGTTTAGGGGTGAGCCTGCCAAAAGGGCCAAGTCCAACACTAGCGAACACCGTCTTCTATGTTAAGCAAGTGACAAGATTCTCTCTAATAGCTCTGGGGCTACTTACAAAGGTTAGGATCTACTACGCAGAATCTTTCTCCTGTTGAGAATGTTTTCTGCACAACCAAAATGTTGTGTGGAGCATAATGAATACAAGTAAGTTGCACACAGAGTTAATTTTGAATACAAACATTTATAACATCTTCAAAACCTGTACACAGCTATAGTAAATTAGGAGCACAAGTGTTTGGTTGGTAAACACTTACATCCATTAGCTGGACACAAGCTGCACAAAATTATGTAGAAAAGGAAAATGGTAGTTACTTGCCGCTATGTAAACTATAAAACAAACTAACACACTCATTGGATGATGACATCACTGACGTCGTCAGCGTCAGTGAGGTCATATAAGATGTAATTGAACATGTCATGAATGATGTCATACGTGAGGTCAAAACCAATGCATGGCAGGGGCACAAGTTATAGTTAGTACTGCTAACTATAACTGGTGAATTTCTGGCTTTTTTGTGTAAAATGTTAATGTAATCACAAATTCACCTAACTATAACATTGATATAAACTTTGGTTTTTTCTGTGAATTTCTAGTTTTTTTTAATGTAAAGTAATACTTAATTAACATACATAAATTCAACTCCCCACTGTGCATGGCCTTCGGGGGTTGGCTGAAGAATGTCTTTTTTAGTTTAAAACATTACGTTGTTACTGAATATTTCACCTAACTCTAACGTTACTTTAACCCTTGTTTTTTCAGTGAAAATACACACACACATATATATATATATATATGAATAGATAGATAGATAGATAGATAGATAGATAGATAGATAGATAGATAGATAGATAGATAGATAGATAGATAGATAGATAGATAGATAGATAGATAGATATGATGAACTAAAATCATTTAGTTTAAATTACAGATATAGTTTACAGATACGATAATGAAAGTGGAGAGGTAGTTATGAAATGAGTGGTAGCTGAAAAGTCTTCTGAATTTACATGTAATAGGAAGTCAAAATGTTAAAATCTCTTTGATGCTATTCAAAGCCACATTTTTAATATAAAATAAGGCATGATAAATTCTTAAGACTTCAAGTGCCACGAACTCATTTATGACTAAACCCTTACAGTTTCATAATTTAGGAAGCCTTCAAAAGCAGCATAATCAGGCAAAGGATCATGAATTGCACATTATGTGCATCGGCCAAATACTTCACCCGGAAAAATTAAAGCACTGAAGCTCATTGGTGGTGGTCACTTGAATGCTGCAGGCTTAAACTAGGACTGTGTGAAATGTAAATAACACCAGCATTATTCATGAAATTTCAGGAATTTTTCATTAAATGTGTTGTGCAAAATTCCAGAAATTACGCCAATACAGGACCTTGGGTAATTACACCGCTATTCATGACAAAATTATAGTGTGGGAGCTTAGAAACAATGCGAAAGACCAGAACTCAATTGGTCCTTGTTCACAGTGCTTTTCATGCAATTTTTTTGCATGGAATACAAGGGATCTTGTTGCTATTGAATGATGTATATTGTTCAGGTGACACTTGTTAGGCATTATAAAATTTGTTGGTTCTGGTGATAATGGTAACGGATTGTAATATTGTGTGGTTCTCGCTTTTTGGGGGGGGGCAGTTTTATATCGTAAGAACTCAACCCGAAGGTATCAGAGTGCTTTAAATGAGCAACAGTTGTGTTACAGATGGACAGATTTTTTTTGTGTGTTAGGTACGGGAGTTTAAGTGATTAGCCCAGAATCACAGGATGTTGAGCTGTGCCTGTGGAGACACGAACCAGTTTTCCCAGCTCCGAGTTCGACCGCTCAAGCCGTTAGGCCACATCCTCTTCACTTCTGCCATTCATTTGTACAATGCCAATATCGTTGCTCTCGCTCGCTCTCTCTTCTTTTGTATACTTGAAAACTCACAAAAAATGTAAAAAAATTAAATTAAATTAAAAAAATGAAATGTGTGTTCACGTCAAAAATGGATGTAAGGACGTATTTGTACTAAAATACGGAGCCAAATTTCAAATTTGCATTTAGTGTAGTTTTGCATAATTTCACATCATTTTCCCCCAAATTTAGCAAAATTAAATGAAAGACAATTACACGAATTTCATACCCCCCCCCCCCCCCCCCCGCTGAAACCCATTCAAATCAAGGCTTAGACCCATGCAAAGTCGGTTCAGTATTCCATCGTGATATAATCAGCATCATTTTATTATTTACCTTCCATACACTACACCTTGCATTGGTGGTGGCCTTAATGCAACAGCCACCAAAAACCTATTTTTTAAAGCCTTTTGAGAGCTGGTAAAATGTACTAACGTAATATATGTATCTCTGCATAGGGGAATACTGGGGTGTATGCGTGTCCGACAAGTGCCAATTTTAAGTCTGTCTGCAGACAGCTTTATCTGTTGGCTGAACTCATGCCATTGGCAAGCACCAAAAACATATACAGACAGCATCATTTGAGCCTGCAGAAAGTGTGATTTTGTTGGAGAGAACATGAGGAAAAACTGTGCTCTGATGGTGTTTTCCACATTTTCGTCGCATTTTAACTAAGATTGATTGCGTTGTGGTGAAAGAAACCTTTAACCTCCAGCTACAGTGAGGAGAAGAAAAAGTAACAGTTTTGGGAAAAAACGTCTCCTTAAACCACAGTTAATCTGCACATTTTTTCATTTCACACTAATTTATGGCTTTAGGAAGTGCTTCACTTTTCTTGTGGGAGCATAATTGTTTACTGTCTGCTCTGCGGTGGTAGTTGCTAGATGAAATGACCTAACAGAAGTGGAGATCGGAACAAGCAGAATGGATTGCTGGGTTTCAAACTAATAACTATCAAAGTTGTTGTGTTTCAGAGGTAAGCTTTCAACACATTGAGCTAGTGTGCTGGCATTCAAAGCATGTTGCTAACTGAGCAATTGCTCTAATGACTGAGGTCAGCTTAGAAAAAAGAACATTTCGACAAGGCAAGACATTTGGAGGCCCCTAAACTGGAATCATGCAACCAGGTCTGGAACGTAGGGGGATCACAGCGGATCCCGGTTCCAGCAGATATTTCGGGCCCGAATCTGGGGGCATATTATCAAGCTGAAGTATCGCCGCTTTCTCTTCACAACTCGCCGAGAAAGCGGCGATACTTCCAGCGCCATATTAACAAGGGCTTTGCAACGCCTGCCTCAAGCCCACTTTGCATGACAGCGAGAAACATTGCTAATGACATGCAAAGTGGGCGTTCCCACGTCCAACCACATGTAAAATGTGGTTGGATTGGGAACACCCTATCACCAAGGCAGGCGTTGGGAGGAAAAGACCTGCGATAAACTCGTTTATGGCAGGTCTCCCAACGCCTGCTCTGACCAGGCGTTAGGCATTGATAACATGGGGGTGTGGATCATAAAGCTGAATCCACCCCCCATATTATCAAGGCACACTTTAGCGTGTGAAAACAACGCTTGTTTTCACGTGCTAATGTTCACCATCGCCGGCTATCGCAGGATTTACTATCGCCTACGTGTTGCGTGTTGATAATAACGCGCTAACACAGCGAAAAAATCCGGCGGTAGCCGGCGATAGTGAAATGTGCGATGTGCGTTTTGTAACGCACATCTTGTTAATATGCCCCCTGGTATCTTGCCTACCCAAAGGAAATTTGCTAATTTTCCGACACCGGACACAGTTCAGCAGCACCCGCACATTGTCTACATTCCATTTGTTGCAGCAATCTGCAGGGCTCTTTCCTTCTCTTCCAGGCCGGCACAAACAAAGGCCTGATTTAAAGGACCATCATCGCTTCTTGTGTTCAAGTATCTTCTTTAGCCTTACACCTAGATGCCAATGCAATAAAAGGAAATAAAGGCACACAACTTAGCACTTCACAAGTTCTTTATAGAAACTATGACTTTGAGGAATGTCTTTTGACTCAACCCCCCCATGTAAATGATGTCCATGCAGTGTAAGAATGCAAGCTCTATTTGTGTGTATGAGTAATTACATTAATATGGATTTAAATGGCACCTACCTATTTAGTCCTTTTATATCACTACTCATCCCAGTGTGGGGTATCAGAGCACATTACATCACATGCACAGATGCTAAAAGTCATATAAGTGTGTGAATAAAAGTACATAAAATATTACTTAAGAAGGTTATAAGGTGTAGGAATAGCATATACATTAAATACTTGTAGACATTAGGGGCCATATTTACATGCCCCTATCGCCACCGGAGCATTACTTTTTTTTAACTATCGGGTGGCGTTGCGCCGGTTCCCATATTTACAAAGTGGAGCTAAGCCACTTAATGTGGCTTAATGCCACCTTGTAATTATGCCCCTTTCCGCCACAGTCCTCTGTGGCAAATGGGTCGTGCAATGGGTGTTGCTGTGGGCACTCCACCGCCAGGCCCGGACTGGCCGTTGCGGGCACCGGGCAATCCCCCAGTCGGCCGCATGGGTGCGGGCCGGTTTTGGGCGCCAGGGGGCCGATTTTGTTACAGGGCCGTTTTTTGCAGCATAGCTGCAAAAACGGCCCTGTAACAAAATCGGCCGAAAACCGGCCCTCGCAAAGAGTGCGGTCGCACCCCCAGGAGAGAGGGGGGGCCGGCTGAGCACTTTGCCAGGGCCGATTTCGGTCCCCAGTCCGGCCCTGTCCACCGCAACACCCATTGCTTTTTGGCGGTGCTCCAGATTCACAAGACTGAGGCAGCGCCAAAAACCAGGCCATTCTAACACCTGGCGTTATAATGGCGATACGAGGAGAGATTATTAGTTTCTCCTTGTTTTTTGCTCTTTTCATGTGTGCTGCAGAAGAGCAAATCACCATTAATGTTTGTTTATGTTTGTTTATGTGCAGCAAAGTGTCCCTTTCTGCACATAAACAATCACCCCTGCAGTGCAGGCACGCTTGCAGCATGGCCACAGGGTGCCTGTGCTGGCGTTAGGCAGCTTTTTTTGTGCCAATGCTAGGGGAAACACAGGGATGCGCCATGTTCTTGTGAATACGGCGCATACCTGCGATTTAGAAATGTTGGAGTGCAATGCTGCTGAATTTGGCACAGCTCCTCGGCCCGATGTTTTTTTATAAATATGCCCCAAGATGTTAAGAGTGAGCGGTCAGGAGAAAAACAATGCCGGAATGTAAAACGCAAATGCAGTGATAAGGGTTGTCTGTACTAAAATACTTTATCCATTCCCAATCTTTGAAGAACAAAACATTTAGAAAAAAGCAAGAATCTAAAAATGACAAAGAGTTTGCATGCAGCTCCTTGATGCTGGTAAATAGATCAATGTCCTTATTAGAATGACTGCAACTTATGAACTGTAAGTAATACAATTATTTCAGTGTCTAAAGCAGTAGCTCAATTACCTATCTACATAAAATACAAATCTGTGATCTGCATGTTGCATGATGTTCTTTGCAGCATGCACATTGACTGCCTATGCTACATCAGAAGTCAAAACTGTGATTGGGCAAACCACTCAACTGTCCCACAACTGTATAAACCGCCAGAATAATCGTACTGTTTAACAAGGGATTAGCAGCTAGATTCATCATAGTCCCGTTTTGCGAGTCCTTAATATCGATTATTAAGGAATCGCTATCAAGGACTTGCAAAACGGGATTCATGTAGGAATGGCACATAAAATTGCTATTCCTACATCATCCTTATTTGCGATTAGCAAATTGCTAATCGCAAATAAGGAATAACTTCCCATTCATTCCTATGGGCCTACAGGCCCATAGGAATGAATGGGGAGTTATTCCTTATTTGCGATTAGCAATTTACTAATCGCAAATAAGGATGCGATTTCAAGGGTGCCAGGGGTGTCCAAAGGACACCCTGTAGCACCCCTGAAATGCAAATTTACACACGTGTTGCGCACACACATGCCCAAAGGACATGTGTGTGTGTAACATGCAACTGAGAAAAATGCACTAAAGTGCTTTTTTCTATTTTTTCGCTATTTACCACGAAGTCAGACTTTGTGGTAAATAGCAGCCAAAAATTGCGAATTCGCAATTTAAAATTGGTTAATGAATTGCATTTAAGGAATCTCAAATAGAGATTCCTTAAATGCAATTCCTCGGAAATATGCGATTTCGCAATTAGCGATTTTTGCATTTGGGATGATGAATGCCAAATGCAAAAATTGCGCTCGCAAAGGGCCATATTCTGAGAATCTGGCCCTTTGCGAGCCGATTTTTCGTTCATGAATCTAGCTGTTAGTTTCCGCTGCATCATGCAGTGCGTCGCAAGGGGAATGCAATCCCTAAGTCAGATTTATTAAGCAACTCAAGGCCACCTTGCGTGATCATGCATTGCATGGTAAATCTGGAGTAAAGCAAGGCAGCACAAGTCGCTACATTGTGTTACTCTGCCCTCGAAAGTCATTCCATAGGTGGAGCATGGGTGTTCCCACACATTCTACCCATCGATTGTGGCGCATTCCAAGATTGACCAAGACTAGTAAACCGGGGAAGGCGCCAAAATTCTACACCTTCCCTGGGAGTTGCAACAAGGAGAAATATCTTTACTTCTCCTCGTTGTTTCCTCTTTCTAAGTGTTCTGCATTCTACAGCACACTTAGAAAGAGGTAAATGCCTCTGAGGATTGTTTTTGTGCAGGAAGGAGTTCCTTCCTGCAAAAAAACTTTCCTGCCTGCGACTCAGGCACCCTTTCACCCTGAGGCGAAGGTGCCTGCGATGGCGCTAGGAAGCAAATTGTGCACCAGCACAGGCAGAGAGCAAGAATTTACCATATATTGATAAATAGGGGGCATTCCTACCCTCTCCTTTTCATGCTGTGCAGCAAGTTGTCTTGCTGCATTGCGTTGCTTGAAAGTTTGATAAATCCGGCCCTTGGTGTCAATTTTGCCATGTTGCTGCATCTCATGACGAGCAGCACAGTTTCCTCATAGAACATTGATTTTCTCCTAGCATGGAAAAAAATGCATACTTACCCACATAAGTGAGATAAACCAGATGAAGAAACCTACACCGGCACGCTTTTGGCACATACACCACCAATGACAGTGTATATCTGCTGATTGCACCAAGGTAGAGTACATAAAGTGATGCTGAAATAAAAAAAACAGTTAAACATAAATGCATTGGTCAAAATAGGAAACACTCTATGAGCTGATAATGTGAGGTGAAGATAAAGTAGACTATATCATCTTTAAATGCGGGTAAAGAGTAGAGGCCATTAGGATAATTCCCCTTAAGCCATTAGCTAATTTGCCTCAGCCTCCTTCTTCCACTGCTTGAAGATTGGGCAATCATATTTTGGATCAGACAGAAAAGTTATTTTCACCATATATTATTGGCATTTATGTTTATTAATCTGCCAACCTAAAAAGTGCTTCCTACAGCAATGCATAGATGAAGTGAAGCTTTCATACATTATACAGAAGGTGCATTTGGGCTCCTAAAAAGTGTTTCACACTCCTTTTGAAACTGCACCATTGGTGAGTCTCCCTATAATGTGATATTGTATCTGTGTTTTTACCCCTAAATATGATTTAAACCATAATGTGATTTTGCTTTTCAATGTGAAAAAAATTGATTCAACATTTGGTGCTGCTGCACATTCTCTTCTGGTGATTTTGCATCTAAAACTGATTTCACACCTACAATAAATGTTACACCTAACTATGAAATATGTTTCTAAATGTTTTTCACACTCCTGTCAATGTTGCATCAAGGTTATTTTGCAATTCAAAGTTGTCAACCAAGTGCTATGTTATACTGATGGGCACCTTAGTCCCCAGTGTGCCATATTACTAACAGATTTTCTCTCAGTACGTGGTGATTGTTCACCTAAATGTGATTTCAGTCTCCTACCGACTTTGCTCCAAGGGTGATTTTGTACTTAAATGTGTTGGCACTTCTTTTTTTTTGTGAAAACTTTTTATTGATTTTAAAACAAGAAAACAAAAGAACAATACAAAACAAGGCAGTACATTAAAACGTGTCATCACGTGGTCCGTGGGGGGGGTACATAAAGGGATCAAGCAGTAGCGCAATCAATAATTGGGGGGGGAGAGGGGGGGGGGGAAAGGAGACCAAAATACATACAAAACAACTATGTTCCTGCGGAGGAAACGTCAGGTTGGGAGGAAGACAAATCAGCATCAAATTCCGACATTGGGGGAGTACATATATCTCCACGGTATGCGTTCCATTGGGTCCACACTTTCCCCCACTTGCCTGGTTTGCCACGGGAAACATACACAGTTTTTTCTCGAAACATGCACCAATCCATGTTTTGTGTCCATCCCAGAAGTGTCGGAGGCTTCTGAGCGCCCCACAATTGGGCAATATCACGCTTGGCTACCATGTTTCCCAAGGTCGCCCAGCGGAGCTGCGCTCGTTTGTAGTCATTCGGCTCCCAGACATTCAACAAGCATCTTCGCGCTTCAGGCATTAATCGCACTCCCGTGACCTCACTCATTACTTCATGCACGCGGTTCCAATAACGTATCACAGCAGGGCATTCCCAGATAATATGAAGGAACGTAGCCACCATACCGCATCCACGCCTGCACAATCCATCCATCGAAAATCCCATACGAACCAGACGTGGGCCAGTCACATACACCCTATGCAGAATTTTCAGTTGGACGAACCAAAGACGTGCCGGGATAGCTACTTCCTTCGGGGAAGAAATAGCGGACTGCCAGTCCTCATCATCGAGTTCCAGACCATCTCCAGTCCACAACCCTCGAAGACTATCTAGTAGATCAGTCCTGGTATTGATCAATTTTTTATAAATTAGCGAGATCGTGCTATCAGGAACGTGACCATCCAGAATCCGATCCTCGAGCGGGGA
The DNA here is from genome assembly GCF_964261635.1 of Lissotriton helveticus. Lineage (NCBI taxonomy): Eukaryota > Metazoa > Chordata > Amphibia > Caudata > Salamandridae > Lissotriton > Lissotriton helveticus. The sequence goes on along the minus strand of NC_136059.1, from coordinate 1,139,656,778 downwards.
TGCCTCCGGCACGTCCGAGCCTAGTGGAAAAACAGACAAGACCGCATGCCGGACTTGCGCATATCTGAAGAATTCCTTATCATTCAGCCCATACTCAACTTTCAATTCCTCAAACGTCTTGACCCTGCCCTTGATCCATACGTCATCTACCCTACTGATCCCGATCATGTCCCACCGATCAAATCCCTTCGATTGCCAAAGGGAGCCCAGTTTATCCGAAGCATATAGTGGGGTAGCCCGGGTCGGCCTATCGGCCCATCCCGTGGCCGCCGTAGCTCTGCGCCACACCTGCACTGCTGTTTTGGTGGGGCCCGTAAGAGTGTCACCAGTTGATTTCGCATATAGAGCCCTATTGTAGTCCCCACCAGGTAGCAACCATCTGTCCATCGCAAAAGTCGGGTTTAGTGGGGGAGTGTAGGTGCCATGGTTGATGGCCCCCAATTGAGAGGCCCAGTAATAGCGACGAATGTCCGGGAGAGCGATGCCGCCATCGTACCAAGGGAGTGTAAGCTTCGAGAGGGCGATGCGAGGACGGCCCCCCTATAACAATTGCCGCTGTAGACTCTCAATCTCACGAAAATATTCCGCTGGCACTACATCAAGCGTGTTTTGAAGCGCATAAAGGAACCGGGGGAGCGACATCATCTTAAACAACGCAGCTCGTCCCAAGGGAGAAAGGGGGAGCTTGCTCCAAGTCCCGACAGCCGCCCGAAGGCGTCTGAGAGGGGGCAGCAAATTGCGCTCATACCGAAGTGTGGGGTCCAAGGTGACAAAGATTCCCAGATATTTGAAACCATCTAGTACCACCGGAATAGGACAATCACGGGGCAGGAGGGGAGTATCACCGGAGAGAACTTAAACGCAAGATTTAGACCAATTTATAACTAAGCCGGAATTTTTACGGAAAGAAGTCAAAACGTCAAAAAGGACGATTAACGACTGTCGGGGCGATGTGAGGTACAAAAGGATGTCATCTGCATACAGAGATACACGGTCTTCAAAGTCCGGAGACCATCGAATACCCTTCATGGATGGTTCCCATCGCAGCCAAGCCGCCAGTGGCTCTAAAGCAAGGGCAAACAAGAGTGGGGACAGAGGACAGCCCTGGCGCGTACCTCTACCGAGAACAAAGGAGGCCGAGACACGTCCATTCACCACTACCTGGGCTAAGGGATCAGCATAAAGCAATCGAACCCAACGGATAAAGGTGGGCCCAAACCCGAATTTGGAGAGGACCGCCCAAATATAGGGCCATTCAATCGTGTCAAACGCCATGGTGGCGTCCAAAGACGCCAAGATGGCCGACTCTCTCAATGTCCCGGCTCGCGCGAGGACTCCATGCAAGCGCCGAAGATTAAGTGCCGTATTGCGATGTGGTATAAATCCGGACAGGTCCGGATGAACCAGATCGCCTATAACAGCCACCAGACGATTAGCAAGAACTTTGGCCAGGATCTTGGGTTCAGCATTCATTAGGGAAATGGGCCTGTACGATTCGCAGCGGTCACGTGGCTTACCCTCTTTATGTATAACCACTATGGAAGCCAATCTCTGGTCAGGAGGAAGAAACCCTTCCGCCAGTGATTCCAGAAACATAGATCGCATATACGGTGCCAGTACATCCGGACAAAGCTTGTAGAGTTTTATAGGGAGCCCATTAGGGCCCGAGGCCTTCCTGGAGCGAATCGAACAGATAGCGGTCGCAACTTAATCCGCCGTAGGCGGAGCCTCCAGCAGGTCCCGCTCAGATTCAGACAAACATGGTAGCGAGATATCGCATAAAAGCATGTGGGAGTCCTGCTCCGGTCTATCGGACACAGGGGAGTACACTACCCGAAAATAATCGGCGAACCTCTCAACAATCCCAGCAGGGTCCGTGATACTTTCACCATTCGCGTCAACTATAACAGGAACCACTCGACTCGCGCATTCTCTCCTATCCAACCAAGCAAGCAACTTCCCAGCCTTATCTCCCACATCATAGAGACGTCCCTGCTGTTCACGACTCATCTCCTTCGCTGCATCAGTCACCAGAGCTCTGTACTCATGTTGTTTTAGGTCCAACAGATGAAGCCTCTCAGGGGAGACTCCAGCATCAAACTCTCCCTCAAGAACGGTAATTTCAGTCTCAAGACGAACAACCTCCTCTCGTCTACATCTCTTAACATTGCCAATCGACGAGAGGGCCCGCCCCCGAATTACAGTTTTGTACGCCTCCCACAAGGAGACAGAAGAGGATACTGACCCCACATTTTCAGCAAAGTAGTGATCAATTGTCTTAAGTAGTTCCGCTCTAATCTTAGGATCATGGAGGTACCATGGGTTGATCGGGGCCACTCGACCCTCCGATCCCCCATGTGCGTGCACAACCAACCACAGTGGGGAATGATCCGAAATACCCCCGGCAAGATGGTTCACCTCCCCTATACGGGAAGTCTGGGAGGAGGGCATCAAAACATAATCCAATCTCGAAAGGCTGCCGTGCGCCCCAGAGTGGAAGGTATACTGTTGTTGCCCAGGATGATGTCATCGCCAACAATCGGTCAGCCCCAGCGCCTCCATGAAGTCCCCAAGCCAGGATTGGAACTTAGCGAGAACTCGGGGAGGGTAACGATCACACATCCCAGATACTACTGAATTAAAGTCTCCCCCGACCACAAGCAAACCCTCGGGGACTCCCAGAATCACTCTTCCCAAATCCGCATAGGTCGTAGTTTGAAGACCTGGGGGTATGTAAACAGAAAATAGTGTAACAACCCTACCCTCCCAACGCCCCACAATGGCGGCGTACCGCCCTCTATCATCAAGTATAATGTCGTCAACAGCGAGGGGGAGGGAGGTCCGTATTAGAATGCCCACCCCTCTGTAGCCAGAAGTGAAACCTGAGTGTGCAATGAGACGATAGCCACGCCTATTCATGGCGTGGCACGTATTACCCAGCAAGTGCGTCTCCTGAAGCAAAACCACATCAGGGGACAAGCGTCTCAGTAACTGCAAGACCACTCCCCGTTTAATTCTGTCTCCCAGACCATTGACGTTCCAACACAGTATCCGTAGTCCCCTACCCCCCATCCCAGAGTCCACCCCAAGTCTCCCCCCACGCCAGCCGCGACACCACAACACAGAAGATCATCAGCATTATGCCTTGAAAAAAACAAAGAAACACATCCCTGAACTTCCCAACCCCCCAAAACAACATCATACCCCCCACCCCGCACCCCTGCGTTAGACTCAAAAGCCACCCCAACTCGCAGCGTGCCTGTCGCCCTAACATACAACTAATCTACGAAAAGAACCCCAGAGGAGGAAGTCTCACCCACACCCTCACCCACACCCCAGTAAGACAATGGAGCAGCAATCATTATCAGTATAGCATCGAACCATGCCGAAAGTCAAAACGTTGGTCCGGGAGCCGATGTCGCTCCCTATTCCTGCTCCGTCGGGCCGCCCTCCGCTCCACCGGAAGGTTCCGATTGTTCAAACCGCCCTCGTCCCGTAGGCAGCGAGTCCAACCAGTCATTAGCCGCTTCAGGATGGTCAAAGAAAAATGTTCTATCATTGTGGACGATACGCAATCGAGCCGGGAAAAGCATGGCATATTTCATGTCCCTGTCTCTCAGTCTCTTCTTCACTCCTTGAAATCCTAGCCGCTGCTTCTGGACTTGTTGGGTGAAGTCCGGATAAAAGCTGACTGCTGCGTTCTCATATTCCGTGGGGCCTGATGTGCGGGAAGCCTGCAGTATCACATCCCTGTCGCGAAAGTTGAAAATCCGCGCAATGATGGGGCGCGGAGAGGCACCCAGCTTGGGCGGGCCACCCGGGACACGGTGGGCCCGTTCTACTGCAAAGAACTTGCTCAGGCCCTTTGGCGCTAAATGATTTAGGACAAGGTCCTCCACCAGTAGGTCCACAGCTGACGATTCCGTCTTCTCCGGGACACCGACCAGTCGGACGTTGTTCCGTCGTGCTTGGCCCTCAAAATCGTCCAAGTGACGGGAGAGATAGTCACGGGCGGATCTCAGATTACCGACCTCCGTCTGTAGGTCAGAGACGTCGGCGATGAGACTAGTAGTCTTCAGGTCGAGAGACTTGACCTTTTCGTTGGTTTTTGCAAGATCCGCCCTGATTAAATTGACATCTATGGCAACAGTGTCCAGCTTGTGGGTTAGGGCCTCATACTGTTGTCCCATCGCGGCCTTCATCCCAGCAATGGCGCACATGACGTCTTTCAACGACGGGTCATCACCCAGCAGGGATTCATCCTCAATGCCAGCCGGGGGGTTTAGCCATTCCGCTCGGAGAGCTCTTAGTGAGGGTATATCGGTCCATGACGTTGGATTGGACAGAACCTCCTCGAGCTGCCGGTCTGGTCTTGCGCCTCTCCGCTTCAGGCTTGGTGGCCATCTTAGGTCGTGTGCCCCGGAGGGTAGTCTGAGACCTAGTGAAAATGGCTACACTCGATGTGCCCGCAGAAGCTCAAGGAATAAAGTGAGGACCAGTCACTAGGCAAAGAGCAAGAAAGTCCGGATCTCCAAGCGATGTTGCGAATAAACGAGTGAAGCAAGCAACCAGGCCGACCAAGGCAAGGTCAATGACGTAGGATCATCAAAATCGAAACCGAAAGTAGAAGACCGGGCAAGGGAGGTTAACGCAGGCCGTTGTTATTCGATTACCACCCGGCTGTCAGAGTAGGCAAGCCCGGGGCAGTGTCAAGGAGCAGGCCGCAAATATTCAAAAAGCCATATCTTAGGTTCCCGGAGACCAAAGCGAAATCCGCCAACGGATAAGTGATCAGCAGGTTCACGACCACAGAAGCCCGTCGTCCAAATCAGGAGTAGATGCAGGATAGTCGATGGAGGTGGCGAAGGTCCGGGAGCTCTGAGCTCACGCGACCATCTTGGGTGCGCGCTAAGCTCCTGTGTTGGCACTTCTGAATGTAAATTGTGTTCCTAGAAATGATTCTGTACCTAAAAGTGTCTCCATACTAATCCTGGGCAGAGTTCGTGGAGTTGCACTACGTGGAACTCCGCAAAGTGGCACAAATACTCTGTCGCACTACGCAGAGCTCCCCAAGCGGCGGAGTTCCATAGAAAAATGTCGTTCTCAGTGATTGCACAGTGCCGGTGTTGTGTATCGATTTAGATTCCATATGAATTTCCCGATTCATGCCCTTATATAGGTACAATTCATATTGCCCTTATAAAGGCATAGAAATCCAGTCCTTATTTAGGCATAGCCCATGCTACCCAAATACAGGCATGGCTACTTACATCGGTTCATTTACGTCACAACGATTTCTTGGAAAACCAGACTCTTAAGCCGTTTGGCACATCCCCTTGCTTGAATATTTATTTCTCCAGGAAACTCATTATTATGCATGAACATCTATTCCTTAGAGGTTCATTCCTGACGTTCGTATGCCGTCTCTTGTGCCAATACTGGCATTCCTAAACACCTTCAATGTATAAATATACCTTCACTTGCTATGGCAAAGCATGGTGTGGTTCGGTGCAGTTCGACTACCTACTTGCATGACGCAGCTCACCACAGCAAGTACCGAAGGAAGCCAACTCCCCAGCTGAGCACTGACCAGAAGCTGTCATCCTCCTGCCGAGAATACAGCTCCAGTGTTTCTGACACCCTTTGGGGGGTGTTGGGAAATCGAGTCCTGGGAAAGAGATACCAACCATTCTCATTCTAAGGTATGGAGGTGATTAGAAACTAGAGAAACCTTTGGCAATTCTTTGCAAAACTAAACCTATGCTAAACCAGCACCTACTTCTTCCCTCATACTAGACCTAGGTATGGTACACTGGGGTAGGCCTCCCGGAAGCACCAGGTGAGTATTTTAGCCTGTGTTATTTATGTATGTATTTTTATATATGTCATAGCAACAGACCATGCTATTACAGTATTATTTTATATTACTGTTTACGCTGTAAGCATCATACTTAGCATTCTGTCTTATGATTGTAGCAGTTCATATATCTTACATGAGAAAGAAGACTGTTCAATAAACCTTTTTTATTGAAACGCCCATCTCTCTATTTCTGTGCAACTCTGTAGAAACAAAGCATGCATGATTGACTGAGTGAAATAGTTATCTATTGTTTCCACGACTTTGAAGATATTGTTTCGACTCTAACGGAAACAAAGTTGTCGTGTTTATGCGGTTGTCAGAGACTAATCACTCCATTTTCATTCGAGAAAGTTTCTAGTGACCTCTGAGTTAGCTGGCACACACAATTAAGTTTATTGTACTCGATAGAGACATACTGACCTCAGTCCTATGTCAAATCTATAGTGTATATTATTCCAATGCGCAGATCCTATTAGGGATATAGGAACTACACTACATGGCGCCCAACGTTTGGCAAGGCACTATTTTAATGCTAGATACTAAAGTAACTCAGTCGTGCTTTTCTCAGAGACCCCCTACTCATAATACTCCAATAGACGCCTGGAGTGGGTAAGGGATAATATCCGCCATAGCTGAGTAGGACGAAAAATCCAATGTATTAGCTTTTTGGTTTGTTCCACGTGGAAAGATACAGTGTTCCAAAATATTGTGCACCTTATCTTTGTTCCCTTGAAACTTGCTCTGCTTATTTCATTTCAAAATGGCCGACGAAGATACCACCGCAAACGGTGGAGCCACAGGCGACAACGACGAAGAAGCTCTTAACTTTACAGGTTTCCAAGAAACTGATGTGAATGCTATAATCATTCCTCAAAATTTAAGGGAAGCCATCACTATAAAACTAATAAAACATGGCCTAACATCTAGAGGTGGTAGGGCAGTTTTTGTGATAGAGGCACATGAATATCACCAGACAGAGGTATTCTGTTCATGGATAATCTTCCCTGAAGCAAATCCAATAACACGTATGTTTCACTTCTACAAAGAAGATGATCCACCAGAGGAATATATCCCTTTCAAAGATATTGAAATTCCACTCACATACCAGGAGCATGAGCTCTGGTTTAACGGCGCCCTAAAACATTTAATTCACATTACCAGGCTCAGTCCACTAGGTAGACCAGGAGCAACATGGACTGTTTCAGCCGGCTACACACCACATCTTGACAGTAACAACATGTCAGGCGTAGAGTTACTAGCTCAACTCAATGAGTTAATCAAAATCTACAAACAATTGGTCCAATATGTCATGCGGACTCTTACAGTACAACCTACAATAGTTATTCCACAACAAACCTCTCACCAGGGGAATACACAAAAAATTACACCACAGACTTTACCCGCAGTCATGGGTAAATTACCCACAAAACGTGACCAAATTCCATTCTGGATAGCTCAAAAAAGTACTCAGATCGAAGCAGTATTTCCTAATACTAGCCCTCATAAAAAAACACAGAATTCTAACAATCTGTTTACCAATGAGGATCACAACACATCTGGAGGACTGCACCACTTGAGGTACAGTCTTCGCTGCTATCTACACTAAAACACATGGTGTTCCGTCTATGCTGGTAATACCTGACGTCCTGAACAGATTCAAAACAAATACGGGGCAGAGCCTGCTCTGAATTTAGGTATGAAATTACTGAAATATTTCACCCAGGTCTCAACAATAATATTATCTAATATTAAAGGAGAAGTAGCATCAATGGCAATCCGCCAGAAATTAAGGGAATTTGATGTAACAGAACTAGCCAGAATAATTGAAAAATCCTATGAAGAATTAGGCAGAGACAGTTTGGGTGGGAAACCAGTGAAACTCAACTGTCTGAAAGTCCTGAAAAGGTATTTACTAAAAACACTCCTACATCTCCTAAAAAGAAGTGGGAGAATAGCAAACAAACTTCTAAAGAGAAGCGTTCTCATTCCCTAAGTAGGTCTCCTCAAAAGGAGCCCTCTGAACGGAGGTATAACCTCAGGAATAGGGATAATTTGAGAAAACCTGACAGGTATCAAGATACTGATACACGTTCCTCTTGTACCTTTCAGACTTCGTCACAGAAATCCAAAAGAAGAGGACGGTCAGAAAACAAGGAATAACGTGTGAAGTCCAAAGACAATCAACACGTTCAGAAAAACAAAAAAAACTCAATTCACCAAATAGAAGGTAGCAGGTCTAAAAATCAGACATGCCGAGGATCTTGAGGACACAACTCAAGAACGGAGAATGGGCTCAGACAATGTTGGACAGCGCAGCAGAAGTAACAATAGCTCACCAGAACCTAAAGGGACTTCTGGAGACAGTGGACTTGAATGAAGTTATTGAAGTTAAAACTGCAGATACTAGGGTTAGTTTTCCACATAGGTTATATGAAATAACACTCTGGATGGAGGGAGACATACCAAGAAAAGTGAAAGCACTCTTTTGGGAGCGACTTTCTGAAGGCTATGATATACTTCTAGCTGAACAAGACTGGCCACCAGAATTGGTCAGGGAGTGGCCACATGAAGAAGACATCATTATGCCAGCCTTTTCTAATCATATTCCAATACATTTAAAATATACTTATGCCTGGAAATGGGCAGTCGCCCAAGCCCCAGCATTATACAAAAATCATGTAGGATGGGATGAGGATTCTCCTCACCATAAAATCCAGTTGAAAAATAAACCAACTGTGCAAAGGCAGTACCCAGTTAAGCAAGAAGCTAAAAAACAGATCAGGGAGATCTTAGATCAACTTGAATATCACTGGGTGATTGAAACTTGCACTTCATCAATAAACAATCCTTTGTTTCCTGTCTCCAAACCAGACAATACATATTGTCTAGTATTGGATTACAGACATCTAAACTCTTGTTGCAAAACATTTGCAGTGCAAAATGCACACAGTACAGCATTAATGAATAACATTGTGCGTAAAAAATACAAAACCACATTAGACATATCAAATGGTTTCTTTTGTCAAAACATTGCAACAGAAAGTAGGTATTTGACCGCTTTTTTAATAATGGGGACACAGCGTCACTTCTGTCGTCTCCCTCAAGAATTCAAGAATAGTCCTGGGTTATTCTCAGCAAGGGTAACAGTTACTACAAGCTTATGATGATGAGGCATTGTCATATATTGATGATATATATCTGACAGACGATGACCTGGATAGGCACTTGAACAGGGTGAACACCATTATACTTGGCTTCGCCTCTGCAGGGTATCAATTCAATTTTAAAAAAACGAGAATTGCCCATCTCAACATCCGCTTTCTAGGATATGAACTATCAAGTAAAGGCAAAAGCCTGGCAGCCAGCTATGTAGAAAAGTGTGCGCTGCTCCAACCTCCAAAAATGCTGGAACATTTACAATTTATTCTAGGTTTCCTGAATTTCGGAAGAACTTACATTCTGAACTATGCAGAAAGGATTAAACCTCTCTACGAATTAATCAAACCTGATTTCAAAACCATTCATTGGAAAAAAGAACACACAGAAATTTTACGTTCACTCCAAACAGACATGTTAGCAACCAAACATTTACAAACACGAGTAAACATACGCAATTTAGTGATCCGAATCATTCAGGGTCAATGCGGCTTCACCTACTTAACTTTTAACGAAGGTGAAAAAGTACCAATAGCATACAAATCGCATTTGTACACACAAGCAGAAATAAAATTCACTTCTAGAGAAAAAATTCTGACAACTGTTCAAACCGCTGTAGCAAGAGAAAGAGCTCTAGCACAAGGGAAACACATTGTAGTCGTAACTCCCGTACCTGCCTTAGAGGCAGTGACAAAAGCAAGCATTTCAAATGCTAAAGCTTCACATCTGAGATGGATACAATGGGTTAATCCTCTTACTGCAACTGGTGTTAAATACGTTTTTAATCCTTATTTGAAAACACAAGCATTTCTACAATACGAACAAGAATGTCCTCTGCCTACTGAAATTCTGCCTCTAGACCAGTATGAATGTATAATTTATACTGACGGATCAGCACAACCCGCTACGGGGGGTAAACAAGCTTCTAGTGCTGCATGTGCGATCGTTAAAGGTCGTATGCGCGATGGCAAATTCAGACCTATGGTCACAAAAACGCAATCTCTAGGAGATTGTATAGCTCAGCAAGCTGAACTACAGGCATTTAAAATGGCACTTGAAAATACAGATCGCAAATTCCCCACACTCATAGTGTGCGATTCTTTCTATTGTGTCCAATCTTACAATGAATATTTACAGAATTGGCTTCAAAACGGTTTCAAAGATGCAAAAGGTGGCACAATCAAGCATTAAACACTTTGGGAACAAGTAGTTCAGTTATGAGAAGGACTACAAAACCTTATGTGATACACACGCTGAGTCATCAACATGATGGCGTTAGCGTTGAAGGCAATTCATTGGCTGATGAATCCGCGAAGGGGGCTGTGCAATCGGCTTCCGTAGCTGCAATCACTCGTTCAAAAACGAAAATAGATAGTGAAATAATGCTGGCTGTCAATGCGACAAGCAAGGGCAGTGGTGCAGCGTTACCTAAAAAATTTCCACTCAAATTCTCATACATAATTTATGCGAACAGCGTTCTGTTTGCTCGAATCCCTGGAGTGGGGGATAGGGTAATCCCAAGCATGGAACATAGGACAGCTTTGATTTACGAAGCACATCTGGGAGAGGGTCTGATACATCAGGGGATCTCTAAAACAATTTTAACATTACAAGAGATGTACTGGTGGCCAGGGATGAATACACATATTTACATCTTTGCCATTAACTGCATTAACTGCAATAGAGATCGCAGTACGGAACACCACCAGGTACCTGACTACAGCGTAGTCAGCCCAGTACAGACACCATTGTTAGACAGCATTAGACTATCTACATGCAGGCGTACTTATGGACGAATGCAGTCCTACAAATACTAAATCAAGGTTCCTTTGGATGTGGCCTCAGCGCTCGGCTGACGCTCGAACTGTTATAAAAGATTTGCGAGTCTTTATCGGCACATACACAATTGGCATGCTACATTCTGACCAGGGTTCAGCGTTTAGCTCTCGAGCTTACAAAGAGGCCATGGTCAGTTTGGGCGTTGCATTGCGGTATTCTAGTCCAGTCTATCGTGAGGGAAATTCGGTTGTGGAGAGAAAAAAACAGGACATAAAGCAATCTATAACAGCTAGGGTATTAGGTTTGGGTGACGGGTGGGTCAAACATCTAATAAGTGTCCAACGTAGTCTTAACAACTTGCCAAGAAGTTCTCTAGGGGGTATCACTCTGTATGAGGTCCTTTTAGGGACAAGAATGTTGGTCTCGGACCTTGATTGTCACACATCAGTGGTGGAACAAAAGAAATTTGATATCAAAGATAGTTTGGCTGTTTTACAGGACTTAGATGAACTAAGAACAAAACAAAGCAACATGTTCCTAAAGCCAACCACCACTGAGGAAAAAACAACCGTCCCAGCAAGGCCTGTCTGGATCCCAAAAATTGGTGATCTAGTCAGAGAAAAGATTGCGGACAAGAAGGAATTTGGGCCTTCTAAAGACAACCAGTACCTGTCCTAGCAATCCACGGAACAAGAACAGTGATGCTGCCGCTCCTTGCTGGAAACAAGGAGAACAGGTTTGTGTCTATCGACCTGATCAAACCACACTATGTGGCCGATACTAAGCAGTAGGCTATGTGGACTCCGACCAAGTAGCAGACGCACTCCCCTAGCTACAATCCAAAAGGTTCAAACTGAGAGACTCATCACCATTGAAGAATCTGCAGTGAGAAAAGAAGGAGTAAGCAACTAAGCTATGGAACTCGTTCCTCTTGAGACCCAAATAACAGTTCGTCCTGATACACCTGTCTACAACGAAGTAACAAGTGATCAAGTGGTTCCAGTGATTTCAACAAATCCGGATGCTATCCCAACCATTTACAGAACTGTCTCTGGCTATTTCATAAACTTTGATCCATTTTCTGAGAATCCCAGCGAACTTGAAACAACGCTAGCGAAAAGAACTTTCAAAGAACAAGCAACTGAACTTTTTCATCACCTGGAAAAGACTTATCTGGTTTCAACATGGATTGAACTTTGGATTGTGTTGGGAATATTTTTTCTTCTACTTTGGTTAACTCTAGTAATAACTCTGAGTATGCTGATAAATGGAAGATATGTCAAAATGGACACAGCAAGTAAGAACGTCAACTTACTCCTCAAGCCACACAAATCATCCCATCGTGAACGAAGAGACTTGTCAGCAGTAAACATCACAGCCGTTCCTATACCTGATGGTATAGCCTGGGACAAAAAAGAATATGACATTTTTGGCCTTTGGAGCTGTTGAAGATTCCAAACTTATTCAAGATTTCATTGAGTGAATTTGTTTCATCTAGTACCTTTTCTGATGATTGGGACTTCGAGACTGTTAATAATATGTCAGATTTAGAAATGTCTGCAGTATTCACAAATCATGAATATTTAGAAGGTTCTTCAGACTATGAACAAATGTATTGTTATAACCATTTTGGTCATCATTTTTTGCACAAATCTGCAAGTTCTAGAAATGTATTAATATATAACCAATGGGAACATTGTCCTACGCCACAAAAGGGTAGCTCAAAAACATTTGCTATGAAATTTCCATACTTTTCAGGGTTCAATGTATCCAATGCAGAAACATTTTACTTTAGAAATGTGAACAGAACAGGAAGGAAAAGTATGTTGACCAATACTAAACAGATTTATTCTGCAGCCTTCTTTGCCCAACTAGACTAGGCTTCGACATTTGGAAAGGCAATATTGAAACAAAAAATTTCTGGGGTACGAAAGATTCGCAGGTACAGGGTGTAGAAGCTATGTTTAGAGCCTGTATCATCCCTGAGCAAATTATGTTTTTGAATGACACTGTCCAACAGACATCCTGCCTTGGGTTAGCCAAGATCAAAGACATGAACAATCCGCCCATATCTAGACCTACAACTGAGAGTGATAACACTTCAGAGGGGGAGGTCGACGTACATACTATTTTGCATCACAACAGAACAGATCCAGATTGGAATAAATGGTTGATCTGGCCCACAGACACAAACAACTGTCAAGATAGATTCCTAATCAAAATACAAGGGTTTAAAATCAATAGGCCAGACCCAAGATATGTTCAAAGACAGCATCCTGGAATAGTAACAACATACAGTATAGGGAAGCTCTGCCTTGATTGGCTACAAAGATCTACACTTAAGGATGTAAAGCAACACTTCTCTTTACTTAAAGATGGCGCAGACCTGAGGGAATTCTTGCTAGGACCAAGAAAACCACGTCAAAAACATTTCATATATGCCGGTATATATGCTGCATATAACAAAATATGGAAGATTACGCAAGCAGAGACTGAAGAGCGAATACGAGAAATTGATCGTATTAATTTAGAGAAATCTCTCTCTGTAGTTGACAATGGGTTAACAACTCTGTCATCCAGGATATATTCATTGAACAGCATATTCTCTTCTGCCAAAGACATCATGGAACAGGACTTGGTCATGTTGCAACATGGTCAGTCATAACTACGTTCTATCATGCTACTAGGCTGGATGTTACAAAACCTTCGTTCAGGCTATGTGCCTTGACTTTTAATCAATACTACGTCACTGTTTTCAGAATTCAATCTCACTGATAAACAGATCAAATTGGCACAAAGGGGAGCATACTATACGGTGCTGAGCATTGAAAAACTGGAAAGATTGCCATTTACGGTAGCAGAAAAACCAGCTACTGAATGGATTATACATGGAACAATCACTCTGCCTGTTGCAATTTTCCATTTTCAGTATTGCCTAAAACACATACCAGTAGGCAAATATGAAAGGTTGGGTAAAGAATACATCAAGACATCCTGGGTTTTACCATTCACACCAGATGTTGGAGTGGGGGGCGTGAGGTGTTTCTTAGCAGTTCAAACTGTGAAGATGCACTAAGCGGTTCTCTCCTTTGTCAGGGTATTAATTTAGACGAGGCCTGTGATGGTTCTTCTAACAACTTATCCTGTCACCTGCAAGGTTCACCAGCTGCAGTGATTGATACAATTTTTGGACAACTTTCGAATGGGAGTTACCTCATGTTGAATGATCACAGCTGCTGTGGCATATTTCCAGGTATACCATATCTAGTAAAAGTGTTATCCAGGGTCACTTGCTGTATGCAAGTATTGTTTAAAAAACCAAGACAGTCAGGGAGTCGCCTCTATGGCCTTCACTGAACATCGCTTCTATACGAATTAATACTCTAAGCAGAATGAAAGCCATTATTTTGCAAAAAACAGTGCCACTGACCTCGGCCAAAGAAACCTATGATCTACAAGTCGCACAGACTTCTGCCGAGATACATGCCCTTTGAATACAAACTACCCTATACATTTCTCAGAAACGTTAAGTCATATCTTAAACATGTCTGATACAAGCGGTATTGCATACCTATGTAAAAACTTATTTTACGGACTGTTAGCACCTTTTCAAGCAGTCCTCGGAATATTTCCCAACTTCGTGCACTCTGTGTTTGGCGGACTGCCACTGCTTTTTGGACTTGTTGCAGGGATTCTATTTTTGCTCCTTCTGCTGCGATATGGCAAGCCAAATCACCAACGCCACTCCAAGCACCATAGACCGAGCTCTATTGGAGATGAAGTGTTGTGAGCGCCTCGTTCAAATTCTGGGTTTACCTCGTCTACGAGAATTAAATACCACATGGTTTCTGTCATTCAGACCAATCTGGCAAGATTGCATCTTACCTATTCTACGCTGTCTGCTATGCGGAGAAGAATGCGTGCTAGACATCTGTATAACACACCCATCAGTCATGCCAACAGATGTTGATACTTTGCTGGACCCGGTAGCGGCCCATGCTCCGTGTTGTCCCCAGTGGCTACCAATTCTGATGACGGCATTCATTGAGATCTCACAGATGCAAAATGCTGATGCTGAGGTATGAGAGGAAATAATAGGCACGCAGGTACCATCCAATTCGAACATTGCTGATGCGACCAATGCTGAAGGCGATGCTTCATATCTATGTGTGGTTAATCTTCTAAACGAGGTAATCCAACTTTCACCTACAATGTTAGATGATTTTATGTCAACAGACACAGAAGATTTCATGTTTTCTCTAAGCCCTAACACTGACTTTTGATTTTGGCACACAGTGTTCTGAGAGATTTTGACCTTCATTTTTTACAAAACAAAGAACTTTTTCCTATTATTATTTTTTTCCCCCCAAATTTGTATTTTATGTTTTTTTGGCACAAAGTAATCTGCTTATAGTAGAACTATTCATAGAGAACAAGAATTCTTTCAATAACGTTTAGAAACAATATATGATCTTGTCCACAATCAAACAGTTGTATGTAATCTGACATGAAATGGTTTTGGCCCTTTTTATTCTGTATTTACGAGTCATTTCATAAATGTATATTTTTATGATTCATTCATGTTTGTATTCCAAAATGTCGGAAATATGCTATGAATGAATACTTGCTTTAATGTGTACAGCACCAATGCAATAGTTTGAATACATTATTTACAATGTGTTTGTAACATGCTTTACGCACTTCGTCTGTACATACATTTAACATATGTTATCATGTTTAGAATTTAGTAACGTCATACATACGAAAGTGGAGTGGGTGTTGTGTATCAATTTAGATTCCGTATGAATTTCCCGATTCATGCCCTTATATAGGTACAATTCACATTGCCCTTATATAGGCATAGAAATCCAGTCCTTATTTAGACATAGCCCATGCTACCCAAATACAGGCATGGCTACTTACATCCGTTCATCTACGTCACACCGATTTCTTGGAAAACCAGACTCTTAAGCCATTAGGGACATCCCCTTGCTTGAATATTGATTTCTCCAAGAAGCTCATTATTATGCATGAACATCTATTCCTTAGAGGTTCATTCATGACGTTCATATGCCCGACTCTTACGTCAATACTGGCATTCCTAAACACCTTCAAGGTATAAATATACCTTCACTTGCTATGGCAAAGCACGGTGTGGTTCGGTGCAGTCCGACAACCTACTTGCACGACGCAGCTCGCCACACCAAGTACCGAAGGAAGCCAACTCCCCAGCTGACGCATTGAGCAGAAACTGTCATCCTCCTGCCGAGAATCCAGCTCCAGTGTTTCGGACTCCCCTTGCGGGGGGGGGTTGGGAAATTGAGTCCCGGGAAAGAGATACCAACCTCTCTCATTCTAATGTATGGAGCTGATTAGAACCTAGAGAAACCTTTGGCAATTCTTGGCAAAACTAAACCTATGCTAAACCCTCACCTACTTCTTCCCTCGTACTAAACCTAGGTTAGGTACACTGTGGTAGGCGTATTTTAGAAGCACCATTTGAGTATTTTAGCCTGTGCTATCTATGTATGTATTTTTATATGTCATAGCAACAGACCATACTATTATAGTTTTATTTTATATTACTATTTACTCTGCACGCATTATACTTCGCATTCTGTCTTACAAATGTAGCAGTTCATATCTCTTGCATGAGAAAGAAGACTGTTCAATAAACCCTTTTTATTGAAACGCCTGTCTCTCTATTTCTGTACAACTCTGTTGAAAGGAAGCATGCACGATTGACTGAGTGAAATAGTTATCTATTGTTTCCACGACTCTGAAGATATTTTTCCGACTCTAAGGGAAACAAAGTTGTCATGTTTATGCGGTTGTCAGAGACTAATCCCTTCTTGTTCATTCGAGAAAGTTTCTAGTGACCTCTGAGTTAGCTGGCACACACAATTAAGTTTAATGTGGAGAAGTGTGGCTCAATGGTTAGAGCGGCAGACCCTGATGCAGAGGTCTAGCCCGGGACCAGGGTTCAATTCCCCGCCTCAGCGGGTCTTGGGCTCAAAATTCCACGGACCTGATAATTCTCGCCTCGGTGCCTATTCCAATCATGGAGTCCCACTCTGCAACTCTGGGCAATAGCTTGCTTAATCTCCACAACGGCCCCCACAACGCTAAGGATGCCTGGCCTCCACCTTGGGGGTGCCCAGGAGTGGACACCTCACAGGGAAAGCCAGGATGGGTTCCACAGCGGTATTCGTACAAGCGCCTTGAGACCCTTGCGGGTGAGTAGTGCGCTATACAAGTATCAATTTACATATCAATTTACAATGTACTCGATAGAGACATACTGACCTCAGTCCTATGTCAAATATATAGTGTATATTATTCCAATGCGCAGAACCTATTAAAGATATAGGAACTACACTACACCGGATGCTTGTCCGCACTGTGCAATCATTGCGAACGACACCTTGAACAGCCCAAGTGGTCCCTTCTTTCCTTTTCTGCCATTGGTGAACACAAGCAAGTAAAAAAACTCCGCTCTGCTGCGCGAAGCTGAGTTTTTCGGAACTCTGCGAGCTTCGCGTAAGGCGTAGTGTGGAAAACTCCGTAAGCGGAGCGGAGTTCACTGCCCAGGGTTACTGCATACATCAGTGAAATTTTCAAAAATGCTGATTTTGAATTCAAATATAATTTTGCACCTAGGTGTGTTTTGACACCTAGAAAGGGATTTAGCAAACACATGTGTTTCAGCACCTAAGTGCCATTTTCCCCTAAAACCTTTTCACATTCCAGTTGTAGCAAGGGAGATGTTGTACCTTAATGTGATTTTGCATCTGAATGTGATTTTGCTTCTAATGTGATACCATGGTCGTACTTACTGTTCACTGAACCTAAAAGTGGTTTTGCACATAAATAAGAGGTTACACATAAATGTGAGTTGCGGCCTTCAAAGGTTGTCACTCTCATGCTAATGTTGAACAAAAGATAATTGTGCAATCAACCAAACTAATATTCTACTGATGCACAGATTTAACTCTCATTATGTCATCTTTCTACTGTATTTTGCATCTCATAAATGTGTTTTTCCACCCAAAGGTATCTTAACATTCTTGTCAATGTCGTACCAGTTGTGATTCTGCACCTAAATGGTTTTGTTTTGCACTTAAAAGTGTTTTTACATTCCTGATGACTTTATACCAAGAGACATTTTCCTACTAAACGTGATTTTTTGTTCCTACAAGTGTTTCCTCATTCCTTTCATAGTTGAACCAATGATGTTTGTGCACCTATTTTAAATTTTGCACCTAGCTCTTTTTTCTTCCTAAATGTACTACCACCAAAAGCTTTTATCACCCCTGTTATGGACAAATTAGAGCAAATAGATGGTAGATTAAACACGATTGAAAAATATATTACAAGTCAGAAAGCCCCAATGCATGGGTCGAACCAACAGGAAGTACACTCATTGAGTGCACTTACGACAAGAGTAACTGATTAGGTGGACTCCATGATGAATCCAGTACCCCAAGTTGTAGTACCATCTATCCCTGCTATAGTTGTGGGAGCGGGAGCCAGCCAAGGAGCAAAACAGGGGCCAGTAGGCCCTGTGGGGTGAATAAACCCTCCAGTGCAGGCTTGTTTTCGTGAAACATCGCTGCATCTCCCCCCAGAAGCTAGCCCATATTCGATAATTTTGGCAAATGTCCCGAAAACACAGGATGGTAGAGAGGACCACTGGACCACCCTTAAAAATAAGGTCCTCCACTATTTGAGCGTTAAAACTGTGTTAGGTGAACACTTGTTTAATAACTTTAAAATGATGAGAAGGGTACCATGGGTGGGGAAAACTAAGAAGACTCTAAAGGGTGACTGCGTTATTATAAGCTTTGGTTGTCCAATATTGGTTGATCATATCCTGAAGCAGGCAGGTTCAACTAGGATTAATTCCGTCTATGTTAATGTTCTCCCCCTGGGGTTTTTCTATCCTCCCAAGATTATTAGAGTGAATGGGGAGGGCAGGGACAGTACCCAGTTAGCTACTTCCATTGGGCCAGATGCATTGACTAACAGATATGAGGCTCTAAGTTCATTGAATATTAATGATTGACTTTGTGGCGGGAAAAACTTAGAGCCGGGAATAGCCCGCTCAGTGGACGATCGTAGAGCGCGCTCGCCTACTGAATTAGGCTCACAGGGTCCGGTTCGCCCCTCAGGGATAGATAAAAACACTCTCACCTGTGATAGAGTTCCAACCGTTCCATTTAGTGAAGTAGATATGGTGAGAGATAGGTCTGTGTTGCGATCTGTACCAGAGGGGTCGTTGTTAGAAACGGACGCCCAGACTTTGAGGTTCGCAGAGGAAGATGGTGTCACTAATTTAGTGGCATCAATCCCCGTGAATACTGAAGGCAATGAGTATAAACAATCTAGAGCTATCTTAACTGAGAATAAGATGGCGATTTTGTCATGGAATATTGCGGGGTTGCGATCAAAAAGAGGGGACCCAAATTGGGAAGCCTTTTTCTATTACCATATCACATTATTGCCCTGCAGGAAACTTGGGATCCTGGAGAGTGTTACTATTTGGACGGTTATCAATCGTTTAATAAATTTGCAATACCATCGCCAATGGGGAGATCCAGGGGGGGTCTCTTGCTATTATTTAGTCTTAAACTATTGTATAAAGCCGAGCTAGTAGTGACAAGTTCCCCAAACTTTTTAGCGGTAAGACTGGAGGGTGATAACTTGCCCAAAATCCTGGTGATACATTTTTATAATTCCTTCACCAGGATTGACGAACTGGAGCACTTAAGAGCACTGTCGGTGTTTCTGGATGAATATAATGCAAACAACGATGCATATTATCATCTTTTAGTTCTTGGCGATTTTAATATTCATGTTTGTCACCTAAAGTGTTTGCAGAATGTTGATTTTGAATACGACCCACGGGGGTGTACCCATTTTGAGCACACCAAGAGCGGGATGTATCTTGAGAGTCTTTTATCTGAGTATTATTTGTACTACCACCATCCAGCTTACTTTACACAAAGGGTGGTTTTGCATCTAACAGTGATTTTGGGCCAGATGTATGAAGTATTTTTATGGTCGTAAACAGCTCACCAGGCCGTTTGTGACCGGTAAAATGCATTTTTCCATGTGCAACCCTATTTTGCAAGTCGGTAACCTATTACCGACTCGCAAAATAGGGTTTGTGAGTCGCAATTAGGAAAGGGCCTGCCAAGGGCGTCCCTTCCTAATAGTGAGTCGCAGGGAGATGTACGATTGTTTTGCAACTGGAATACGGACTCAAAGCAATTGCAGTTTACCACCTTACTCTTTGTGATTGGTAGTAAAAATGTTGTTTAGACCAGGTAGTGGTCCCACGGATAGGGGTGGGCAGTTAAATCTGCTCTGTGAGCGTACTTTGTGGAGTTTAGCAAAAAACTCTGATACTGAGGCGTGCAAAGTTTTCCCCCAGCAGCCCACCTCTACAAGATACGAATGCTCACGCAGCCAGTGTTTTTTCCCCATGTGTGGCTCAGCAAGATTCCGTTGGGGTATGGAGAGCACCCACGAAGAAGGGAGATGAACTTCCTCAGCCTTTAAAATCCAAGTGAAGACCATACTGGATGGCTATGCCAACAGAACAAGAGCACACACCGAAGTTGCGCTGAGCCAGAAACACACATGCCTAAGCCGGAAGTAGCAGATAGGGCCCTTAAATACAATGGGCCCATTCAGAGAAAACTAGAACGCTAACTCAAACAACCTGTTTGCAGGTAACCACACTAATAAGTACACCCAGCCTCCCTGCAGAGTACTGTTATTGATGTGCCTCATGTCCCTATAATGTCTCTGCCATAGAGTTCTAATGAAAAACAGGACTGCTGACCTCTCTCAATCTGTGTCTCTGTCGGGTGAGGCTGCTGGAAGAGAGAGAGATTTTTTTTAATAGCCAGTGTAGCCACTAGTTTTTAAGAAGCACCAGGTGGAAGTGAAAACATACATCATGGGGCTACCGGAAATGGAGTTGGAAGCAGTGCACTTCCTGTACTGTGCAGAGTGGGAGGAACAACAGAACTAGCCCTGAGCTCTCAGGTGCCACCGAAGGAAGCAGACTGGCCTGAGATCACAAGAGCCTTTGAGGGTTTCAGTCACCATGCCTGGGAGCAACGTAGAAGACTGGAAGGTAGGTAGCATCAGCAAGACCAACCACTCCCAGGCAAGTTCATAAATTCATGCAACTCCTTTATCTATATAATTCCAGGATGCCATGTATCTTTGATGGCAGTGTTGGTTAAATATTTCATGCTTCAGAGTTACAATGCATTGTTTGGAGGTATTCTGTCTTCGTAAGCAAAAGATGCGAATGGAGAGACTGATATGAAAGGCGGAGCGGAACTTTGCGGAATTTCACTGAGTTTATATGCAACTCCGTGGAATTCCATGTCGTGCAACTCTGTGAACTTTGCCCACCCCTACCCATGGACCACTGCTTACCCGTAAGAAATTAAACAGAAATGTTTCATTTTTCTTTGTGAAACGCATCCCATTTTCCTTTAAAGAAAACAGGCTGCATTTTTTAAAAGGTTGTTTTATTTAAAAGCAAACACAGACGTGGTAGTCTGCGTCCCCAGCAGGCCACCATCCCTGTGTTATTGCCCATTCCCAATGGGTCACATTTTGCGACCTGCCTCCTGAATATTGAAGAGGCAGGTCAATTGTGACCCCATTGGGAATCTCCAATGTGTCTGAGATACATTAGTACATTTCATTTTGCGAGTCTTTAATTGCGAGTCACAAAAAACGCAATTAGAGACTCGCAAAATGAAATGGTCTTACATTTGGTCCCAAGCACCTAGAATAGAGTTTTGCACCTAAATGTGATTATGCGCATAAATGTGATCAGGGCTTTTAAAAAATTACTAAATATTACTAACCACCCTTGTGGTGCACCAACTGTGATTTTTTACCTCTATGTGCTGTCAACCAAATGTAAGGCCTTACCAATGCACTCCTTTTGCATCTAATGCAACATCTTATTACTGTATTTTCTCTCTGTACTGAGCGATACCTGACTGTTACCGCTTTCTCATACTGATTCATCTTCTCAAGATAAAATACCGACATGCTTTTCTATTGTATTATTTTGGCCGCTAAGCCTAAGCAAAAAGCTTTATATCACTCAAGAACGGCTGTAACAAGATCTGAGAAATTCTATTTCCCCTGACACATCCAAATCTACACCCAGATACCACAATCACCAAGCCCTGATGACCTACCTGGAAATCTTAATCAGTAACAAATGTCATAGTGCCAGGCGGAGTTCCATTAAAGTTTACATACTCTTTATTTACTGAGAGTACTTCCTTCTTAACCGACACACTATGCTTTTTCTACTTAGAACACAAAAATCCCTTATGGGAAAATACTCAGGTTACAATAAGCGCGGGGATGCCTAAGGGTAGCTTTGTTAAATATTATGCTAAATTATAATAATAATAATAATAACCACACTTATGAGTTAAACACCAATCTATACAAAAATAGGAATGTTCTGAACCAACCAATGGATTTCAACCACCATAACGTCCCCATATTGTGTAATGCTATTACAATCCAAACTCCTTCTACCATGGATAGGGACATTAAAACAGATACCACCAAATCTACATCAACCATCCTTCAATTCCCTGCCCAATATTAGACATAGACAACAGGGAATGATACCAGGCAGTGTAATGTCAGAATAAATCAAGGTATTCAGGATTATAACCTGCAGCAACGCTTCTCCAACAGTGACCTAAAAAATGTAAAGGACTAAAACCAGAGCCCTTCTGCTAGTCACCACTACCCTCAGATAATGCCTCTTTCAATCAAGGAACCTCCCAGTCCCTACATGCTGCCCTGCATAATTACTCATATTGCTCATACAGACAGTGGCTGCAGACGGCAGGGGATAAGTCAGGTAGGCTATTGTCCTGGCTGATAGAAAAATGAACAGCCCAGGAAAATATTCTACTGAATGTGGATGTTCCATCCCGGATCGGTTACACTCAGTTGTCTTTTAACAAGGATTTTCATGTCTACCTTAAACAGTTGTACTCACAGTAATGGCCCCAAATATTCAGTTAATCCAAGAATTCCTGGCAAGCATTGAGGTTCGTAGGTACACAGAGGATCAAAAACTAGACTTGGAAGCGCCCTTCCAGAAACAAGAACAGATAGCTGCTCTCAACAGCTGGTGGTGTACCAAGCCAATGTAGCCTGATGTTCCCTAAGAGTTGACCCCAATATTTCAAAATGTGGAGTGGGACCCCTGTATGTCAATAATCACCTAAATTGTGCCTAGGTGAGCATTTTGTAATGGACTCTCCCTTTCATGAACTGGGTGCCCCCTTACAATATTTCAGTGCCAGAATTTTGCCACTGAATACATCCATATACTACGGGTGAACCAAATGTCAAAAATGACCTCCAGAAAGTCATGTCCAGCATTTTGCATTCCCCCACTGTCCGATATGCCATGGTTGTCCTTCCTTATGCCAAGGATTATTTTCAGGACGTCAACTGGGGCATTTTGTCATGGATACCCCATATGCCAAGAATTATCTCCAATATGTCAGTTCCAGAATTTTGCCGTGGGCATCGGAATGCCAAGAATTAACCTCAATGTGCCAGATTCAGCATTTCGCCACCATTACCCATTATGCCGTGAATTTCCTTCAGTATGCTAGCATCAACAGTTTACTATGGGTACCTCATCTGCAAAGAATAACCTCCAATATATCAGCTCCAGCATTTTGCTGTGGGTACCGTATGCACCCAGAAGAACTTTCTCCAGTTTCCAGGTCCAGTTTTTTGTAGTGGGTATTACATAATCCAAGAATTACTTTCAATATACAAATGCCAGCATTATGCTATGGGTGTCTCCTTTGCCAAGAATAACATCCAGTATGACAATACTAGCATTTAAAATGTATACCCTATATTTCAAGAATTACCTCCAATATTCCAGCTCCAGCAATTTGCCATAGGTACCCCATATGCAAAGAATTATGTCCAGTAGGCGACTTTAAGCATTTGCTATGAATGTCGCATCTGCCAAGTGTAGCAAAAGGGTTCTGTCCATTTAATCCTCCTGCATTTTTCAATTGTGACAACCAGGTGTTTGCACTTTTACTGCGAGTCTCACTCACATTAAATTCTGTGGAAATCGACTTAGTCCGAACTGCAAGTGTCTATCTTGTAACAGAAGGCTACAGCTGTACAGCTAGGGTAATAGGCACTGTTGTGGTTACACGTGAACATGCAAGCACATGGAATTGCACACATGTGCGGGTTGCATATGCAAGACTACCTTGTGGGCAGCCTAGTATCTGCACACAGGTAGCCTGTAACTGGAAGGACGCTTCAAGGGCTGGTGCTGATCTGGGGTAGGTAATATAATGTGAATGTATCCATGAACATCCCACAGAGGCTGGCACTGGAGGTAATCCAAGGTGTCTTGGACAGGAGACCACATCCGCTACAGGTTCTGACCGAATTTGTAATAGACCAACTTGAGCTTGCCATGAAGAGGATTTTTTTCTATTTCCTAAGAGATTATTATCTCTGGACTAAAGGAGTTGCAATGGGGCGGGCTTTGCACCAGACTTAATGATCATTTATATGGATCATTATGAGGACTATTGACTTTTTAGACATTACTATTAAAGATGACAAAGGTAATTTGCACACAACACTTTTTAGGAACAGCAACGAGAGAAATACCCTTTTGCGATATTCCATTCACCATCCTAGAAATTTGAGAGACAATTTACCCTATCCACAATTTCTTTATCCCCAGAGGAATTGCTCATTTAAACTAGCCTTCTTTCAGGAATCTGATGATTTTATTGGGTGTCTGGCAACAAGGGGCTACCCTGAGAGTTTACTGATGAAAGCCAATAAAATGGCTTGGTTTTGCCTTAGGGAGGTCCTTCTTGAACCCAAACAACATGAGGACGGTACGCAGAACAGAATGATCTGTGTAACCACTTTCTCACATGCAGTAATGAGATACGGAAGATTATAAATCGACACTGAGCCATGGTCACGGATGAGGTCGGAGTTGATGAGCTACCAATGCACACCTTTAAGAGAGGCAAAACCATAAAAGATCATGTGGTGAGTTCCTATCTAGGGGGGCCACCGAAACCTTCCATACTCACACTGTTGAATCTACCACAGGTTATTATAGAACATAATAAGTGTGGCAAGTGCAAAGCACGTGGGATGACCTAAGAACCAAGGTTTTCAGTCATAATGACCACATCTATATATAAGAGAACACACATTGTAATAGTGTAGATATTATTCACGTGATCAGATGTCCTTGTGGTTTTTTTTATGTTGGCCAAATCCATTAGAAGGTAAAAACGTGCATCCTGCAGCACTGCAGCAGGATTAGATGCAGGGTGCAATGGGTATCTCTTGTCGATCATTTTAGCACCCCCAATCATCCAGCGAACAGTTTAAGATGGATAGTAATTGAGAAAGTCAACACTAACCCGAGAGGTGGCAATTTTGCCAACTTCCTAAACTTGTGCAAATGCAAGTGGATTCACCATTTGGATACAGTGGCCCGAGGTCTCAAGGAATATGAGGAGATTTTAAGGCAGGTAGCCACCCTGAGTAATGTGAACACATTAGGAATCATCCTTGTTTTAATCATTCAGCAAAGGTTTAATCTGAATAATGTTGTAAAGAGTCAGCCAATTTATGGTATGGGATTGACCATTTTGGAGGCACACACAATGGGGCATATTTGCAAGAACCTCGTTAAAATTATCGCCGTTTTAGCAACAGGAAACTGCTGCTAAAATTGCGATAATGGGATTGCTAATATGCGTTATAGAATTCCAATAGAAGCCCAGGTTAGATGTGCAGGACATCTAACCTAGGCTTCTTGTGGAATTCTATAACGCATATTAGCAAGCATATTATCGCCGTTTTAGCGGAAGTTTCCTGTCCCTAAAACAGCGATAATTTTAACGAGGTTCTTGCTAATATGACCAATGTGCTTTTGAAACAGCGACTGTTATGAACTACTAGGATACCACTTAATTTGACACTGTCTGGTAAAATTCCTGTTGCATGCTCTTCTATGTATCAGCTAAGAAATATGAACATTTAACAAATAATAATGTACAGAATTGTAGATGTAAGTCGGAACGTATTCTATTCTTTACTAAAATTGTATGTTTTGGGTGCTTTTATGATTTTGTTGTATGAAGCACAGGCCTTGCCAGTGTTGATACATTGTTGCCACTCATCATGTTTCATGCAGAATGCCCTTGCCGACTTCGCTACTAGAACGAGGGTTTAGATCCCAGAATTAATAGGATTTACTTTTAAAAATCAACATTACAGCACCAGTAAGGGTCACAGCTGGGTTGGACGTGACTCGTCAATGCTGCATTCATCGGATGCGTCGCCACCAGCATGCACACTGACGCCGCGTAATCTTTATCGTCTCTCTCTCTCTCTCTCGCCACTCGCTGTGCTGCGGCCGAGAGGGAGTCTGATACTTTGTATCACGAGAAGTAAGCAGACCGGCATTGCTGCCGTGTGCTTTTTCCTTTTCACAATTTTATTCAAAGTACCTTATTTTTATTTATTTTTTTTATTTTTTATTTATATGTTCACAGCAAGTAACATACACGGATATAAATATAAACACAAAAATAAGAACCATCCTTCATTTGCAGTCATGGACAAGTACATTACAATTTACAAAAGAACCAGTTAGTCAAAACAGATCGATTCCCTGCCCACATAGCTTAGCCCCTTAGCTTTCAGTATTCCATCAAATTTCCTATACAGTTCATACTTCATAGACTATCAATCCTCATAGTAATCACGAAAAGAACCCCACATTTTTATACCCAATTTTTTCTTTCTAGTACCCCTAATAGAAAAAAGACCCCAATCCAAATTAAATAGACTATACATTTTAGCTCGCCATTGATGAAAAACAGGTGGTTTCTCCTGAAGCCAGTCAGTGGCGATACACAACCGTGCGACAGTCATAGAAAAAAAAATAAAGTGCCGATATTGATATAGTGGGTCCATTGACATATCCATAGGTATTTTCCCCAATAACATCATCGCAGGTGTGATATCTACTAGCATTTTGATGACCAGTGACAAAAACTTTCCAATTTCAGCTATAAAGCGTTGAAGTTTAACACAGCTAAAAAAAATATGTATGCTATCCGCATCGTCAGCCCTACATCGAAAACATTTGCCCTCATTCCCTCCCCCCCATTTTGCCATTCTAAAAGGGGTATAATATAAGTCAAATAACGTCTTAAAAAATTAAGCTTTTAAATTTGCAGACATTAACGCCTCATTAGACAGCAAAAGCAAATCTTCTACAACTATGTCTGAGTCATCTAATGCAGTAGCCCACTTCAACCTTACATTGTCAAGATCGTCAATTCTCAATATATCAAATATTCAGCAATATTTGATATAACATTCCTATTTTAATCAGTTTTCTAACTCCTTCAACTGCTTTATTTTTTTGCAATGCCATCTTGCCTCCAAATAAGTAATCCCGTATTTGTAAAAATTAAAAAAAAAAAAAGTTCTGGGGAAAGAAAATTGTTCCTTTAACTCATCAAATGACCTAAGAGTACCATCATCCATATATATATATATCCCCCAAGCATCTCACCCCCTTCCTCTGCCACTTTATTGCCATATCATCAGATAATATCCCTGGGAGATGCCTAGAGGATTTAAAAGGAGTATAATAGGATATTTTCCCAATTGCCATTGATTTAGCAAACCATTTCCAGACCTTAAATGCACTGATCAATACCTTGAAACGTGTCAGTTTATAGTAACTACCATCTGGCTGAGTAAATAGGCATTGTTTTGCAACAGGGCCTAACAGCATTTCAAAAATAGAGGGGGCAGTAGCCATATCTGCCACTGTTTCACCCGTAATCAATACCCTCATTCTCAATAAAAAACAAGTTACATAATATAAAAAACATCAGGTATCGCCATACCCCCCCTAATTAGAGTTAAAGTCATGTATTTCATCCCCCGTCTAGGTTTGCCTGGGCTCCAATTAAATTTACCGCACATCGACTGTAAGATCTGTATCCTATTTTTTGATATTTCTAAAGGTATTGACCTAAACAGATAAAGAACCTTTGGTAGTACATTCATTTTTATGAGATTTGACCGACCAATATTAGTAAAATGTAGTCGTTCCCACCTATCTAAAGAGCTCTTAATCTTAGCCATCAATAAACTCCAATTTCCATCAACTAATTCAATCATATTCGCCTTTAACTTTATCCCTAGATAAGTAACCTCTTTAACTACCCTCTCATCCTGCCAAACTAAGGTATCAGAGCACAAAATCTGCGTCTTGCATACATTAAGCTTGTATCCCGTTACTTTGCCGAATTCCTTCTCTAGTCGCTCAATCTCTTCAATAGCGGTAGCTGGATTTGTTGTTGTAACAGCAATGTCATCCGCATACGCGAAAACGGAAAAACTATAACCCAAAACTCGATAAGGTGGAATCAATCCACTTCTAATCAATTGTTCAATAAAAGGGTTGATATATAGGGCAAACAAAAGGGGAGAGCACGGGCAGCCTTGGCGAGTTCCCCGAGTTATATTCAAGGAGTCCGAGAGTAATCCCATAACAGAGATCTTAGCCATTGGGGTTAAATAAAGAGATTGTAAGGCAACGATACATTTCTGCCCAAACCCCATTTTACCCATGAGTCTCCACATATACCCCCAATTCACGCGATCAAACGGTTTCTCAGCGTCTAGTAAGATAAGCGCTAAATCATTTTTCGTCGCTGCCGCAATATCAAAAAGCGTAATTACCTTATTCACATGATCTACAGTTCCTCTTTTCGATATAAAACCTTGTTGTTGTTCTGAAACTAAAGACGCCATAGCTACTGCTAATCGGTTAGCCAGGATCTTTGAGTATATTTTATTATCGGCATTTAATAAAGATATAGGACGATAAGATCAAACTATATCCGACTGCTTGCCCTTCTTACAAAACACCGCTATCGTGGCATCTGACCATAATTTAGGAGGAAGGCCCAACTGAGCCATCTGCATGACAGCTAGCATCTCATCTTTAATAGCGTTATAAAACTGTCTGTATACCTCACAGGGTATTCTGTCGGGCCCTGCAGCATTACCAAACGTAAGACTCTTTACTGCTGTTTCCAATTCCAGAGCCGAAATTGGAGATTCAAATTTCTCTGCTAAAGTGGGATCTAATACCTTTAATCCCGCTTCAAACAAATCTAACCAATCTGATCCAGCATCTAACCCAATTTGCTGTGCGTATAATTCAGAATAAAACTGCTGGAAAATCTTCAAAATCTGCTGGGGATGAGTATGCAATATCCCACTAGCATCTCTCACTGCCTGAATATTTCTGGCAGACTCCTTCATACGTAGTTGAACAGCCAGCTTTTCCCAATTGTTTCACCATACTCATGTTTTTCCATTCTAGATGTTAAGTACTTTCTTGTATTCTCAGCACACCAAAACCCCAAGACATTAGCCCTGTCTTTTTCAACCTCATTCTCTAAATGAGCTAAATCAGTCAATCCTCTGGCTACTCCATTCGTTAATGAAATTTCAGACTGAGTTAAGCATTCATATAGCATAGCCAGTTCCTGCTTATATTTCTTTTGCTGCCAAAATGAGAAACTCATGCATTCAACACGGAAGCCCGCCTTAAATGTATCCCAAATTACCCCAACTGCTGCAGTCCCTTTATTATTCTGAAAGAAAAATTGAATCCACCTATCCATATGGACCTTAAACTCATTGTTTAGCCCCAGCTTTCGATCATATGTAAAATTTAGACACTTAGGCCTATTAGGGCATCCTTGTAATTCAAATACAATAGGTGCATGGTCAGATGTAATCCTGGGATAGACACTTATTGTGGCACCACCCAGTAATGATACTGGCGCAAAGAAATAATCCAATCTAACCAGCTTCTTGCGGGGATAAGAATAAAATGTAAACCCACTATCCTGTCCCCTCAAATTTCCCCACACATCCACTAGTCCTTGGTCGCTAACTAAGTTATACAATGCCTTAAATACTTTTGGTTTTCGCCCCTTATACTTCTCAAACCCATCCTGTAATGCTCTATTCAACAAGTTTATTTTAAAGTCACCACATACCACCACTGGCTGCGGCCAAGTAGCCAATTCCATATTTATTTCGTTCAAGGCTCCCGGATCGTCCAGGTTAGCTCCATATACTGTACAGAGAGTCAAGTTACTCCCATCTAGGCTACACTCTGCTATGGCCCACCGCCCACTTTTATACATTAGTTTCCGCCCGGTGTTTATACAGTTTCGTTTAGCAAGAATAGCAACCCCCCTTATCATACTAGATTGCCCTGATGCCACCACTAACACATATCCCAATTCCTTTAACACCTCCTTTTTTGACCATGGAATATGTGTTTCTTGCACACAAAGTATATCCGGGCATATATATCTCAATTCAGCTGCAACCTTTTGTCTCTTCATAGGATTATTGAGACCAGACACGTTCAATGAACAGATTCTTAATCCTTTAGTCGTCATTTTTTTAATCATAACTATCAAAAAACAAACACATGCATATCTTTAGGTCCCTTATTCTTTCAAATCCAAGGTATATAATACGGGCTCTAGTTTTGAGCTGATTTTTACTACCATATTGTAGTTTTCGTGTTAGTTGCTGTGAACAGTTTTTCCCCCTTTTTTTATACCCCCCTCGTGCTACCATCCCCCCACTATACCCCCTGTACCAGCCCCACCCCCACCCCCAGGCATCCCTCCCCTTTAATGAGGCTTTAGGACTTATGGTCCAGTTGATGCGAGCTCGCTCCCAACCCCCTGCCTAGCCCTGCGGGACGTAATAACTTCTTACCATCTTAATAATTAAAAATAATACTGTTCGAAAAAAGAGGCGAATCAGGAAAAGGGGAAATCCTTCCTTAACTGCTAAATTGCCTACCATTAGTTACACAATGCACACATCTAGCATATTACATTATATTTTGCCCAAAAACTCTTTCGCAGAGGCAGCAGTCATAAAAAAATGAGTGCGCTCCCTAAACATTACTTTCACTTTGGCAGGAAACATCAAAAATGCCTGCGCACCTTTAGTTTGAAACTGCGGGATTAGCTGTCTAAGCTACCACCGTAATTCAACTGACTGCTTACATAAGTCAGGGCGTACAAAAAATTCAAAATCAGGTCCACTTTTTTTTTTATCTGGTCGTGCTTTTAGAAAAATCTCCTCACGAGCAAGGAAGCTAATAAACGTAACTAGAATAGCTCTAGGCCTCTGATCCCGCTGATTAGCTCTAATAGAAAATGGGAATCGGTGTGCCCGCTCCACCTCCCTGTCCCAATCCCATTTTGTTGATTCCGGAAATGCCTTTCTTAAAAGCTCTACTATAAACCCTCGGGGATCTGACCCCTCCTTCCCTTCAGGAATCTGCAAAAACCTTAAATTATTTCTACGGGATCGGTTTTCTATATCAACCTGTTTCCAGTTAATAACTTCCTTAATAGTCAGATGTGTTTCAATAGTTTTCTTCTGTTGGACAAGCTCGTCCTCTAAAGTTGATATACGCGCCTCCGCTTCATTGGCTCTGGCCAAAAACTCAGTATTTGACTTTACCAAACGCCTAACCGAGTTCTGTAGTTTCCTGCAAGAGTTCTGCATTCTCAAGCTCTCTTCACGAGTCTCATCCCTGTGTTGCATCATAGTTTGATATATCAGGCCCAGTGATATGTCTTCTGGCGCTATCTCTATCTCAGATGCGGTCACTCTTTTATTTGCCTCCCCATCCATATTTCCTGCAACTGCTTCCACACTTTGATTCAACTGAAGTCTGTGCACAGTGCGAGGACCAGATCCCTGCTCCTCGGTTTCAGAGCTACAATTCATGCCTCCATCCTCCATGCTCATATATGTTGCATACTGCTGCACAAGGTCCTCTGAGGAGGACATAGACTGCTCTGATAGAGAGTACAAATCAACAGAATCTGACTCAACGGGATGAGGAGCCCCCCCTGATTAGTTAATATATCCCCTCTAGAAGAACTCTCATGTTGACCGCTGATACAGAGGTTAAAGCTAAGTCAGCCTCTTGCACAGTCTCTTGTAAAGTCTCGTCATTATTTTCCTCTGTCAGGATCTCATTCGTCTCATTTAGCACATTTAGCTGAGCAGCCTGTGCTTCCTCCAAAATTGCAGCCACCTCATTTCCCTGTATCCTCTCTTGCGAGAGGTCTCTCCTTTGCGCGAGCACTCCCACTTCATTCACCGCCAAACCCGCAGTCATAGCGCCAGAGTTATCAGCCACCATCTGATCAGAACGACTCTGCTGTTGTTTAATCGAGTCTTTGCTTTTTGCGGCAAAAAACAGTTCTGGTATTCTTTTAGCAGCACTTACTTCAGCAGGATCTTTGACCAAAGCTACGGTTGTCCCCGACGCAATCTCCGCATCCTTACTTCAGGTGCCGGTACGAGAAGCAGTTTTCATACCGCTTACAGTCTCAGCGCCTTCCTGTATGTCCATGACAGCATTTCCCTGTCCGCGTCCTCTTCGCCCCTTTCGGCGCTTTTCCTCCTTCCAATGCGCTCTTCCTCGATACGCCCACAGCCTCTCGAGTCTCTCGACCGACTGCCGTCCAGGTGAGCCGCCTCCAGAGAAATGCCCACCGGCTCCGCTGCACACTCCGTGCTCCAGTCCTCGGCACTACCAACAGCTGCAGCCACAGCATTCAAACAGGTGATACTGGTGATACTGCAGGAGCCTTTACAATCTCCCGGTAAGTCGTCCCGCTCTTCACCGCAACAAATGGCTTTTAATCGGCTTTTAATCGGCTATCCTGTCTGCTAGTCACTCGAACAGCACCAATACCCCGGCACGGTTCAGCAGGAGCAGCTTGCTCACGCGTCCATCGCAGACGCCATCTTGCCTCCGATGAGAAGCCTTTATTAATATTCAAAATACCTTAAATGCTGGTAATTAATTTATTATTCTGGCTTCTTTAACAGCCAATTTGTTGATTAACTCACAAGGGGCTCTCCCACAATAAACCACACAGATTCAATTTGTTTTTTCAGTGAGTAATTCTACCTTTTTGTATAACTCATACTCATGACGCTTTAGGACAAGTTCAAAGTGACATACATGTTTGCACTTCTCTTTATAGTGCGGATTTTCTCCATAAGGCTTCATTCTCGTCATTTACAATTTTAGGTGAGATCTTTTGGTATAAAACTTCTACAGAGTTAGGGCCGCTATTTTATGACTCCACAATTAATGGTGGTGTCATGTTGAATCTTTAGTGAGAGGAGGTCTCCCCCACAGACGGTTTCCCATACATCCCTCAGTCTCCTTACTGGACTGTGTATGACTCCAGGTTAGTGTTTGCATATTAGGGAAAGAGTCTAAAACTACACTACACACAGCTTGAGTCCTATTATTTTACTGAGACACATACTCCCTCTCCTACATAGGATGCTCTCCTTCTATCCATCACCCTGTCCTGATGAAGACCAGCGTCTAAGGTTCTAACTGGCTTCTTCCCACAGTTCCGGGTCGAAACGTTGACAAGTCCCGCTTTCTACAGCCTGGATTGAATAGACTTTCCACAGAGAGGCACTATTGACTCCAACAATTATCTCTAAATAGTGGAAGAAAATGTATTCTCTTAATATGACATACAGACAGGCTCTTTAACAAATGGAACTGGTTATGTTGTGGGGTTTCCACCTTCTTCTTCTATAACGCACGCATGAGCACTTTTTCTTAGCACCTTGTTGCTCTTAATGGAGCAACCATTGTCTGTAAATAATGTATATATGCTGTTGATTTTAAATACAATCTGAATTTCTTGCATTTAAGTGTTTTTGTTTGTGCGATGTAAATTCTGTGTACTCTTCCCGTTTTAGAAGCAATATCTACCTCTTGCCTGTGGATTGGCTATCTAGGATTATCTGTGTTTCCTCATGATATGGTAATTAATTTTAATTTAATGTATCCTTAGTGCCCAATAGGACATTTTTTGTTATATGTATAACATCCAAACTCACAGGAAGACTTTGATGCAATCTTTGGTTCTTTATTTAATCAATACATATTATCATGATTTATTTATCTACTAACAAAATAGGGGAAATATCTCCCTAAACTATCATCCAAATTATGAATCATGAAGTGACAGGTGTCTTGGATAGTGTAAACAATGTTATAAAAGAACCATATCATCTCATTCACATACATACATGTCTGTCACACACTCAGTCATACCACTTTGCAATTTCACAAATATTTTTTGCATATAAAACACATAATGAAGGCATACATGCTGCTCAAATATTACTGTAACCATGAATAGCAATTAACAATATCCCAAATATCATAATATATTCTTCAACACTGAATAGACTTTTATGTTGGGTCATCATATCTTTCAATTCATATTTTCTTTGCTATTTCATATTTCATATTGTAGCTTGATGGATAACCATCAACATGCATTTCGGCTAACATTCTATCCTCAGGTGTGCCACATATTAGATCTCACACAAAATCCAGATACCTAGAAGAACATAATACAAAGTCCTGCTGAACTGCACATATAAAATATATCTTTTTGATACTCTATTTCCCATGACGATTACAAAGGCCAAACCCAGCCTCAGCATATCCTCCACCAGAAAATGTTAAGAAGATCACAGTACAGTTTAAATCTTTATTTCGGTTAAAAACCATAAAAGATACACACATATTCTTCCTTGACAGAGAAACCCACGATACAGTTATCACAAATAAAAAATATTTAATATACCAGGTTCTAATAGTCAAGTATCTTGTGATGTAATTTGTAAACACAGGAAAAATCCCTAAGATACATCATTTGCTATGTGTTTACTCAGTTAGAACCAAGTAGAATAGATAAGTCAAGAATAAAGTGTGAGTGCAATAATGTCTAGCGATCTCCACAGTTTACTTGCTGAAGCTTTCAATAGAGACCCTTTTGCCTTTATACATTTAAGTAAAAATGATAAACATTTTAATAAAACTTTTAAAAAGGAAGTTAAAAACAGGATCCTGAGAATTAGAGCGTCCTCAAATCATGGGATTGTTGCTGCAGCTAGTCCCTAGCACAATGAAGAGTAGACAGTAACCTTCGCCTAATGGCCCAAAACTGGCCAAGAAATTTTGCAACTGCACATACAAAGGATGGTCTCACATCAGATCTTAAATTCCGTAAGGCGTCAGGGTGGCTGTGAGTCCCCAACTGTCTAAATAATGGAACCAACCAATTCCTTCTTGGTCTAGCATATGCTGGACATGCAAAAAAAACATGGCCCACAGTTTCATTTGATTCAGAAAAGGGGGTGGTGATGAACAGAGTGTCTGAATTAAGCAGACCACTCTTACCCAGTCCAAAGATCAGGGCTTGATCCATCACCGTTATTTAGCTCACTGCCCCATCCCAGCTCAGAACCTGGCTTTTTTCTGAGTATACCCTGCCACACCTATAGTGGCCAAAAACGATTCAGAAAAGGGGGTGGTGATGAACAGAGTGTCTGAATTAAGCAGACCACTCTTACCCAGTCCAAAGATCAGGGCTTGATCCATCACCGTTATTTAGCTCACTGCCCCATCCCAGCTCACAACCTTTCATTTGGGCCTGGGCTTTGAGGCAAGGCTACAAAAATCCTAAGAAATGTGTTTTCAACTATTGATAATTTCCATGCATCCACTAAACCCCACAGTTCTTCCACATAGAGCACACATAGAGCACACTACTCACAACCTTTGAGCTATAAAGTTCAAGGCCTCGGCTACGGGCTTAGTATATGATAAACAAATCTCACGCCACAAGGCCCCTGATAGTTGATAGAATTTTAGGGACGCCTTGGTCAAATGATTATTCCAAGTCATGCTATCAGACAACTTTATGCCCAGGTACTCGAAGGAGCTAACCCTCTCCAATGGGACATTATCTAAGACCAGGTTCCGTTTAAAAGTTTTAACGAGGGTTCATTATCATCAACTTGGTTTTAGTAGTGTTGATAACCAAGCCCCTCGCATTGCAGAAGGCCTTAAATTGGTCCAGGAGCTTCTGGAGACCCATAGGAATTTTGGATACCAAAAGAGTATCATCAGCGAACAGCAAAGTAGCTATTTTCTGATTCGCCAAGGAAGGGGCATCAGCCGGAGTTGAACCTAAAAGGTCGACAATCTGGTTGACATAAAGGGAAAAGAGGATAGGGGCCAAAACACACCCTTGGCGTACCCCACGTCAGATCTGGATTGGGTTGGTAAGTTGCCCCTGATTACCCCACCTCACATGTGCAAAATTATCGTCATGCAACCTGACCAAAGGTTCTAAAATTTCAAGGGGCATTTCCATATTCATGAGGGTTTGCCAAAGTAGATCTCTGGGGACAAGTTCGAAGGCGGTTTTAAGATCTATGAAGGCAAGATATATGCGGCCTTTGCCCAACACGATCACCTTCCATTATAGCAAGAGAAGGCAAAAAGCCTGATCAATGGTACTGGTCTTTCGCCGAAAGCCCGTCTGTAGCGGAGAGAGGATGTTTTTCTCATCCATCCAGGTTTGGATTTTAGTTAAGAGGGAGCGACAAAAGACCTTTTGGGCGCAATCTATCAAGCTAATTTGGCAGTAGTTGGAACACTTAGACCTGTCCCCTTTTTAAGAAATTGGGATCACTTCCTCCTCAGGCAATATCATTGGACAAGTTCATAAAATATGTTGCCCAGTTCGCCCTGTATGCGAGAAAGAGATCGCCTGAGGCTTTGGCGGGTATAATGGCATCTAAGGAACTCATAATTTCTTTCCTAGTAAATACAATTGTGCTTCATTGGGCATCCAAGCTGGGGGGCATCCGAAAGCTATTGGTAATATTACCTATGGAATATAGCTCGTTGAAATGATTGTACCATTCAATTGATGTGATGCTGTTGCCCAGGGAAGGGGAGCAGTCGAAGTTTGTTTTGGCCAGTAGCAACCAAAATTGTTGAGGGTCAGGATGACCAGTAGCCTCCTCTAGCTCTTCCCATCTCCCTTCGTCCCACTATTTTTAGGCTTTATCCTGTGCCTGTTTGTAGGCCCTTCTGCAATCATGGATACTTGCTTGGTCCCTGTTTTTGATAGAGAGCGAGATTGTGGTCAATCTTGCTCTCGCTGACCTACAGTCTTTGTTATACAAAGGATTTACTCCATGGCGACTACCCCACAAGGATCTAATCTTTTTAGAGGGGATAGAAAAGAAGGTGGCCAATTGCTCAAAGAAGGCTCTGTGGGGGACACTACAGATATTCATAGAGTGTGGATCACTTCTTGTTGATTCTAGTGCCACTAAATGCTCGACTAGAGCTTCATTAATCTTTTGCATTTTAGATTCGTCTGCCAAGACCATGGGCCATTTAAGCCAACGCTTGTCATTTGTGGCACTCAACTCCCTTGTGCATAGTGTGGCAGTGGAGTCCTGCCGAATACTCCCCCATAGGTGACTAATGGATAAGTGCAGGGAGTTATGGTCGCTGTCACAGGCCTGGTGTATAAGCATGTCCTGAACTTGGGGCCACAGGGTCAGATCCACTAATATATAGTCAATCCGACTTGACCCATGTGTTCCTATGAAGGTTATTCCACCACTTCTGTCGGAATTAAATCAACCAATAGTGGCTGTTAACCTGTATTCTAGGGATATTGCATTCAGTTGGAGGGCAGCGTGTGACCATTTTTTGATTGGAGGTAATTCCAACGGAGGTTCACTCCAAACTTTATCCTCTTCGGACACGTCAAAGGACTCAACCCAATCAAGGGGTTCGAATGTAACATTAAACGCGCCACAAATTATCAGCGGGTAACTGACATTCCAGTCTCCCAATAGGTTATCCAAAGCAAGAAGGGTCGGCGAACTACCACCACTGGTGCTCCAAGCATATACGTTATACATATCAACAGTTTGTCAATTCCCATTTGGTAGCCTAATCCCCAAAATATCCGGATTATTGGTAACCAGCTCTTTTGTTTCACAATTCAGGGTTAGATTTACCAAGATAAGTAGCCCCCCTGAGGCCCGTCCCACTTTGGCAGGTACTGCCGGTTTGAAAAATGACTTAAACCCAGGAATATGTATAGGAGTCTGGGACCAAGTTTCCTGAAATCAACATTTTCTGGCGAGAAACCAGATCCAACCAATACGGGCAGTTGCGCTTTCGACTAATGCCTGCCAGGTTCCATGAGAGGATGTTCATCATATCCCCATTAACTAATTCTACCCGGACCTGGGAAGGGGGTAATGCTTGCTTATGGGCACAACTTGGCTGTCAGTCCTTCTGGCTGGATCGCTAACCTTTGAGCGGGTATTCACTGCCAATGATAAGTTGGAATGGTCAATCTCTACTGGAAAACAACTCCTCTGTTCTTGCTCAGCCGGACAACCCTCAGGGTGTAGGTGGGGAGGGACTATAGAGATCGTCTGGACCATACTAAGGCTATTCATTGCTGGACTGGGAGGTGGAGGAACACAGTAAAAACATGTTCCATCCATGAAATACAGACTGGAAATTAGAGATGAGATAACACCAAAGTGAAGAGTGCTTAGTGGGTATAACTAAATTTGTGATTTTTGTGCAATTCTCGATAAAGATCCAAATACCCAGATATCGAAAAAGTTAACTTAGAGATTGCTAGTGTTTATTAATGCATACCAATGGGGAATGGAATTGTGCATACTGCTGCTTCACAGAGAGTGAAAACACAGAGAAGAAGAAATTCCCCAAAAGTCCCAGTAATCAGCCTGATGGGCTTAAATCTATGGAACATAGAGTGATAATGTTTAGTTGTGGAAAAGTACCAGAATCTAGCTTCAAAGTACAGTGACTGAATAAATACCCAAAGACTCTACCTGATTTCCTAATGCTTGGCCGTATAATCTTGATTTACTTAATCCAAAGGGGGTAACCTCAACCAAAGGAGTTTCTAAAATTAGTCTGGTAATCCAGGTGCAGTATTATTTGAATTTCAGCTGTATCTCTTTTTTACTATTATTGTCGTAAAATCGTTATTATTGAATACAACATGCAGAGGACTGCAATCCAAACGATTAAACAGGATAGCTGTTCTATCTTACGGCTTATCACCTACTCTTGTGTTCTTGCCTCTTTGTCTTTTGGCTATTTTGAATGTGTGACTCAGGGATGATGTCTCAAAAAACATTTAACAGCCGTTCTGCTTCGGTCTTTATTTTCTAATTCCACTGGATCTACCCACTGATCGGGGTCACAATAGTCCGTGATATCTGTGCAATCCACGTCCCAGTGGTTCCAAGGAAGAGCCAGCTCAGAGCTCCATCTCGGCGAGAAGACCCCTTACTCCCTTGGCACCTGATTTATCCCAGAGTTATTTCAACCTTTGACGCTCTTCCATAATTATAAGTATAATAAATTTGCTCACGTACAGCATTGTCCAAATTTTTGATTCTAGATTTCCACCGGCCCTTTCTGATTCGAATACTCGAGATACACCTTCCAAAGGAAATAACACTTTTAGCAATTCTTTTTTCTAATGTCCAATGTTATAGATATATAAAAGGTCACTTTAATTTGTTATTTTGTTTTTTCGATCAGTTTCTGTGTTATTGAATTGACTAACGGTGTCTCTTAGTAAATTTGAGTTCCTATTCTTATTATGAGCCTCAAACATACTGCGGAGAGGTGTGGTGCAGCGGCCAGGGCAGCTGACCTCGGAGCACAGGGTTCATTTTTCGATCCCCGGCTCCCGAGGCAGCTCAGAACCATGTGACTTTGAGCAACAGCTCACTAAGGGCCAGATGTAGGTAATCCCAGATTACCGATTCTTAAATACCGAATCATACCGATTCGGTATTTAAGAACTGGCAATCGGGATGTAGGTATATTTACCGAATTAATTATCGAATCGGTATGAATCGGTAAATACCGATTCGGTAATTGGGGGAAACATTGAAGGGTGGCAGGGTGTCATTTTGACACCCTGTTGCACCCCTCAATTGTGCATGGGTGCACATGTTGCTGACATACATGCCCTTAGGGCATGTATGTCTGCAACATGGCACAATTTTTAAAGCAAAAAAATGCTTTTTGAAGGGTTTTAATTATTTACCACCACCTTCTAGTTGGTGGTAAATAACGAATTCTTAAACCTTTGTAGCACTGAAAATAGTGCTACCTACATCTAAAATTACAGATTCGGTAATTTTACCAATTCGGTATTTTACCGAATCGGTAAAATTACAGAATCGGTATAATTACCGATTCTGTAATTTTACATGCCCCTACATCTCAATATCTACATACCGGTCGGAAACGGCCGAAAATCGGTATTTTCGGCCGTTTCCGACCGGTATTTGGCTACCTACATCGGGCCCTCAATTTCCACGACAACGCCTTGAGACCCGTAAGGTTGAGTCGTTCGCACTTTACAAATACGGATTTACATTTACTGCTTGCACCGGAGAGAAGCCTCTATGAGGGAGCTTAGACCCTCCTCTACCTGGTCCTTCCTAAAGAGCTAGGGGTGAGAATGTCGCCTTATGGCCAGTGGCGGCTCCTCTGCTAAGGTGGAGGAGCGTTGCCACACTGCTTCTTTGCATCGCAGCCTACGTGGAGAACATGCCCAGGGTCTCCAGTCAGGATCAGACCAGCATTCCGACCAATGACAACTCTGCTAATGCAGCGTTGTCATTGGCTGACTGGGAGCCTGGGTGAGCTTCCTGTGGCGACTCAGCGATTGGGAGGACAACGGATGAGAAACGAATGTGTCATCTGTAATGTAATGCAACTGGTGCTCATGTGAAGAGCTCTGTTACCTTCGGGTCAAGTTCGCGCAATATGAAACTACAGGAAAGAAAGATAAGGCACAGTGGGCTCGCTGTAGTTGTCTGAGAAGATAAGTTGTTGAAGAATGAGCTACAGAGAAGGGCCACCAGGATGGGATAGGAGAGTTCTGATCCATAGGAGGAGCGGGCACTGTGGAACAGAGGCCTGGGCCAGCTCTCTCTTTTGGGAACAGCCACTAAAGGCTGAGACCAAGTCATTTGCCACCCTTCTCACTCATTCAATAAGCCATTAAGGTGCTGAGCCAAAAATGGTGGCTTTGTAATCCCCCTGATATCTTGTTCAACACTTAGAGGCATATTAGCAAGAACCTCGTTAAAATTATCGCTGTTTTAGCGGCAGGAAACTGCTGCTAAAACGGCAATAATGGGCTTGGTAATATGCGTTATAGTATTCCAATAGAAGCCAAGGTTAGATGTGCAGGACATCTAACCTGGGCATCTATTGTAATTCTATAACGCATATTAGCAAGCCCATTATTGCCGTTTTAGCAGCAGTTTCCTGCCACTAAAACAGCGATAATTTTAACAAGGTTCTTGCTAATATGCCCCTTAGTTTCTTTTTAGGCTAGTGGCTTCTCTTTAGTCACCTCTCTGAGAGTGGTGAGGAGAGGCCTGTAGTACCAAGGGGGCAAAGATCCACATTTAATTTGGGGCATGCACATAGAATGAGCAGTGGAAACGCCAAGTTGTCATACATATCATGCTGGGGTAAGGCTCCTTATGGTAAAGTATACAGAAATTAATAAAACGTTATTAAAGTTTAATGTTAAATTTTATCATTGCATCAATGTATTTTAAATGTCGTTTTCTTTTAAATGTTGCAACACTATTTGCTACATTTTAAATTAATTTTTAGTATATTTAAGTACTTTAAAACGATTTCATTAAAGAACTTTTTTAAACAGAATTGAACCCATCTGAATTAATAAGTGTTACATCATTATTTAATTTTGAAACATGTAATGACCTATTTTGAATTAAAAAAACAATGTAATAATAAGTGTTAACACTTACTGATGCATTTAAAAACAAAAATCAAAATAGGGTATTACATATTTTATAATTAAATAATAAATAACGAAACTAATGGGTGCTCTGTTTATATATGTTTATATTTATTTATACTTTTAGTATTTAAATAATCTAATGTAATTTCAACATTATTCTTGAACCCAGTGTAAACTCAGCACGAAATACACATCTGTCCAACGCCTTGGTCGCCATACCGACCAGGTGAGATTCCTGAATGAGGACTACTGATGGAGCGTGCCTTTTAAGGTGTTGTAACACTAATCCCCTCTTTACATTGTTACCCAGACCATTCACATTCCAGGATATAACCGTTAGGGCTTCTCCCAGTGTGTGTGGATCTAGAGATTGTGAGCAGGAAGGGCTGTGCATTGCGGATCCTAGAGTCTGTGAGCGATCAGTCGACATAAGAACCTACGTTTGTGTGTGGGTTTACGAGGCCCCTTTTCAGTGGCAAAGTGTGTCGGCTGTGAATATTCTTTTAGAACTACCTTTGGTGTAATAAACATCAACTTAACCAACACCCCTCCCTCCACCCCCTCCCTGCTTCCCTGCAAGACGGATTCCCAACTACCGCCACCCCAACATTGAAGAGTGCTTCAACCCCTTAAACTGTACTTGCGTGCAGGAGATGAAGTCTGAGATGCCCCTTAGGGCTCCCCATTTGTCCCCAGCTTTGCAAAACTTGGTATCATAAGTATCATTGTCAGTGTTGACCCCTGCAGCGTTTCCATTCATTCCAGCGTCAGTTGGCCCCGTCCAACCGTGTGGGTCCATCTCTTATTGTTTCAAAACCTGCCGTTGTCTTCCAGCTTGCCCTTCGGTAGTTATGTAGTTTTTCGGTCTGCGGGATCCTCGACCTCACCTTGCAGCCTCTCC
This sequence comes from Lissotriton helveticus, assembly GCF_964261635.1. Taxonomy (NCBI): domain Eukaryota; kingdom Metazoa; phylum Chordata; class Amphibia; order Caudata; family Salamandridae; genus Lissotriton; species Lissotriton helveticus. The sequence goes on along the minus strand of NC_136059.1, from coordinate 1,139,614,123 downwards.
CTGTGAGGCTTTTTAGGTTTCTTTGCAGTTCTTCTCCCTTGATGATCGCTCCCGTGGAGAACGCCGTTGGTGTTGACTCGCTGATCTTCCTGTACATCCCACTTGTCGCCAACCCTCCAGCCAGTCATGTGCCTCCTCTGGCACCTCAAAGAACCAGGTTTTGCCATCGACCACGACCCTTAACCTCGCTGGGAACAACACGGTGTAGGTGATTTCTTTGCGTCGTAATTCTTTTTTCACCTCCAGAAAGTTCTGTCGTCTTTTGGTGACTGCAGCCGTCTCCGGGAAAAAGGACACCACTAAGTTCATGATGCGCAATGGCGGGGCCACCAGCGCCATCTGCAGAATGGCGTTGCGGTCGTGTACGTTGAAAATGCGGGCCAGCACTGGTCTTGGGGGGGCCCCCGGTTTAGGTTTGCCTGTTGGCACTCTATGTGCTCTTACGACAGAGAAGAAGCTAGATACTCCCCTTGGCTGGAGTCTCCTCTTGATAAGCTCTTCTACGTACAGGTCCATTGCTGGTCCCCCTTCACTCTCCGAAATATCAGTGATACTGACACTGTTGCGCTGTGAGCGCCCTTCCTGGTCATCCAGCTTCTCCGCCATGAGCTTATTTTCTGCCCCTATGTGCTTGACCTTCTGTTGGAAAGTGGTGTTGTCTTTGACCAGAGACGACGTTACTTCCTCCACTTCCTTCACTCTCTTGGCCATTTTTGGAAGTCTGCGCAGAGAAATGAGACGTCTACGGAAATGGACCCTACCGTTGTCTGTATATTAGTAAGGGCGGCCATTATGTCCTGCAGTGTTACTTCTGGCGGGCCTTCCTGTGTGGGGGCTTGTTGTTTGGTGGCTGTTTTTTCAAGTAGCGCAGGAAAGTCCTTGGAGTAGGCAAATGTATCTAGTTTAAGCTGTTGTGGTGCCCGCTGGCCCTTACTTGCGTGGGCTTAAAGTGCCCACTCTAGATAGGGAGCAGTAGTCGCGGCCGCCTGCCTCACGGGTGGACTCCGCGCTCCGCCTCTCGGTTTTCTTCCTGTGGCGTGGGCACCGTCCCAGGAATGGGTGGGGTATACTGTGTCGCAGCTGTGGCTGGAGGGGTAGTTGGAGGGTTACAGCACGAGCCTTAGATTTGCTCCCTCTACTGCGCTGGATCGTTGGCACTGTTTCTGACTTGGCCCGTATGGATCCCGGACGGTCGGGAGGGCGAGATGGCGCCCGGCACCGAGAGTTGGCGACACCCTGGGGCACCAACAGTGTGTCTATGAGCCTAGTGCATCCCCAAGTCTTGCGCTCAAGGAAGGTCTATCGTCGCCCCTGAGGTCAGCTCAGTCTATTTGGAGGGCCGCCCTGCCCAAAGCCTATGCCGGATCCCCTTGGTACCTTCAGATGCGGGCGGCTGTAATGCTGGGAGATTCCGCTAAGTCGCGTGGGGTTATTGGCACCGTCTACTGTGCGCTCCCTTGTCGAGGCCCTGGGGCTACAGGATCGCAAGGGGGGCATGTGTAAAGCTCGGTCCACCGCAGCCACTCTGCCCCCGCCCTCCGTAGGAAAGAGGAGGGGGGGTGCACCGCTTCGAGCGCTGCCGCCGCAGTCTGGGCTCCTCCTCTCCGGGCCTCTTCTCCACCCGAGGCCACTGCTGTGGAGGCGTGAGCAGGCCTCAGATGGTTCTTCTGCGCTTAGGCTGCGCAGCGGCACAATTTTACCCCCGGATTGTGCCTACCAGGGGCCAAACACCGTCTGGTTATGTTTGGTGCGGGGGCCACCGCTCAGGGCGCCGCAGCCCGGACGTCACTCTTCCGGGCTTCTCTCACACTCAAGGCCGCTGCCGCGAAGGCGCACACAGGCTTCGGATGTTCTTTGATCGCCTGAGCCGCGCCGCGGCACAATTGGCCCCTGAATTTCGCTCACCAGGGGCCAGACACCGTCCGATCTCTGCTAAAGTGTGTTAGGGCTATGTTTCATGCGGATTATTGTGCGGATTGCAGAGGGAACCTCTCTGTGGTCTCGGAGCTCTGCTAGGCTGCAGCCATCTTGCTCGGCAGCAAGCCACACCCACAAACTTTTTTTTGCAATATTTATTTCATTCAGTTTGGGATTACCAGGCTTTTCATTGCAGTCCTGAACAGGAAAAAGGTATGTCCGAACATCTGCCCTAAATGGGATAGGCAGTTAGAGGTACTTAGACCAATGGCTAGAAGCCCATCGACCCATCAGTCACTGGTTTCTGCCAGTGCTGGCAGAGGGGCATTATCTGCAGAAACATGACAGCTTGTCCAACTCGAAAAAGAGTGGGCAGACCATCAGTTTGGCAGACAGGCTACTCCTCCAAACTTCTGAGAGAGTACCCTCTCTGTCAAACACTAAATAACACTGTATGTCTGGAAGGTGGTGAAGTAACACAGCCCATGGGTGTTCATAATTGTTGGGGGGAAATGGATCAGTTGGGGTTTAAATATTTGTGTTGCTGCTTTTTTTGATCAAATTTTATCGCTACTATAATAAACACTTAGGGGAAAATTTACAAGCCCCTTACGTCAGATTTGCGCTGTCGTTTTGTCACTTATGTGATGCAGTGGCGGCGCAAAGCCAGCGCCATGCTGCGGGCTATTTACAACGTGATGCATCTGGGGAGATGCGTCACGTTGTAAAGCCCTGCTCCGCATGTGGGCGTTCCTGCACAGGAGGGGGCGTTCCGGTGCAGTAACGCCTCCGAAAAGTGGCTGAATGAAATCTACAAGATTTCACTCAGTCACTTTTCCGGCCATGCTGCGTCAAAACCCTGCGCCTGCTTGAAGCAGGCATAGGGATTGATGCAGCATGTTAGGGACAGAGGCACCCCAAGCCTTGCTGAAGCTGCGTCCATTAATGCGCCGCCTTTCCGCGGGGGGATGCGACACGCATCTGCACATTTGTGCGCCACGGTGGGCTACATTGTAAATGCGGCGCATCAGTGGTGGGGCACGGGTTGGCAGATGCATCTCAACCCTTCTGGCGCATCCCTGCTGATTAGCAGAGATGCGCCAGAAGTAGTATATCTGCCCCTTACTGGTTAGTGGTTGCAGGTGAGGAGCCTGTACTATAAAAATCGTAATAAAAATATTTGATGCGAAAGTATGCTCCTAAAAAGCCTTCAAGAAATCAATGTAAAGATGTTTGGAGGAACAAGGGTGGAAAAGATTCATTTCTACCCAACCAAAATGCGGCATTGAGACAGAAAAATCTGGTAACTTTTTTTACCATTCACAACACATTGACAAATGGAAAGCCAAGGAGAGCATAGCAAAAGGCTGGTAGTAGTACAACAATTGGTTAGATGCTGACAATTAACCAATGTCTAGGTGACATATTTAGAAAATATGGTCACACATTAGGGAGCTCTGAGTCACTGTTATAAAAAATAATATTTTATTGCAATGACAAAATAAATAAACGACTGTAGGAAGATATGATTGTGTCAACTGGTGTGAAATATATTTTAGATCATATGTAGTGTCATCTATATTGTGAATTGGATTGTTGAATACATTCAAATACAGGCACTTTAGTACTGTTTCCCTGCTTGGTTTGGGCTTCTCCATGAGAATGACTAAAATAAAATATCAGGTAAAGGAACAGGAGAAAATTCATAGAAACCTTCATCTTCAAACAAATAGGGTTAGTGCATGTGTTAGGTACCACAGGGAGTAAAGACAAAAGCTAGAGCAGCTCGGAGAAGTTAATATTAACATTAGAAGATAGAAACAAATAGACTAGTAGAACCAAGAAGACAATTAAGTGCTGGAGAGCATAAGGGATGCAGTGACAGAAGATTAGAGGACAGGGTAGTGTAATAAACAATTTGGCACAGCTTCAAGAGTTGGCAAATCTCTGGCTATTGTCCAAGGTAGTCAAATTATTTTCCTGTGTTCTTAAAGGCAATAGCATTTGTCAGGTGTGTACTGATTATCCTATAAAAAAAGTGTTCCCCTCAAATGTTAGTCTTCTTCATACCTAGCAAACTTGTTAAGCTCAGTGATGTGTTGATGCAGACAGAGAAACCAGAATTGACTGTGGGTATTACCATAGTAAAGGTTATGAGTATGGATATTCTTTACCAATTATGTGTTAGGGCCATAAGTGCATATGGGTTCGACTTAATTGGCTCCTCTACTCTCTTCAAATTTTATCATAGCTGTTCATATAACAAACCAATACAGAATTGTATATAGAAACACCCACTCTACTTTGAACAGGGTTTAGAGAACTCCCTCTTTGGCATAACTGTTCCAGTGTAGACAGCAGGACAAGATAAACAGTTTATTTATTTTATTTTATTTGAAAGGTTTTATATAGCGCTGGCTAGACCCGGAGGTATCAGAGCGCTTTACATGAGTATCAGACAATAGTTGCAGGTTACAGCGTTACAAAGGTTACACAGTTATTAGAACATAGCAACATAGTTACATGTTAGGTCGAGATAAATAATAAGGACATATGTGTAAGGGAAAAAGCAGGTAAGGCGAGAGCTTGAGGGGAGAGGGGGTAGGAGCAAGGGAAGTAGACAGCAAATGAAGAAGGGAAAGAGGGGGGAGGGTGAGAGACACAGCATGAAAGAAGAGGGGGAGGGTGATGGGGACACAAACCAGTAGACGAGTAATAGCTGCGTCCAAAGTCCAGTAAGCAGTGATCCCAGGGGAAGTGGTATCATTACCCCAACTCCGTTGCACGAGGTTCCCTTTACGCAGTGGACTCTCTCAGAGGGGTCTCTGAGACTCCAAGGCCTATCTACTGGATCCTTCCGCAAAAGTTTAGTTTAGTTTAGTTTAGTTTAAAGGAGTTTGTAGAGCGCATGGTAACACCTCCCGGCGTGTCCCCGCGCTATAGAGAAAGACAGCAGCAGCAGAGGAAGGAAAGAGAGAGCCATTTCACACAGCAAAGAGGCAAGTTTTCAGCTTCTTCCTAAATACTAATTCATTCAAAGGGGAGAGGGAGTGCTTTGGCAAGGGGTGCCATACCATACCTCAACTGTGAGTGGCTCCCTTGACACTGTGGACTCTCTCAGTGGGATCACTGAGACTCCAGAGTAGAATGATTGGATCTTTCCCCAACAAGGGGAGAAGGAGTGCTTAGTTAAAGGGCACAGGGGGCTAGGCGGCGTAGCAGGCAAGGGGAGAGATTCAGAGGAGAGGGGATAAGAGCAGAGGGAGTAAACAAAGAATGAAATGGGGAAAGCGGTGGGGGAGTGTGAGAGACAGAGTATGAAAGAGGGGGGGATCTTCCTTATCTCTGCTAGTTCTTCGGGTTTCGCCCCTCCGTTGGGTGTGCCATTGAATCTACTGTCTTGTGTCTATGCCAGATCCTGCCACCTGATCACATCTGGTCGCTGGGTCAGGCAGTGACAGTCCCAGGAGTTCCATCGCTTCCTTCAGGTCTGTGACGTGTCGAGCTTTGTTACTGAACTCAAACGTGAGGACAAAAGGGTATGTCCATCTATAACTAATGTATTCCGCTTTTAGTTTTACCATCACAGTCCTGAATTGCTGGCATCGCTGGAGGGTAGCCTGTGCTATGTCTTGATATTTCTTGCCCCCACACAGTGTCTAATGTGTCCTATTTTCATGGTGGTGTGCCACCATTTTAGGGTCAGGCATCCTCGCTTGCCAGCCTTATTGCATTTCCCCCTGTCTTTACTTATGGTGCACTTCCAGTGTATGGCCTTCGTTTCTGCCGCTCCACCTCTGCTATCGAGCCACAACCTTTCCCCCAGCACCAGTCTCTGTAGCCCGCTGTTCTGGATTACGCAGGGCTCACATCTCGCCATTCCAGTCAGATCAATGCAGGCGTATGTCTCGCGACCGCCATCTTGGTGCGACATCTACCCTGCTGGCTCACTTCAGGAAGTGGTTTTCTCCTTGCTGCTCCAATAATATTGAAAACATGTCACACTCTTCCTTCTATGTGTGTAAGTTCCAGGAGCAACTTCTGTATTTCAGGAGACTTTTTGGTCCTAGTCACAACAGCACTTTGAAGCATGTAAAGGAGCGCTACTGTAGTACTCTTTTACACATGTGTAATGCCCTTGTGAATTGACCGCAAAAAATCTAAAATGGGAATAAATTGGGACTATATCAAGTAATATTCTTATACAATTAATACAAATACAATGTATGTGTTCTCTTTTCACTTAAACTAATAAGAAGCTGCAGGTTTTGGGGGCCGGTTTACAAAGGCAGGTAAGAGTACATAAAAGGGTACTACAGGAGGTCTAATTCCCATACTTATAAATGCTTTTGGAATCATAATCTGTGTGATGTACTTTCCACAAAGTATACAAAGGACGAACCTGAAGATTCAAAATATTTAGATCCCTTTTTAATTTTCTTCTAGTTTCCTATGGAGTTTACATGTGGCCACAAGAGCAGACAGAAGGACTTAAATTGGGTACTTTTTGCGTTTATAAATGATATTCTCTTTTTTTATGGGATGACTAGAAAGGAAACTCAAAGCGTTTAGTCAAAAAAATGTGTTTAACACTGTTTAATCGTATTGGAGCAACATTGATTATAAAAAAAAAATCTTACTGATCTAATCAATGAACCTAGCATCTCTGATTTGCTTTTAAATGGAAATCTGAAACAGTAAAAAAGTGGTTTCTATGGAGTAATGTTTTAATGAAGCTGGTTTTCCCAGACTGTTTGTCCCAGTCTTAGCCACGGTGATTGGTTGTGCTGAAAGTCTGCATCTGGAGAGGGCGAGGCTTGGGAGGGAAGAGACTGACGGTGTTTAAGGATCACTCTGGCTTACGGAGGAAAGTGGAACCATCTGTTGTCATTGGCCGCGAGACCCTGCTGTTCTTTAACACAGGCGAAGACTTGGCTGCTGTTGATTCTCTCTGTTGTAGGTCTCTGATTTCAAGATGTAACACGAGTTTATGTAGTTTGCAAAAATAACAAGTCGCCGCAGACAACAGAAAACAGACAAAGAAAACAGAAATATATAGCAATACATTATGACTTGGCTTTCATTATTTAGCTGTCATCTGGCTGTGTGTGTGAGACTAAGCTTAAGTCAGTCTTGCTTTTAAGCCATGTACACTAAGCAGGCTGGAACCCGTAGATTCACTTTTCTGCTTATAAACTGTGCTTAATTTGTGTAGCTTCGCAATTTAGGCTCCACCCTTTATTTATCACGATTCTGCAATTATATACGCATAACTGACATTATATTTACTGAGTGTCTTAACTTCATTAATGTATGTGAACATTTAAATGTATTAATGGACCAAAACCATTGTAGGAATTAGAGATTTATACACATCTACAGTAAATTTCAGTTAAAACGTATGCTCTATTCCTCACGTTTTACACTTATTCTTGAGTTTAAACGTTAGTATTTCAAATATGTATTTAAGTTTATAATAAATGTTCAGCTAACTTAGCTTGATTATATGCCTCTATTGAAATGCATTCTGCCCTGTCAGCATATTCTTTCTTTCTTTGCAGGTGTACTATCATGATTCTCGTTAGTTAGAGAAGGGCTCATTGTTTGTATTAGACTGCTGATACTGAGGCCTCAAGGGAAGAACTTGGCAGTAAACGTGAAGAACTAATGGTTGAAAGAGGCCTTCTGTTCATCATGCACCAGGACAGAAGGATGTTCAAGGTCGAGCATTACATTCCAAGTTTCAATGGGATGGGAAACTAAAGGGATGTTGCAGATGTTCTCCTGAGTAAGGATTTCGTTGGTTGCTGGTGGTGTGAAATGAGATAAGGATTTTTCTGAATCTCCTGTTACTTTTAATTGGTGTTCAGACAGCTAGAGACAGGAAAGACTCCCTTTAGACTTTGAGAGGTACAGCCCTCTATTCTTGCCTTATTTTTGCAAGTGTGAAACCTTTTGCTCAACACTTATTTCCTTTTTCGAAGACTTCTGCCTAAGTCTGATCATGCTGACACCTTCTAAGTTCTCTTAATAGGGACATTTTATCAGATGATCCTATATTTACTATAAGTTTGGAAGAAAGAAGGGAAGTTTTTTTATGGAACACCTCTTTGCTTTAATCTTTTTATTGTTGTGGCTGTCACAAATCTGTATCCCATTTTATTGCAACTAAACATATTGAGATATTTCAGCTTATCTGCTATATTGCTGTTTCTCTTGAACATATTTTTGGTTTGCTTATATACTGGGTGATCAGTAATCCAAAATAAAATCCCTTTACCCATATTTGGTGATTCTTGGTCCTTATTGTGAAGTTACATTGGCTTCATAAGCTAAAGTTGTATTGTTGATGTCTTCTCCCTTACAGTGCTTCATGTCAACCAACAAAGGTCGATGCGACCAATGGGGGGAATCTTTGACTAATTTACCCAGAAATACAGTTGTATATATTTATGCGCTGACATTTGTTTTAAAAAAAAGTGAAGGAGCCCGCCACTGTGCAGAGGTTGCCAAATTCCAAAGCTGCCTAGTCTTGATTGCACCGCAGGCCTCTTTCTTCCACTACCCTACGCTTCTCTTGTGTTTTTATCTCACTCAAGCAAGTTATTTGGTAACAAGACATAATATCGAATCAAAAATATAGACTGGATATAATATGGAAGTAAAAATATAGAATGGACAAAATATCGAATGGACACAATATAGTGGTTAAAATATCGAATTGAAGGTAAGTAATATCGTTTGTTTGTCAAAATATCGAAGTCAAAATATGGAAGTATATAATGTAGGCATTAAAATATATCGAATTTTTAATATTATCAATTTTTTTTAAAGTGTTTTGTATGTTAGTATATGTGTGAAAAGTGCATATTATTTTTGTAATGTATGTTTAATTTTTTTTAAGTAATGAATGTTTTGTTATTTAATTTTTGCATAATTTAATTCTGTAGCGGGTTGTGGGTTTATAGGGGAATAGGGTGGGAAGTAATTTAATTATATTAAATTAAATATTAATTATTAACAATTATGAATTATTTTTAATTTAATTTTGCTTTTTAGTTCTGTAGCGGGTTGTGGGTTTATAGGGGAATAGGGTGGGAAGTAATTAAATTGTAATTAATTAAATATTTGTATTTATTTATTGTATTCATTTTGAATTTATTGTTAATTATTTTTTAATTGGTAATTCATTTTTATTAATTGGTAATTGATTTTTATTAATTGATTAGTTGATAATTATGTTAATTGTATTAATTTATTTTCCGTAGCGGGTTGTGGGTTTATAGGGGAATAGGGTGGGAAGTAATTTAATTGTAATTAAGTAAATATTTTTTATTTAATTATTGGTATTGATTTTTAATTTATTGTTAATACATTTTTAATAGGTAATTAATTTTTATTAATTGGTAATTCATTTTTATTAATTAATTCTTTGATAATTATGATGATTGTATTAATTTATTTTCCTTAGCAGGTTGTGGGTTTATAGGGGAATATGGTGGGAAGTAATGTAATTGTAATAAATTGCATATTAAAAATACTTTTTGTGTATTGATAATTAAGTTACTGTTAATTAATTATTAATTGGTATTTATTTGTATTAATAATTAGTTGTTGTTATTGAAAATTAATTAGTTGTTAATTAATTATGAATAGGTAATTGATTTTTAATACCTAATATTTATTTGTATTTCTAATTAATTAATTATTACATAATATTAAATTGGTAATTCATTTTAATTAATGTTTTATTGGTATTGATATTTAATTTATTTTTATTAATATATTAAATCATTACTTTCCCTACTGTTAAACTCACTGGAGTGGGAATAGTAAGTTTTACCCCTACGCTATCCAACGCTTTCCCTACTGTTGCACTCACTGGAGTGGGAATAGTAATTTTTACCCCTACGCTATCCAACGCTTTCCCTACTGTTGCACTCTCTGAAGTGGGAATAGTAATTTTTACCCTCCCGCTATCCAACGCTTTCCCCACTGTTGCACTCACTGGAGTGGGAATAGTAATTTTCACCCGTACGCTATCCAACGCTTTCCCTACTGTTGCACTCACTGGAGTGGGAATAATAATTTTTACCCCTACGCTAGCCAACGCTTTCCTTACTGTTGCACTCACTGGAGTGGGAATAGTAATTTTTACCCTCCCGCTATCCAAAGCTTTCCCTACTGTTGCACTCACTGAAGTGGGAATAGTAATTTTTACCCCTACGCTATCTAACGCTTTCCCTACTGTTGCACTCACTGGAGTGGGAATAGTCATTCTTACCCTCCCACTATCCAACGCTTTCCGTACTGTTGCACTCTGTGGAGTGGGAATTGTAATTTTTACCCCTACGCTATCCAACCCTTTCCCTACTGCTGCACTCTCTGGAGTGGGAATAGCAATTTTTACCTCTACGCTATCCAACGCTTTCTCTACTGTTGCACTCTTTGGAGTGGGAATAGTAATTCTTACCCTCCCCCTATCCAACGCTTTCCCTACTGTTGCACTCACTGGAGTGGGAATAGTAATTTTTACCCTCCCGCTATCCAACGCTTTCCCTACTGTTGCACTCTCTGGAGTGGGAATAGTATTTTTTACCCCTACGCTATCCAACGCTTTCCCTACTGTTGCACTCTCTGGAGTGGGAATAGTAATTTTTACCCCTACGCTATCCAACGCTTTCCCTACTGTTGCACTCTCTGGAGTGGGAATAGTAATGTTTACCCTCCCGCTATCCAACGCTTTCCCTACTGTTGCAGTCACTGGAGTGGGAATAGTCATTTTTACCCCTACGCTATCCAACGCTTTCCCTACTGTTGCACTCACTAGAGTGGTAATAGTACATTTTACCCTCCCGCTATCCTACTGTAAAAATATTGTATATTTTGTATTAATATTACGTAAATATATGTATGTAATAAAAAATAAAAATGTATGTTTTTTTAACTTACATTAATTATTTATTAATTTTAAGGTTATTTAAGTATTTTAAGTATGTTTAAGTTATTTATATTTATTTCATTAATTTTCAATTACTTTTAAGATATTAAAAAAAATTCGATATTTCGACTAACTATATTTTTTACAACGATATTTTTGATTCGATATTATTGTACTTACCTGTTTGTAGATAGGAATTTGACATTTTTGCATTCTATATTTTTTCGTCCATATTTTGGTAAGTCTATATTTTGGTATTCTATATTATGTCAGTGATCCCTTCCTTACTCATTTGTGCTCGAGATCAAACGCTGATGGTGGAAAATAACTCAGGTCCCCAAAACATAAAAGTCAGTGACAACCACAATCAGCCACTGGCACAAACTGGAGTAACAATTCCACCTAGCTCAGTGGTGCTTGAGCTAAAAAGTAAATGGGGTTTTTGATATGTACGCCTCTGGCATTTTCCGCAAGATTAAGAGCTGAGGGATTGATGTTGCTGACGCTGTCTTTTGAAACTTGTACACCCAGGATAATGTTTTCTGTAAGTTGCTTACAAAAGACAAACAAATATCTCAAAAAGCTTAAATATCAATCTGGGAAACAAAGACAACCTCTGAATAAAATAGGTAGACAACGTTCAAAAAGTGGGACAAGTAAATAGTACAATAAAAGCCAAATACAAATCATATCTTTTAGCAAAACATTTCATTAGTTTAAGTGCAGGAGTGTGTGTAGGCACCTAATATTGTGGGAGGAGACACATCTACATGCAGTTTGCATCTAATGGAATAAAGAAGGAAAATTGGGCAACTTACGAGGAACAAATGTTGAACAGGCTGTGAGGTGAATACAGGACCGGACTGGCCATAACGGGCACCGGGCAATCCCCCGGTGCGCCGCACGGGTGGGAGCCGGTTTTGGGCCCCTGGGGGCCGTTTTCGTTACAGGGCCGTTTTTGCAGCATAGCTGCAAAATCGGCCCTGTACCAAAATCGTCCAAAAACCGGCCGCGGCAAAGAGCTTAGCAGCACCTCTCAGCCCCCGACTGGGGAGGGGGGGCGGCAGAGCACTTTGCCAGGGCCGGTTGTGGTTCCCAGTCCGGCCCTGGGTGAATAACCTAATGCCTCTCACTATCTCGCCCCCTTGTGCTCTTGATCTGACAGAGTAAAGTATACAGTGTTGGCTGGTACCCCCGAGCAATGCTAATGACAGACTGTCAAAAGAAAACATTGGTAGATATGGGTGACAGTCACAATCTTTGTGGTTGAGAGCAGTTGTTTGAAAAATGTTAAAGAAAGCGGAGCTGAGAACAGGAACTTGACTTTATATTAGGAGACCCAGAATGATATTATAATTATTGCTAGATACCACCTGGGACTCGCTTAGAACCCTGCATATGGTTTTCTATTAATTTTGGGGCCCAACGGGGGAGGAGGAGGAGGAAAACAGTACCGACCAAAGACTCAAAGAATAGGTGTGATAAAGGTCGCTTTATTGGAAGCAGGTGCACCTTACACAATGAAAGCCCTTGGCCTGTGCCGTACAAAACTAGGCCTCACTAAATATGTAATCTCCTGACCAACCCCCCACCCCCTCCCCTAAACTGGTTCCCCCAATCCACAAACAGTAAGCAATTAGCAAAATCGTCAATTTGCCTCTCCACCTGGCTAAATACTTTTTTGTGCTTGACCTACCCCCCGCTAATCCAAAACAGACCTCCTACACTTCCCCCATATATTAGGAAAAACCGCCCCCAAAGGCAGAAAATTACACCCACACCTGCTCCAGTGACACAACCAAAACCCCATAACCATCAAACAAACCCCGATGCACCGGCCCCCAAGAAAACTCCTCCCAGAACACACCACCGCACCACAAAAAACCCTATTACCCTGAAAAAAGGGAAATGCCCCACCCCCTGTCCCCCAGGACTCAAAACTTGAACCCGCCCCCCTTCAGCTGAAAGAAAACCCAGGGTGGGAGGGAGGGAAAATAATTATATCCGCCGCACCCCCGCCTGCCTGCTGTGTCACAAGCCACCGAAATGGTGGCCTGTGACACAAAATGGCCGGTTTTAATGAAATCCAGCCCAAAAGAAGCTCAAAACTAGCCCACCCCAGCCTAAGGCTACCAACCCGCCCAAAACCAGCCCACGTACGGTGCTGGCACTAGCCCCCCCTCCCCCGGCCCCAAAACCCCCCGGGGTGGCAGGCCTCCCGCTGGTCTGCCGCCCCCCCCCAAAGCCCTATTGGGGCCCAACGGGGGAGGGGGGGAGGAAGAATAGGTGTGATAAAGGCCACTTTATTGGAAGCAGGTGCACCTTACACAATGAAAACCCTTGGCCTGTGCCGTACAAAACTAGGCCTCACTAAATATGTAATCTCTTGACCAACCCCCCACCCCCTCCCCTAAACTGGTTCCCCCAATCCACAAACAGTAAACAATTAGAAAAATCGTCAATTTGCCTCTTCACCTGGCTAAATACTTTATTGTGCTTGACCTACCCCCCGCTCATCCAAAACAGACCTCCTACACTTCCCCCATATATTAGGAAAAACCGCCACTCGAAAGGCGTGCTAACGGCTTTCGACCCCCCCTAGGACCCTGGACATTAGGGTATCTGCGCACACCAATGGCCTGATCCAGAGCTTCCTTCAAGTGTACCACCTACAACTCCAATACGCACCGGCAGGTGTACCCCCATCCTCCCTGAAAATTCCACTGCCCCGGACCAAGCTCCTGGCGCTCCATCCCTTTAAAACCTTCTACTCCCCAAAACCTGCAATTCACTGTAGATTTCCTCTGGGTCCAATCTATGGCCACTGGCCTCTCAGCCCCCTTCCAAACCCGCCTGGGACCGAAACTCTGACCAAATGACATGACACCCCACCTACCTGCACCGTAACTCTAACAGGTCCCCCTTCACTTGTTCCACCAACGCTAACCCCTTGCACGATACCAAGGCCACTTCTGACACAATCTCCCCTTTACCCCTTCGCACAAAGCCGGCCATAACACATGCCATCACCTGCCCCCATCCTGTGCCACCGACAATGAAACAACCTGTCGTCCCATTCCAACTTCTGATTCTGGTGCTTGCCCCGGTCCCTCCTTTCTGCTCGCTTTATTAATGAGGGTCCACCAATATAAATCTCCAGCGCCGCCGCAGGTGGCTCCGCCCCTGCACCTGATAAGACACACAAGCGAGAAATGTCCTTCAAATCATTGTTTCACCCCCCACCCCCCGCAGCCTGACAGACACCCGCCAACACTCCGACCTCCAGGGCCCGAGGCCTTCCTCAAACCTGACGCGCAGCCTCCATTGCTGCCCCATTCCGGATTAATGCCTCTAACGCCGTCGGGTCCTCACCTATACACCGTAGGGCGTGCCTCAGGACCCCCAAACCTGTGGTTTTTTTTTTTTTTTTTAAATCGATACTTCCCCCAGCTGGGACTTGAACCTTTTGCAAAAGCACTCATAGGCCCCGTGAAACTGCCCCTGTACCATCTGTGCTGCTGCATACCCTCTGTCACCTCCTCCTTGACCAAGCCCCCCGCCCAGCCTTCCAACAGCCGTGTCCCCCATTCCCCCACCGACGGCGAATCATCACCCCCGAAAGCCCCCTTCCATCAAATTCCACCTGAACCGCACCACCTGCTCCTGCTGAAGCCACCGATCCCATGCCTCACTGCTCCCGACCGCCGCAATTCCACCCATGTCCGCTCATAGGCACCATGTAAATGCCCCAAGAACGCCTGCCCCAAGCAAATCCCCCTGTAGCCCCGCCCGACAACCGTAGTCGATGATACCGCAGCGCCAAACCAGACAGCGTCAGACCCAAAACGATGCGGTTGCCGTCCTCTTGTCCCCCCGGCAGGTGTGTTTCTATGGCCACGGAGTCGAGCTCTTCACCAATGAATGACAGCACGGAAACTGGGACCGTGCCTCTGCGCTGGCGCCCGGGGCACCCCCAGGCAAGCCACAAGGCCTGTAAAAACCATCCAGCTCTGCTGGCAGTCCGTCCAAACCCAGCCGTCCCACCAGAAAGAAGTCATCCAGATAGTGCGTTACCGACCAGAGCCTGTCCGCCAGGAAAAAGCCCACTGCAAAAGAACTGAATGGCTCACACATGCACGCGAAATCGAACATCCCACGAGCAGTGCTGTCGCCCCCGTGCCAACATTGCCGCCCCCCCCGTTCTCTGGCAGGCATGCTTCCATGGCCCGGAGTCGAGCTCTACACCAAGCTAGAACAGCACCGTACTGGGACCGTACTTCTTCTCTGGCGCCAGGGGCACCCCCAGGCAGCCACGAGGCCTGTAAAACTAACCAGCTGCCGCTGGCAGTCCGTCGAACCCGCCGTCCCACCAGAAAGAAGTCATCCAGATTATGTGTCACCATCTCAGAGCCTGTCCGCCAGGAAGAAGCCCACTGCAACCAGGAACTGAATCGCTCAAACAGCGCACGCGAGATCGAACAACCCATGAGCACTGCTTTGTCCCCCACCCTTGACCCCCGTCACACCGGTTCCCCACCAACCGGTGATCCTCCGGATGACCCGGAACCAACCAGAACGCGACTTAACATCACACTTTGACATGAAAGCGTCTTCACCCACCACTGCTGCGATCTGCCGCGCCACGTCCATGTCTGCATGCAACAAAGTCAGCGACCGACTTACCCCCCGGACCCCGACCGCTGCCGGCTCAACCGAGACTGACCGGGCTCCATGTTGAGCACCACCCCGACAGGGGCAACAAGCAAACCCGGCAGCGGCGGCTCCAAAAAAGGGGGGCCATCCGGACCCCGCTCACCTCCTTAACAACTACCCCGCACTATCCCCGTGTTCGCATTGACGGCTTCCAATACCCCATCCCAAACGGCGACGAGCCTATGCCCAGCACCCCTGACCCCTTTACCCCCTCCCCGCACCCCACCCGGCACCCCTTCACATACCTCGCCATTCCCAGGCGTACCCCATTACCCCCGGTATCCGCACCAACCGACAGCCGAGGCGTACCCAAACCACTCCCCGCTCCGCCACCATCCTTACCTGGCGTCAAGGCCAGCGTTGTCCCTGGATTCTGCCGCCTAACCATTGGAGCCGGGGGGGCCGTCAAACTCGGCGCTCCTTGCCGTGGGCATACCTGGAACATACAACCAACACCGTTACTCTGCTCCCCCCCACCCCCGTCCCGCATCACCCCCTCCACCTCAGAATCCCCCACATGGTCCAATTGCACCAGGTCCTCTTGCCCAACCTCGGGCGCATCCGTCCACTCGTCCCCCATTCCCCCCCTTTGGAGCTCCGTCATACCCAACCTCCTGCCGCCAAAACCACATGGCGACCCCCCGATCAAAGCTTTCTCTCCTCTCACAACCGCCTCCACTCCCCCACACCGTCACCACCCCCGGTACAATCAGAGATGGACCAGAGAATCCACTAAACCATAAACTCATTGTCAACAGCGCCAAATCCCTTGGAGTCATACCCGACACAACACTCACTCAACCCTCTCCCATTAAGTCAAGTGCAAAGCCTGCTCGACACCACTGCGCCTTCTGTGGGGAATTCGTCACCTCTTCCCGGAGCAAGACCCCGACAACCCTGGCCCCCTCGCTGGTCCTCTCCAGCTGGACTACTGCAATACTCTCCATACTGGCCTCCCCAAACCCCCCCTGACCCCCTCAAGTCTTTTTCCCCTTCAGCAACTCGCCTCATATATGAG
Organism: Lissotriton helveticus; assembly: GCF_964261635.1. Lineage (NCBI taxonomy): Eukaryota > Metazoa > Chordata > Amphibia > Caudata > Salamandridae > Lissotriton > Lissotriton helveticus. The sequence goes on along the minus strand of NC_136059.1, from coordinate 1,139,597,534 downwards.
GCCAAATGAAGGGACCACAGCACACCCATGTTATCCACCCCTTGCTGGCCCCTCTTCATCCACGAAGGAACTGCAACTCTACGGAGGCACTAGCCAGCACGACATGCAGCAATCCACACCTTGGACCTCCCACCTTCAAAAAGGAAAGATCTATGGCCTGATCCCTTCCAGACAACACAATGAGGATCCGAACAAACTTCTGCCTCAGCTCCGAAAAGCCCACTCCTCCCAGACCTTCACAACTGACCCCCCGCTCGCTTCCTTCAAGACACCTCCCAAGCAATTCGTGCCCTCACCATCACCTGCAGGAAGACCCTTTAGTACAAACAATTTTTGTATCCTCCCCGCCTACGGGAGTGCCCTCCCAGCGCGCAAGTCCTGTGATACTGCCATTAAAGCAGTAATACCCTTTTACCTGCCATTGGTACTCTAATACCTGTACACGGCACTGTTCCCTTGTAACACATCGATGGCTACCTCGTCCAGTTGATTGCTTTCGATACCGTCACCATTGCCACCATGGCCAACGTAACTCCTGCCCCTGCGTTCGACCATCCTCTATTTATTGCAGTATTATACCTCCACTCGCACCTTGCCCATTTTCATAACCTGCGCACGTGCTCCTTTAACGCACCGTTTGCCACCTCCTGCATTTTGTTCTCACACGATTGTCCTATCAACATGTAATGTAACTTCGCTCTTGCCACTTGTACCCATAATGCTCCTGTCTCACATCCGTTCCTATTGTGAAGAGCTCTGATACCCTCAGGCAAAGCCTGCACTACAACAAAACGCATAACTAACTAAATCCATAAATAGTACTGTGCATCTGATCCACATTCTCTCGTCTCCGTCCCCGACCCCCCAGTGGCCATCACGACCCTTCAGGGGTGGGAGTGGCAGGGGCGCACCCCCCCTGCTTCCCCTCGCGCTGCCAGGCATGGTCCCTCGTTGGAGCGCGACCGCCCGTACCAGGTAGAGTCGGCCCATCCCTTCGGTCGAGTGGAGCCGCATGCTGCTCTCCCGAGCGCCTACCCCAGCGTCCCTGCCGCGAACAAGAGGTGGGTCCAGCATGCTGGGGAAACCCCCTCTACCCCCCAAAACCCCCTGCCCCCACCCGCCGAATGCCCGCGCCCGTCGTGCTTCCAGCCCTCTCCCCACTTCCCCAGCCCCCGCTCCCTGCTGGACACCCCACCCCCCCACTCAAAGGTCTCCCCCGAACGGGTCTCCCGCCCCCCCAACATTCCCCGCACCCCCCCACCCGTACCCCCGTCGTACACTCGCCGCCAAAAGCTCCCCCCCAGCCCCACCCTCCCCCCCCAGGCTCTCGACCTCCGACCCCCCCCTGGTGCCGCACCACACCCCGGTCCACGCCTAATCCTAAATAAAATGCACAAGCAGGGTCAGTCTTTGAAAGCCAGGTCCTATTCAGCCGAATGACATCTAGAGCTCCGCACACTGTCACTCCGCCCCATCTATAACCATGGGTTCCCCCCCCTTTCTCCAAGCCGATCCAAACCTCCCCACACCCTCTGCATCCCTCCCTGGCCTCTCCACGTACAACCTCCAACGGTCCCCCCCCGCGAGCCCCCCCAACGCGGGGCCCCCCGGCCCCCTCCCGCTCACAGGAATGCCCATTGTAATCCGCCGCCGCCACCCACGCGGATCACGCCCCGTCCCTCCCTCGCCCCGTACCCTGACCGCGGCGCGACTGTGCCGCCCTCCAAACCAGGCCCTACGGTGCCCCCCCACCCACCTCATACCTGTGGGGTGCACGCAGTGGCACCACCGCCACGCCGGCACGTACGGTGCTGGCACTAACCCCCCCTCCCCCGGCCCCAAAACCCCACAGGGGTGGCAGGCCTCCCGCTGGTCGGTCGCCCCCCCAGCCCTATTCTTCCTCTAGCTATGTATTCCACCTATGTTGAAGGTTTCTCCGCCTCCACTCTGAAGGCAGAGCACTAAGTAGCAAAGGTGTACAGCTCCATATTGGGACTGAGTACCCTGCCAACCATGAAAAAATGGAAGCATGCCATTCCTGAGTTATTCAATGACAACTACACAATCTAATTTTTTTCAAGAAATTCCCCAAATGGCTGAGGTTAGTAAAGAGAGGGCCTGCAATTCCTTCCGGGAGAAATTGGTGATTATCAAGAAAGTGGAAATATCCTCATCTTTGCCGAGGACCCAATACCCACCTGAGCTATGTACTGCAATATTAGGTCTGGCAGGATATTGCTATGTGCTGCAGTGCAATGATTGTTAACACCAAAAGAGCCGGGGAGTGCCACATGCACTAAGAGGTCCTCTGGGCACTTAGCAATGTTGAATGTTGAAGGCAGAGAAAGTGCTCATATCTCCCAGCCCTGTATGAAAAACTCCAGGTTCTCCTCACTATGCAGGATGGTCACGAGAATAGCTTGATCAGAAGAACTACATGCTCAGCTGGAGGCTCATGAGCATCAACAAGCCGGTAAACCTAACAATACAAGAAATTCACTTCTATATCTGCGGATTGAGAATTTTGTAGCACTATGTCGCATGTTTATGTTGTATTTTTAACTCCAAGTTGTCTCTATTGTATTTTACCCTCTAAAATGTGTAGCTAAATTAATCTTATTACTGTTATTAAGTATTATTCACATTTTACATGTATTTAATTTTTTTTTAGAAAATTGTAAATGTTGGCACACAGGAACATGTTACTGAAAAATCATCTATGTTTTTGTCTATAATGCCTAGCTCACTATTGACATATGGCCTTATTAAAATGTGTGATTAATGACGTTAATAATGTTACATGCACATAATACAAAATTATCTCGATGTGTTCTATCATAGCGGGGACACACCATAGGCATTGTGAAACACACATCCCTGCCATTTGTGCAAAGTAACTCATAAACATTTTTAATATGCTTCATATGCACCTTTTTTAAACACCACAGGAAAAAGTGTGGAAATATTAACTGTGAGTGTTAAAGGGGAGTCACAGGTTCACAGGTTAGATTATAACATTGAAAGAGGTTGTTGACATACATAACATAGTGGACATGGCCAAAGCATGAAACTGTGGGACCAGGAGCAAAGGAGAAAAAGCTAATTGACTGCTACGTGGAAACAGAATAACATCACCACCAAAGCGAAGAAGGGAGCAACTCCCAGCAGCAAGGGTGCATCCCCGGAGAGACACTCAATCTCATTTGATGACTCGAGGCTGAGGCTATGGAGGCCACTAAGTGGCTGGCAGATCTGGATCCCATATTCACAGAAAGAGGCAGTCAATGGGACTCCTCTTGGCCAAGCATATTAAGCATCTGCGGTGTCCTAGGAGCAGGCCTCTCCTTCATCGGGGCACGATGCTGCCCTCCTCAGCCACTCAAGTGGTCCTCACAACAGCAGAGATACAAATGCACTCTGTCTCTTCCCACTACTACAAGAGCTGCCCTCAAGATCTGAGGCAAGAGTAAGATTCGACCCTGACATCCTTGAGGCCTTACATAGGGTCTTTCCCTGAGACTATCACCATGACTGCTTTCAAGAAAGCCATAAAGCAACTGATTGCTGGTCAGCAGGTGCTTTCTCAGGTCTTTCAAGGGAAGTCGCAGAGGTGAAGGCAGACTGAGAGACTTAGACTAACCAGCACTGAGAGGTCTACTGCCTCCTGTCCTGAGGCCATTTCTACTCTTTCAAACACCCACCCCTCATTGGTCGATTAGCTTTGAGCAATAGAGGATATGAAATGAGGTAAGCCAATTTCATTCTATGGGAGAGGTAGGCCTTGCAGTGGTGAAAAACAAATGTTAGGAGTTTTTCAGTACCAGGACATGTAACACTTAAAAGTACATGTACACATTTTTAATACACAGCACTCTGTCTTCTGGGCTGTTCAGGGCCTACCTTAGAGGTGACCTACATGGATTAAAAAGGAAGGTTTAGGCCTGACAAAGGTTTCTTTTAGCAGGTTATAATAGCAGTTTAAAACTGTGCACACAGGCTGCAATGGCAGGCCGAGACATATTTAAAGGGGCTACTTAGGTGGGTGGCACAATTAGTACTGTAAGGTCACAATTAGCATTCAATGTATAGACTCTGGGTACATGTAATACCACTTTACCAGGGATTTACATGTAAATTAAATGTGCCAATTGGGTCTAGGCCTTAGTTTACCATCTTTAGGAGAGATAGCACTTTAGCAGTGGTAAAGTCCACAGAGTCCCATGCCCAACTAAAACAAATTCATCAAAAAAGTGCAGGGTAAAGGCAAAATGTTTGGGGGTGACCCTGCAGAGAGGGCCAGGTCTAGAAGATACCTACAGAATGTAAACAAATACCTCAACACAAATATGTGGATTTGTTAATTTTGCAACAAAGGGACAGACACATTACACATTTAAGTTCATCCTTTAAAACATTAATTGAGCTATGGTAAACATGTGATCTATATTGAATGTAGAGAAAAGACAGATGTATTTAGGTTCCTACCTAGCCTGATGTTGGGATTTCGAGGAGCAGGCAGGCCATATGGCACATCTGGGTGCATGGTGGAGAGGATACATTTAATAAAGTTTTGTTAGACAGAGACAGAATCCAGATCCACCTCCAGTAAGAGCCTTTGCCACCTGTATCCTGAAAACCGTCTCCCGCCTTTTCTCATCATACCACTTCTTTTTCAGATCCTCCATTGTGTGACAGACTGTCAGCTCCTGTCAAATGGTCACCTTCTCCATTCCACTGAGGGTGTATGGAGGCGCACCATGTCGTTTTCTGTAGTAAACTACAACAAAGATCACTACGAGGTCTGTCTCTTCAGTGTGGTTCACCTTACTCTTGAGTGGAATGACCTTTATCAAGGCGGCTGTAGCAAGCTGGCAGCATCCACAGTATCATGCAGTCCACGGGGAAGAGGGAAGAGCCTAGTTTGTGAGATATTTATATGCTTTAAGGGTTAATATTTGTTAGTCGTGCAGAACTTGGGACAGGTAAATGCTGCTTCTACATTCTCCATAGCAAAAGCAGATATCACCACCATTGCTGCGGAGCACTCCATTTATAGGCATACACCTGACATATGTTGTAAAGTTGCCAGTAGCAACTTTGCATCCTAAATTCAGTCATAAGACTCTCTATAACCTCATTTAAGGATGTGGAGAATCATAATCCTATTACTGGGCTGTTATTTCCACCACGAAATGATGAACACCATTCTGACAACAATTTCCGTCCAGCCATAGGTAGAAATCTACATTTGGAGAGCTCTCCACAAGTAGATTTCCCTATGTGACTCTGCTTCATTTTGATAGTTACAAGAATAACATAAAAAAAATATGTCCATCAGAACGCAGTGCAGGGTTTTGAAGGTATATTGGTCCAAATGCCATGTTTTAGGATTTGTTAGAAGACTTTCCTGGTCGCAGTTAGTAACAGAGTAGTAATTCATATAATGGAGGGATTTTACGCTTCTCCTTGGTAGTATGCCCCCTTGCACCTTATACATTATACAGATTGGAGGCAAGTAGATAATCCCTGCATGGAGAAGATAACATATTTACACATTAACAAAATTAGAATAGACATGATTTATTCCAAAGGTAAAATATTGTAATGGAAAACCAATATGTGCCTAAGTTGCAAGGACTAATAAAAACATTAAGCAAAAGCAAATCAAGCAGAAAGGTTAAGCCTTCTGGCCAATATGATTACACAGTTTTACTTCTTTTATGGGTGTTAATATTGGATTTCTGGCTGTCAGCATATGCATCTTGTACAAGGGAACCACCACACTAGCCAGGGTGAGCTAGATACAAACTGCAAGATAACCTGTGCTCACCCTCTGGTAGCTTGGGACAGAGGAGTCAGGCTTATCTAAATAGGGAATGTGTTAAGTATTTGTGCAACACACACACAGTAACACAATGACAATACCACAAACATACTGCACATAGGTTTAAAAATATGGGTTTTATTTTTATGAGTAACACATGCCCAAAATTACAAAAATCCAATAAGCAGAACCGGACTTATGAATTGTTAAAGAATATATAAAAAAGGAGTGATTAGAGCAAAGAGCACTTAGGGGTAACTTGAGGTTGCGCTGCACTGGAGTAAATCTAAAGTTCAGGCCAACTGTGATGGAGGGCAGGAATGCTACAGAAGCCCATGCTGATCCTGCTGTAAAACCGTCGACATCAAACACCCAAGGCTATAGTTCCCAACCGTGCAGGCGATGAAGGCCTCATCGACAACCCCTTTACGATGCAGCTGCAGCGTTGTTGTCAAGCAGAGCTATCCATCATGGTCGAGCCGCGCAGTCCGTCAAAACAATGTTGTTGATAGGCTCCTGTGTAGGCATCGAAGGTTAATGTGTCGGTTCAGATCAGTGCAAAGTCATCACTGCATCAAACTCAATCATTCTGTACAGCAGAAGCTCACTTTCAAGGGCCCAGGCTTGTTTGACACCAGTTGGCAGGGCAGGACATACAGATGGCAGAGTCCAGGTGCTATTGCAGGGTTGAAGGAAGTCTTTGATGTCCCTGAGACTTCAGATCAGGGGGCAAGCCAGCAAGCCATTGGATTAACTCTGCGTTCTAGTGAGATGGGTCCAGTTCTTGTCCTTAGCAGGGCATAGATCAGCAGGGCAGCACAGCAAAGCAGAAAAGCAGTTCTTCCAAAGCAGAAGTCAAGCAGAGTGATGATCCTTCTAGCACAGCAGTTTACACTCCTAGCAGAATTCTTCACAGGTCTAGTAATGTACTGTCTTGGTAGGGTCATTGGCCCAGTACCTATACCCACTTGTGCCTGTGAAGGGCTTTGAGGGGCTGACTTCAAAGCATGCCCTTGAAATGTGCGGTTTCCCTTTCTTCCCAGTCCTGACTCCAGACTATCAGTAGGGTATAATCAGCCCTTTGTGTGGGAAACAGGATACTGCCTATTGAGGTGTAAGTGTCAGCTCCCCCTCTCTCTTCCTGCCCAGGAAAAGCTATCAAATGCAGATGAATGCAGATGAATTTTTCTGTCACACCCACTGTTCCTGTGCTTGTGGCTGTCTAGAGGGAATGCACAAAGTGCAGCTGTCACCCACCCCAGACGTGTATTGGAGACAGGCTGCAAGGTACACAGAGCCATAAGAGCAGGGAAATGTCCACTTTCTAAAGTTGCAATTTTGAAATAGTAATGTTAAACCTAACTTTGCCAGTAAAGAGAATGTATCATTACCATTCCATAGATATGAAACATGATGCAGCTTCTCCTTTCTAATCAGGAATTGCAGTTTGAAAGGGTTTTGAGAAATTCCCAATGTTAGCCTATGAGAAGAGTAGGCCTCCCAGTAGTGAAAACAAATTTCGATATTTGTCCCTACCAGGACATACAAAACTTACCAGTACATGTCCTACCTGCTACATGCACAGAACCCTACCCTATGGGCTACATAGGGCCTACCTTATGGGTGACGTATGTGTAAGAAAAGGGGAGTTTAAGGCTTGGCAAGTAGTTTTAAATTCCAAATCAAAATGGTAGCAAAGTTCACACACAGGTCCTGCAATGGCAGACCTGAGAGAGGTTAGAATGGCTATTTGTCTGGATGGCACAATCAGTGCTGCAGGCCTGCTAGTAGCATTTAGGTTCCAGGCCATAGGTGTGTAGTATACCACTTTACAAGGGACTTACAAGTAAACTAAATATGTCAATTGTGCATACACCAATGTTATCATGGTTAGGGGAGAAGCACATGCACTTTAGGACTGGGCAGCAGTGGTAAAGTGCTCAGAGTCCTAAGGCCAACAAAAAGATCAGAAACATAGGAAAAGGAAGGCAAAAGGTTTGGGCTTGAGGTTCTCTGATTCTCGAACCGGACTCCATTTTGTTTGAGTTGTTCGTGACGCCATTTTGTGTTGCCCTCACGTAGGCCTATGGAGGTAACCGAACGAACAAGTTGCATGGGGTTCGTTGTTCATGTACGCATTAACTAGGCCTTTTCTGACTTGTGAGTGAACTGTAGGACGCTGACCCCGTCACCTGAAACTGACCCTTTGCGAATCCAATTTCCCTGGCTGATCGTTGTCTGAGTTTGCCAATCAATGTTCAGGATAACGTTAACTTTAGTGCTCTTGTACATATCTTATCCTATTCAGCATCTGAACTGTTTCCTTTTCTTACGACTTTTCATTACATGGATAGTGCTTTCAATTATGGGTTTGTCCGGCTTGTAGAAACTGAATTTGGGACATTCCTAATAATTAACTTGTGGGTTGGTACAATGTAAATCGAGCTTTTATGACGTGATAATGCGTGGGAAAATGTATTTCATTCGTCAGTATTTGTCGCAGTGGGTGTGCATTTATAATGAGCAAAATGTAGATAAAAAGAGATGTCTTGCTCTACGAAAGTTGAGCAGTTTCCTGAGTTGTACACCGTGTTGTATTGCTGGGATTACTGTTACTAGCTGCAGCTAATAAATTTGATCTTTGACGCCATCCAGAAGTATTCCGTGTCTCTGTATACCAAGACAGGTGAACCCGAAGACTTTGGGCGTGCCCCTGGCGCAGCTGGGTTCTAAAACCCGCTTCTTCAGTTGGCCCCCAACGTGGGGTGAGTTCAGCGGTACCGGGCCAAGCCCGAGGATCGTGAGGAGCCCCGTGAGGAAATTCTGGAGGAAGGCCGACCACTTCATCGACCCCTGTATGTCGACGTGGACCGAAAGTTTTTACTGCGAGGCCTCCCGCTTTCCGACGGCTACGAAGGACTGCTGCCCTGACTGTCGGCCTGTCTTGGACCCTTGATTGATGATTTGTAGAGCGAGACGATAGACAGTCTTCTGGTGGCGTGACACATATTTTGGTTACGTTTAAGTGGGTCACTCCCACGACTTTGTTTTGTTTCTTGGTTTTGATTCGGTTATTGCAATAGTTGAAGCCGAGGGGCTCGTATATTTACGAGTGTAACGATAGTTGATAACCCCTTGAAGTTTGAAGCTAGACTAGTGAGCTATAAGATGCCTGGTCTTAGCAAATTTAGGAAATGGTTTAGTTGTGGTTGCAACAGGGATTCCCGATTGGAGGATTCGTGTCCGATACCTCCGGTTGGAACTCCGACTTATGAGCTCTATTCAAAACATGGAGTGGGTCCTATTACTTATAATGAAGTATGGGTTCGCTATACGAAGAAAGATGGTGTTTTACGATGGCCCCAACATGGTAGTTTTGAATTAAATATTTTAGATAATTTGGAAGTTGCACTATTTAAGAAGAAAGCCCGGCCGGCAATGTTGGACTCTTTCCGCCTCTGGCGTAAGGAAGCCAAACAGCGAGAAATTAAGCAAGCAAAAAGAGATAGGAAAGATAAGAATATGTCAGTACTACAAGCTGCTAGGCAGTTTAAAGTAGATGAAGAAGATCGAGTGAGTGAAGTCTCAGATAGACAACGTTGCATGGCCATTGATAAATGTTATCCGGCCTTGCCGCCTTCCCTTTCAACAGTGACTGAAGACTCTGAAAAAGATCCTTTGATGTCTCATTTACTGAGATTACCACCCACTTATGTGCAAGGTGCTGCTGCACCTCCATTACCCCCGGTTGTTGCACCCTTTGTTGTTCAGCCCCCTGCTGTTGTTCAGCCACCCGTGGCAAAGATGGTTCTCCCTCCTACGATGCAGCCCCCTCCCGGGTCGCCAGCTTTGCTATCAGCTTTGCCTCAAGCTCTTGTACCTCACATTCCTGTATCTCCGATCCCTGCTACTTCTGTCCCTATGCTTTCGTCACCTCAAAACACTCTTTCTCCTGTCCTTATGGTAACTTCTTCTCCTTCTGTTCGACAAAGAATGACTGAGACTGTTGCTGGTCTTTTGTCTCCACTCTTTGGGTCACTAAATATGACCTCTGTTTTGGAACGTAAGCAGAGTCGTAGTCAGTTTCCTGGTCCCGAAGAACGGGCAGTGTTGGATCTTTTGGCTCGGAGATGGATTTTAAATGCTTCGAGGTATAATTTACAAGCGGTTATGGATGTTTTCTTACAGTGGGAGCCGCCTAAGCAAAGGTATGTTTTTGATGTAATGTGTACGTTTCTCCGTCAGGAATGGGAAGATAATGAGTTGGGTCCGATTCCGCAGGAATTGCTTGATGTTCAGTCCGAATTTGCTAAAGGGACAATAGTGGAGTCTGATGTTGAGGAAGCCGTAGAGACGATACTTGTTTTTAGGTCTAGATTACCGCCTCAGACATTGTATGAACCTGATTCTTATGTTAGGAGGAAAGTGAAGCAGTATCCTATGAGAGAGGTTCCCCCTGTATGGAGAGAGGAAGTTGTTGCTAATGTTAATCAGGGTATTCAGGGTGTACCGGCACATTTTCAGCGAGTATGGGTACATGTTCCTTGAAAGAGAGCAGAGGTCTTGGCTCTTAAGCAGACCTTGCCTGACCCCCGTAAGAATTCTGCTGGTTATTACAAAGAGTTGTCCCAGACAGTTGATGCGTGTGTTATGAATTTAGCTGACATAGATATGTTGATGGGTAATGTAGTTCCTCAACCTTTGTGGGCGAAGATTCGTCATGAGAACCATGCGCAAGAATTAGGAGATACTTGGGCTAATATTGTTGTTGCAGATGGTCGGCAAGTAGAAGGTGCCAAACCTGAGCCCTTGGTTGCAAAATTACCTGGTAGGATTATTAATTTAATGAAAACTATAATGCCTCCTTTACGAGTGAATTGGGACAAGTTAGCAGCATGCAAACAAAAGAAAGACGAGAGTGTGTCTGATTTCTTCACGAGGTTTGAGGAAACGTTTATCGATCATAGTGGTCAGGACATGAGCACTGAAGGTGGTCAACGGTTGTTTGTGGAAAAATTTGTCTTTAATTTACTTCCCGAACTTTCTAATAAGTTAAAGGACTCTGAGAGTTCATGGGCTGTTTCTTCATCGGCCCAGATATTGGCTACTGCACAATATTATGAGAATAGGGATAAAGATGAGAAGGATAAAGTAGAGAAGAAGACTAGAGACCTAAAGACTAAAGTTCTTTTGCAGCAAGCTTATCCGCCTCGTTCGAATCAGCCTCAGTTTCAGCAACCCCCACAGTTTCAGAGATTATTACATAAGCCCGAGTTTTTCGCACCGCGATTGCCGCTAGGACCTAATCAGTGTGCTTATTGCAGAGAAGAAGGTCACTTCAAGAATAGTTGTCAGATTTTGTTACAGCGTGCGAATGGTGTATCTGGTCAGAGAGGTCGTGGTGGTTTCCAACAAGTTCCTAGGAGTGGGGGACGTGGTGTGTTTCCCCGGAATGAGCGTTCCTTTCCCCCTCTGAATTCTACAAATTGTTTTGACGGACAGAATGTTCCGGTTCCAACTGTTCAGTCTGCCCAGTACTACGTTGATGATTATTATGTCGAGAGTGAGAGTGCTGGTTATAATGATAGTTAGGACAGCCATGGGCAAAGAGAGGGAGTAGTGTCAGTTCCAGTAGACCAGAGTGGACCTTATGTTGAAGTGATTACATTAGGTGTGGCAGAACCTTTTCTTTTGGATACTGGTGCGACAAAGAGTTCTATTATGCACTCTAAACTTCCTGGCGCACCTTTGTCTGGCTTGACCAACGTTTCAGTAGGATTTTCTGGTGCCCCAGTTTGTAACTCGGTTTCTAATCCTTTGCCCCTTTCTATTGGTCCTTGTGAATTGGAAGCTCCTCTTATTCTAACAACTGGTTGTGGTGAGAATCTGTTGGGTTTGGACTTGCTGAAAAGATTGCACGCGACATTTCATTGCTCTCCTTCGGGAGTACATCTTACGATGGGTAAGAAAGTGATTTCCCCGATGTCTAAAGATTGTCTTCCACTGGAATTGCGTTCTCTTCCTGATACACTTTGGGCTACAGGTCCCAATGATGTTGGTCTCTTGCAGATTCCACCCTATGTTGTTACCCTTAAGTCAAATGCTAGGCTACCTCGTATTCCCCAATATAAAATATCTGGTGATGGTCAGAGAGCTCTTCTAGCGATTATTTATGATTTGGTTGAGAAGGGTGTAGTTGAAGAAACGAGAGGTAATATGTGCAATAGTCCTGTTCTGCCTGTCCTTAAGCGTACTGATGCTTCTCAGCCACCTGTGTATCAGTTTGTGATCGATCTTTGAGAAGTGAATAAGATTGTGGTGCCACAGTTTCCTGTTGTCCCGGATATCACTGCATTGTTGACTCTGATCCCTGCTTCAGCTGCTTGGTTTTCAGTTATCGATCTGAAGAATGCTTTCTTTAGCATTCCGATCGCTGAGGAAAGTAGAGATATTTTCGGCTTCTCTTTAGGAGGCCGCAGCTTCCGGTTTAAGAGAGCTCCTCAAGGTTATTGTGAAAGTCCCTCCATCTATAGTCAGGCGTTGAAAACTCAGCTTGATAGTTTTGTGTTGCCTTCTGGTGCTACTCTTATCCATCCAGTATGTTGATGATCTGCTGGTCGCTGCTGATGATGAAGAGATTTGTAAAGAAGCTACTTTTTCTTTGTTACGACATTTGTCTGACCTTCATCATAAAGTGTCACCTTCAAAGTTACAGTATTGCCGACAAGAAGTAACCTACTTAGGTCATCTCTTGTCGAAGGAGGGAAGACGATTGACCCCAGAACAAATTCAAGCGATTGCCCAAATGACTGTTTCATCCACACAGAGAGAAGTGCGTGCCGTCTTAGGTATCACCTCGTATTGTAGGTAATGGATCCCGAAATTTTCCTTGCTAGCAAAACCTCTGTTGGCACTGACTCTTAAAGATACTCCGTATCCTCTCCCTTAGTCTGATGATTGTCAGAAGAGTTTTTCTGAATTACGTGATGCATTGTGTTCTGCTCCGGTATTGGGTACTCCTGACTACAGTAAACCTTTCACATTGTATGTACATGAGAGAGAAGGTTGTGCATTGTCAGTGTTGACACAACAATTTGGAGACAAGCAACGCCCATGTGCGTATTTTTCAGCGACGTTAGATCCGGTAGCTAGAGCGTTGCCGAGTTGTCTGAGAGCTACCGCGGCAGCGGCTGTTTCTATTCGACAGTCTGCTGGTTTGGTATTGGATAATACATTGATTGTGATGGCCCCACATGCAGTGGATACTCTACTGAATAGGACGAAGACTCAGCACCTTACTAGTGCACGTCTGTCAGGATATGAGTTGACGCTTTTGGCTAGCCATGTGCACATCAAAAGGTGCAATGTGTTGAATCCAGCTACGTTGTTACCGATTTCTGTAGAGACAGATGTTCAGGAACAGCATGATTGTCTTCTCCGGACAGAGGAGGAAACAAAAGCTAGAGTTGATTTAAAAGATACTCCTCTTTCGAATGTTGATGGTACCCTATGGGTAGATGGTTTATGTTTTAAGCTTTCAAATGGAGAGTCGACTGCAGCATATGCTGTCACAACTTTACATACAGTTGTTGAAACAGCACGTATAGCACAGAATTCAGCGCAAGCAGCTGAGTTAATAGCATCGACTAGAGCGTGTGTATTGTCAGAAGGAAAGCGAGTGAATGTTTATACTGATAGCCAGTATGCGTTTGGTGTGGCCCCTAGTTTCGGCCGTTTGTGGAGAGAGAGAGGATTTCTTACTTCACATGGTACAAAAATTCAGCATGGACAATTGGTGAATGAACTTCTTGAATCACTAACTCTGCCAAAACAGATTGCAATTGTGAAGTGTAGTGCGCATAAAAAGGTTACAGATGATGTGGGTCGAGGTAATGCGTTTGCGGATGAAGTTGCGAAAGAAACAGCGAAGGATGTGATGAGTCGAATGTATGTTGTGGGCCCTGCTAGATGGGTTATGGCTGGTGGAATGTGTGAAGACACAATAGAAAGTGTGAAGTTGATTCAGGCTGAAGCTACGGAAAAAGAAGTGAGTGTGTGGAGAGAAACTACGGGTATGTTGGATTCGACAGGTTGTTGGGTTGAGTTGTCGGAGCACCAGCGATGGCTGTTGCCTGATGCGTATGTGCTCCCAGTGGTTACTATGGCTCATGGAATGGCTCACATTAGCTCGAAAGGGATATGCAAGTTGTTGGCTCCAGTATGGCAGAATGCTGGCATTCCTAAATGTGCTGAGAATTTGGTGAAGCATTGTATGATTTGTCTGATGTATAATCCTGGAAAGGGAACTCCAACTCCAGCTGGTCATTTTGCTCCGCCAACGTATCCGTTTGAAGTGATACAGCTAGATTACATTCCCATGGAGAGATGCAATAACTTAAAGTATGTCCTTGTGGTTGTTTGTGCCTTTTCCAGATGGATAGAGGCCTACCCCCTAAAGGATAATACTACCTTGTCTACAGCCAAGGTTTTGCTCAAAGAGTACTTCCCTTGGTATGGTTTGCCAAGAATTGTATGGAGCGACAATGGGAGTGAATTCGTGGGCCAGATCATGAAGAAAGTGTGTGCGGGTTTGGGTATCAATCAGAAATTTCATGCTGCGAATCACCCCCAGTCTGCTGGACTTGTTGAATGCTATAATGGCACTCTGGAATTGAAGTTAGCTAAAATACAAGCGAGCACTGGTCTTACATGGCCAGATGCCTTGCCATTGGCCCTTTTGTCAACAAGGACGACAGTACATTCTCGTGTGGGGCTTAGCCCGTATGAAATTGTTTTTGGTCGTCCGGCCAATATTTGGGGTGTGCCAAGACCTAAGAAGTATAGCGACATTGAGTACCCTATGTTGGTGGACTACTTACATGACTTGACTGCTAAATTACGTGTTCTCCACCAACAGGTCTATGACAGCTTACCAACAGCAACTGCGGATCCAGGCCACACAATTCAACCTGCTAGTTACGTCCTTACGAAAAACTTTCAACGAACTAAGAACTTGGAGCCCAGGTGGACTAGACCGCATTTAGTTCTATTGTCAACTCGGACTGCAGTTAGAGTAGCTGGTAAAAAGAATTGGGTACATGGTGCCCATTGTAAAAAGGTTCCATTGCCCTTACCGTATGACAAGTGGGTGCGGGGAGGTATAGCTGATTCTGAATGTGAAAGAATTCCTAGATTCGTACCTTTTAGTGATGCACATTTGGAATGGACTCAGTCAGAACGTGCGGACGATGATATTTTGCAAGCTTCTGTGCTTCCACATCTAAGATTGGATACAACGGATCCGGAAACACTTTTTCAAGAGCAAACTGTGCCTGGCAGAGAGCGCTACAACCTAAGGTCGAGAAAGGACAAATAAATGGACAAATAAAATTTGAATTTTTGTTGTGAGTTACACCTTTTTCAGACAAGAGACTATTTTTCTTTTTCTTTTTCGAGTCACCAACCGGACTCAGCTGCAGGGTCGTGGTACAGCCTTAAGGGGTGAGCCGGGAATTGACGAAAGGTCTGTGGTTCTTGGTCGTTAGCACGATCTTGACGCACACTTAAGTGAAGAAGGTAATAGCCACGAGCAGCACGTTAGAGGATGGAGTCTTTTGTAACTGAGAAAAGTGTTGAGAGAATTGATTCTAAAATGAAAATGTGTACATTGGTTCGTAGCAAATGTTTTTTAATATTGTGTTTCTTGATGCTTTTGAATATTACATTGGCTTGTGTGGGTTGGATTGTCTATGTTACACAACAGACGCCTGTACCTACGTCCCAACCTACTCTTTCTTTTCCTACTGTTCCTTTGTATGAGTTTCACACTTTGCCTGAACATGAGTAGACACGAAGATCAGAATTTGTTAACAATTCATTTATACAGTTGTTGCATCAGCATCCGCTAGTAGTAAATACAACAAACTGCTGGGTATGTGGTCTTATGCCTCATACGACAGATAAGGGAAACCCATATTTGGTTTTGCCTTTTTCGCCTAATGGGTCAGTATGGGCACTCCAAGCAATGTTTATTTATGCGAATGAAGCATCTCCTTTACGTTCCGTCAAAGATAATGCGAGTAACAATGCCTTGATACAGGGAATAGTAGATATGATCAGAGATATCGATGCGTATAATGCTATCCCAAAGGATGAAGTACGAGCATATACTGTGTGTTGGAACAAGACTGGATATAGCATTAGTCTGACAGAGAAGGAGAGACTAAAAAGGTCTCCGCCTATTTGTATTGTACCCCACCGAGGTCATCTTTGTCTGCAAGGTAATGGTCAGAATCCGAGAGCTCAGCATGGTAAGAGTGTGTGTGTTCACACCTATGTCTATGCATCCCAGAGTTCTCCATCGTTTGTGCCAGCTAAAGGCACATATTTTGTTTGTCACGATAGAGCCTACACATGGTTGCCACCTGATTTTTCAGGTACATGTTATGTGGCATTTTTGCTTCCCCCTACATACACTGCTGTTTTCAATTACCATAAGACAAGATATGGTAGAGGTGTTATCGATGCGAAAGATACTGTCGCACAAGAAGCTGGAGACTTCTTCAAGGGTTTTGTGCCCTTTTGGGGTCCTATGGCTAATAGTAGGAATATTCGACAGCTTACGAGAGTGGTTGAGGCCACTATAAATGAAACTGCAGGTGCTCTTAGCAATATTACAGCTGAGCTTCAGGCGGATCGTCTTATGACGTTACAAAACCGTATGGTTTTAGATATCATATTAGCAGACAGAGGTGGGGTATGTAAATTGATCGGGTCTAGTTGCTGTGTTTTCATACCAGATAATGCCCCGACAGTGTACCAAGCCATCATGAAGTTATATAAGTCCGCTGAGTCTATACATGTAGACGAAGGGAACTGGTCATTGACTGGATGGATTTGGGGACTGTTGTCTAAATGGGGATGGAAGATTCTGATGTTCCTTGGTATGGCTTTAGCTATCCTTTTCTCGTGTTGTTTGTGCATCCAGTGTGGTCCCGCCATTTGTAGTCTTTGTGCTACAATCTGTGTGAGAAGACCTGTCCCGAGAGAAGTGAAGGATAATAAGATGATGCTACAGCAACACCTTGATGACCTGATGAGAATAGATATAGACCTGGATTCAGATTGACGTGAGTTTAGGTTATTGCCTACGTAATGGCAAAAGGAGGGCTGAGGTTCTGTGATTCTCGAACCGGACTCCATTTTGTTTGAGTTGTTTGTGACGCCATTTTGTGTTTCCCTCACGTAGGCCTATGGAGGTAACCGAACGAACAAGTTGCATGGGCTTCGTTGTTCATGTACGCATTAACTAGGCCTTTTCTGACTTGTGAGTGAACTGTAGGACGCTGACCCCGTCACCTGAAACTGACCCTTTGCAAAGCCAATTTCCCTGGCTGATAGTTGTCTGAGATTGCCAATCAATGTTCAGGATATCGTTAACTTTAGTGCTCTTGTACATATCTTATCCTATTCAGCATCTGAACTGTTTCCTTTTCTTATGACTTTTCATTACATGGATAGTGCTTTCAATTATGGGTTTGTCCGGCTTGTACAAACTGAATTTGGGATATTCCTAATAATTAACTTGTGGGTTGGTACAATGTAAATCGAGCGTTTATGATGTGATAATGCGTGGGAAAATGTATTTCATTCGTCAGTATTTGTCGCAGTGGGTGTGCATTTATAATGAGCAAAATGTAGATAAAAAGAGATGTCTTGCTCTACGAAAGTTGAGCAGTTTCCTGAGTTGTACACCGTGTTGTATTGCTGGGAGTACTGTTACTAGCTGCAGCTAATAAATTTGATCTTTGACGCCATCCAGAAGTATTCCGTGTCTCTGTATACCAAGACAGGTGTACCCGAAGACTTTGGGCGTGCCCCTGGCGCCGCTGGGTTCTAAAACCCAGTTCTTCAGGCTGACCCTTCAGACAGGGACATTTTCCAACTGTGGGGAAATGGATTTGTAGAGAGAAAAAAACTATTTGATATACTGCTTTATCCCAACCAATACTTTTTGTGGAATATGATCATGGTCGGTGCCAATTGAGCCATGTTGTAGCCATAAAACTGAAGTAAGCAGCTTGCTATTCGCAATCTGTTGCATTTACATCTATTACTTAATGCAAGATACATCCTTGCATCCAATTTGGATGTGAGGGAACATTTTTACACTAAGAAAGAGCGAGAAAAGCAGAATAACTTTTTGCATAATTCTGCATATCTTGCAGTACGGCAGTTAGGAGAGTTTAAAATAAAATAAATAAATGTTGAGCTGAAGTCTTGTTGTGTGGCGTTTTAGGCTCCGAGTGAATTTTCCCGATTCATGCCCTTATATAGGTACAATTCACATTCCACAGAATAGGAATAGAAATCAATCCCTTATTTAGACATAGCCCATGCAGACCAAATACATGCATGGCTACTTCCACCCGTACCAAACGTCACGACGATTTCTTGGAAAATCGGCTTAAGGAGTCAGGGACCTTCCCTTGCTTGAATTTGATTTGTTCAAGAACTCATGTACGTTACAAAGACCTACTATTCCCTAGGGGTTCTTTCCTGACGTTATTTTGCCAGACTTTACATCAAACTAGACATCTTCAAGGTATAAATATGCCTTCACTTGCTCTTGCAAGACACGGTGGTTCGGAGCAGTTCGATTATCTACTTGCCCGACACAGCTCGCTACAGCAAGTGCCGATGGAAGCCGACCCACCAGCTGACGCACTGATTGAGAGCCTGCATTTCTCTCAGCGAGAATCCAGCTCCAGTGTTTCCAAGCTCCCCTTGCGGGGTGTTGGGAAATCGAGTCCCTAGACTGAGATAAAAAGACTTACTTCATTCTAAACTAAAGTATGGAGCTGATAAGAACCTAGAGGAATCTTGGATAGATTCTTGGCAAAGAAAACTAGACCTATGCTACACAATACTTACTTCTTCCCATGTACTAGACTTAGGTTAGGTACATTGGGGTAGGCGTATTTTAGAAGCACCAGTTGAGCATTTTTAGCCATTGTTCTTTATGTTTGTATTTATATATATGGTTTAGAAACCATACAATGATCTTACTGTATTATTTTATAATATTGTTCTCGCTGTACGCATTATACTTTGCAGTCTGCATTACGATTGTAGCAGTTCACTTTTCTTGCATGAGAAAGAAGACTGTTCAATAAAACCTTTTTATTGAAAACACCAGTCTCTCTATTTCTCTGCACCTCAGTTGAAACGAAGCATGCACGATTGACTGAGTGAAATACTTATCTCTTGTTTCGCGATTCAGAGATATATTTCTTATTCTTGGGAAACAAAGTTGTCATGTTTATGCGGTTGTCAGAAACGAATCCCTTCTTGCGAATTCGAGAAAGTTTCTAGTGACCTCTGAGCTAGATGGCACTCACTATTAAGTTTAGTATATTCGATAGAGACCTAGTCGACCTCAGTCCTACGTCTAATCTATAGGAAATATTATTCCAATGCGCAGAGCCTATTGGGAATATAGGAACTACACTACAGTCTCTGGACTTATTTTCAGCTTCATATCTGACGTCGTAATTGTGGACCAATTGGTGAAGAGATATTTAGAGTTTTAATAGGCCAGGTAGAGTGAACTGGTATAGTTAAACATAATTCCATAGTAGTGTTCATTGCTATTCAGAGAATGTTGAAATTATAGCTACATGGGGGTAGGTGAAAACAGTGAACTGAAATGCAGACCATCAACCTAGTCTGGCTATTGACAATTGGTTTTGAGCCTGAGGGCTTTTCAAAGACTATTGACATTGTTGCTAGAGTTGATAGTGTGTATATTCTAACAAGGACACCCCCTCTATATCCATGGGCTCCAGGATCAAAATTAATATAATGTACACATGTGGGACTCTTTTCAAAACACTCGGCAAACCTCTTACATCTGTTTGGGGAAGCCACCATTTAATGTGTTTCAAGAAACACCAAGTGGTACCTACTCACTTTGGTAGTATTTCATACAGAACATAATGATACTGCAAAAACTAGCTGACAAAAGGTTTCTGTGGATGTTTTTGTATTAATTTTCCAATAGATATGCAAATAATAATAAAAATGTTAACATAAATGCAGAAGACAGTACTCAGGTTTGTGAACAAATACAAATTCGACAAAAATGATACAAAAATCCAAAAAGGTTTACTGGTTGTAAGTATTTACAAACATAAACACGTGCATATGACATTTCAAACATGTGGAAGTGTCCTTGATCAACAATCAAGTGACACTATGTTGACGTTTCGACCCCTACAAAATTCTCATGGTCTCCTCAGGACAATAGTTGTCCGACTTATTACCATAACGGGTAATGCTGTCCACTGAGTGGTCTGTGATCCAGTCAAGGAATGTGATGACTATCTGATTTATTTCCTTCGTGGTAAAATGCCACTGGCAGTAAGCAAAAGCGCTGTCAACTCCAAACACACAGGGCCTGTGTCAGTCTGCCTGCGTGTGGTCCTACGCCCCCAGGTCCAGGGAACACTAACCCTGCCCAGGTGTCTTCAATCAATGCGATTTAATGTCTCGGAACGAGATGTACAACACTGCATCTCCGTTCGTCTTAGATGGCGAATGGAGATGCAGTGTTGTACATCTAGTTCTACACAGAAATCAATCATTTTTCTGAAATTGGCAAAGCCAATATGGCAGACTTTAATGTGCGGAACAGCATTTGTGTATGAAACACATGCAAGAATCATTTGTGAATGTCTGGTTCTACATGTGTTGGTACATTAAAGACATACCTCTTAGTTTAGCCAATTTGTTTTATCTTTGTTGCATGTTTTAATTGTGGCACTCATTTTAGCTTTTTGAAGTTACTTCCCTCAATCCATATTAATTGTAGCACTTGTTTGCCAGTTTTTATTGAATCTTTCTAAGTCTTTGTAACAGGCATTTTCCTCATTCTGGTAGCAGCATTCTTTCAATTAGAACTGTATCCTTTACATCATATTTTGATAAATAACAGGACACCAAAACAATACAGGAAATTGCCATGAACGCCAGTGGATATGAAGGGTATGGCTGGTGGTTTGTGCTGGAAACAACCTCCCTGCACATGAGATAAGACCCACAGGCCCTGATTCTTAGAATGTTGCAATATTAGAGTGTTACGACTCTTGTTAAATATTAATACCCAGGGGTCCGGTATTTATCAGTTGTGATAATTACCTAGTATTCTGAATTTAAGAGTGTTCAATGAGGCATAACATTAAAGTTTATCTTACAACTCGGAATTTCCGATCACTGCACAAATAATATTATTCCAATATTCTTCGTCAAATGAAATACTTGAACACTTTTGACAGAGCTTAACTCCTGCAGAGTCTATCTAGCAGCAGTTTCTTAACTCATAGGCACATGCAGTAGTTTTGGATTGTGTTTTTTCTTTTGCTTCAACATACATTTAAGATCATTGTCCAACCACTCTCTCACCAGAGGCAGCTACAAATGTACCCCTGTTGCACTTTAGACCAACAAATCCCCATGAGTTTCCGATCCAGTCATCATAACAAAATGGCTACTCTTCTGTATCGATGACGGAGATTACTGCTGGGCACCACACTTTCTCCTCCAATGTTACTTCTTTTCATTTCTGGGTATTAAAAAAAAACCTCTTTCCTACCCTCATTTCACCACTTGCTCATATTTTCAGACCCAGGGACAGATAAGTCATTCCCCACCTGTACAAGTTGGGTGAAGTGGTGTCCCTGAGGAAGAGACTATCGCTCCGGCCATTTCCAAGTGGCCTGATATTTCAGCACCATCAATTACCAAGGGAACAGGTTCCGGGCCCAGTAATCTTAGGTCCAGAAACACTAGGGGCCATATTTACTTACCTTTCACGCAACACAGTGCAGCAAAGCCACCTTCTTTGTTGTGTGAAAGGGCTAGAGCAGAAACGAGGTATATCTACTAAGACATGGCACGCTTCTGCTCTCTCATAGAGATGGTTCACTTCCACTAATGCAGTCACTCATGCACCACGGTCACAAGGAAAATTGTTTTTGTGCAGAAAGGGGCACCTTCCTCCACAAAAACAATCAGTCAAGGTACTTTCCTCTTTCCACATGCTGTAGTGTGCAGCACACATAGAAAGAGGAAATACTGAGGAGAAAAAAATTAATTTTCTCATTGTTACGCCATCCTCTGGGAGGCATAGTGACTTCACGCAATCCCAGGAGTATAAACCTTTGCAAATCTGGGATTGCATGAAATCCATGGGTGGATGCACGGGAACGCCCATGCTCCACTCATGTAACGCATCCCAGAACTAAATGTAAGGCAAAGCAGCGCAAGCTGCTGAATTCCTTTCCATTTCTTTACAAAGCCAGGCAAGCCAGCACAAATCCCCCCTTGCATAGGATTTGTACAAATCTACTAGCATTTTTCATCAGGCTGCACCAAAAAAGTGGTGCCACCACAACACAAAATGTTAGTAAATCTGGCCCTAGCTCCGGGTTCACCAAACCCAGCGAAATCATGATCAATGGCGGATGGCACAGGCACGGCCCAGAAGCTGTTCGCCGCCATCCTGCACCATACCACAGCGGGTGCTCCCCCATTCATTGCTCAGATCTATTGAGCCCACTCTCTGCCTCTTACATTCAGCACCGCCCTTGCTGGCAGTTACCATCGGCTCAGAGCTGGTGAAAATTTCACTTGAAAAGGACACTTTATTGGGCTTAGAGAGGGAATGGCATGCAGGAAAGTACTTGGTATTCGCGGATCTGATTGTTATTTCCCAATGAGTGCTTCATTTGAGCCGGTGGTTTCCGGTGAGCGCACTGGGACTTACTTGTCAACACCGGTGCTTGGGACAGTCTGCCACAAGGTGGCGCTGTCTGGAAATGATCACA
This sequence comes from Lissotriton helveticus, assembly GCF_964261635.1. Lineage (NCBI taxonomy): Eukaryota > Metazoa > Chordata > Amphibia > Caudata > Salamandridae > Lissotriton > Lissotriton helveticus. The sequence goes on along the minus strand of NC_136059.1, from coordinate 1,139,574,824 downwards.
ACAACAGGTAACTATTAATTCATTATCCATTCGAAAATTAATATTACCTGCCGCCCACACCATCCTTACAGCCTTGGGACCTCAAATAGTCTGAATTGTCACACTTGTAGGAGTGCAATGGTTAGTAGCTGTGTTGATACTGTCATTGGCAGCATAGCAAAAGCAATGGGTGGTGCAAGCTGCAGTGGCCAGATGAGAGCCTTGGCACTTAGGGCAGATTTACAAGCCCCTTGCGCCACTTTTGCGTCACTTTTAAAATGGGAAAAGTGACGCATAAGTGGCGCAAGGGGCTTGCAAATCTGCCCCTTAATTTTTTTTTTTACAAATTAAGCACTGTATCCATTGCGAGTGTAACAACTTTTGGTGAATTCTGTTTGGTGAGGTGATATCCTTCTCACGCAGTGTCCCCACGCGAAGAAAAGGGCAACTCCTAACGAAGTCCTGAGAAGGGCTACCTGAAACAACCATTCACGAATTATCAAAGAAGCTGCGCCTCGCGCACTGACAGCAACGCTGGGCACAACCTTCAGAGCGATCAGTCAGCAGCTCCGAGCTGCGTTTTCCCCTCCATAAATCCACCGAGCGGTTCAGGGCAGACTGGCATTATTGTTGTCTTCGCAGGCTCCGTCCCTTCTCCGGGATCCAGCCGACAGACCCCGGACAGCAGGACAGCGAGATCCAATAAATCTGAGGCCTGTCTAGGTGCTCCATTCGTCAAGAGGCCTAATTTACCAAGGCCCTTTAGACTAATTGCAGATTTGCGAAAAATGCTGATGGGGTAGAACGGCGCATTGTGAATGTCCCCTACCATATTTCTGCTAATGTGTTTCATCTGGAGTACATAAAGAGACAGGGATGCTGATTTTAGACACAGCACTTTGGGGCTAATCCAGTTAAATGATTATCCCTAAAAATCTGCGGTGATGTCATGCTCCCCGCGGGACCCTGCCAGTTGCCTTGTTTGCTTTTTTTAGTGAGAAATGTGTAATTGCAGACTAATTTCCAGCGGGCCACACAGGCGCATCCAAGGTCGCTTGTTTCTTTTTGCACCGAGAGGCAGCTGGTGCCATGCTGGTGGCTGCGAAACAAAGGAGTGTTCACCATAATGGGGGCGACGCTCCCCTTCCTGGGATAAAACACAAAATCACTTTCAAATGCAGCGTGGGCATTTCTGTCCTGAGGAAACAGTTGCTCCGTCAATCTGTGCTATGGTTTGTCCGGAGCCGAAATAGCAGGAATGCCTGATTTATCCATGTAAATACGGGTTGCTGAGACGGCATATTTTATGTGAACCCTTAAGCGCACCTCTGATAGCTACTACCTCGAGCATTTCTCGTACTAGCATTTCTCGTACTAGTTGCAGAACTTGGTGCTCGAATATTGTGGAGTTGTTGTTGATCGTCTGCTTTTCACAAAACACAATTAACCGATTAAATGTAATTGCGCACTTCTCTGATCACTGTTGTTGTTGCGAAAATACAGGTTAAAATGAACCAAAAAACGAAGGTTTTCATATTTGTTTATGCTGGTCCTTGCTTGAATAAAAGATGGATTTTCCTCTCACACACACACTTACACTATACACATTAACAAGACACACACAAACGCACACATGAATACACACACAACTACACATTCAGTAGAAGCACAGCAAAGTCAAGAGCAGTGTACATTTCAATAACACAAAAAACAGGTGTGCTTTCTCTCAGAGAACAAAAACAGTAAACATAACAGCAGTGCAAGCTTGCCTCATACACTAAGTAGTTGTAATACAAACAGCAATGTAAGCCTACCGATGCCACCGGTGAGCAGTGTGTGAGTAAGGAGCCTTCTGTGGGGGTTCTTGAACTCAACAGAGTATCTAGGAAGACTTAATGGAACCTGCTATTAACATCTTCCTTCCCTGACCATGTGGGCCAGAGATAAGGTGGGAGCACAAACACTTCCTTGTAGTATGCATTACATACCTTTTACCTGTATATTCTGTGTGTACTTCCAGTATCAAATAGACTTTCTTTACTTTTTCTTAGTAAGTAACTGGACTTTGTTAGTGAGCAAGCTATTCACAATTTCTGAAGCACACGCATATTATAACAAAAGTAGTACAATAATATAAAAGAACAAGAAAGTAGTAGAATGGGTGTTGTTTCTTCTTTAATTTAACAGGGTCTTCCACTCCATTAATGCAATGTGTTTCGAAAACATTGTATAATATACTGTACATTACAACTTCGGTATTTGTATTACTTCCAGCCCTGAGGAAGTCGTAGGGTTCAAACCCACAAACGACGGAACGCATTGGCTTAAGGGAGTGGAAGACCCTGTTAAATTAAAGAAGAAACAATGCCCAATCTACTACTTTCTTGTTCTTTTATATTATTGTACTACTTTTGTTATAATATGTGTGTGCTTCAGAAACTGTGAATTGTTTGCTCAATCTTTGATTGAATCTTGGGGAATTAGGGTGGATTTTCCCCTTTTGGGTGCACTGCGGGATTTCTGTAATAACTAGTGCTGTATCCGTTTTTGTAAATCTATATGAGCGCCTGATGACCCTCTTCACTCAACGGAGTTAATTTTGTTAGTGAGCAAAACTAAAATGTTTTCCCATTTCTGACAAGTTAGCTACAGTGTCAAGTAACAACTGCTTACCACATGACCTGCTGACCTTTGTAGTTTAGTGTTAGTCTTTAGCTGAGCTACCTTTGATATGGGATCTTGACAACCCAAAGTCAAACCTATAATGATGACGCAGCAGCAGCTGCAGGCAATGTGTACAGAAGGGTCTTTAGTATGAATGTCAATTCACCAAAAGGCATGGGGTAGCACAAGTGACATCACATGCTTACACAAAGATACACAATCACACATCTACACATTCTCCCTTACACAAACACTCTCACCATCACGCATTCACACAACATACATTTTAAAACATTTTTACTTTTCTCTGCTGCCAAAGAGGGTTAAAGTCCACCTAATTGTACTCCATCTTTTATGACACTCATAGTGAATAAGTTATTAATATTCACTATTAGTGTGATAAAAAAATTGACAAAAAAGGAGATTAGAGCACCAACAATGTCCATGAGGCTGAGCTGCCCCTATGTCCCTGGCATTGATTTTGCTACCTCTAAGGCCAGGTGTCGCAAATGCAGTTCCTAGGGTCACAAGGGGCAAGACAGGGGTCCCTGGTGCGACCCCTTGATACCCTATATGGCGTTAACTAAAAACACTTCATTTTAATAACTACATATATATAATATTCACTGAAAAAACCATAGGTTATAGACCATATATAGTTAGGAATTAGCATTTAAAAAACCTTATTTTACTCACACAAAACCATTGAAATTCCATATATAGTTAGTTGCACTAACTATATATCGCGCACCCGCAATCCACTGCTGATCATGTCACATATTACATCATTCATGACATGGTCAGTGACATCACTGATGACATCACTGATGACATCTCAAATGACATCACTGATGATATCTCTTTTGACATCAATGGTCACATCAATGATGATATCATTAATGTGACAATACAATGCATCTCCTCACACTTTAATATAACCTCTGTTACACCCAGTGTTAAATACAGAGTATAATTTTTGAAACCATTGACACACCAATACTAGTTACTACATACGTACTCACTGATTCCTACGTCTACACACACATTCACTCATTCACCCATACAATCATTCATACATACAATCACTCATCTTTACAACACTATCATATGCACTCATACACCTATACAGACACTCAGACTCTGCCACTCATCCATGGAGTTACTCACACACCTAGTCAGTCCTGTAAAGAATCAATCACACTTCCATTTTCTTGTCTATACAGTTAAACATAGAGCACCTTACATTTTCAAACATATACTAACACATACTTACTTTCTTATACAATCATTGATACAAGTACACATTGATCTGCACAGAGTCACACACCTCCCAGCCAGCCACACACACACTCAGTCTCCCATACAAATACTTGGACAATCAATCAATAACCCATATAGTTAATCATATAGCTACTGATCAACACATGCAGCAGTTTACAGAACAACAGACATAATGATGCACAAATTAAGACAGTTTAGTCACTAACCCATGCACTCAGTGAGACACATTTAATCACTCACTCATACATTCAGTCATGCACCTACTAAATCCTTCGTCCAGACACTTATACATCTACTCATTCTTCAATATGTAAAACATATTTAAACTTTACAGAAACACACAGTCACTGGATGATGTCATCAGTGATCTCATCAGTGATGTCATTTGAGATGTCATCAGTGATGTCATCAGTGATGTCACTGACCATGTCATGAATGATGTAATATGTGACATGATCAGCAGTGGATTGCGGGTGCGCGATATATAGTTAGTGCAACTAACTATATATGGAATTTCAATGGTTTTGTGTGAGTAAAATAAGGTTTTTTAAATGCTAATTCCTAACTATATATGGTCTATAACCTATGGTTTTTTCAGTGAATTTTCAAGGTTTTGTAAATGCTAATTCCTAACTATATATGGTCTATAACCTATGGTTTTTTCAGTGAATTTCAATGGTTTTTTAATAGCAAATATCATAAGCTGTCGAATGTCAAGTACGTGGTAAGTGAAAACATTTTCGTGTTTATGCACACTGATCTGCTTTGAATGGTGCCCCCCCCCCTCATTTCTATTAGGAGTACTCTCTCTTTGCACATAGTGAAGGGTAGTTAACGCAGGCCTTTGCCCCCGTTGTAATACGTCGTGCCTGCTTCTCTCTCCATTTGATTGATTGTTATCCAAGTATTTACTGTTTTAGAATTGGTTCTCTTTGGTTCATTCTCTATTTACAAACAAACACAGAGTCGCAATACTCTGTTTAGTCTTCGCAGATAACGAAAAATCGTGTGTAAAAAAAAAAGAAAAGGAATCGAGCAAAATCAGTAGGCCACTAATGGGATCTCTTTTTGACCTCGCTAAAATAGAAACATTAAGAACAACCCCTCATGACAAATACAAAACTAGTGAGATGAACTGAACTCCACACAATGATGGCTGCAAAACAGCTTGGCTCCGCCACCTACCCCGCCCAAAATAACGATAAAGAGCGGCTGCCATGATTGGTTGCGGAATGGCCACGACGGAGCTACGAAATGGTGCTGCTCTCATGCTAACCCCAGCTTCAGTCTGAATATCCAGAAACACTGTAGACTACCAATTCGATCAGTTCCGGTAGCGCCCCAATGTAACCCGGTAGAGAAGAACTAGCCCTCCCCTCTTTGACTGATGGTTCTTGTTGCCTGTCCCTTCTGTTGTCATTTAACAGAACTATTTAGCCTGCTGAAAGGGGTTGTGTTCCAACCGCTGGTTGGTGGAGACATTTTGACTATATTCTGGACCTGCGTTGTCGCGTAATGCGTCATATGACGCGCCGCGTTAGCGCATCCGGAAGTCATCCGGGGCGCGCAGCGCGTAACGTAAGCATAACAAGTCATGTGACTTGTTAATAAAACTTTTCATTGGTTCATTTTACTTTTCTTATTCTAATGATGAAAGGCTTGGTCATATGACCTAAAAATTACGCTTTTTATTACTTCCGAACATTATTTTTTCTTAAATATATGTTATAATGTTCCAGGCTAATGTACTTTCCCGGAAAATTTACAACTGTCCTGCAAGTAAAATATATTCTTTTTTCGAGAAAAAGAGCGTTTCTTCGTCCCATGACGGAGCCGTTGAGCAAAAGAGGGTCGACCTGCTGTCTTAGTCGCCGATACGCCTGAATATGAGATTCTTATCGATCACTTTATGTTGCAGGAGTAGAAAACACAACAGCCCTTGACCATTTATCTTTACTGCGTTCCTTCGAATTATACCTTTTACCCTTCATGTAATTGGTCTGCTTTATTTCACTTGCCTTTTACTGATTCTAAAACAGTGACTATTATTAAAAACTTTACCAATGTATATACTACTACCATGTTTTCTTTTAAAAACCTTTATTGTGAAAATTTCATTATACAAATACGAGCCTATAACCACGTGGGCCGGCCACGGAGCAAACTGTAATCGTATATGATGAGTAGACATTTACACTGTAGAGGAACGTAACGGGCGGGCCATTAGGTTGCAAGAAGTAAGGTGTCTAACAGTTACGGAATCGGTGGACGTACATTTTATAATTAAAATACGACAGGGCCAGTTACAATAAAATTATCTAGATATACATTTGCGGGCAAGTACCATCGGTGACGTTAATTCGAACTTTCAATAGTACAGTAATCAATAACACATCAGAACTTAATATCAATAGGGATGTCGAAATATTCAATCAATTCTCGTCCCCGCCCGCCATGTGCTTCAAAACTGCATACGTATCTCGTGATTTCAAGGTTCTGCAACCAGTACACAACAAGGAGTTACGAGTCCCATTTATTCCGGCGCCATTTTGGGCGAGGACGGGCAGGTCCAGGATATAGTCAAAATGTCTCTACCAACCATCGACTATGATGATGTTCATATGCTGTATTTATTAGAGTAACACTCATCTGTCCACATGAAATTAATTTGCCACAATCTAAACATGTCATTTTAATCTTTCCAAAGTTCTTCTAAATATTTGGGACCGTTTCCCTTGCCTCTGATGCTGTCAGTGCCACTTCTTTGATGAATGTACTAGCAGGTCAAGGGTTCTCCTCCAAATCTCTCTTTTATGCAGCACTATAATTAATTGGTGCCACCTCTCCATATGACGATGCATGGTATAGTTACCATAACTATATTTTTTTTCGCTTCCTCTGGAGAGTTCATCGTGGCAGATGAAGCGTGTAACGTACCGGGCATTTACCTTTTTTTGCATGTACAGGAAAGGAAAAAAAAAATCGAGCGTCCGAGTTCTAAGGTGTCCCAGGGCCATTTTAGTGGACCAGGCCCAAATCCAAAGAACAGGCCGCCATTTTGAGAGTCCTGTTGCAGCCGCCTGTCGCTGTAGCATCAAGAGCAGCCGAAACTCAGCTGAATGGCAACTGAAACGGTAAAGGGGCGCCCCACTACAGCAGACGAGCCTCCACCTAGGAAGGCCCGTTCACGCCGCCTCCCCCCCCCTTCGGGCACCCCACGCCGTTATTCGGAGCAGTATTGTAGGATGGCCACACCAGTGCGGCAACTTGCTAGACATCACCTCGGTGGTAACCGAATCTCAACGCCTTGTGGTGTCTTCTATTCAGAAAACATTGTTATGCTGCCTTCGACCTATTCGCCGCAAGTGCGCACACAACTCAACTGCATAGCTTCCTAGACACCACCTCGGTGCCATCCGGATCTTGGAATCTCAGCGCCTTTTGGTGTCTTCTCTTCAGAAAATATTGTTGCGCTGCCTTTGGCCCCATTCGCACATCGGTCCGCTACTGACGCCATCTCACAGGCTTATGGGGCGCCCCACGCCGACTTTCAGCATTGTAGGATGACCACACCAGTACAGCAACTTGCTAGACATCACCTCGGTGCCATCCGGATCTCGGCGCCCCACTGCAGATGAAGTGCCTCTCAACTATGAAACCACCACGGTGACATCCGGATCTTGGCGCGTTGTGCTGCCTTCGGCCTATTCGCACATCGGTCCGCTACTGACGCCATCTCACAGGCTAATGGGGCGCCCCACGCCGACTTTCAGCATTGTAGGATGACCACACCAGTACAGCAACTTGCTAGACATCACCTCGGTGCCATCCGGATCTTGGCATCTCAACGCCTAGTGGTATCTTCCATACAGAAAATATTGTTGCGCTGCCTTTGACCCCATTCGCACATCGGTCCGCAACTTAGACATCACCTCGGTGCCATCCGGATCTTGGCATCTCAGCGCCTTGTGGTGTCAGTCAGAAAATATTGTTGCGCTGCCTTTGGCCCCATTCGCACATCAGTCCGCTACTGACACCATTTCACAGGCCAACAGGGCGCCCCACGCCTACTTTTACCATTGTAGGATGGCCACACCAGTGCCACAACTTGCTAGACACCACCTCGGTGCCATCCGGATCTTGGCATCTCAGCGCCTTGTGGTGTCTTCTATTCCGAAAATATTGTTGCGCTGCCTTTGGCCCCATTCGCACATCGGTCCGCTACTGCCGCCATCTCACAGGCCAACGGGGCGCCCCACGCCGACTTTCAACATTGTAGGATGGCCACACCAGTGCGGCAACTTACTAGACACCACCTCGGTGCCATCCGGATCTTGGCGCGTTGTGCAGCCTTCGGCCTATTCGCACATCGGTACGCTACTGACGCAAACTCACAGGCCAACGGGGCGCCCCACGCCGACTTTCAGCATTGTAGGATGGCCACACCAGTGCTGCAACTTGCTGGACACCACCTCGGTGCCATCCGGATCTTGGCGCATTGTATTGCCTTCGGCCTATTCGCACATCGGTCCGCTACTGACGCCGCCTCACGTGCCAACGTATTTTCTCCGCATTTTATACCCTATGCCGCATAACAGGTCATGTGACTTGTTTATAAAACTTTTCATTGGTTCATTTTACTTTTGGTTTCCTAATGATGGAAGGCTTGATCATATGACCTAAAAACAACACTTTTCATTGGATGAAAACTTTTTTTTTTTCCCAAACGATGAAAGCCCCACCTTGTTTCTGGATGTTTCAGACTGAAGCTGGCTTCAGCATGAGAGCACCACCATCTCGTAGCTCCGTCGTGGTCATTCCGCGAGCAATCATGGCAACCGCTCCCCACCAGAAGCCTACAGGAGTCGGGGGCCCCCAAAACTTTTGATAAATCCTCAAGGCGGAGGGGACGCTTTCGAGAATGGGGTCCAAGACCTAGCAGACAAGCGTCCGATTTCCAAGGTGTCCCAGGGCCATTTCAGTGGACCAGGCCCAAAAAGGAAACAGCCTGCCGCCATTTTGAGAGTCCTGTGACAGCCGCCTATCGCTGCACCGCAAGAGTGGGCGCAACTCAGCTGAATTGCGGCTTTTGACACAGTGGACCAAAAACGGACGGAATGGCAACTGAAACGGTAAAGGGGCGCCCCACTACAACAGATGACACTCCACCTGGAGAGGCCCGTTCACGCCGCCTCCCCCGGGGCGCCCCACGCCGTTATTCGGAGCAGCATTGTAGGATACCAAAACCAGTGCGGCAACTTACTGGACATCACCTTGGTGCCATCGTTCTGCTGCCTTGGAACTATTCGCACAACAGTTTGCTACTGATGACCCACCCCCCGCGACGCCCCACGCCAGAAATCTGGACGTTGTGCTGCGTTGGGACTATTCGCACAGCCGACCGCTACTTCGTTGTTTTTCCCTAAAAATGTTTATATGTTATTACTGTTTTTGTTTTCTTGTATATATTTATGTTATTAAAGTTTTATAATCTTACTACTTTGTTGGAGTGCTATATATTTTTAATGTGACACATAATTGTAAAAACTTTGATGTACAAAGAGTCATCCCTGGAATCTTCCGCTTCAGGCTCGGTCCCCTCCCCAATCACAATACAGGATGGTTTTCAGATAATAGGAACGCGTCTGCTGTGACGGATCTCATCGAGTGTGGGCCTTGATCTACTATAACTCCTTTGAAGAGGGGTGATTCTTTACAGCTGGGGCCATAAACTACATCTGCAGGGCTAGCTGATACCCTAGGACCGGCCTGGACAATCGGACACAGAGGAAAAGGAGTGTCAGAGGGTGCGGTAGTGAATAGGGCGAAAGGGAGGTGTCGGGCGGGCACAGGGTGTGATTCTCAGGGAAGAGCAGCGCAGATGGGGGGTGGTTTATTACCCATGCATAAGACAGAGAGCGGGGGTGACCACTGCCTGGGGGAGATGCTTGCGAGGGTGGGGAGTCATGCTAAGGATCGACAGCGTGCACAGAGTGGGTCTGGTCAAGGCATCTAAAATGACTGCCGTGCACGACAAAAGTGTGGCATTTGAAAAAAGGCAAGATGGCGCAGACAATGTTTTTCAACACTTCCTGATTTCCTTCGAATCGAACGTTAACAGACGTTGGGGCATATTACCAAAGTTAAGCGATATTTATCCCTAACGATGCTTAGCAACGATTTTTTTACCGCTAAGCATCGTCAGAAATTATCGCAGATAAACCTTGCTATTATCAAGGTTTATCGCAAATACGATAAAAAACGACCGCAATGCATTAATATCGCTGAAAACTCAGCGATATTCATGCATTACCGAGCTAATGCTCTTAGCCATGTTATCCACCTCCCATTGGATAACATGCCTTAGAACTGCTCAGGGCAGGTGCTAGCTTTTGGAGATATTCGCGCTTATCGCGAATATTTCCAAAAGTTGATAATAGGAGATAGCGATGTTAGCGACTGTTTCCAGTCGCTAACATCTTGGCATGCCCACTTTGCATGTCATTAGTGATAAATATCACTCACATGCAAAGTGGGGCCCAAGATGGTCGCTATCTCCTACTAGCCGTCGCTAACTGGTGTTAGCAACAGCTAGGTAATACAGATATAATTTTATCTCCGCGAAGCGGAGCGCTGTTACAGATATATATCTTTTTTTGAACGTTAATTTCTCAAAATCCACTGGAGCACATATATTGAGACCTAGCAAAGGCACATCGGACTACCAGTCCCTACAATTTTGCAAAGTTTCGTGCAAATCCATTCAGCCGTTCGATTATTATTATTATTTTTTTTTTTGCCTCGCGGGGCCCTTTTAAAACCTCCACATCAAACCTAAGAGGTCAAGGAGGATCTACTATGCCCCCTTATGGTCATTTGCCCCTTCGCTTTGGCCTCCTCTTGTCTCTCGATCCTACCGAGAGACAAGATGGCGGGCGCTACGGACTGTTTGGAATGTTTACAGACGCCGGAGAACCAATCAGCTTCGCAAACCTCCGTTACGCGAAGCGGAGCGCTGTTACAGATATATATCTTTTTTTGAACATTACTTTCTCAAAATCCACTGGAGCACATATATTGAGACCTAGCAAAGGCACATCGGGCTACCAGTCCCTAATATTTTACCAAGTTTCGTGCAAATCCATTCAGCCGTTCGATTATTATTATTATTTTTTTTTTTTGCCCCGCGGGGCCCTTTTAAAACCTCCACATCAAACCTAGGGGGTCAGCGAGGATCTACTATGCCCCCTTATGGTCATTTGCCCCTTCGCTTTGGCCTCCTCTTGTCTCTCGATCCTACCGAGAGACAAGATGGCGGCCGCTACGGACTGTTTGGAATGTTTACAGACGCCGGAGAACCAATCAGCTTCGCTTCACAAAGCTCCGTTGCGCGAAAAGTACGCGAACTGGAGCGCTGCCCGGTCCGCTGTTACAGATATATATCTTTTTTTGAAAGTTAATTTCTCAAAATCCACTGAAGCACATATATTGAGACCTACAAAAGGCACATCGGGCTACCAGTCCCTACAATTTTGCCAAGTTTCGTGCAAATCCATTCAGCCGTTCGGGCTAAAAGTGAGGCCAACCGCCCTATGGAAAACTCAATGTTAAAAACACGTTTTGGGACCCCCCTTTTTTCTCGGCCCCCCCTTGACGAACCCCCCCCAAATTTTTAAGGGCTGCTCAGAAACAAAATGTGCCATTTTCCTGAAAATTTCAGCCAATTCCGTCCACAAACGCCAAAGTTATTAGACATAGAATTTTCAAAAATCCCATAGAGAAAAAATCCTAACTATATATACCTACTGGCGACCGCCAGTAGGTAATACAATATATAATATGCTTATAGAGGGTCTGAGTCAGCTCTCTCCATCCATTGTGCTGTTGTTGTGTCATTCACATTCAATAAAACAAGCATCCACAACGGGCCAGTGCTTGCAGCCAAAGCCAGAAATATTAGCTTTGCCAATATTTGCTGTACTAGAGGTGTTGCCTGCTTTCTCCTGACGTAGTTCTACGCCACTCTAGTGAGTTATTGTGCCATAGTTTGAAGTCCACTACGCCTTGACCAGTGATCAGCAGTGAAACAGAATGGTACTGAACCAGATTTAAAACACTGACTGTGCATGTAAGTTCAAATGACAAATGGAAAACCGACGATTTACAAGTGCAAGGGCTTCACAAAAGGTCAATTTGCACTCATGAATCGATTTATCTATGCATAATATTCCCTAAGTATAGTGTAATATTACCCATGAGCACATCTCCTACAAGAGGCGTGGGCAAATCCATGGAGAAGCTAGTCTGGAAAATTTGGTAGCACCCACAACCAAGAAATTTGTGGATGTTCACTATAATCTCCTCCACCTATTCCTTACAATAGAAACTGTGGGAGTTCCTTTCCAGGAGAGGTATACGAAATGAATATTTTCAAAATGTATGGGATTGTAGGAAGAGGGGTTTCTCCACAGAGAAAACAATGTACTTGCTCCTGTTTAATTGTACATGAAGTACAATTACAAATATAATTGACTTCATCCTGGCCATGAGTCATCTGCTCTTATTCACTCTTTTTTTCATGACTCAACAGTAAATTACAGAAGATCAGAGTGTTGTGCCGTAGTCATATATTTAACAATACTTACTAAGGGCCTTATTATGAGTTTTGTGGTGCAGTTGCGGGACCACCCACTCCCACACTTCCAAACCCATGTAGGAACCACCCACCAGATCAGGTTTTTTTTTGCTGGTCTGGCGGTCAGTTCTTTGGCATTCCCAGGTTTGTGGGAACACAAAGGCAGTGCCTGCACAGCATGAACTGCTGCAGTCCATGACGTGCAGGTACAGGGGTGCAGGCACACAGTGGGGCGCCTGCTTCGCCCACCTGTGTGCATCCACATAGTGTGAGACACCAGGGGGTACCTGTATGGCCCCCTTTGTTTCCCCTCTGCTATGATTTTCATGGCGGGCTCATTGCCATGAAAACAATGGTGAAGAGGAATCTAGTAATATGCTTGTTGGGACCGCGGCGGTCCCACCAAGCATATTGTGGCCTCAGGACCGCTATGCTGCGGTTCCCTGATGGTTGTGACGGTTGTGGCGGTTCCAGGTTGGCCCGAACACCCTAGTCGCATTAGGATGATCGGGAGACCTCCACTGTGAGTCTGGTTGTCTGTTTCACAATAAGGCCCAAGTCATTATCATCCAACTCCTCATAATCCTCTATCACAATTTTATCCAGCCTAAGTAATTCTGGTCCAATGTCAGCTGTAGGTGGCATAAAGTTTGATGATTTATGGATATCATTAGTATTCGGAAACCTTCTATCCGTCTTCTCAGCAAAAAAATACTTCACTCACACAATGTAGGGGAAAACTCCAATAGTTATAGTCTTGAACAACATTTATCCTGTTCAAAGAAGGATATACATATTTCTGAGTACATTCTGTTATAATACTCAGTGAGCACATCAATGTTTCACTCTAAGCTACATTGTATCAATTGCTTAAGTGCAGCATTCAAGACAACTAGTTATTTCTTTGTAACTATCATTAATGTATTAACAATAATTCAGTCATATTCTTAATGAATATCAACATAATATTTGGAAGATCTGAATTCAAACATGACCAGAGTAGATGAGTATTCAATTACAACATGTAGTATATTTTTTTCACCAGAAGGGTTTTTGCACTCTTCCTACTTATAAATATTCAAACAACAATTGTCTATGCAAATGCAAGTGAATCATCTTTAGCTTTTGCTGTGTGATCCGATTCATTTTTGCACACAACAATTTTATTCAGAATATATAACGAGGGCCGCACCCAGCACATTTTTGTTTTTTATTGGAATAGTCATTGCTATACGGGTGATATTTCAGTCACTTGATGCTTGCAAAATAATTTGCAGACTTTCATAATTGTACACATGAAAGAATCAACATAAAAGCATAAAGAAAGCACTGCCAGCCACATAGCTATACTCAAATGTAAAGATTTACAAAGGCACACCTCTTCTTATATAACACAGTTAACTGTGGGTCCCAGGGCTGGTATTACACGTTGCACTTGGGGTGTCGCACTGAGAAAACAAAAAGATGATGAATGGAATATTTCAATCATTTCCGGCTAGATGTAGCGTTGACACCTTCCCAAGAAAAATATACAAATAGAAAAATATTGCCCATTTGCTATTGTTTTAGGAAAGGCCCAGACATGATACTAAATAGGAACAAAGCAAGCAGAGGTGCACTATTTCTACAAATGTAAGTCTAATTCCAGATATATCCACAATTTTCCAGTATAGTTGAAGTTCTTCTCTTTATTGTTGCATTTTCAATATGTATCAAAAAAAGGGCCAGCCAATGCGTTTCGTCCATATACATTTGAACTTCCTCGGGGCACAAAAAGAATAAGGAATATCCAGCCTCACATGAGTGGAAGAATTACTGAAGTCCATTCATTTTAGTTTGTTGGAAATATAAGATGAAATCCTCAAGAAGAGATTCATCAAATAAGCCCAAACCTTGAAGAGACAATCGTGAGGATTTCGAGGTCCCCAGCTATATTAGGATAGTGTGGGAAGCACTATGTCTCTGTGCTCATTCCCTAGAAATCTATAGAGGAGGGAAAGAATCCGCCCCTCATCCAACACTACAATTGCTGTAGAGCAAGCAAAATATTGTGGTACTTAAAGTTGATTTCCTATTTAGTAAATTTGAACTTTGCAAGGGATTCTGGGTAAAAAAAATGTCGGGGGATCCAAGCAGGCCACACCTCACTGGACTCACCCAGATATCTAATTTTCAGAAATGTCTGGGCTTGGTAGTGATGGCTGCTGAGCACTGAACCAAAAATTCAGGGTACCCCCTTACAAAACCAGGTCATTTTGGGATGAATAATGTTTGAAGCCTCCACAATAAGTTTTGGGCCCTTCCCTGTCGCAGGCACTTGGCCCACCCACACAAGTGAGGTCGTCTTTTTATTGGGAGACCTGGGGGAATGCTAGTTGTGGGCAATCTGTGCGGGCCCTGTGATTCCACAACTTTCCCACACAGAAATGTGAGGAAAACATGATTTTTTGGGCCAAATTTGTGGTTTGCAGAGGATTCAGGGCAAAAACATTGGGAGATCCACGCAAGTCACACCTCTCTGGACTCCCTCGGATCTCTAGTTTTCAGAAATGTCTGGGTTTGGTAGGTTTCAATAGATGGCCCCTGGGCCCGGGTCCAAAAATGCAGGTGATCCTCTGCAAAACCAGATCGTTTTGTGCTCGGTAATTTTTTATGCCTCTACAATACATTTTGGGCCTGCCCTGTCACAGGCCCTTGGCCCACCCACACAAGTGAGGTAGCTTTTATATAGGGAGACCTGGGGAAATGCTGGGTGGTAGAAAGTTTGTGTGGGCCCTTTGATTCCGCAACTTTCTCATTCAGGAAGGTGAGGAAAATGTAATTTTTTTAGCTAAAATTGAGGTTTGCAGGGTTTTCAGGGTAAAAAAAAGTGTTTGTGGATCCACACAAATCACACCTCCCTGGACTCCCCAGATGTCTATTTTTCAGAAATGTCTGAGTTTGGTAGGTTTCCTTAGATAGCCGCTGAGCCAGGGACCAAAAACGCAGGTGTCTCCCTTAAAAAACAAGTTGTTTTATGATAGATAGAGGGCACCTGCGTTTTTGGTCCCGGGCTCGGCGGCTAACTGAAAAATATCACTGATCTGACCCCAAGGGAGGCAGAAATGACCAAAATGTGTGCATAAACAAAATGGAGTGAGCCTTGCCTAAGGAGCCGCTCCCTGACATGCCCATAAACATATCTCTGGTGCCTAGTGGGCTTTCTGCCCCCCGGGGTGGCAGATCAAGGGTTTTTGCCCCCATCTGCCCCTAAGGGGGTAGAAAGACTGTGACTATTTAGGGGGGCTATTGCCCCCATCTGCCCCCTCGGGGGGGCAGAAAGACTGTGCCTATTTTCGGGTTGGGTGGGGGCATTAGAATGCCCATTCTGGGCAGTCCTTCCCCCTAAATTTACATTTTAAAAAATCCCTGTTTCCTAGTCGGCTTTCTTCCCCGAGAGTGGGCCGAAAGCCTGAATTTACCCCAAAACCTTAGGGGGGAGCAAATACCCTTGCCCAAGGGGCCGCTCCCCCTCCCTGGTGTCTATTATTGGATTCCTGCTTGGAGATCGGTCTCCTGCGGTGATCCCTAAGCAGGGATCCAGTAAGAAAAGGTACTTCTGGAAAGGAGAGATTTGCCCCTTTCCAATGATACCTCGCCCTTCTGCCTAGGTGCTCAGGGGGCACCGAAGCAGTGAAACTGAAATTAGCTAATCGGCTCATTTCAGTTTCACTTTCAATGTAATGACGTCAGCACACCATGCACACGATCTTCATTATATTGAAAGAAAGAAAATGCCTCATGAGGTTTGGGAAGCCGTTCCCCAGCACCTTAGACAAAAACATAGAAAGGAATTCCCTCTGCTGTTAAAAGCAGAGGGATTTCTGGGTGGTGTACAGAGGACATAAGGGTTATGTCCTCGCCACACCAGCGCCACAGCCAAGGACGTAACCGTTATGCCCTCATCATATACAGGGTTAAACAAAATTGCATGCTGTCTTTGTTTACTTTAATTATTAGTGATGGATCATTTATGCAGCTCTTGAACACATTTATAAGTACTTTCTATTTAAATTTGTTGTTTCAAAATATACACAGATAAGGGCTAAAAATACCAGCTTTGGGTGATTTTGCTTATTTTTGTACCAGTCGGAACATTAAAATGCCTGTAATGCCAGTAGAAAACAGATCAGGTTGTAATCACAACTACATGTAGCAGTTCTGGCTGGACTGCCCATTTGGGACCTGGAGGGACTGTTAAATTTGCTTATGGTTGATCCCGTTTTGTAGTGTCACAGGACCAGATGTAGGTCGGCAAATACCGGTCGGTAACGGCCGATTTCGGCCGTTACCGACCGGTATTTGCAAATGGAGATGTAGGGGGCATTTTATGTACAGAATCGGTATATTTACCGATTCGGTAAATTTACATAATCGGTAAAATATCGAATCGGTAAATATACCGATTCTGCAAATCAACATGTAGGTGGCACTTCAAAGAGTGCCACAGGCCCTTTAGGAGTCGGTATTTACCACCCAATCCTATTGGGTGGTAAAATATCGAATTCCAGTGTACATGCACATCTGTGCATGTACACCTATGCCATGTGACACACAGACATGCCCTTAGGGCATGTCTGTGTGCCACATGGCACACAAGCCTGCAATTGGGGTGCTACAGGGTGTCAAAGTGACACCCCGTTCCCCCTGCCAAGATTCGGTATTTACCGATTCGGTAAATACCGAATCGGTATTTCCCATTGATTCCTAAGGGCTTCAAGGCCCATAGGAATCAACGGGAACTACCGATTCGGTATTTACCGAATCGGTAAATACCGAATCTTACAGAATCGGTAATTGTAAAAGAAAAATTACCTACATCTGCCTACTTCTAATTTACCTACTCTTAAATACCGAATCGGTATGATTCGGTATTTAACAGTAGGTAAATCATAATTACCTACATCTGGCCCACAGTGAGCAAAAAATATGGACTGCAATGAGGCTAGCGAGAAATTATCATTAGCTTAAATGAAGTCAAGATTTCTTTCCATCACGTTTTTGTTAACTCAATTCCTTCCATCACATGTTTTGTTCTTAGATTAAGACCCTTAAGAGCAAATGGTCAGCTATGACACTGTTACTTAGCAGATCTCCACCAACCTCATGCACAGATTTCAATGAGAGCGATTCACCACTCCCATCAGTAACCACATATATGGAACTATGTGTGCTAATGTTAGCAGTGGGAATTATGAATGGGATAAGTGATAAAACAGAGACTTGACTCCACTACTTCTCCTCTTCACTCAGCTGGTCAGTGAGGCCTGTGGAATGTGGTCAGTTCCTGCCAGGCAAACCATATATTACATTTCCTGTCTTACAGAGAACTAAACAAAACTAGAATTGTGAATGAGATATACCTAAACTCTTTTTAGATCTAGATGGAATAGGTAATGAATGAAAACTAAACAGAACAATAAGTATCTTAAAAGAATATGAAGAATATGATTATAATAACTACTCTAGTTTTGTTACTATACATTCTCCTGTGAAGATGACTTATAGGCTCTACTTGAATTCTGTAAATTGACAAGATAACCAGTATCATTATTGTATATATTAGCTTTCTTGTTTCCAGGTGAATTTATTGTCAATTCTAGTGGGGTTTTAAGGTGTGTTTTCCAAGGTTTAAAAAATGTGTGGGTGTCATTGATTACTCGTTTTTTGCTATGAACATAATTGCTGAGTGATGTTTTTCCAGAGCCTATAAAAACCCTGGCTTGTATTTCTTTCCTTCCATCATTCATTTCTAATGGCAATTCTTCCTTCCTCCTTTCCTGCCCCTAATTCCCTTGTCTGTGATTTTTCTTTGAATTTGCTCTTACAAGTAACTTTTCATTATATCCCTGACTAGCCTGCCTGTCCGATTTCCCAGCACTCAAACTCCTCTTTCCAGCATTCCAATCCCACTCCACTTTCAGGATGGACATGGATGGGCACATGTTTTCACCTCATTAAGGTCCAGATTTACAAAGCCTTTGTGCTGTCCTTGTGTTCCGCAAAGTGACGCAAGACAAGAGAAAGGTTTAAGTAAGATTTACAAAGCCTCGCAAGGGGCAATTTGTGTCAACTTGTGTGACTTTGTAGATAATGTAATGCAACGCAGCTCACTTTGTGCTATGTTGTGCTACATTTCATAGTGGTAAGCCTTCCATGGATCGAGCATGGGCATTCCCAAGCATCTATCCAGGGAATTTAATGCAATCCCAGATTTACTGAAATCAGTACACCTACGATTGCATCAAAACGGCGAGCCCCGCCAACCATGGTATAACTGGGAAAAATATATGTATTTCTCCTCATTATGCCCTCTTTCTATGCGTGATGCATTCTGCAACATGCATAGGAAGAGACAATAGCATCTAAGAATAGTTTTTGTGCAAGAAGGTATCCCTTAAAAACAATCCTGCCTGTAACTCAGGCACTAGGCAGCCTTAAGTGTGCAAGACAGGTAGAGAGCTGAACTGCACTATATCTTTTTAGATATGGCACTGTTCAGTTCTCTTCCGTTCATGCAATGCAGGACAGCAACTTTGCTTGCTGCCCTGTGTTGAATGACATTTTAGTAAATATGTCCCTAAGATTTCATTGCAACATATAAAAGATCAATGGTGAGCATTTAACACTCCTACCTGCTACTCTCATCTTTAGACAAATGATAAAGACAAGCTAAAATAATGTTTTCCCCCTAGAACCTTGAATTCTTGGGTTCTCAGTGATATGTTATTGTAAACCAGTATCACACTGCCCTATTCTTTGCCTCAAGATATCAAGAAGCAACTGTCCTAATACATGTGAAATTAGTGTCAAATCTGTGCCTATTTCTAATCTACCTGATTACTAAGGGAGTAGACAGCTAAGGAACAAACATCCATAGCACAGGGTCTTTGGTGACAGAAAATTATGTTGCTGTATAAAAATGCAGCTGAGGTAGTAAAGAAACTTCACGACCTTCAGGATGACTTGGGTCATATGCCTTCATGGATATTTTATATTGTTGGGCCATGCCTATGGGGTTGTGTGTTATTTGAAAGACTGCTAAGCATTAATTTTTAACAAGCATGGAGGCTTTTGTTTATTTGAAAGCAGTGCGCGAACCGGGTACCTGCTGTGCATGTGCGAGAGTTACGAAAGGTACATTAACCTTGTAGTCTGTGTAGCTTTCTCTAATCTAGTGTATTTTCCAGCTTGCAGAGAAAGAAGTCTCACAGCTCAATATGCTAATAAATACAGTCACTGTGGTTTGTACATGTGGTTTTAACTATTGGCAGTTCTTGGCTCAGCACCATCAGTTTCAACCTTCATCTTGACATGAAGGCAGTAGGAAAGAGGGAAGAACTTGCATGTCATGAACACGTTTTGCAGGTTAAGAGTCCATGCATCAGTTTTGGTTCAGATTTTTCTGTCTGCAGCACATACTAGGATATGAAGAACAATGGCTGCCTCTTTGTGTTTCTGAGCTCCACTGTCTGCAGTTGGATGGTCCCTAACAGATTTTCTGAGTAACTGTATGTGCTGTATGAAGCACAGTTTCAGCTAAACAAGTGCTAGGGGCACTTCTGGATCTGTGAATGGTTGCTAAAGATGTTCATGATATGGCGCCTGACCTTTTGTAAGGGGATGTGTGATTCCTGTAGGCATTCTTTTCAGAGCATCACAAAAACTACAGGAGGTTTGGCTACAGAGTTTTAACAGATGACACATTCTTAACATATCCTTAGGCACAGTGACCTTTTTTGTGCCACAATTGATACCTCTTTCAGATAATGAAGATTACATCACTTTGGTGCCTCTCGAGGTGGACTGAGACCCTGCTGATAGTTCTGCTGTAAACCTGCATGCTTCCAAAACAGGAAAATAAAATGACACAATTATCATTATTAAACATTGCTATATAGGAATGTATTAATTATATATTTGATTATAGTTACTGGTGGCTTTTTGACAAAGCCAATAGGTCTGTTTTATAAATCGTGATGTGCTGACTCCGTAATGAACCAACCACTTTTTATATTTTAACCCTTTGACAAAGTCAACAGGAATGTCTTACTTAAATAACCCCCTTTATATTGCTAACTGTCATAGTCAGCAGTGGGTGGGCCCGGCAACTAATTCCATGCTGCATATGGCCATAGGCCAGGCAAATATATATATTTGTTTTTTTGGGGGGTTTGAACAGAGGTTAAAGTAACATTATAATTAGGTGTGATAAAAAGATCTGTTTTTATTTTTTTTAAAAGCCTTCGAAATTTACTGAAATAACATAGACATTATACATTATAGTTAGTGCAATATGTCAGTGACAACATAACATTTTAAAAAATACAGAAATTCACCAGTTATAGATGGCAGACCTAACTATTACTTGTGCCCCGCAATGCACTGCTTATGACCTCACATATTACATCACTCATGACATGTTCTTTGACATCATTTATAGCATCACTGATGACATCACAAATTACATCTCCGTTGACATTATCCAATGAGTGTGTTTTTTTTTATAGTTTACATAGCGATTAGTAGCTACCATATTACTTTTGTACCTAATTGTGTACAGCATGTGTCCAGCTAATGCGTGAAGTGTTTTCAAAATGCATGTGCTCCTAATGCATCATACATGTGTAGAGGTATTGAACACGTTATAAATCTTTGTTTTGATGACAAACTCTGTGTGCAGGTGACAGTTGATGACTTGTGTTCTACATGTTCCACACAAGTTTTTTATGCTTCAGAAAAAGTTTCTGTTAGAAATGGGGGTCTCTATTTGACAAGGGCTTGCACCTTTGTCCAAGTAGGTACCCTTCTTCCTAGTCAGGAAAAGGGAGTTACACTCCTAAAATAACCCCTGCTCTTGCCCTTGGTAGCTTTGCCCGAGCAGTCAGGCTTATCTTAGAGGAAGTGTGTAAAACATTTGCACATAACCGACAGTATTACAGTGTAAGCACTACAAAAGGACACCAGACCAGTTTTAAAAAATTGCCAATATTTTTATATACAAGACCAAAAACTGGAAGAATCCACACTACAGTACTTAAAAATCTACAGTTGTTAAAATACACTTAAAGACAGTTCCTTGATGTCGATAGCTCCTACCGGGGCTATCACGGAGTCGTGAGCAAACAAATCCAAACAGTTCAGGCTGGTCGCGGCATCGCGGACCAGCTACAGTGTCGGGAAGACCAGCAAACAGTACCTGTTAGAGATGCAGGGCGCCGAGGCCCTTGAAGTCACTCGTGTTGCAGGTCGAGCTCCTTTCTGTTGGGATCAGGAGCGCTGGCGTCAGCAGGCGTTGGGTGCTGTGGTGCGAAGTGCAGCGGTGCGGCGTGCGGTGCGGCGTGCGGTGCCCTCAGGTCGCCGCATGAGCAGCGGCTTGGTGGCGGCGTCATCGGTGAGACCAGGGTTGCGGTGCGAGGTGAAGGCGGTGCTCATCACGGTGCTGGCAGGTCACGGTGCAAGCAGCGGCGGCGTCGTTGCTGAAGCGTTGTCGTTGGCTGAAGGGAGTCGATGGTGCCGACGTCGGTAGGCCAAGGCTGCGGTACAGGATGAGGGCGGTGCATTGTGTAACTTTACATCGATTTTAGCATGGAAAGGCATCATCATGGAGGCCAAGGCGTCGTTGTGAAGCGAGGCGGTGCATAGTGTGGTGCCCACAGGTCGAGTGCGAGCAACGGCTCGGTGGCGGCATCAGCAGGCATCATCGGTGAGACCAGGGTCGTGGTTGCTCTCTGCTGTTCCCAGGCTTTGGCGTGAAGCGAGGCAGTGCAGAGTGCGGTGCCCACAGGTCACGGTGAGAGCAGCGGCTCAGTGTGGCATCAGAAGGCTTCGTCGGTGAGACCAGGGTCTCGGTGCGGCATTGTGGGAGAGCACTATGCGGTGCCTTAAGGACACGGAGTTGGCAGCGGCGTCGTAGACGTCGAGTTGCTTTTTTTCTGTCGCAGCACAAAACACACAGTCCCCAGTGCTGAGGGCAGAAGAGCTTGAAGTCTTTGCTGTTTCTGAGACTTCTTGAAAAGGGGCAAGCTGTACCTCAAGCCCTTGGGGAAACTCACAAAAGTATATTGCAGAAAGTTCAGTCCAGTCCTTTCACTGCCCAAGACAGAAGCCGCCACTGTAGGCCAGCACAGCAAAGCACACAGCAAAGTGGTAGTCCCTCCTCACAGCTTCTCCAGCTCTTCTTCTTGGCAGTCTTCTTGATCCAAAAGAGTTCTAAAGTTCAGGGGTCTGGGCCCCAGTATTTGTATCCAAAAATCCTTTGATCCTCCTGGCAGAGGGTGTCTGTGTCCAGTCAGAACTAGTTCTGCCTTCTCTGGTGTGGTTTCCTGCTATGGGGTGGAGATGGCATTGTCAGAGGCAGACCAGGCCCTCTGAGGTGCAAAGAAATCTCCTCCCTCTTCCCCCATCGCAGCCCAGGTCTATTCAGCCCTTTCCTGACCTACCTAGACTATCGGGAGACACCCTTGCTTCCTAGCCATCTGTCATCCAAAACACGGACAGGCAATCCACATTCCAGCAGAGGCACACAGGATGACTGAGCAAAAAAATATCTACTGTCTAAAAGTGGTATTTTCAAACACAGAATGTAAAAATCACCTTTATTGTTATTGTTATTGTTCAGCATACTTGTAAAGCGCACTGTAACACTGCTGGCATCCTGGCGCTAAGATACACATATGCTACCATCATGTCCGCTGCAGAAGCTTACAGGGTTGATCTGCTAACCTCTTGGAAAGAGCCACATTTGTATCTTCTTGCGGAACAGTAACAGGTCCTGCACCTGCCTCAGTTCGGTGGGCAGACCGTTCCATAGCCTGGCAGCTGCAGTACTGAAAGCCCTACCTCCTGAATTTATTATTTTAATCCTCGGTATTTTTACCAGGTTAGCCGAGGAGGAACAAAGAGTATACGGGTGGTAACATACCATCTAAATTTGCTCTGCAACGTTTTAGGTCCAAGCCCTTATAGAGAATGCATAGTGACTTGAACTGTATCCGTTGCAGAACAGGAAGCCAATGTAGCTTCGCCAGGGCCTGGGTGCCGAAAATCGCGTGGTCTCATAAGGCCGAGCTTAGCCGCCACCCTCTAGACTCTTTGTGGCCTACCAACCAGGTACCTAGGAGATTCCAGTAGCAAGGAGTTACAATAGTCCAAATGACTCAGGATGACACTCCTTACCATCAGAGCTCTGGCCGGGATTGGTAACATTGGGAGAATCTTCCGGAGTGTTCTAATCATTGTGAAGCTACTCCCCACAATTTCATTGACTTGAGTCTCTAGGTTCAGTTTATCATTAAAACGGACTCCTAGGTTTCGTACCTTCTCAACAGGTACCAAAGGTACATCCGTAGGGATAGGCCAGAAGTCACTTGGAAGTGTAGGAGCCACTTTCCCTATCACACAATGTAAAACCTCAATTTTTTTCACTGTTAAATTACGAAGAGTTGTTTCTTAGCCATTTTACTGTTGCTTGCATACACGAGTGAACATATCCTAAGGATGCTGCGTTATCCCCTTCTACAGACAAGATCAGCTGTGTATCATCAGCATAATTAACAAAGCTGATATTGAATGACTTAATAATTGCCATCAGTGGGCTCATACAGGTATTAAATAGTATTGGGCTAACTGCCGACCCCTGAGGAACACCATGTTCAATATCAGCAAAAGCTGATTGATAGGGGGGAGAGCCACAGCTTGCAGTCTGTTAGCCAGATAAGATTGAAACCATTGCAGGGCCACATCCACCACCCCCATTTCGTCTAGCCTGGCTAGAAGGATCGCATGGTTAACTATGTCGAAAGTGGCAGACAGATCCAGCAAGATCAGAATACCTGACTGTCCCCTGTCTGCAAGCATTTGAAGATCATCCAACAGACTAAAAGATGCATCGTTAGATTCTGAGTTCAGGCATACTAAATTTTATTTTCTCACCTAGTTCCCAGGGCCAGTTATATTTATAAGATGTTATAAACAAACTTCACATTCTGTCCTATGGGGAACAGGTAGCATTGCAATAGTGAAAAAATGAAATGGGCTGTAATTCACTATCAGGACATGCAACACACACCAGGGCATGCCCTACCTTTCACATACACTGCACCCTTCCCACAGGGGTACTTGGGGCTACTTTAGGGGTTCCTAACATGTAAGAAAAGGGAAGGTTAGGGACTGGCCAGCGTGTGCATGGGCCAAGTCGACAAGACAGTTACAAACTGCACGCTGACTCTGCAATGGGAGGTCAGAGGTACCTTGCCAGGCTACTCACGTGGGTGGCACAATCTGTGCTGCAGGCCCACACGTAGCATTTGGTACTCAGGCACTGGCAAACTCAGTGCACTTTACTATGGGCTGACAAGAAAACCAAACAGCTAATCATGGAAACACCAACCCACAACATAATTTACCACAGGAGCACTTGCACTTTACCACTGATCAGCAGTGTGAAAAGTGCGCAGGAACACTACGCCAGCAAAAACAGAGTCAAACCGGGAGGGAAGAAAGCAAAAACTCAGGGGAAACACACCAAAAGAGGCCAAGTTTAACACATGTCCCCTCCAGCTAAAACTAGGGAGAACTATCCAACCTCCTGGGAGTTCTCTTCACTACGGCAGAAGAACCTGGACAGACCATCTGCATTGGAGTGTTCTGTGCCAGGACGGTGTTCCACCGTAAAGTCCATTACCTGTAGGGATATGGACCACCTCAGCAGTTTTGGATTCGAACTGCTTATTTGCATTAATCACCTGAGGGGCCTGTGGTCTGTCTGAACCCGGAAGTGAGTCCCAAACAGGTAGGGCCTCAGCTTCTTCAGTGCCCAGACCACAACGAAAGCTTCCCTTTCTATGGCACTCCACCTCTGTTCCCTAGGAAGCAGTCTCCTGCTAAGGAAGACTACAGGTTGGTCTAGGCCCTCTTCGTTCATCTGTGAGAGCACCGCTCCTACACCATGCTCTAAAGCGTCAGTCTGCACGACAAATTCCTTGGAGAAGTCGGGTGCCTTGAGCATGGGTGCCGTGCACATGGAGGCCTCTCGGCATCAAAAGCCTTCTGGCACCCATTTACAGACCCATACAGCCAATTACACACCCACTCACAGAGCAATACAGCCACTCACAAAACCGGCCACATACCCACACAGCTACTCATGCACCCACTAACAGCCATTCACATACTGAATCACTGACCCAACTACTCACACACCACTCACAGACCCATACAGCCACTTATACATCCACTCACCGACGCATAACGCCACTCACACACATACTCACTGACCTATACAGCCATTCACACAACCACTCCCAAAGGATACAGGTTACAGTTAGGAAATCAAACACATTTTAAATGTAGAAATTCCCTAAAAAACAAATGTTACAGGGACGTTATAGTTAGGAAATAACATTAAAACATAGAAATTCATTGGAAATAACCAAGACTACAGAGACATTATAGTTAGGAAATAGTGATAATATCTCATAGAAATTCACTGAAAAAAGCAAAGGTTACAGGGATGATATAGTTAGGTTCATATTTCACTCATATAAAACCAGTGAAATACAGCAGTTATAATTACCTGGGCTAACTATAACTTATGCCCCGCACTGCACTGCTTATGACCTAACCTATTACACCACTCATTACATGGTCAGTGATATCACTTATGACATCACTGATGACATCTCAACTGAACCAGAACATAGCACAGACTCAAAAATAATAACAACATGAAAACATTTTTCTGACAATACATTGTCCTGGTAACACCCTGACAAAACTACTTCAATTTACTTTTCTACTGCTGCTAGCTGGCAGTCCAAACTCTGCACTTTTTTTTAGAGATAGTAATGTGGTCTTTGATGGAATCCATCATATCCTTTGTCGTTTTCAATGCACTATGAAGAACCTTCCAATGGAACCAGGGCTTTCCCTTCAGTGAAATGGAGTCCTGAAACTTCATGGGGACCCAAGCCCTCCTCACAAATGTCCTTGGTGCCTACTGATTTTGGGGATAAAAAAGTAATTTTTATTCTTTGCATGTCTCTTTTTATTTTCCTTCTGGGCACTCATCAGAGTTATTAATAGTCCACCACAACCTCTTACCAAGCATTAGCCTTTGGACTGATCATTACTTTAGGACAGCTGGGAGTCCAGCAATCTGTCAGATTGAATCTAACACTTCATCTTATGCAGGGTTCTCCCCCCCATGTTGTGGCACTACCACAGTCTCAGGAGTCATCCCTGATTCTGACATGGATCAATGCCACACCCACCAGTGCCACTCCTCAATTTTCTCATGTGCCACACTTGCACTTGTTGATCCCAGTCGGAAGGAATTAGTCCGCCTGGGTACAGCCAACATCTTGCCTGCCTGGAAGCACAGAGCTTTGTAGAGAACCAGCATCAATTCCTAGTCAGTGGGCCTTATGTCAGCCATAGCCATGATCCCTACAGATATTAGACCACCAATTCGGGCCCTGTACATGCTCCCATGAACAGTGTGCAGCCATGTAATGGAGCTGTCACAAGCATCACAAGAAATCAGCCTTCTTGGAGGTTAAAGGTTCTGTCTGACATACATTCATTTTTAAACTTTATTTCGGTTGTTTATGAACCATAAAAGTACAACAAGGAAAAAAAATTTGAAGCAATAAGCTAATACACAAGTTACATCTCATTTCATATATACAGTCAATAGGTTAACATATAGTTTATGCAGTAACAATTAAAATACTAAAACAATAATTTATGTATGCACAGATTAAAAAAATTTGAAGACAGTGGAAGCCCAAGTTTTCCTGAGACGAGTTATCTAACTACAATCAGGATACCTTGTTGCTACCGAATCATTCTCCGTCTAGTTAACCACATGGAAAACAAAAATTTAGCAATAGCTGTAACTATAAGTGCATTAGTGTCATATTTTAATGTTCTAAAAAACTCTAAGTAGTTCCTAACTCCTAGGTTCACACATAGCTGTATAATCCATTTCTTTCTGCTAGCGGAATAAGCAGGACAGAACAAAATCACGTGCATTAGAGACTCATTTGGATCCTCACAACCTGGGCAAGGGCGAGCTGGACCCATTTTCCATTTATCTGTGTGAGAGTGCAGGGGTAGTGTACCGTATCTGAACTGTAGATACAGTTTCTTTGCTAGAACCGGTTCTATAGTGTCTAGTTCCTTCTCGAAGCTATAGACATTCTTGGAATCTAGAAAGCTATCAGTGAGACTAGAGGGCCTGGCTGATCGGAGAGCTTCTTGTAAGTTATGATATTTAATGGTCTCTGCCAGGGTTCGCCTCGAGATGACTTGGCACGCGACCTCCGGATTGGACCAGAGATTTTCCATGCCAATCCTGGACGCCTGCCCCCTTATAAATGATAGCCACTTTATCCTCCCTACACCCGGACATGCCATCACAATCTTCAGTTCTTCTCTATAGCACTCAAGCTCCGGGACACTCCACAGTCTACGCCAGTAGAGAAGCGGGCGTGAGGCAATTGCTTCTGCAATTGGCCTCAGGTTTAAGTCCAGCCTCAGTGGAATTAGTGGAGTATTTTTTGGTAGAGAGAGCAACTGTCTAATGAAGTTGTTCTCAGTTATGCTAATCTCACTCGCTGGTCGGTGCCCCCAGAGTTCCGCCCCATAGAGAGTAGAAGATCTGGCTTGAACCTTGTATATTTCCAACGGTGCACTCACTATTTTATGCACACAGGATTTCTGCACTTTAAGGATCCCCCCCGCGGACTGAGAAAGCCCTAGGTTAGCCTTTGACATTTGGGTATCCCAGCCCATTTTATCATTTAATGTCAGACCTAGGTAGGTGAAATTATTTACCCTTTCCAAGGCTCGTCCATCCATTTTCGGGCGAGGGCAATTGGTTGTGCTGGCATTAAACACCATGTACTTTGTTTTGTCTATATTAATCACCAAATTCCTTTTCTTACAGAATTCGGTGAATTGGTCTAACACCCGCTGCATCCCCATTGGTGTTTTTGAGAGCAGCAGGGTGTCGTCCGCAAACATAAGTGCAGGAAATTTACCGCCAGCTTAATTGGGTGCGTCAATATTATTTACACTAGTCAAGTCATCAACAAGGCCATTTAGGAAAAGAGAAAATAGGGTAGGGGCAAGTACGCATCCCTGCCTAACTCCCTTCTCGATTGGAAAAGCTCGTGTCAGCTGGCCAAATTTGCCATATCGTACCTTCGCAAAGGTTCCTTTGTGGAGTCTTTTAAATTGGTAACACAAGTAGGAAGGAATCCCCATTGTGGTTAATATGCTCCACAGTTGATTCCTATCCACCATATCAAAGGCGGATTTGAGGTCCACAAATGTAAGGTAGAGGCTGCCCCCTTCCAAGACCACATGCTTCCAGTAAAGTACCTGGAGCCGTAGTAATTGGTCGATAGTTGATGTTTTAGCTCTGAACCCTGCTTGCAGGTGGGAAAGGATCTTATTCTCACTAATCCAATCCTGCAAGCGTTGTAAAAGCAGTCTGGCATAGATTTTTTGGGTAACGTCGATAAGGCTAATTGGCCTGTAGTTTGACGGGGCCAGCGGAGAGCCCTTTTTATAGATCGGGATGATTTCGGCCCCCAGCCAGGTACTTGGAACTTGTTGGCCGTCAATGATAGCGTTAAGTATGACGGTTAAGTAGGGAACCCAGATCTTCGGCTCATCTCTAAAAAGATCACCAGGGATCTTATCCAGCCCTGGAGCCTTATTACATTTCAATGCTTGTACCGCTAGTGTGACTTCCAACAGGGTAAAGGAGGGAGGGTGGCAACCGGAGGCCAATCTCAAGGACGGGCTTGATAAGACTTTGTTTTGGGAAGCAGGACTAGAATAAAGATCACTAAAATAGGCACACCAGGCTTCCTCTGCAATGTTAGGATCGATCTTTGCCTTGCCCTCTGGCTTCCCAGTGTGAACCAAATTCCAAAAGGTTCGGGCATCTTTCGCAGTTAATGCCTGTTTAATAGCAAACCATCTCTCTGTTTCCCATTCGGACTTTGCATTAGAGAGGAGATTCTTATAGGCATTCCTTGCAGTCAAAATGGAGGTTCTATTGCCTAGTTTGAGAGCGGAAACTAGAGTGGTTTTCGCCCTCCTACAAGACTGATTATACCAGGGATTAGTGTCCCGTAACTGTCGTTGGGACTGGTTTGATGGTTTATAAAAGCTACCCGCCAGGGCCGTTATGAGTTCTTTATGAATAACTAAGGTTTTAGCGCCTTTATCATGATTTAGGACGCTCTCGTGCAGTGCTATCAGCCGCTCAAGCTGAGGAGTGACACTTTTATACAATGAGGCCAGATTATCTGGCGAAGCCTTAATAGAGGCCCATCGGATTCTTTTACCACCCTGTATGATCCTGATGTTACTAGAGACCATATCATCCTCTTGATACGCCCCAACGGAAAGTGGCAAATCCAAGTCTGCTACCAAGGGGTTGTGGTCACTTTCCGAGCGATCATGTACATGAAATTGTCGGATCAGTGGCCATAGGTACGAGCTAGCCATGAGGTAATCTATTATTGATGAGTGGCCCATTCCATTATAGGTACTCCTTCCTGGGCTATCCCCCGGGAAGCGACCATTACAGGCTCTGAGCGAGAATATGTACGTCAGTGAGGTGAGCTGCATGACCATAGGAGTCCAAGATTTGGTTTGGTAGACATTGGGGGGTGGGATCCGGCAAGCGTCATCTTCATCTGTTGTTATCTGAAAAGCCCCCCCAAGTGGCTCATAATGGCAGTTGAAGTCTCCCCCCTAATATTAACACCTTGGTCTCGCTTGAGAAGCTGTTCAATAAAACGGTTAAGGACTCTAGAGTCTGTGAAGCCCCTCCCCCCTGGACAGGGCGTAGGTAGATGTTGATAATTGCTATTTTGGGTGAGTTTGGGCGAGTTAAGAGAATGCATAGTATATCACGGTTATTGGTGTTAATCCTTTTAACCGTAAACCCAAGGTGGACACCCACCCATATAGTCAAACCACCAGATGGTCTACCTCTAGGTCCCTTAGTTGCAAGCTCAGCATAAGTAGCAAATCCCAATCTGTGATGGATAGTCATGGCCCATGTTTCTTGGAATATACAGATGCCATGGTTATCCACAAAGTCACACCAATCGGAGCTGTCTAGTTTTGCAGCCAAGCCCGCCACATTCCATGATAGGAGTGCTAAATTTCTGTTTTTGCAAGTCAGTTGGTCAGTTAACTGATTGGAAGGTGTAGCAGACTCTACAGTTGGGTCACCCACTTCAGGGCTCATCTGTCCCTTGGAGGTATCGTGGCTAGATATGGGGCAGTTGGCCTCTTGTGTGCTAGAGGGGGGAGTGCTGAATTGAGAGGGTATGGGTGAGAACCATGTCCCGCTCAGAGAGTCCTCCCTAGCCAGCTCCCCTCCACCCACACTTGGGCCAGATATAGAAGGAATAGCAAGAGCGGGAAGTCAGTCGCAACCATCAAAGCAAGAAAGGACACCATATCTGTTGAAAGTTTCTAATGGGGTAAAAGGGATCAGGTGCTCCATGTTCCTGCTCCCATGCAGGTAGTCTAGCCCCCCGGGAGGCATACTGCGGCCACTAGCAGGGACTGTGTTCCACCCCAAGGTATTCCTGGTAGACAGGGGCCTGGGGAAGTGGCTCGTATAGCTATCGTGGGAGGGCATATGCACATTCCTGTTACAGTGGGGGTCAGCTAACCCCCCAGGGAAAAGGGCAGGAGTCACATACGATCTTGGATAGAAATAGGTTAGATCGTGTGGGGTTAAAGCAGTATTCAGGTTCCCAGAGGACCCTGTTAGTATACATCTAACTGCCTCTGGGTTCCTAAAATTAATAACAACAATGTCTCCCTCTATATTTTTTTCCCTGCTGCCCAACCAGGGCAGGCGCCTGACATGGACTATCTCCCCGTCAATATAATATGGGAGTGGTCTGTTTTGTCCTAGCCAATGGAGAATCTTATTTTTAAGTTGGGGGTGGCCCTCCTTTTTGCCTGCTTCTAGGAGGGGGACACCTGTGAGTACGACTACAAAAGGTAGAGCCTCGGGGGGTAGTTCAACGTTATGACCCTGTAGTTTGTCATTAGTGGGCAACCTCAGCCTCCCCCTTCCCAGTTGCTGGCTCTTAGTACTGGGATTTACACCACCCTTCTGGGATTCACTTGCAACCTGGGCTATAGATTTTACCGCTGTTACCACAGAAGCCTGAGCCTGTTGAGGAACCAAGTTTTTCTGCTGAATGTTGCTAGGGGGCTTGCTAGTTACAGTATTAGCCTTAGCAGAGCTCTTGGGAGGGTCTACAGATCTCGATATATTGCTGTCAGGGGGTTTAGTGGCTCCATTATTGCCACTATTAGAACCGTTTGGAACAGCCAGGATAGGAGCAGGGACGATTGGAATCTGGGGTAGAGTTGTCGACAGGATAGTAGACCTTAGAGTGGTCATAGGAAGGCTTGTCCTATCCTTGTCAGCAAACAATGCCTCCAGATTACCTAGGTGGTGCTCCACCCTCTTTAAAATATCCAGTATGGGAAGCATAAAGGACCTAAGCAGCTGCTCAACAGTGTTCCGCTCAATATCAGTAAAGGGAGGAATTTCTTGACATGGAGCGGAAACAGCCCCGATTCCCCTCCCTTCATTGTTATCAGGCAGTGTAACATTTGAGTCTAGGGTTGGTACTACTATAGACACTATGTCAATTGGTACTGGGGCCTTGGTTACAGTAGCGCCAGTAGTCTTGATTTTTAGTGACTTGCCAAACTCGGAATGGCTAAGCTTGCCCCTTTGGGGAGCACCTAACCCCCTCCTCTTTTTAGTTGGAGGTGGTCCGAGAGCTTTGGACGTATTGGGTGGCCTGCCCAGCCTTTTGGGCAACTCCCTAGGAGGAAGACAAGATGCATTATCTACATTTGGACCTGGACTGGGAACACATGAAGGCAAAACATTGGATGGAGAGACAATAGATAGGGGACTGGTGGGCGGTGGAGTACTTCTAAGTAGTAGGGGAAATTTGTCCAGAGACAACGGATCTTCATTAAGTGTGTCAGTGGTAGTGACCCACAGGATAGGTGTAGATGCCAGATCAATCAAGGGTCTATTTTTCAAGGACTCAATAGAGCGGCGACGTTCAATCCTACGCTCGGATAGTGAGTCATCCTTGTCCAAGTCCACGGAGGCCCTAGTGAAGTAATTGTCTAGTGTTCTTTTGCTGGTCCCCACAGAACTAGAGTTATCGCAATTTGATGCCATGGTGTTAGGGTCCTACCTTCGAGCCTCAGTTGTAAGTGTTAGCGGGGTGGCCCGTCCCGTCCTCGGGCGTCCCCGGAAGGCCACAGACGGCCCCGCCCTTGTCCCGGGCTTCTCCCGGGCGCGCTCCCGCGCGCTCCCGTGCAGCGGTCCCCAGAACTCCTTTTAAAATAGAGAGGGAAAGATTATGGGCGGGTGGGCGGGGCCAGCAGGGAGAGCAGCCCAGGTGTGGCGAGGGCTCGCAGGGACTCCTGGTAGGTTGAGTCCCTGCTCCCTAGCTCGCAGCCCTGCTGTCAGCTCCACACGCCCCGAGGTCACAGCTCCTCACTGGATGATGCACGCACTTAGAATGCGGCGCTGCGGGACCAGCGAAGCTGGTCCGGCGAGGTCTCTCTCACACAACAATCCCGGTCACAAGGTGAGAAGTCGTTAAGAGTAGCAGCAAAACAGGCAAAAGGGTCTGACATACATTTTAGAGATAATATTGAAGTGCTATGTTCTCACAACTCTGGCTGGACATTCTCTTTATCAGTGCACTTGTGATAATTGTGCATAAGTTGAAGTGTTAGATTCAATCTGACAGATTGCTGGACTTGTGATAATTGCCTTCCTCAGTGCGTTTACCCTCACTACACCACCACCTTGAGTTAAACCTTGACTGCTCATCTGCATCTACTCAAAGAGTTGAGGAGAGATCGGAGGCATCCTTTCATCACAGATTTAGTACATAAGGCCTGATTCACAAAGATACACTTGTGGAGTAAATTTACAATCAGATTTTATGTAGTAAACTTACTCAAAATTGCAAATTACTCAAAAGTGTATAGCCCCAAAGCTCTTCAATTTGGTGGAGACTTATGGGTTACACTTTTAGAGGAAATTGGGGATCGCTAAACAGTAGTAAACCTACTCAAAACTGTAAATTGCTCAAAAGTGTAAGTAACCTTTGTGAATCAGGTCCTATGTGTTCAAAGGCACTTGGAAGTTGCCTGCCTGACTGCGGGGACTATAACAACAAGCTCTCAATTACAAAATAAAAGAAAGAAAATAAAGTGCCTGATTCACAGAGGTAACACACTTTTGAGTATGTTTATTTCTTTGTGGTATTCAGAAATTGCACTTTTGTAATGCCTTAGGACCAGATTCACAAAACTAATCTGAGACAAAATTCTAAATTTACATCTTTTGGTATTCACAGAAGGCACTTCCGAATTTTAGTATTCACAGAAATCCCTTACTACTCCTATCTTGATGTCCGCACTCTGGCCGAAATTTCCGCACCCGGGGTGGAATTTCTACACCCGCACCCGGGCCAGAATCTCCGCTTCCGGGCGGAATACCCGCATTTGTGCTGGATGATCATTTTCGTCAATGTTAAACACCTGTCTAAGTGTCTACCATCCCCCACCATGCTCCAGCTGAAACACTGCAGCTCAACAGTCAATCCCAGCCCTGCAGCACATATGAAAGCAAAGCAAACACACCCAACTCTTTCAACATGTCGCTGAATGTGTTTTTTGCTCTGCCCCTTGCCATGCGGCAAGAAGACTTGGGGAGGAGAAGAAGGAGTAGGAGAGTAGAGAGGATATTCAGACAAAGGATAAACCTATTTGGGATATCCAGCCAAGATGTCAGGGCCAGATACAGTTTCCCTCCAGAAGTCATCTTGGAGAGATGGTATGTGAGTGGGAGCAAGCACTTGGCTCTGTGACCTGCTGCATCCAGGCCATACCAGCATATCTCAAGATACTTTCTGCTCGGCATGTCTTTCCAAAGGGTCTCCAGTGACCTTGTGGGCATCTCTCAGGCAAGCCAGTCACGGTACTTTCATCAGGTACTGAGCTGCATCTATTCAAGAGCCTACCTCCACATAAGAATGCCCCATACACTGGACATGAGACAAAGGGCAGCTAGGGATTTCTTTCTCATTTCTCACTTCCCACGTGTGCTAGGTGCAAGTGATTGTACCCATGTGGCCCTTCAGTCACCCGCCGCATTGCAGACATATTCTGCAAAAGAAACCCATGGCGTTCCATCAATGTGCAGGGTGTCAGAAATGCCAGTGAGAGATTCATTGATGTGAATGCAGTGTTCCAGGCAGTACCCATGACAGCTTTGTATTCCGCATGTCACCTCTTGCCTGGCGGATAGCTGTGGGAGAATTTGGCAACATGTGGCTACTGAGTAAGTACCAAGCACTAAAAATGAGGGATATGTGTAAATAAAATCTATAAATGACACCTTACATTAACAACCATTGTACAATAAGAATCATCAAGCAACATACACTGTCTCAACAGACACTACATGTATCAAAGTATAGATCATGTTCTGGGTAAATTAAAGAGGGATATGTAACCAATTGCCCTTTCTTGCCTCCTCAGGCAATGCTGGTTATGCACTCTACCCACAACTCTTCACACCTTACAGACATAGGTACAATAGGGCACACATACGACTTGAGCCATCATAGAGGGCACTTTTGATCTGTTGAAGTCGCGATTCAGATGTCTTGACCATACAGGGGGTGTGCTGATGTACTCTCCTGAAGTTGTGTGCAAGATCATATTAGCCTGTTGTGTTTTGCACCATATAGCTTTAACGCATGGCTTACACATACCTCTTGTACCTTGGCTAGCTCTGAATTTGGGCAACCCGGCCATTGAACATAACAGAGGTCAGAGTATGCAAGTCCATGATCAGCTGGTTGCCATGTTTTTCACATGAGCAACCTGTTGTATCATGGACAAAATGTGGTTTGCAGTCTGTTGTCAATGATGAAAGTTGAATAATTTAGACTCTGTCCAAAAATTCCTTCATGAGACTACTTTGCAAGCCACACTAACTGTATGTAAACCACAGCTGTTGACAGGAGTCAAAGGATTAACCATGCATCAGGTAATGTGCTCATGTCAGCAATCAGTGTAGTGGATGTCCCTAAGGAATCTATTAACTCAGAAGATAAAATGTATATTTTCTGAGAGACCTTCCCGGACCTTTTGAGAATGGGTGTCTGAATCACAAAAGGGCCTAACTATTGCATTGTTAGAGTTTTTGCTCCCAACAGATTTAACCCCCCCACAAATTATGGGCCCACAATGTGAGTGATGATGTTCTGGGTGAATCTGGCACTATGTGTCTGGGATAAACAGCACTGCTTCCCCCAAATTTTCCATAACACAACAGACAACTCTTGTGTTGAGCACTAAATATGGACTACATGTACCATAATACAAAGGAGGAGAAAACTAAACTGTGGTGTGATGTAGTGCCAGTCCCCACCCATGTCCCAGCCTAAATCTCATTAAATGGTCTGTTCTACCTTTTGTCTATGTTTTTCTTTACTCTGTCATTTCAGGTTTCCCCACTACAGAACAACAGGATGGCAGAGGATTTGATCTGTGATGATGGATGGATCAGATTGAACACAAAATGGCTGTAATGTATTTCCTATTTTAAACTTCCTGTATGTCATTACCTGTATGAAAGAATGGGTTCCGGTCCATTTGTGCGACGTCCGGCACAACTGCGTGCTCTCCGGTTGCAGAGCATACACCTCGTATGCGGACCCCACGTTCCGCAACTGGAGTTTAAATATTCAAGCTGGAAGCTCAGAAAATGAACCAAACCCATTCTTACATACAGGAAATGACATACAGGAAGTGGAAGACAGGAAATACATCACAGGAAGTTATTGACAGTCATTTTGTCATCCTCTCTTACAGATCAGATCCTCTGCCATCCTGCTGCTCATTTCAACCTAATTTCCCTCCAAATGGCATGAGGGTTAGGAGGGAAAAGCACCCCCTTTCTCTGAAAGGGAATTAGACATCTTAGCTGAGGGGGTGCTTAACAAATATCCTCAGTTATATGGGGGGCCAGAGGACCAGCTGAGCAATTCAGCATGGGCCACACTATGGGCCAACATTGGTGAGTGCTGCAGTGCAGTGGGCGTATACACCAGGAAGGCCAGGGCATGCTGCAAGCACTGGGAGGACCTACAACGCTGGGCCTGGCACAAGGCAGAGGAGCTACTGGGCCAGTCTTCCCAGCACCATGTGCATTGTCCCCGCCTCTCGCCACTGTACAAGAGGGTCCTGCGGGCAGCTTAGCTGTAACAACTCGCCACCAATGTTCACCAGTGCACAGCACAACCTGATCAGTCTTTGAAACCAATATGTGGCACTGGATTGTCAGCTTTTGTGAGAGAATATCAATAGGTTAGACTCACAACTTACCAAACATAGGAGCCCAGACCCTATTTGGATGTGTGACCCGCCAATCTGCATTTATGTTGTCTCATACAATACTACACACCAGATGACATTTGTTCGGAAGTAAAAGTGCAGAGACTCCATATCACAGGCCCATTCCAATACCATCTGGACTCTCTCTGATCTCATTTTGTAGAAGGGTTTGGAACCTGCCCATATAGCAGTGACAGGACACACAGATCACAAGAATGCCGCAGTTGAGGGTTGGTCAGTACAGATGTGTAAGCCACCAAAGTTCAAGTGAGATGTCCATGTCTGACTCAAATCAGGAGATGACTAAGGGCGGGCATAAAACTCTGCTCCGCCAGCGGAGTGTGCGGAGTTTTGCATACTCATGCTCTGCTGAGAACGCGTAGTTTAGGCAAAACTACGACTCCCCAGCAGAGCGGTGTTAGCCAGCCCCCTGCTAAAAATAGGCTCCCCGCCTCCCCCCTAATAAAACAATTTGAAAAAGATTAAAAGAACAAAAAAAACACTTACCTCTACTGTGGCCTCTCTGGCCTGCCCTCCTTCTCCACGCCATGGTCTCTCCCCTGCAAACCCCTATGTCAAACATACGTCTTGTGAGAACTTCCCCTGTATTCCTCATCTGTCCCAACCACGTGTGGTGCCTGCACCGGCCGGCCAGGAGCCCGCATTGGACTTAGAGAATCTGGACATTGTGCAAATAGAGGCTGACCAGGACACTTGACCTGTTGGAAAGAATTTTCTAATTTGGACAATTATTTACCTTGCCCCTTGTAAATACACTGGTTCCCCTGACGCTCCCTGACGTGTTATATTTATGTTGCCCCACCGCAATCCAAGTTCCCTTCTCCTTCTGTAGTAAGAATAGCATTTGTTTTCCTTTCTCCCTTCCAAATGGACACTATTTTTACATCAAATCTTATTTTGAATCATATTGTCTTTATCTTGTTAAACTTAATTGTGAATGTCTTGTACAACATATGGACATATATTTTGGGAGTCATCTGCTCTGCACATGAGAGCTTGTTGCAATAATGGGTTACACTTGTACATGTGTCATGCACACACATACATCCTCACATCTCTTGGCCACCACAATTGGAAAACAATTGCCTATTAGGACATAATACGCAACATAGCCTTGACTTGTGATGAGATTTTTGTTTTATTTACACATTTTCACACTGGTCAAAAATGTTTGGAAGTGATCAATGGGAGCGTGCTTGCGACTTTGCAAACTTGGAGGTTAGGATCGCTGTGAGGGATTATGTCTGGGTTGTCGCCGAGATGCAGGTTGGTGTGGTGCATGTGCCTATACAGGGTGAAGTTCATGTGCAGGGCCAGATGGTGTCTGTTCAGTTGATGTTTGTACGTGGACAGTGTGGTTGTGCAGGTGGTGGTAGTGCATGTTCAGGGGGTGGTGGTGGATGTGCAGGTTGGGGGAGTGCCTGTTCAGGGTGTGGTGGTAGATGTGCAGGTGGGGGCAGTGCCTGGATAGGGGGCAATGGTGGGTGTGCCCCTTGCTGTGGTCCTGTTCAGTTTGTGGTACAGGTGTGTGGGTGTGATGTGCTGCAGGCAGATGTGATGGCTCCCCTCCCTGCGTTGACAATGAAGGGAGACTTTGGATCACTTTCAGCATGCCCTTCATCATCTTCATGGCCAAGTATGGTGTCTTGCACTCTTTTTCCTTGGGATGGATATCATGTCTCTGACATTCTTGGACATGTCTTGCCAAGATCTATCTATCCTGTCCAAAACATGGGTCAGTCGCTCCACCTCCTGAAGGATTTGGCGCATGTCCTGCAGGGCCTGAGACATGTCTTACAGGGTAGCCCCTATGGCACGAATGTCCTACCTCACAGCTGCCTGCTGTTGGAAGACGTCCTGCTCCCAC
This sequence comes from Lissotriton helveticus, assembly GCF_964261635.1. Lineage (NCBI taxonomy): Eukaryota > Metazoa > Chordata > Amphibia > Caudata > Salamandridae > Lissotriton > Lissotriton helveticus. Next base: position 1,139,535,831 of record NC_136059.1, on the reverse strand, counting down.
TGGCCACCATAGCCAGGTGCAGGCCCTCTCTGCAGGGGTCGCCCATGGACGAGACCGCCAGATCCAACAGCAGGAGGGGGGTGGCAGGTGGAAGCCTGTAAACAGGAGAATGGTGCCCAGGGGATACCTGCCCCACAACAGGGTTGGTACTTCTCTCAGATGATGGAGAGAATGCCTGGGATGCCTTGTATAGGGAGGAGATTATAGGGGAACCACCATGTCTGTACTGGATGTGAGTGCTGTGAGGTAGTGATGTATGTGTTGGGGTGCATGTGCGCTGTGGCTGGTTAGCTCTATGCTGAAGATAGGCAATCTTTCTTTGTTGAGGCTGAGGCACTTTGCTGGGTGGAGGGTATGAGGCCTTGCCAAGTTTGGCAGATTTAGGAAATTATCTGCCCATGGAATCTAAATATTCATCCTCTGAGAGGATGGACAGATAATCTTCATCATCCTCAAATTCTTCATCCTCCTCAGGAACTTCATCCTCTTCCTCTTGCGCAGTACTTGCAGCTGACATTACTGCCTGCAGGACCAGTGGATTTTCCCCTTTGATTGCCGGTCGACCAACACCGGTGGAAGGTCCATCCTCCTCATCGTCATCATCACCTGGAACACAGAGGTTGCAACAGGTTAAGTAATTGACCTAGTATAAGATGTGGTGCAACACAAGGGTTGGTTCTACTATACTTTGCATCAACAGAAGAAGCACATGTGACCTGGTTTGGGTACCCCTACATGTGACAGCTCACACCAAGGCACTAAGGATTTTGAACGGAGATGTTCAATGCACAGGCAAACTAACCAGCTCTAGCCACAGCTTTTTGTCCCTTTGCAATCCCCCTGATGTCAGCTACTGAACCTGGCTCCTCATAGGTGTAGTTGATGAAGCAGTCCCCAATCCAGCAGCTGGAGAAGGAAGTGACACCATACTCAATGATTTGCATTAATAATTTACAAATAGGCACATGTGACACTTATTACAAATGAAATGATATGTATGTAACTTTGTAAACGCTGATTTCAGGTTCTATGCAGAAGGGTATTTGGACCTTTGTCGTGGTTTTGGAATTTATGATAGGGAAACACTTCATGCCACACTTACCTGATGGAAAGGTGCAAGAGGTTTTCACTGCTGCATCCAAGACGTCTTGCATTCTCTGGGATGGTGTGGTACGCTGCACTGGTGTCATCCTGTCAGCAGCTGTGATGAGACATACATATCCATATTTCAGTACACCAGATGGTAGGTATGGGCTAAGATGTATGTGTCATTCTCAATTACTATTGAAATGATATTTCTGGCCAATGTGCAGCATGTTTACCTCATGGACTACACATGTGGGAACCTGCTCACATTCAGCAGTTGTCAGTTGTTACCTTCACACAGCACTGACATCAATGAGATGACACATCAACAGACAATCATGTATGAGAAGGTTACTGATATTTGAAGGAAGGGGAAAAATTATCAGGACACCTCCGCATTACATTCATTATACCTTCACCGTTAAGTCCATCATGCCTCATGAGTATGAAGTTGTCTGTTGACAAGTTTAAAGGAGTGTACATCACCAGGCTGACCAGTTTCATATTTGCACATCAGATCAAACATTGCATTGCAGTGTTCATATGTGAGATGTGCAATATTCAGGTAAATTGTGTGGCTCTTTTGTGCTTACCTGCACATGAAGTCACAAAGCTAATTTTGGACTGAGAGATCACACATTTGTTATGCCCATCCTTTGAGTGTCCTCTGTTCCCATAATCCATTTACCACATCATGGTAGTACTTAGCCGACAACAGATGATGTTTTGTACAGAAGACATCCTAACCTCATATGTTGTACATTCACATATATAAGTGAATACAATAGAAGAGGAGGCAATCAGAATGTAATAATTGACTAGGATCCCACAGTGTGGGTACATTGAGAAGCTTTGATGGTTGCTGCATACACTGGATTTGTGTTGTGCTTTTCAGCCAAGAGATTTGAAAATTTCACTTTCTCAAGTTTCACCCTAGCAGCCCATACATCCATCAAAAAAGTATGCAACTAGCATCAGTGCGACCCTCATCCACACCAATTTCAATAGGATTTGTCCTTTGATATTTTGCAAGTGAGATTTTATATCATTGAATTACAATCCAGTTGTGTCTAGTACACTTCATATGACTCTATATACTATTTTATGTCCATTCTGCACTCACTTGGCATACATTTTGTGACATCCTTTCACAAGCCACCATGGTGTGATCTGGTAAGTGGTTAAAGGCCACATGTAGGCATGATGTGATGCAGGACAACAGTGTTGTAGAACATAAACAACATACAGCAGAGGTTAAAGGCTCATTTCATGAGCATTCAGGTACAATAATCTTGGGTTTGCTTACCATGGCTCACACCTGCCCAGTGTGTGGTCCCTGACTCGTTGTCACAGCCAATCTTGTAGAAGAAGTAACAGGGGGTACTGGAATCTGGGACAACATCATTGGACTTACAATGATAAGTGTGTTTTCAACTTTACATTTTAGTTGCCACATGTGATGCACTCAAACTCAGGCACAAAGGATGAGACAAGCACTAACGTTGCAGAAGTGTGTGGCAATATATATCATAAGTGATCCCACATTCAACTTATAATGGCACCACTGCCTAGAAACAACGTCTGTCAAATTGACACCACAACAGGTAAGGTCCATTATCGTGTTTTGTTTATGGCCAAAAAACATGCCATACGATGTTAACAAATATGAGCAGCTGGGTTGACTGTATAATTTCATGTATTGACAAAAACATTATATTTTGGACACTGGACGCATTCTCAATACTACTGTTAATTGAATCTCACTTCTTGTTCATCATTGTTATATTTGTTAACATTGGATTTCTAGATTTGGCTACAAAAACAATTACCATCCAGTGGAGACTCCTTTTTGACTTGTGTCACTCAATTCCAGGATTGAGTTCACAGTTCTGGAACTGTTGATGGAATACATGTAATGTTCCCAAATCACAAAGGGATGACAAGCCTAGATATCTTATTTTTTGTCTTTTGTTATTCACAAATGTCATTTGCTAAAGGTAAATATCCTTTAACTATTCTAATAGTTTTAAAGTTAGGTTTTCATCTCTGGTTACTCTTTGAGATTCATGCCCTATTAGTCTCTCTGCTGTCAGCTGACAATGTATGCATTTTGACAATCTCCTGACCAGTTTCACTTCCCATTAGTGAGGGTGGTATGACTTGCTTGGGATGATGTTGTTTCCTCCCAGAAGATGTAGGGACATCTGCAACTGTGGTCGTCTGTAATCTGGCTGGATGTGTCAATAGGTGAGAAGAGAGAAAAATTACCAAATCGAAAATGTAGATGTGTAACTTGTCTGACACCTCCTCATATCTTGTGCATGCTAACAGTATTGTGAAACACTGCCGCGGCTGGTGCAGGTAGGAGCAGTGGGGCATTAGGGGTGTAATGGCGGGGGATGGTGGGAAATAGACAACGGAAAAGTGGAAAGAAATGTCTCAGAAAAAGGATTCTCTCACTTCTACTCGGTGATGCAGCAAGCACAGGGTGAGTTATTTTTTGAGTGGTTGATTTTTTATTTCCCTATTCCGTTGTCTGTAGATTTTCCTCTGCACGAGCTACCCCTCCCCCCAACCTTCTTGACTGATCCGGCCGCGTCTGGATAAGTGTAAGGGGCACTTTGTTCAATGCTCCTTAACAGTGTTAGGTATATACAGCAACAGTACTGGAACCATGTTTTCAATAGTGGGAATGGGATTTGCCATTTCTAATACAAAGGATTCCGGGACTTGTGGTGCAACATACAGAGGGAAACAAATGAGCCTCTGACTGACTATATATTTATATAAACTTTGGACAACTTCATTAATCACAATGGGTGTGCAACACAGACAGTCATTTTATATCCTTGTTCTTGTCATCATATTTACCTAGTACCACGTTGCTGACATCACTCACAGGCAGCCCATGGCGCATGTGGGTGTGGATTGTAGTGAGAACATCCTCCTTAAGTGTGGTGAGACAGAGGCGGTTTCCGGAATGTGGGCCAGGGAGAATTCTGGCCAACTCAATCCTGGCGTACTTCCCCTTCATCCGCGCCTTTTCAACCTGCCACTTCTTCTTGATGTCAAGGACTGTGTGCACATCCTCCCCCAATGCTGTGACAGCAGTGGCTAAATGCTGAAATGCTGCCATAGAGCTGCCTTCTGTGTGCCACTGGTGCAGAAAGGTGGGAGACAATATAGCCGTTTGTGGTGCCTCACAATGAACTCAATCATGGTGGTCTTCTCATTTGTGAAGTTTTTCTTCCTTCTCAGTTGGTACATTTTCTAGTAGCGATGCACAGCAAATGAAAACAGGAACTCTCTGTGGCCAAACCTGTTCCTTGAATGTGTGCTGCTTTTATGTAGTTTTTGGTGCTGGTCTTGCAGTTGGTGTTAATTGGCTTTATCTGATGCATGTTGGGGATGGTAAGCACTTGGACAGGTGTTTAGCATTTATGAAAATGATCATCTAGCCCAATATACAAAATGTATAGGTTTTTTGCATTTTAAATTCAAGGAAAGTCTGAGAACTATATGATTTCGACTCAGCAAATTACCACGTGACATGAACATATATGGCTCTTTTCTTTGCTTTCTTTTACAAGGAATGTCCACCCTTTGCGATTATGGGGAAGATAATAAAAAGTATATTGGGAATTCACACTCAATGTTATAACAACAAAATTGGAATTCTGGTAAGCTGTGAATAATTGTATACTTATTATGGTATATGAATTTGACACACATGATTTCTTCAGACCTTTGCCATCTTTGTGTGAACTTAGGAGTGTCAGTAAAGAGAATTAGCTAACAAAATCTTGATATAGAGATTCAAACATCTAGTATGAAAATAAAACGGGTTACAAAAAAGAGTAGAGCTTCTTATGGATGTTATGCCTTGACTCAAAATGTATTAGGAATTATTACAATAGTTCATGACATCAGATGCAATAACACAGTATCATTTTTTTTAATAGGGTTATTCCTTATAAATGGAATGGTAATTTTGTTATACCGTTAAATATTTTGGTAGGGTAATTTTTAAACAAGTTTTGATGTCCAAAAATATGTTTTTGACATTTGTATGTCTATTTTGTATTCTGTAATTGTCTAATGTTGGAATTTTTTCTACAGTGTATACTTTTGTTTTTATAGCAGCCTGGAGGAAGTCCTTGTATGTAAGGATAAAAAGCATTGGCTGTGTCCTTGGCTGTATCGTTGGTTGTGTTTTGTGTTCCTTTTCATACACAAGAAAGAAAAATATTAAAGATGTCATTTTTCTACAAAGCATTACAGGTGTTGTGAAGTATGCTACTGTTTTGTTCTGTATTACTCTCCTCTCATTTGTCCATCTTTGTAATGGAAAACATATTGTATAGTTTATAATTCAAATGCTATGTGCTACTTCTTTCTGTGCTTGCTAGAGAAGTTGGCGTTTTTTTGGGAACGATTGGCCCTAGGAATGAGCACTTTTTCAACTTAAAGGAATAACATTGAGTGCGGTTAATCTCGTCACAATCATTTAAGCAGTATTTTGGTGTATCTTTCATTTGTTGTTCGCATTTCCAAGAAACAGAAAATCATGTGACAATACATCAAATATCATCACTTGTTTTTAGCGAACCTATTGATCAATGCCCTTCTATTTCAGGACTTAACCCCTAGCCAAGAGTTTGTGTACTGGTAGGAGCCTTGATAGAGATGCCATGACAACAGCATTTTGGGAGCTTGAGCTAATGTGGCAGCAGAAGTAATGGAAGACATATATGAAGTCAAAGAAGATCTTTGGGGTTTGACAAACAACACCACAGTAGAAGAAAGATAGTGCTAACCAAATTATGAAGTATTAATAAGAGGAGAATCCACTGCATTCATTTATTAGAAAAAAGGCTTTTTTCTAGAGACCCGTCGCCCACCAGGGTTGCCCCTTGGTGGCATGCTTCATCATTGGTGTTCATCCCAATCCTCTACGGATTGAGGCATGCTGGGACTCGGCGATTATACCGGAGCACTTACTGGTTGAATTTCAAACAAAGGTAGAAGGCAATGGAAAAAGTGAAGTCAAGAATGTCTAACCAGTGGGCCACTGTTTTATTCCTGCCCCTGGTTGGCAAGGTTAAAATGAGGGGTGATTACTTGTAAAAAAGACCTCAATGAATCTAATGATCTCAGTAATGTAGGGTCAACATGTTTCGAGCCGTTCTCCTATTGACTCTTCTTCTGGACTCAACAAGAACCAGCCCTGTTAGTACCACTCTTAACAAGTCCAATAATAAAGACACACTCGTACATACAAAATGTACATGCACTCCAAATACATAGGGTATAAAGGATTGCCCTGTATCTGAAATAAAAAGGAAAAACATTAAAAATTACAGACCTGTCAGCTGAGCCGGCAGGTCACAGGGTCATCGCGAACCTTGTCTATAATTCACCCGTATGCTGTGGGTGCACAATAAATGTAAGCAGTGATCACTCTTTTTTTTCCAGTCCATAGCAGGAATAAATTAGTACAAAGATCATAAATTCATCACATCTAGTACGGTAGATACACATGAGGGCTAATATAATAACAATAACAAAGGGGGAGTTCATGGTTAAGTTTAAAACTAACTGACTATATACAATGCAATACCTATCTAAGCATAAAGAGCCTTATACATAGTAATAAAAACTTCAATCTCTCATTGGGCCCCATACCTGCATACCCAACTTCTGCCTTTGTAGCCCTTTAACAGCATATAGTTTATATTCTAGATTAAATATACTATAAAATCTAACACTCCACATCTCAAACGAAGGAGCTTCCTGCTGTAACCACATGGACGAGATGCAGCGCCGAGCCACTGCAGTGACTACGAAGACCAAATAGCGAAATTTATGAGCCGGTAGCCTCTGTTTCAAATATTCCCCAATTGCTAATAGCATTATAGACTCCGAGATCTTTATCCCGGCCCCTGTTATCTCTGAAAGGAATCTCTCAATATGTTCCGCAAACTGTATACATTCTTCACAAGTATAAAAAATATTCACTATATCTGCCATATCTGTTCCACACGGGAAACATTTTCCGTCATTCTCTCCCCCCATTTCAACATCTTTGCAGGGGTATGATATAATTTGAATAAAGTCTTAAAGTGCTGTGCTCTTAACTTAGCCGAAATCAGAATCTTCCAAGCTATATCAATCGAGTGTTCCACTGAAAGAACTTTCCCCAGGTGACTCTCCCATTTAATATTTTGCATGTCCAGATCGTCCCTTCTTGTCTCCAATAAACAATTGTATAATACCCTGATCTTCGCCTTGCCTCTAAAAGCTTCTACTAATGGGTTTGGTTCTATCACCCTCTGTCGCTTGCCTAAGAAGTTACGGATTTGTAAAAACTTAAAGAATGTATTTTTGGGTTAATCATATTTATCAGCCAGTGTTGCAAAAGAAGAGCAAAGACCCCCTTCTTCATAAAAATCACTGATTTGTATAATTCCTTTACCTCTTCAGGAAACTCTTTCGCATCACCTTCCAAACCTTATAAGCTGTGACTATGACCTTATGTCGTGTATTTCTATAGGTTCTGAATCGATCCCCCTATTCCTGACCCTATTCTGGTTAAACTTACTAGCTAGTTAACTAACAGTCAGCCCATGAGGCAAGAAATCCCCCATGATGCAGATACCGTTATCTGACGCAGTCACACTACGGCACAGGAACGTGTTATCTGATTAGGTCATAACGCTTGAGATCTAATTAGACAAGCGATATTCCTCCAGCCCCTGATAAGGCATACGACGTTCTCATAACAAATCAAACCTATGACAACCTGGATAATCCGTGCGGCCATTGTTTTGATTTCACAGAGAACTTTAGTAAAGAATGTGCTAACGAGCAAGTTGTATGACATCTTTATTGACGTACCTATGTCCATCCTTACGTCAATCCCGGCACCTTTAAGGTATAAATATTGCCGACCTTGCCCTATGCAAAACACACGCGTGGTGACAAGACGGAGCAGCCATACTTGCCGAAGCAGAGAGCCGAAGCAGACCCCGCAGGCAGCAGCCCCGCCTTCCTGACGCGCTGAGAGACGCGCTGCTATCTCAAGCCGAGAGACCCAGCACCGGCGCTTCTGGGCAGCCCTCGCAGGCAGCCTGGAATATCGAGAGCAGAGAAAGAGATACCATTCCTCATCCATCCTAAATTCCAGGTACAGAACTGAATAACCCCTCACAGAGAATTCTTTAGTTATTCACTTGGCAAAAACAAACTTAACTTAAACTGTAACTTTCTATTCCCGCCCACGTATTAGACTTAGGTCAGGTACACGGGGTAGGCGTATTTAGAAACACCAGTTGAGTACGTTTAGTCAAATGTATATGTGTATGTAAATATATTTTAATCATTTTAAACATCATATGGCTCAGAAACCATATCAATGTTTTTACAGTATTATTTTATACTATTGCTTCTAATGTATGCACTTTACTTAACTATAAGTATCGCAATAATATCGATCCATTTCTCTTGTACGAGAAAAGAGACTGATCAATAAATAACATCTTTTATTGAACACGCCCGTCTCTTCCTTTTCTCTACATTCTGATGAGACTAAGAATGCACGTACTGACTGAGTAAAATAATTGCCTTGTGCTCACACGACTCTTGAGATTGACTCTTGATTAGGGGAGAGCAAAGTTGTCATGTTCTATGGTTGTCAGAAACTAAATCCCTTCTTGTCTAATCAGGGAAGTTAATCCTTCCTTGAACATTCGAGAAAGTTTCTAGCGAACTCTGAGCTTAGCTGGCAAACCCAAAAATTAAGTCTAGTATCGACAGTAGTAGACCTAGTTAACGTCTGGCCTAGGCCTTTACTGCTGTAGGTACTATTCCAATGCGCAGAGCCTATTGGGAAAATAGGAGCTACACTACATGGCGCCCAACGCGTTTGGAAAGGGCGATAAAACTAACGTAAGACATTTAGAGTAACTCAGTCGTGCTTTCTCACTCAGACCCCTTTTTCCAAATACTCCAAAGACGTCTGGAGTGGGTGAAAGGTTATTATATCCTCCAAAACCTCGTAGGAGGGAACTCCTATGTATGGTTTTTGGTCTAGTCAACGTTGAAGGATAAAACAGTTCCAGAATATTGTGCATCTAATCTCTGTTTCCATAAAGAAACCTGATCTGCAAATAAAAATAATACCATCCTGTCAGTAAAATGGGAGACAGTGATGGAGAAAGAGAGGCAATTAGATTAGCTACTGAAATAGCAGATGCTGATGCTACCATGCAAGCAGCAGACGCGGATATAATACTCATTCCGGTCATTAAAAGAAGATCTATAACCTTAAAACTTATAGAAAATGGACTGACACCTAGAGGTGGCACAGTCATATTCGTAATCGAGGCACACGAATATCGGCAGACAGAGGTATACTATACATGGATACATTTTCCAGCAGCAAATGCTGTAACAAAGTACTTCCACTATTACAAAGTAGAGGAACCTCCTAATGAGTACACTCCTTTCGAGGAGGTGGAAGTACCACTCAAATTCCAAGAGCATTTGCTCTTATTTGATGGCGCCCTAAAACATAATAATCACATTACAAGGCTCGGTCCTTTAGGAAGACCAGGAGCAACGTGGCCGGTCTTAGCCGGATACACACCATATCCAGACATCGAAAGAATGCCTGCAGCAGAGCTGTTAATACAGCTAAAACAACTACTAAAAATTCACAGACAATTAGTTCAGTATGTAATGCGGACTTCAACAATTCAGCCAGCGATTAAACTTCCACAGCTGACCCCTCACCAGGGGAACACAAATAAAATTACACCACAGAACATCCAATCCTGCCTAGGTAAAGTTCCAGCTAAACGGGAACAGATACCATTCTGGTTGGCACAGAAAATTACCCAAATAGAGGCGGTGTTTCCTGACACCACCCCGCTGGAAAAACACAGAATTCTGACTATATGTCTCCCAATGGGAATCGCACCACACATTGAGGACTGTGACACTTGGGGTACAGTCTTTGCTTCCATCTACACAAAAACGCACGGTGTTCCATCCATTTCGGTAATACCAGATGTGCTAAAACAAATTCAAGATGAATATGGTCCAGAACCTGCTTTAACTCTTGGTATGAAATTACTAAAAGACTTCAAGCAGGTCTCGGCTATATTACTAGCCAACATAAAGGGTGAAGCAGCAAACGTGGCGATCCGCCAGAGGTTAAAAGAGACAGATATAGCAGACCAACCAGCTGAAATTGCCAGAATCATAGAAAAATCCTATGAAGAACTAGGCAGAGATAGTCTAGGTGGAATACCAGTAAAACCGCAACTGACTACAAGTCCAGAAAAAATGTTTTTTAATAATAATAATAATTCACCAAAAAAGAACTGGGATGGAAACAAACAATCCAATCCAAAAGAAAAGAAATTCCAGTCCAGAGGAAGGTCTCCTAGGCGAAGAGAGAAATCTCCAAACCCGAGACAAAGGTCACCTCAGAGTGAACCCTCTGGGAATAGATATAACCTTAGAAATAGGGATAATATTAAAAAACCTGATAGATATCAAGACATTGATACACGTCCCTCTCAATCTTTTCAGAATTCCTCGCAGAAATCGGAAAGAAGAGGACGATCAGAAGAGCACGCCAAGTCCAAAGACAAGGAACCTGCTCAACTGAAAAAGAAATCACAATTTCCAAAAAAGAAGGTAGCCAGTATCAAGGTAGTTAACAATGCCGAGAATACTGAGGACACAACTGAAAAACGGAGAATGGGCTCAGACAATGCTAGACAGCGCAGCAGAGGTGAGCATAGCTCGCAAAGTCCTTATGGATCATCTGGAGACAGTGGACACGAATGAATACCTTCAAGTGGAAACTGCAGATACCAGAGTTAGCAAGCCCCACAAAATATACGAGATAACATTACGTATAGAGGGAGATAAGACTAGGAAAATAAGGGGACTATTTTGGGATAACCTATCCAAAGGCTATGACATCCTTCTAGCTGAAAAAGACTGGCCACCAGAGTTTGTCAGGGAGTGCCCTCATGGCGAAGAACTAATTATGCCTGCCTTCTCGAATCAAATACCGATTCATAAAAAATACACACTTGCTAGAAAGTGGGCAGTGGCCTTAGCACCTGCTTTATATAAAAATCATGTAGGATGGGATGAGGATTCTCCTCCTCACAAAATCCAGTTAAAATCACAACCTACTGCACAAAGGCAGTACCCAATTAAGCAAGAAGCTAAAAAACAAGTAAATGAAATACTAGATCAGCTAGAATACCAGGGGGTGATTGAAACTTGCACCTCACAAATGAACAATCCTTTGTTTCCGGTCTCCAAACCAGACAATTCGTACCGTCTAGTTTTGGATTACCGACACCTTAACACATGTTGCAAAACTTTTGCAGTGCAAAACTCACACAGTGCTGCACTAATGAATAACATAGTGCGCAAAAAATACAAAACAACCTTGGACATCTCCAACGGATTCTTTTGTCAAAACATAGCACCAGAGAGCAGATATTTAACTGCATTCTCAGTAAATGGCACTCAAAAACAATTCTGTCGGTTAGCCCAGGGGTACAAGAACAGCCCGGGGGTATTCTCAGCGAGAGTAACAGAATTACTACAACTATATGATGATGAAGCATTATCTTATGTCGATGACATTTACTTAACAGATGATGACTTGGAGACTCACTTGAAAAGAGTGAACACCATAATACTTGGTTTCGCTGCAGAGGGTTACAAATTCAACTTCAAAAAGTCCAGAATTGCCCATCTGATGGTCCTATTCTTAGGATATGAGTTATCAAGTGAAGGCAAAAGCCTGGCAGACAATTTCCTAGAGAAATGTGCCGTAATCCAAGCTCCTAAAACACTAAAAAACCTACAGTCAATTCTAGGCTTCCTAAATTTCGGAAGAACATATATTGCAAATTACGCAGAAAGGGTCAAACCCCTTTATGATCTAATTAAACCAGACTTTAAAAGATCCAGTTGGACTCAAGCACACACAGAAATTTTGAGATCCTTACAAACAGACATGCTAATTAAAACAAAATTAGAAACCCGTGATAATACACGCAACCTTGTGATCCGAGTCATCCCAGGGAGATGCGGATTCACATACCTGACTTCTAATGAAGGAGATAAGGTACCAATTGCATTCAAATCACATTTGTACACAAAAGCTGAACAGAGATTCAACAACAAAGGAAAAATTGTTCAAGCAGTTCAAACCGCAATAGCTAGAGAAAAAGACATAGCTGACGGTAGACATATCACAGTCAGAACAGCAGAATCAGCCTTTGAGGCATTAACAACACCGTGTAATTTACCAACAACAACATTGGATCCAGAATGGTTACAATGGGTAAATTCAATCACAACGGACAAAGTATATTACGTCTTTGATCCAGAACTAGAAGAATTAAAAAATCTAAAATATGAAAAAACGTATCCTCTGCCAATCGACATTCTGCCTCTACGACACTACGCCTGTGTAATCTATACAGACGGACATGCTCAACCCTCCGTTTGGGGAGAACATGCATACAATCCCACATGTGAGATTACAAAAGAAGTGTGGCACGGAGGTAAACTAAGACCTCTATTAACAAAATCACACTCAGTAGAAACTAATTCAGAACTACAAACTGAAATATTAGCTTTGAAAATGGCGCTAGATAATGCGGATCGCGAATTCCCGACACTTATAGTGTCAGATTCATATTTCTGCGTCAAAGCATATAACAAGGATTTGCAGACCTGGATTCAGAACGATTACAAAGATGACACGGATGCACCAATAAAGCAGAGACTGCTCTGGGAACAGGTAGCTCTTTTGAAAAAAGAACTACCAAAGACTCACGTGACACACTCACTGAGTCACCAGCGTGATGGCGTTCACGTTGTAGGGAATTCATTGGCTGAAACAGCCGCAGCGGCAGCCAGTAAACCGGCTCCCGTAGATCGGAAAAAGCGTACATTAAAATACATTGACGGCGAAACATTGCTGGCAGTAAAAACGTCATCAAAAGGCGACTGCTCGGCGTTACCGATCAACTATCCACTCAATTACACATACATCATAGATGCAAACTCCATTCCTTTTGCTCGAATCCCTGGAGTGGGGGATAGAGTGATTCCAAACATGGACAGGAGAAACTTGTTAATCACAGACGCACACATGGGCGAGGGTCTCAGACACCTTAAATTAAAAGATTCTCTGGAAGAATTACAGTCACGGTACTGGTGGCCAGGCATGAGCCTGCACTACACCATGTTTGTAAAAAACTGCCCAAACTGCAACAGAGATCGCAGTGGGGAGAGAAGCAGTTTAATACCTCGTCGTATCAAGGCAGATAATATTACCAGTAAAAAGAATGGCTTGCGATTAACATATACAGGCTAGTTCCCACTTATAATGTAGATCCACAGCACTCGGCTGACGTCCGGACTGTTATACAAGATTTGCGAGTCTAAATGGCATATACGCTAAGAGCATGCTACGTTCGACCAATTTTTTCTTTTTCTCAGGCAATCCAGCCTGGGGGGGGGGAAAGAATGGCCAAATGAGCACAGCCCAGCGGGAATCTTCTCACTTCCTTCCTGAGGGTATGGGATGGTGTAAAGAAAAAACCAAGACAGAAAGCAATCTATAATAGAAAGGATATTAGGTTCGGGAGCTGGGTGGGTCAAACATCTAATAAGTGTCCAACGTAGTCTAAATAACTTGCCAAGAAATTCTCTGAAGGGATTCAGTCCGTACGAATTATTATTCGGAACTAGGATGTTGATCTCTGACCTTGATAGTCAGACTTCAGTGGTAACAGAAAAAAGCTTTGATGTCAAAGACCGTTTGGCTATTTTGCAGGACTTAAACAAAACAAGAAAAGACCTGAGCAACATACAGTTGAAAGAACAGCCAACGACCACTGAAGATTCACCACCTGTCCCAGCAAGACCTGTCTGGATTCCAAAAGTCGGGGATCTAGTCAGGGAGAAGATCGCGGTAAAGAAGGAATTTGGGCCTTCTTACAGAAAAGCAGTTCCTGTATTGTCTGTCAACGGGACAAGATCAGTTGTACTACCGCCACTTGCTGGAAAAAAGGAGAACCGAGTTGTATCCATCGACCTGGTAAAACCACAACATGTGGCCGATAACAAACAGTAGGCCAAGTGGACTCCCAATAAGTAGCAGAACACCAAGGTTTGCTACCAGTACAGAGGTCCTATCAAAGAGGCTCATCACATTCGAAACGCCTACAGAAGAACAACAAGGACTATGCAACAATGCAATAGAACTAAGACCTCTGAAAACCCAAATAAAGACATTTAGCAGAGACACACCAATCTACAATGAAGTTCCAAGTGAAAATGCAAGAAACAAAAATCCTGAACCAATTGGAACAATTGACAGAACTGCATCCGGTTACTTCATCAACTTCGATGATTCCTCCGACGGTTTCAGCGAACAAAAGACACAGCCATCATCAAAATCCTTTAAAGACAAAGCGAAGGAACTTTTGAAACAACTAAAAGAAACATATCTGATCTCTCCATGGATTGAATTTTGGGTGGGTTTTGGTGCATTTATCCTCATACTTTGGCTCATCATGGTATTTACCTTGGGACGCTTCATTGAGGGAAAATATGCTAAAATGGACACAGCAAGTCAGAACATCAACTTGGTCCTCAAACCACACACAACTTCACACGTCGAGAAACGAGAACTTTCTTCAGAACTTTCTTCAGCCAACTTCACAGCAATTCCAATACCTGGTGGGGTAGCCTGGGACAACACTGACTATGAAATTTATGGTCCAGTCGAGATCCTGAAATATCCACACCAAATTAAGATCTCTTTGAGTGACTTTGCAAAACCAAACTCATTTGCTGATGATTGGGACTTTGAAAGTATTAACAATATGATGTCTGACTTAGTAATGTCTGCTAAATTTACAAAACATGATTATTTGCAGGGTTCTACAAATTATGACAGCATGTACTGCTATAACCATTATGGTAACCATTTCGTGCATAAATCTGCACAACCTAGAAATGTTTTAAGTTATAATCAATGGGAACATTGTGCTACACCTCCAAAAGGGAGCTCTAGAACCGTTTATGACAAATATTCATATTTTTCAGGTTTTAACATAACTAATGCTGAAACATTTTATTACAAATTGTCAAACAAGACAGGGATGAAAACCATGATAACCAACACAAAATTGATATATTCAGATTCTTTCTTTGAAAAAATGAATACCTTTGGATTTGATTATTGGGACAAAAATGTTGATTTGAAAAGTGTTTGGGGTACAAAAGAATGGCAAGTACAGGGTTTAGAAGCTTTGTTTAGAGCCTGCATGATCCCAGAACAAATGATATTTTTAAATGACACCGTTCAACAAACCACCTGTCTTGGCCTAGCAAAAATCAAAGATTTAAATAACCTGTCTATTCCAAA
Organism: Lissotriton helveticus; assembly: GCF_964261635.1. Classification (NCBI taxonomy): domain Eukaryota; kingdom Metazoa; phylum Chordata; class Amphibia; order Caudata; family Salamandridae; genus Lissotriton; species Lissotriton helveticus. The sequence continues at coordinate 1,139,520,260 of NC_136059.1, read as the reverse complement.
GCCAACAATGTTTAGCAATAACTCTGATATAGACATAAACCATATACTTAACCAAAACAGAACACATCCTGATTGGAAACAATGGTTGATCTGGCCCACAGATACAAATAACTGTCAAGATAGATTCCTGAATAAAACACAGGGTTTCAAAATGAACAGGCCAGACCCTAGATATCCCCAAAGACATCACCCAGGGATAATAACAACCTACAGTGTGGGCAAATTATGCCTTCAATGGCTACAAACTTCCACACTGCCTGAAATTAAGCAACACCTAACTTTACTTACTGATGGTGCTGACTTGCGTGATTTCATACTGGGACCGCGCAAACAGCGTCATAAGCGTTTCATAGCAGCCTCTGTATATGCAGCATACAATGAGGCCTGGAAGGTTACTCAAATTGAGACAGCAGAAAGAATACGGGAAATTGACCGTATTAATTTGGAAAAATCACTTTCCGTAGTGGACAATGGGTTAATGACTCTGTCCTCCAGAATTTTTTCATTGGACAGCATTGTGTCTTCAGCAATCGATATATTATCGCAAGACTTACTGTTATTACAACATGGTCAGTCACAATTGCGTTCTATCATACAGCTTGGCTGGACGTTACAAAATCTGCGTTCAGGCTACGTGCCTTGGCGTTTAATCAACACTACGTCACTATTCCAAATCTTTAACCTTACTGATAGACAAATCGGTATGGCGCAGAAGGGTGCTGATTATACAATCTTGAGCATTGAAAAACTAGAAAGATTACCAATGACAATGTCAGAACGACCTGTCAGTGAATGGATAATCCCCGGAATCATAAATATTCCAATCTCAACCTTCAGGTTTCAATACTGCCAAAAATATATACAGGCTGGCATGTACGAGAAATTGGGAAAGGGGTACCTTAAAACAACTTGGAACCTGCCCTATTCACATGCATGTGTCAGTAACAAAGGACAGAAAGTGTTTCTTAGTGGCAACAATTGTGCTATGTCACTAAGCGGCACGCTTCTGTGTAACGGTATTAGTTTGCACGGAGCCTGTGAAGGGAATTCATACAACCTTTCATGTCACCAGCAAGGCGCACCTGCAACTGAAATAGAACCATTCTTTCAAAGACTCTATAATGGGAGTTACATTCTTATTGTAGACCGCAGATGCTGTAGTCTTATGCCCGGGACTCCTTATCTCGTCACTACGACGGCGAAGGTCAAGTGCTGTGGACGTTCTTTGTTCCCCAGCTCCTTTCCAGACAGGGAGGCAAGGGCATGGCCCGGTCTGAAAATTACTTCTATTCGAATAGACACTTTAAGCAGAATGAAAACAGTGCTTCTTCAGACGCCTACAAGGCTCACGTCATCTAAAGAAACGTATGATCTACAAGTCGCAAGGACGACTGCAGAGATACATACATTATTATCAACCAATTCCCCCGTACATTTCGCGGAAATCCTGAGCGAAATCTTAAATATTTCTGTTACCACTGGGGTCTCAAAGGTATTTAAGACAGTATTTTCGATGGCATTAACACCATTCAAAGCCATACTGGGTATTTTTCCAGATTTCGTCCATTCGATTTTTGGCGGACTTCCCCTGATCCTAGGACTAATTGCAGGAATCCTATTCCTGGTCCTTATTTTTCGTTATGGCAACCCATGTCACAGAACAAAATCTCACGACAATGGAAGATACGATCCTAGCCATTGGATACCGGGACCGGATATCAAAAATCCTGGGACTCTCCCGGCTTAGAGACCTAAACATGACTTGGTTTCTATCATTTCGACCAATGTGGCAAAGGTGTGTTTTACCTGTACTAAGGTGTCTGCTATGCGGAGAAGAATGCGTGTTAGACACCTGTCTGACGCTACAATCGGATGCGCCGGTGGATGCAGATACACTGTTGGTTCCTACCAAGGTTCACGCACTGTGCTGCCCTCAAAGGCTGCCAATTCTGATGACGGCATTCCTGGAATCTTCACCACTGCGATTGAAGAGTAGTGAAGTTCAAGATGAAAGCAGCATCGAACAGGTACGACCTTCTGTCAGCAATGCAAATCAGAATGTCAATGGAGACAATCATGCGCACGAATGCATGGTTACCCCTATTTCCGACTTAGAGGAACTTTCCCATGAAGCTGTTGACAGTTTTTTCGAAAGCCTGAATGATATGATGTTCTCTCCGGAACAGAAATAGAGACTTTTGAGTAAACTCGCACACGGCGTTCCCTGAATTCGGCCTTCAACTTTAAAAATAAAGTCACATGAACAATTACAATCCAGTTCACGGACAGCAACTTTTTTCAGCAAGCCCCTAAAATATTTTTCTATATATTTTTTCCCGGGACACTGATCTTCTGCTTAAAGTAAGAAACTATTCCTAGAGAACTAAGATTTCTATTTTTTTAGATACTTTATAGACTTTATATAGACTTTAGCTGCCCGCTGGTATGTTCACAATATATTTTATGTGATGAAATGGTTTCGACTTTTTTCTGTATAGCCATATTAAGAGCCATTTCATGTGTATTTCTCATATACCAACAAGCAATAATGCATAACAATGCGTGTTTACTTTTGCATTTAATTCATAGCTTAAGTGCATACAATATATATGACTGCAATTTTCCAGTATATTTGAAAATTTCAAAATGCATTTATGTATTTTGGGGTGGTAAGGTATACACTATACTCTATAGTATGTTGTACTATGTTATACTATGCATAGATTAGTAGATATGACCATAGTTAGCGTGGAGTGGGTGTCGTGTATTTCTATAGGTTCTGAATCGATCCCCCTATTCCTGACCCTATTCTGGTTAAACTTACTAGCTAGTTAACTAACAGTCAGCCCATGAGGCAAGAAATCCCCCATGATGCAGATACCGTTATCTGACGCAGTCACACTACGGCACAGGAACGTGTTATCTGATTAGGTCATAACGCTTGAGATCTAATTAGACAAGCGATATTCCTCCAGCCCCTGATAAGGCATACGACGTTCTCATAACAAATCAAACCTATGACAACCTGGATAATCCGTGCGGCCATTGTTTTGATTTCACAGAGAACTTTAGTAAAGAATGTGCTAACGAGCAAGTCGTATGACATCTTTATTGACGTACCTATGTCCATCCTTACGTCAATCCCGGCACCTTTAAGGTATAAATATTGCCGACCTTGCCCTATGCAAAACACACGCGTGGTGACAAGACGGAGCAGCCATACTTGCCGAAGCAGAGAGCCGAAGCAGACCCCGCAGGCAGCAGCCCCGCCTTCCTGACGCGCTGAGAGACGCGCTGCTATCTCAAGCCGAGAGACCCAGCACCGGCGCTTCTGGGCAGCCCTCGCAGGCAGCCTGGAATATCGAGAGCAGAGAAAGAGATACCATTCCTCATCCATCCTAAATTCCAGGTACAGAACTGAATAACCCCTCACAGAGAATTCTTTAGTTATTCACTTGGCAAAAACAAACTTAACTTAAACTGTAACTTTCTATTCCCGCCCACGTATTAGACTTAGGTCAGGTACACGGGGTAGGCGTATTTAGAAACACCAGTTGAGTACGTTTAGTCAAATGTATATGTGTATGTAAATATATTTTAATCATTTTAAACATCATATGGCTCAGAAACCATATCAATGTTTTTACAGTATTATTTTATACTATTGCTTCTAATGTATGCACTTTACTTAACTATAAGTATCGCAATAATATCGATCCATTTCTCTTGTACGAGAAAAGAGACTGATCAATAAATAACATCTTTTATTGAACACGCCCGTCTCTTCCTTTTCTCTACAGTCTGATGAGACTAAGAATGCACGTACTGACTGAGTAAAATAATTGCCTTGTGCTCACACGACTCTTGAGATTGACTCTTGATTAGGGGAGAGCAAAGTTGTCATGTTCTATGGTTGTCAGAAACTAAATCCCTTCTTGTCTAATCAGGGAAGTTAATCCTTCCTTGAACATTCGAGAAAGTTTCTAGCGAACTCTGAGCTTAGCTGGCAAACCCAAAAATTAAGTCTAGTATCGACAGTAGTAGACCTAGTTAACGTCTGGCCTAGGCCTTTACTGCTGTAGGTACTATTCCAATGCGCAGAGCCTATTGGGAAAATAGGAGCTACACTACACTTAAACCGAGTTTTTTGTAGTAGCTACCTTCCAGCATTTTAAATAAACAATTTCTAACTTCTGATATATAGACAGAGAGCTTCTGCAGCATTACCAACCTCTTCTTCTGTTAATATAATGCGCATGTTCTGTAATATGCAGGCATAGTATTATAGTGTGAAGTCATAAAATGCATTGCTCTACGCGGTTTCTCCGGGGCCCATACAAATCGAGCACAGATTGATTGCAACTGTTGTAGCTGATTGCAGGAAAGTTCTAGCAGAACTGATCTAAAGAAATATAAAACTTTAGGCAAGATGTTCATTTTCAAGATGTTACATCTCCCAACCAGCGACAAATGCAACTATTCCTACCTCTCTAACCGATGTTTGACATTGGCCAAGATTGCCCTCCCGTTAACCTCAACTGATTCCATTAGAGATGTTATAATACTAATTCCCAAGTATGTAGCCTCCTCAACTATTCTAGGATCATTATTACTGGTTTGGTTCTCACAGATGATCTGGGTCTTTGACACGTTAAGTTTGTACCCTGAAAAGGAACCAAACCTATGTGCAAGTTGTTTAATTTCTGGCATAGCTTCTGTAGGGTCTGATGTTCCCACCGCTATGTTGTCAGCATGAGCAACAACCTGAAATTGGTTTTGTGTAATAATAATTGGTTTGATCCTTGAGCTCTGCTCTAGCATATTTAAAAAGGGGTTAATATATAGGGCAAACAGCAGTGGGGAGCAAGGGCATCCCTGTCTTGTACCTCTCGTAATATGTACTTGTTCAGATTCTAGGCCCATCATACATATTCTAGCTGTAGGGGACCAGTACAGAGCCTGGATGGCTAAAATAAAACCAGGGCCAAACTTCAACTGCTGCGAAACAGTCCACAGAAGTCCCAGGCGACCCGGTCAAAATCGTTTTCAACATCTAATAGAATCAGCCCAAACGTGCTACCTTGAACATTTGCCATATCAAGTAGGGTCACAACTCTGCTGATATGATTAACAGTACCCCTAGTGGGTATAAACCCAAGCTGCCTTTTAGAAACTAACAGGGAAATTACTTTGGTGAGCTGAGTTGCCAAAATCTTAGCATAGATTTTCCCGTCACAATTTACTAGGGATATAGGACGATAAGATCCTGGGAGGTCTGGGGGTTTATCCTTTTTTCTAAAAACAATAATATTAGCCTGGTCCCAGGGTGGCGGTGCTACCCCACGTTGTGCTGCCTGGAAGACTGCCAACATATCCACCTTTAGCTCCTGAAAAAAAGTCTCATAAACCTCCAGCGGCGATTTATCGGGCCTGGCTGCCTTACCACTGGCTAACTTATTTATGGCCTCTTCCAACTCCTTCATAGTAATGGGACTATCAAAAGTAGCTGCCTCTTCCTGACCCAGCCATTCATTAACAAAGTTTTGCAGCACATTCTCCCTTGCCCAGCCCCCTGCATCTTCTTCTGTATACAGTTCCTCAAAAAAGGTGTGAAAGACTTCTAATATCTCCCGAGGTGTGCCTATCCGGTTGCCCTGTGTGTTTTGCATAGCCTCAATCCTTTGAGCCTCTTCTTTAGAGCGAAGTCTTTATGCAAGACAATGCCCCATGGCCTCGCCGTATTCAGAGCAAATCTCCTTATTAAGTTGATATTTAAGGGCATTGTCTCTGCTCCAATATAAATTAACATTTGCCTTACATCTGGCGACATCGGTTTGTAATCTCGTGCTGTCACTGCCAGCCAGTATTCCCTGCACTAGATTGTTTTCGCTACTTTAAGTTTCATATATAAACGTGCCCCTCTAGCTTCAACTGCCTCTGTCTGTGTAACCCATGATTTAGAGCTTCCCCTCTAAACCCGGATTTTAAGGTATCCCACACAAAACAAGAAATGCAATTAGTGTACAGTTCCTAAGAGAAGAAAGGTCTTTTCTAAAAAGTGTCCTCACACACCCCGAAGGATGTCATGCTTCATCATTGGGCCTTGCTCCTCATCGGGCCGGCACTGCAATGCCCGACGGGCACCCGCAAAGGGGCTCTTTGGTGGAGATCCTTTGGATGAAGCCGTAGAGTGAGTGGGCTTGGTGGTGCGGTGTCCACACATAGCCACATGAGGTTGAGTCGCAAGTCATTTTCAAAAAGTGATGAATCCAACTGCTCATGTGATTAATGGATACAGCATTCAACAGAAGCTTTCTATCTAGCGAAAAACTTCTCGGAGCCGAACAGATGTTAAGAGCTAAAATATCCACTACTACGGGCCATGGTCTGAAGTGATCCTAGGGAACACTTGAATCCTAGCTCCTGCTAGTAATGCTGATGGCATGAAAAGGTAATCCAACCTGACTAACTTTTTATGTTTATGGGAGTAAAATGTATATCCTGGGTCTGGGTCCCACAGTGCCGCCCAAGCATTGACTAATCCATGATCAGTCAATACCTGTTGTAGTGCCTTAAACACTTTAGCTTTCTTACTCTTATAATTTTGTATGCCTAGCTGTAAATCCCGACATCCAAGGTGTATGCTAAAATTCCCACATAAAATGAGTAAGGTGGGCCATGATGCCAATTCCACATTAAGTCCTTCCAGCACAGCCACTTCATTGAGATTAGAACCATATATTGTGCATAAAGAGAACTTACCCACCACAGCAGTGCATTCCATAATAGCCCATTGGCCTTGTTTGTCAGCCAGCACTCAATCTGATCCCTGAATTCCCTGTTTGGCTAACACTGCAACCCCCCAGGTCATTGTAGACTGCTGTGTGCTTGACAGTACCATATACCCTAATTCCGCTAGAGTCTTTCGCTTGCTCCACTGTATATGTGTTTCCTGCAAACAAACCAGATTAGGGTGCATCACACATATCTCTGCTGCCACTCTTTGCCTTTTCCTGGTGTTATTTAGCCCACACACATTGAAAAAACAAATGCGTAATCCTGAATTAATCATCCTATCCCCATCGATTGTAGCCACTTCCCCCGCTCGTAACTCCTGTAGTGTATCCAAATAGATCTTTGTTTTTTCCATCCTTATTATGCCTATCATGCTTATCATGCTATGGATTGCTTTTACTTTACCTCCCTTTCCCGCTCCCCGTATGACCCAGTTTACATTCTATACTATATCATCACATAAAGCACCCCCACCACTTATACAGTGTAAAGAAACCAACCCTAAAAAGAAAAAAACTGAAAAAAGAGAAGGAAGACTAAAGACCCCCCCAACCGCTAAAGCAGCATACAACTCTATAAGCTTTGTCACCTCTGTCAGCCTGCCCTTTTCTTAGATGGTTTGTAAGTACTCTTTGGCCTGCACCTCAGAGGTGAAGAACCGAGTAAGCTCCTTGTATATCACCTTAGCTGGACTAAGGAGAAAGGCTTGGGTGCCCTTGCCCTGAAATGGAGCAATAAGATGATGTAGCTGCTCCAAAACATACTTAGGAAACGATATGTTATAGCATCATGGTCAAAACCAGGGTCAAGGGGTCTGTAGTCAAACGCTGACAGATGATAAAGAATATCACCAAACTTCAAACTGATACCCAAGGACAGAATGACATATTCTATGGGGCCTGCTAAACAGAGTCTCACCTCTCTAACCTCTCCACCCCTTTTTTTCTGAGTATGGGGAATAAGGAGCACGCAAAAGGATTTCTACTGCCCCAATATCCAAGAAGAAGACAAATTGATGTGCAAATAAAGCACTTGTATCACGGAAATATTCACTATCAGAACAGCTGTAATACATCTTTTGAGCTGGTTGTTCCTGAGCAACCGGGTATCCCTTTTTTATACTTTCTATTTTTCATTATTAATTATCATTATTGTGTAATCTACATCTATTAAGGGACACTAGTGGTGCTCCCTAATTATATTAAGACCATTTTTCAATTCCCAATACATCCACTTTTTCTGTAATTTCACTATGAACATCTATTCCAGTAGGGATTACTTGCTGTTGAGTAATAGAGGTATTTTACCATGAGGTTCCTATGTAACATTGCTGGTAACACCAGCGTATATTACCAATTCAAAAGCTTGACAAACATCCCAAAAAGCGCTTTCGTTATGCCAGTAACGGCGGCCATTTTCAAACACGGAGCATTCTAGTCTATTGTGCGGGCGTACATCTCTGCCACGCACGCACGCATCACCTGAGCGAGAGCGGTTTGAAAAGAAGGGACCGGAGCAACAAAACGCTAATATGCGGTCCCCAGGGGAGAGAGTATGTTCATTGAACTTAGGCGGCTTTGACAAAGTAAGTAACAGGGTTTTTTCCCGCAGGATATTTCCCCACAGGGCGGCTGCCAGTTTACTCAACCTACACTGCGGATAGCAGTAGCAGTCCATTTTTCCTCATTGGTGATATTCTTTCTCTTCTGTCAGGGTTTGACTACAGCCCCCTCAACCCTGGTTTTGACCATGACGCTATAGCATAGCGTTTCCTAGGTATGTTTTGGAGTAATTACTTCCTATATGTTCAATGTGATGTTTTGTCTTGTATTGTCTTCCTAGTGCGTTTTTCTTCACTAAACACAGAGTGTGGCGACAATTTTTTCACGCTAAAAAGAGGGATCACTGGTTACATTTATTGCGCACCCCCAGCATAAGGGTGAATTATAGACATGGTTCAGGATGACCTTGATACCTACCGGCTCAGCTGACAGGTCTGTAATTTTTAATGTTTTTCCTTTCTATTTCAGATGCAGGATAACCCTTTATACCGTATGTATTTGGAGTGCATGCACATTTTGTATGTACGAGTGTGTCCTTATTAAAGGACTTGTTAGGAGTGGTACTAACGGGGCTGGTTCCCAATTAGTCCTGAAGAAGAGCCAATAGGGGAACGGCTTGAAACACGTTGACCCTACATTACTGAGATAATTTGGCTCATTGAGGTATTTTTTCACCCCAGATTTTAACCTTCCCAATCATGGGTAGGAATAGAATAGTGGCCCACTGGTTAGACATTCTTACCTTCACTTTTTCCACTCCCTTCTACATTTGTTTGAAATTCAACTAGTAAGTGCTAACGCTTAATCACCGAGTCACAGCACGCCTCAATCCGTAGAGGATTGGGATGAACCCCAATGATGAAGCATGCCACCAAGGGGCAACCCTGGTGGGTGAAGGGTCACTAGAAAAAAAGCCTTTTTTCTAGTAAAGGAATGCAGTGGATTGTCGCTGTATCCGAGTATCATTTCCCTTGGGCAGGTTTTCTTTTGAAGTATTTGAAATTTTGTGTAACACATTTCAAAGAAGGAGGATAAACCTAGCTGCTACCTCTACCTCCCCTCTTTTTGTACTACATGTAAATAAGAGGATCATTTAGAGTTTGGTCGTAATGGGACATTTGTTAATTTTTAGCAGGCACCCCAGCCATCAATCTCTTGGTTCTCTTGCCTTATTTGCAGGTGAGGGTGTGCTTTATTTCCCAATGAGAAGCCACCTCTATTGACAGAAACATAGACTACCAGGCAAAAGACAGCATTCAGCGCCGGACATGGCAACAGAATGCGTGCTCAGTCTACAGCACGATTTCCAATGCCATGTCTATCATGAATTTTCCTATGTGGAACCTTCACTCACAGCTTGACAGTACATGGCAGGGAAAATCATCAATGTACCCCCACACACTGCAATAAAACTCTCAGCACATCATGAATGCTGAGTTAATATTTTCCAAATACAACCCCCTGCTTTTTACTGTCAGTAAATGTAAAAAATACCACCATGGCAGAGCAGCCAGGATTCTTTGTTTTCACTAAAAACTGTCCTGTTATGTTAGCAAAACATTCTGGCAATCTGGCAGGGATCTCAGAATATAGTAAACAGGCAGATGATGTGGAGTCAGGGCCACCACTACCCCACCCAGCTGGTGGGCCACCTAAGGACTTCTAAATGAAGTCCTAAGTCGCAGCATAAAGGTTCACATTCAGATACATCCTATTGCAACTACCTTCAACTCCACATGAGCAGAGTAGTTAAACTGAGTGCACTATTCCAGTCACTATGTCTTTAGAACTGATGGCATTGCTTATTTTATACCTTGAACTTACAGACCCAAGTGATGAATTGGGCTCAATCCCAATGTGCCTTACTCAGCCTCTTAGAAGAAGCTTCCTTTCTTTTAATCAGTCATCCAATTTTATGAACCCTGCCAATCCATTTCATTCTCAGCATCTTTTTTATGTTGTCTATGAAATTTTAATAGGGACTGGTTTTATTTAGCGTTCTCCCTCCTTATTTCTCATTTATGAATTTTAATGATGTGTGATCATCTTGCTCTTTGCAAAAATAATATTTACTTTATGTCTATTTCCCAGCCTATTTTAACTCTTGAGTCTAATAAGGCTACATATTAATCACTAAACAAATGATGTGGAGATAAGAATATTAAGTCTAAACCTCTACATATATACTTAGCCTGACAACATAATGGGAGTCCATATTCAGGATTTAATATTTTGTAAATGACAAAAACCCGTCAAGACGTCAAGCATACACTAATTAACGTAATCAGGCATGTTATATGCTGCTTAATAATGGAAAAAAGAGGTCAAGTGTGTATGCAGTCACTTCAGAGATTTGAGTGGGATGTCTAGTTTACAGGCTTGTGTCTTTGATGGAAAAATTTATCCTTTCCCGGAACATTTAATAGCTATTAATGTAGCCTGGTTCAATTATACTCAGCCTTAGCCTGGAGTTAGCCAAGGCCTTGTGATTTCACTAAGATTACTTATAGGGGCTTTCAGACAGCCCTCTTCATTCATTGGTCTGCTGTTGTGTCATTCACCTTTTTGTTCTGCCCACTATGTGTGGCAGTGGGTCAGACCTCTTGAGCCATTGGCTCTTAAGCAAATGAGCTAATTTACAAAGAATTAAATATATATATATATATATATTTTGATTTTGAGTATACAAAAAACATAGGATCAATAAAAGAAAATAGGCTAAAATTCATCTTATCCCACACCACTGGGTAATAAATAATTCTGCATTAACAAGCAACAAAGTTAGAAACATTTTCCTCTTCTCAAACAAACCATCAAGTCAATACATCATTTCATTTAACCATGGTAAAAAACACAGTTCAGATGCAACTCATCTTGCCCCACATTGGCAGATAAAAGTTACAACAACAAATGTAATAGAAAAGATAAGATCTCTCCCCCCTTTTCAAGTAAACAAGTATAGAATATATCGTTTCATTAACCCAGGAGTAAAAGATACATACTCTTATTCTCACATATTATTTCATAAACATTCAAAACATCATAATTCATTCATATCTCAAGGTTAACTGGTTGCCAAGAAAAGGAGTACAAAGAACAGTCAACAAAACTCTATTAAGATCAATAAAGATCCTCATTAGATCAATTAGTAGACCATAATCAATTATTATTATCCTCCAGGTGTTGGATCCCAAACTTCTGACATTAAACCATGGGTACTGCACCATCTTCTCTTCCCCTTCAGGCTCAGAAGGAATTAAAAATCTTTTCCAATGCTATGTCCCTGTCAGACAGCTGCGTTCTACAAGTCGACCGTTCATTCATTCCCATATTTTCTGAAATTTGGAAACCACCCCAATACACAAGGCATAGAGCTCTTCCCTTGCTTTAACCTGCTGCATTTTTTATTCCCATTGTTCGTAAGACAGAGCTTCTTTCGATTTCCATTTTTGAAGAATCAATCATATGGCCACTAGGGTCAAAATAAAAAAAGTTGCTTCTGATGAATCATCAGGTTTGTAAGGCTACAAATACCAAAGAGGCCCCCCATTGGCTCTGGTACTAATGTGGTGGTCTGGAGCTTAGACTTCACCCATTGAAAGACTTAGCTACAAAACATAAATAATATTGGGCAAGTAAACCTTATATGGAGTCAATCCCCCTTTATCCATGTCACATCTAAAACATAATACCAATAGGAATGGAAACATCCTCTGGAGTTTAGCTGGTGCATAATATTGTAGCCATTTTAAAAAAAACACCGTCCTCTTGAAAATAGCTCCACTGACGGCATTATGGGCCCATTGTTAATAAGCATTCCAAGTTGAGGGTTCTATTTTATAGCCTGTGGTAGATGCAGTTTTTACTAGGACATCTGGCACTACCTTGGGATATACAGCCTGATTCATGAAAACCGGAATCTGCGATTTCCCAATTGCGATTAATTGCGAATCGCATTTTAGAAATCGCAGATCGGCATTCATGATTGTTTGCGATTAAAAAAAGCGATTTGCACGCGGCCGCAAAAAGCGTTAGCGAGTGTCGAAAATCGCTGATTAATCGCTATTTTCGGCAACATCCGTGTAGGATTAGCGATATCGCTAATTGCGAAATCGCTAATACACGTGATCGGGAAAACGGGAAGTCGCTTTTCGAGCACAGTGATGACATCACAACCAGGAAGCAGCCAGTTCCCACCCCCATTCACCACAGTGAGGCAGACCTCATAGCAGCAACTGAGTGCGCTCCTGCAAGGACACCTGCCAACTTGGAATACCACACCCAATCTCACTGCAGCAATGGCAGAGGAGGCTGTGCCAGGGCCCAGCAACACCGGGCGCAAGAGAAAACTGTAGTTCTCCGAACAGGAGTTGGAGCACCTCATCGAAGGGGTGGTAGAGAACCACTCCAAACTGTTTGGAAAAGAGTCAAGGAGGGTGCCTGAGCAGGAGAAGAGGAGAATATGGGTCGGGATAGCGGCTACAGTGAACTCCGTGGGCGTGGCAGACAGGTCACTGGATGAACTAAAGAAGAGGTGGTACAACCTCCGAGGTCGTGCCAAGGAGAGGGTTGCCGAGAGGCTGGGAGAGTCCCTAACCACTGGAGGGGGAAGACCTACAGTCCCTCCAAACACCGCCATGGAGGACCGCGTCGAGGACACGTTGGAGTCCGAGGCGTGCATTGGGGTCATCAGATTGGACTCATCCCGCCCCACCCAAGAGAGCCAAGGTAAGTGGCATGCGACTGCGACCCTGTCCCCTATGAATGGCCATTGCCCTATAGCCTCCCATAATGTTCCAAAGTCATGCCATCGGTGCACATTAGGTAATGCCCTAAAGCATTGTGGGACATGTAGTGTGGCCACAATGTACAAGTACCCCAATGCAGCCAGACAGGTTCCAAAGTACGCAATGCCACAGCCAGTCAGGGAATGTCATCCAGCATGCATGTAGCAACTGCACGTGTGACAGATACATGCAACTAATGGACGTCCACTTCCCCTCACAGGTGGCGCAGACAGCAGCGACAGTGACAGGCTGTTCATCGATGAGCAACCACAGGATGCGGAGGAGGTGCCGGCACAAACACATCCAGCACCAACAGGCGCTGCACCTACCCCTGCAGCCAGGCCCACAGCATCAGCGCCAGCACCAACAGGCGCTGCACCTACCCCTGCAGCCAGGCCCACAGCATCAGCGCCAGCACCAACAGGCGCTGCACCAACCCCTGCAGCCAGGCCCACAGCATCAGCGCCAGCACCAACAGGCGCTGCACCAACCCCTGCAGCCAGACCCACAGCATCAGCGCCAGCACCAACAGGCGCTGCACCTACCCCTGCAGCCAGGCCCACAGCATCAGCGCCAGCACCAACAGGCGCTGCACCAACCCCTGCAGCCAGGCCCGCAGCAGCTGGAGCCTCCACATCTACTCCAGCGACAGCGGTGACACAGCGCCCACCCACTGTGGGCAGCCAGCAGAGCAGGCATGGCAGGGCTCGCCTGCAGAACAATGCACGCAGCGGCAGGAGGGGAATGGAAGTGTGATTGCCTAGCATGAGCATAGAGCGTAGAATGCTACGCATTCACCAGATGCAGGCACGCCGGCAAGGGGCCATACAGATGCAGCTGCATAATATTGGTCGCAATGTGGCAGGTGTGGGGGAGAGGATGGACCGCATGACGGCAGCCATGGCAGGTGTGGGGGAGAGGATGGACCGCATGACGGCAGCATTGGAGGCCAACACTGCTGCGCTAATATCACAGCGCAACACCGGGCGCCGCCACCACCGGCAGCTACTGACGCGGCTGGCGTCATACACCAGGTCTAACTATGTGATCGGCAATGCGACATCCCAGCTATCGCGTCGGTCCCTGGCGCAGCAGCAGCAGCTAATCCAATGCTGCGAGGATGTGGCCAGAGTATTAGAACACCTCACCACTGCCGTTATTGCACTCCACCCCCCTGTACCTGGCACTGTCGGGGGAGACGATGCCAGCGAGGGCACCTCAAGTGTGAGCAGCCAGTCTGCCTCACAGGTAGCGGTGTTACGACGTAGCACCAGGCCCACAGCAGGGTCACGTGCGGTGGCAGAGGAGGAGCCGGAGAGGCGCTTGGGTGATTCGCGCCGGAGGCGCACCTGACTAACATGTACTTTTACAGGCACAGGCTGACACTATAAGCCTGCCCTGTGTTTTGGACGCAGCAGTATGGGGCAATACTGATTGCATAGGAAGGATGGCAACTTGCACTATTATTGTGAATCAAACAATAATATTTAATCTTGCATCATACATTGGCGTCATGTCATTATTTCCATTTGCATGCAATTGTGATTTGTTGGGTGAGGGGAGTGGGTGGACTAGAAACTGTTCATTGTGATGTGGTTGCGGCGTCTGTGGCCTTCAGCTGGGTTCTCCCCGCGTGCATGACGCCCATGTGCAGGTGGCCGGTCGTCCCCTTTCGACTCACTGCCAGAGATGTCTACAGGTATCCTTCGCTTGGTAGCAATGTTGTGTAGTATTGCGCAGACAGCCACAATGCGGCAGCACACATCAGGGCTGTAGTACATGGCCCCACCTGTCTTGTGCAGTATGCGGAATCTGCTCTTCAGCAGCCCAAATGTCCTTTCAATGCAATTCCTTGTCCGTATGTGCGCAACATTGTAACGCCGTTGCTGTGGTGTAGCAGGGTTGAGGTATGGGGTGAGGAGGTATTCACGGAGGGCGTAGCCACTGTCACCTGAATGAGAGGAGCAGAGGGTGAGTGCCTGTGCAGCGCAGCTACTTCATCGCAATGTGACATTGTGGACAAAGTGTACTTACCAAGTAGGTGTCCTTCCCCAAAGTCTCCCCTGGCCAGTCGTGTGTGGAGGCCGCTGTGCCGGAATATGAATGAGTCATGGGTACTCCCTGGGTACTGTGCCACTATGTCCGTGTTGTATGTCTTAGCATTGCAGACCATCTGGATGTTGAGGGAGTGGTAGGACTTGCGATTGCGGTACATGTACTCCGTTGCAGCTGGTGGGCAGATGGCGATGTGGGTACAGTCAATGCATCCTATCACATGTGGGAAATGGGCAACATTGTAGAATTGTAGCTTGGTCAAATCCAACTCCTGTTGGCTTGTGGGAAATTTGATGTGTTGGTGTAGCTGGGTCAGCATTGCGTCAAGGAAACTCCTTAGGCAGCGGGACATGGTGGGCTGGGATATCCCCGCAGCAACCGCTACTATCCCCTGGAAGCTCCCAGAGGCCAGGAGGTGCAGGCTACACAATACCTGGACATGTGTAGGCACGGCATTGGTCCGCCTTGTTTGGTGCTGCATCAGGGGGTCAAGGTCCTGTATTAGCTGGATAATCATTTCCCCATTCAGGCGGTACTTTGCATAAATTTGCTCTCTGGTTTGGCCCAGCAGGGTGACCCGCTGGCGGAATATCCTGTCCTGGATTCTGCGTCTCCTCCGTGCTGCTCGCTGTAGCCTTCGCCGCCTAACCACCATGTACATTCCTGGCATTGTGAGACTCCAAATGCTGCTGCTGATTCTCCTTATGTGTGTTTGGTCAGGCCTGCACCTGTTACTGATTGGCCAACGGTTTTTCAAAAAAAAAATCAATGGCTTTTATGGTTACCACCTGCTTTGGGTTGTCCTTAATTTGCGCCTCGCAAACAGCGATTTTGGGTTTTTCCGCTATTTGCGATTTTTCATGAATACCGATTGCGATTGTATAGCGAATTTGCTATTATTTTCGCAGTATCCGTGGTTTGTCGCATTTTCCGATTCGCTATTGCTCTCCTGCCGGGATTCTGTGAATCTATTTGCGGATTCGCTATTATGTGTTTGCGACTTCGCTATTGTCGTGATGAATGCCGATTGGGGAAATTGCGCCCGCAATAGCATTTTCGCAGCTATTGCAAGCGCAATTTAGCTTGATGAATCAGGCGGATAGTACTTTCAACAAAGCATCGTACCATTTACCAATTCCCACTTGTCCCGAGACTTAAAATTATAAACTTAATGCCAGAAAATCCCCTGGGGATTTATTGCTATAAATGAAATGCTGCATTTAGGAATATGATAAAACCAGCCCATCAGAGATTGCTGGATTAGCCTCCTTAAGTTGTCTCCAGGGCATCATGGTCCCTGCTACCAGAAAGTCCTGGAGCCTGTGTAACCCTACTTTTTCCCACTTCTGAAAGCAGCCTCTTCCTAACTACAGACCTAGCAAGTCACACTGTTTCATTAGAATATCTGGATGAAATTGAGGAAAGTGATAAACTTCCTTCAACTGATTGAATCACGAGACTACCACCAAGGGAAATTTGTATCTGTAGCGTTTTGGAAGCATGGGAATTTTAAGGAAGGGGAAAAGCTTGATGTCTGCATCTCTTAACATAAGATTGAGATAAAAAATCTTTGTGGGATTTTGAGAAGTTGTAGTATGTACACACCAATCTAAAAATGCAGCTTGGAAATATTTCTTAAAATGCAGAGTTGCTAAACCACCATCTTCAAATGATAACTGTAGAGTTTCCAGCTTTGTCCGAGGCGTTTTACCTGACCAAATAAAATGCTGCATCATTTGATCTATCTCCAATAATTTCTGGGGGAACTTTTATAATAACATTGGAAAAAAGAAAAAGAGGCAGAATCATCATTTTAATTAACCCCTTCCATGCTCATGACGGAATGGTTCCATCATGAGCACAATTTCTGGTGTGCCATGACGGAACCATTCCGTCATGAGCACATGCTCAGGAAAACCCTCTCCTGACGCCAAGGGGAATCCAGGATGGGGTGACCTGTGAGCCTCTCAGCAGGTTCTGTTACCCAGAATCCCTCACAAGCCTCAAACTTAGTTTAAAAAAACACATTTTCCTCACATTTCTTTGATTGAAAGTTTTGGGATCTGCATGGATCCTCAAAATTCCACCCACCCCGCATTCCCCAAAGTCTTCAGAGAAAAATGGTACCTCACAAGTGAGATGCCATTTTTATCGAAAGACTTAGGGTAACACAGAATTATAGAGCAACTGTTATTACCTATTGACTTTCGATGCATTTCTGCGGTCCAAATAAAAGACTATATAAAAAAAAGAAGTCATTTTGAAAATTGACCTATAATTCTCATGCTAGTATGGATACTCACAATTTCGGAAATGTGCAAATTTCTACTGTTTCTAAACTCTATATTTTATTCCAATTTCAGAAATACATAGGTGTCTTTCATACCGATTTTTTCATGTATATATTTTCCCAATAATAAACCATTGCAAGATGCTGCTCAGTTATTGGCTCTGGGTTCGTTGGGTTCTTGGAGATCCTACAAGTCCTACATATCCCCACAACTAGAACGTCCAGCGGATGTAGTAGTATATTGTTTTCAAACAGCTGTCATAATTAGGAGAAGTTACAGGTGAAAACATTGACACAATTGGCTGTTTTTTTCAACTAAATTTCAATTTGTCCTATATTCAATGGCTAGTTTCTATAAAGAAACCTGAAGGATCTACACAAATGACATCTTGCTGAATTTAGAATTTTGTTTACTCTTCTAAAATGTATAGCTTTTCAGGATTCATTATTGCTTTCATACCCATTTCTACCATTTACTGGAAAGAGGTTGAAAACACAAAAAATTGCAAAAATAGGCTATGTCCCAGAAAAATGCCAAAACTGTGTAAAAATGTTTGGTTTTCTGACAAAAGTCTGCTTGTCCCTAAAAGCTGAGAAAATTGTGATTTCAGCATCACAACCCCTTTTTTGATACCATTTGCAGGGGAAAAAACAGACGCTATCATCCGTAGCCCTTTTTCCCATTTAAAAAATAATAATAATAATTTACTTGTATTTTGGCTAATTTCTGGGTCCCCTCTAGGGGAATCCATAAACCCTGTGTACCTTTAGAATCTCCATCTTTTTGGTAAAAAAGGACGCAAATTTGGCATGGATACCTTATGTGGTCAAAAAGTTATAGGGGGGAGCGATCCCGGGACTTTTACCAGCTTGGCGGACGGAGTTATGTCGAGTTTTAGTTTGGGGCCTACACCAGCTTGTGAGCCGGAGACTCAAGTACTGGCCCAGCCGGGTTTCAGTTGAATAACATCGGCCGTGGGTGATCGACAGGGTCCGGTCCTTGGATGAGGAGAACTTTCTAAGCCCCATTTTGACGGCGGTTGTTGCTCTGGCCTAAAATCGATGGAGGGTTGACGAGGCATGACTGTGGCTGTGGGCGGAGGTCCCTGAACCGGAGACCCGGTTTGCCGCCGCCGGTGTTTGCCGGGTCGGAGACTTCGCTTGCGGTAGCGGAGTGTGGATTGTGGCCTCGGTAAGCCCTCAGTCTCCCTCCGTGACAGTCCGTCCCAAATTTGCCGGTTTCCCTGGGGAAGACCGGTGTCTCTGGGGGACGCGAACATGGTCGACTCGGAATAAAATTTGGTGGAACGGTCTGAGTTTGAACCGTCGATGCGGACTGTACTGGCAGCTATCAGGGCACTACATTCCCATGTGGAGTCCATTGTCCAGAAAATGATAGCGGTCATATACGGACATGGGTATGAGGGACCGGACCCTGATCCATTTCAATATCCTGATTGGCCTATACCACCCACGGAGGTCCTTGTAACGGCAGTGGGCCCTGTGCCACGAGGGGTGTCGGAGCTTCATGGCAGTGTGATGGCCGACGACCGTGTACTCAATGCTCTCTACGGATTGCCAAGCCCACCATCATTGCTTACTGTGTGTGGATTAATTGGTGCTTCCCTTCCGGATACTCTTGGTGGGAACTATCTACGGAATGAAACAGCGTTTTTCCCCTCTCCGACACCTTTACTACGATTGCAGAGACAACGACGTCGGGAGCTCATGTCGGTGAGGGACATCGTTGATGCCGACGGAATTTCCAGTGACTTTAAAACTTTGCCTCGCCTCGGAAGGAGCTTTACTGAACTGTTTCTGCATTTTGACTATCCTGCGGAGGCGACAGCCCGTCCGGAAGGGGCTTGCACGACTGATCGGAAGGGTCAAGGATGAGACTGATTGTTGGGCTTGGCACCGTGGGCTTTCTGAAGTGGGATTCGTTACCATTGTATTTACGGGAGGTCGGGTGATGTTTACTGTTTCCCCTGTTTTGTTTTATATCGCTTTTTCATAGAGTTGTGGGTTTTATCCTGGGGGATTCTTGGTTCTGGCAGGGGGGGAGGGGGGACCGGGGGCCCGTACTGAGGTGTCCTCCTCCACATTTACTACTTTTAGTACTTAGGGGCCTATTACGATTGCGGATTTCCCGCATCCACCGGGCCGGCGGAAGCCACCGCCGGCCCGGAGGATGCGGGAAATCCGCCGGGGAGCCTTGAAAGACCCACCGCCATATTAGGATGGCTGGTGGATCTTACTATCTGTCCTCCGCTTTTCCGCCACGGGCGGATTCCGCCCGTGGCGAAAAAGCATTAACATGGCTGGCGGTGTCTATCAGACACCGCCAGCCATATTAGGATGTCTGCGGAAAGATGCCTTTACACGGCGGCATTTCCGCCGTGTAAAGGCATACGGATTTGTGTTTGGGGGCCCGTTGCGGGCCCCCAGGGGTGAAGGGGGGTGGGGGGTGCACATGGGGGGTACCTATGGTACCCCCCTGCATTTGCCTGCACAAAGCGGCAGGCACCACGAGGTGCCTGCCGCTTTGTGCATGCACATGCACAACTTACTTTTTTATCATTGCGGCGGGTGCTGCTACAAGCAGCACACGCCGCAATGATAATAATACAGGATGTGACCGCCAGGGTGGCGGTCACATCCTAATTTGCACGGAGGGACCGCCGCTGCCCCTGCTGACGGTCCCTCCTTCTCTATGGTGGCGGACGGACTGAGGTCCGTCCGCCATCATAATCGGCCCCTTAGTTAGATGGGGCGACAGGCACACTGCTAGTTGGGGACAGGTGCAAGCCTATCGTCTTGTTAGTGTTTGTAGTTTTTATATTTGAAATCCTTTAGAATCCTGATATAGGTGGTCTTATTGAGGCGCGAATTTGTGTTTTGGGGTGGATGGGTGCTGGTGGGGGTATTATTAGCATAAATTAGTCAACTGTTGCGTAATTCGTTATTGTATTCGGGCTGTAGTCTCATACCTTTTTACTGCTGTGCCCTCCCCCTCCCTCCTACTCTGTCCTGCTACTCAATGTTTATCCTGTTTCCCGGGGAGGTGGAGTTGGTGGTTGGCATTTGTCTGATTATCCTGAATGTCGTACGGCCGCATTCCTGACGTAGCTTGTGAGTAGGCTTTATTGATAGTTCTCCATCCATTATGCCCTGTATGTATATTGCTCATCCTTTCATTCCGCAATGTAAGTCACCTGTTATTGTTTTTTCTTTGTTTATTTATATTCAATAAAAAGATTTTTTTTTTTAAAGTTACAGGGGTCAAAGCGCAAAGTACCCCAAATAGCCAAAAAAAGGCTTAGCATGGGGAGGGAAAGGTCTAGCAGCGAAGGGGTTACAGCAATGCGCCCAATGAGTGGAAAGAGCTGCCTTTGTGATAGAAATGTCTGAACTCTCCCCTGTGAAGGTATATAATTAAGTTGTTGAGATCCATGAAATCACGAGAGATAAAAAACACCTAAATATCTAAGGGCACAAAACTTGAACCTGCAGTTGCATTTCACTAGGCAGTACAGAGATTGGGGTGTTAACAAGTAAGATATCTGTTTTTGACTAATCAATTCTGTATCCCCCTTTTAAAAAAGGCTTGAACCCTATAAAAAGTTTTCTTAATATTGTATTCCTCAGCATTCAGATAAAGAAGCAAGTCGTCCACAAACAATTTAAGTTTTCGAGTGCCAAGAACCGGAGTTAGAATTTGCAGATCCTAAAGAAGAGTTAGAACTAGGGGTTCAATGAATAGTGAAAAAAAAAACTGGTGAGATTGGGCACCGCTGGCGGGTCCCCCGGCTGATTGTAATTCTTCCTGCTGAATTTATCATAACCTTAGCTTGGGCTTGAATATGTAGATTGCCAAGGCACTTTACCAATTTCGAAGGGAAGCATAATGTATCCATGATAGAAAAGAGAATCTCCCACTGCACTAAATCAGAAGCTTTTTTGGCGCTATCATAATGATAGATGTCTTGATGTTTTTATTAGCGAAAAAATGTATGACTTGAAGGAGAAAGTTGGTATTCACTGTGATGGTCCTTCCCGAGACAAATCCACATTGGTCTACAAGGACTGCTTCTTGTGCCAGTTGTGTTATTCTGGTGGCCATTATTCTGGCCAAAATCCTATAATTGCTTTTTAAGAGGCTTATGGGATGATAAGAGCCAAGCTGCTCCCCACATTTGCCTTTTTTGAAAAAGCTGATGATCACTGACTCTAAAAAGCTAGATTAAATTTTGCAGCCTTCTAGAATCTCATTAAATAAGATAACGAGAAAGGGAGCTAGTCGAAGTCCAGCTGGTAAACCATCATTCCGACACGCTTTCCCATTTGGAGAGTTCTAAATCACTTCTGGAATCACTTTGAGAGTGATAGGGACAGCTACACTCTGCTGGTGTTCTTGAATAAGAAATGGCATGTCAATGCCACCCAGCCGGGAATTTGTTAATAGCTTCTGTCCTAGTCACCAATGGGGACGTATATAAATGTGTGTAGTGGGATAAAAAAGCTTTTTCTAGCTCCTCTGGTTGAGATACAAGCTGGCCACTAGTTTCATCATAAATAGATTTAATAATAGACCTGCTCTGCCTATTTTTAACCGACCATGCAAGAATCAAGCAGAAGTCTGTTCACTCTCTTCATATAATTGTTGAAAGCGAAAGTTCAGATTTACAATTATCTGGAAGGAAAAGTTTTCTTTCAGGGTTTGTCTATCTTAACTTAGGGCCTGATTACGATATCGGTCAGAAAGCATTCTGACCGAATCGGTCTCGGAATGGTTTCGGACAGAATAGGAGAGTCCGACCGACCAATTATGATGGGTTGTAGACATCTTTCGGTCGGACTCCCATTGACTTCAATGGGAGCCCTGTGTTCCGACCAAATCCTATGGCAGGCACCTTTTGGTGCCTGCTGCACTGTACATGGTCTGAGAGGAATTCCCGTTAATTCATACAGTGCTCCATTAAAACATCAATTTTGGTAAGACATCTGCGCTAACCACATTTTTAGGCATTATTTTATGATATAACAATAGACTGACTGTCGGCTTTAAATTCATGATTGTGGGAGCGCTGACAGCATATCTCTGAATATTGGTGGACTCTCTTGTTGCTCAGCAATACAGAACTTAGCAGAACAAATTCTAATCCTATGGCATAATGTAAGTCAGCATGGGGTTAGAGGTACTAGGGTGCTAGGTGGTGTTTATCATAGGTCTCAATGTTGTTTGTTCACAGGGTGTTGGTGATGGTATTAGAACTGTTGGGGTCGTTGGACTCAGAAATTTGAGTAACATCTACTTATTTGTTCATTCTATTTATTCTTTTTTTCTGATTAAATAATATACATGGTCAACTGTGACTTTAACACTGTATAGGAACTCATACTTGATCTGGAATTTGTCAATTTTCTTTTGAGAATGAATGTGGTCAGATTGAGTGTACTATGTTCATGAGTTCAACAGAGGTGGGACTGCATCCAGTCCCCAGTGAATGCACAGCGAATATGCCACTTTCGGCTAATCTTAACCCATTCTTTCAATTCTTGTCCTTTTTATCCATTTCATCATAATCCTTTTAACCATGCTTTATCAGTATTTTTAAACGGGGCCACATGCTGCGTGTACACGTTATTTCCAAGTTTCTACTGCTCAATGGTGTCACACCTGACTTTTTCCAAGAACATGAAAGATATGTGAATTCACGTAAGGCAGTGTTTATTTCAATAAAACACCCAATGCATTTCGGGCTGCACACCCTTCTTCAGGTTCACTGTGGGATAATCATACAATCATACAATTAGTGTGCTGTTAACTTAACTTCTAAACTACTACAACAACATGAGTACTGTGTATAGTTAATCACCCGGTCCAGAAAAAATTCATAGTGGAGTAAATGAACCAGCGCTAAGTGCTTATCAGATCTACGTTTCTCCCATCAAACCTTGATAATCTACTTTACAATCCAACGACTTGTTAATATCATTATGCCCCTTCTAACCTCCCACAACAATTCTCTATTAGGAATCTACCTCAACAAATGGTGCTAAAGAGATTTGACTCGTATGATACTCGTATGATACGCTCAACATTCCTTCCTTGTAAACCATCCCAGAGAAACGAAATATTATTACGCTCTGATGTGTTCACAATTATACTGGCGGTGAAAACACCTTTCTGCTTAATCCCAAGAAGTCAAGAATTCTACAAGAGCACTACCCGTGTTCTTAAAGTACGTTAATCTAATCTCAAATGTCACATACCTGCTGTTCATCTTTAAAAACCCACCGCTTCCCTCATAGTTCTCTCCAATCCCCCTTCTACCTCCCACAATCCTTCTGCATTTTTAACTCGTCCCAATGGCCCTAATTGGTTCATCATATCAACTTTCCCGCTCTCATCATGTAGCTTTTGATGCCTATCTTTTACGGGACTCCCTTTCCCATAACCCCCCATGAGGACAACATCAACTTCTGGATATCACAAACCCGATTAACCCCACAGTCCGTCTGAAATAAATTAAAACATGTTTATATGTCCATTAGAGTAACAGTCTTTGTAGATACACTGTTTTCTCCCAGAACCACGACATTGATTCTCTGCGTGTGGACTCGACAACTCCTCCCATGTTTCTTTTCCTTTTAATTCCCGCGGGTGCAGTCCTGCCTATGTTCATGAGTGACATGTGGGTGCCCATGTTAGGTCAGACAATGAAGTGATTAATTGTTTTAAATTTAATCTGTTTAAGTTCACAGTGTTGACATCTCTATGTATTTATAGGTCCCATGGGAAATGAAAGTCTTATATCTGGAAAGGTCCTGAGGAAGGTGGTCCTCGGAAAAACCTCAAGGACCTTAAAGGACCCGGTTAAGCCCTCAATAAGAGTTGCTCCTGCTGCCCCTGCCGGTGACTATTGACAAATTAAATGCGCTGAGTACAAGTACAAGTACAAGCGTGCCAGACAGCTGGCATTACCCTTTCGCTGTGAGACGTTCCGCTGGGAGTGAAGGGCAGTAAGGGGCAGCAAAGGGGCTTCGGCAGGGGGCACCGCTTGAATTTCAAATTTTGCCGACTAAGTCTGGATTACGGCAAGGAGCTACTAGGTGCATCAGTTCGGCTCCGCAATGAGGTCCGGTAAAGTGAGGAAGGCATTAGGAGACAAGATACCAGCTTCAAGAGGTGTATTCAAACAGAAAAGACTGGATAAAATAAATGCAAATAAGGCAAACAGTCCATTGCAAAATCTCTTGATATCACCAATTGCCTCCCTATTTGAAAAGTCTAACCTAAATAAAACCTTGTCAATCTCACGTTTCCAGTTTTTGAAAGACCCCGGAGCAGTATTGTTTTCCTCAACGGAGGGAGTCATGGGCTTATTATCTCCAATTGCCCCGAATGTCACGACTTCCCCCGGACAAGCGACCGCCTTTGTTAAGACGGATGAAGCCTTTTTAACATATACATCTGTATCTGCATCTCCCCCGGGGAACCAAAGTCCTCAAACAATCAAATCCCGTGTCCCTATCAAGCAAACAGAACACCTGGAAAATACCGACAATATAAAAGGTCTTTGGGGGACAAAATGTGGAATAACAACAGCAGCAATAGTACACATCACCCCCGAGGACACTTCCATCTTATCTACAATACCGCAGTTTCTAACAACTTCCACAATTGACAATCTAAACTCAGTGTCAACAGCTTCAATAAAAAATGTGGTTCTGGATTGTACGGCTCCAATTGAACCGAGCTTTAATGAGTTGGCTCTATTCCACCCCAACCTAAGCCAATCAATTAACAAAAGTCAAGGGAAGGATGCATTGGCAGAGTCTTACCCAGGCAACGGAGATGTAGCAGCAGAAAACGCAAAGGGGTGTATTAAAGAGGCTAAGCAAGTGGGCAGTGAGTGCCTCATAGAGCATTTACAAAGCCCAATGGGACCCAGCGAGGTCAGATTACCAACAGTTAATACAAGTCATAATGACCAATCAAAAGAAGAACTTATGTCTAATGCCCTTAAGGATGCAGCCCCTGTGAATTTGGTTGCGCCTCTTTTAAAAGCTTTGCAAACGTCAACAACAACTCTGATAATGCAATCAGAAAAGTTGGATATTCAAATCGATTTAATGAATATTATTGCTTCCTACATTGCAGGGATAAATACAAAGTTGGACAATCTGAATAGTTTAATACTTAGAGCCCAAGCACATACATATCAACCTCAATCCTCCTGCACTTGTGGACCAGTCTTGGACAAATTAAATTCACTTCCTATTATTCTGGAACAGATCCTGACTTTAAACCAAAGATTTATCAATACGGATCGGAAGTCGGATGGTTCGAACAGTCCCAAACCTGTCCAAAACTCATAGGTTGATAAAAATCCCTCACCTGATTTAACCACAAAGAAGTTAACCCGGCACTTGGAAAGATCAAATCAAATGATGACATCAATGGAACAGCCGAAATAGAGTCAAGTAATGAAGAGCCATTAAAGCAAATTCTAACAAAGAGACAAAAGAAAAAAGAGCGGAAAGCCAGAAATAAAAAAAGTGAAGTAGCCCCTATTGTAGGTAACGGGATATATCCCATCTTTTCAAATCCAAACCAAGGAACATGTATAAATGTTTGCACCAGTGAAAGTCACTCTGACATGATAGTAAATGATGACATGTCTAACGAAGGACAGTTGATGTCAAAAAATGTCCCGCAAGGCGCACAAATATCAGGCACTGTGATTAGTCCTTCACACACCGCAAAAAATCAGCGAACTGAGATGCTAAGTATGAATCACCTGTCCTTTCCATCACATGATAAAAATTGCAATATAAGTGGTAAACAGGGCACGCAGATAGCAGTTAATTATAAGATCAACGCTTTGGAAGATCTAGCCCAAGGCACAGATAATGAAAACAAGGAGGGGCGATTGCAATCAAGTGGCATTATAACGAAATAAGCCCCCCAACATCGCAAGTTGAAGACCATCCAGCAGGTAAAAATGCTGCTCTTGATAACAAAATCAGCCATGCATGAAAACCACTGTGCAGTGAAGACGGGGCAAAGGCATTGATAGTCTCTTCTGCAGCAACAATATCAGATCCGGACGTCCAACTAATCATGGATAATGTTCACCCTGAGCATAAAGGATTGACCCCAGAAACACCAAGTACTCAGACCCAGGGAATTTTACGATTCTGTTTAAGGAATATAGATGTGATACAAACAAAGGAGGAAGGAGTCACTGTGTCGTGTACAAATAATTCTAAAATCGGCAAAGAACTACATCAAATTATTTGGTCTCCTGAGTACAAGTCACAGGGACGCCACGACATATTAAATAGGAGAAATATCCTGAAACTCATGGCCGTATTAGAGGACTTAAAAGATATTAAATCAACCGACCTGGAACGGGTAGAATTTCTTAACGGCCCTAAGGATATAATAAATGAACAAACTTTGACAACTTGGAAAACGCCAGCCATAGTAAAAGGAATCTTGGGGAGATCAGATCTTTTTCAAAGTTGGGGCATTCAAATATCACAGCCCACTTCCCCACGCTATCCGTCTCCACTGAAGAAGCCAGTCTGTGTTCAACTTACCAGGAAAATCTCTGATGCACACTTAAGCCCACGAAACCCAGTCTACTCAGTTTTATATAATGCGAAGGGCAGAAGTGAAGCCCCTCTTTCTCGGGCAGGAACGGAACCTGATAAATTGGGGGAAACTCAACATTTTAAGGATATCTGGAAATGGCTGCCCAGTACCCTAAATGAAAAACAGAAGATTTGACCGTTTAGTGATAAACCGAAACAAACTGTTAGTAATGATATTCATGTGTTATCTTGGAACATTGCAGGCGCAAAAAGATTACTGGAGGGAGGATTGCCATTGGATGAATGGGGCGGATGTGACATAATCGCGCTGCAGGAAACATGGCTACAAGAAGAAGTCGCACTTGTTGGTTATATCCTCTTTAGTGTAGCAGCAGAGAAATGTAAGACCTATGGCCGTGCCATCGGAGGCCTTTCAGTATATGTGTCAACATCTCTAAAAATTATTTCTGAACAACTAAAATCCCCCGATCCAAGTATTCAAGTAATCAAACTAACAGATCAAAATTTTACCAATATCAAGTCAACTTTCTTGATTAATTACTATACGCAACCTAAATTTCAGGTGAAAAAGATAAAGAATGCGATATTGTGTAACGTAATCACGGACCTACGTACTACAGAACCACTGTCTAACATTATAATAACTGGTGACTTCAATTCTAACCTGATATTTACTCCAGAGGAAGATGACATATTAACAGCTGAAAACATCCACTGGGGTGTTCCTCTACAGACAGATGGTGGACAGGGGACTCGAAGGATCATCTAGCCACCAAATTAGTGACTGAATTAGAGTTCCTCGGTATGCGTGTCCTGAACGGGAGGATAGCTGAAGACCAACCCCCAAGAAAAACTTATCATGGTCCACGTGCTCAATCGACCTTGGACTTTACAATTGTCAGTCTTTCACTAATCAGGTTAATGATCACTTTTTATATTGAATACACCCCGATGAGTGATCAACATATCAAATTTAACCTTATCACGGAAAGAATGCAACCTTCGTATATTAGAGGGTCATCTATGCTCAGCTAATCTAAAACGTATAAACTGGTCCAACTCAAATGAAATCGATTGGTTCAGGACAATAAAAGATACATTGAATCGTCTAGGGACTGCACCAATGAATATGATCCAAACATGGTCTCTCTTTTTGGAGAAAAAAATGAAGTTACCCGTGATGAAAACAAATACCGACGACTCGCAGAGAAAACTCTCGAAAGAACTCCAAGACCTACGAAGGATTCTGCGAAGAACCCGCAAGTAGTTGCAGTCAGACGACAATGGTGCATGTCACTTGGTCATCTTTCGTGAGCAAAGAAATATATACAAAAATAAGGTCTGGGAATTTAAAAAGAGGATTAACGAGAGCTTTTGGTCCAAACTGCTTTTTAGTTCAAAACTCCAGAACTCAAATTCATTTTGGAAAACTATAAACCAGTTAATAAGACCCTGTAACGCACTTACATCTAATGTTCAGGAATCTGAATGGTCCACGTTTCTCGCGACAAAATATTCTGATACCTCCACAAAAATTCTAGGTATTGATCCTTATCCAACAAACCATATTACAATGTCCATAGTTAGCGAACAAGGGAGTCAGCCTTCTACCAGTAATCTTTGCAATGCATCAAGTACAGATTTTTTGATTAATCCATATACAGCAGAAGAGATAATCAAAATAATCAAAAAGGGCAAATCTAATGGGGCGCCAGGCCCAAATGGCATCCCACAAGCAGTTTATAAATATGCACCAGAATTTTGGGGCCCACGCCTAGCGAAACTGTTTGCAGACGTGCAAAGTTGCAATCAAGTCCCCGAAAGTTGGCAAGGATCTTGCCATGAGGCAAAGGGTCAGACTGATTTGCATATAGCCATGTCTGAAATGGGTTGGCTGAGTGGGCTAAAGAATGGTGATGGATTAAATCCAGATCAGTTGACTGGGGGTGAGTGTTTGATTTGCTCAAACGCTCCGTCCATCATCCCCTTTTGTATCGCTTTGTTCGCCCTAAGTGTGGCAGAGTATGCTCAGACGTGAGTCCCTTGCTCACTTGGCTACTGGATTCAAGATAGCCTGGCTGATGAGGATTATGAATCCGAAACCGGTCCCAGGATGCTTGTTTCCGGTCCATGGAAGACATGGCTTGGCAGTTCGGGCTGGACTTTTCCCATGAGGCAAAGGGTCAGACTGATTTGCATATAGCCATGTCTGAAATGGGGTGGCTGAGTGGGCTAAAGAATGGTGATGGATTAAACCCAGATCAGTTGACTGGGGATGAGTGTTTGATTTGCTCAAACGCTCCGTCCATCATCCCCTTTTGTATCGCAAGGATCTATAGTTATGCCAATATACAAAGGTGGTGATAGATCAAATCCGACCAACTATAGATTAATTGCACTGCAGGACGTAGAGGCAAAATACTTTGCTTCGCTACTTTTAAACAACTTGGTAACTTGGACAGATGAAAGAGAGTTGATCCCTATCAACCAAACAGGGTTCAGAAAAGGGATTGGTACAACATCAAATATCCTATCCATCAGCATAATAGCGGAAAAATGCTTGAGTAGAAAACAGGATTTGAACTTGTGTTTCATAGATCTTCAAGCGGCCTTCGACAGTGTTGACCGAAACCTGTTATGGTCGAAATTAATAGCATGATCTATCCCAGAGAACATCTTGAGGGGCCTGTTGTTATTCTATTCCGACACCTGGTCGCAAGTCAAAATTGGGGATGGATCCTGGCTGTCGAGAAAAGTGTTTACATCGATTGGCTTAAAACAAGGGTATGTTCTTGCGCCTCATCTATTCAACCTTTTCATTTCGGACCTCTCCGGGAAATTGAACAACTGTCGGGCACATCCTCCGAAATTAGGTAATTTGCAGCTGACACATTTAGCATATGCCGATGATATCGTCCTTATGAGTCTAACGAAGGTGGGTCTAATTAGACTAGCAACAGAACTCTCAGCTTTCCTGTCGGTAAATAAGTTGGCTTTAAATGCTACAAAAAACAAAACAATGTTAATAACCAACCGTCGTGTATCACAACACTCTATCTGGTTAGAAGGTAAACCGTTGGAGAAAGTCTCTAATTATAAATATCTGGGTTATTATATCGACGATAAGCTCAACTAATTGGCCTAGAAAAAATATCTGACGCAAAGAGCGGGAACTTTAATATTCGGGCTAAGCACTCTTTCAAAGAAATTGGAAGGACCATCATTAAAACCACTATTAACTGTGATGGCGAATAAGGTTCTTTCCACGCTGACATATGCAAGTGCAGCAATGTACGGAAAGGATGCGGACCTATTAAACAGCTTAATAACTAAAATTTATAAAAAGGTACTCCGACTACCCAACAAGGCTTCACCTGCGCAAATGCGCCTCGAATTTGGCCTAAAAAACGAAACATTGGGAAGACTATATTCGTATATCAAGGTGTGGTACCAGATTATGAAAAAAGCAACTGTCAATAATCTTAATACTTTTCTTTGGCAGGAGCTGAAAACACATAAAAACTCAAAAGCAAATCAATTTTTAACGCATGCATTGGAGGCAACATGCTCCGCAAATCTTTGGGACAAAAACTTGCCATTTTCCGCATTAAAACAGGCTCTAAATAAAGTGGCAAAATTTCACTCCTTGGTTACGGACAAAGAAATTTTCTCGCACCGTTCCCACTCTTGGGCCGTGATAAACGGTTATAAGGCACTTACCCCTGCATTTTACTTGGAAACAACCTACTCGATCTTTATTAAGAAAAAGCTGATGGACCTGAGATTTGGTAAATTTCCAACCTTAGCTGAGGAGCCCGCCTGGAAGCAGCACGAAGGCGTCATCTGCCGACTGTGTGGTAGTCCCAAAGAAGATCTAATCCATATCATTTGTCATTGCAAAATGTTAAGTAAGGAACGGTTATACTTCTTAAAGCATTCCTTTCGGATTAACAGGTTACGGACATGTAGATCCGCCATTATTGGAGGTCTGGACTCAACCGCCCCTCTAATACACTGCAAGCTGGTAAAGTTCTTGCAGAGATTCGAGAATCGCCTTAAAAATTCTGGAAGTCCTCAAATTGTTGATGTCTAATTCCTCACACCTCATTTTTGTTTTAATTACTACATTTTTAATGTGACTGTTTTCTGTTTTAATGAATATTTTAAAAGGTTTTTTTTTATTTTTTTTATTTGGATGTGCCCTGTTAACGAAATTCTTATGGTTTTAATTAACTAAACAATAAAGTTCAAATTTCAAATTTCAAAAAAAATTCAAAAAAAGGTGGTCCTAACATCTTTAAACCCACCAAAACGCTCGTCGACCTAGTGCCGAGTCTCATGCTTTGCATTGAGATTCTGTTGTTGGCAGAGATTTTCTCTTGTCATAGATAAACTCTACCGTGTACAGATATTGTATGAGTGTAGTTGGTGTGAGATTGGATGAAGTGGTATGATTGAAGTATGATTGTTTTTGTCTAATTTAATCCCGGGGTGTTTTGCTACATATGTTTGTTATGCAATTCAATTTCATATTTGATTCACAATGATCATGGTTTAAAAAGAAATGTACCAATGATTGTATGTACTAAGGATTATTTATGATGATGTTTTTATTAAACACTCGAAGAAATAATATGATAAAAAGAGAAAAAATATTTTTGATAAAAAGAAATTAAATGTTTTGATAAAATAAAAAAACTATGATATGATCCTTTTTGTCACTGGTGTACTTTAGAATTGAATTAAAAAACACAGGAACTATGTCGGATGTAAAGGTATGATGGTCTATGAGGGAAATATTTATATTGTTGTGGTCTGAAAGGGGGGTCCCTTGGGTAACCCAGCGGGCCCAATTCGGACGTTTCTGGGTGAAAGGGGCCCAGCTACGGGCCCCCAAAGTCAGATTCCGACAGCCTATCTGTGTTGGACAAACGATTTAGAAAGGCTGTCCAAATCCGACATCATATTCACTCGGTCGGAAACGCGGTCTGTAGACCTGTATGAGCTGGCTCCAAAAGGCTCGGCTCCTCTGAATGCCATCCGGAACCGAGTCGGAACCGACTCGGAAAGTCCGAATGCTTTCGGAACATTGGAATTGGTCATTCAGAAAACTTTCTGAATCGGTCAGAAAGACGGGTTCCGAATCGAATTTAGCAGACCCGAATCAGATTCAGAGCCATTCTGACCGACATCGTAATCGACCCCTTAGTCTAAGACCAGAACCCAGTAGATACCCCCTAAGATGGGTCCAATGGTGTGACCAAGCTTTACCTGTAGCTCTTGCTCCTCTTTCCTTTTCAGATTGCATACTTGCGCATTATAGGCAAAGGCCTCACCCAGTATAAAGGCCTTACAGGCTTCCCAAATTGCACAAGAAGAAGCCGGCCTCATATTCCCAGAAAAAAATTCTTCTAGTTTTAAGTTCATGATTGTTACCCAGCATTTATTCATAAGCAGTGATTTGTCCAGAGACCACATCAGTCTTCCCAGCCATTTGAATTTTACATTCAGTTCGATAAATGGGACTGAGTGGTCTGAAAAAGGCTTAGACCATATACAGGAGTTCTTTATGTTCAATTGAAAGAAGACCAAAAAAAAGTAAATCCTCAATGCCGTATTATATCTTTTCAAAAAGCAGGTACATTCCTGAGAGTGAGGGTTAGCTAACCACCACGGATCAACTAATGCTAGGTCCTTCACCATTTTGGCTAAAACGCTTGATGCCTTAGGTTTATTCTGAGCCTTATTAATATGGGATGAGTCCAGTCGTCTAACATCCTGTAGAATATTAAAATCTTCCCCAATCACGAGCAAACCAAAGCAGACCTGTAGTGTTTTATATACCTCTTTTAATGCTGCTCCATCATCTTGAATCCAACCATAGAAACTGGCTAAACAGAAAGGTTGTGTTCCCAATATCACTTTGAGAATAATCCATCTGACCTTTGCATCGCTACAAACATCTAAAATGTCTCCTTTAAATGTTTGTGCTACTAAGATTGCTAACCCTATAACGGCTGCCCCAGCAGAAGCGTGAAAATGCTTGGGAGATACCCTTTGGCATTTTTGGCAGCTTACATTGGGCTTTGAGTTGCTTTTCTTGTAAAATCATAATCTGCATTTGGGCTGCTAGGAGCCATTCTATAGTAGATTTAAATTCGACCTGATTATTAGTGCCATTGATATTACATGAAGCTATTTTAATAGCGCTAAACCACATTATAGCACAAAAAAAAGATGTTTCCTTGTATAGCAGGTAACCTCTCGCCCCTAGTAGGTTAGGTCTCTTATTTTGTACCTCCTGTCTGCTGCATAATATCTTGTGAACAGCAACCTTGGCAGCCTGATAAAAGACCCTAAAATATATGTCATACCTGCTCTTTTACCCCTGCCCACCTTCCATGTCCCCTCCCTCCCTCTTCCCCTCCCATCTCTCCTGCTCATGAGGCCCCACCCAAACTAGGCTTCTCCCCAAAACTAAGCGTCCAATCCTCCCTCCCCCCTGACCATACCAAAACCTACCTGAGCGCTTTTGGCATGGCAGTATTGAACCTCCCACAGGGAAAAACACAACTTGGATGGTCGCTATCTGGCTGCCCCTTTTATCAAGAAGCAAACCCAACAGAGCTGATGTAAGAGCCTATACCAGTATAAGTGGAGAAAGTTTGATAGAACTAGTGTACATCAAATAATATATTATGCAATGCACATAAAAAAGCTCCAATTTTAATCTACTTACTGATGTTTGCATTTCTTAGAGAAACCACCAACTGAGAGGACTCACCCCGAGAAGGTAACTACGTACCCAACCCTTATTTAGGGGTCACATAGTAAGAAGGAACCTCAGAAAATAGCAAGAAATCAACCCAGTCCCCTCCCCTATCTTAGTTAGATCAAATCTGGCTAGACCATGGAATTCTTTTTTTGTGTTTAAGAAATTTTTATTGAAGTTTTACAAAAAATAGTACAATAGAATAGCAGTACAAAAATGAAAACAATGAACATAAAATATATGCAAAGAGTGAATGAGCACTTAAAACGAATCAAATGAGTACTAAAATGATAAAATAAGAAAATAAAGAAGAATATGTGAAAGAAAAGAGAGAGATAGAAAGGAAAAGAAAAGAAGATAGAGAGAGGGAAAAAGGCAGAAAAGAAGGGGGAGGGGAGAGTGAAAGATACCAGAAGAGAGGCAGCTAGGAATTAGAAGTAAAACCAGAAAGATAAGCAGTAAAAGGTAACCAAAGAAGATCAGATTTAATTTTGCTAGAGAGGGAGAGGGAAGAGACAGTAGAAATCCTATGTTCGTCACAAACAAAATTCCACCAAGTTACTATAGAGATTTTTGATGTGTCTTTCCAAGAAGATAAAATAACTTTAAAAGCAAGAGTGATAAAAAGGTCAAATAACAAGAAAATAGGAGATGAAGCATTAATATCAGGTGATAATGATCCTAAAAAAACATTTTGAAAAGATAACGGCAAATCACAATGAAAAACTTTCATACAAATTTCCCAAACTGATTTCCAAAACGAGGAAACATTAGAACATTCATATAGTTGATGCAGTAATGTACCCCTAACGGTGGAACAAGACCAGCACATCTGAGATGCAGATGGGAGAAATTTAGAAATGCAAACAGGAGTAATAACAGCTCTATTACAAATAAAATACATAGACTGCGTAATACGCGCAGCATGAGAAATGTTAAACAATTTAGACCACAACTTATCCCAAGTAAAAATAGAAAGGGAAAGAGCTAAATCAGTTTCCCAGGCAAGTTCAATTAGGGATTTGGGTCGTTCAGTAACATTGGATAATACAACTTGTAAACATGAGCCGCCTTAGGTCTATCTGTGGAGAAGTGGGAGAACAGAGGAGAAGAAGGAGTAAGTGATGGTGTGTCTGCAGGCAAGTCAAAGGTGTCCAGATGAGACTGTAAAGCAGTAGAAATAATGGTATATTGAGCAAGAGAAGAGTCAGATAGAAGATAGGTAGACTGGAGGGTAGAAACAGGGAGAACAGAACCAGAATGCACCATTTGATGAACATACATGATTCCCTTTTCTTTCCAGTATTTGAAATGAAAAGATTTACCCTTATATTTAAGAAACTTATTAAACCATAAAGAGGAATAAAGAAAACAGTGTAATGGTGAGAAACCAACAGAAAAGGCATTGTATAATAGGGACTTAATATTTTAAGGTAGGGATTGTAGACAGAAAGGTACTGTTGGACATGAAAATTACATCCTGGAATGAGAATTCCTTAAGAAGGGAGCGTTCATAGAGAATCCAGGTGGGGATAGGGATTTCACCAAAATCATACGCTAATGCAAAGGATTGTTTAAGTAAAAACGCAGAGTGATACAATTTGAAATTAGGAAAACGCACCCCACCTTCTCCCTTAGGACGGATAAGCTTGGCAATGGCAATACGTGGGTGTTTGTTGTTCCAGAGGAATTTTGAACATACCGAATTAAGCTGGGAAAAAAAGAAAGGGGAATTTTAACAGGGAGCATGGAGAGTGTGTACAAAACATGAGGGGAGATCATCATTTTAACGGTGTCGAGCCTACCCCACCATGATAAAAATAACAGAGACCAAGTAAGTAAAAGATATTTAAGTTTGGAGATTAGAGCAGTGACAGTGAGCTTAAGGGTATCATGAAGGGAGGGGGCAAACCAGATGCCAAGATATTTGATTTTGGAGGGACACCAAGCAAATTCAGTATCATCAAACATGAACTGATAGCAAGAGGAGTTCAAAGGTAGGACTTCAGTTTTGGACAGATTTAATTTATAACCAGAAATGCTGGAATAAAGTCGAACTTCATTCAAAAAGGGGGGGAGGGATACAATAGGATTAGACATGTAAATTAATATATCATCAGCATAGGCTGAGATTTTCGTGACATGGGAATTATGCTGAAAGCTAGTAATTTGTGCGTTAATACGGATTCGTTCTAAAAAGGGTTCGAGGCATAGAATAAAAAGTAAAGGGGAGAGGGGGCAACCTTGCCTAGTACCTCTAGATAAAGGAAAGGATTTGGAAAAGTGGTTATTGACAAAAATACTAGGTCTGGGACAAGAGTATAATAGTTTAACAAGTGAAATAAAGGAGGGACCAAAGCCAAACCACTAAAGTGTTGCAAACATAAACTGCCAATTAATACGGTCAAAGGCCTTCTCGGCATCTAATGAGAGGGCAGCCAGAGGAGATTTATATTTTTTGGCAAAGGAAATAACATTTGCAAACATTCTAGCATTATCAGATGCCAGTCTGCCCTTGACAAACCCTACTTGATCAGTCTTGATTAATAGGGGAATTATATTTTCAAGGCGGGTGGCGAGAATCTTTGCAAAAATGTTACAATCATAATTTATTAGGGAAATGGGATGGTAATTCTTACAATATGAGTGGTCTTTATCAGGTTTAGGGATGATAACAATTAATGCATCCATAAAGGAGCCAGAGGCCTTGGCATCAGCAATAAAAGAATTAAATACCTTAAGGAGCTGTGGGACAAAAATAGAGGAGAAAGTAGTGTAAAACTCAGCGGTAAGGCCGTCAGGGCCCGGAGCTTTGGACTTTTTCAGAGATTTTATTGCATTAAGTATCTCTTGAGAGGAGATATCAACTTCTAGAGCAATACATTTATCAGGCAAGGAGGGAGGAGAGGGAAGGCCAGAAAAGAAAGTATGTAAATTCTGTGTAGAGGGAAAGGTATCATCTGAATAAAGGGACTGGTAATATGTTTGAAAAACATCAGCAATATCCTCATCCGACTAAACCAACTTATTAGAGGATTCATTCAGAATAGGCCCAATCATTTTCCGTTCCGATTTGATTTTTAAATAGTTGGCTAACATACGACCAGCTTTGTTTTGACCCCTATGAAATTTGGATTTAATTTTGAGAAGAACGTTGCAAGCTTCAGTTGTAGCCAGTTTATTAAGATCCGACTTAGCTTTGATCAATTGGTGAAGGGCAGACGATGATTTAGAAGTAAAGTAAGAGTGTTCTAACTCCTTTATATGACAAAGTTGATCCTCATATTTTTTCCGTGGTGTCTTCTTTTTATGGGACACAAAAGAAATGACAAAAGCACGAAAAGAAGCCTTGAAGGAGTCCCAATTATTAGGAACACTAGTATCCAGAGGGTTATTAAAGGTAAAAAATTCATTTATATGTGCAGTAGCCTTTTTAACAAAAACAGGGTCAGAAAGTAAGGAGGTGTTTCATTTCCACCGGCTAAATTGGGAGGAAGTGTGGGAGAAATCAAATACAGCATGAACAGGGGCATGGTCGGAAATAAAAATAGAGCCTATATCAGAAGCTTGTATAGAGGGCAACAAAGATTTGCTGACAAGAATATAATCAATTCGAGACCTCGTATGATGCACATTAAAATAAAAGGTATATTCAAGTAAATCAGGGTCACAGGTCTTCCAAACATCATAGAAAGGTCGAGAGGTGATGGCAGACTGAAAGGCTTTACGGGTTTTGTCTGGGTTAAATTTAGATTTAGAAAGCCTGTCAGAAAAGGGGTCCAACCATTGATTGAAATCCCTAGCAACTATCACATTGGGACAATCAAGAGAGGAAAGGAGAATTTTAATACTGTTCCAAAAAGGAGGATCAGGTTTAACCGGGCCATAAATATTCAATAATACAAGGGTTTGTTTGTGTAGAACGATTTTTGCCATCACCCATCGACCATTTTCATCAGCTTGAGTGGATAAAATTTGTACAGACAATGATTTATGAAATAATATAGCGACACCACCTTTTTTGTCAGAAATGGAAGAAGACCATGGAATTCTAAATAGCCAAATATCATTACTTGGCAAGTCTCCTCTTGAGTTTTAATAGAATACAAATACAAAAGAGTTCTTGCCGCGTCCACAGAATGAAAAATATGGGCACGCCCTTGTTAAAGAAACTTAAGTTGTGGAAGCTGGACAATGCTAGCCGGGGCTCCATCTCATTTGAAATCAACAATTAAGGCAATACATTCTTTGCAACGATGAGCAGCTGAGACAGACATGTTAGAACAAATATGAAACTTTAAATTATCAGATGTAGTAAAGGTTTCTGTCAGATAAGATTCTTTCTTTTATACGGAAGTCCCCAAAGTGTGATGATTAAATCTATTCCTTGAGACTCTTTATCCATGAGAACATGTTTGGAATCAGTTCTGAAATAAGTACCGCAACAGGTTGGCCAACCTCTCTATCCATACTATGAATCTTAGGTTTGCCCACCTGGATCTATACTCTGCATCATCCAGCTTGAGTTGCAGTTCCTCCAGATCGGATTGTACTTTTAGGATGGTTCCAACATGATTGTCGTTTGGGTCTTTCAAAATGGTTACTCATTGCTCCACCTGTGTCATACAGGAAGTGAGTTGCTATAGACTGTCCAGGATTTGGCTCAACTGTTTGCAATTTTCTTGCTAACGTCTTTCTGCATAAGCTTCATCTCACAAATTTCACTTAATATTAGATTTAGGGTTTTTCCAGAGATGCTGAATACTAGAGAGGGCACCTCATTGTGGGAGCTTGAAGTAAAGGGAGAGGTTGAATCCTTGTTCTCCTTGGAGTGCTCCAAGTTTTTGATTGTCCTGTTTTTGCTGTGTCATCTTGATCCCAGCCATAGAAAACAGGGGGTAAGAGGGTTTTGCAGCAGTTTCTTTCTTTTCACCAAAATCGGACCCTGAGCCTGGAAAAAAATAAACAGCTACCACAGGAGAAGAGCAAGGAGAAGGACCCGAGACTGGAAAATCCAGGTGAAAATTCTCAGGTGAGGAGATGAGGGAAGGCACAGGAGCAGAGAAACAGAGTGGTACGGAGCAGTACAGGGGAAAACCTGGACTGTAGGTCACTAGATGCAGGGTAGGCGCAGTCGTTAAAAAGTTCCAAATTAAAACTACATATGCTGGACTCACAGGACAGTGAAGCCAGTGAAGTCAGACAGAATCAAGAGGCAGTGCAACCCAATAATCTAAAGAAATTTCCTGCATAAAACAAATCAAAGGACTCAGGGACGCGTAAGCACAGGGTGACTGGAAAAAAAGACCGTACAAATGGCACGACAGACCCCTAAATTCACGCCTTCCTTAAGAATTTTTTTTAAGATTACTCTACTACACTAATGTTAAGACCAGGGGCCGAGATGTCTACACACGACCCAAGTGAGTTCCTAATCTCCTTAAATAGCATTCCGACATCTAATAGGTTTCCCCTACTTATGGACAAAGAAGGGCTGCAGGAAGAAAATATTTTACAAGTTTCAGAAATGATGCACACTGTAGAGAAAACACCTGCAGTGCTGGTACAGGGGGCCCAGGCTATCATTGGAGAGGTAGCTGAACTGCAAGCACTGCAGGCACCACCAATTACTAATCAAGCCAATACTACCAGGGATAATTCCGAAGAGTTCAATGCAGAGCAAGGCCAAGCTGATGACACTGCTAATGTCTCTCAATCGCATTCAATGTGCAGTCTATTACAAATACTAGCTGAGGATATGAGAGGTAAATTTCTGATTTCCGAGAGTAACCAAGTTGATATTAAAAGCTCATGTGAAAAATTGGAAGTTAAATTGGACTCACTCGCTACTAGGACACCTGCACTCGAACTGACTGTGGTTGAATTAGCAACCCAGAAGGCAGATAACACAAAGCACATAGCTGCATTAAAAAAGAAAGGGCTGGAAAAACAAGAAAAACCAGAGTCGTTAGAGAATTCACAAAGGAGAAACAACATCCACTTACTTAAGGTCCCGAAAGGGATAGATGGGAACAATCTGAAAGAATTTGTAGCAAAGTTAATAAAGCAGGCCACTCGTATTGATTGCTCAGAGGAGGCACTTTTGGCCGACATACAAAGAGTACACAGAGATCATTTTAGACTCAACCCCAAAAAAACGAGACCTAGAAAAATCTTAGTGCATTTTTTAACATATAGTTTAAAAGAAGAAATCATTAATAAAGCTCTTAAATGAAATTCTTTATCTGCAGAAGAAATGGCATTCCAAATATGTTCAGATGTCTCTGCAATCACAGCTTCTAGACAATGGGAGCTGGGGAAACTACTTGACCCCCTAAAAAAAATGGGAGCTACAGCACAACAAAAATTTCCAGCATCATTGAAAGTAATGCATAACAATAAAATGCAGGTATTTAGACGAGTAGAAGATGCTGAGAATTTTTTACAGTCAATATCAGGAGATCATGAGGCAACAGGAATAAGAAAATAATAGCTTCCGAGATATTAAAGGTTTCTGAGTAACCTGCAAGTCAGCACTGAGCTCCTGACCTGAGTGGGGCCCCATAGGCCTAGGTAGGGGCCATGGAAAGAGAAAGAGGGGTTCTCCTGGGGAGGGATCACTAAAGGGGATGAGGGGCGGAGCACAGGGTGGGGAGCATTGGGAAAATAAAACAAAAGAAAGTCCAAATCGCCTGAGCAGATTAGATTATTTAGCGACGATAACAGAGCGATGACTTGTCCAATAGAGAATCCAAATTTTAGTTTTAAGGTGCTTTCCTGGAATCTAAAATGGCCTAAGAACAAGTTATAGAATGCAAAAAATATATAAATCTTTAAGAGACACTCCGGGGCAGATTCTTATATTACAAGAGACCCATCTGTTAGAAAATTAATTGAAATCCCTATGTAAAACTAGGAAGTGGATTCAAGAAGTGATTTGCACAACCCAATCACTATCATCTAAGGGGGTTGCAATAATTATAAAAAAAACTCAGCTATCCCTTTAGAGGTTAGTACAGTTGACAAGATGGTGAGATGGGCTATAGCCAAAATCAAACGTCATGCGTCCAAATTCACAGTCGCGGGCTATTACGGCCCAAACACAGATGACACGGCTCCTTTTAAGAACTTACTCTTGGAATTGTTAAACTATACAGACCCTTTAATATTAGCAAGGTATTTTAACGTAGTTCTAGACCATGTAGTAGATAAATCACAAACAAATAGATCTGTTCAAAACTTTAAAATGAGAGCATTAATTAAAAATGCGATGAAACAGTTAACGTGGTATGATGTTTGCAGGACAAAAATGGGTAACAAGAGAGGTTATACCTTTCATAATAAAAAATACGGGCACAAGTCTAGAATAGACTACTTTCTGCTGAATGCAGTTTTAAAGCAGTGGGTTCAGGAGGTCACACATGTGATGGAGCACCTATCTGATCATTCAGCAGTAACGCTAACGCTCAAGGTTCCAATCTGACCGACCCCCAGGAGATCGACACTAGAGTGTGCCATTCTCTTGGAGGAAAGTATAACTGAGAAGTTAATTTTGGAATCAGAGGCCTTCTTTCAAAGAAAGTTAGTTACTGCCTCAATACAAATGGTCCGGGATGCATATGAAGCTTTTTTAAGAGGTCTAATAACCTCTGTACAATCCACTAGACACAAAAAATATAAAGCAGAGGTTGAGGGAAAAGAAAGAGAAATACAGGAAATAGAGCACAACATTATTACACAGCAGGGCAATTCTCTGAATGTAACCACGTCAGCAAAGCTAGAGTCAATTCAATTCAATTCTTAGCTTTATTCGATTTAGTTTAAAAATCATAAAAGCGTACAGTTTAAAAAACAATCATAAAAACTTACATACATTAAAGAAACATTGGGCCAAACTGTGGGAGTAAGTTCATTAGTTCCGTATGACAATTCATAGTTATCCATATTTGTGGCCAAAGTGCATTGTTACGGGATGAAAGGCCACTGCCATTAATTGCGCAGATGCTTCTACCCCTCGAGTAAATTATCTCTGCCTTTGATCTTGGTCGAGGGATGGATGCCATGCTTGGATAAAAATCGTGTAGGTCCCAGATGGATATAGGGCCGTCACCTTCTTGGGGATGCAAAGTTTGGAGGTAGGGAACAATTAGTCTACTTCTAAATCTTATTAGAACCAAGTCGCCGGCAACGTCTTTTTGTAGGGGACCTAACCAGCCCACCCTTCTAACAGTCATGATTGTCCCATCAAGGTCTAGAGGCAAAGGCCTATTTTTAGTTAGCCAATATGTGACTTTATTTAGTAGGTCTTGTTCCCATTCAGTTTTTCCGTGTTTGAGTGCTAGAACTCCCGCGAGGACACACACGAAGGGTGCAGCCTCCGGAGGTAACTGTATATGAACTGTTTTATGAGGCTTTACTCTAGTAGCAGTATATTGTGATGGACCAGGTTTGGAGTAGACTTTAGGGGCAAATGGAGGTGGAGAGTTAGAGACTAGAGGATGGGTTTGGTCATTACTGTTTTTTGCAGGTGGGATTGGCACTTCAGTTGTACCAAGTGAGTGGGGACAGTTAAGTGTTACAATTTTATCAGTGGGAAGTAAGTTAGCCTTGATACTTTTCTCTATTCCCAACAGCCTATCCTCTAGAGTGATAATTTTTTCAATTAACGGAGAAATGATTGATCTAACCAGTTGTTCCATCTTAGACAGAAAAATCAAGGAGAAGGGAGATACTTGTTGGTCTGATTTTTCCTCCAGATTTAGGGGAGGATTAGCTACGGTCGATAGAGGGCTAGAACACAGTTTTTGTAGTTTGGGTTCGTTCCCTATGGGATTAACCCCATCCCCCCTCCTTTCACTGGATGAGAGCTGGGGAAATACTATGTTTTGCGTATTTGGGTTTTTGGGTATTGAAGGGTGTTCCGGTGGACTGACAATTGGAGTTGATGTACTGGTTCTTT
The DNA here is from genome assembly GCF_964261635.1 of Lissotriton helveticus. Lineage (NCBI taxonomy): Eukaryota > Metazoa > Chordata > Amphibia > Caudata > Salamandridae > Lissotriton > Lissotriton helveticus. Next base: position 1,139,477,413 of record NC_136059.1, on the reverse strand, counting down.
GCGTGGCAAGGTGGGGGACTTTTGATTTCATTTCTATCTTCTACAATGACATACCTGGTATTGCAAAGAGAATTTAACTCGTCAAGCAGCGAGAGGTTTTGCGCTGTTCTATTCGTTCGTTCGAGAGATTGCTTGGTGGGCGTGCTATCTGTAATCTGGCAAGATACATTCATATAAGCGGTGGACGGAGATGACCTACCCTGATCTTGTACCCCAGGACGTGAGCCTCTCTGGCTGATAGGTTTCTTGGTAGGCCCCTTGCGAGTCATGGTGGAGTTTGCTAATGTTAGAATATTGCAGGACAACAAGACAATCTGAGGATATATGATAATTGTCGGCTAGTGTCCAGTGGAGATATCCCTTAACTATAGTGTATACGAAGGGGTGAAAGACTCATTACCTTTGTAATGTAGAAATGTCAAGGGAGGTGGCCCGTCTCGTCCTCCTCTGGCCTCTGAGGGCCTTAGAGGGCCCGCCCTTTGCCCGGGCTTAGCCCGGCGTCCCACTCGCGTCCCGCTCAGCAGGGCTGTTGGACGTTTTATGCGCCTCCTGGCGCTACAATGCGGTCACGTGGTTCCCTGGGCTGCTGGGGATTGCAGTTCCCTGACCTGCACTCCACGTGGCGGCCAACGCTTCCCCAGATGGAATTGGGAGCGGGCAGTGGGAGGCAGGCAGGCGGCAACCCCAGCAAGTAACGAAAGTCAGCAGTCCTCCACCAGGGCTCCCCAGCGGCAACAGGCAAGTCCCAAGGTGCTCCCCCCGCTCAGCAGGGCTGTCGGAAGTTTTATGCGCCTCCTGGCGCTACAATGCAGTAACGTGGTTCCCTGGGCTGCTGGGGATTGCAGTTCCCTGTCCTGCACTCCACGCGGCGGCCAACGCTTCCCCAGATGGAAGTGGGAGCGGGCAGCGGGAGGCAGGCAGGCGGCAACCCCAGCAAGTTACGAAAGTCAGCAGTCCTCCACCCGGGCTCCCCAGCGGCAACAGGCAAGTCCCAAGGTGCTCCCCCCGCTCAGCAGGGCTGTCGGAAGTTTTATGCGCCTCCTGGCGCTACAATGCGGTCACGTGGTTCCCTGGGCTGCTGGGGATTGCAGTTCCCTGACCTGCACTCCACGCGGCGGCCAACGCTTCCCCAGATGGAAGTGGGAGCGGGCAGCGGGAGGCAGGCAGGCGGCAACCCCAGCAAGTTACGAAAGTCAGCAGTCCTCCACCCGGGCTCCCCAGCGGCAACAGGCAAGTCCCAAGGTGCTCCCCCCGCTCAGCAGGGCTGTCGGAAGTTTTATGCGCCTCCTGGCGCTACAATGCGGTCACGTGGTTCCCTGGGCTGCTGGGGATTGCAGTTACTTGACCTGCACTCCACGCGGCGGCCAACGCTTCCCCAGATGGAAGTGGGAGCGGGCAGCGGGAGGCAGGCAGGCGGCAACCCCAGCAAGTTACGAAAGTCAGCAGTCCTCCACCCGGGCTCCCCAGGGGCAACAGGCAAGTCCCAAGGTGCTCCCCCCGCTCAGCAGGGCTGTCGGAAGTTTTATGCGCCTCCTGGCACTACAATGCGGTCACGTGGTTCCCTGGGCTGCTGGGGATTGCAGTTCCCTGACCTGCACTCCACGCGGCGGCCAATGCTTCCCCAGATGGAAGTGGGAGCGGGCAGCGGGAGGCAGGCAGGCGGCAACCCCAGCAAGTTACGAAAGTCAGCAGTCCTCCACCCCGGCTCCCCAGCGGCAACAGGCAAGTTCCAAGGTGCTCCCTTACATCAGTCCTGGCGGCTGTACTTGAGTCAAGGCTAAAAAAGAAATGGCAATCCAGTAAACTAGCGCATTTTGAGTACGGGGAGAGCTGCGGAAAGCTTCTGGCATGGAAGACCAAACAAGACCTGGCTAGCAGTACCATTAGTGAGATAAACTCAGATGTCCTGGGAGTTGTACGTAAAACCCCATATGATATTAAAAAGGCCTTTCAGTCAAATTTTGAGGGAGTTTATCATGAAGGTTTAATTGTCCAAGAAGGGGAAATAAGAAATTGGCTGGGCCAGATGCCTTTAAATAGAATTACTGATGATAAATCTCGAAATATGGATATTTCGATCTCAAGTGTTGAGATCAGAATGGCTATAGTATCGGGTAAATCTGGGAAAGCCGCAGGTCCAGATGGATTGCCTGCCAAATTATATAAGGTTTTAAAAGAGGTTCTTATTCCCGTCATGTCATTACTATTCTCACAAATCTTTGTTCAAGGGGGAGATATACCACCTTTTTGGAATGAAGCAATGGTAGCGTTAATCCTTAAACCCTCTAAACCACCAAGTTCATGCGACTCATATCAGCCTATCCCTCTGCTCAATACAGATTACAAGATCTTTACATAAATATTGGCAGAGAGATTGAACGGAGTGGCAGAAAATCTACTCTATAGAGATCAGAAGGGTTTTGTTAGAGGTAGGAGAATAAGAGACCTTACCTACATCTTGATTGGAACAATTGATGTAGCGACTTTACACAAAATCCCAATGGCAGTAATACCTATAGATGCCACAAAGGCTTTTGACAAAGAAAACTGGGCCTATATAAAATATATATATCAAAAGAGAACAACTTAGGAAAAAGTTTCTGTAGGTCAGTTTCTTTGATTTAGAAAGCCCCTTTAGTCAGAATTTCAATAAATTGCAATCCATCTGACCACGTAAAAATCCAGTGAGGTACTCAACAGGGCTGTCCGTTATCTCCAATGCTTTTTAATTTATATATTGAGCCGCTGGCTGAAAAAATTAGAATACATCCAAACATACCCTTTTTTAAATTCAGAGAATGGGAAAAGAAGGCGGCGTTATATGCCTATGATCTCATGATATAATGTGAATAATATGAATATGAAGTAACAATCCTTTTCAGAACCAAGTAAGTACATGGCTACTACACAAAAGGTATCAATTATATTGAACAAATGGTGTTTTATTTGTAATTTTATTTTTAACTTTACAAAATAATTTTAGGTACCCCTAGGCTCCATAGGCCCTCTACGCCAAAAAAAAACCACACCCTCTCCCCCCCTTCTTTCCCCCCCCCACAGTTATCGACGGTGTTGATAATGAGATTGTCGAGTCGCGAACAGCGACTATGTGAACTTACTAGGCTTTTCATGCCTTTTTTAGTAACTTATTCCCCTAGCAACTGCTCACGTACAAATAGGATTTGTTTCAACATCATGGTCAAAAATAAAATGTCTAGTGGAACAATATGGGAAAGGTATAAATATTCTATATTGCATAATATGAAGTGTATAGCTGTGTGTTTTTTTGTCGATTGAGTATATTAGGTAAATGGATAACAAAACCAAGTCTGGAATAAATTCTGTTTTTAAAGTTTAGTGTGATAATAAGAAAATTGAACGTATTTTTATGGATATATGTTGATGTTTTTAATATATGTGTTTCAGAATAATATTGTGGCTCCTGAAGAAGGCGTTTCTACAAACGCCGAAACGCGCGTCGAGAAAATAGTGTCTGCCACCCACTGGAAACAATTCCTTCCTTTTTAAATCAATTTGTGTTCTTGCATAATAATTTTTATATTGCACATATTTGGTTGTGAATTTTGGGTATTGTTGTGTTTATAAGTTTTTGTATTGTATATGTATTTCATGTGAATTATGTATATTTTTTCTTTTAATCAGCATCTATTAAACTAAATAGAGTTTTTTACCTAAACAAATTTGTTAGAATGTTTTGTAATTTCCTTTTCCCCCACTAGTTGTTCCTCCTATGTTATTCACACATATATGATCTCATGATATTCATGACAAATTTAAATACTACAATCCCGTTAATATATGAAGAAGCACAGAATTTTGGCCAGGTTTCCGGGTATGAAATAAATGTAGCTAAAAGTGAATGCATGACCTGGAATTTGGGAGCTGGTGTCCATCCAACAAAAAAAGTGATAAGATATCTAGGAATACTGATCACTCAAGATATCAATAAGATTGCAGAAACAAACCTCCACAAAGTTGGCAAAGAAATACATAATTCCATAACCGGTTGGGCCTATTTACCTCTGACTCTAATTGGTAGAGTTAACTTAATAAAAATGATGCTACTGCCGAAAATAATTTTTCTATTACAAAATATCCCACTGGCATTTAATGAGAAAACCTTGAAAACAATCCAGTCGAAACTAAATACCTTTATTTGGGCTTCGAAGGGAGTTTCTTGCTTTCCTTAATTTTTCCCGTTCTCATTGTTGGGATCATCTGCAAACTCAACAGGCAACTGAGAGGACAGCACATCGTTTATCAACTGGCACAGCTCCCTACCGTCAGGACTTATGATGGACTCATTGGAAGAATGTAGTAGTAAGGATGTAGATTGGGATGGCTCTTCAAATAGCGTAGATTGCTGCATGTCTGATGAGGAAGAAACGCTCTTTCCTGTCCTTACAAAGACTTGACCCTGTCCCCTGAAATACACACCCTTCTCTTCAGCCAATCTAAGCTGTTTTACAGCATAGGTAATTTGCACCTTAACTTGCTCAGCTTCACTTACTAAGATTGGAATACTTAAACTGCAGAATATGTACATCTCACTTCAGTTGATGCCTTAACCCATTCAGTTATTTTAATGAAGGTGAAGCCAAACCCAATAGATTTTTTCCCCTTCATTTTGCTCACATTTCTCTCCAGCATCATCCTTCCTCTTCCGTTCCGTACCACATACTACTTTCCTTATGTACTGCCTTTATTGCCTATTACGGTTAGGTACAGGGATAGCTTTTTTGTAGGGCACACAGCCCAAATCCATACTTGACACATGAATCACGCACATCTCCAAGGGATGTGTACATAGCTTCAATGCGCATTTTGAAGATTTTCCTAGATCTACTTAGGAAGTGTCATCTTTCATGTGTACTTGCAATAAAATGTGTTTTCTCTTTATGTGACAGATCAACTCATTGATCATGATCAAAAGATGTTTTCTTAAAGCTTCATAATGCAAGAGCATTTCTTAAACTATTGGTGGTAGGGTTTCAATTACCTTTACAAACCTTGGGTCTGTTTCACAAAGAGAAACTTACATTTTTGTGTAAGTTTACTTTGTTTGGTTGGTATTCACAAACTATGGAGAAGAACTCTGCACTTAAAAGAAGGACAGGTCTATCTTTTTATGTGAGGGGCTCTCTGCCCCGACTTCAGAGTTAACACAGTCGAAAACGTACCATTAACTTGCAGTTTATGAAAACCAAAATAAAACATAAACACATACAAAAGTGTAAGTTTACCTTTGTGAATCAGGCCATAAGTAGTCTCAGATCTCATGCTGGTGTCTGACACTTGGCTTCACATTTTAATATTTCAGTGTTGCAATGACCCTTCCTCGTGGACTCTTGAGCATTTCCTGCATGTGACCTTAAGTTTACTTGTCTTTTTAACAGCTGATGCAGCTTATGCTGTATTATCTGCGATTGCAGAGCTAGCTCACCAGGCAACACTTTACATACCTTTCAATACACAAAAGATGTATTTAATGGATGGTATCACTAATGTAATAAATGACAAGTGGATATAATGTATTTATTTCAGCTGACAATATGGATAACTTTATAGGTCATATATCTGCCTCAATGGCATATTGGATTCAGTTGATGATCTCTGTTTCAGGAATTGTTTTCCCAGTGATTGATTTATATGCATCACTTAAGGCTCTATCAGTGTGGCTCCTGCATAACGACCTGCTGAAGATGTTCTATTTGGAGTATACGCAATATTAACAATAAGTAAATACGGAGAACAATAGTTTAATTCATCATGAAGAACTTAAACTTTAAAAAAATTTAGATTTGCAAAAAAAATGCGCTTCGTCTGTAGTAGGGAAAGATTATTTAATCTGTTGTTTGTAAGTAGCGATGGGCCCTAAATGCACTAAGAGTGTTCCGGTTTTTATTTCTCATTCATGAAGATTATATGAAGGTGACTAAATAGTGGAAAATGCTGAAACTTAAAGAAGTGAAGCTGCTTCCATAATTGTATTTACATATTCATGTTTTGTTTACTTTTCATGAAGAGGTTCTAAGGGAAACATCTTTTACCACTCAGCCTTTACCACACAGTCTTTACCACACATGTAAGCACCACTCAGTGGTAAGGGTGATTTTAGGGTTTAGAGGTTGATTGACGTAAAGGTAGACAATAGTAACTCTTACGTTTGGGGTGGTAGAGGTAAAGGAAGGTAAGGGTAATTTTATGGAGGTAAGGGATTGAAGGGGAGGTAAGGCCACTTTTAGGGTTTAGGGGGGGATAGAGGTAAAGGAAGATAAGGGTACATTTAGGGTTTGGGCAATAGAGGTAAAGGTAAAGGGTTAAGTGGTGGGTAGAGGTGAAGAGTGGTAGAGATTGTTAGCGTTCAAGGATGGAAAGAGTTTAAATGAGTTTGTTGGGACTAGCAGAGAGCCAAACAAATTATTAAAGCACAGTCTTTGGACTGTGCAAAGCACTTTACAGAGAATGCACCCACAATACACTATGAAGCCCCATTGCGTGGGCAAGCCCCCACTACCCACAGTCTATGCCTAGTTTCGGAAACTGCGCATATAGCCCAGTCCCTCTTGGCATGTAAGCAATAATAGGCGGGCAAGTCCCTACTACGTACAATCAGCACTCAGTGCACAAAATGTGTGTAGAGCGCACTCCCTCAAAAGACGCAAGCCCCATTAGGCGGGCAATTCCACAGTCTGCACTCAATGCGCAGATTGAGGTTAGAGCTTACTCCCACCAGATACACAAGCCCCATTAGTTGGGAAAGCCTTTACTATGCACAGAGACTGTAAGTACAGTCCACTCCTTCCAGAGTCGACCGGGCGGAAAAGCAGCTAACATGGTGGCGGTGTCTGGGAGACACCGCCATCCATATTAGCATTAATGCGGGGTTGAGCCTTCATTGCCGCCATGGAAAGGCATGCGGTGTTTGCCATTGGGGGCCCGTTACGATTCTGGGGGGTGCACATTCCCCTGCAGTTCCATGAACAACATGGCAGGCACCGCACGTTGCCTGCCATGTTGCACACGACATGCCTTCCTGGGAGTGCACCGCCCGCCACAATGTCAGGAATGCAGGATGCGTCCGCCACTGTGGTGCGCGCATCCTAATGGCCCCCTCGGGAACCCCGCCCTTATGGCAGGCGATCCCATTTCCCGATAGGATTGCCAGCCATCTTAAGTGCCCCTTAGTTTGGCAGTTTCATCTTGGCAACAAATATTGCAATGCATACGGTTGTAAAATCTTGGTAAAGTCCACAAAAAGGACGGTTTGTTCATATACCTGCCCTAAAGACTGAGGGGTTTATTTGTGAGCCTGTGCGTCACTTTTGCACCACCGGTGCATCATTTTTTGTGACGCACCAGCAAGGTAAAAAATGTGCCATGTTGCGTCATATTTACAAAGTGACGCATCTAGGTAGATGCGTCACTTTGTAAACCCCCAGCGCCACATTATACCTGCGCCAGGTATAATGTTTGCAGGGTGGACGTTCTGACGCAAGTAAGCCTCGTAGAAGTGATGCAGTGAAATCTATGAGATTTCACTACGTCACTTCTAGGACACAAATGCGTCAATATCTTACACCTGCCTCACAGCAGATGCAGAAACATTATAAATGGGACACACTCCGGCAATGCCTCATTTTTGCGCTTACAGATACGTCAGAAATACTGACGTATTTGTAACTCCTTGCAACATGATGCATCATACTGTAAATATGATGCATCCAGCATGTTGCAAGGAGGGCGCAATAAAAAGTGACGCATCGCTGTTTTCACGCAGCGGTGCGTCACTTTTCATAAATGAGACCCTTAAGACCTAATTACAACTTTGGCAGTCCTACAGCGAGGGCGGCAACGCGCCGTCAGCTGTAGGTCTGCCACAGCAGTGGTTTGACCACCTGCCAGATTAGAAGTAAAGTCCAGGACTGGCAGGCAGTACTGAGGCGGTGGGATGGCAGCTGCCGTTAGGCTCATGGAAGAGCCTAACATGCAGAACGCTTCCATCAGAGCGCTGACTGCACATTCCTGCACAGTGTGGCATACATGCCACACCATACAAGAATTGTGGGTGCAAATCCCTCCCCATGCCCCTCCCCAGGCTCAGGAGTAGCATGGGACCCTGTTAGGACGCCTTAATTGCCTCTCTGCCATCCTTTTCATGGCAGGCTCACTGCCATTAAATAGGCGGTGGACAGGCAACTTGTAGTATGCTTGACTGTGCTGCCTGCATATTGCTGACCCTGTTAGCACCGCTTCTGATCTGGCAGTCTCATGGCAGTCCAACTACCATACTCAAAATACTGCAGGAGGAGCCACGGTGTGGCTGTGATTAGACTACCACCATGAGCCCGGCAGATCTGTGGGTTTTACGCATAAGCAAGCTGTGGGCCCATTGTGATTGGAGGTAACCAACTTTAAAAGAGTTTGGAGGTGATTGATTGGAAGCTCCACAGGCTTCTAAAATGGCGACCAACACAATTCAGTCAGTATAAGCTGTACAGGAGGATGCAATGCACAGCAAAATATATTTTTCTGCATCAGAGCACCTGAGCTAGATAGTTAACCCTGTGCAACTGGAAGTACTCAAGTGTAAAAGAGTTGGAGGTGATAGATTGGAAACTTCATAAGGTGGACACCCATACAATCCAGTCAGTCTAAAGCAGAGTAGAAAGTCACAATATGCTTTTGAAAGTTAAATCCAAACTCTATAACATACCAAAGAGAATGCAAAAGTCCATAACTACACCTTTAGCTGGAGGTAATAAAGAAAAATGATCAACACTAAATGAGCTTGAAGCCAGCCGACAAAACACAAGTACCCAGGATGGTGACCCGCTAAAAGTGGTAATGCGAACTGTATACCTGAACACCCTGACTCCTCAACTGAAACTTCAGCCAACCAAACAAGGAGAGATTGGGATGTAACCTACATCCTCACCTTTACAGCACCTTCAGAGATATATTGTTTAAGCTTACAAATTAGCACCCAGCTCAATCCACAGCCCATAGCTGGTGAATAAAGACAACAGGCAAAGGATAAAGAGTAAAAGGGTACATATAAATGTAATCCATAAGTATGCTCATTGACCAGCACCTCGATAACCAATAATAATTAAGAATTAAGCTTCTCTTTGATCTCATGCTACTTGCGTAATGGCAACAAGTGGAGGAAATTATCTGGGTGCTAGTCATAGCACTAGGAAAGATGTTTGGTAATCATAATGAACCCTGCTATGCACCACATTATTGCGCTCAGCAAAACAAGATCTTGCACAACATGGAACATAAACGGGCACTGTATATATGAACACTGTGCATGATCAGTACTTTAAACAACTTGTCACCAGTTCTCTGCCACAAACAAGTTCTACATGTAGAGTAAGGCTCTCTGCTTCCAAGATTGAAGCATGTTACATCATTTCATTAAACGAGTTGTGATGTGTTCCAAGATCAAGACCATCCAACACTACTCTATGTACCCAATGTCATAAGAAGCCACACATTGTTGATACGGTGTTTGGATAAAATATCTAAAGAAAAATATTGTGATACACAAATATCATGTCAAAAATATTGTGAGGCCAAAAATATCATGAACAGGAAAATCAGAAGTAAGAGCATTGTTTTAGGTGTTGTTTTTCATATGGTTGTAAACAATATTATTTTCAAAAATATTGTTGTTTGTTATATTGTTTTTATGGGTACATTTATGTGGGTTTTTACGTTTTTTATTTAAGTATTATGTTAATCTTTGGGTTCATATGTTTTGTAAATGTTGTAAATAATTACATTTGAATAATCTTGGGCATCATATTGGGGTATTGATCTACCCCCTCTGCCACAAACCGACCCTCCATATATTCACCTGGTACAATGCCCTACTTACTAACATATCTAAGACGGGTAACGCTGTCAATACATGTGAACACCGAAAGTCATAAAGTTTGGATTTTTCTCAGTTTAGGAGTAGTAAAGTTAGGTATCCTAATTTTACTACTCCTTAATGCCTTTTGTGAACACCAGAAGTTGTAAAGTTAGGATTTTTCTCAGTTTAGGTGTGGTAAAGTTAGGAATCCTAACTTTACTACTAAATGCATTTTCTGAACACCAAAAGTCGTAAAGTTAGGATTTTTCTCAGTTTAGGAGTAGTGAAGTTAGGAAACTTTACTACTGCTAAATGCCTTTTGTGAATACCAAAAGTCGTAAAGTTAGGATTTTTCTCAGTTTAGGAGTAGTAAAGTTAGGAATCCTAACTTTACTACTCCTAAACGCCTTTTGTGAATACCGAAACTCATAAAGATAGGATTCTGTCTCAGTTTAGGAGTAGTAAAGTTGCGGGATCCTAATTTTAGGAGTAGTAACGTTAGGAATCCTAATTTTACTACTCTATAATGCCTTTTGTGAACACCAAAAGTTGTAAAGTTAGGATTTTTCTCAGTTTAGGTGTAGTAAAGTTAGGAATCCTAACTTTACTACTCCTAAATGCATTTTCTGAACAACAAAAGTCGTAAAGTTATGATTTTTCTCAGTTTAGGAGTAGTAAAGTTAGGAACCATTACTACTGCTAAATGCCTTTTGTGAATACCAAAAGTCGTAAAGTTAGGATTTTTCTCAGTTTAGTAAAGTTAGGGATCCTAACTTTACTACTCCTAAATGCCTTTCGTGAATTCTCCTAAATGCCTTTTGTGAATACTGAAAGTCGTAAAGTTAGGATTTTTCTCAGTTTAGGAGTAGTAAAGTTAGGAATCCTAACTTTACTACTCCTAAATGCCTTTTGTGAATACCGAAAGTCATAAAGTTAGGATTTTGTCTCAGTTTAGGAGTAGTAAAGTTGCGGGATCCTAACTTTACTACTCCTAAATGTCTTTTGTGAATACCAAAAGTAGTAAAGTTAGAATTTTGTCTCAGAATACTTTTGTGAATCAGGCCCCTAGTCGTTTGCATTTGAGGGAATTTTGTGATGATCGGTGCTTCATTTCAGTTGTTAGGCCAGCTGTAAGGCAGGACAGTTTAATGAGGTTTCCAAAAACATGATTCTTTCTACATCGAACTATATTTACAATGTATGCTTTGTGCTTTGCCCATCATGTACCTTGGAAAATTAATAAAATTTGATTTGAAAAAGAAAATTCGAATAATGTTTTTTAATGTACATGTAAATATGTTATGGGAGCAGGAGGCTAGGTTTTAGGGGACAAGGGTGAGAAGGTTATTAATAATTGTGAATATTAATTTGCTTATATATTAAATGTTAAAAATGATTGGATTTCAAAAAAATCTCAAATGAAAGAATAGATTTCTGAAATAATACATTTATTTTAAATTCAGGCTATATATTATTCTTATTATCTTTTGTTACCTGATTTTATACGGTGAGCCTATGGATGGGATAGTAGACCTTTTGCACACGGAGGCGGCTTGCAAAGGAGGCGTTTTCGAAGCCCATCAACCCACATCTCGCCGCACCCGCTTCGCGGGTGCCGCAGCGTTCAGGAGTGCGTGGGGCTCAAGATCAGAAGCACAGGAGCGGTAAGGCGGTTCTGGGCGTGAGGCTCGGCGGGGCTGCGAGCGTGCGGGGACTCCAACAACCAGGAGTCCCTGCGAGACCGTTCACCACCATCCGGTCCGCTCTCCCTGCTGACCCGCCCCCCGCCCACCTGAGGATACAAAAAAACATCCCTCACCTTCCCTCGTTGGGACACAGACCTTTTGCACACGGAGGCGGCTTGCACAGGAGGCGTTTTCGAAGCCCATCAACCCACATCTCGCCGCACCCGCTTCGCGGGTGCCGCAGCGTTCAGGAGTGCGTGGGGCTCAAGATCAGAAGCACAGGAGCGGTAAGGCGGTTCTGGGCGTGAGGCTCGGCGGGGCTGCGAGCGTGCGGGGACTCCAACAACCAGGAGTCCCTGCGAGACCGTTCACCACCATCCGGTCCGCTCTCCCTGCTGGCCCGCCCCCCGCCCACCTGAGGATACAAAAAAACATCCCTCACCTTCCCTCGTTGGGACACAGACCTTTTGCACACGGAGGCGGCTTGCACAGGAGGCGTTTTCGAAGCCCATCAACCCACATCTCGCCGCACCCGCTTCGCGGGTGCCGCAGCGTTCAGGAGTGCGTGGGGCTCAAGATCAGAAGCACAGGAGCGGTAAGGCGGTTCTGGGCGTGAGGCTCGGCGGGGCTGCGAGCATGCGGGGACTCCAACAACCAGTAGTCACTGCGAGACCGTTCACCACCATCCGGTCCACTCTCCCTGCTGGCCCGCCCCCTGCCTAACACGCCCCCTATATCAAAGCCTCCGACTCCCGCAGCGCGGAACGCAGCTCGGGCGAAGACCGGGCAAAGAGCGGGCCGTTTGAGGCCGTTCGAGTACGGAGAGGACTGGACTGGCCCAACCCCTTTATCCTTTGCCCTTTTTGCTCGGCCACCTGGATATTGACATTGTTCTTTATTTTTTGCCTAGGTGGATTTCCTATTTTGTTAGTTATGTGTACCCGGGCAACACGTAGTAGGGCTATTAAGGGTGGGCCGCAAACTAATGGCCCCATGGACGATTTTATCACTCGCACAAACCTAGCCATTGACAAAGAAATCTCTAAATTGCAGACCCGTGTCTCCTTGGACTTGGCTGCTGCTAGGAGATTGTCCCAGGACTTGGCCAACTCAAAGAAATCCTCCTTGGGTCACATAGCTGCTGTTGTAACTCCAGAGCGTCCGGTCATCCCGCGCTGCGTTATTACGCAGGCTGATGTCCACCACTGTCCGATTCCACTCACTCCACCTCTATCCTTGTGTCCCGGGACCCAGTCTGATAATCAGAATCTATTTGTGGCTACTCCCGGTCAGTTAGCTCTTAACTCCCCTTCTCTGGTAACTCCTGAAATACCTGTATGTTATAACACCAAAGGTAAACTGCCCAAAAGGAAACGAGATTCTAGGTCTGCTTACGCTCGTAAGAAAGCTAAAATTGCTGTGGCATACCAGTTTAATGTGGGAAGCGTACCTGTGACTAATGTTATAGAAGGGTGTGCCCCTTCGTCCCAGGCACTCACAGAGGTAGTTGAAGAGGGAACAGCCTCTGTATCTGTTAATATAACGGCTGAGGGTGATGGCTTACACAGTGAGGGACATGAAGGGAGGGATGGGGAATTTATAGGCTTAGTCTGGGAAACCTTAAAGAAGCTTCTTTCTCCCCTAGACCTGAGACTATCTCGCATTGAGAATAATTTGTTAGAGATGGAAAAGAGCATTATAGCCTTGGCTACTCTTGGCTTGCGAAGTCTAGAAAACCAAGGTCTTCTAGAGAAAGACCCAGCCCCACAAGCCACACAATCTACACCCCCAACACTTGCCATAGCACGGCCAGTTCCCAAACCGCGTACCCTAGGGGTGGATCTGAAAACCGTTGCTTTACCAACTAGACAACCGAAGTTCCCCGCCACTACCCAAACTCTTGTACACCCCAATGCTGGCGCTCCTTTAAGACCAACTGCCAGTAAAGTTGTTCACCAATTGACCCAGGGCCCAAGCACTAAGAATAACTTTCGAGGGGGTTATATTGATCTTCCTCCGGAGGCCAATGAGTACGTGGTTGTGTTGACGGGTGTTCCCCAGATTGAAATGGACCAGCACGAGAACCACGGGTCTCTGAAGAATAAGACCATGCACTGGCTCAACGTGAACAGACCGATCCCAAATGGTCGGAGAAGCAGAGTCTTAATGGTTCGTCGAGTACCATGGGTGGGTCCCTCAAGGAAATCTAGTCCTGGGGACTGTATAGTGGTAACATTCGAGGATCCATACACGGCTCACCATATTTGCTCCTGGCCCTTGGATGGCGAAGGTTTACCTATTGTACCTAGGCCACTGTCCTTTTTCTATCCCCCACGCACTACGTATACTCAGGATGGCGATTGGTCTCTGGTTCGCCATCGGTCATGGAGGGGGTACTCAAATAAAGAAAAAGATCAAGATTTATCGAGACGCTGGCTTGGACTTCCAACCATGAACAGGTTTGGTTGCCTTGAGGATGTTGATTGACTCCCAAGGCAACCTGTTCTTCCAGCAACTGAAAAGGCTTTCTTAACCTCGGGGGTCTCAAATCCCTTAATCCAGTCGACCGGTTCTGAGGATACTATCCCTATTACATCTATGATATATCCCCCGCTAATAGATGGGGTCCTAAACTCTTCAAATAATTTAGGAACCCAAGCAGCAGTGCAGGATCTACATGTTACCCCTATGACTCCCGTGTCACCCCATCGGATGGCTTCGCTGGATGGCAAGCGTTCCTTCTTAACTAGGGCCTTTTCCCGAGCTCAGAAAGAGCCCCTCCAAAGACAAAATATAGCTGTTGTAGCGGCGTTAGGAATAGAGCCTGATCCCGCTATATTGGCCAGCCTGCCTAGACAGGTCACCCCAGGTAGAAATCAGTTAAAGATTCTAAGTTGGAATGTGGCAGGGCTTGCTCGTAATTTTGACATCCCAGAGTGGAATTCCTTTTTGGATCCCTTTGACATCTGTCTCCTGCAGGAAACCTGGTGCCTAGAACCCAGACACAGGGTAGGCTTCACAACTTATTTTATTCCCGCAACTCAACAACAGGGTAGCAAAGGTCGCCCGTCCGGCGGCCTTCCTTTTTGGGTCAGTATTCACTGGGTTTAAGTGTAAATCATAAATTTACCCAATCCCCCGATCTTCAGAGAATAACCATACAGTGCCAGGGTGGCAGGAAGCTGGAAGTGTTTAACCTCTATTTAAGGGGGGCTAGGGGAGGGGCTTCAATGTTATCATCAACAGGTTTAAATAGCGAACTCGATTCCTGTAAAATTGATTCTTATGTAATCCTTGCAGGTGATTTTAATTGCTGCTTCGAGCCTCTGGCAAGTGACGACATTCTGGATACTTGGGAAGATGATACAAGGAGAGGCATTCCCACGCTTGCCTTAGACTTGATTCAAAAATGGACGCAGAGTGCCATAGACATTAATTCACTTTGTATGGAACACGCCCTGAGAGCAACTAATGGTCGCTCCAACTCAGATCTCAGGGGAGCGCACACTTATAATAGGGTGGGTTATACCTCCAGAATAGATTACATTATGCTGAATCACAATCTATGGCCGTTCCACCTAGATATGGAAGTCATATTGTCCTGTGATAGTGATCACAATCCCTTGTCTTTAACCCTTACCCCGCCATGGCACGACAGGAACCCGGTTAAGGCCACCACTGCATGGAAAACATCTCATGAACTTGTTCCGTCAAACTGTGGCAGACGGTTAAAATGGGCTAAAGTAGCTGCGGACGAGGGTAGGATGGCCCAAGCAAAGTCTATAATGACAGTTGTGAGGTCGAGTCTAGATGCTCTGGATAACACCGATCATACTGTCTTAGCGACCTTCACTGAAACCATTTCGGCCCTAAGTGAATTGTTTATTATTCCGCAAAATAGGGTATGGGCCACAAGGAGAGGTGCTCCAAGGGAAAGAGACAAATGGTATTCTTCAGAATGTCGGGTTGCTAAAGCGGAACTCATTCTTGCTGTGAAATCCAAAGATCCAGGGAAAATTAGACTTGCCAGGAAATCATATAAAAATACTATAGCCCTGGCTAAGGAAGCACATGACTTTATCTTCTGGACTGACTTAATGGAGGCGAGCTCTAAAAAAGACTCCAAGGGGTTTTGGGATCTGATGAGAGCCAGGGATAAGCCCATTGATGTACAACTGACTTGTAATATTTCAGGGGAGGCTTGGTATGCCCATTTCTCTAAGCTATACTCTATCCCTCTAGATGTATTACAATCTAACACAGATTTCCTATCCAGACTGCCGGCTGCCACCAAAATCAATGATTGCCCCTTTAGTGTTAAAGAAGTAGAAGGGGCAATTAGGACTCTTGTTAGTAACAAAGCTGCTGGCCCGGATGGCATTCCAGGCGATCTGTTGAAGGAAAATGTATGTGTGTGGAGTAGATTAATTGCCTCACTCTTGAATGAGGCTGTTTTGGGAGGCTGCCTACCTGACTCTTGGAGGGGTGCTGAGGTCGTCCCGATTTTTAAGAAAGGCTGTCGGGACGACCCGGCCAACTACCGTCCAATTAGTCTGCTCGACTCAACCCGAAAGGTAGCGGGCAAAGTAGTCTTAGGTAGGATCCTCCATTGGGCTGAAGAAAACCAGGTAATATCAGATTTCCAGGCTGGATTTAGATCAGGAATAGGCACCATCGAACAGACATTTCACCTATTAATGCTGTATTGGAAAGTGGTCGTATTGGGCAAGGGCAGTCTGTATCTAGTCTTCATAGATTTACGGACTGCCTTTGACCTGGTCCCACGAGCCCAACTGTGGAATGTTCTAGAAGGGTTGGGCATTCCCCCATACTTGCTGGGATTGCTTATTAAGTTTCATGAACGCAACTTCGCTCAGATTAGGTGGGGAGACCAGGGGCAGAAAACATCTTGCATTCCTGTAGATAGGGGCGTCCGCCAGGGGTGTGTGCTAGCACCCACTCTGTTTTCACTCTATCTAAACGGAGTGGTGGAGCATCTTCTACAACAACCAACAGATGCACCCTCCCTGGCGGGCAGAAAAATACCTACGCTCCTATTTGCAGATGACACCTCCTAATCTCAAAAACGCCTGTAGGCATTCAAAAGTTGCTTTCTAGCTTTAAGGACTTTTGTGACACCAAGGGCCTAGCTATTAATATAAGCAAAACCAAATTCATTGTTCTAAACCCCTCTAGGAAAACTTCAACTCCCCCTGTTCTAGATTTAGTTCCACTTGAAAGGGTCAAGGAGTTCGACTATTTGGGCATACGACTCTGTGACTCCATGAATTGGAAGGCCCATCATCAAAAAGTCTTTTTGATCCACAAAAGGGTTACAGGGGCCCTGCTAAAAGAACAACGTGCCTCATCTCTTAAACCTATTGGGGCACTATTAGATATCTACAGGGCAAGGGCGGTGTCCGCGGCATTGTATGGTGCGGAACTGTGGGGTATACAGAGAGTTAACCTACCTTGAAAACAACTTCCATAAAGATCTCATGAAGTTGCCACATAGTACCCCTACTCTTCCCCTCTTGCTTGATGCAGGTACACGCCCAATAAGTGAGCAAGCCAGGCTACGTCTCCTCTTATTATGGGCCCGGATATAGAACGTACCAGAGTTGTGCAGTTATGCTGATGCCCTAAGAGAACTCCTTGATTTACCTGGCTGGCATAAGATCGGCTGGCTTAGGGAAGTCAAGTGGCTTCTCTATGAATTAGGGTTAGGAGATGCTTGGGTTAACAGAACAGCTCCACCAAAACAGATGCTCAAGAAATTTTATTGGTCATGGGCGTCTAATGTGAGAACGAGCAATTCCAATCTTTGTAGATCAGCTGTAGAGTTTCTATTAATTAAGGAGCTCCCTTATAGAGAACCCTATCTGGACTCGATCGTTAATCCATGGGACAGATCGTTATATTTTAGATTTAGGGTGGGAGTCCTTCCCCTAGGGCAGTTAACCTCTAGTTGGAAGCCTCCGTTGCAAACGATACCATCTTGCCCTTTCTGTGAATTAAAGGTTGAGTCTATCGCCCACTTGTTGTTCGAGTGCCCCGCATATGTAGCGCCCAGGTCTAAATGGCTGAAACCATTATGCAGGAGCCTTGGCACTAGATCGCATCTGGAGGCTCTAGGTATATTACGATCGGATGCTTGTCCTTGGTTCGCCTGTTGCCTGGCAAAATTTCTGGGCTGGGCATGGCGGATAAGATCTGCAAGGAAACTCTTGCTCCAGTAATACGCTTTGGTGGAACCAGCCACTAACCTGTTTTTAAGCCTGGGCAAATATTTTATCTTATGAATTTATCATTGACTGTGTAGATTTTTTATAATGTACATTGTTAGTTTTTACGCATTTTTTATTTATTTCTGTATTGTAATGCTTTTATGATATGCAAATATATCAAATAAAGCTATTCAAACAAACATTATTCTTATTATTTATGTAAATTATCTGTAAAATTTGTTTATAAAATGTATATTTGTGTATATAAAATTTAATATAATGTTAGTATTTTTATATTGAAAAGTGTAATTATTTTTAACACAATATGTAATTTGGATGAAATGATTTACTAATATTATGAATATATATATTTTCTAAATTTAATCCCAATAAATAATGTTATGGTTTTAGTTAAAAAATATTTAATTATTTACATTTTTAAATAAATATCTTGTTTATAAAATAAGAAAATATTAAATTATACAAATATTTTGTGATGTCATTTTAATATGGCTTTTTGTATTCTTAATGTTTAAATTTTGCAAGTGATTAGAAAAAAGTAATTTATTATAAATTAGGTATTTGACAAGATAAATTAAATATGTATGTGTGTAAATAAAATTATTATATGCTGTATATGTTTTATAATTAATACATTGTACTTTAAATATATAATTTAAAAATCCTGTCTGCAATTTTGTAATTTGTTGACTTATTGTTAATGCGTAATTGTTTTGTAGTATTTATAATAATTTATAATTATCTAGTATGAATATAGATTATTATGTATAATTTATTTAATGTTTCACACTTAAAAAGAAAAATATTTTGAATAATGTGTACTTTTAATAATATTACAAATATTTATTATATAACAGTGTGACCCCTTCAGTGTCCAACACCTTCACTAAAATGGATTACATTGGAGTTGGAATAGTAAATGTATCCCTTTAGTGTCCAACACTATCTCCAAAATGGTTTAGATCTGAGTAGGAATAGTAATTGTAGCTTCTTTAGTGTCCAAAATGATGCACATTGGAGTGGGAAAAGTAAAAGTAACCCCTTTAGTGTTCAACACTTTCCTCAAAATGGTTTAGATTGGAGTGGCAATAGTCAATATTAATCCATTAGTGTCCAACACCTTCCCCAAAAGGGTTTACATAGGAGTTGGTATTGCATTTCCCACATACGTTATAAATAATTAATTATTTTACGTAATAAAGGCAAAAAACTCCGTTTGTAATTTCTATTTTAATTTTTTTAATTCATTTAATGCAGATATATACATTTGTATATTTAAACAATATTTTAGTAACTTTTTAATATTAAATAAAACATGTACATAACTTTTTGAACAGTGTTGTACATTTCAAATATTTCTTTGATTTTTTTCAAGTGTCCTATATTTATTTTTATACATATATACATTTGGTTCTTTTTAAGTATATCTTAAATAATACTATATTGTTTAGTTTTTATTGTATTCTTTATTTCATACTTAACATAAATGTTTCTTATTTTCTTATAATAATAATAATAATCTTTATTCAGCAGTTGAAACAACCATAAAAGAGAAAAATTTAAAAACAGCATCAAATTCATTGAGTGACTACAGAGCAAACACATGTGCAAAATCGCCAGATGTCCAAATTCTCATTGAACCAACCATATTTACTGGCCATTATAGGATACTTAGAAACATTTGACAATCTTTGAAATACATCATGTTCAGTGGATATTAAACAGGCTAGGTCAACACGTACAGACGACAGTTAAGGCCAAAAAAGAGTCTATAAAAAGCATCAATAATTCATTACATTTATGACAGCATTGCAATACACAATTTCGCTGCTTAAATCACCTCTAGTGTTTCTTGACCTAAATGCTGATCTCAGAAAGCTAATTACACTAAAGAGTGTGTACGCATTAGGTAATAGTTGTAGATACAGTAAAGCTACACAGGCATGCCTAAATCTCACTTCTTTTAAAAGCCTTTTAAGAAACAATTGTAGGGGTAAAGACTCTGCCCCTTGGTTTAAGGATGACCTAAAATTGTTAAAACTTGAATGTAAACAAGCAGAGAGAAAGTGGAGACGCGACTATAATGAAACCTCCAAAGATACGTGGAAAACTAAGGTCCAGGCGTACAAAACTCTTATTAAAAAATCCAAAGCCGATCACTACTCCTCTCTGATCTGTAACACTACCAACAATTCTAGGAGCATTTTCAGCATACTAAACAGCATCACTAACCCGGAGTCTTGCAAAAATGCGATCGTCCCGTCGCAAGATCTTTGCGACAACTTGGCTACATTCTTCAAGGAGAAAATAGATCTTATCCTTGAAGATTTGGTTACTCCTCCTGTTACCGAAGTTCCCCTATTCTTGAACCCTGTCACTCCTGAGAATCGATCACCTGACTCAGCTAGAACCTCAGAAGAATCACTCCCTAGGTTCCCACCGCTTACATATGAAATCTTTACCAAGATAGCAAGAGGGATTGCCTCTGGGTCTCCGTTGGACCCGGTACCTCCCAAAATTTGGAAGGAATTTGAAGATGAACTTTTCCCCCCTCTCCACTTAATCTGCCAGCAATCTTTGTTGACCGGTACTGTCCCCGCCCAGTGGAAATGAGCCTTAGTCTCCCCCTTGCTAAAAAAACCTTCCCTTGACCCTGACTGCTCAAAAAATTACAGGCCCATCTCTCTACTGCCGTTCCCTGCCAAGATAGTGGAGCGGGTGGTCATTAACACTCTCTCCAACCACCTGGAACAACATCTACTACTTGACGGGGACCAATTTGGTTTTCGTCCTGCCCATGGAACCGAAACAGCCCTCATCACCGCCATGGACGAACTTCAAAGGCGGGCAGACAGAAGACAGGCGTCATTTTTGATACTGCTCGATATGTCTGCCGCCTTTGACACGGTGAATCATAAGATCTTACTGAGGCGGCTGTTAGAGGCAGGAGTGAGAGATACGGCACTGCAATGGTTTCACTCTTTCCTGCAGGACAGGCAGCAGGCAGTCTCTCTGCCGCCTTTCCAATCAGCCTTTTCCCCGGTAACGCACGGAGTCCCCCAGGGCTCTGCCATCAGCCCAATACTTTTTAATGTCTACCTCAGGCCGCTAATTCTCCTTATTAAAAGTTTCGGCATTAAAACGATCAACTACGCCGACGATACGCAGATGATCCTCTCCTTGGAAGGGGAGGATTCTATTTCGGTAGAGGTCCTACACAATTGCCTGCGGGACACATCAAGGTGGCTGAAGGACAACTCACTTCAGTTCAATGCAGGCAAAACTGATGTGCTTTTTAACACTGGCTCGAGGATCCCTCGACCGTTTCCCAACAACTTCTGGCCCCCGGAAACAGTGTCCAATGTACAACCTGCAGACTCTGTCCGCAATCTAGGGGTCATGCTTGACCACAGGCTTAGCATGGAGACCCACGTTCAAAAAACAACGGCCTGCTGCTATGCCATCCTACGCTCTCTTAGGAAAGTCTTGCCCCTCCTACCCACCCAGGCCCGTGCCCAGGTGGTTAGATGTACCATCTTGAGCAGGCTGGACTATTGCAATGCCCTCCTGCTTGGGTCCCCTGAGTTTCTGTTGGATAGGCTCCAAAGGGTTCAATCTGCGGCCGCAAAATTAGCCTTGGGGCTGCCAAGAAGTTCTCATGGACCATCTGCCTTGGCACAATTGCACTGGCTCCCTCATAGACAGAGGATCCAGTTTAAGGCCCTCTGTATTGTCTTCAGGGCCCTCCATGGTTCCGGTCCAGCCCCTCTTCAATCTAAGTTTGTGTGGTATGCTCCTCCCAGACAACTTCGCTCCTCTGATGCTAAACTGGTAGTCATTCCCAGATTTAGGAAGGTCAGAGCCGGAGGTAGATCCTTTGAGGTGGCTGCCGCCAGACTCTGGAACTCCCTCCCCTTCGAGATCAGGCACATTAATGAACTCCTTCCGTTCAGAAAAAAGGTTAAAACTTTGCTTTTCCCTGGTTAGCCTACTCCCATCTGGTCCACTTCTCGCTTCACTCTCATTCTCAGACTCTGTCAGCGCCAGGATGCCTGCAATGGGGACAGTTCGCGCTTTATAAATTCTTAAAATAAATAAAATAAATAAATACATTGTTTGAGATACATAAAATATTTACAAAGAAAAACGAAATGTAGGGTGTCCTGTGGAACCTATTGTTGCAGCCATATGGACCCCTGTCTTCTAGGTGTTGGACAAATCCTAGAGGAGAAGCCAGTAACTGATGAAGCTGATTCAGCATAAAACGAGTGATTAAAAATCTATTGTATGCGCTTGTTAAAAACGATAAATAAGGCACCATGCCCTGCACAGACAATACATGGTTCTGTGCTCTGACCATGGATTTTTTAAGATCCTTGTTTTCTTGGTAGGCTACCACATATTTAAAAAACAACTATTTAATATTATTCTTATCCTGTGGCTTCATGTTATCATAATTAGAGAACATATCTGCTCTGCCTAAGTCAGTGAGGGTATCCTTGATGTATCTTAACCATGGTATTTTTAACGCATGATCAAGTGAGAGGCAGTCCGGAATTACTAGTCTAGTAAAACCTGCCTCCTCATTTGACCATATCTTCACCGAGCATAACAGCGGTTTAACGGCCACCAAATCCATGGTATACTTTGCCCCAAATTCCTTGTGTGTCAAGTACGTTGGGGTACCCTGGGGGGGCCTTCAAAGTACACCTAAAGTATTTATTTTCTGCAATTTGTAAATTGTTAGTCACCATGTACCCCCATCCCTCACTTCCATAAATGGCCTTAGAAGTACAGTAAGAATTGTATAACTTTAAAATGATCCCCGGTGACCATGTCCTCAGCCTGTGAGTATAATTTGCGAAAGCACCTATAGATCTGTTCATTTCTAAACGTGTCCCCTCCTGTAGTTCTTTAAAATTAAGCTTATCATATAATTAAATACCCAGGTAAGAAAAGGGCGGAACCTTCCCTATGCTATGTGTACCTACTTTATATGTGTTATGTCTGCTGGCCTGCTTACCAATTTCCATAACATATGATTTAGTTAGGATCTGAGATAAATCCATCTCGGTCATAAAGGACGAGAAACCGTCCAGTAAGGCCTGCAAACCCCTCGGGGTTCGAGCTAGCAGTACCACATCGTCCGCGTACAGCAATACAGAAACCAGTCTGGTGCCTATCCTGGGAGTATCGGCCTGTAGTGCTGTCAAGAATGAGTCAAGGGCATTAATATATAGCGTGAATAAAAAGGGGGGCAATATGCATCCTTGTCTAACTCCACATGACCATTTAAAATGATCAGTAATGTACCCTTCCTGGGTGTATCTGGCCACAGCGTTGGTGTTAAAATGTAATGTCAGTAAGACATTAATTATCGCCGGGTCAACCCCTAGTTCTCCAAGTAGGTTCCAAAGTTTGCTACGGTTTACCCCGTCAAAGGCTGAGGTGAGACACATAAAGCCCAGATACAGAGTTCCAGGTTTTGTTATTGTATATTTTGCCATTGGAAGACAGATTAAGGCACTGACCTGTAGTGGATTTGCCTGCATGGAACCCATATTGCACATCTGAAATAATACGGTTGGAGTCTACCCAGGCAGAGAGACTATTCAATAAGACCCAGCCAAGGACTTTGACAGTGGCATCAATGAGAGATAAAGGGTGATATCACTGAGGGTTGTCTGTCTCTCCCTTCTTAAAAATCGGGACAATGATGGCGGGAGACCACGATATGGGCATTATTGTTGTGACTGCCACATTTAGGACCCTAACAAGAAGTGGTGCCCATACCTTTATGTTGTTACAATAGAGGTCAGGGGGAATCCTATCAGGACCTGGGGCCTTATTCCGTGACAGTTCCTCAATACCCAACCTAACACCTCATCAAGAGTAAAAAAAATGGGTTCAGTTCTATGTGAGGAAATTAGGTTCTGGGAAGATGATTCACAATAACCATGATTATTACCTGCCTCAAAGTGAGCCTTCCGTTGATCTGGGGGAATGTTGTAGCTTATCCCTGGTTTGTACGATTCTGAAAAGCATGGGCTGTTATTAACCTTCCAGAGTCGCGTACAGTCCTTTTGCTCACATGCTAAATCGTCGCAAGCCTGTTTTGCAGCAAGCGCTTCCATCCCTCGATGGCCACTTTATAATTATTACGGCAGGCCACCTCTCTGGATCTATCTCTCGGGGTCTGTGCCAGGACCCTCTTAAGTTCTCTGATAGCCCGGGAACACTCTCTATAAAACCATCTCGGGAATTCCACACGGGGTGTAATCACTGGGGATGTTAGCAAACCTGCAACAGTTTTTGCAATAGCGGTAAATGCAGGGTGGTTTCTTTAACATGCGCCATCGGGTCTAGACAGGTCAAAATCTCTTGCTGGCCTATTCTAAACAAGGATTTATTTATCCTGCAGTGACCGTCTTAGACGCCTCCCTTGCTCAGTAGCAGCAATTATGCCAATATTTATCCTACAAGGTGGAGGCTAGATTCCCAAGAATTTCAAACGCCAGGGTCAAAGGATTATGGTCACTAAATGGACTATGTTGTATGTTAAAGGAGGATATAAACTGCCTCAAGGAGACACATAAATAATGTCAATAAATGTTAAACCCCCCCCTTCTTTTATAGGTCAGAAGCACAGCGGTATCCCGATGGTTATTATGCATATCCAGTGTGTGAGTTAGGCCATATGTATTAAGGATGGCATTCAGATCCTGCCCTTCCACAGTGCTTTCCATGTGCAATCCTTCATTGATCGTGCAAGTGGACCAGGCACGATTAATCGCTGCTAGGTTGGGACATAGATGACCATTAAAATCTCAATTAGTTGGACCTGTGACACACCTTCCCCCAGTATTTGCTCAAGGAACCTTCTTAATTCTACAAGGCTAGATGGCCCCTGGTGCTGCCTTCTTGAAATATAACAATTGAGTACCTGAGTGGCACAAAAAGATTAGTTGAAGTTGGAATTACCCACAAGGAGGGAAGCCCCCCTTCTGAACAGCAGAATGGTGGGACTGTAAAAGAAACCCGGTGGGAACATCTATATACCAGAATCATTAACAAAAAGGTGGGAGGTATGGCTTAAAATCCTGCAGTCCTCTCAATTAGGAGCATAGAGGGAAAACAAAGGACCCAGGTTACCCTCCACTCAAAGTATTCTCAACATCAAAACCTGGTCCTGATTATCAGAGGAACTCACTTTTAACATCACGTGTCTGCTACTATGTGGAGATATATTTAATAAGCAACACAAATTACATTGATAGACAGAGTGTGCCTCTCTTCTGCTTACTAAAAAATCCTATGTGCCTGTGTCTGCGTGAGTTACTATCTACCATACATTGCACTTGGTGTTGTAGAAAAATGTGTGTGAGGAAGGAAGGAACCTCACGGGAGCAACCACCGGGGAACTGTTGACTGATACTCGTCAGTTTGTTCCACTTATTATCATTGGCTCCTTCCAACCTTTAACTAAAATGCTGTGAAAAAGTGTAAGTGATTCAAGAGAACTCAAATGTGATCCTAATTGCTTACAACTATATTCACTCACCCCCTAAGGGTTAGAGAACCGCTACTCAATACTCTAACCAACTAAAAATGGGTTAGATACCTCTAGCTAAATGATATTCTTTATTCGTTGCTGGGTATCTACTCCTATTAAAACCTACACACTCCTGTTGAGCTTCGTTTTAACCTTTAAGAAGCCAACATGTTTTGTTTCCTGTCTTACTTGTTCAGCAACTTCTTCAGGGCTGGGGGTTTTACCTAAGGGTGGGCGGGCAACTTTGCTACGCCCACGAAGTGGGCGTAGTGTTGCCTACTTCGCTCTTTGCAAAGTAGGCGAAGCAGGCAACACTACGCCCACTTTGTGGGCGTAGCGAAGTTGCCCGCCACCCGCCTCCCTCCCGCCCTCCCTAAATGCTTAAATAATTATAAAACCACTTACCTTGTCCTGCCGCGTCCCCGGGGCTCCCGCTCGTCATTGCGCCGCCGGCGCGCGCGTCCTGGATGCTAATGCGCATGCGGCCGGCGACGCAATGACGAGCAGGAGCCCCGGGGACGCGGCAGGACAAGGTAAGTGGTTTTATAATTATTTCATAAATTATTGTAAGCATTTAGGGAGGGCGGGAGGGAGGTGGGTGGCGCGTAGTGGGGCTACGCGAAGTGCGTGGGTGGGCGTAGTGTTTTGCCCACTTTGCGTAGCTTCACGAAGCCCCACTACGCCCACTACGCCCACCCTTAGTTTTACCACACACACTGCTGTGATTTTTATCACTCAAACCTGTAAAAACACAGACACAGACACGACAATAAAAACACAGAGTGACACTGATTGGTTAATGCCCAAGTCTCCGCTTCTTATAATGTTTACCAGTTGTTTCATGGACATTTCTAAATTACCTGTGAGTAGCCACTCTCTGGCATACCTGTGGCCACCAGTGTGCCGTACTTCAATGGGTGTCCACATATATTGTTAGCGGTCGCTGTACGTCGAAAAATCCTGCAGGCCATTTCTGGGAATCTCAACGTGACAATCACACTGTCACCTTCAAATGTTTTTCTGGATCGCCCAATCCAGGGAACCCACCCAGCCATCAGACTATGTCTGTGATCCACCATATTGAACCTGGCATATTTGCTTAACAGTATAGGGGCAGCTGGCTGGGAGGAGATCAATTAATGGAAGCCCAGGGCAATTGCGGCAATTAAACTGACTGAACTTATTACCTGCTGAGGCTTGGAGGGATGCTGAGTCCGCTCTGGGGCCCTTTGGCAAGAGTTTGTCGGGCATAAATGGGTGACCAAAGGATTTGTGCCACATAACATGGGCCCTGAAGTACTGAATGTAACTATGTGGAGCTGGGTGTTGGTTTGAATGCCTGAAAGGGGATTATCCAATTGGGCTGTCTGGTGCTGCGGGGTAACCAACTGGGAGGCCTGATTAAGAGATGCCAGCGCATTTCAACACTACCAAGAGTGACTCTGGTTTCTGACATGAATTTAGTGACGTCACTGCAAAAGGTAGTTAATAAGCCAGTCAAAACATCCCTATTTTTTTTGTTTTAAGGGAGCCTTAAAGTCTTCAAAACCTTTTAAGTCCTTCAAATCGACATTAGCCGAGTCCACCCCCTTATTCCCATTCTTCACCGACTCGAGTTACCACTAACTTAACTTTTGCACTCAAACTGTGTTTTTTCATTGATTTTCCTGTAACTCAGTCACAGGAAGGTGCTTCTGTTTCTCGGATCAGGTAAGACCTTTTCGTGGGTTTTCTATGTGGTTTTAGAGGTAGTAAGTGGGAGGGAATACTAGTAAATGGTACTTATAGTGTAGTGTTTGGAAAGTTCAATTGTGTTTGTATTTTATTGTTTACCAGTGTTCTGGTTTAGGCCTAGTTAGAGTTTGAAAATAATGTATCGCTGTTTTGTTTTATGTTATTTTTTGTTTTTTGTATAGTTTAATTTGAATGTTTATATTACGTTTGAAGATAGTGTTTTTTGTGGGTAGGTATTTGTTTTGTACAGATTTACGGATCCAAAGTTATCGTTTGGACCCTTTTATAGATGCTTTTTTTTTTACAGAAATCATATTAGTTTCCAGAAAACCAATATTTTTAAATTTGATTTTCTTAAATGTTTAGGGTTTTCATGAGTATTAAATGTATGGTACAGCCCAACCACATTTCGGCAACAGGTATGTTACACTAACCAGTTGTCAAGTGTTGACAAATCGAGATTGAATTGATTACAACTTCCTTGAAGACCTGTTTCACTATCTCAAAACTATATGCAATAGTGAGTTTGCTCATTTTAATTTGCCTCACATGTTCCAACTGATTTCCACTTCTCATGGACTGAGCATTCTACATACAATGCTCTACTCAGAGACATTCCTACCTAATTAGCTTGATAATGTCTTAGTCACCTCAACTGAAACTATTGATGGCATGAATGAAACCATACCAAGTGTGTACTTCAAATAATTGTAAAGCATTCCGGTAACTCAGCTGATTAGAAGTGGCAGGTGACCCATTGGCTCTGCACTGCTCACATGATTACTAATGCTAACTATACAACAAAGTTTGCCTGTATTGTACACAACTAGGCCTTGGAAGGGTCCAATACACACGTTACTTCTCCACTGTGTTGCCTTAAAAGTTTGAAAGATGTCATGTTCATTCCTAAATTTAAAATACAACATAGCAGCACATTAATGAGCGGCTCAAATCTAGTACATGTATTGAATGTGTCCAAATGTCTTCTTAACAAGTTCTATACCACGGAAATGTATCTCAATAGTAATCTCTGCCCATTTTGTTTTTCCTAGGTCTCAACCTACTGTGTCACAAAACATTTGGATGTAGATACCACAATTCCACCAATAACAATGTTCTCTATTTCTCAACAGGTAGATCTGGCATGGCACCTGGACAGAGTTTGGCTACCGAATGGACTCCCACTCCACCCCCAGATGACGCACTCTGTTATGACCTTCTTGACAAATCTGGTCAGTCTGTGCCGGCGGCAACAGTGAGTCTCACTGTGCCCACACCAACACCTCACCCCAGCTGCAACACCTCTGCAAACCCCAGTCCCCCAACCTGTGTACCTAGCACAGTCAGTAACATCATGTGCCCCCCAGTCCTGGATCCTGAGGTGACAATCACCAACCCAGTAACTTAGGAACCAGGAACCAGTGGGAGGGTGCAAGGGCACATGGCCACCGTGGTAGGGATTGTGGGAGGGTAACTGTGGGCCCGCTGAGAGAGGCCACTGGGGACACTCACATCCTGACCACCATCAAACACGTCTTGGAAGCCTATCAGGAGTCCCAAGACGTGATGGACTAGATACTAACTGCTACCCAGGAGATGAAGTAGCTGCAGAGGGACATAAAATAGGAGATGGCCACACACAACACCAACATGGGCCAGCTCATTGGAGTGCGGCAGGAAATCAACAATACCCTTTAGAGGGCTTTCCCGCCACCATCTTCTTCTTCCTGTGGTCCAACTTCATCCAACCCATCTACATCTGCTGCAGCCTCAGGAAGGGAGGTCCTGTCAGAGGACGACAAATCTGCAGACACCCCTGTGTCAGCAGCAGCGGATCCCTCCCTCCCCCGCAGGAGGGAGCATCCACCCAAAAATCTAGGAGGTGCAGATAGCAAGACCTCCACTACCACCAGTAAGAAACCTTGCACACATTTCCTCCTGTGTGTGCAGCACATTCACTTTGTGGGCTATTGCTGGACACTTTTCCCTTTCTGATGGAGCAGTATTTTGGACTTCAAACAATTTGGCACCTACAACTATCGTTTCATTCACTATGACTGACTTCTTCACTTTTCGTTTTCCGCTTTTATTTTGCACAATGTTTATTTTCTTCTTGTTCACTGCAATAAATATACTAGTCACAAACTCATTGCCTGCTGTAATAACTCTCACATCTAGCAATGTTTATATGTACTGCCACATGAACTTCACAATGTCAAAACCACCTACTTCATAAGCATGGATATGTTGCATGTACACAAAGTTTTGCTCATGACCACAACCATGTATTACCAACATATAATACAAGTGTCTAGTTGTGAGAAGTTGGCCTGGCAGATGATGTCCACTATCCTAGTGGGCACCTTGCACCAGTCCAAACGACTCCTATTGATGGTAGGTTTAAAGACAACCTATATAGAAAGCTATCCTAGTGGTAGCTGTGGAGAGCAGCCTTCAGACTAAGTCTTGAAGGAATGTAAAGCAGCTTCTTTTACCAGTCTATAATCTTGTGAATGACCAAATGAAAGGAGAACCACACCAGGTATATAAATAAAATATATGTCTTTAATATAAACACATCCCTCTAGTCTCTTTATGAGGCTAGAAGCAAAAGTACATACAGTAAACGTATTTAGCACACAGTAAATTAGCACGGTGTACGTTTAGCCCTAGGGACGTCACAAACCATATACTAAGAAAGTGGTATAAGAACCAGAAGGGACATGGAGACAAGGCCTAGGGCCTGTAGAACCACTAGCGCAACCAGGAACCACCCAAGAAGGGGACGCAGGAGCTCCACAAGGGACGCGTGCAGTGTCTAAACACAGCCGCAAATCACCATTGACTTCTAAGGAGAAAGTTGCAATTAGATTTTTAAAGGTTCGGGATACTTAGGAGTGGACTAGGAGTAAACCCCTTCAGAACTAGACAGTTTGAGAGTTAATACCCATGGGAGCACCAAAGGACTTGTGTTACCTCACCCAGGGAAGCCAAATGCATAGCTGAGCCAAGTGCATAGGTGTCTTTTCGTGCCAGGTTTCATCGTCGTTTCCTATGGCGAGCTGCAAAGAAGTGCTTCAGGCGACCAGGTGAAAAGTGTCCGGATGGATCCAAGGGTGGATCGGAGATCTGAAGAACTTGAAAGCAGAGTGGACAGAGTCAATAAGGTAGGCAATAAGAAGATGCCCACCGATGTCGGGTGATTTCAGGTGCAGAAGGTGAAGCTTGACTTTTCAGCCATGAGGACCAGGAGGCGTTGACGACAACCAGGATTTGAGTTGTCCCATGCTGGATGTCGAGTGCTGCTGTGTCGGTATCCAGATTGGACCTAACAAGCCTTGGCAACAGCAACCCACGCAGAATGCAATGATTGGCTTCGGAGCAGACCGGCAAGGTCTGAGGGACACAACCTTTGAGGGGAGTCAGGGCAGTGTCTGGAGCAACCAGGGAAGCCCAAGAAACAAAAGAGATACCTTTATGGGGACCCACCAGTCGACGGACCAGGGATCGCAAAGGGGCCTCAAGCAGAAATGCTAGAAGCGGGCCCATGGAACACTCGTAGAGTGTAGGCCCACAATCTTCAGTACAGATGGTTCTCAGGGCTTGGGATATCAGTAGCCCATTGCACAACTTCGGGAAAACTCGGGAAGTAGATGCACTTGCAAAAGTGCACGGTGTCCAGGAGTTCCGGTCCCACGTCTCTCATGATGGCTACAGGTCTCAGCTTTGCTGGGATCTCGTGTCAGCCTCGGAGATGTCTGGAAGTCTGTGTCCTGTGTCGCAAAACCGTTGGGTTTCTGGCGGAAATGCAGACCGGCAAGATGCTTAGTTTGCTTCCCCGCAAACTAAGGTTGGAATAGGACTACCTCCGGTTTAGGAAACTACTCAAAACGCACCTCTTCCCCTGATCCTGATCCCCCGCCCCCCTCTCTTTTCCCGGTACTTTACCCTCATGATTTGTCTGGATCCCAGCGCTGGGATGCCTCCGGGTTACTGCGCGCTCTACAAAACCCCAATAATAATAATGTTGGTGCCTGTTTGAACAGGAGAGTCACTCCTTGACCCCAAGGGAAATCCTTCCATCTTTAGCCGGAATAGAATATCGAAGTTACAGGATATATGTTGCAGAGTTTTGTCCAGGGTAACCTGAATTCCTAAGTACTGGGTTCCTATACTTATACTAAGTTTAGGGGTTGGATTTACTCTAGGGTCCCACCTATGGGAGGACCCGAGGTGGGGGTGGTTACACCCCTTCCCCTTTGTCCAGTTTCGCACCAGAACAAGGGCTGAGTGCCCCTGCAACCGGTTTGAACTGGGGTATGCACAGGGACACCAAGTGTGCCCCCAGTACTGTCTGAAAAGCATTCACTGAATGCACCCACCCAGCCCCAATACACTAAAGCCTGTCTGGGGAGGTGGTTACACCTCCCTGTGACAGGAAACCTATTGTCCAGGCCTCCCCTGCCAGAGTTTCATCCAGCAGCAGGAGGTCAGACTCGTGTCTGTGGCTGCAGCATCCATTTTGTGATGCTGGGGCTCTTTTAAACTATTACCGGTCAGGTAAGTGTGTACATGTCTTCTCCCTCTAGAAGGGTGGAATTCTACCTCCGCCCCCAATGCTGGCGGGAGGGTAGGATTCCAAAGTGTTTGTCACCCAACACGATATGTTTTGATGCAGCCATTCCAAAGTTAGCATTTACCACAAGGTTTATAATGCACTTAAGAGTATATGGTATGGCTGTATCACAGAACAGCTACAAAGAAGTGATTCCACAATCTGCAGAGGGGCTTAGCTCATGCTTGGGCACCCTCTCACGCATAACCAAGTACTCTGCCTTCAGGATTGTCAAGGCCTGTCATAGGAGTGACTTATAGGTTTGTATGTGTCTGTCATTAAAGGTAGATTTAGGTAGCCTATATATCAGTAAGGGGTGCAAGCACCACCTTACCCAGGCTGCAGTAGCAGACCTGTGGTGCCATTTTGGAAGGCTTCCCAGGGCTGGCATAATACATGCTTTAGCCCCTGGTAGGCCTCTGGGGTACCTATGCCCTTGGTACCTAACCAATCTGGAGTGTACCTAAAGTACATGCAATCAATTTAGAGAGGAAGCAGCTAGGCTGGGGTCCTAGTTAGCAGGGTTACAGCCAGACTAAAGTCAACAAATCAGTAAAACACCAGCAAAAAGTGGGGGTAACCATAGTAAGCAGATCCTACACTCCTACACAAGTCTAATAAAATCTTTATTCCATTTTTCCAATCATAGGCTGCCATAATGTCAGATAGCAAATCATTTATGACTCAAACATTCTGTGTCAGTGACCACGTTTTCAGGTGCAGTCTTTAACAACATGGAAGGAGAGGATACATCCGACAAATTCCTATTGAATAGGCAAAATAAAATGTGTCTATGTCATCAGCTGGAGCCATTTCGCCTACCTCATAAAAGGAATCCCACATTTATTAAACCAATGAACAGACACATGGCAGTACAACAGTTTCCGATTACAGGGTCATTCCATTCCAGTGTTGCACCATCTGGTGGAATGTCACAAGCAAAGGTCAGTGATGTGCCGCAAATACTTTGGCCTACAATGGGGAGACACTTTAACAGCTACCTACAGTTTTAATACAATGAGGATTTAGCCAATGTGAAGGGAAACTAGCATGATTTCAGCCCAGAAGAAACTTTTTTGGAGCATATGATGGCACACATATTGCATTAGGACCACTTTTTCCACAAGAAACTATTATAATGGATTCCTCATAACTTCCATCCTATCACTATGAAAGCTGTATTGATCAAGGATTTGTACACACAAAGTCTGTGACAGTAATTCCTAGGATCAAATCCATGTTCACTTCATACGTCCAAACAGCATTATATACCTGCTAATGTCACAACTCTGAAATGTCCAAATGAAGATGACATGGTGAAGGTACCTAAAACAGACGAAAAACAAAGAGATCAGCTATTAAACCATACATATGACACAATTCACACAGTTAATTTCTGGAGTACACAGTCCATGACAACAATCTAAGCTAAACAAAGCAACACCAACAAAGTGAGCATGTGTTAAAACCTTCCTCCACAAACACCTTTTGACAGATTTTTCCAGAGCTTTAGCTTCCTTATATTTTCCCTAAACATACTCTACACATCATCACAACAAGAGTTGCTTTAATAGTCAAAGTCATCAATCAATCAAAGTTGTATTTGTAGGTGTTAGCTGCAGGTTTCAGTCTAACAGCCAGGACTAGAGCCCCTGGGTAAAGTTTGTCAGCGAGGGTGCAGTGGTGTAGGGGGAAGGTTTTTCCAGGCTTTGGCGCGAGATGGGAGAAGGAGCGTCCTATGCAGAGACATATGTGGCAATCTGTACAAGGGCAAGGTGTGCGGAGTGGAGGTTCCTGGGAGGTTGGTGGAAATGAAGACAGTGGTTCATTTAGGCAGGTCCTTGGTCATGAAGGGTTTTGTAGATGTGGGTCAGGAGCTTGAAATGGTATTTCTTCTGGACCAGGAGCGAGGGGAGATCTTTTAGGTGTTGGGTGATGTGTGTTCTCTTGGGCAGGTTGAGGATAAGTCTGGCTGCTGAATTCAGGATTGTCTGGAGTCTTTGCATGAGTTTGGTGGTGAGGCCTGCATAGAGGGCATTGCCGTAGTCCAGTTAGCTTGTGATGAGGGCCTGTGTTACCATCTTCCAGGTGTTGATGGGGAGCCACTTGAAGATTATGCGAAGCATGCGGAACGTGTGGAAACAGGCTGAGGAGACAACGTTGCCTTGACGTTTCATGGAGAGTTCGCTGTCGAGGTAGATGCTGAGGTTGCGGGCATGGTCTTTTAGTGTGAGGGTGGGCCCAACATCCGGGCGGTGTGTTTGGCAAAGATTAGGACTTCAGTTTTGTCAGATTTGAGCTTCAAAGTCATGACATCTCACAACATACTTACATTCATGAAAAAATGTTGTCACTGAGATCTTGACGCAAGTCAGCTCCTTCCTCTTCACCAGTATCATCATCATTTGGCATTTCAAGATCCTCACTCGGAGACACTTCATGGTCTCCATCCTCAATGAAATTAGGGATGTTCCGTCGTTGGGCAATGTTGTGGATCATGCAGCAGGCCACTGTGATTTTACACACTTTCCTGGGTAAGTAGAGGAAGGTTCCCCCAGTTTTGTCTAGACATCTGAATCTGCCTTTCAAGAGCCCAAAAGCCTGCTCCACTGGCTGCTGTGTTCTTCCATGGGCCTCATTGAAGCGGACTTACCCTGGCGTAGTTGGATTCCTCAGCGGTGCCAAGAACCGTGGTTGGTTGGGATACGTTGAATCTCCTAGATGTAAGACAGACATACGTGCAATAATAAGTTACAAGCTTTCTGATCATACGACCTGACATCACCCAAACAAAGTTAGAAGGGATCATACTTACCAGCAAGCCAGGTCCTCCCCAGTAGTAGTTGTGACATTAGCTGGTGTATGGTGCTGTTCATAGGATGAAGGAATTATGTGCTGATCCTGGGAACTGGGCACAGACATTTGAGATGTACAAATCCAGTAAGCAGCCAACTTGCACGTTGAGAGTGGAAGTGCTTCCTGTTCCGATAAACTTGTTTCCTGGCTAATGCCACTAAAAGAATATGGGTGCCATAAATGGCTCCAATCACAAGTGGGATGTGATCAAAACCATAGCAATCCCCCTTCATATTGCCTAAATCCTCACATCTAGGGAACTGGATGTAGCTGTCAATATGCTTCATCGCTGCTGAAAGCAGTCTTGTAATACACCACTGAACAGTGTTTGTGACATACCACGAGATATAGCCACAGTATCCTGGTAGGAACCTGTGGCAAGACAATGCAATACTGCCATAAGTCTCACAATACGTGGAATACTTCTGGGTTAGTGAATTGACAAAGGATATCAGGCTCCAACTGATGACATAAATCCTGTATTGTTTGTCTATTTAAACAAAACTTCCTAACGACATGCCTTTTGTTTCATGGTCTGAAGGTCTAGAAATAGGCGGTATACTGGAGGCTGTTGTCTCCTCCCTCTCAATGGGTACCTATGTGGGGAGTGGAAACAATTTTGAGTTTTAGTTGAGAACAAAAAAGGGAAAAAGGTTAAAAAAGCAAATCATGGGGGAAATAATTGTGTCCTAGACAGAATAGAGGTCCTAGTTTCTGAATGTGAAGAGATCTTGGGGACTGACAATGTAGCAGCTGATATTGGTATAGACCTGCAAGAGAGTGAATCAGTTAATCATCCCCAATCTACAATCCCATCGATGTTTAGAAACCAGGCATGCTCAACCACAAACCTAATCACTCATAGCCCTGTGGTTGAAGGTACAGGGAAACCCAGTCAGCCCTCACCTTCCACTATATCATTGAACCAAAATAATTCAGGGGCAATAAGTGATAACCAAGAGAAGGCAATCCTCTCTCCAATCCATTGTGTTAATAGATTCGCAGTATTGGAGCATATGTCTGAGGGACCGCCTATCTCGGAATTGATTGACTGTAACTCTGTTGGTACCGGCATCCTGATAAATAGTTGTGGCTGTAGGGGCTCAAATGAGGAGCTACTACGGAAAGTGGAGTTACTTCAAAATGAGGTGGAACTTCTAAAGAAAATGGTGACAGTTCTAAATTCTAGGTCGGAAACTCCCATAGCTGCAAAAATCCAATTATCTTAACCTCTTCCTTTGAAACGGCCTTCCCATTGGGGTAATTTAACAAATGGTGAAAATGTGGAAAGGCGGGAAGGTATGCCCCTTAAGTCATGTGATACAATCAAAGCCACCCCACCCCCAGCCCGAAATCTGAGTTTGAAAAAAGCCCAAGTTGATGCGTTAAAAACACCTGGGGCTCGACAAACTTAATTTCCCCCTAGCACTATGAGGTATGAGGTGCAACTCCCTTTGGCCACATCTAGGGACTCCCGGGCAACAGTTTCTATGGTAAAAGTCCCAAAAACCTTGAGTAGACAAGTCTATGAAAGTAGCGAGTCTTTGTGTAACAAAGCAATACATTGGCTACGCTACATAAGGGGTTGAAGGTCCATAATCTGCGAGGATATCCTCAGAGCTAGGAGGATTACTTCGCGAACCTCAGAGCTAGACTGTATTGAGTTAAAGATGTAGCTCTGGCTGATAATTTGCTGGCCCTGGAGTTCCGCACCTCCGCTCCCGAACATTCAGCCATTCAGATTAGACATCTTCCACTCTGGCCGCCATCGGGGGCGGTAGTCCAAGAGAAATCTGGGTACAAGGGAGGGGGGTCTGGGTTGAACAGGGTTGACTGACTAAAACGCAGGGATATTGAGGGCAGCATCCGAACCATAATTCAAGAAAGGTCAAGGGAGTTAAAAGTTCCGGCTACACTGTTGGCTTCAGGAATTGTGTTGGGTCAGGGTTTGGAAGTAGACAATGCCCAGGCAACAGCTATCGATGTAAGTAGTGTAGCAGGGTAAACCAGGAGTATAAAGACTAACGCATTCTTTCTTATTGATGTCCGACTTTGGGGGGATTTAGAAGATATGGTAGTTGTGCCATCAATAGACAGTGATCTTAATCCGCTCTGTCTTCAATTAAATAATATATGGCAATCATGTGGGCTGAAGGCACACAACCGCCCACTGATGACAACTAGAGATGTAATCCCTACCAATTGTAAGCGTCGCCTGACATGGCACAAAGTCTCCCAACAAGAAGACAAGTTGCGAAGTATCAAGGAGACGGCTGAATCTAAGAATAGAGAATTAATGTTGGTCTACAGCGGAACGGGGAAGCAATTTAATTTTACCCTCTTTTATCGAAATACAATTGATAGGCTAAGTTCCTTTTTTATTGTAGAAGTGAAATCAGCCCTGAAGCATGATCATCAAAGGCCCACAAATCCATGTTACTCTCCTAGTTGTAGGGAAAAAAGGGTGGCACTAGCTCTTGCAATTAGGATGAAGGACTTACCTGTAATTAAAACAGCTAGGAAAGATTATTTCAAGGCCTTGGTGGAGGCAAAACGTAACTGGGAGGAAGCCCATTGGCAGGAATTAAAGCAGGCCTCAGTGCAGAGGGACGCTACCCTATTTTGGGATCTTATTAATCGTAGGGATAGGAAAATATCTGATCCAATCCCTAATCACATATCGGGCCAGCAATGGCAAGAACACTTCTCCAACTTATATTCGGAGGACGAATGCCTTGTGCCTCCTAATGTTGTATTCCCCCAGATATTATAGATGCCTCCGAGGTAGCGGACACCTTTGAGCTTCACGAGGTGGAGCTAGCAATAAACAGTATTGCTCCAGGTAAAGCAGCAGGTCCCGACAGACTTCATGGGGACTTACTCCTACTTGATCCCAAGCCCTGGGCCCAATTCATCCTACTAACTAAGAACCTGATAGCAAGAGGATTTCCCGTTTCAGACTCCTGGAAAGGCGCGGAGGTGGTACCAATATTTAAGAAAGGGAATAGGTAGGATCCTGCTAACTACAGACCGATCAGTTTGATTGATGTGATGCAAAAGGTGGTTGGCAGGGTCCTCCTTATGAGGATTAGAACCTGGATAGAAGATGAAAATATCCTGTCCCACTTCCTAGCAGGCTTCAGGCAGAAGGTGGGATCTATGGACCAGATGTTTAGATTCTTCATGATTTATTGGAAGGCAGTTATTATAGGGAAAGTCAGTCTGTACCTGGCCTTCATAGATCTGAAGACGGCATTTGACCTGGTGCCACGGGACAAGCTCTGGCATGTTGTTCAGCAACTGGGTATCCCCCCTCAGATTCTTGATTTTATTAAAAGGATGCCTAATGGCAATTATTCAAAAGTTAGGTGGGGTTCCCATGGGGAATTGACAGAGAGGATCGTGGAAAGCAGGGTGGTACGCCAGCGATGCGTGTTGGCCCCCACCTTGTTTTTGCTTTTCATCAATGGGGTGGTGGATCACCTCAATGGGGAGCCAACAGACGCTCCTTCCCTGGCGGGGGAGAAAACACCAACCCTCCTGTTTGCCGACAATACTCTCTTGATCTCCAAGTCACCGAGCGGCCTCCAGAAGCTGCTAAACAGATTTAGCTCATTCTGTAATCAACAAGGGTTGATAGTCAATACCAATAAAACCAAACTAATGACTATCAACCCCTCTAAACGCTTCAGAAATAATATCACTCTGAATGGTGCCACCCTGGATGTGGTGGATTCCTTTGATTACTTGGAAATCAGGGTCTCGAAAAACATGAAATGGTCTTTCCACCTGGCCAAAATGCTTTTAAACCACAAGCGGGTTTCTGGAGTGATTGTGAGAGAACAACATGGGTCTGTAAGCAGACCAATCGCCCAGGCGCTCGCTATTTATAATGGTAAAGCATTACCTTCAGCCCTTTATGGGGCAGAACTCTGGGGCATGGAGAATACCAGCGAATTGGCCAAATCTGAGAACAAGTTCTTAAGAGATCTTTCCTCACTTCCCACTTCTACTCCCCTGAAGCCCTTATTTTATGATCTGGGAAGGCGTTCTATCCAAGATATCGCACGCCTACGCCCCTTGCTCTTTTGGGCACCCTAAAGAAGGACTACTGAGCTGTCCAACTATGCTGTTGCCCTTGATGAGTAGATATCTATTGATGTAGGGAGTAGAATAAAATGGATAGTGGACATTAGGCAGCTCTTGGCTGATATTGGTCTTGGAGAGGCATGGGTCTGCCAGATCCCAACTCCCAAGCAGGTACTAAAGCGTGCCGACTGGGTGCAGATGCATGATCTATCCAATCCAAAAACTGGGAAACTAACTGACGGGTTCTTCGAACATAAAAATTCCTGTAGATTGGAACCCTATCTTGACTTTATACAGGTTCTCAGGGACAGGGCCCTATACATGAAGATGAGAATAGGGACACTGCCACTTAATAATGTGATAGCATCATGGAAGGGGCCTAATTTAGTGCCTACACCTTGCCCATGTTGTGCACACCCCACTGAGTCCATTGCCCACTTTTTTCTGGCATACCCGGTTTATGGGAGGGCCAGAGCCAAGTGGCTCAAACCAGTATGTAAAATGTTGGGCCTTACGGATTACTGTGCTGCATTACGCATCCTGAAAACTGATACTTCCTCCTTGACATTAATATGTGGAGTAGCTAAATTTCTGGGTTGCGCCTTGTTGTTGCGAACAAAGTACCAGGCAAGAATGCAATAGGTTTCAACACTTGATGGACTGTTGGGTGAAAGACCTGTAAAACGAATGTCGGCAAAGATTAATGATGCAAAAGCTGCTATCCGATCCCTTATACCTTTACAAAATCAAGCCTCGTAACCAAGTCCCCTTTGTTAAATCAGTGCTTATTTAAGAAAAAAAAAAAACTTCTTAAACATCTATCAATGTGCCAAAATAAACATTCCGTAATGTGGACCGTCCATGTTTGTGACTCGATCGTGATCCAAACATTATGAACTGCTTTTGACGTGAAGTCCGCTAGTGTCTTTTCATCTTGATTTGTAATCTTTCCTTGTGTCGGGGTGCTACCGGGTTGGTGAAACGGCAGTTATGACGACAAGACAAAAGATGTCCCGAAGCACACCCTGAAAATTCTTCATTATTGTACTTATTATTTTCTTTGTTCAAGGTTTGGCGTTCAGCACCCATATTAGTGCGCCGTTCCTTGCGCACCTGAGCAAAATTAATTGAAGTATGGTGGCCCGCAGATTCACAGGTCAAGATAGGTTGCACAGTCGTGTGCACATTGGTGTCTCAAATTAATACACCTCCACCTGAGTAATCAGTTTTAATCCATTTTATTTTCCTCATTTTTCCTTATAGTTTCTCTCATTTTTTCATCACGTAAAAAACTGTGAAATTGGTTGATAAACTTTAAGCATGTAACTGGTTCCATGTATTGCCCATCCAGGCCTATGCATGAACATGTTCCGAATTTCCTCCATCACATTCCATTCACATCCTACTCAATGCATTTCGGTAAAACAACCTTCATCAGGAGTATCTACAAGTTGTAAAAGTATATGTAAGTCACATTGCATTGCCGTCCCACATAATATAAAATAATTTCCCATTTTACTTTGTTACCAACTAATTAAAAACAGTGCCAATATCCCGATTCCATCCCTCGTGCCGTGACTCCCACCTCACTCACCCCGATCTAACCATTCCGTGTGAGCCACATGTCTACCCCCTAACGTAAACGTGCATCCTAATTTTAAACAAAGTATACATCCTAGTTTAAAAAAACTTCACATATAAGCCATTCTGAACATCCAACCACCGGCGGACACCGACTGCACGGTGGGCGGTTTTATCCACGGCAGACACAGTCATAGGCTAACGTTGGTGACTGTGACAGTCACTGCCCAATGGCTGCTTCCATCTACGCTGATGACGACATACGCAGTTTGAAAATTAACTCTTGTGACTCCTGACACTTCTGCTATCAACACCTCCTCCATTTTAGCTGCTGTTTTCCACCTCTGGGAGCAATCATGCCAGGTAAAGCAGGTGTGAACGCCCCTGCCTTCTCTACAGAGGAGCTGGAGAAACTTGTAGAAGAGGTCCTTCTCCTGTATAGCCAGCTCTATGGCTCACTAAAGGAGCAGGTAAATATCTCACATAGTTTCTTTAGCCTGTTTAACTCCACCCTTTCCATTCCCACAGGCTACAATGAGCCTCTGAGTACCAGAGTGAATTCAGATTACTGTTTTAACATTTTGTAGTCCCTACATAGGACAAATCATGTAATGGATTGTGTATTTAGTGTACTTTGTGTACTTAACATTACAATTGTGATGTGTGTTGTTTGATAAGCTCTATATCCTACTTGTGTTGCATGCACATATCTAAATCTATGCATGTATACTTTTCATGGTACCAATGATATATTTGCCTATCAGATCATGACAATTGTGCAAAGAAATGTATAGGCTTAATAGCATGATCTGTAAAAGTATACTTTAAGAAGCAGTTGAAGTTAGTTATGCATACAGTCTCACATATCACTCAGCCCAGATCAGGGCTTGCCATACTGTTGTCTGGGAGCTAGCTATACCTCACAGACCCTTTCAGAGTTCCACACAACCTTAAGGTCACTTAATGGATGGCCACAAGATGGACTGTTATGTATTGAATTGGTGGAAAAGTGATGTTCATGTGGGATCAGTATGCCTAGCATGCAGAGAGCAAGGCCTGACAATGAGGTGTGCTCAATCTGGGCCATGGGCTAGGCTTGAGCAGAGTTACTGTGGCAATACAACTGATGCAGAGAGTGATATGCCTGTATACCTGTAGAATCTTGGATGTTCCCTAAATGAATTTTCTGAACCAATAGTATCCCTGACTACTTTTACATGGACAACATTTGAAATGTTGACTGAGGTAACCCCCAGACCTGATACAGAATGCAGCACCCACAGAAATTGTGACGCATCATTTTTTTT
This sequence comes from Lissotriton helveticus, assembly GCF_964261635.1. NCBI lineage: Eukaryota > Metazoa > Chordata > Amphibia > Caudata > Salamandridae > Lissotriton > Lissotriton helveticus. Next base: position 1,139,435,860 of record NC_136059.1, on the reverse strand, counting down.
AAATGATTGTTTATGTGCAGGGAGGTACACCTCCCTGTACATAAACAATCATGGTGTTTTGCTGTTTCTATGTGTGCTGCACAATGAAGCACACATAGAAACAGCAAAAACGAGAAGAAAAAAAAACATTTCTTCTTGTTTCGCCATGGTAAGACCAGGATATTTTTGTCTTCATTTTGGCCTTGCCCCATATTTATGCCACCCTTGTAGATATGAGGCAGTGTCAAAATCAAGGCGTGGTGCGGTGGAATACCACCACAACAGCCATTCCCCTCCCCTTTCATGCTAAGTATAGCGGGGTGCCTTGTTTACAGGGCAGCGTTAAGCCACGCTGCCTTGTAAATAAGACGAAGCTCGTATTGCAACCACATCACTAAAAGTGATGTTCTGGTGGTGATAGGGGCTTGTGAACATGCCCCTCTGACAGAAACAATCATGCACCCAACAGACACCTGAGAAAGAATACACAGCCATACTTGCAGCACATGGACCTGACACACATGCACCTGTACCCCTCCTAAAGCCCTTCCCAAGTTCCCCACTGAGGATCCAACTTTCACCTGGCCCTCTACCCTCCCAACCCACCAACACCCATTCCACAAAGGTTCCTACCCCAGCCACACTCAAACCCACCCCTTCTACCTCTAAATCCGCCCCTAGTACACATCCAGGTGAGTTTCAGTCTTTCATACCTCCCTTTCTTCCAGCTCAGATGTGGTGGTTAGATCGCCACAATCACACTGTCAGGAAGGCACATCATAATTGGCCCAGCGGTAACATTGGTGGTTCGCCCTCCGACAGAGGCATTGTACCTCTCCGACTACGTGCTCGAAACCGGAAGGAATACTATGTTTCCTGACAACAGCACCAACTGAAGTGCTCGAGGTGGGGGTTAACATGCCCTTTGTTTAATACATACTCGTAACATTATACATACCCAATCCATGCATGTGTGGAATGTCTTTTATCTTATGACTTCCAGTTCTTTATCTCCGGATGATCTATGATGGGAACTGCACCACTAATGGTACTGGGCCTATTTATATGTACCATACCTAATCGGATCATATGAAATACATGTTCTGTACCTTATTTTTGCCCTGAAGAAGTCAATTTTCTTTTGGACGAAACACGTTGGCTGGCATTTGCAGTGTAATCAAGATGCACCAATAAATGAAGATCACTTATGGATTCATGAAACTCTTCTTGGATAATTGTTATTTTTTATAACTATTGTACCTCTGGTCAAGATGTTTGAAAGACTTGTTTCCCTATGGTATGGTAGCATCCTTTGGGAAGAGGGTGCCTACAGAGAGTGCTCATCATATGATACACATCCTGGGTTACCAGGCATGTACACCAGGGCATGGTACCTCCAGATGGTAAAACAGCCTCTACATGTGGCAATTTACTTGGGAGATCTAATTTAACCCTGTGCGAAAGACTTCACTACGCCCACGAAGTGGGCGTAGTGTTGCCTACTTTGCCCTTTGCAAAGTAGGCGAAGCAGGCAACACTACGTCCACTCCTTGGGCGTAGCAAAGTTGCCTGCCACCCGCCTCCCTCCCGCCCTCCCTAACATACCTAATTTTATTAAATGGGCATTGAAAATAAAAATAAAAGGCACTTATCTTGTCCACGGCGTCTCGGGGCTCCCTCTGCTCGTTCACGCTGCCGTCTGCTAACCAATGCGCATGCGTGGGCGCCCGCGCATGTGCATTCCTCACGAGAAATGCGCATGCGCGGCCGCCCACGCATGCGCATTGGTTAACAGACAGCGGCGTGAACGAGCAGAGGGTGCCCCGGGATGCCGCGGACAAGGTAAGTGCCTTTTATTTATTTTTCAATGGCCATTTAATAAAATTAGGTATGTTGGGGAGGGGGGCATGCGGCGCGTAGTGGGGCTACGCGAAGTGCGCAGGTGGGCGTAGTTTCTCACCCACTTTGCGTAGCTTCGTGTAGCCCCACTACGCACACTACGCCCAGGGTTAATCTAATTCAGAAAGCATATCAATCAAATTGGTTCCGAATGCTTTCCATACGACTCAAATGGGGGGAGTCCGACCAACCAAGAATGATGCATCCTATACAAACTGGGGCCATGGGAATTATATGTTTGTATAAGCTCTCTTCTCCCCCTCCCTCCCCCGTTGCGCCGGGATACAAACAGATATGTCTACAGCTTTTTCTTAAGTAGGCCAAAATCCTGAATGCTGCGCAAATCTAGGGAAAGCAGATTCCACATAGAGGCAGCTTTAACAGCAGATCTAGTGAGCTGAAAGTAGGGAATGCAAGCCAACCTCTGTGATGCTTTACGGAGAGATCTGACCAGGGAGTAAAAGCTGAAGCACTTCTGTAAATAGATGGGGCCACTGGTATGTAAGGCACGGTGGATCAGAGTCAGTGCTTGAAACTTGACACGTTCAACCACAGGCAACCAGTGGGGTGACCGCATCTGCTGCTTGGCACTGCATCTCGCGGGAATGTTAAATATGAGTCTAACAGCGGCATACTCAACAACCTGCAGTTTGTTAAGGAGATACTTCGGCAGACCGACATACAAGGCGTTAGCGTAGTCGATCCGCGAGAGTATCAACGCTCGGGTGACAGTCTCCTTAGCTGTTCTGGGGATAAGTGGAAGAAACTACCGGAGAAATTTAAGAATACCGAAGCAGTGACCTGCCAGCTTCTTGATCTGGGTAGAAAAGGAAAGATCTTCCTCAAACCATATTCCTAGGTTCTTTGCAGGTTGTCCTGTAGAGGTTGGCATAGGGAATTCCGATGGCCCGAGAGCTTCCCTGAACTGGTTGGGAATTTTTCCATAGAGGAGAATTTCAAACTTTCCTTCATTGCACTTCAGTTGTGCTGCTGAAAGCCATTTACAAACTGCAGACAGGCATTTCCTAGCCTGGGATGTAGAATTCTCAGATTTTCCCCATGTAAAAAGGAGCTGCATATTGTCAGGGGAGTGACAAATAGATTAAAGAGCAGGGGGCTCAAGGAGGACCCCTGGGGCACTCCTGTAGAGACCGCCTGAGAAGAGGAGGAGAATGGGGGAAACTCAGACCTGTTGGCTGCGGAATCAGCTCCGAAAAGGCTCGACTTGTCTGAATGCCTTTTGGGAACCGATTCGGTCAGCCCTAGCGGTTTCCAGGCATCGTGCTTGGTTGGAAGTGTGACCGAATCGGTCCGAAACAAGGGCTCCGGATCAGATTAGACAAACCCGAATCCGATTCGGAGCCTTCACGACCGGCATTGGAATTGACGCCTTAGTTGGAATTTATTTTTCAGTAATTCCATTTTATGATGAATGCTAATTAGTGTTGATTTTATAATGTTGAACCTATATTTCTGTATTTGTGTTATTTTGGATGTATCATTTATTTATATATTTCAAATTATGTTTGTTATATTTATATGATAGTACTTGTTGTAAAGATATTTAAAAAAATATTGTGATGTATTGAGGTTTATAATTCTTTGGGTGGTTAAGGTGTATTTTAATGCTATGAAATTGTTTTAATGTTGTTAGAATATTTATACTTTTTTAAGTTTATGTTTATTTTTTGGGTAAACATAAAATGCTGTAATTTTAATGTTTTATAATGAAATGTCATTATTGTTGGTGATATTAATGTAGTCTATATTGTGTCTTGTGATATTATTGACAATTTATATGTTTATTTAAAGGTAACAATATTTTTGTTTCCGCTATTTTTGTGATCAATACAAGTAAAAATAGATATTTTTAAATGCAAAATTTTCATTATCGATATTTTGGTTTACATGAGTTAGGTATAGAAATGAAATATTTTTGTGAACAACATTTATTTTCCTACATTTTTGTGAATTGATATAGTTGCTATCAGAATCAGAATCAGAAATCACTTTATTCGACCAGTCTCATACCAATCATAAAACAACATACATAATTAATTTCATATATAAGAGAAAATATTCAGTTAAGAAACATATTTTTAAAACAGACTTAATACATACCAATGTGCAGTTTCCTTGTCTTAAAAGAGAGACATAAAAAGGACACAACACAGGAACATACTACATGATCAGTCAACATTTGTTAAAAGAACAGTCCCGGGCGGCATTGCTTGAATTTATATTTTCGCATAATTGGGAGTATAAATCTTTTTCGGTGTTCAGATTAAAATTTACAAAAGAAGAAAATGTGAGCATAAGATTGGGAAGAAACACCATTACACGGGCAACACGGTAAGGATTGAATGGAGAAGGTATCTGATGGAAAGCCCAACATGCAAGGGATAAGGTTTAGACAAAACCTAGTTAAAATGAATCTATGACTTGGGTTTGTCACCACAGACTAATATGTAGGTTTTCCCTCACTGAGGATCAGGCCCTTGAGATAGGCTCAGACCTTGTATTTACTCTATTGTTTTTATTCCTAGTCTCAGTCATAAGAGATAGGAAACGGGTTATTGGTTTTTTTTTAATATACTCAATTAGAGTTTTCTTTACATACATGATCCACGGGATCTTCTGTACGTGGTCTAAAGTGAGGCATTAGTCACCGTGGGAGACCATGTGACAACCCTATCAAATGGCATCCCCAGATAGGAGAACGTCTCCGTCTGTACTATTTTCCGACCTGCAATATAAAAAATTGGGACTTTGTTAACTTTGTGGCCTGTCACTAAAATAAAAGACTTTGCCTCGTTCGTTTGGAGGTCCAATTTTTTCATAAAGTTCACATATGTTTCTAGTAACTTTTGCAGGGTCCTTCCCGTGCGTGCAATTAAAAACGTGTCATTAGCGTAGAGTAATATTGGGATGCAAACCTTATTCATGGAAGCAACATCCAGGGTTGACGCAAGAAGGGGAGGGCTCTACTCCATTGGTACATAGGGAGAACAAAAAATGGGCGAGGACACACCCCTGCCGAACCACTCTGTTGATGGGAAACTGTATGGTACACTCTCCCTGCTCCTTGCTATCAATATTATACCATTGATCCATTGATACGATTCAAGATCTGCTTTTTCTGAACCTTTGCAGTACTAAGCATTTGAGGCCAGTATTATCACACTCCATACTTCACATTACAGTATGCTACTGTACTTTAAGTCTAACTAAGCCTCATTTACCACCAAACACACAACTATAGCAGAAAAATAACAGAAAACTACTTTAAAATGCTCCAAAGCAGGGCTTTACTTTCCAGAGTTTCCAATTAAAAACAAAAATTATACCAGAATTCATTTGAACGGAGGCAGTACTCAAAAATTCAAGTTGTTCACAAATTAGTAAAATGGACTCATGGCCTGATTTAGATCTTGGTAGGGCTACCATCGTCCCTCCGTTGCGGCGCTCCCATGTATTCCGTCAAGCTGATGGCAGTCCAAACCCACCATATTTAGATGTGGCTTCAATAGACAGGAGACCTCCACGGCAGCAGTCTTCTCTGCTGACTAACAGTACTCCATCAACATCATGCCAGTGGTTTTTTATAAAGTAGATTTAGATGTTCCCGTTCTGCTGGCAGTCTCCTGGTGGCAGTGTCGTGACAGAGTGAGGTCATGGTGTTGTGGAGACAGGCATGGACTACTTATTATGTTCTCAATACAAATATATGTTGTGAATCTGTCATTATATCTATGTAGGTAATGTGTACTGCTCATATTTTTACATACAGCATTGCACACCAACAAAATACTCACACCATTGAATGTGCACCCACTCCCACCACAAAAGCCTACCTCAGATTCCGGCGACAACAGGGTGGCTGAGCATCATGATCAAGTAGCAGAAGCACAGGATAGACCTGGACAATGACATTCAAGATGGAATCGGTGGTGGGACCCTGAAAAAAGTGAGTTTTCACCTCTTTTTCTTCCATTCCTCCAACACGAACTGGAAGGTTTTCTCGCTACCATTGCCTCGACAGAAAGGCATATCGTAATCTGGACAGAGGGAATCTTGGTGGGATTTCTTCCGACAACAGCTTTTGCTCCTGATGCCATAGACACGGGAGAAAGATTCTGGCGGAGGTGGTCTTCCCTCTAGTGACCAGTCAACATCTAAATCAAGCGGGAGACTCCCAAGACGGCAGGCCGGAAAAATGCAGAAAAAGTGAGAATGGGACCACTTCTGCCAAGATCTAAATCCGGCCCTTAATCTAATATGAACATAATGCAAGCTGAAATTTCTCTAAAAAGCAATGATATAACACAAATAATGAGCAGAATATCTGAAACTGAAAATTGTTTCAGCCATCTTGAAGACCAAGAATCAACACATATAAAAGAATTATCATTAATTGTGCTCCTGACCCTCTCAGTCTAGAAAGAATCAATGGACAAAGAGGACCGCAATAGAAGATTTAGTTAAAGAATCTGTTGCATTCCAGAAGAATTAAAGGAGGCGACAATAATGCATGCTTTACCTTTCTTGAAATGTGGAATCCAAAATGACTGGAAGTGTCTTCAAAAAAGAATTTGAACTGGAAAAAACACATTGAGTACCATTACTACTATTACCAAATAGGAAAAATCCGCCTAGATTTATTATTATTATTATTATTATTATTATTATTATTATTATTATTATTATTAATAATAATAATCGATTCTTGATATAGCGCATGGCTATCCTCAGGCATCCCAGCGCTGGTTTGCGACCAGATTACATTCATATTTTACTCCAGTTCCTGGAAAAGCCATGTCTTTAGTTGTTTCCTAAAAGAGAGGTGGTGAGTTGTGGATCTAAGTTGTAGGGGGAGTGAGTTCCAGAGGAGGGAGGATTTAAAACCACTTAGATGTCATGCAATCCTAAACTACATGAGAAAGAATAATCATATAAGTTGAGAAGGAAGAAAATGTACATTTTTCAAGACTATTCCAAAAGAACAGCCGAAACCAAAGTGGATTTTTCGCTGCAAGACCAAGACTAAAGGCTGGGAAACTTGTGTGTTCCTATGGAGGTGCTTTGAAATATAAAGTTTCACTCAATGGGTCTTCACACATTTTCCAGGGTCACAAAGAACTAAAGCAATTTCTGAATCAGCTCAATGAAACAGAAATGTGTTACAGATTTTAAGAATACGTCAATGAACGCTTCTCAGCCCTTTATAGGCTAACAATAATTAATGAAACTTATGGGTAATCTCAGCTATGTAGCATCAGGCAACCTAAAGTTCTACTCCAATGTTCTTTTCTGACATTCAATACTAATGTATTTCACCCATTTATCATATATGCATCAATTATTAAATTATTTAAGTCACTGCTCTGTCTAATAACATAACATAACCCCAATACATTTGACACATGCGGACGACACCCAGCTGGTGGTCTCACTAGCGCAGGAGGCTCAACAGCCACTTTCAGGTGGACTAACAAAATGCTTGGAGGAGGTGAAGGCCTGGATGACTCTGTCATCGCTAAAGCTCAATGGTGACAAAACGGAGCTTATGCTCCTGGGCCCTGCTGATCCCACCTTCTTCAACTCATTATGGCCCTCCCGTCTAGGCCCCCCCCCCGGCTCCGAAAGAAAACATCAAAAGCTTAGGGGTATGGCTGGACAGGAGTCTCTCACTTAATACCCAGGTCACAAAGCTCTCAGCCACCTGCTTTGGTCTGCTCAGGACACTGAAGAAAGTTCTTCCTTTGCTCCCAATGGACGCAAAGCAGATTGCTATACAAGGCATGATACAGTCACGTTTGGACTCTAACAATGCCCTCTATCTGGGTGCTCCAGAGTACACACTAAAGAGACTACAGCTAGTACAAAACTGCGCTGCCCGCACTCTACTGCAGATCCCACGCAGAATGCCAGTTAGAGCGGCACTGATCAGCCTACACTGGCTCCCAGTGCGTAAGAGAGTCATTTTTAAGGCAATGTGTATTGCTCACCAGGCCTTCTGGGACTCAGGACCTCAGATTACTCGGAGCCTAGTAAGCCAGTATCGTCCAGGTAGAGACCTGCGATCTAGCCAGGCTTTTATGGCAACAGTCCCTAGAATTAAAAGGACAAGATCGGGTGGAAGGATGTTTTCTTTCAACGCCCCTAAGATCTGGAACTCCCTCCCTTCTCATTTGAGATCCAACCCTGACCTCGTCTCCATCCGCAAACAACTAAAAACACACCTGTTCAACTCTCCTTAACAAATTCAGCTCTACATCCCTCTTCCCCGGTCTGCAACCTCACTCAGCCTACCAACAGGTTCCTCTAGCGCTTGGACGCCTCAGGGCAGCAATTCGCGTTCTAAAAAATCCACTTTCATTCATTCATTCATTCACATGTGCTTCACAAAAGATATACATATCTTGAAACCTCTGAGTCTCTTAATATACTTTCTTTAGCTTATGTATTAGGATTTCTTAAATCTACGCTTTTCATCCCCGTTTATACCCTAGCAACAGTGGTACGCTATTACCCCATTACAAACATTTCCTAAAGACAATGTGGATTAAAGTTGTCTTTAGTAGCCTTTGGTAGTCTTTAGAAGGCTCATTTCACCAAAGATTATTAACACCCTTATACACATGATTCTGTTTTGGTCGTCTAACACCCTGAAACAAGCTCACTACACGTAAGTCAAAATCCAATGGATGGAAATCTCAAGACATTTTTAAATCATCTCGGTACCACCCTTTGAACACTTTTATGATTGCAGTCTTCTATTATGTTATTATCTTGTCATATATTTTTAAAGTGTAATGTTCTCTTTAACTTACAAGATCCTAAATAGTTCCAAGTAATAGCATTCAACCGTATTCTTGTTAGTGGTCCATAAATGTAACCACCATTCAGGGATGGCATCTGTTTTTCTAAATCCCCACTTCCAAGACAATTAAGAAGGGGGAGGGAGGAAAATGGGTTCAGGAATGGTTGGGTTTTGTGCTGTTATCTTCCACAATGTAATTCTGCCTTACTATCTTTTCCCTATTTTCTTTCACTAACTCACTGTCATCTTACTCTCCTATCTTATATCCCCTCATATATCCCCCTTTCTCTTCCCTCTGGAGCTGATATCCACCAGGAAGACACTACTGGACCAAACAGCAAAATGCAGAGTTCTCCAATCCCTTGTTTGCCATGAGCAAGCTAACCCCAACATACTTATGCCTAATTCTTAATTTAGCAAATCTTCATAACACTCTCTCGTCCCTTGCATGACAACTATTAAGAATTTCAAAATGATCTTGCTTTGTGTAGGGGCTTGAACCACCCAGTAAGATAGTGTAAGATAACGGACTACACACACATTGAAAGGGGACATTATTTTACACCAGGTGTGAGAAATTAGATTGAAAGAAGCCTTAAATCTTGATATGGGGTACATTGGAGGAGTAATTTGCTCTCTTGCAAATGGTTAAGAAGGGTGCAACAAGCGGAATAGCCAGAAAAGTATATAGGAAACACTAATCCTGCTAGGGGTGATTTTAATATCCAAATAGACAATAGATTTGCCGCTTCCAAATACAGATAGCCTAGATATCATAAAACCATTAATAATCTCTCCTCTAAATGCAATCTAATAGTTACATGAAGAATACCAAACCCGGACTCCTGTGACTACACATTCTGCTCCCCTCAACACTTTTGATACTCTAGAACAGATTTCACAATGATATATATCAAGTATTAAAATTTAATATACAAAACATCGAACATTGAACAATGATATATCTCTGACCATTCCCTTACGATGTTATTGATCTCATTAAACTCATGTTCAAAGACATTAAAAAATTTGGGAACTGAAAGAAGAAATCCTTAACTCACAAGAGATTCACAATAAAATGTATACAGAAATGTCCAACTTTCTAAAAAATAACAAGAGTCAGGCTATATCACAGCTGCTAAGATAAGAAACACTTAAAGAAGCTATCAGTAGCTCACTGATCAATATCAGATCTCACATGAACAAAACCACTAACAATTTCCTAAAAACCTAGAAAATTAGATAAAGAAACTAGAGTTCAAACATATGGATTTCAAAGACAATAATCTTTTAAAAACCTGAACAATAATACATATTAATATAACAAAATTCTAGCTCTAGAACTGGTATTTGGGTCAACTTGTAAAAAAGCATCAGACTGTGTGAGGCCACTAAGCTGGCAACTTGTTGGCCTCCTACCTAAAATTCAAACAATATCTGATTCATTAAAGATAAATCATGAAAAATCCATACCGACTTATATGAAACAGTGGAAGCCTTTAAAGATTTCAGCACTGATCTCTATATGAACAACTCTACAATAATATCAGAAAACTTCAATTGTTACCTTGCCAATCTCAAATTACCATCCATCTGAGACAAAAAGAAAATCTCAGTCAACACCCTGATTTCACTAGAGGAGATACTCATAGACATAAATAGTCTGAAAACGAGTAAATTGCCAGAACCTCAAGGCTACTCTGTACAATTTTATAAATTCTTCTGGCCAGCAAAAAAAATGCCACTGACTGACCTGTATCCCTTCTTTTCACTCACAGGAGAGATAAAGGGAACACCAATTAAAGCCCACCTACTTGTCATTCCAAATTATTGTCAATTGCAAAATTCATGCTAAAGTATTTGCTACCAAATTTGAAAAATTACTCCCAGACCTAATAGGCCCAACACAAGTGGTCTTCCTCAAGCAGCACCTATCAGTGACACAACTAGACGTGTGTCATGTGATAGAAAACACCTACCTATCTGATTCACTAATAGAGGTTATAACCCTTGGTGTAGAGAAGGCATTCAACAACATCACCTGGCCATGTTTCTAAAGCAGTCTACTATAAATTTGAAGTAGGCAAAAACTTCATCAGAATGGTAATGGATTTCTATTCTAGAGCTACAGCTAGAGAAAGGAGTGTTGGAACTTTATCAGAATTCCTCAAATTGAGCCAGAAACTAGACAAGGATGTCTACTTTCCCTTCTTTGCTTAATTTCTCTTAGCACTTGAGCCATTACTACTCTCCATTAATATTAACAACAAGATCTCAATTTTAAGAGATTCAGCATATGCAGATTATATTTAAATGTTTACTGAAAAATTACATACATCCATTTTGGGCACTCACAGAGATTATAGAAACTTTCTCACTAGCTAGGGGTTACACCTTAACGAGAGCTAAGTCGAAATCATTAGCCTTAAACAAACAAAGCAATACACTATCCTTGGGTGATTCTGGTTTATCATGACAACCCCATTTTAATATATATCTTAGTATTACATTCAATGATAGGATCATTGAGTCGTTCAAACAAAAATAAATGATCACTCAAAACCAAATATCAGACCTTCTTTAAAGTTGCTCCCCCAAATTTGTATTTTAGTGGTGTAGGGCAGTGGTTCGCAAACTTTTGACTCCTGAGGACCTCCATTGAGTCACCACTGTAGGCCAGGGACCCCCAAGCAATTTGTACGATTTAAATTTCAAATATTAAAACAGTAATTCGAAAATAACACGTATGCACACAAAACACATACATTAGTAAGGACTTTGGGGCCAGATGTACGACCATTTCATTTTGCTCCTCGCAATTGGTGACACATTGCGAGTGGTAAATTGCGAGTTGCTAAATGAAATGTACAACAGTGTGTTAACAATGTTTGGGATTCCCAATGGCTTAGCTAATTGCGAGGTTCATTAATATTAATGAGCCTCTCGCAATTTGCGAGCCCATTGGGAATGCCTGCCCTCCCAGGGATAGTGGCCTGCTGGGCTCAGCAGACCCCCATGTCTGGGACTGCTTTTAAATAAAGCAGTTAAAAAAAAATTGCAGCCCTTTTTCCATGCATTAAAAGAAAAAGAAAATGAAACGTTTTTGTTTCATTTTTTAAGTGCAGGCAGTGGTCCTGGGACCACTGCCTGTCCTCAAAAAATAATTTTGCATGCGTTTGCAAAGGGGAATGGGTCTCCTCAGGACCCCTTCCCATTTGAGAATACATTACCATCAACTTGAAGTAGGTGGTAACTGCGAGTATTTTGTCGTCCGCAATCCCAGTTGGAGTAGGATGGGCCTTAGGTAAATTCTACGGACAGATAGCAGGGCGGGACAACATAGTAATATGTGAGTCAATGTTTCTCGCTTATAATGGCAGAGGCGACACTCTGTAATCGCTGGTCTTATTTTGACTGCATGGTACAGGTGTTTTAAGGGAAGCACATGCAATCTAGCTGCAAGAATCCTTTGTAGGGCTAACTTACCCAACGGCTGTACAAGATGTGGTTTGTGGGCAAGTAAGAAGTAAGGAGAACTTTGGTTCTCATGGAAGCCTCTGCCTGTCAAAGCTTCAATGTCCAGTTTTCGAGAGCAAGATCTTACTTCCTTTTTTATTGCAGTTTTAATAGTTGTGTATTTAGTTATATTAGGGTCCCAGTTCTCTATGGCTAGATTCAAAAGGTCTTTGGCCGAAGCCAGGCCCGCTGACCAAGGGTTACCCGGGATTTTAAATATTTTATTTATAACTGACTTCATTGAGTTCTCTGGTGCTAAAGTGGTTACGTAAAAGTATTTTGCCAAACTTGCAAGCTCTTCCAAGGATTGTCTGTTAAGGTTGAATTCCAAGCGGATTAGAGTGTTCCTTGTGCATGACAAAAGGCAAACTTTTTATAAGCTGCACAGTTGATTTTTTCAAGGTCTTGCGCCAATTTGCCTGGGAACGCCTGTATGGCATAGTTGAGGGAAGGTAGTAATTTTGCCCTCAAAACACGTTGAATGGCCATCGTGGTTGGACTTTCCAAAGTGGCATTGAGTTTGCAGATGGCATAAGTAACCATTTTGCCTTTCTGCTGGAGCTTGAGTCGATGAACCTGTGGCCGTCCTGTTTCACTAAGCCATACACCGAGATAATTATACGATTGTGTGCTGGATAATATTAATGATCCCAGTCTCCATTTTGTTAACTTCTTTTTCGGGTAACGGCCGAAGATCAATATCTTGGATTTCGTTGGGTTTGCAACCAGCTTGTTTTTGGCATTGTACTCTGCTAGTGCTGTTAATCCTTTTTGGAGGCCAACTTTGGTATGGTCCAAAAGGACCAGCTCGTCTGCATACTGAATCAATTGGATTCTAATTCCCTCAATTCTTGGAGTCGCCAGAGTTGCTCCATTCAATGCATTGCCCAGATCTGCTATATATAAGTTGAAAAGGAGCGGGGCAAGGGCACAGCCCTGCTTTAGCCCGTAGTGTGTGCTGATTTTTTCTGTGGCTGATTCACACGAGAGTTTGACTCTTACCCACGTTTTGGTATACAGTGATCTGATGACTTGTAATAGTTTTGGGCAGATATTCCAGCAGGCCAGTTTCTTCCATAGAATATTTCGATCTACCCCATCAAAGGCTGCTGTATAATCGATAAAACAGGCAAAAAGCGGTTGATCGTCCTGAGTCTTTGATTGTTGTACTAAGTATGACAAGGCTATGATGTTGTCTAAGGTAGAGCCTCCCGAACTGAACCCTGTCTGTTAAAAAGGAAGCAAATTCTCCTTGCTGACCCAATCTGCCAGTTCCGTAAGAAGAGTGCTTGCATAAGCCTTGCCCTCCACATCCAGTAAGACGATCATACGGTAGTTCTTAGGGTCTGAGCGTGGCCCTTTTTATAGATTGGGTATAATAGGGATCCCCTCCAAGAGTCTGGGACGTACCCCATGAGCCTGCACTCCGCATATAACTGACCCAGGTTCTCGGCCCAAAAATTGATGTCCTCCCTAAAAAGGGAGCCAGGCAGACCATTTGGGCCCGGGGCCCCATTATGGCGTATTTTTTTCAAAATTACTCTAAGTGCCTTTCTTTCCGCAAAGGTGGCGTTCGCTAGAAGGGCAGTGGGTTCAGTCGATTCTTCTTCTGGATATTCTTCAAGGAGTGCTCTTTTGGTTGACTTTTTCTTTGGGTCGCTGGTATAGAGAGTTTTTACATGAGCTGACCAGGTACTTGCATCAAGTGGGTTCTCTCTAAATAAGGTTCCGTGGGTTACCTTATTTATATATTGCCAAAACTCTTGGGTCTTACTGGGGGCAAGCAGCCCGAAGAACTTCAACCATTTTTGCTCTGTTACCTCACGTTTCACTTGCCAGACCACTGTTGCATGAATCTTTGCCACCTCTTTTAGTTCATTTTTTGCAATCAGTGATCTGGTTGCTCGATAGACTCTACGTTTGGAGTTGAGTTCTCTTGAGCATTTCTTAATTGCTGGTTGGAATCCCAGTTTGTAAGTGGAGTTATCATAAGATCTCTGATTGTCGCTCGCTCGAAGTTGGTGAGCTAAGTCATATGCGAGTGAGCTCCATTCTCCAATTCTGCCTTGGTTGTTACAGCCGGTCTGCCAGCCTTTCCAGGTTGATTTCCATGAGACAACCTTATGGGTCGGCAGCGGTCCCCATTTAATTCTTCTAAGGAGTTTGTGTTACTCATCTCCCTTTGTAGCTCCAATGCAATAAAGAGTATGGCGTGTTTTCACACTAATGGACAGCTCTAATGTAAGGACAGCGTGGTCACTTTCAGTCCGGGGATGAACATTATAATGTGACATGGAATTTTGTAAACGTTCACTTAGAAGAATATAGTCAACTGTTGTCTGATTATTATAGGTTGGGGTATCCATGCTGTGGGGTTATTTTTTATATTTAGACAGTGTGTTGTTGCCAGCTTATAGACCAGCATTAGGGCATTAAATTTTCTAGTGCTTCCATTATGATTGTTTTCGTCAATTGTTTGCCCTATGTCGTTCAAATTAAAATCGCCCAAAATAATTGAATCCATACCTGCATACCGTACTAAAAGAGATTCAATCTCATTTAATAGGCGGCTCAGTTTGTCAGTTGGGTTCGGCCCATAGCGGTTATAATAGACGTTAATAAGGAGTATTGAAGTCGGGCCATCAATCGTAATAAGGCCTTTCAAAATTCCGGCCAAGAACATGTCTGAGGTGTTCTGTATTGTTAAGAAATTTACTTTCAGTGCATGCTTGACATAAATTGAAATGCCCCCTGATGGTCTCCCGAAAATGTTGGCCTTTTTTGCAGGTTTAAAATATTCGGCGTAGTTCCCTATTTGTGTGGAAGCAATGCCCATGTTTCCTGTACACAGGTTATATCCGCTCCGTCCAGGATTGCAACTGCTCCTGGGCTTTGCAAAACTTTATGTATCCCAGCGACATTCCAAGACAATAAATTAATGGATTGGTTATTCACAGTGGAGCTATTTGTTGATGCTAGATGGTTGCCTGACACGTGGCCGATCTTATTATTATTCGTAGTAGAGCTGTTATGCTGGGTGTGATCTGTGGTAATCTTTGTTGGTGTCAAATGATTGCTCAAGTAATAGCCATTGTTAATGTTAGGAAGAAGAATTTAAGGCCTGGGGGAGCCACGACCAGTCTTTGCTACTCCGTCCCATAATTAAACAGGAGCGGTTGCCTCCTTCTGTTTGTTTGGAAATTTGGATTAGATTGCTACTCAGCTGCATTGCTTGTGTACCACCTACGGAGCCATGTAAAATGGACCCGGTGGCAGGTGAGGTTAGGTGATTGATGTTCTTACTTTTCTGTCCCTTCAAATCTTCATCCCCCTGTTGGTAATTTAGCCCTTTGTTTTTCAGGATCTCATGATATTTTGGGGGAAGGGGACGCTTGATTTTATGCCCCAATTGTCCAGTTGTGTTTTATATCCTTTCAATGCCTTCGCCATAGTCAGGTTAGAGAAGGTTATCTCGGTCGTTTCGTTTTGTTCACTGGGCCCTGGACCCGAGAAAGCCACCCTCTCAATGTCTGTTGATTTTATATTCTCCAGGCCTGGAATGCTTTTGCAGAGTTTCAAAAGGTTCCCTCTATTGAGGATGTCCCAGCGCCCTTGCGAAATGTATTCAGGGTATAACAATACTTTAGAGTTTTCAAGGTCGGGGCGGGCGACTGGAAGGGATTAAGTTCATTGGAGGGGGCCATAGGCGTTTCGAGTAGCACACCTAGGTTCCGTGCGGAGCTATCACTTAGGACCAAATCCCCCCGGTCCGATTTGTATTTGCAATATGTGTGTGTGAGTCAATCCTAGAGGTGATAGTGCGGTCAGGGAGAAGTTGGGAGTCTTTAAGACTTACTTGAATAATGTTTTTCTCCTTAAATGTCGATTCAGTTTGAGAGTCCTTATGGGCAATTGCCTTTGTAGGATCGAGTTTGTACGTGATGTCTTGGCCGGGCTCGATGATCTCAGGGCCCTGTGCGTTCTGTGCATTGCTCAAGAAGCCACTGGGTGCGGAAGATCTTTCAATCAAAACTTTAATAGAGTTTGCGCTTGAGACGCGTGAGAGGCTCTTAAGAGATGTTGCAATAGTGGCAATTCCATTTATTTGTGTATCTCTATTTAGGTCTGTAGTGGTTTGATCACTGCCCTTCTGATTCTCACTGCTACTATCTTTGTTGGGCTGGTTTGCTGGTGGAAACCAATGCTCGATTTTCCCTTTTGTGTAGGTTTTATAATTTTTTGTTTTGTTTAACTTTTTCAGTTTTTTCTAGTTTTTCCTTGATAAAGATTGTAACGCTAAGGGAGATGATTCGTCCAGTTTGCCAGGACTTTTATTGATTGGTTGGCAGAACTGTGGTATTGTCTGTGAATTTGAATTTAAAGCCAATATATTGGGGCTCAAAGGGCTTTTGAAATCCTTATTATCGTTGTTGGAGGTGTCCTGAGTTTTCACTATGCTATCCTGGTTGTCCTGTGAGCATTGATGTAAATCCAATATAGACTGAGTGTCACTTATAATTATTTTGTTGGCTGGATCTCCCCTTAACCTTGAAGGTGAATGTGTGGCTATTGTCATATTTTTCCCTTTGTGTATTAATTTTGCATTTACTCTCTGTATTGGGTTTTGAGGAGGGGAGCATATTGTGTTACTCATCCTTCTAGTTGCCTCATACTTAAGGTCCGTGACTAATGTGCTCATTATTTCCGGGAGTTTTCCCAAAGACTGCAGTATCAGAGAGCACCCGCAATCATTCGGTTTTATCATTTCCTTTGTATCCGTCTGTGCACTACATATCAAGGAGTTTAAGTGTTACAGTTTTAGATCCACTCCGACAATCAGGCTTGCTACGGATTGCAGTATGTTTATTTGGATATCTAATTTATCCACATGCATTATTGCTGCATTTCCCATTGAAATAAGGGCCTCATTGATTAATGCAAGATGGTTTTCTATCCTTTGTGGTGCCAAAGTGGCTTCCAAATTTGTTTTATGAAAGACGAACGGCAAAGGTTTGTTTGCGTTTGTTAAACTTTGATCCAGATCCAGATCTGAATCAAAACTTTCTTTTGATAGGAAGGCCACGTTGTCGTCCCCCGGTTTATTGGGCACAAACGGAGCAATCAAAGAACCCAGCTGGGATTTCAAGATTACACAATTATACTTGATGTTCACAGTATGTTCTACTAAGGTGTGAGATTCCTTATTTATTTCACTTCCCTCAAAAGCATAAGTAAGTTGCACCTCTGGGAGATCGTTAGACGAATTTATAGGCACCAATGTATTGATTCCTGGATAATTAGCTCTGGACAGGATATGGTCGATTCAGTGTTCTTCTGCTTGTATTTTGTTGCCCTTCACAATCAAAACTTTTGGCGAGAGAGGGATAGCCGATGAAGAATTTTGATTCAAAGGTTCATATTTGGCAATGCATGGTGGTTTGTTGGCATTAGATCCATAGGTGTCCGGCCTCGTTGCATCGGAAAGTATGTCAATTGATTTTCCATGGACGAAGGAGTTACCTTGTTTTGGGCATTTTTTAAAGTAATTCCTGATATCATTGTTGCCGTTGGGACTATTGCTGCTGCAAGCACTGATACTGTTACTATTTGGGTTCCTGTTTTGATTGCTATTGTCCGTTTCAACATGAATGCTCAGGCTTCCTGTTATACCTGTGGCCCCCTTTAGGATTGTGGTTGTGTTTTTGATTTCTGTCCCAGGAACTAACCTAGAAACTGGGGGGGAATTTATCAGCTCTTCTCCCAATTGTTTCCCATCCTGTGGGGTCCTGTCCTGTAGGGTTATTTTGTGCCTTGTGTTGTCTTTACCCACTGGATATAGCATCTTGGTGTTTTGTCGTCTTGCGGACTTATGAGGGCGATGATTGGGCTGAGATTGAATAAGTCCCGCATTCCTTGTCCGCATGTTTGTTCTGGGTAATGGATGTCAAGCAAGCACCTAGTCTTTAAGATTGAACAGGGTGCAAAGACTGAATTTGGAGACAGTAATTGTAGTATGTGCAGGTCCTGTGCAGATCCTGGTGGCGAATAGCTAATGAGGCTCTTGTCACGCAGTAGGGAAGAAATAGTTTAAAAGAAGGCAACAGAGATGTGGAGGTTGAGATAGCGGTGAAGTTTGGTTTTTTTTTGTGTTTTTTTTTGAAGGCACGATTCAAATCAACAGAGGGATCAACATAGGTGCTTGAAACAATTCCCCCAACTCACCCCTTGTCTCTGGGCCTCCAGCCTCTCACTCTTCCCTCCAACCTGACCAAACTCTGAACCGGCTCAAGTCAGAGATGGTTTGAAGATGATGCAAAGGGGTCCTACAGCATGGAAAAAAGATGGTGGTGCAAGGATTCCAGCCCCAGCCCCTGCCCCTGCCAAAAACAAACACTCCACTGATACTGATACTGCTCTACTGCCACTCCGTCACGCCGTCACTCCATCACTCCATCACCGAGAGAGCCAATGGACCGCCCCTCCGTGTGCAGCTGCATGCTCGATCTCAGGCAGTTCCTGGCTGCACTACGAGGCACTAAAAGGCGCCCGGCTCCCTCCGCTGACCCACACTGCTCCGCAGATGAACCCCCACTGTGAAGTTGCGGGTTGCGGTCCGTGGTTCTCCGCCGTGTCCCGGGCGTCCTGGGCGTCGCTGGGCTCCACACCAAAGCTCAGCCCGGCCCAGACGTGTTTTTTCAGTAGCCTGGCCCAGCCGCGTTTTCAGTAGCCTGGCCGCTCACAAACACGCGGACTCCTCACCAAATCAAGGCGCTCCAGCTCCAGCGGTCGGGCAGGTTGGCGGTCGGACGGTCTGTCGGGCAGTCCGGCTTGCTCTGCTCTGCTCGCTCACCACTCGTCGAAGTCGAAGTAGAAAGAGACTCGCTATTTGGAAGGGAATGGCCCTTCTAAATAGCAAGTCGCAAAACCTATTTAACGAGTCGCAAAAAAATGGAGACTCGTGAAATAGGTTATGTACATGGCCCAATAGCTTTTTGCATGCGCAAACGGGTTTGCAAACCCATTTGCGCATATAAAAACATGTCGTACATCTGGCACTTATGCCCACATGCATCATTGTTACATTTTGCACTTCCTAATTTGCGAAAAATAAGGAATCGCAAATTAAGAAGTGCAAAATGCTATGCATCATTATTTTCGGTATTCATTTGGGATTCGGTAAAAATCGCAATTTTTACCGAATCCCAAATGAATACCGATTTCTTAAGTACATTTTCGCAATTCCCATTGATTCCTATGGGCCAAAAGGCCCATAGGAGTCAATGCAAATTGCGAGTGGCACTTAGAAAATTTCATGGGTGCAGGGGGGGGTCCAAAGGACCCCCCCATGCACCCCTGAAATGTATTTTTCGCATCATGTTTCACACACACATGTCCTAAAGACATGTGTGTGTTAAACATGAATGTTGAAAAAAATACTTTTTCACCATTTTAAACACTTTTTCCAAATTTACCGAGTGGTTCAACCACTCGGTAAATTTGGCACCCTAATTGCGAATTTCCACTTGTCAAAGTAATGATGCATTGCTTTTAAGAAGTCGCACATCTGCGAGTTCTTAAAAGCACCCGCAATTTTAGAACTCGCAAAAATATTACGAATTCTAAAATTGCTTCATGCATCCCAAAAAGCACTTTTGCATTCGCAAACGGCCGATTTTAAGGAATCGCACCGTTTGCGACTACAAAAATGCTTGATGCATGTGGGCCTTAGTATTTTAACTTGAAGGAATTTGCAAAAAGAAAAAACATTGAATGGGAAGGTTGGTACGGCATCTCTTGTTGCTTTTATTTAGCAGTACAAGGCTTTTTAGCAGCATCAGGATAATGAATGACTGGGAAAAAACATAAGTAACTAACTAGTACCAATCAGTTTGCAAGCAGCTCTTTGATGACAATGTATAGGTCCCTCTGCTAGACTACGATTGTCACTTATGAAGTGCACAATAAAAAAAGAATCTCTGTGACAAAAGCAGTAACCACGGACCTATGCACATAACATACTGCTTTTTAAAATGCATGTTGCACGTTCTTTGCAGTAGGCATATTAACCCTCTGAGCTACATTAGTTAAGTCAACGCTGCCACCAAACAAAACTCTCATCTCTCTCCAGCAGGTACATTAATCACTGGCATTATATTGACACTTTTATTGTTGCTCTAAAGCCGCTAATTATACAAGAAACTTTGCTGTGCTTTTAAAAATGCTGCCTGGACCCCTGGGAATGTGTCCAGTTTTGGAAATACTGGTGTAGGGTGCAGACAATAAAGATGATGATCACACCAATGATAAACTAGCAGACAAGAATGATTCCATCCTACTTTCAAATGATATTTACCACAAATTATAAATTATAATAAATACATTTCTCTGAAAAAATAAACATCCTAGGATCGCCATTAAAAAACTAGCACGTCCTAAGGAGCAAGGAAGGGTGAATTTTGGAAAGTTTAGGAAATATTAAACCATCTTTCTTTTTATGCAAAGCACCAGATGGCAGGCTAATACATCCTCATACCAGCCACCGTTGTTTGAAATTAAAAAAGCTATCCTAATTAAGTTTAATCCAATTTCATTCTTCATATCTACCAAAAACATGCTTTCCCACTCAAAGTGCATAATACAGGATACTCAAACAACTTACAAATAGATTCTAAATTAGAAATACAAATACAAATCTCAATCTGGGCATCACTGTAGAATAATAATTAGAAGAATAGATGGCATCACCATAGACTGAAATAAATGGACATCTAGGTAAACATCTAGGAGCTAGCTCTGATCCAATAGTCTTGGCCAACTTACAAAAAGTGCATGGTCTAGAAAACATAGCATTTTATATACTTTTAAAATTAAATGGCTGCTCAAGAAATCTAAAATCCAAGACACTAACCCTTCAATCCTTAACCGACTTACACAGATGATAAATGGTCCTTAAGATACATGCCCTACTTGACTCCAAGTCTAACAAGCACATACTTGATACACAATTCAAATGGAAAGCAAACTTTAGTGCTGGGTTTTCTGGGATTAAGTGGACGAAAACATGGAACTCACCCTTTTTTAATGCTTTATTTAAGATTTTCAGAAATAGGGTGTAGAAAGGAAGAAGGGGAGGAAAAGAGGCGAGGTCGAAAACATCCCGGCTTTACACAAGAATGGGCTTGACAATGCTGTACAACATTACATTTTCATGCACCAGTAACAGAAAAGAGGGAACGTTTCTTGACAATCATACTGCAGGGCTGAATATTGGTCTGTGGGGGAGAAGAAGGGACCAAGGAGCCCGAACCTGGCTATGGGTCGAAGAGTTGACTGGTAGGGCGTTAAAATTGTGTATGGCAGGGTGAATGGGGGGGACAGTGTCGGGGAACCTGAAATGCAAGTAAACAGAAAATCAAGGAGGGGTTTTCATATGACTTTTGATCGTGCATAGGGGTGTTGTAGTGTCGAATAAACCTTGCTCATCAAGTCACAGTGTGTCATGCTGCAGAGCCAGACTTTCGTTGAGAGGCGTAGTCAGCCACCCCAGTGTAATGCAATTTTTCTCTCACTGGGATGGATGGCACGTTAACCAATAACGCCAATGGGAGAGATGGCTCTAAGGCTAGTGGGATGAACTGTGAAAGAAAGCTAAACACCTTCATCTAGTATGTGGTGATGACTGGACAGGACCAAGTCAGGTGTGCGAAGTCTGCCTCTGGGGAGCGGCACTTGGTGCAGTGAGAGGATCTAATGGGGTCGATCATGGTGAGCTCGAAAGGGGTAGTGTAAGATCTGTGTAAAAGTGGAAATGGAGACGTTTATGGTGGTATTTGGGGAAAACAAGCTTGGTTTGCAACAGCTGAAAGCCCAGTCTTTGTCAGAGATGGGATGACCTAGGTCCTCCTCCCAGTGACGTCGGACCCAGCTGACATGCATATGTTTTAGAGCCATTCAAGAGTGATAAAGTTTAGTGATCAGGTGGGAGCCCTCTGAGTCAATGATTAAACGTGTGAGTGGTGGGAAGCCTCCAGGGGCAAGGGGATAGGAGGGCATGGAGGACCACAATGTAATGTGCAGCCGATTAAGGAGGAATCTGTCCATGTATGATGTCATTCCATCATGTACATTGATGAAATTTGTTATGAAATGCCTATCCGGGAAGTCATTCCTGAAGGTGTGTAGGTGAAGCCTCGTCATGGTGTGTTGCACCAGCCTTTCCACTGAGAGTGGCCGCCAGGGGTTCCAGGAGAGGGGCATCTCAGGGCATTATAGGAGGTCGAAGCCCAATGTCTCACAGAGTTTCTGCCATGTCCAGCATGTCATGGATAGGGTCTTATCATCCCTTGGGTCCAACTTGAAGGCCCCTCACAGCAGCGCCTTAAGGGGAGTGGGATCTGCTAAGTCCTATTCCTGCTTATTGTAGAGTAATCAGGAGTCTGGATAAAACCAATAATAAGCAAAATGTGCCTGTGTGACCAGATAGTATAGGCGGAGATCAGGGACAGAGAATCCACCTTGGTCATAAGGGAGTGTGAGAGTTTCCCAAGCGATTCGAGATCTACGACCGGCCTACACTCATTTCAACAATAGGCTGAGCAGCTGAGTGAAGAAAGAGTTTGTCAAAGGGTTGGCATTATTAACTAATAGGTATAAGAAGTGTGACAGAACATTCCGTTTAACAATGGTTTTGCGGCCAGCCATGGAAAGAGGAAGTTGAATCTAGCAGTCTAATTGTGTAGAAAGCCTGTCCATGGCAGGTCCATAATTCAGGCAAATTACCTGATCTGTATCTCTGTGTAGAATAATCCCTAAGTATTTGGTGCAATCAGCGGACCTTCTAAAGGGGTGTTCGCACGGAGGGGTGGTACGGGCCTCCGTTCGAGGGAATAGTTCGGATTTAGCCCAGTTGATGCGGAAACCTGAAAGGCCACCAAACCGGATAATTTCCGGTACTATGGGGTCCAGATTATCAGGGGGGGGCGCCTGACGAACAGTATGATGTCATCTGCATACATTGACACAAGGAGGAGACCCAACCTGAAATGAAGGCCCGATGCATATAGTGCTCCTGTAGATGACGGATCAAGGGGTCTATAGCTATATTAAATAAGAGAGTAGACTGAGGGCAACCCTGCCTGGTGCCTCAGGAGATAGGGACGGCATCAGAGATGGAGCCATTGATCCAAATATGTGCAGCGGGGGCCAAATATAGCAAGGAGAACATGGACATAAAGCTGTTAGGAATGCAAAGTTTGTGTAACGTCCGTGGAAGAAGGGCCACTCAAGAGAATCAAATGCATTCTCCACATCCAAATGAGCGACTACAATGGGTGTCTCTGGGGACACCCTATTCAGGATGAAGAAGACGGTTTGAAGATTAAGTGGGGTGGAACTGTGTGGTATGAACCCTGCCTGGATCGGAGAAAGAATTTGGTCATGCAAGAGCGACAGCCTGTTGGCCATCGCTTTGGCCAGTATTTAATTGTCGAAGTTAAGTAGACATAGATGTCTGTAAGATGCACATTTGGTGGGATCTTTACCGGGTTTAAGCAACAGGGTGATAGCCTCTTCGTGCATTGTAGGGGGGAGGACCCCTTTGTCTAAGGATTCAGCATAGATCTCCAACAGGTGAGGTATCAGGATGTGTTTATACACCTTGCTAAAAGCGCCGGATAGGCCATCAAGGACAGGAGACTTCATACCATCTAAGGAGTCAATTGCCTGGGCGATTTCCTCAGCGGAGAAGGGTTCACTCAGGAACTGGGACTGTCCGGTGATCATGGCCACCTCCTCAAGATAAGACAGGGGGGCTGCCATATCAGAGGACAGCTGGGTAGTATACAAAGATTTATAATATGAAACTATCTCGCTGATGATATCGCAGTGCTGGACACATAGGAGCCGTCATCAAGGTGGAGGTCTATGATGTGTCCGGCTCCACAGGTGGGATGCAAAAGGCAAGCCAGTGTCCTCCCGTGGGGCTCCCCCTCACCGCATCTGACCGCTGCACCATGCTTACCCAGTAGAGTAGCTTCTGCAGGTCGTTAAATTCCTCAACAAGGACTGAGCGGTTGCGAAGTGATGATAAGGAAAGTGAGGAGTATTCTCCCTATTGATGGTCACCAATTTGCTCTACACTCATGCCAAACTGCTGTGGAGGTCTCATAATACCCCGGTCTGTTTCGAAATGCAGACTCCAGGGATATATGCCTTGAAGGTATCCCACAGAGTAGCATACTGACTAACCGACCCCGTGTCAATCTCAAAGTATTCAAGTATGGCGCAGCGGAGTTCCAAACAGAAGACGACATCAAGCAGAGCAGTCATGGAAAAGGATCAACGGCACTCCCAACCTCGCCGTATGGGAATGTGAGTTGCAGCTGAACTGTAGAGTGGTCCGAGAGTGTGCGTGGCAATACCCTCACATCCCGAGGCCACAGGTTAGTGGTCACCTAGAGAAACCAGTAGTTTAAGCACATCCCCACCAAATGCGGGCAGAGTAAAAGGTGTAGACTGGAGTATTGGGTTTACGCAGGCACCATGCATCCTTGAGAATATATGTACCAACCAAGTCCCGGAAAATGCGAAGGGAGGGCAGTTTGCCACCTGGGCAAAAACTGCAGGAGTCCCCAGCAGGTCCCATAATACGTTTGTCTCCACCTCATTGTATGATATTTGAGTCAGACCTATCCAAGAGAGTGGAGACTCTTTGAGAGAAAAAAGAGGGTTGTCTGTGTTTGGAGCATATTTGTTTAAAAACAGATGTTTCCTCCCAAGCATGGTCCCCGCCACCAGCAGTTAGCGGCCATGATTATAAGCTATGGTAGTATGGTGTGTGAAGGGGAGGCTTTTGTGTATAAGGATGCAAACCCCTCTGGAATAAGTGCTGTAGTTTGCAAAGTATCTGTGAGGCCCCCATGAGGTTGCAAAAGGGGTGTGTCACCTGTGGAGTGAGATGTGTTTTCTGCAGAAACGCAACTCTTATTTACTCTGTCGGTGCTTGTAATTGTATATATCTGTTTCTGTCTAATGGTTGTCGCAGTACACGTATTTTATACTAGAATGACGCTTGTTAAATAAATGCTTATTGAAAACGTCCCCATTGTTTATTCTGTATATCTCTCTGAGAAGAAGTGAGCACGAGTGACTGAGGGAAAAGTACTGTACTGTTTCCACGATCCGTGAAGGATCAACGGTTGTCATGTTCGATAGTTGCCAGAAACTATTCACTCCTTGTTAAGGTTCGGGGGCTTGTAGTGGCACTGTGAGCTAGCTGGTCTAAAGGCTACCATATCCTTTGGGGTATCTGTAATCAGTAAGGACACCAATCCCTTAGTTTATGTTGTCTAAATGCACAGATCCTATATACATATGTAGGAACTAAACGACACTGGGACTGCCCCACTGCCGCAGCGCCAAAGCCGAGGTCTGGCCGCCTGCCAGATTAGGAGTTACCTCCTGTCTGGCAGGCTTTTTTTGGTCTTCCTACAGCACTACATCTGTAAATGGGAACTGCAATGTGAACTCCCAAAACAGTCTCTGAATGGCATGGACTGTAAAGTCCATGCTGTGCTGAAACTGGTGTGCATGCACACAGGGGGGCACATGTGTGAGGCACCATGGGGCTCTGTAGGGGCCAGAAAATGTTTTAAACACTTCCTACACAATTCCCTAACAAGCACTACTCCTAAAACATTACTTAACAGAATTGCATACATAATATATTAAAAATAAAAAAGTTACAATAATTTATTAAAATAATAAAAATAAAAATTCAAAAGTGATATTATATTGAACAGTATCTAAAAACTCAATATAAATTACAATATTAAAAAAATTAAAACACAATATTCTTACAAGGTCTGGGAGGAATTATAATTATGCCGGAGTAATTTGAGTAATTTTGGTAATTCCACTCACCGACTATAACATGATTACTCCTGCTTGTATAATTAAGAGTAATTTGGAGGGAAAAATCCTACCACAGCCACACATTTTGGGAGCGGCCATTCATGCTCGGAATTTGTGTTCTACTGCATTTAGGGCTATTTCTTAGCTCAAAATGCCCCCTCCAATGCCATTTTGGATGCAAGGGTGCATTTTGCACTAAACAAATAATGCTAATTGCTGGAAGTAAATGTGTCCAAAATCCTACAGGGGCATTTTTGCAATAAGAAATAGTGCTAGAAGCAGAATTACTCTTCTCATTTAACTCTGCATAATCTCGCTGAAATCTCAGGTAATTCTGCTTGAATACACTACATGGAATTACGCAAGTGACACCCATCCTAATTTTTATCCATGGTATAATATCAAAATATTTTTGACATCACGATATCAGTGCAACGATGTTAAATGCTGCCAATATTTTTTACACAATATTAAGGCCACTATGTGATACTCTGATTCCAACTACTTACAACTTTCTGAGATTAACTTTGGGGAGGCTGGCCTAAAACCTCTTTATATAGCCCAAATATGAAACTACCAAGGTATTTAGGGGTGGGCGGAATTCACAGAGTTCACTCCGTGGACATGAATACCCTGTGAGATTCTGGAGAGTTCTTCAAGCGGGCGGAATCAGCACGCCGCACTGCTTTCACTGATCTTTAGCACCAGGAGCTTGTCCCGAGCTGCAAACTCAATGCGCATAGCACTTTGCGGCGCAATTGAGGGTGCTGCTTCTTTGCTGCTGCTTGAGTAGATTTTCTACTAGAGCCTCAGCTTTCTCATCACGAACAGTCGTGACCACCTGCACTGAGAAAAACTTGGTAGGGGATGCCCAATTCTCATTCACCGTTGCCAACTTAACGTTGACGAGCCAAGTGTGAGAAAAAACTCTGTCACGCAGCGGTTGGAGAAGTTTTGCTGGAACTCAGCATTACATGCAAAATGAGAAGTGGTCAAAACTCCGACAACTCCGCCGGCAGAGTGGCATTTATTGCCCAACCCCAGTATTAGTATTAGTATTAATCTCATTCATTGGTTTAAACTGAGGAAAGGAAGAATGCTCTAAACAAAAAATAACCTGTAAGAGTTTTGACAACAGCATTATTACACTCCTATATTTCTTTCCTGAATCAGTGGCAGTGGAGTACTAGGCAACGTTGGGGAGCTAGAGCACAGATGTGAAGGCCAAACTGGACCTAACAGGAGCAAGTTAGCTTTGGTCCGGGTAACACAAAGTTAGTACTTTGTTATGCAACTGTCTACAAATGAGGCAATTCCATTGGGAAGCATTCTATTCTGTTGTTTTTCATTGTTTCTTTGCCATTACAGAAGAGGACCAACCCAATGTAGACTGTCTTTGTTTTTCCACAAAAGCACTAGCCAGTACTGCTAGGCCAATTACACTCTCAATGGGAACATAAGCTGCCCAAGGCCTCATAGGAGAGGTGTAGTTTGAGTCCATGAGGCACAATCAGCTCATGAGTCAAGTCTAGACATAAGGACATTGACACCCATATTATTTCAGGTGTTGTCATGTGATGGGAGTTCAGTGCATTATACCTAAATTGTACTGTGCTGCCAAGGAATGGTATTAGATATAATATGTATTCCCATCCAGAGTCAAAGTAAGTACCCATTCATCAGCTATCCCACCCAGTAAGACGGGCAACAATGGGGTAAAATGGGAAGCCAATTGAATTAAATAAATAAAACGGAATATTGGGCAGTGGTGTATAACAGCACCAGTGGTCAAGGTAAGCAAGAGCAGAGGGGCTGATTTACATTACTTTTATATAGTTCCAATAGGTTTTTTGCAATATTTGTTGCAGCCCTGGAACTTTTCTGTTTGCGCTAGAAATAGGCATTTTTCATCTTAAATTTGACATTATTTCTATTCTGCTCCTGACCAGCATTGAGGCATTTAAACTGTGATTTATTTGGATCTCCCTCTTTCTTTGAAAGAGTCTTATTATGCGCTACCATGCCATTCACTGCTCCACTAGCTCTTTTGTTGCATTTTGACTCCCTGTGTAGTCTTTGATGATAGAACCGCCATGTCTGCTACTCAATACCTTAATTTGTGTAGTTTGCCACAGGTGGTTGGCACTGGCACTCTTTTTTGTAATCTGTCAATTTTATCATCATCAGACTTTGACCCAGACCAAAACAGAGAAAAGCAGGAAAGGGTAAAAGAAGCAATGGATGTCATTTAGGGGTCGTCAGAGGTCGCAGCTGCAACCCTTGGTCTACCCTGTGGGACTATGGGCTTGCTCCTTGCAGCCACTGCCCCCCTTAGACACAAAACATCAGGGAAAGAGAAACCTGTTTCCAATTCTATAAGAAAGAACATAACTGGGCTTACTAGAGACCTATAAACAGTTACCATTTAAAGCTGTTGTGATTTGTCTGGTCACCTAGCAACCCATTTTTAGTACCCAGGCTCCAGGAAGCTTCATTGCAAATTGGTTATGGGGTACAACACTGGGTACATTGGCCCTGATTATAAGTTGCACAGTGCTGGAGGGTTGTAAACCCATCCTACATAATTACTGTTACTTTGCAGCCACAACCTGTCAATATCATTCAGATACACATTAAACCCCCATAACATGATGAATGAATGTGCAGACACAGAATTACTACCATGCAGTATTCTGAATGATGTTCCCCTTTCTGAGGGGTTTTAGACACACATTTACACATTGCTTTGTGCAAGTGGTAAATGTGTGGGGGTTCCTTACTGTGGGGAGGGAGGTGTAGGGAAGGTAGGGAAAGGAAGGGAAGTTTAGTTCTGACAATGGGGAGCATTAAAAGCTTCCCCCTTGCCAGAGAAAAAAGTCAGGTGGAGCAGGGGACGAGGAGCTTTTACCTGCTAGAATTACCAACTGGTAAAATTGGATCCGGCATTCCTGCACAAAGGAAAACAGGCGATTTGCTCCATCCATGTGTGCTGCAGAATGCAGCACATGTGGAAAGAGAATATTAGGAGAAATAAGACATTTCTCCTTGTATCGCCTGTTTAAGACCAAGCATTTCCTGGTCTTCTTTTTGGATCTGCCCCATACCTTGTAAATATGGGGCAGCGTCAAAAAGCAATGGTTGTTACAGGGGAACGCCCACTGCAACACCAATTGCCCACACCTTTCACGCTAAGTGCTGCATGAATAGTGGCATTATTTACAAGGCGGCACCTTGTAAATAAGGCGAAGGACTTAACGCCACCAGAACATCGAAAAAAGTGACCTTCTGGTGGCGTTAACACTTTGTAAATATGCCCCATGGTTTCTTGTGATGTCATTGGATCAAATGGCATGTGATGTTAGTTCTTCCCATGTTCTGGTTGAGTGATGACACTTCTGCTATACCTGGCATTTGGAAAGGAAGGCTGGAGAGAAAGAAAGGAAAATTGTTACAAAGGCATGAAAAAGATCCTGCAAGAGTGAGATAGAGACAGGAAGTGCCTGGTGGTGGAAGAAGAGAGGCTTGAGGTGGAATCAAGACGAAGCAGCCTTGGTATTCAGCGACCCAGCATTCAGCAGCGCCGATGCCTGGAGGCTCTAAATGAAAACTTTACGATTCTATATGTACACATCAAGCTCTCTCAATGGCTCTCCCCCCTCCTTAAATGCAATCGATATGTTAGAATATTCCGAGATGCGATATAACAGACGTCCATAGCTATACCTGCTGGATTTTCCTAACCTTCCCTTGCTCTGTATCTCGAAAGTGGACGCGAGTAAATACATTCTGTAACTACTGAAACCAAGCGAAGCGAAGAAGAAAACCTGCCTGGAGATTATAAGACAGTGTGAGCTCAAAAAAGGGATTCGCTGCTCAAGGCCAAATAGCTTCAAAGCCGGTAATTCTCCAGAGCTGTTGTGAAAGTGTTGAAACTGTCAATGTCAACTTACGGCGCGCATAGTGAGTGCAAAACTTCAATAATGACATCATGGAGGAGAGGACAAAGGGCAGAGACAACACAGGGAAGCGCCAGCGCGCTTCAAATCTCTGAAACCTTCCAGGATTTAGCCGGACTAACACTTCTATACACGGTCACTGGGGTTTTCGGCTGTACTGATTAAGGTTTTATCTTATTCAAAGACTCTCGCGTCGACTATAGTCAGGATGACAAGTGTTCGGCAGTTCGATTGGATTTCGTTGGCTTTCATATTTTTTTCAGCAATGTGTTGATCTTTTAACTCGCTTCATCTTTGTCTTGTCTGTGTGCCTTTGCCTGCACAAATCAAGCATCTAAATACGGATGGTATGTTTCTTTTTTTTTTCTTCTGTCCTTGTGGCCCCGTCTTGCCTTCCCTCGTGCAGACATAAATGGCTTTTCACGTAGAGTTCATTAAGAATACCCAATCCTTTTTAGAGTTGATAATTCCGAAGAGCAGTGCTTCGTGGTACTTACAGTTAATAATGCTGATATGAGCTAAAGACAGGAATGATTTACATAGGTAAAAAGTCGGAATTTTATTCTGGATCTCTCCTACGTATGGAGTGGATTTCTGGCCTTTAAGGAATTCATAGAGTTTTCCAGGAGTAAATATATGCCAGTCATAAATTTTCTGGAGTACTCCAATGAATAATGTTTACTCATGCGGAATGTCCCCTGGTGGAAAACTCTGCATAAGAGATTGCAACTCAAAAATGCTATTCACGCCCTCTTTGTTATCTGAAGGAAGACCTCCCATTACTGAAAATTCTATTTTCCATGACTATGGAAGTGCCTTCCCAGTGTGTTCTTGTGGTTGGAGTGTTTGCCATTTATTGCAGTATTATCCTTGGACCTGTGTTTGGTACTCTTTTGTAACATGCACACGCCACTTTTCTTTTGTAACACACTGTTTGCTACCTCTCACATTTTGTTTGCTTTTGATACTTGCACAAGTGCCACCATTGCCTACGTAACGTTTGTTCTTGTGCCTGAGTGTCTAGCATATATTGCAGTATTATATCTCTAATTGTACTTTGTTTTCTTTAGTAACCTGCACACTTGTCACTTTTTCCTCCTGTAATGCACTGTTTGCTACCTCCTGTATTCTGTTTGCTCACAATTGTCACTTTTACCTCACGTAACTTAACGTCTGCTTTTGTAATTTGTTCACTTGTAATTTTCTCCTCATGTATCATTACTGTTCCTATTGTGAAGACTCTGACGCCTTCGAGTAAAGTCTGCGCTATATAAAAACACATAAATAAATAAATAAATAAATAAAGACGACCCTTCTCATACACTGTCATTAAATATGGAGGTATTTCATTTCCAGACATTGACAGTAGCAAATGTGCATGTTTCAAAGGTGGGAATCGTCTGGCCAGGTGTATGGGAATTTCCATAGCGTTATGAGTTTGTGGGGACCACCTACTTATACTGGGTTCCCCTCAGAGAGAATGTAACCCTTAACCTCAAATCTGTAAATGTGGCTGACTGGGAGACTTTCTGCATCCTTAAGTGCATATTATGAATATGAAATTCCACCAATCCTGACTGAGAAATTGAAAGTTTGCCGTTGCAAAGTTTTGTTTTGTTTTTGCACGCCTAACTCAAACTTAACTGCTCGTAATGAATGGGACCTCAAGGGCATTATACCTCATCTCAATTTTTACTGATCAGATGAGTTCCACCTGTGAGACAAGAACTTTGAATCATTTACCTCCTCTTTCAGAGATTTCAACTGTCTCGATCGAACATAAGAACATCAAGTGAAATCCCCAAATCCTTGTGTTTTCCTAGTTCCATCAGGAGATGAGAGCATTGCTCAGTGGGCTCTGACAGGCTTCCACCTCTAGTTGCTTCTTTATCCTCTTCCCTGTCGATCTCAGGGTGATTCAGGGTACAACACGGGGCTGTGACTACGAGGAGAGCAGTGTTGGGGCTTACATTCCACATGAACATTCTCAGGACCAGAGCTTCATGGCAAGAGTCCTGTGTGCGGAGTAGATCTTCAAGAATGGAGGATGCAGTGTTGCAAGTCCTTCTAGAATTACAAGCTTCACCAGTTAGGCTGTGCTTTATTTTTTGACCAGATAGTGCAGAGGGAGCAGATCAGTGATTACTGTGCAGCAGTAGGTGTTTGTGGTGGTGCACTGTGCTGTTGGCTCATCATGAGGAGTCCACACCAGAGGGGTCGTGGCAAGAGGGAGCATGTGGAGAAGTAATGCTTTCATAGCAGTGCTGGCTCCTCTTTCCCAGAGGTACCCTCTACATCAGGGAGATGATTGGAGAGCTCCGGTGGACCGCAAACTACACTGCATGAATAAGTTGCTGTGCATGAAGGTTTCATCATCAGAGTCATAGGAATATGAATCAAGAAGAAGGGATGCAGAGCAAACGTTTGAAAGCGTGTTCCTCTCAGCACAAAGAGAAATGCATTCAGAAAGACAACCTTAGGTCTACCTTAGCGCGGTAGTGGTTACCCCAATTATATCTGCAACAGAAACACAGAAATATTGCAATAGCATGACCAGGTGACACTCCTCATTCAGATGTACTTCACAAGGAGTAGAAGGGCCCTGACTTAATTTCTTTACCAAACTTCATGCTATGCCTACACCCTTGAAGATTAGTTCCTTGAGACCAGACAAGTGGAATCACCGTTGGCCAGTCTTGAAGGTAAAATGTCAACGCCTCTGTGGCTTTCACTCTTGGCATACTCCGATGCCTGGTTTTAACCTATTTAAAATGGTTCAGAAAGCTATTGGATTCTAGGGAGAAATAGGCCATGCGACTGTTGTAGATAGGTCATGAGAGAATAAAAGATTCTACATTGGTAACTGGGGTTTTTGGTGGTGGCATGTAGTCAGCTTCATATTTATGCAAACAGGATGTCTCAGTGAGCTAAATACTTGCTGCTATCTAACACAATGTTCTGGAGGTCATAATTGTAAGTAATGACAAGGCAGACAACACACCATCCTTCTAAGGCAGAGTACCAGTAGCGGCTCCTCAAGGGGGTGGTGCGGGGCGGTGGGGCGGAGAGGGGCAGGGTGGGGGGTAGTAAACTATATACAAAAAGGGGGACGTGGGAGGGCCTTTTTCCACTCTTTGTAGAGTGGTAGATCCAGCGTAACAGGGGCCGAAAATGGAAGTATTCAAAAATGGAATTACGTTGTTCCTCAGGGTCAGGAAATACAGAGTCCGGAAAGACTGGAACCAACTATGCCCCGGGTGGGGTAAGTGTTGGGAATCCATATGTTGGATTGTAATGCCCTTACACACCCTTGCAGGTGTCATGCTTCATCATATGGGCTGCTCCTCGTTGGGTCGGCGGTGCAATACCCAACGGACTCCCTTTAGAAGGGGCACTTTATTGGAGATCTACTATCCAACAGCCGTTTGGTGAAGTGCGGATGTGGGGCCAGAACTGTGTAGGTGTGGTGAGATGATCTAAAATAGGGTTGGGAGTACCTAGAAGGACAAAGTTTATTCTGGGGGTCTCCTACCCTAAGTAAAAACAGAGAAAACAAGGCACTGATTCGAGTACAATGTCTTGTGTAGTGGCGTCCTTGTCAGAACGTGTGGGTCAACATGTTTCTCACTTTAAGTTAATTGCACTAGCGATTCTTCAGGACCGAAATGTTAAAACTATCTATACCTATGATTTAATGCAATCTAATGTATTCACATCAAAGCTGTCTATTATTTAATGTACCTGTTGCGACCTGGATGTACCTGTTTTGGGAGACAAAACATGGTAGCATAATTCAGGTCGATGTAGAACAACACATATTCAGACACAGTCTTGTGATGACTCTGACTCCTGTATTTAATCTAAGTGAAGTGAACGCCATCGCGTTTTGAAGGACAATTAAAAACAGATTAAAATCAAGTGGTGAGTCTCCACGGTGAGCTATTGTGACTAAATACTTCTGTGGAAAAACAATGAAGGCGCAGAAATCCAAAGGTCAGGACTCACCCGATTAATAAAATACCCAGGCTTCAACAGTACCCGGTGGCTCCCACATAAGGCTTTGCTCCTATGTGTGTCAGACTTGACAAGGGGAGACATAAACAATACACACAACAGAATAAAACTCTATATGCAGCAGGGTTCGTTTCTCCCTCAGAGTTGGTCGTCTCTGATAACCGCTGCTGTTGTTAATCCTAGAGGTATATGGTGGTAGAAAACTCACATCCAGATGGGCGATCCTAATGTGTGATCATAAAGTAAATGTTCTTCAGTTGGTATGTTTTAAAGGGTGAGAAGCAATCACCATTTGTTGGAAAATCCATACGGTGGTGTGTGTTGTTGACGCAACTACAGTGTGTCCCTCAGTTATACTGGCGTCTGTACTCTGTTTGCCTGATAAAAACGTAGTTCTTATTGCTCAGTGGTTAATACGGCCCTGTCAAAGTTATAATTTGTGCCTAGACATGTCGCAGCTCTGCGTGGTGTATGACGGTTTATAAATTGTTAGCGCCAGCGTCAACCGATAGTTAACAAATGTAGCCTCAGTGGTGCTAAAACAGGTGGGCCCTATTTGACGGGCTGAATAATGTGGTGGATAAAGTGAGCTCCGATTAGGCGGCTCACGGTCGCGCGGCGGGTGGAGTTCTTGCCGAGAGGTTTACCCTGGTGCGATAATAGCTCAGCCAATCGTGTCAGAGAGTTGAGAACGGTACCGGGACGGCCCGTCTCGCACTACTAAAACAACAATCTCGAACTAGTACTCTTCCAACTCTATAATTTAAAAATCGCTTACATAGCGTGTTACGCTCGCCAAGCCTCAAGTTCAACATTCAGGCAGTAAAGGGTGGTTACATAGAAAGCTGGCGGAGTGTATATGTGAACTGGTAGAGGTGCTTACAAACACAATGCTATAGGCGCGTGTAAGAAAGGTAAAGCTTTATCGAATGGTTAGGCGTGCATCGCGTTCGTTAAATACTCACGGTTAAAGCAAATTATGCTTAGTTCAAGACCTGCCCTCTAGTAGTAGGGTAGTAATCTATGACATAAGGCCGCACGGAGTTAAGTAACTAAATACATTTAAAAAAACGAATTACATTGCGCGCGCTGCATCGCCGATGGTGTTGCAGCGCGAGCAATGTAACTCATTTAATTTATTTATTTAGTTACTCATCTCTGTGCGGCTGTATGCCACCCCACACCATGCCCCTCCCCCGCCCAACTCCCTTGAGGCGCCGCTGCTGCAGAGTACCATAATTTGGGAAAATAGCAATATCTGATATTTTCAGTGGTTGAACAGAAATGTGGTATTTAGTGCTACGCAACAAGTTATGGAGCTCCTCCAGCACAAATGCACACAATAACATTTAGAAATAGCATTGACAATTACACACAAGCCTTGATGACATACTTTGATCAGGGGTGTGAGTTACCCGGAAGCCAGTACTGATCATAAGCAGAACATTCGCCGAGGTTCATGCACCACATGTAGTACTGTGAATTTAATAAAGCTGGTTGGTCTCCTGCCCTTTATGCAAACCATGCATGTGCAGTCACTGTGCATTCCTTACCAGTGATTCAAAACTAGTTAAATCCTCGAGTCATAAAGAAAAAACACAAATAAATGCACATGATCTATGGGTGTAAACTAGGCCTATACTAAGTGCACAAAGTTACCACTTATTTAGACCAATGTTTATTCCCTGGCTATGGTCAGGGAATTCAAAAGTGTTTTCATGCAAATGTTGTAATCCACTTGATACATTTGCCTTCATATCTCACACCCATCAAACCCAACAAGCCAATAATATTCAACAAGCAGGCCAGCTGGTACACAGAGGACCTTTGAGAGGCCAAATAACACTGGAAACAGCTAAAGGGAATATGGAGAGCCACCTATAGATCCACCAATATAATCACCAACAAGGCTGCACTCAGATGCTACTATCAGCAACTGAGAGACACTAAGAAAAGAGTGCTAGCTTAATGCATCAAAGCGACCTTAATCAGGTGCAAGGAAATCTTCTCAATTGTCAAAGACTTCATCACACCCTCGGCCTCCATTAAAAACATTACTCCTTCCCAAGAACTCTACAATGACCTGTCAAACTTCTTCCACATAAACTTTGCAAACATCTACAGCAACGTAGCACACCAACGTGATCCCAGCTATCTCATCGCCAACCTACCCATCACAAACCATGACGACCACCTGACCAAATGAAAAACCCTCACCAGAGACGACAGAGGGACGATCCTGCAGACCATCCACTCAAAGGCATCATCAGATCCTTGCTCCCACCACTTCTACAACCTGGGAGCATCACCAATTAGCAACACCCTCACTCGCATCATCAACACCACCTTCATATCCACCACATTCCTTGATGACTGGAAGCATGCAGCAGTCAACGCCCTTCTCAAGTATCCATCAGATGACCCGAACCAACTGACCAACTTCCGACCTATCTCCCTGCTCCACTACTCAGCCAAAATGACAAAGAAGGCTATCAACAAGCAACTGCACCCAACTGGAACTACTCCACCGATTACGCAACACTGGAACATGACTCAGACAGAACCACCAAACCAAAACATCACTCATCACAGTCGCTGATGACATCTGGACCAAAAAGAAAGAGCAAACCTCATCCTGCTGGACCTCTCTGCGGCATTCAACACAGTACCCCGCAACACACTCCTCAAAAGATGCCACAAGATCAGCATTCAAGGACCTGCACTCAAATAGATCTGTTCCTTTCCACCATTCACATCGGAGACCAAGAACCTGATCTGTGGAGTCTCCCAGGGATCACCCTTAGCCCCTCCCAGTTCAGCGTATACATGACACTGCTCACCAACAGCATCTGATCCCAGGGCATCAACATCATCTATGCCAACAACACACAACTCATCCTCTCCCGTATAAGACAACAGAATCAACTTAACCAACTGCATAATCATGATAGCAAAATGGATGAGTACTAACTACCTGAAGCTCAACTCTGACAAGACAGAAGCACTGGTCTTCAGAAAAAAGACCTCCCCATGGGACGCCACCTGATGGGCGACAGACCTTAGACCAACAGCCATTGACCATGCCAGGCATCTGGGAATTATCCTGGACGACAAGTTCAACATGACAGCACAAGCCAATGCCATGAGCACCGCCTGCTTCCATGTTCTATGTATGCTATGGAAAATCTTCAAGTGGCTGCCACAGAACATCAGATGTACCGTCACACAAACACTCATCACTAGCAGGCTTGACTCAGGCAACACACTCTACACCAGATTCTCCAAGCAGGTCCTAGACAGACTCCAGACCATCCAGAACTCTGCCACAAGACTTGGACTCAACCTTCCACGCCAAATCCACATCTCACCCCACCTCAGAGAGTTCCACTGGCTCTCCATTCACAAACACAGCCAATCCAAACTCCTGACGCACACATTCAAAACCTTACACAACAGTGGTACAGCATATCCCAACAACCACATACACTTTCACCAGCCTAACAGACACCTACACTCAGTCTCAATCTCACTCAAACACATCCCCATATTCACAAGCGCAGAACAGGAGGTCGTTCGTTCTCATACATCGCACCAAAAACATGGAACAGCCTCCCACAACACATAAGAGCCTCCTCCTCACTTCTTGAGTTTCGCAAGAAGCTGAAGGCCCCACTCCTTGATTTACTCTGAGGGTACATTAATCTACACTCCTGCTCAAGTCCCTGGATACCCTACTGGGTGATTAATGTGCTATACAAATAAACACAACATAACATGTTTATTTACACTTTAGAAATTCAAACGTTATCTATGCAATTGAATTGGAAAGCACATCAAGTTACGTAGAGTTCACGAAGTGTGTAGGAAGAAAAGACATTTGAGGGGGAACATTTAAGAAAAGAAAATATTGTTAAAATGAAAAGAGTAAAATGTCACTAATTTCGTATCTGTATGCATGCATAGTCTATGCAATGCATAACGAGAACTGGTCTTCATTCATTGATATGTGGTAATTCCGATCCGGGCGCAAATGAGAGTTTGAACCTACATCGAAATTATAACTTGTGCTGTACTACTTTACTTTTTGCCTACACAAATTGTGCAGAGAAAATCTTACACATTCAGAGTTTTATAGCTCAGAGTGGGGGAAAATACGCAGTATTAGTGCATTAATCACCTATTGCAAGTTATAGAGCTCAGTATGAGGAGGTAACACCGCAGCAGGTAAATACCTCAGTCAAGGTATCGATATTTACCAGGTGATGATCTAGTATTAACTGGCCCCTCGAAATGAGACCCGTAGTGTTGGAAATATAGGCATACGTTAGCTTTCTTTGTCAAATCCATCTTCTTACTGTGGTAATTGTACATATGCACAGCTCATATGCGGAAGCTGAAAATCTTTGTGAATTAGCCAAACATTCCAAATTAGAACCAAACAAAAAAATACATTATGCCTTTCGTAATTTACAAGTCTTTTTTGCAAATTCAGGTCAATTTTATAATTTTTGTCTGCTATAGCATCATTTCTGTAAGTAGAAGCAACAGTTTTTTGTGCCAGGAAACAAAGCAGTTGAAAAATGGAAAAGCTTTCTTATTACTGTATCCAATGTACACGGTGAGCGAATCAGTTAACATTGAGCGTACTTCATCAAAGTCACTATGTTTTCACCTAGCCTACTTGTTAGATGTGTTTCAAAACACTTGTCAGGTTTGATGGCTGATAGATTGAATCTCTATTCTTAATGTAATTGTTTCAGTGATATGTCAGCTTTAACAAGTCACCCGTTACACGTACTAGCTACAAAGCTGTTCAACATGCAGTTTATAGCGTATTCCCATGATCTGCCGGGTGAAGAGTGATATTCAGGGGGTTATAAATCTACCTCAAAAGGTGATACTTACAATTCAAGAGGGATTCCATTTGATTCATAAGTGGCGGGCTCAGTAAGTGGGCCAGCTGGTTTAAGAGGAGATGAGTCTTTTTCAGTATGAATTTATTCAAGTCGACACCATACCTTAAAAACCGTTGATGGGCGTGATGCGCTGGAATTTGGTAGCAGGGGGCAGCACAAACTCTATGGCTCAGGCTTCATTCAAATGCTTCCAGGTTTTTGCATCCATAAAAAATAAATACTATCTAGAAAAATAGAAACTTGGAATATGTATTTCCATGCACAGGTATTGCATCGCACAGGTATGTTGAAAGTCTCAAAGTATAAAGTGTCTAGCCACAGGCGTGCCCAATGTTACTCGATTATAGTCAATGCCATGATCAGTGGTGCGCATACACTCACACAGATGCACTGCTAGTACCCACACATATTACATCACTCATGTCGTGTCCAGTGACTGCATTGATAATGCTCCTAATGAAATCTTTGATAACAGCACTGTATGGTGAGGGCACAAGCTATAGTTACTTTAGGGCATGAGTTGTAGTTACTTGAGATAACTGTTACTTGATATTTTCAGTGGTGTTTTTAGTTTGAAAAGTTTTCTTTTAACAGACACTTTCATCTAACTATAACATGAATGGATGGATGGATGGATTACCTAGTGACAGCTGCCACTGGGTAAGAATATTGGGAACATGTTTCCAGAGAAAATTGATTTTTTTTTTGGTTTCCTTATAACTTTGGCACTTTTTAATGAATTTACATGAAACATAAAAAAAAACCTCATCCACACCATCTTAGTTCTGTACAATTTTGAGAAGATCTGTCAAGCATTAGCCAAAAAAAGGTATCCCAAAACATATTTTCCAAGTGCAATTTTTCATAGGAAAATTAGATACAGAATCATCCAAAATGGCTGAGGAGAATGACACCAAATTTGGCAGAAAGCTAGACCCTTACCTAGAAAGCTTTTTTTTGTGAATTGGTGTAGTTCAATAGTTTTTGAGAAATTAATGTTTTAAATATATGTCTATATAATGCCATATTAAGGGATATGATATCATTGACTGACACTACATCAACAAAGATGTGGTAGCATCCATTTTAGGACTCGGAGACTCAGTCCCTTGACCTGATGAAAGGCCAAAAAAGTGCACAGGGGGAAGAGAATAGATACCCTGCTTGCTAGGCCTGGTGGGTGGGTGTAGGTATGCTATTTTATTTTCTATAAAAACTGCTTTTCTACCCACTTTCAGGCAAAGTAAGAAACTTGCACTGCCTTGATTCAGCCACAACTCCAGAGCTCTCAATCATGGCCCATTATAAACACTGTTTATAATGGACCACGATCAAGAGCTTTGTGGTTTCTTGCTGTGCCTGTAAGTGGGTCAAAATATTCACCCCACCATTTCCAAAGGGAAACAGCTGCCTCTCAGAAGGGGTAATGAGGTTACCCTCCCAGGGCCCTTTCCACACTCTGGGGGACACCATCTCTTGGGAATGATTTCTTTATATCTATATATCTTGCTCAGAGGCAATCTGTGACTTCACAGATGGAGTTGGTGCACTGTTACCAGCCCACGACCTGGCGGACCTGCAAGCTGCAGGTTGAAGCGGTGTGCGGGGACTCAAGAGGTTCTTCAGGTTTACATTGACTGATTTTGTTCGCCCAGCCCTGCACATGCCTCAAACGCAAGGATTTCACCTTGGTTTCCCCTCGTCACACCAACCCAGATTTGAAGCATGCTGGGAGTTGTAGTGTGAGTACGCTGCAACCGACGATCACATGTTTGGGGGAGGCGCATACTCGGCAATTAGGAGTGCTGCAGAGACTTAAGACAGCTGGGCGCACGAACTTTCAGTTGGGCGGAGGCGTCTGAGGAAGGCTCACGCCGAAATGCATCACGCTGTATCTGCCAACCAATAAAAGAACCTCGTTACAAGTCCCCGTCTGTGGCTCCTTCCTTTGGCAGTTCTGGAGGGTGTTTTGGATGTTATTCGTGTCAACCAGGGACACGCTAAGGAGCTCACGTTTCGCAAGTTGGCTGCCTGTCATCTGGTGTCTGCGCAAGCAGGTTGTTTCTCGTCAAGGTGTTGGCAACAGGCAGCTCACCGACAGCGAAGCAGGAAAAGTTTGGGACGTTGCTCAGAGGCAATCTGTGACTTCACAGATGGAGTTGGTGCACTGTTACCAGCCCACGACCTGGCGGACCTGCAAGCTGCAGGTTGAAGCGGTGTGCGGGGACTCGAGAGGTTCTTCAGGTTTACATTGACTGATTTTGTTCGCCCAGCCCTGCACATGCCTCAAACGCAAGGATTTCACCTTGGTTTCCCCTCGTCACACCAACCCAGATTTGAAGCATGCTGGGAGTTGTAGTGTGAGTACGCTGCAACTGACGATCACATGTTTGGGGGAGGCGCATACTCGGCAATTAGGAGTGCTGCAGAGACTTAAGACAGCTGGGCGCACAAACTTTCAGTTGGGCGGAGGCGCCTGAGGAAGGCTCACGCCGAAATGCATCACGCTGTATCTGCCTACCAATAAAAGAACCTCGTTACAAGTCCCCGTCTGTGGCTCCTTCCTTTGGCAGTTCTGGAGGGTGTTTTGGATGTTATTCGTGTCAACCAGCGACACGCTAAGGAGCTCACGTTTCGCAAGTTGGCTGCCTGTCATCTGGTGTCTGCGCAAGCAGGTTGTTTCTCGTCAAGGCGTTGGCAACAGGCAGCTCACCGACAGCGAAGCAGGAAAAGTTTGGAACGTTGCTCAGAGGCAATCTGTGACTTCACAGATGGAGTTGGTGCACTGTTACCAGCCCACGACCTGGCGTACCTGCAAGCTGCAGGTTGAAGCGGTGTGCGGGGACTCGAGAGGTTCTTCAGGTTTACATTGACTGATTTTGTTCGCCCAGCCCTGCACATGCCTCAAACGCAAGGATTTCACCTTGGTTTCCCCTCGTCACACCAACCCAGATTTGAAGCATGCTGGGAGTTGTAGTGTGAGTACGCTGCAACCGACGATCACATGTTTGGGGGAGGCGCATACTCGGCAATTAGGAGTGCTGCAGAGACTTAAGACAGCTGGGCGCACGAACTTTCAGTTGGGCGGAGGCGTCTGAGGAAGGCTCACG
Source organism: Lissotriton helveticus (assembly GCF_964261635.1). NCBI lineage: Eukaryota > Metazoa > Chordata > Amphibia > Caudata > Salamandridae > Lissotriton > Lissotriton helveticus. The sequence goes on along the minus strand of NC_136059.1, from coordinate 1,139,393,736 downwards.
CCGAAATGCATCACGCTGTATCTGCCAACCAATAAAAGAACCTCGTTACAAGTCCCCGTCTGTGGCTCCTTCCTTTGGCAGTTCTGGAGGGTGTTTTGGATGTTATTCGTGTCAACCAGGGACACGCTAAGGAGCTCACGTTTCGCAAGTTGGCTGCCTGTCATCTGGTGTCTGCGCAAGCAGGTTGTTTCTCGTCAAGGTGTTGGCAACAGGCAGCTCACCGACAGCGAAGCAGGAAAAGTTTGGGACGTTGCTCAGAGGCAATCTGTGACTTCACAGATGGAGTTGGTGCACTGTTACCAGCCCACGACCTGGCGGATCTGCAAGCTGCAGGTTGAAGCGGTGTGCGGGGACTCGAGAGGTTCTTCAGGTTTACATTGACTGATTTTGTTAGCCCAGCCCTGCACATGCCTCAAACGCAAGGATTTCACCTTGGTTTCCCCTCGTCACACCAACCCAGATTTGAAGCATGCTGGGAGTTGTAGTGTGAGTACGCTGCAACCGACGATCACATGTTTGGGGGAGGCGCATACTCGGCAATTAGGAGTGCTGCAGAGACTTAAGACAGCTGGGCGCACGAACTTTCAGTTGGGCGGAGGCGTCTGAGGAAGGCTCACGCCGAAATGCATCACGCTGTATCTGCCAACCAATAAAAGAACCTCGTTACAAGTCCCCGTCTGTGGCTCCTTCTGTAGTGTAGCTCCTATTTTCCCAATAGGCTCTGCGCATTGGAATAGTACCTACAGCAGTAAAGGCCTAGGCCAGACGTTAACTAGGTCTACTACTGTCGATACTAGACTTAATTTTTGGGTTTGCCAGCTAAGCTCAGAGTTCGCTAGAAACTTTCTCGAATGTTCAAGGAAGGAATTAACTCCCCTGATTAAACAAGAAGGGATTTAGTTTCTGACAACCATAGAACATGACAACTTTGCTCTCCCCTAATCAAGAGTCAATCTCAAGAGTCGTGTGAGCACAAGGCAATTATTTTACTCAGTCAGTACGTGCATTCTTAGTCTCATCAGATTGTAGAGAAAAGGAAGAGACGGGCGTGTTCAATAAAAAGGTGTTATTTATTGATCAGTCTCTTTTCTCATACATGAGAAATGGATCGATATTATTGCAATACTTATAGTTAAGTAAAGTGCATACATTAAAAGCAATAGTATAAAATAATACTGTAAAAACATTGATATGGTTTCTGAGCCATATGATGTTTTAAAATGATTAAAATATATTTACATACACATATACATTTGACTAAACGTACTCAACTGGTGTTTCTAAATACGCCTACCCCGTGTACCTGACCTAAGTCTAATGCGTGGGCGGGAATAGAAAGTTACAGTTTAAGTTAAGTTTGTTTTTGCCAAGTGAATAACTAAAGAATTCTCTGTGAGGGGTTATTCAGTTCTGTACCTGGAAGTTAGGATTAAAGAGGAATGGTATCTCTTTCTCTGCTCTCGATATTCCAGGCTGCCTGCGAGGGCTGCCCAGAAGCGCCGGTGCTGGGTCTCTCGGCTTGAGATAGCAGCGTGTCTCTCAGCGCGTCAGGAAGGCGGGGCTGCGCCAGCGGGGTCTGCTTCTGCTCTCGGCTTCGGCAAGTGTGGCTGCTCCATCTTGTCACCACGCGTGTGTTTGCATAGGGCAAGGTCGGCAATATTTATACCTTAAAGGTGCCGAGATTGACGTAAAGATGGACATAGATACGTCAATAAAGATGTCATACGACTTGCTCGTTAGCACATTCTTTACTAAAGTTCTCTGTGAAATCAAAACAATGGCCGCACGGATTTTCCAGGTTGTCATAGGTTTGATTTGTTATGAGAACGTCGTATGCCTTATCAGGGGCTGGAGGAATGTCGCTTGTCTAATTAGATCTCAAGCGTTATGACCTAATCAGATAACACGTTCCTGTGCCGTAGTGTGACTGCGTCAGATAACGGTATCTGCATCATGGGGGCTGTTCTTGCCTCATGGGCTGACTGTTAGTTAACTTGATAGTTAGTTTAACCAGAATAGGGTCAGGAATAGGGGGATCGATTCAGAACCTATAGGAATACATGACACTTCCTTTGGCAGTTCTGGAGGGTGTTTTGGATGTTATTCGTGTCAACCAGGGACACGCTAAGGAGCTCACGTTTCGCAAGTTGGCTGCCTGTCATCTGGTGTCTGCGCAAGCAGGTTGTTTCTCGTCAAGGTGTTGGCAACAGGCAGCTCACCGACAGCGAAGCAGGAAAAGTTTGGGACGTTGCTCAGAGGCAATCTGTGACTTCACAGATGGAGTTGGTGCACTGTTACCAGCCCACGACCTGGCGGACCTGCAAGCTGCAGGTTGAAGCGGTGTGCGGGGACTCGAGAGGTTCTTCAGGTTTACATTGACTGATTTTGTTCGCCCAGCCCTGCACATGCCTCAAACGCAAGGATTTCACCTTGGTTTCCCCTCGTCACACCAACCCAGATTTGAAGCATGCTGGGAGTTGTAGTGTGAGTACGCTGCAACCGACGATCACATGTTTGGGGGAGGCGCATACTCGGCAATTAGGAGTGCTGCAGAGACTTAAGACAGCTGGGCGCACGAACTTTCAGTTGGGCGGAGGCGTCTGAGGAAGGCTCACGCCGAAATGCATCACGCTGTATCTGCCAACCAATAAAAGAACCTCGTTACAAGTCCCCGTCTGTGGCTCCTTCCTTTGGCAGTTCTGGAGGGTGTTTTTGATATTATTCGTGTCAACCAGGGACACACTAAGGAGCTCACGTTTCGCAAGTTGGCTGCCTGTCATCTGGTGTCCGCGCAAGCAGGTTGTTTCTCATCAAGGTGTTGGCAACAGGCAGCTCACCGACAGCGAAGCAGGAAAAGTTTGGGACGTTGCTCAGAGGCAATCTGTGACTTCACAGATGGAGTTGGTGCACTGTTACCAGCCCACGACCTGGCGGTCCTGCAAGCTGCAGGTTGAAGCGGTGTGCGGGGACTCGAGAGGTTCTTCAGGTTTACATTGACTGATTTTGTTCGCCCAGCCCTGCACATGCCTCAAACGCAAGGATTTCACCTTGGTTTCCCCTCGTCACACCAACCCAGATTTGAAGCATGCTGGGAGTTGTAGTGTGAGTATGCTGCAACCGACGATCACATGTTTGGGGGAGGCGCATACTCGGCAATTAGGAGTGCTGCAGAGACTTAAGACAGCTGGGCGCACGAACTTTCATTTGGGCGGAGGCGTCTGAGGAAGGCTCACGCCGAAATGCATCACACTGTATCTGCCAACCAATAAAAGAACCTCGTTACAAGTCCCCGTCTGTGGCTCCTTCCTTTGGCAGTTCTGGAGGGTGTTTTGGATATATATATATATATATATATATATATATATATATATATATATATATATATATATATATATTACCTACTGGCGGTCGCCAGTAGGAAGTTCTAGTTAGGACCTTGTTTCTATTCAAACAGCATTTTTTCTTTCCCCAATAACTTTGGCTTCGGTAGATGAATCTTCACTCCAGTCAGCTTCTATCTTAAAAATTTTGGGGTGATTAGGCTAGCAGGGGCCAAGAAAAAAGGGTGGTCCCACAGCGTGTTTTCTCCATGTTAATTCCCATGGAAAACTTTAGACACGGCTACAGCCCGAACTGCTGAACGGAATTACACCAAATTTTGCAAAAAGAAAGCCTTTGCTTCAGAAATAACTCTTTTTGTTAAATGGTGTAAATCCATTCAGTAGTTCCTGAGAAATTAAAAAATAAAAGTTTCGATATTTAAAGGCACGGTGGATCCACGCACCCTCCCGACCACGAGCTTTATGCGAATTGGCTGTCAACACTCCAAACAGCCATCTTGTGCCTCGGTAGAACCGAGGAACAAGAAAACAATAAATCAAATGCGCAAAACAAGAAATGGGGGCAGGGTAGAAACACCCTGACCCAGTAGACCTGCTCAGGGGGTACCACCGGTCCCCAAGGGCTCAAAAAAGCATTTTTTTTAAATATAAAAATCAGCCAAATTCGCGCTGGGTGCGCGAATCCGCCCGAGAAAATAAAGAAAAACAAAGCGTGGGCTCCCGCGATTCGTTTAATCGAAGCCCCCGGGTGGGCCAGGTTCTGGGGGAAGTAAAACAATGTGTGGGGGGGGCAATCCCCCCACACTGCCCCCGGGACCGCCTATCCCGGGCTTGTTTTTTTAAAGTTTGAGGGGCCTCTAAGGCCCCCCCAAGCCCTGGGGACCACCATCCTGGGGCTCTCATTAATTATGATCACGGGGGCACACTGCCACCGTCAGCCCCGGGGGCCGCTACCGCAGAGGTGCCGCAGAGGTGCCGCTCTGATGCTCATAGTGGCTCACAAAGAAGCAGGGCAGGCTGCTGCCAAGACTGTGCATTAACCCACTGGGTAATTACTGTGATTTTACTGCAAGATAAGAAAAGCAAGCCCACTTGGGATTATGCCTAGCGCACTACAAGCACCAGAAGGCTGTGTGAGGGCCACACCCACTGTGGCAAGCGATGTAATGAACGTGTGCGTGAAATGAACTTTGCTTTCTTTTCATGAATCAGCGCCACTGAAGAAGGGAACAACGGACTCCTGAAACGTGTCGAGCGTAGATTTTACTTCAATGCTGATACTCTGTCAGTTTGCCTGCTCGCACGTTTGCCATTAAACAAAGAGAGCGAAACTATCTGTCTGAGGCATCACTCCATTTGGGGCTCACCTGTTGTGTTGGGTATTACCTACTGGCGGTCGACAGTAGGTAGTTATAGTTAGGATTGATTTCCGTAGGGAAATCGCAACATTCTATTGGGAATAACTTTGGCGCCGGTTGAGGAATCTGCCTGACTTTTTCAGCAACTTTGCCTCGCGGCGCTCTGCTCCTTCTCTGAAAGTTTGGGGGCGATTCGTCAAGCGGGGGCCGAGATAAAAGGGGGGTCCCAAAACGTGTTTTCCCCATGTTAATTTCCATAGGGCGGTCGGTCGCACTTTTAGATCGAACGGCTGAATGGATTTTCACCAAACCTGGCAAAATTGTAGGGTAACTTTGCTATGTCTCAAGATATGTGCTCCAGAGGATTTTGAGTAATTTAGGTTCCAAAAAATGTATATATCTATGGCCGCGCCCCGGTACGCGCACCGGGGAGCGCTTCGGGCGCGCCACGCGACTTGCGCACCGAAAGCTGATTGGCTCTCGGGTGTCTGTAAACATTCGAAACAGTCCGCAGCGGCCGCCATCTTGTGTCTCGGTAGGATCGAGACACAAGAGGTGGCAAAAAACAAAGGGGGAAATGACCAAAAGGGGGCAGGGTACACCCCCCCTGACCCCCTAGGTTTGATGTGGGGGCCATAAAAGGGTCCCGCGGGACAAAACATTTTTTTTATTTCTTTTCGATTTTCACGGGGGGAGCGCCCGGTACGCGCACCGGGGAGCGTACCGGGGAGCGTACTATGGGGAAAACCTAGTGAAACAGTAAAATAATAATTTAAAGTGCTTAGAGGTAGGGTAGCTCTGAATAGAGTTGTTGTGTTGTGTGGGTGATTTAAGTACCAACATGTAGGTACCAATGCAGAGTCTTAAATTCAATCTACACCTTTTTTTATGTAGATATCTAGCATGTTGTTATATAAGTTATTGTGGTATATGGAATATACATAAATTCCATACACACACATACATCAAACACATATACACCCCACACTCATACACTCCTCACACATATTTCACACACCCTCACCTCCACCCACACCGAAACACCCCACACAGCCACAAACACAGACACACCTTACACACCCACACCCCGACCTACACCCACTGACTCCCTATAAGTCACACACATTGCATTACTTATCTTTCTTTGCTGTTTCACTCAAGCCCATTCAGGTACTGTTTCCTTTACTCTCTTTGTCCTTTCTCTTTGTCACTCCCCATGTCTTATCCTTATTCAATTTTTCCCCCTCTTTCACCCCTCTTTACTTATACTACCTGGTCTTTTCTCACTTTCCCTCATCGTTCTTCATTTATCCCGGTTCCGCCACTACCCTTCATTCCCCATTTTTTACTGTCCTTTCTTTTTCTTTTAACAGCCAGTCACATTCTCCCACTATCTCTACTTTAGTGTTCTTCCTCTCTCTTCCTTTCTTTTGCTCCTTTAGTCATTTTACTTTTCTCACTTTCATCCAATTACACCTTCTCTATTGTTTTACTATGTAATAAACAATCCCTCTGTGTTCATCCTGTAGCTCTTTTTCTCTTAACATAACTCTCATGCTAACTGCTTCATTAAAAAAAAAAAATTTTTTTTTGGGGGGGCGCACCCCGGTACGCGAACCCTAAGGACAAAAAATTGACTGAGATCCTTTAAAAATATAGGTTTCATTTTATATATGAAAGGTAATTCTAAAAAGAACAGTTTTTTTTCTTCTTTTTGTTGTTTTATTTTTTATTGTTTTTTGAACATTTTGTACTTTTTTTGGCTTTTCAAAACAGTTTTATATTTTTTTTGTATTTTTTATGGGAAGAAACAAAGAGAAAGGGAATTGAAAATGGCTCAACTGGAGCAAAAAACAAAAAACGGAAAAAATTACTTCTTTTTTTTGGGGCAATCGTGATTGTCACCAGCAATGACGATGAGCTTTACACTCTTTTCCCCATAGGCCATAAGCTTGCCACATCCAGTACAAGTGACTTTAAAATCACCAAATCATTCCTGGATACAAGGCATCACCTCTGATGTTTCTGGTCCCGATTGAGTGGGTTGCTTTCTTTTGGAGCTGGTCCTTGTACACTGGGGGAGGTGACTGGCCAGTTCCCTGATCTCTGCACGAGAATAGTTAGCAGGATGCTTCCGGGTCATATGCCGAATCATGGTATTATTACCAAATGAATATTTTTTATCTGGATTGCCCCTTGAGAGTTCTGCACCACAGATTCGACATGTTACCTTGGCCGCATTAACTTTTTTCTTGCCCTCTGGAAGTGAAAAAAACTCCCATACAATGTGTTCTTTTGGCTTGTATGGGGTATTTTGTTCAGGCAGCCATCTGCTCCCCTCCTCCTCTTCCTCTTCCTCCTCCTCCTCTTCTTCACCACCAATGTATTGTTGTGGTGGTCCTCTTGGTGGTTGTGGTGGTGGTGGTGGTGCAGATGCTCCAGCTGTTGCTGCTACAGTAGCCATTTCAAAGTACAAAAGAATTGTCTCTGTAGATGTCAAAGGACAAAGTCAGAGTAAGGAAGAAAGGTGGTTTTTTTTATCATTTGGAAAAAAAAAACTGTGCTGAACCAATCAGAAGTGTTATTTTCAGGTCACAAGACCAAGGCTTTACTCATTTGGAAACCAAAACTGTTCTGCACCAATAGAAAGTGTTATTTTCAGGTCACAAGACCCAGGCTAGTCACAAAACCCAGGCATTACTCATTTAGAAACCAAAACTGTTCTGCACCAATAGAAAGTGTAATTTTCAAGTCACATGACCCGACGTGCTTACGCTACGCGCCCCGGGGCGCGCCCGTAGTCGCGTCCGGGACACGCCCGCGGGTGCGTAGCGTAAGCGCGTCAGGCTGTTTCACGATCGTATGCGATCGCGTGCTTTCGGTTGCGATTACGCTGTGCGTCATATGACACATCACGCGTGTACGCGATACGTCACGATGTTGTTTTCGTTCGCGGCAATAGCGCTCCCGGGACACTCCCCGGTCCGCGCCCCGGGGCTCGCCGTAATATTGCGCTTACCCGTGCGTTCACCCGTACGCGCCCCGGGAGCGCCCCCGGGTTAAAAATAAAAAAAATAGAATAAAAAATGTACATATTTATACAATATAAAATTTGTTTTAAAATTTTTCACTTTCTATACCTATAAAGATTTGCAATTAAAAAATCATTGAAATTCACTGAAAAAACCATAGGTTTCACACCAGTTATAGTTAGGAATTAGCATTTAAAAAACCTATTAAATTCACTGAAAAAACCATAGGTTTTACACCAGTTATAGTTAGCTGGAAATTTTACTCGCATAAAACCATTGAAATTCCTAACGTTATAGTTAGTTGGACTCACTATAACTTGCGCGTGCAATGCACTGCTGATGACGTCACATATTACATCACTCATGACATGGTCAGTGACATCACTCATGACATCACTGATGACACCATCTTTGTGACAGAGTGACAGACCTCCTTTCACTGTAATGTAACCCTTGAAACAAATATTCAAAAATAGAAACTAAAATTTACAAAAAAATGGAGATAGCCATACCACTTACAACAACCAATTCAATTATTCCACCATCTATATACTCATCCACTCTTTCACCAACAGTTCTATATAGTCACTCATACATAACTCACTCTTCATATGAAGTGATACACCTATACATCCTCTTACACACCGACAGTCATCCTAAAGATACTCTCACACATACTCACACATGCAAATAAACTATTGAACATCCATTTATTTGCATATACAGCTATACACACACTACCACTTTACTTCTAAGGAAACTTACACATACTTACTGTCTTAAACAATCACTTATAGAAACACATACTAATTTAAACAGGAACTCTTACAATTCCTCACTCTCACATATACTCACTTATATACATCAATCTTCACATATACTAGATTAAAACATATGTAGTTACTGATAAACATACTAGTGAGACAGTCATTCACTCAGTAACACACACATATACACAGTCATCCACCCATACAGTCCTGCACATATGCTGTCTTCAAAACACATACAAATAGAGAGTCAGTCATTCATGCATCTATGTGCTAAGTAATACCTCCACCAAACCATACAAACACTCATACTGATACTAGGAAAAGCATCTAATAACCTATATACATACACATGTACCTACTCACCAACCCATGCAGCCACTTATACACAAAGTGAAACACTAATACATATATTTAAATATTTAAACATTACTCTCTAATATATGTATTCACTAAGATACACTTAATAAACCAGTTAACCAATCAATAAAAAAAAAAAACATCCATATAAACACTTATTTAAACATTTATTCTTCCATCAACTTTTACATATACATATATAACACATATTTATTTTTCAGAAAGACACACATTCACTGGATGGTGTCATCAGTGATGTCATGAGTGATGTCACTGACCATGTCATGAGTGATGTAATATGTGGCGTCATCAGCAGTGCATTGCACGCGCAAGTTATAGTGAGTCCAACTAACTATAACGTGGGAATTTCAATGGTTTTATGCGAGTAAAATTTCCAGCTAACTATAACTGGGGTAAAACCTACGGTTTTTTCAGTGAATTTTGTAAATGTCAGGGTACGCGTACCGTGCGCGTACCCCGCGATTTAAAAAAAAAAAAAACTTTTTTTGCCTTGAGCAGGTCTAGGGAGTCGGGGTGCTTCTACCCTGCCCCTTTTTTGAGTTCTACACGTTTGTTTTTCTGCTTTCCTGTGCCTCAGTCTACCGAGGCACAAGATGGCTGCCAACAGTTTCTGTTTTGGAGTGTTGACAGACATTGGCAGCCAATCAGAATGCATCTCGAGCTCAAAAGGTAAGCTTACAGTAAGCTTACACGTAAGCTTACACGTAAGCTGCTATAGATATATACATTTTTTTGAACCTAAATTACTCAAAATCCACTGGAGCACATATCTTGAGACATAGCAAAGGCACATCGGGCTACCAGTCCCTACAATTTTGCCAAGTTTGGTTAAAATCCATTCAGCCGTTCGAGCTAAAAGTGCGACCGACCGCCCTATGGAAATTAACATGGGGTAAACACGTTTTGGGACCCCCCTTTTATCTCGGCCCCTGCTTGACGGATCCCCCCCAAACTTTCAGGGAAGGACCGGAGCGCTGCGAGGCAAAGTTGCTGATTCCTCAACCGGCGCCAAAGTCATTCCCAATAGAATGTTGCGATTTCCCTATGGAAATCAATCCTAACTATATATACCTACTGGCTATTGCCAGTAGGTAATATATATATATATATATATATATATATATATATATATATATATCACAACAACTTGGCTCGATTTGGTTGACCCCTGGCGCTTCTCTTATCGGTGCGTGTTCCTCGGCAGAGTCCCGCCGAACTCAATCATCCAAAACTCCTTTGCAGGAAATGAACACGCACTCGTCAGGATCTTACTTTCCAAGTTCTTTATTTCTCCATAGTTCTCAGTGTACATTACCAACGCGTTTCGCCGCTAACGCGTTGGTAATTTACACTGAGAACTATGGAGAAATAAAGAACTTGGAAAGTAAGATCCAGACGAGTGCGTGTTCATTTCCTGCAAAGGAGTTTTGGATGATATATATATATATATATATATATATATATATATATATATATATACATACATACATACATACATACATACATACATACATATATATATATATATATATATATATATATATATATATATATATATATATATATATATATATATATATATATATATATATATATATATATATATTACCTACTGGCGGTCGCCAGTAGGTATATATAGTTAGGATTTTTTCCCTATGGGATTTTTGAAAATTCTATGTCTAATAACTTTGGCGTTTGTGGACGGAATTGGCTGAAATTTTCAGGAAAATGGAACATTTTGTTTCTGAGCAGGTTCGTCAAGGGGGGGCCGAGAAAAAAGGGGGGTCCCAAAACGTGTTTTTCCCGTGTTAATTTCCATAGGGCGGTTGGCCTCACTTTTAGGCCGAACGGCTGAATGGATTTGCACGAAACTTGGCAAAATTGTAGGGACTGTTAGCCCGATGTGCCTTTGCTAGGTCTCAATATATGTGCTCCAGTGGATTTTGAGAAATTAACGTTCAAAAAAAGATATATATCTGTAAGCGCGCTCCAGGCAGCGCTCCGGTTTGCGTACTTGACGCGTAATGGAACTTCGCGTAGCGAAGCTGATTGGCTCTCCGGTGTCTGTCAACATTCTAAACAGTCCGGAGCGGCCGCCATCTTGTCTCTCGGTAGGATCGAGAGACAAGAGGAGGCCAAAACAAAGGGGGAAATGACCATAAGGGGGCATAGTAGATCCTCCCTGACCCCCTAGGTTTGATGTGGAGGCTTTTTTTTTTGCGTGGGGAGCGCCCGGTCCGCGAACCGGGAAGCGTTCTGGGGAGCGTACTATAAGGAAAAAAGAATGATAGACTTTTCAAATACTGTATGTTAATTGATTGTTGGTTTTGTTGATTATTTTTTAATTTCTTTATTTTTTAAGCAATTATTTATTATTGTGATTGTGTTTAAAAATTTAATAACATTTCTAACATTTCACTGTCTGAAATGTCGTTATTTTCATTGAACATAGCTTGTAATCTCTGAGTGTGTAAAATGTCCTCATTTTGAAGGAGGTCATCTACTGCTTGCACACATTGCAGTAGTTCTTGGTCCCAAGTTTCATCCATAAATTCTATATAATTTGGATCAATTAATTCTTGGCTGCTCTCTTGCAGGACAATTTGAAATGAAACTTTCTGTTCGCCTTCCATGTTGCCTGAAATTTGGATAAAAAAAATATATATTAGTAGAGATAGGGCACTGTTGGGATTAATTTTAGATAGGCAGTTTTTTATCAGTGAATTTATCTTTGGGCAGTGTATAGTATCAGAGTGGAAGTAGGAATATAAAAAAGTGTATGCGATTTAACGTAAGTAAATTCATAATTATACAAGAGAAACCTAACTCCATCCATAACTATAACAGAGAAGTCTATCTAAATCTATAGCTACTACAGAGGGATAGTATATAACTATCAGAAAAAGTTTACCATATTAACTGATAGTGCACAATATACTTCAGTTTTTAAAATAACAACTTACCTTTACAAAGAAGTTGAAGTGATTAGTGAAAATCCAATTGAAATGTACACCAGGAAGTAGTAGTCAAAATGGCTGTGTTCCCTTCTCTTCCTTTAAATATATTCAGGTATATAACGAATCAAATGTCAGGTAAAAAAAGTAGAAAATGAAAGTAACATTTTCATTGGTTGTCAATTCCAACACTTCAGATGTATTCTGTGAAGTAATTTACCTCACGGTATTTAGAAAGGTCTACAGGCTAAATGGCTAAATGGAATTTCAATCAAATTTGTGAAAATGGTAGGCATTGGTATGTAGTATGAGCTAATCTATATTTGGTGAAAGTGTCTCCAGTCGTTTTTCTGTAAATTACTTTCCCACCTTTTTTGATGGAGCGCTTCCCGGGGAGCGCCCCCGTACGCGAACTGGCGAGCGCCCCGGTACGCGAACCTGAAGCGTTACGGGAGTCCACCATTTTGTGTTTCGGTCGAATTAAGATACAAGATGGAGGGCAAATAATGTTCAGAATGGGTAGAAGGGGGCACGGTAGACTTATCTTGACCCCCTAGTTTTTCTGAGGGTGGCTGAGGAGGCCCATATGTGCGAAAAAAAAACATTTTTTTAAAAAATTTCGCGAGGTTAGCTTCCGGTTCGCGTACCGGGTAGCGCCCCGGGGAGCGTACTTTGTTGAAAATTAGTGAAAAAAGTTAGAGTAAAATAATAATTGTGAGTGATCAGATGTAGGGTAGCTCTGAGAAGAGCTTTTGGGTTTATGGTACATTTAGGTACTTATAAGTAGGTACCAATGCACAGTCTTAAATTCAGAATGAAAATTCTGTTGCCCTCATCTGAGAAGTGAACTCCATCTCCTCTGTAGATATCTTGCATGTAGTAACGCAAGTTATTGTTGTACACGGAGCCCATTCCATGGTCTCTCATGTAAGCTGAAACAGATTTGTTTACATGCTTCCTCGATTTCTCAATTTGTGGACAAAATTGGTTCGACCACCTCCATTTCTGTCTTTGGCATATATTTGAATATACCAAGGCAGTTTGAGGAAAAAGTGCCATTAATTGCTCAAAGGTGTCCTTTAAAAGCATTTCCAGACCTACCCCAGTCATAGTGCCCAAATCATTACCTCCACAGTGCACAATTAACAGGTCAGGTTTTGGCAAATGCATAAAGGTTTTCACCAATGGTATCAATTGGTGACATTTTAATCCTCTGTGGCCAAACCACTTAATTTCCACATCTTGTAAATTGAGGTTAGGTAAATTTCTGTTCTCAGCATACCTCTGAGCCCAATAGATGTAACTATGTCCAACAATCCAGACAGAAAACATGGTGAGAGAAGGTTCTGCTGCAGTCAGATGAAGTGTGGCAATGAAATGGCAGTTGAAAAAAAAAGAGTTTAAAATGAAAAAAACTGTGGAGTTTCTGTGTTAAGGAAGCAGTAACAGTGATTGGTGGATTTTGATTGCTGAAAACAGAAAGTTAGGGTGCATGGATGAGTTCTTTGAAAGATGTATTTTGAATGGTCAATAAAAAATCATTAAATGAAAGATTGCACTGGATATGCAGGTGCACTGAGAGTTCAGAGTTCAATTGAAACATTGTTGTGTGAACTTGCAAACACCAGAGGTCTTCCAGGAGGTGGTTGCTATGCAAAAAAAGCAGAGAGGGCAGAGGGAGGAAGGGTTTTGATTTGAAAAAAGTGAGGGAAGAGTTTTGATTGGGTGACATGAGAGATATGTGTGAAGAATCACAGCATTTCTGTGCTTTCTATAGCTGCAGCCTCTGGAGTGCATACCCTTTGTTCTGCTGAAGACAAATTGGTGTATTTCTGAGACTGTTTTGAAACTCATAAAGTATTTGCTAAGGTGAGAAAAGATTTATTTAATTTAGATAGAGAATAGTGTGCTTTAAGGAGAAAATTATGAAGAAAGTTGTGTTTTTAAAATGTTGCTTTGTCTCAAGTGTTTTACAAATAGATTATGTTTCTTTGAGAAATTGTAATTGGAGAAAATGTGAAGTATTAGTACTGACAGGGTGTTTTTGTGCATAGGAGCTGTGCAGTGTTTTCAAATTATGACTTGAAAATCGTTTTTGAGGAAAAGGAATGCTTTTAAAATTTATGACAAGGACATAATGGTGTCTGCTTCTTTATAAGGCATTTGAGTGTCTCTGATGTTATTTTTCCCATTTTAATGTAAGACCTTTCCCCGTGGTGCAAATTCCTTGTAAATATGCTCCCACCTGTGCTTGGCAAATTTAGATTTTGATTGTTTGAGTTACATAGCCATGTTAAAAGTGACCCAAAAATGCTGCAAAGGCAATCAAAAAACGCGTCCATGTGTCTTAAGGACATTTTAAGTCATTTCCCCATGTGCAGTGTTTAGAAATTATGACTTGAAAATCGTTTTTGAGGAAAAGGAATGCATTTTAAATTTATGACAAGGACATAATGGTGTCTGCTTCTTTATAAGGCATTTGAGTGTCTCTGATGTTATTTTTCCCATTTTAATGTAAGACCTTTCCCCGTGGTGCAAATTCCTTGTAAATATGCTCCCACCTGTGCTTGGCAAATTTAGATTTTGATTGTTTGAGTTACATAGCCATGTTAAAAGTGACCCAAAAATGCTGCAAAGGCAATCAAAAAACGCTTTCATGTATCTTAAGGACATTTTAAGTCATTTCCCCATGTGCAGTGTTTTCAAATTATGACTTGAAAATCGTTTTTGAGGTAAAGCAATGCTTTTAAAATTTATGACAAGGACATAATGGTGTCTGCTTCTTTATAAGGCATTTGAGTGTCTCTGATGTTATTTTTCCCATTTTAAATTAAAAGACCTTTCCCCGTGGGGCAAATTCCTTGTAAATATGCTCGCACCTGTGCTTGGCAAATTTAGATTTTGAGTCTTTGAGTTACATAGCCATGTTAAAAGTGTTCCAAAAATGCTGCAAAGGCAATCAAAAAACGCTTTCATGTGTCTTACGGACATTTTCAGTCATTTCCCCATGTGCAGTGTTTTCAAATTATGACTTGAAAATCGTTTTTGAGGAAAAGGAATGCTTTTAAAATTTATGACAAGAAAATAATGGTGTATGCTTCTTTATAAGGCATATGAGTGTCTCTGATGTTGTTTTTCCCATTTTAATGTAAGACCTTTCCCCGTGGTGCAAATTCCTTGTAAATATGCTCGCACCTGTGCTTGGAAAATTTAGATTTTGATTGTTTGAGTTACATAGCCATGTTAAAAGTGACCCAAAAATGCTGCAAAGGCAATCAAAAAACGCTTTCATGTGTCTTAAGGACATTTTCAGTCATTTCCCCATGTGCAGTGTTTTCAAATTATGACTTGAAAATCGTTTTTGAGGTAAAGGAATGCTTTTAAAATGTATGACAAGGACATAATGGTGTCTGCTTCTTTATAAGGCATTTGAGTGTCTCTGATATTATTTTTCCCATTTTAAATTAAAAGACCTTTCCCCGTGGTGCAAATTCCTTGTAAATATGCTCCCACCTGTGCTTGGCAAATTTAAGTGGTCGAGCTTATGAAGTGAAAGATGGTTGTCCAGTTGAAAAAGAAAAACTTGTGACAACAGAGACAGAAGAGGTGTTAGGTAATGAGGTTTTAGGAAGACGTCCTAAGGGTCCTGTGTACACCTGGAAGTGTAGTAGTATTTGCAGTGTGCGACAGGATTCCATCAATTTGCTTTGTGATTTTGTACGGACATTTAATAAGAAAAGTTTGAAGCAGAAAATGAAGTTGTTGCAAGAATTAGATCCTTGCAGAGTGAGAGAAGTGACAGGTTTGCATGGTCATTCACTGGCTTGTCTTTCCAGGAGAGTATGCCAGAGTGTTTTTCATCATTTCAGGATGCTAGCAGTGCATCATAATAAAGTGAGGAAATTAGTTAGAATGTTGTA
The DNA here is from genome assembly GCF_964261635.1 of Lissotriton helveticus. Classification (NCBI taxonomy): domain Eukaryota; kingdom Metazoa; phylum Chordata; class Amphibia; order Caudata; family Salamandridae; genus Lissotriton; species Lissotriton helveticus. The sequence goes on along the minus strand of NC_136059.1, from coordinate 1,139,377,983 downwards.
TTATGCTAAGAGTCCAGCAATTATGCTTAAACAATTATGCGCTGCTCTTTTGCATGGTTCTGAAATAGATGTGAAGAATATTTGTGAAGAAATTGAGTTTTGTTACTTTGGAAGTAAAGAGGAGAATGTTGAAATTGACCAAGAAGAAGAAGGTAATGTGGAAGATAGTGTACAGGTTTCCAGTACAGATAATTTTCAGAGGGAAATTGCGACGTTTCAGGTGAAATCAAGTGAGAGGCCTAATTTCACTTGTGTGTGTTGTCGACGCACTTATTATAAGAATCAGACTAAGTTAGTGGATTTATATGCAAAAAGTGAAAGGGAAAATAATAGTGAATGGAATGATTTCACAACATACTTGATGGTAGAAAATTGTTTTGATTTGGGATCGGATCAACGTGTGTGTACTTATTGTTATAACAAATTAAATCAAAACCAGATGCCTGCTAGAGCAGTTCATAATAATCTGGAATTGGTTGAGATTCCTTCTGAATTGAAGGATTTAAATACTTATGAATCTATTTTGATTCAAAGTATCCATCCCTTTCAGGCTATTGTAAGAATGGAGCCAAAGACAGGGAAATTGCCTCCATCAGATTTACAGAGAGGATTAAAGGGAAGAGTTGTTTATTTGCCTCTAGATTTGAAGAAAAACATTAACACAATTGGAGTAGAAAAAGTGGAAGAGGACCCTCTGGTTATCTTAGTTAATGGGGTTCCGACAAAGAATAAGAAAATATGGCAAGATTTAGTGGATGTTAGGAAAGTCAAAAAGGCAACATTGTATTTGAAAAAAAATAATAAGTACTATAAGAATATATATGTTGCAGAAGAGGAAGTAAGTGAGGAAGAGGATAGCGATTTGTGAGCTGGTCAAATTGAGAAATTAGAACCCTCTACTAGTGAAGAAATATATGAACATTATAGTGTTCATCCTTTGCATTCCAAGGAAGTCATGGGGAATGCTATTGAGTTGTTTCGAAAGAAACAAGCCAAAGGGAGTCCCATTAGTGTTTGGGAGGAAAGTTTGGAAGCTCAGTGTTTCCCACAGCTTTTTCCAACAGGTCAGGGAGGAAGATATGATGAGCGACCTCATCAAATTCCTGCTTCTGAATACCGGACTTTGCGATTGTATGCAGGAGATGCTAGGTTTCGACAATGTATTCCCTATTTGTTTCATCTCCTGTTTGAAAGCGATCTGTCTGGACTGTCATATGCAGTGAACCACATGCTGAAAAGTGGTATACACATGCAAAACATCTCGGCAAGTGACTTTATGGATAAAGTCAATGTCCAAGACAGTATTTTGGATTCTCACCTGATTAATCTCATGGCGTGTCAGCGTGGTACTAATGAGTACTGGTACCGTCATCATGGTGATTTAAAATGTATGCTGAGGAACTTAGGAACTCCCACGTGGTTCCTCACTCTGAGCTGTGCCGAGTATGGCTGGGAAGACTTACTTGAATTTCTACGAGAGGCAAATGGAAACATCGAAAACATCGAATTCAAGACACCCGGAGAACTGTGTTCTTTGGATCCAGTCAATGTATGCCGGTACTTCAATCATAGATTTGAAGCTATGATGTCTTTCATCATGAATAAGAAGAATCCACCTCTTGGAGAGGTGTTGGATTTCTTCTGGAGAAAGGAGTACCAAGCAAGAGGTGCTCCTCACATACATATGCTGTTGTGGATCAAGGATGCACCTAAATTTGGAACGGATCCAGAAGACTCAGTGATGAGTTTCATACAACAGTATTCTACGTGTGCTGTTCCAAACGCAAAGGAGAAGAAAAGCCTAAGAGAAAAAGTTCTACGTTTCCAAAGCCATCGTTGTGGAAAGTACTGTCGTCGTAAATTCCGAAACAAGGACAAGTTCTACACCAAATGTTGTTTCGGGTTTCCACGACCGGTGATTTCTAAAGGAAGAGTAAACAGTTTGATGTCTTCGCTGCGACATAATGTGATGAAGAAATCACCGAAAAACACATACAATTTGAAGAGGAACGAAGAGTCCAAGTACATCAACGACTACAACCCAGTGATTTTGTCCATGTGGAATGCTAACATGGATATACAGTTTGTGGCTGATAACTGTATGGCTGTGGCTCGGTATGTGACATCTTACATCACCAAAAAAGAGAAGACAGAATTGAAGGATATGTGGGAGGACATTTCCCATGAAAAGAGCCTCAGTAAGAAGTTGTACAGTTTCAGTCTGAAGATGTCGCATTGAGAAATCGGAGCTTACGAATGTTCTGACCGGTTGTCTTCAGCAAGTCTCTATGCCAAATCTAGGAGTATCGTTTGGCGAGTCTTGGTCTTGCTGCAACGCGTAATCGAGTTCTGAAACCATGTGCGGGAAATTGAGTATTTGGCGGAAAAAGAGCCAAACAGTACCGACATTTTGAAGACCAACATGTTGGATACATATTATCCAAATCGAAGCAGTCACCTCGAGAATGTTTGTCTGTATGAGGTTCTTCAAAATTACATATTCAAGAGGAACATCTGTTGGATCCATATGTGAGGAGGCGTTTGTAGGCGGCTCGTGAGTTTTACGAAGTTACGCGACTCTCAGCCTATTGTGGACACAAAAAAAGACACGCCTGGAACCACAAGCCGACCTAGCCGACTCGAATATACCTGGCGGTAACTAGAAATACGTGCAAAGACAGATTGCGTTAAGCAAGGGAATCCATCCATCTTTGGACGCTCCTCATTATCATGGAAATCTATAAAATCCAAATAGCAAGTTGTTGACTTAGTGGATGGCTTGCATTTGGTTCTTAAGCCAAAATCAGAACAGACTAGTGGAACCACATTCCTGTATTTCTATAGATGTCGATACAGAAAGTTTGATGTTTTGTGGATTGAACGATTGTGCTTTCAAGAGGTCCTGAGGAAGGTGGTCACAAACCCACCGAAACGCGTCGACCTTGCGTATTAGATCACACAACCATACGTGATCCCTCTAACATAGATTGCAGTGTGAATGTTGTATGAATGATAATGAATGTATGCATGTACTATAAATGAATATTTAGGTTTCTTTTTCCCTTTGTTTTGTACGATGTCTATTGATGAATTGTTCTAAAGATTTTAAATACTGTTTTGTAAATCTATGTCTTTATGAAATGAACAAATAATTAACAGAAATGACAAAAAATGAATAAATAAAATAAAAAATTCAAAAATAGTTATATTTGGAGTCACCTTGTGTATGGTAAATAAGCGGATATAAAAGTGTCTGGTTGAAATTGAAATAGGTCGTGAGGGAAATATTGTATTCTAATGCCACTTGGTAAACCATCGAAAATTGAGTGGCGAATCTCCTGAAAAAAAGGAGTTTTTCTATTTAGCACTTTTGCAACTTTTCAAGCCTTGGCGTGCAGAAGAGGAACTGCTTGGAGATTTCCTCTGTTACGAAGACTCTTTCACTGCCGCCAAGCAGACCATAGAATGTCCTGCTTTTCCCAAATATGTAGAAATGTTGAATGCGGAAATCGAGCAGGAAGCAACGATTGCAGCCGAGATTGCCAGAGACAGTTCTCAGGACAGTCAGAGTTCTGCTTCATTGAGTCAGGATCCACTAGGAGGACCTGTTATCGAAAATGAAGCTGCCACTGCCATGAATGAAGTGGAAAGAGCCATGGCACATGCTCAGGAGGATGCGGTTAACTTAGAAGACTTGGAAAGACAACTCAACGTTGAGCAGAGGAAAATATATGACGAAGTTACCATGCAATTTGATCATGGATTAAGTCATGAGAAGAAAGAGTGCTCATGTACGTCGTTGAAGCCTGTCCAACTGTACGTGAGTGGAGAAATGGGAACTGGAAAAAGTTTCCTCATTAAAGCAATTTCATGTTATTTGCAGGAAAGGACTGAGACATCGCTGTCTTGTGTTGTCACCGCTCCAACTGGACTGGCAGCACATAACATTAAAGGGATTACTTTACATCGTTTACTGATGCTGCCAGTGGAGCATGACAACAAATTACAATATCACAAGCTATCTGGAGATGCTTGTTGTGAAGTTTCAAGAATCTTGAGGAAAATGAAACTTCTTATCATTGACGAAGTAAGCATGGTTTCCAATGTCATGCTTGCCTTTGTGCTTTTGAGAATGCAAGAAGTTCTCAAAACAGAGTATGATGTGTTATTTGGTGGCAAACACATCATTGTTTTCGGAGATCTTCTGCAGCTGACACCAGTGAAAGGGCAACCTGTGTTCAAAATGCTCACGCATGAAGATACCAGGAAGTGCCTAGGGAGCATTGGCAACGTCAATATATGGTTAAACTTCAATTATGCTGAACTGCATGAAAATATGCGTCAGGCGAAGGATGAAGTTTACAAGAATATTCTACAAGATGTTAGAATTGGAAAAGTGACCGAGCATGGGAAAGAAGCTTTACATGCACGATTACTGTCAAATTTATATCCAGAACAAGATGTTGTGCCTGAGAATATTTTTCAGAAAATTACTGAGAAGAAATCTGGAATATGTTTGATGCCAACTCTTGCAGAATGTGCCATCTTCAACAACAAAATGTTGCATTTAGAAAAGCAAGAGATTGTGAAACTGGAAGCTATTGACAGAGTAGAGCATATGGGATCAACAATTATTTTGTCTGAGAATTTGAAATCCAAATTGGATTCATTAGAGAAGACTATATCTAAAACTGCAGGTTTTGAAAAGACTCTGAATGTGTGCTTAAACTGCCGTATAATTTTAAGAAGGAATTTACATGTTGAAAGAGGTCTGGTAAATGGATCAATGGGTAATGTTGTTGATTTTGTGAAATACAGAAATAGAGATGGAATTGAATTTTTAAAAATTAAATTTGATGGCATTGAGGAAGTACAGCTAATTGGTCGTTGTTCTGCTAGATTTTTGCTTGTAAAAGACTTATATGTTCGCCGTAAGCAGTTTCCTGTTTGCTTGGCATATGCGGTGACAATCCATAAATCGCAAGGTTTAAGTGTAGACAGTGCATTGGTGAATATTGGCAGTTCTGTGTTCAAGGAGGGTATGGCATATGTGGCATTGTCACGAGTTAGAACTTTATCGGGATTGTACTTGATTGAGTGTGATGTCACAAACATTTGTGCGGATCTAGATTGTGTTAAGGAATACAATAGGTTAAGAAGAGAGTATGCGCCACATTTGCCTCAATATCCTTTGTTTGAGAAACGTGTGGTAGGCCGGAAACGAACAAATGTGACCAATACTAGGGAGGTTGTAGCAAAAAGACGAAAAGTCGATGAACCTGAAATTATAAGCAGAAACAAAAAGGATTCTGTTGAAGATGTTGTTGGTTTTCAATTTGAAAACAGTTCTGGTGTCAACTGCTATGCTAATGTAGTGGTTAATGTTTTGTTTTCTCTAGAAAATGTAAAAGAAGAGATTGTGGTCAATTCTGATCAAAGATTTTGCAGTCTGTTAAATTCTGTGTTAGAGAAATGTAGCACTGATAGAACAAAAATAGAAAGTGTGTCTGAAATTCGACATCTGTTAGACAGATGTTCAGGTCAAACACAATTCTCTCAAAATATTCAGCAAGATTGTCAGGAGTTTTTAATGTATATGCTTGATGTATTGCATGCTGAAGGTGTAGATGTAGATCACCTGTTTGGGCTTTCTTATCAATGGCAGCATGACTGCGAGAACTGTAGGGTATCAAGTATTACTAGTGTAGACTCAGAAAGATTTATATATTTAACTTTGCCAGACAGTAAATCAGTCTCTTTTAATAAGCTAGTAAAAGCAGCTGATCACAACATGGAATGTAGCCAATGTAAATCTGAAATGATGTCAACATTATTTATACAAACATATGGCCAGTATGTCATTTTAATGTTCCAACGATGTAGGCCTGATGGAACAAAATTGACAACTTTAATTAAAAATGTTGTGGCTTCACAGTTGTCAATATCAGGAAGGACTTTTGTAACTGTAGCAATTATATATCATGACGGTCCTTCAATAACATCAGGACATTACACAGCTTATTTAAAGTCTAGAAATGGCTGGTCATTCTGCAACGATTCTGTTTTAATTTTCAAAAGAAAATTGCCGTATGACCTTAAAAATTCTTACCTGGTGTTTTTAAAACCAAAATTTTAGGGAAAGAATCTCGGGATGTGCTCTGAGGAATTTCAAGAAGTTCTAATGGCTCCTACACGATTTGGCCTTGAGGATAAGTGTAGCACAGAGACATAACTTCTTACCATAACACTGGACGTCATGGAAAAATAACTGCACTTTGAATGAGTTCAGAAAAACTATTTCTTTTTATAAGCTAATTCAAGCAGCCAATCAAAACATGGAGTAGAGGGAATGTAAGTCTGCAATGCTGTCTACTGTTTTATATTGCTTTGTGATTAAAAGTGATGTAGAGAATTAAATAATTGTAGTAGTCATAGAGGTAGTGTAAGTCTGCTTCATAGTAAGCAGTATCAGTGTCATAGGAAATGTAGAACATGAGTGAGCAAGAAGGGTAAGATATTAGTAGTCCAGGATTGTGAAAATGATCTTCAACATTTTAATTCTGAAAGTTGCGGAAATACAACATGACGGGATTGGCTTACAAGAATTCCAAGAGTTATAAATGGCTCTGACATGATTTGGCCTTGTGGAAACGTGTGGTAGAGAGCGAGAAGTCATTTATTGTATGTAACATATTTTTCAAAACGATGGAGGTTTTCTTTCAGAAAGTGGTGGGCTGAAAGTAATAACAGCACAACAGAGTGTAAGCTGTTCATAGGACATCCTTCGACGTCATGGAAGGTAAGTTAACTTTAAGGAGTTCTGAATTCTGATTTGTTATGTTGTATGGGTTTTTTAAACACAATCATTTTGATTGTGTTTTTTTTTCCCCTCTGTTATATGATGAATACCTTCAAGTCACTGTTTTTAGTGAAATTTGATACATTCTGAGAACAGCAAAAATAAACCATTTAACATGTATAATTAATTCTGTACTGTTTGCATTTATGATGTACATGTAGAACTGTGTAGGAGGCATGGAGAAGGTGAGGCTTCTGTAAGTGTCAAAGTTGTTGCATACAATGCTCATATTCTACGTAGTCTTTCATATGATAGACTACATTTCCACAATGAGATACCTAAGCAAAGGAAACACAGGTGATATGATTGTGGAATGAGCAAAAAAAATTGCACGTTTTTCAATTATATTACCTGTGTTTCCTAACATTACACATCACATTGTGTAGATGAGGTTTAGGCCTGTTCCTGGAGACAGAGGAGGTCTGACATTTGTTCAAGAGTGCAGTGGACATGACTCACTTCGTTGGTAGGCCTGCACATGTATTATCTCCTCTGTATTCTTCAACAAACCTAAATTTCATCTGCAACTCTGAGTAGGACTTACCTGAAACAAATCTGTGGATAGGTTACACCTTATCGGCATCTTGAAACAATCATTTAAAATGTTAGGGTCAGATTTATGATGGCCGTGCGCCTCTTTTGCTCCGCTGTGGGTCACTTTTGTGTAAAAGATGCACCATGTTGCAAGATAGGTTTCAGTTCATCTCCAGCAAGATACCATCAGTTTAAAATGTATATAATTAGCACTGTGTAGGGGGCATGCAGAAGCTGAAGCTTTTGTAAGTGTCAAAGTTGTTGCATGCAGTGCTGCACTTCTGGGTACTGTTTCATATGCTGGACTACATCTGCACTATGAGATACCTAAGCAAAGGCAACACAGGTGATGTGATTGTGAAATGAGGAAAAGAAACTCCACATTTTTCAATTACATCACCTGTGTTTCCTAAGTTTACGAATGACATTGTGCAGATGAAGTTTAGGTCTTTCCACGGACACAGAAGAGGTCTGGCCTTTGTTCCCGAGTGAAGTGGACATGACTTACTTCATTGGTAGGCCTTCACATGTATTATCTCCCCTGTATTCTTCAACAAGCATAAATATGCAATCCTGAGTAGGCCTCACCTTAAACAAACCTCTGGAGAGGCCACACCTTATCGTCATCCTGAATCAATCATTTCAAATGTTAGGGACAGATTTATGATAGGTGTATGCCTCTTTTGCGCCACTGTGCGTCACTTTTGTGATGCAGCGGCGGTGCAAAAGATTTGCTATGAGGCGACAAAATTACAAATTGATGCATCTAGGCAGATGTGTCATGCTGTAAAAAACCCGTGCCACATGAAACCGATGCAGCAGTGATGCAAAAGATGCACCATGTTGCAAGACAGGCCTGACTTCATCTCCAACAAGATAAGAAGCTAAGTCTTCTGTAAATGTCAAAATTGTTGTATATACTGCTCAACTTCTATGTACTCTTTGATATGCTATACTCCATCTGCACTATGAGATACCTAACCAAAGGCAACACAGGTGATGTGATTGTGAAATGAGGAAAAGAAACTCCACTTTTTCAATTACATCACCTGTGTTTCCTAAGTTTATGAATGACATTGTGCAGATGAAGTTTAGGTCTGTCCACGGACACAGAAGAGGTCTGGCCTTTGTTCAAGAGTGAAGTGGACATGACTTACTTCATTGGTAGGCCTTCACATGTATTATGTCCTCTGTTCTCTTCAACAACTCGAAATTTCATTTGGAACCCTGAGTAGGCCTCACCTCAAACAAACCTCTGGATAGGACACATCTTATTGGCATCCTGAAACAATCATTTAAAATGTTAGTGTCTTGCGACACTTTTGTGAGACAACAGCAGTGCAAAAGATGCACCATGTTTTAAGATAGGCCTCACGTCATCTGCATCAAGATACTGTTAGTTTAAAATGTATATCTTTAGGACTGTGTAGGGGGCCTGGAGAAGCAGAAACTTCTGTAAGTGTCAAAGTTGTTGAAAAACTGTTTGTCCTTCAATCTTTTCCCTTGTCTTTTCTAATTTTTAAATACATGTTTTAATATTTTTCAAATGTTTGTTCTCTCTTTCACAGATTGAAAGTATAAAAATAAAAAGTGAGTAAGTTAACGACAATTATAAGGTAAATGTTTTGTACTCTTTTCGTTACATTTCTATCACATTCACCTACTATTAGTTCCACAGCTTCATTTCTTTAACCCTCAGTTTCCTGCCTTTGCTACTTTCCTCATTCCTTTCTCTATTACCTACTTACTCAACTCCTTCCACTCTTTTTCTCAGTCCCTCTCTTCTCATAGTTCCTCACTCTTGTTCACTCACTCCGTCTCTATTACTCTTAGTGTCTTTGACTGATCACTCTTTCACTACTTGTTCATAATGCTTTCTCTGTGTAGTTGAATCACACTAAGGGGCATATTATGAACACAGCCAATAAAATTATTGCTGTTTTTATTGGCAGAAAACTGCTGCAAAAGTGGTTTTAGCGGCAGTTTTCTGCCGCAAAAGCGGCTTTAGCGACACATTTCTGCCGATAAAAGCTGCAAAACTTTTATTGGCTATGTTGATGATATGGCTCTATGTTATTTACATTTCTTTGCTGTTTCAATTAATCTTTTTCTGTTATTTTTTCTTTTCTGTTTTCTGTTTTTTCTCTCTGTTATTCCACATGTTTTAATCTTATTTTGAACATTCACTCACATTCTCCAAGAAACTCTTCTTTGTTATTGTTCTACTCTCTTTTTTTCTTTCACTTCCTTATCTATTTTGTTTTTCACAATTATACCCTCTTCCATCTTTTCTTCAGTAAATAGATCTATTAAACAGTATCTCTGGTTTACTCCCTATAGCTGTCTTTCTTTTAACATTACTCTCTGTTTACTTCCCTTATACTTACTCTTCTCTTTTTTATTTTTTATTTTTTTTGGTTCGCTCCCGGTTCGCGAACCGGGAAGCGAACGGGGAAGCGAACCAAAAGAAATAGAGCTTGCCAGAGTGCTAAACATTCTAGCAATTTTTTTTGAAAGGGGAGGTAGTTCTGAAAAGAACTTTTTTTTAATGTTTTTGTTGTTTTATATATTTTTTTTATTTTTCTGAACATTTTTTGTTTTTTTTGTATTTTTTGAACAGTTTTATGTTTTTTTTTGTTTTTGATGGAGGGGAAACAACAAAAAACAGGCATTGGAAAGGGCTCAACAGGAGCACAAAAAAAAATTACTGTCTGGGGCGTTTAGGGCAATTGTGATTTTCATAAGCTCGGTTGATTAAGGTAATGCTCATATTGCCACATGACAGTAATGCACCGCAATACAAACAGGTAAACTTCATATGGACAAAGTTGTCCTGAATGTTTGGCACGGTTTCCCGTGCCTCTGCTGCTGTCAAAGATATCTGTGATGATGACCTGGCCACAGGAGTTGGTGAGTTGTCCTGCAGGTCACGCATCTCTGCCCAGCTGTAGTTTAATGGATGCCACCTGCTCATGTGACGATGCATGGTGTAGTTACCGAAGCTATACTTTTTTAAGGTGCCTCTAGATAACTTCTCTTTACATATGAGGCAGGTGACATATCTAGCATTAACTTTCTTCTGCCCTTCAGGGATTGAAAAAAACTGCCAAATAAAACTGGTTTTCTGATGAGAAACCCGGGGCTGCTCTTGTAAAAACTGTGGTCCTTCTGTCTCCTCTTCCTCTTGTTCATCCTCTTCCTCCTCTGTGTTGCTGATGAACTGGGGAGGTGGTCCTCTCTTCCCATGAGGAGGTGGTGGTGGTGGTGGGGGTCCACCAGCTGAAGCTACCAATGAAGCCATTGCTCAAATATCAAAAAAGGTCTTCCTCTCACAAAGATGAAAGTCAGAGTGAGGAAAGAAGGAGGGGTTTTCATCATTTGGGAAAAACAATAGTTCTAAACCAATGAAAAGTGTTATTTTTAGGTCACCTGACCTAGCCTTACATCATTATGAAAGCAAAAGTGAAATGAACCAATGAAAAGTTTTATTAACAAGTCACATGACCTGTTACGCTTATGTTACGCGCTGCGGAACGCGCCCCGGATCGCTTCCGGGTCGCTGCGCTTCGCACCTCGGTTCGCGCTCCGGAGCACTTCTGGGTGCGCTAACGCGGCGCGTCATAAGACGCATTACGCGGCAACGCGATACGTCGCGCTTTCGCGACGCGCCCCGGATCGCTTCCGGGGAGCTGCGCTTCGCGTCTCAGTTCGCGTACCGGTGCACTTCCGGGTGCGCTAACGCGGCGAGTCATAAGACGCATTACGCGACAACGTGATACGTCGCGCTTCCGCGACGCGTCACGATGTTGATTTCTAACACGGCAGTTGCGCAAACGGAACATTTACCGGTTCGCGGACCGGGTCGCGGCATCAAATTGAGCTAACGGGAAGCTTCCCGGTACGCGAACCGGGAGCGAAGAAAAAAAAATATTTAAAAAAAAATTTATTAATAAACATATAAAATATATTTTTGGATTTAAAGAAGAATACATTTTACAGCTACAGATATTAGCTTTTAAAAAACCAATGAAATTCACTGAAAAAACCATAGGTTATAGACCATATATAGTTAGGAATTAGCATTTACAAAACCTTGAAAATTCACTGAAAAAACCATAGGTTATAGACCATATATAGTTAGGAATTAGCATTTAAAAAACCTTATTTTACTCACACAAAACCATTGAAATTCCATATATAGTTAGTTGTACTAACTATATATCGCGCACCCGCAATCCACTGCTGATCATGTCACATATTACATCATTCATGACATGGTCAGTGACATCACTGATGACATCACTGATGACATCTCAAATGACATCACTGATGACATCACTGATGACATCTCAAATGACATCACTGATGACATCACTGATGACATCTGAAATGACATCACTGATGACATCACTGATGACATCACTGATGTCATCTCAAATGACATCACTACTGACATCACTGATGACATCACTGATGACATCTCAAATGACATCTCAAATGACATCACTGATGACATCTCATTTGACATTACTGATCACATCACTGATGACATCATTCATGTGATATTATGATGAACCTCTTCAGACTCTTATATAACCTTAGATACACTCAGTATAAACATACACTCACAGACTGTCACTCATCCATGGAGTTACTCACACACCTAGTCAGTCATGCAAAGAATCAATCACACCTCCATTTCCTCAACTATACAGTTATACACACCTTACTTATTCAAACATATACTAAAACATATTTACTCTCTTATACAATCCCTGATACAAGTTCACAATGATCCATACAGCCACTCACACATTCACTGGCTCTTATGCACAGTTATTTATATATGCCAACTCTCACATGTACTGTGTTTTACATATGTACTTACTTTGACATGTAGCACTGACATATCCATTCACTCACCAATACACTCATGCACACAGTCAACCGCCCATACAGCTGTTTCCACATGCACTTTTGAACCCATACATCTAGTGAATCAACTGCTCACACATATATGCACAGAGTCATACACCTCCCAGCCACCCACACACTCACTCAGTCTCCCATACAAATACTTGGGCAACCAATCAATAACCCATATAGTTACTCATATAGCTACTGATCAACACATGCAGCAGTTTACAGAACAACAGACATAATGATGCACAAATTAAGACAGTTTAGTCACTAACCCATGCACTCAGTGAGACACATTTAATCACTCACTCATACAGTCAGTCATGCACCTACTAAATCCTTCATCCAGGCACTTATACATCCACTCATTCTTCAATATGTAAGACATATTTTAACTTTACAGAAACATACAGTCACTGGATGTTGTCATCAGTGATGTCATCAGTGATGTCATTTGAGATGTCATCAGTGATGTCATCAGTGATGTCATCAGTGATGTCATTAGTATGGTTTTTTCAGTGAATTTTCAAGGTTTTGTAAATGCTAATTCCTAACTATATATGGTCTATAACCTATGGTTTTTTCAGTGAATATATATATATATATATATATTCACTGAAAAAACCATAGGTTATAGACCATATATAGTTAGGAATTAGCATTTACAAAACCTTATTTTACTCACACAAAACCATTGAAATTCCATATATAGTTAGTTGCACTAACTATATATCGCGCACCCGCAATCCACTGCTGATGATGTCACATATTACATCATTCATGACATGGTCAGTGACATCACTGATGACATCGCTGATGACATCTCAAATGACATCACTGATGACATCATCTAGTGTCTGTGTGTTTTTGTAAAGTTTAAATACGTTTTACATATTGAAGAATGACTGGATGTATGGAAGACTGAGTGTGTGTGTGGCTGGCTGGGAGGTGTGTGACTCTGTGCATATCAATGTATACTTGTATCAGTGATTGTATAAGAGAGTAAGTATGTGTTAGTATATGTGTGAAAAGTATGGTGTTCTGTGTTTAACTATAGATGAGGAAATCGAAGTGTGATTGATTCTTCACAGGACTGACTAGGTGTATGAGTGCATATGATAGTGTTCTAATAATAAGTGACTGTATGTATGAGTAATTGTATGGGTGAATGAGTGAATGTGTGTGTAGACGTACGAATCAGTGAGTGCGTATGTAGTAACTGGTATTGGTGTGTCATGATGTCATCAGTGATGTCATTTGAGATGTCATCAGTGATGTCATTTCAGATGTCATTAGTGATGTCATCAGTGATGTCACTGAAGTATGGTGTTCTGTGTTTAACTGTATAGATGAAGAAATGGAAGTGTGATTGATTCTTTACAGGACTGACTTGGTGTGTGAGTAACTCCATGGATGAGTGGCAGTGTGTGACTGTCTGCATAGGTGTATGAGTGCATATGATAGTGTTGTAATAATGAGTGACTGTATGTATGAGTGATTGTATGGGTGAATGAGTAAATGTGTGTGTAGACGTAGGAATCAGTGAGTGCGTATGTAGTAACTGGTATTGGTGTGTCATGATGTCATCAGTGATGTCATTTGAGATGTCATCAGTAATGTCATCAGTGATGTCATTTGAGATGTCATCAGTGATGTCATCAGTGATGTCACTGACCATGTCATGAATGATGTAATATGTGACATCATCAGCAGTGGATTGCGGGTGCGCGATATATAGTTAGTGCAACTAACTATATATGGAATTTCAATGGTTTTGTGTGAGTAAAATAAGGTTTTGTAAATGCTAATTCCTAACTATATATGGTCTATACCCTATGGTTTTTTCAGTGAATTTTCAAGGTTTTGTAAATGCTAATTCCTAACTATATATGGTCTATAACCTATGGTTTTTTCAGTGAATTTCATTGGTTTTTTAACAGCTAATATCTGTAGCTGTAAAATGTATTCTTCTTTAAATCCAAAAATATATTTTATATGTTTATTAATAACTTTTTTTTAAAATATTTTTTTTTCTTCGTTCCCGCTTCGCGAATCGGGAAGCTTCCCGTTAGCTGACCTTGATGCCGCGAAATAGACCGCAAGCCGGTAAACGTTTCTTTACCGCAACTGCCGCGTTAGAAAACAACATCGTGACGCCTCCCGTCCGCATGACGTTTCGCGTTGTCGCGTGATACGTCATATGACGTGCTACGTTAGCGAACTGGTACGCTTACCGAGTCGCAAAGCACAGGTTTCTGGAAGCAAACCGGGAGGCCCTGCAAAGCGCGTAACGTAAACACAGCAGGTCATGTGACTTGGTAATAACACTTTTCATTGGTTCATTTCACTTTTGGTTTCCTAATGATGTAAGACTAGGTCATATAATCTAAAATGAACACTTTTCATTGGTTGAGAACTATTGTTTTTCCCAAATGATGAAAATCCCTCCTTCTTTCCTCACTCTGACTTTCATCATTGTGAGAGAAAGACCCTTTGTTACCAGTGAGCAATGGCTTCTTTAGTAGCTTCAGCTGGTGCTTCCCCACCACCTCCACCACATCCAAGGAAGAGTGGACCACCTGCTGAAGTTATAATTCAGCAAGAAGAGGAAGAAGAGGAACAGGACGACGAGCACGAAGAGAGGCACTTTTTGCCTGAGGAGCCCAGGACGTCTCACCGGAAAGAAAACTTCATTTGGCAATTTTTTTAAATTCCCAAAGGTCAGAAAAAAGTAAATGCAAGATACGTAACTTGCCTTATATGTCAAGATAGACTGTCCAGAGGGACCGACAAAAAATACAGTTTCGGAAACTACACAATGCATCGCCATATGACTAGGTGGCATCCTAACAACTACAGTGCTGCACAGTTTCGTAACGACCTAGATAATCTCGCTATTATGGCCAGAAGATCTGTTGTACCGGAAGTAACGGGACCAGAGGGCAGGGAGATGGTGCCAAATATACAAACGAGATTTCGTGAAGTAAAACAAGTCTGCGTACATTGCAGTGGATTCATTTGCTACGGAGAAAGTAGCATCACTCTGATCAACAGAGCTATTGACTATCATATGCAAGTTTGTACGAAACGCCCCAAATAATAAATTCTTTTTTTTTGTTTTGTTGCTCCTGTTGAGCCCTTTACAATGAATCGTTTTCGTTGCCCCCTCCGAAAAAAAACCCCAAAAAATATAAAACTGTTCAGAAAAATTCAAAAAAAGTAAAAAAATGTTCAGAAAAATAATAAAAAAAATATAAAACAACAAAAACAATAAAAAAAAAGTTCTTTTCAGAACTACCTCCCCGTTATTAAAAAATTGGTACAATATTTGGAACTGTGCCAACCTCTATTTCTCTTAGTTCGCTTCCCAGTTCGCTCCCCGGTACGCGAACCGGAAGCGAACCAAAAATTTTTTTTTTTTAAAAAGAACAGTAAGTATAAGGGAAGGAAACAGACAGTTATGTTAAAAGAAAGACAGCTATAGGGGAGTAAACTAGAGATACTATTACCCGTAATCCACTGCTGATGATGTCACATATTACATAATTCATGACATGCTCAGTGACATCATCAGCAGAGGATTGCGGGTAACAGTATCCCTAGTTTATTCCCTATAGCTGTGTTTCTTTTAACATAACTGTCTGTTTCCTTCCCTTATACTTACTGTTCTTTTTAAAAAAAAAAATTTAGATCAGTCAGAAACAGTGAAAGTAATGAAATATAAAAGACTACGTAGAATATGAGCACTGTATGCAACAACTTTGACACTTACAGAAGCCTCACCTTCTCCATGCCTCCTACACAGTTCTACATGTACATCATAAATGCAAACAGAACAGAATTAATTATACATGTTAAATGGTTTATTTTTGCTGTTCTCAGAATATATCAAATTTCACTAAAACAGTGACTTGAAGGTATTCATCATATAACAGCGGGGGAAAAAAAACACAATCAAAATGATTGTGTTTAAAAAACCCATACAACATAACAAATCAGAATTCAGAACTCCTTAAAGTTAACTTACTTTCCATGACGGCCAAGGATGTCCTATGAACAGCTTACACTCTGTTGTGCTGTTATTACTTTCAACCCGCCACTTTCTGAAAGAAAACCTCCATCGTTTTCAAAAACATGTTACATACAATAAATGACTTCTCGCTCTCTACCACACGTTTCCACAAGGCCAAATCGTGTCTGAGCCATTTATAACTCTTAGAATTCTTTTAAGCCAATCCCGTCATGTTGTATTTCCGCAACTTTCACAATTAAAATGTTGAAGATCATTTTCACAATCCTGGACTAGTAATATCTTCCCCTTCTTGCTCAATCATGTTCTACATTTCCTATCACACTGATACTGCTTACTATGAAGCAGACTTACACTACCTTTATGACTAGTACAATTATTTAATTCTCTACATCACTTTTAATGACAAAGCAATGTAAAACAGTAGACAGCATTGCAGACTTACATTCCCTCTACTCCATGTTTTGATTGGCTGCTTCAATTAGCTTATAAAAAGAAACAGTTTTTCTGAACTCATTCAAAGTGCACGTATTTCTCCATGACGTCCAGTGTTATGGTAAGAAGTTATGTCTCTGTACTACACTTATCCTCAAGGCCAAATCGTGTAGGAGCCATTAGAACTTCTTGAAATTCCTCAGAGCACATCCCGAGATTCTTTCCCTAAAATTTTGGTTTTAAAAACACCAGGTAAGAGTTTTTAAGGTCATACGGCAATTTTTTTTTTTTAAATTAAAACAGAATCATTGCAGAATGACCAGCCATTTCTACACTTTAAATAAGCTGTATAATGTCCTGATGTTATTGAAGGACCATCATGATATATAATTGCTACAGTTACAAAAGTCCTTCCTGATATTGACAACTGTGAAGCCACAACATGTTTAATTAAAGTTGTCAATTTTGTTCCATCAGGCCTACGTCGTTGGAACATTAAAATGACATACTGGCCATATGTTCGTATAAATAATGTGGACATCATTTCAGATTTACATTGGCTACACTCCATTTTGTGATCAGCTGCTTTTACTAGCTTATTAAAAGAGACTGATTTACTGTCTGGCAAAGTTAAATATATAAATCTTTCTGAGTCTACACTAGTAGTACTTGATACCCTACAGTTCTCGCAGTCATGCTGCCATTGATAAGAAAGCCCAAACAGGTGATCTACATCTACACCTTCATCATGCAATACATCAAGCATATACATTAAAAACTCCTGACAATCTTGCTGACTATTTTGAGAGAATTGTGTTTGGCCTGAACATCTGTCTAACAGATTTCGAATTTCAGACACACTTTCTATGTTTGTTCTATCAGTGCTACATTTCTCTAACACAGAATTTAACAAACTGCAAAATCTTTGATCAGAATTGACCACAATCTCTTCTTTTACATTTTCTAGAGAAAACAAAACATTAACCACTACATTAGCATAGCAGTTGACACCAGAACTGTTTTCAAATTGAAAACCAACAACATCTTCAACAGAATCCTTTTTGTTTCTGCTTATAATTTCAGGTTCATCGACTTTTCGTCTTTTTGCTACAACCTCCCCAGTATTGGTCACATTTCTTCGTTTCCGGCCTACCACACGTTTCTCAAACAAAGGATACTGAGGCAAATGTGGCGCATACTCTCTTCTTAACCTATTGTATTCCTTAACACAATCTAGATCCGCACAAATGTTTGTGACATCACACTCAATCAAGTACAATCCCGATAAAGTTCTAACTCGTGACAATGCCACATATGCCATACCCTCCTTGAACACAGAACTGCCAATATTCACCAATGCACAGTCTACACTTAAACCTTGCGATTTATGGATTGTCACCGCATATGCCAAGCAAACAGGAAACTGCTTACGACGAACATATAAGTCTTTTACAAGCAAAAATCTAGCAGAACAACGAGCAATTAGCTGTACTTCCTCAATGCCATCAAATTTAATTTTTAAAAATTCAATTCCATCTCTACTTCTGTATTTCACAAAATCAACAACATTACCCATTGATCCATTTACCAGACCTCTTTCAACATGTAAATTCCTTCTTAAAATTATACGGCAGTTCAAGCACACATTCAGAGTCTTTTCAAAACCCGCAGTTTTAGATATACTCTTCTCTAATGAATCCAATTTTGTTTTCAGATTCTCAGACAAAATAATTGTTGATCCCATATGCTCTACTCTGTCAATAGCTTCCAGTTTCACAATCTCTTGCTTTTCTAAATGCAACATTTTGTTGTTGAATTTGGCACATTCTGCAAGAGTTGGCATCAAACATATTCCAGATTTTTTCTCAGTAACTTTCTGAAAAATATTCTCAGGCACAACATCTTCGTCTGGATATAAATTTGTCAGTAATCGTGCATGTAAAGCTTCTTTCCCATGCTCGGTCACTTTTCCAATTCTAACATCTTGTAGAATAGTCTTGTAAACTTCATCCTTTGCCTGACGCATATTTTCATGCAGTTCAGCATAATTGAAGTTTAACCATATATTGACGTTGCCAATGCTCCCTAAGCACTTCCTGGTATCTTCATGCGTGAGCATTTTGAACACAGGTTGCCCTTTCACTGGTGTCAGCTGCAGAAGATCTCCGAAAACAATGATGTGTTTGCCACCAAATAACACATCATACTCTGTTTTGAGAACTTCTTGCATTCTCAAATGCACAAAGGCAAGCATGACATTGGAAACCATGCTTACTTCGTCAATGATAAGAAGTTTCATTTTCCTCAAGACTCTTGAAACTTCAAAACAAGCATCTCCAGATAGCTTGTGATATTCTAATTTGTTGTCATGCTCCACTGGCAGCATCAGTAAACGATGTAAAGTAATCCCTTTAATGTTATGTGCTGCCAGTCCAGTTGGAGCGGTGACAACACAAGACAGCGATGACTCTGTCCTTTCCTGCAAATAACATGAAATTGCTTTAATAAGGAAACTTTTTCCAGTTCCCGCTTCTCCACTCACGTACAGTCGGACAGGCTTCAACGACGTACATGAGCACTCTTTCTTGTCATGACTTAATCCATGATCAATTTGCATGGTAAGTTCGTCATATATTTTCCTCTGCTCAACGTTGAGTTGTCTTTACAACTCTTCTAAGTTAACCGCATCCTCCTGAGCATGTGCCATGGCTCTTTCCACTTCATTCATAGCAGTGGCAGCTTCATTTTCGATAAGAGGTCCTCCTAGTGGATCCTGACTCAATGAAGCAGAACTCTGACTGTCCTGAGAACTGTCTCTGGCAATCTCGGCTGCAATCGTTGCTTCCTGCTCAATTTCCACATTCAACATTTCTACATATTTGGGAAAAGCAGGACATTCTATGGTCTCCTTGGCAGCATTGAATGAGTCTTCGTAACAAAGGAAATCTCCAAGCAGTTCCTCTTCTGCACGCCAAGGCTTAAAAAGTTGCAAAAGTGCTAAATAGAAAAACTCCTTTTTTTCAGGAGATTCGCCACTCAATTTTCGATGGTTTATCAAGTGGCATTTTCTTTGCTTGACCAGACATCCCTCACTTCCTATTACAGCATACACTCCTTTCTCAGTATCTTCTTTGATGTTCCTCTTGAATATGTAATTTTGCAGAACCTCATACAGACAAACATTCTCGAGGTGACTGCTTCGATTTGGATAATATGTATCCAACATGTTGCTCTTCAAAATGTCGGTACTGTTTGGCTCCTTTTCCGCCAAATACTCAATTTCCCGCACAGGTTTCAGAACTCGATTACGCGTTGCAGCAAGACCAACACTCGCCCAAACGATACTCCTGGACTTGGCATAGAGACTTGCTGAAGACAACCGGTCAGAACATTCGTAAGCTCCGATTTCTCGATGCGACAACATCTTCAGACTGGAACTGTACAACTTCTTGCTGAGGCTCTTTTCATGGGAAATGTCCTCCCACATATCCTTCAATTCTGTCTTCTCTTTTTTGGTGATGTAAGATGTCACATACCGAGCCACAGCCATACAGTTATCAGCCACAAACTGTATATCCATGTTAGCATTCCACATGGACAAAATCACCGGGTTGTAGTCGTTGATGTACTTAGACTCTTCGTTCCTCTTCAAATTGTATGTGTTTTTAGGTGATTTCTTCATCACATTATGTCGCAGCGAAGACATCAAACTGTTCACTCTTCCTTTAGAAATCACCGGTCGTGGAAAGCCGAAACGACATTTGGTGTAGAACTTGTCTTTGTTCCGGAATTTACGACGACAGTACTTTCCACATCGATGGCTTTGGAAACGTAGAACTTTTTCTCTTAGGCTTTTTTTCTCCTTTGCATTTGGAACAGCACACGTAGAATACTGTTCTATGAAACTCATCACTGAGTCTTCTGCATCCGTTCCAAATTTAGGTGCATCCTTGATCCACAGCAACATATGTATATGAGGAGCACCTCTTGCTTGGTACTCCTTCCTCCAGAAGAAATCCAACACCTCTCCAAGAGGTGGATTCTTCTTATTTATGATGAAAGACATCATACCTTCAAATCTATGATTGAAGTACCTACATACATTGACTGGATCCAAAGAGCACAGTTCTCCGGGTGTCTTGAATTTGATGTTTTCTACGTTAGCATTTGCCTCTCGTAGAAATTCAAGTAAGTCTTCCTAGCCATACTCAGCACAGCTCAAAGTGAGGAACCATGTGGGAGTTCCTAAGTTCCTCAGCATACATTTTAAATCACCATGACGACGGTACCAGTACTCATTTGTACCACGCTGACACGCCATGAGATTAATCAGGTGAGAATCCAAAATACTGTCTTGGACATTGACTTTATCCATAAAGTCACTTGCCGAGATGTTTTGCATGTGTATACCACTTTTCAAGATGTGGTTCACTGCATATGACAGTCCAGACAGATCGCTTTCAAACAGGAGATGAAACAAATAAGGAATGCATTGTCGAAACCTAGGATCTCCTGCATACAATCGCAAAGTCCGGTATTCAGAAGCAGGAATTTGATGAGGTCGCTCATCATATCTTCCTCCCTGACCTGTTGGAAAAAGCTGTGGGAAACACCGAGCTTCCAAACTTTCCTCCCAAACACTAATGGGACTCCCTTTCGCTTGTTTCATTTGAAACAACTCAATAGCATTCCCCATGACTTCCTTGGAATGCAAAGGATGACCACTATAATGTTCATATATTTCTTCACTAGTACAGGGTTCTACTTTCTCAATTTGACCAGCACACAAATCGCTATCCTCTTCCTCACTTACTTCCTCTTCTGCAACATATACATTTTTAT
The DNA here is from genome assembly GCF_964261635.1 of Lissotriton helveticus. Classification (NCBI taxonomy): domain Eukaryota; kingdom Metazoa; phylum Chordata; class Amphibia; order Caudata; family Salamandridae; genus Lissotriton; species Lissotriton helveticus. The sequence goes on along the minus strand of NC_136059.1, from coordinate 1,139,356,363 downwards.
AGTATTTATTATATTTTTTCAAATACAATGTTGCCCTTTTGACTTTCCTAACATCTACTAAATCTTGCCATATTTTCTTATTCTTTGTCGGAACCCCATTAACTAAGATAACAAGAGGTTCCTCTTCCACTTTTTCTACTCCAATTGTGTTAATGTTTTTCTTCAAATCTAGAGGCAAATAAACAACTCTTCCCTTTAATCCTCTCTGTAAATCTGATGGAGGCAATTTCCCTGTCTTTGGCTCCATTCTTACAATAGCCTGAAAGGGATGGATACTTTGAATCAAAATAGATTCATAAGTATTTAAATCCTTCAATTCAGAAGGAATCTCAACCAATTCCAGATTATTATGAACTGCTCTAGCAGGCATCTGGTTTTGATTTAATTTGTTACAACAATAAGTACACACACGTTGATCCAATCCCAAATCAAAACAATTTTCTACCATCAAGTATGTTGTAAAATCCTTCCATTCACTATTATTTTCCCTTTCACTTTTTCCATATAATTCCACTAACTTAGTCTGATTCTTATAATAAGTGCGTCGACAACACACACAAGTGAAATTTGGCCTCTCACTTGATTTCACCTCAAACGTCGCAATTTCCCTCTGGAAATTATCTGTACTGGAAACCTGTACACTATCTTCCACATTACTCTCTTCTTCTTGGTCAATTTCAACATTCTCCTCTTTACTTCCAATGTAACAAAACTCAATTTCTTCACATATATTCTTCACATCTATTTCAGAACCATGCAAAAGAGCAGCGCATAATTGTTTAAGCATAATTGCTGGACTCTTAGCATAATACAACATTCTAACTAATTTCCTCACTTTATTATGATGCACTGCTAGCATCCTGAAATGATGAAAAACACTCTGGCATACTCTCCTGGAAAGACAAGCCAGTGAATGACCATGCAAACCTATCACTTCTCTCACTCTGCAAGGATCTAATTCTTGCAACAACTTCATTTTCTGCTTGAAACTTTTCTTATTAAATGACCGTATAAAATCACAAAGCAAATTGATGGAATCCTGTTGTACACTGCAAATACTACTACACTTCCAGGTGTACACAGTACCCTTAGGACGTCTCCCTAAAACCTCATTACCTAACACCTCTTCTATCTCTGTTGTCACAAGTTTTTCTTTTTCAACTGGACAACCATCTTTCACTTCATAAGCTCGACCACTGGTGTCAACTGCATGCACCAAATCATTATCCTGGAAATAACTCTCCTCATTAAAAAATGCCTCAGAGCTTGAACTATGCATCCATTCTCCAGAAAAAACTTCACAAAAATTACTACGATTAACTATTCTCTTCCATCTACTATTTCTTTTGAAATCATAAATTGCCTTGTTTAGCTTCCTAATTCTATTGATTGTCAAAATAAATAACTTACGTTTAATTTCAAATGCCTGATCAATAACTTTCTCAACTATTTTTTTTCTCTTATAAAAAACCACTTTCTGTTGACCTTTCTTAATATTTTTTAACAAATTGCCAATTATCCTGTTGCGGAACATTCGTTTACGAATGTCCCTAAACTGTTGTTTCCTTCTACTTTCATGCATAGAGTTATCTCTTACTCTAGCAGTAACATTTCTCATTGGCCTTTCCTTACCGTTTGAATTGCTTCTCCTTTTCTGGACTGAAACATTTTCTGTAGTAATATTTTTTTTACTAGAGATATTTCTTATGAATGTTTTTGTACTCTTACCCGGTGCTTTCTTGGTGACTTGACAAATCTTTTTGTTAGAGGACTGCTGCTTTTTTTCATTCACCTGCTGTCTTTGACGTTTTGCAGCCTTTCTCACTCTTTCTTTGCTTGGCATCCTAAAATCTTGAAATAATCTGCAGTTGAATCTGTGGTAAAATATAATAAAAAATGTTATTAACCACTATTACCCAACAGTAAATTAATAACAGTCATCAAAAACTTAACACACTACTTAACATTTTTACATAGAAGAATTTTTTGTACATGGCAAATTTAGAATACAGAAATAGCAGAAAAGAAATGGAATTTATATTCATTTTACCTGTGCTGTTTTATATATGAATCTGATCTAATTTTATGACCATATTTTAATATTTTATTGAAGACACTACACATAACCTGTTTTTGAAGGTGTCTTTATTATTAAATTAAACGGTTTACATATTTACTTTTTATTTATTATAAATTTATAAAATAAATGTTTATAGTTCCATAGGCTCAAGCACGTCAGCTTCCCATCCTATGTCATACAATTCTGACAAATCTGCATCCTCATCACGTTCTTCTTCATCCTCAGGATTGAAATCATCCAAGGGATCAACATCCACTGATGTTTCAATTACGAGTTCAATGATGAGGTCGAAATCAACTGATTGCTGATTGTCGCTCATGTTGATGTTGTCTTTATCTTTAAAGAAAGATAACAACAATGAGATGTTGCACAGTAAGAGACAAATCTCAGAGATTATAATAGTAAAATTGTTTAACAAGAGTAACATTTTGCAGCTATTATTTAACCATGTCCAACGATGCTGAGGAGCAGAGGAGGTGAAGCCTATCTCCAATTTTTCACTGAACAGGACTCATCTCTTCTTAACCTTGGATAAACCTCACCGACTCTGTGTCCCCTGCACATAATTAAATGTAAAGGGGCAGATTTATATTAACTAGCACATCCCCAGGGATGCACCAGTTAACGTGCACCGCTGCTCTGCCACCCACGGTGTGCCGCATTTACAATCAGATAGGACAAAGCTGCATCAAAACCCTGCGCCTGCTTGAAGCAGGCATAGATCTTGACGCAGGTAGGCTGAAAGCTAAAGCAACAACTAAGTGTCGTGTGCAGAAGTTGCAAAAAAGGAAAAATGGTGTTTAAACCAGTAATGAGCCCATGCTAACTTAACACAGTGTAAAGATATCCAGGATCTACATCAGTTTGGGGTTCACGAACCTGGCAGGTACAAGGCACTGAGGCTTTGCACCGTGCATGTCTCATCCCAAATCATATGTTGTTTGTGAATGAAACAATTTCCCAGACCAAATGCTTTGGATTGGCTACTTCTAAAAAACACCCCTACTATCCCGGAGTTAGAGGAATATGATGGTTGGAGTAATTTTACTCGGTTGTCCATTAAAGATTTACAGGCCCTACTCCGTAATTCTTCCTTTAACATTTCCAGTATAAATCCAAAAGGTTGGCTGCTTTGGCAACGTGCCTTATCCACGGTTTAATAACGCTGCCTTTTGCTTTATATAAGTTTTCAAATTGTATGAAATATATACCAATAGGTCGTTATGAACCTTTAGGTAGTGGTTTTCTTCATGAGGTCTGGTCGCTTCCATACACATACAGATTTTCAAAGATGATCAAGAAGTTTATCTGAATGGAGAAGAATGCACTGAGACGCCAGATCATTCACTAATGTGTAGGCACATACAGTTACACGGTTCATGCAACAAACACCGACCAAATATGGCTTGCGTGTTGCAAGGCACGCCAGTTCCTGCTATCATCCCCACGTTCAAGTTGTTGGAAAATGGTAGTTATTTGATGCTCAATAATGAAGATTGTTCTGGGTTAATTAAAAGTATTCCTTTTATCGTAACAGTAAGTGAACGGGTTATTTGCTGCAGAAATGTTCTATTTCCTCCCACACATGAACATAGGGAGTTTTCAATCTGGCCACAAATACCAACCTTGGGAGCACATTTCAACGGCATGGCAAGAATAAGAGCTCTTTTGTCTCAGAGAGAGGTGGCCTTGAGTTCGGCCCGTGAAACTATCGTGCTTCACATAGCGAACACCCGTACAGAGGTGCAGACCCTTTTAAATACTGATTCGCCTTTGCATTTCAGCGACATGATTCGGACTATCTTTAACGCGTCCTCCACAAAGGGCCTGGCGCACTTTTTTAAAGTTGTTACCAGTGGTCTCGTGACTTCATTTGAGAAAATCTTTGGAGTCATCCCTGCTTTCTTTCATTCTATTTTTTCCACTGTGCTTGGTGGATTCCCATTTTTACTTGCATTACCAACGGACGCTCTTGTGCTTTTTTACATTTTTAAATATGGATGTCCCTCCTGTGCAAGCTCCGGCCCTGCAGCTGCGGACGCTGTTCCGCAATCGCATGCTTGAATATTATGGCACAATGCCGTTGGCGATATTAAGCAAGGCATATGGATTATCTTTTCGATTCTCCTACTTCACCTGTGTCCAGCCTGTATTTCACTGCCTGACCTGTGATTTCGATTGGGCCATTGATTTGTGTCTCTGCGGACCGGTTTCTCCTGACGTCGACTTTAATCAGCTGATGACTCCTATCATTACTCACGAGTTGGTTTGTCCTGGCGAAAGGATTATGGCTGTGGCATTGATGCATGGACTAATTGGTCCCTGGAATTTACTGGCGGCAACACAGTCTTTCTTGGAACAGAGCTTTCTTGAAAACCCACCGAGCTGTCCTCTGATGGTGATAGAGGATCCGGTGCTGGGAGAGCACGTATGTTCTTTTCCGCTTTTAAATTGGATGGCTGAACTCTTTTCGGATGAAGACGGTGACTTCCTATTAGAGGCTGTTGCAGCTTATTTTGCATACACAGTTATGTCATAGACCTTTTTCATGTTTGATATGCTGAGTACTAGCATTTAATTGACAATTCATTGACTTATTTGTCAAGTTTTAATTATTTAGCTTGCCAATTGGCTTAAGCCTTGATAAAGTAGTTGGCTGTTTTATTTTCCTTTAGCATTACATTTTGCTAGTTTTTAATGTTTTACCTTGCGGACCGTGCACATATAAAGTTGCAATCTGCTCTCATGAGATGGCACTTCCATTATCTTATTCAGTTCGTTTCCGGATCATGGGGAGGTGTCATGTAGATCCAGGATATCTTTACACCGTGTTAAGTTAGCATGGGCTCATTACCGGTTTAAACGCCATTTTTCCTTTTTTGCAACTTCTGCACACGACACTTAGTTGTTGCTTTAGCTTTCAACCTAATAGTTCATCGTGATTTACATGAGAATAATATGTTATTGCTCTACTATCTGCTTTACTTGTTAAACTATATCTGTACAGCGAGTGCTGAAGTTTCAAGAACAACACGATACAGAATTGTTATGAGGTCTGATCTCCACGACTTCATACTCATAACATAAGTGCAGCTTCTGCCAATTCTGGGCATGAGGCGGGTTTTATATTGCTTTGCCGAACACACATACACAACACTTGATGCGGTTCACATGAAGAGAGAGCTGGTGTATGCTGATGTGATTCCTTCAAATCTAAGACACTAAAGTATGGGCACGCCCTAAACCAACACAAAGAGACCTTCTTAGCAAATAATATAATATGTGTATTAGGGAGGGTGAGATATAAGCAGCCGCGGGCCGTGGAGGGAGTTACGGTGGGGCAGGGAGGCGGGGAGGGGGAGGGGCAGGGTGGAGCCCTCTCCACCCTGCCCCTCCCCCTCCCCGCCTCCCTGCCCCACCGTAACTCCCTCCACGGCCCGCGGCTGCTTATAAGTGTTGCTAACTCTTATTCATTTACAGCATGTTAACATACTGTCACCATTCGCTTTTTATGTACTAGTAACTATGCTGGTAATTTTGCTACTGATAATATGTGTACTTGTATTATCTAAGATACTATGCCTGAGAAGACGGCATTAGTAAATAAACATTTCAAATACACATGTGTTCTTCTTAACTCCATGTTCTGGTTTCTAAGAAATATATAACGACCGACTGTTCATGAGTTCCACGTATCCTGAGGTACTATAAGTTCATATTCTGGATTGTCTAAACATTGAGAGTTTGTTATATCCAATGTGACACTGTACCTAGCTTGCTAAGGGGTTTTTGATTACTAAGGTGAGTTTTGGGGCACCCTAATTCGCTGAGGTTCCAATCCTCTGTCCACAGTTCTGTGTGAGAACAGAAACCCTGCGACAGGGGCACCCCTGAGCCTTGCTGGAGCTTCATCACACTTGCGATACAACTCCAGCAATGCGCCACCTTTACGGCACAGATACGTCACGCATCTGTGCTGTTTTTGCCCCATGATGCGCCGCATTGTAAATGCAGCACACCATAGGTGACGGAACAGCGGCACAGAATGACTAACACATCCCTGGTGATGCGCCAGTCATCATAAATCTATCCCTATGCTTCTTATCTTGTTAGAGATGAACCGCCATATGTATCATCAAAGTTTTTTGCATTTCCTAAATAGCGAACTTTAAGGAATAAATAGCGATTCTTTACCATTCCTAGTTTGCGATGAGCTATTTGCTAATTACAAATTACCCATTCATTTCCATGCAGCAGGAGGCCCATAGGAATGAAGGTGCAATTTGCGATTAGCAATGACCTCATCGCAAATTACGAATTTTTCCGAGGGTGCAGGGGTGTCTCAAGAACACCCTGCTGCACCCCTGAAAAAGAAATTTGGGGGCATATGGCGCACATAAATTTTGAAAACATTCCTTTACCTCAAAAACGATTTTCAACTCATAATTTGAAAACACTGCACATGGGGAAATGACTTAAAATGTCCTTAAGACACATAAAAGCGTTTTTTGATTGCCTTTGCAGCATGTTTCAGTCACCTTTAACATGCCTATGTAACGCAAACATTCAAAATCTAAATTTGCCATGCACAGGTGGGAGCATATTTACAAGCAATTTGCTCCACAGACAAACTTCTTACATTGAAATGGGAAAAATAACATCAGAGACTCTCAATTACCTTATAAAGAAGCAGACACCATTATGTCCTTGTCATCAATATTAAAACCATTGCTTTTTCTCAAAAACTATTTACAAGTCATAATTTGAAAACACTCCACAGCTCCTATGCACATAAAAACCCTGTCAGTACTAATACTTCACATTTTCTCCAATTACAATTTCTCAAAGAAACAAAATCTATTTGTAAAACACTTGAGACAAAGCAACATTTGAAAAACACAACTTTCTTCATAATTTTCTCCTTAAAGCACACTATTTTCTATCTAAAAAAAGAAATCTTTTCTCACCTTAGCAAATACTTTGAGTTTCAAAACAGTCTCAGAAACACACCAATTTGTCTTCAGCAGAGCAAAAGGTATGCACTCCAGAGTCTGCAGCTATCAAAAGCACAGAAATGCTGTAATTCTTCACACATATCTCTCATGTCACCCAATCAAAACTCTTCCCTCACTTTTTTTCAAATCAAAACCCTTCCCCCCTCTGCCCCCTCTCTGCTTTTTCTGCATAGCAACCACCTCTTGCAAGACCTCTGGTGTTTCCAAGTTCACACAACAATGTTGCAATTGAACTCTGAACTCTCAGTGCACCTGCATATCCAGTGCAATCTTTCATTTAATGATTTTTTCTTCGCCACTCAAAATACATCTTTCAACGAACTCATCCATGCACCCTAACTTTCTGTTTTCAGCAATCAAAATCCACCAATCACTCTTACTGCTTCATTAACACAGAAACTCCTCAGTTTTTTTCATTTTACACTCTCATTTTTTCAACTGCCATTTCATTGCCACACTTCATCTGACTGCAGGAGAACCTTCTCTCGCCATGTTTTCTGTCTGGATTGTTGGACATAGTTACATCTATTGGGCTCAGAGGTACGCTGAAAACAGGAATTTACCTAACCTCAATTTACAAGATGTGGAAATTAAGTGGTTTGGCCACAGAGGATTAAAATGTCACCAATTGATACCATTGGTGAAAACCTTTATGCATTTGCCAAAACCTGACCTGTTAATTGTGCACTGTGGAGGTAATGATTTGGGCACTTTGACTGGGGTAGGTCTGGAAATGCTTTTAAAGGACACCTTTGAGCAATTGATGGCACTTTTTCCTCAGACTGCCTTGGTATATTCAAATATATGCCAAAGACAAAAATGGAGGTGGTCGAACCAATTTTGTCCACAAATTGAGAAATCGAGGAAGCATGTAAACAAATCTGTTTCAGCTTACATGAGAGACCATGGAATGGGCTCCCTGTACAACAATAACTTGCGTTACTACATGCAAGATATCTACAGAGGAGATGGAGTTCACTTCTCAGATGAGGGCAACAGAATTTTCATTCTGAATTTAAGAATGTGCATTGGTACCTACTTATAAGTACCTAAATGTACCATAAACCCAAAAGCTCTTCTCAGAGCTACCCTACATCTGATCACTCACAATTATTATTTTACTCTAACTTTTTTCACAAATTTTCAAGAAAGTACGCTCCCCAGAACGCTTCCCGGTTCGCAAACCGGGCGCACTCCACGCAAAAAAACAAAAAAAACGATATATTTTTTTTTTGCCCTGCGAGACTCTTTTAAAGCCTCCACACCAAACCTAGGGGGTCAGGGAGGATCTACTATGCCCCCTTATGGTCATTTGCCCCTTCGCTTTGGCCTCCTCTTGTCTCTCGATCCTACCGAGAGACAAGATGGCGGCCGCTACGGACTGTTTGGAATGTTTACAGACGCCGAAGAACCAATCAGCTTCGCAAAGCTCCGTAACGCGAAAAGTACGCGAAGCGGAGCGCTGTTACAGATATATATCTTTTTTTGAACGTTAATTTCTCAAAATCCACTGGAGCACATATATTGAGACCTAGCAAAGGCACATCGGGCTACCAGTCCCTACAATTTTGCCAAGTTTCGTGCAAATCCATTCAGCCGTTCGATTATTATTATTTTATTTTTTTTTGCCCCGCGGGGCCCTTTTAAAACCTCCACATCAAACCTAGGGGGTCAGCGAGAATCTACTATGCCCCCTTATGGTCATTTGCCCCTTCACTTTGGCCTCCTCTTGTCTCTCGATCCTACCGAGAGACAAGATGGCGGCCGCTACGGACTGTTTGGAATGTTTACAGACGCCGGAGAACCAATCAGCTTCGCTTCACAAAGCTCCGTTGCGCGAAAAGTACGCGAACCGGAGCGCTGCCCGGTCCGCTGTTACAGATATATATCTTTTTTTAAACGTTAATTTCTCAAAATCCACTGGAGCACATATATTGAGACCTACAAAAGGCACATCGGGCTACCAGTCCCTACAATTTTGCCAAGTTTCGTGCAAATCCATTCAGCCGTTCGGGCTAAAAGTGAGGCCAACCGCCCTATGGAAAACTCAATGTTAAAAACACGTTTTGGGACCCCCCTTTTTTCTCGACCCCCCCTGGACGAACCCCCCCCCCAATTTTCAGGGGCTGCTCAGAAACAAAATGTGCCATTTTCCTGAAAATTTCAGCCAATTCCGTCCACAAACGCCAAAGTTATTAGACATAGAATTTTCAAAAATCCCATAGAGAAAAAATCCTAACTATATATACCTACTGGCGACCGCCAGTAGGTAATATATATATATATATATATATATATATATATATATATATATATATATATATATATATATATATATATATATATATATATATTTTACTATTACCTACTGGCAGTCACCAGTAGGTAGTTATAGTTAGAACCTAGTTTCCATAGGAAAAGCATTTTTTGAGTTGCTAATAACTTTGGTTTCATTTGCTGAATCTTTGCGGAATTCTCCCCAAAAAATGTCTATCCAGGTCAGCTCCTATCTTGAAAATTTGGGGGTGATTCGTCAAGGAGGGGCTGAGAAAAAAGGGGGGTCCCAAAACACGTTTTCTCCATGTTAATTTCCATAGGAAATGATGTCATGGGCTACAGCCTGAACTGCTGAACGGAATTACCCCAAATTTGGCAAAAAGGTAGAGCTTGGTTCAGAAAGCGACCTTTTTTTAAACGGTGTAAATCTGCTCAGTAGTTTTTGAGAAAATCAAAAAATAAGAGGCGAAAAATCAATTTCCCATAGGAAACTTTGAGCAAGGCTACAGCAGAAACTACTGAAAGGAATTTCCCCGAATTTGGTAAAATGGTAGTGCTTGGATCAGAAAGCGACCTTTTTTTAAATGGTGTAAATCCGTTTGGTAGTTGCTGAGAAATTAGAAAAATAAAAGTTTCAATATCTGGGTGGAACTTCACTGTGATTGGCTGCCAACACTCCAAACCAGGAAGTTTTGGCAGCCATCTTGTGACTCGGTAGAAGTGAGTCACCAGAAAACAGAGAAACAAAGATATAAAACAAGAGAAGGGAGCAGGGTAGAAACACCCTGATCTTCTAGGCCTTCTCAGGGGGTCCCAGAAAGACCACCAGGGGCCAAAAAAACATTAAAAATGTTTTACAAAATTGCGCAATTCGTGCTGGGGTCACGGGTTCCCGCGTTTTATTTTAATGAGGCCCCTGGGTGGGCTAGGTCTCAGGGGCATTTCTTAAAAAATAATAGCGGGGGCCCGCTGGGGTCCCCGCAGACTCTGGAGCTTCACTCATGTTGGGAGGGAGATTCAGTAGGCTGTGGAAATTATATTAGGAAAACAAAAATGCGCCGTATTGCGGCCTTCCTTTAATATAATGCGGAATAATGTTTACTTATAATGCAGTGTTCACTTCTATCACGGATAGTGTCACTTTGTTACAGGGAATTTAATAATATGTGGGAGGGCGTATTTTCTATCTGTGCACGGAACAAAATTAATGTTTAAGTGGCTGAGGTGTTTCAACACCAAGCTTAATGTTCATTGGCTGCGAACCATTGAAAGTAGAAGTGTTTCCAGCCATTACCTTACCCTCTGCAGAGTAGCAAGGACATCTGATTGGCTCACATGTTCTAAGGAGGCCCTTCCAGAGCTTAATGTTCATTGATTGCGAACCATTAAAAGTAGAAGTGTTGCTAGCTAATCCTTTCTCCTCCACAGAGTAGGAGGGACATCTGATTGGCTGATGTGTTCTAAGGAGGAGCTTCTAGAGCTTAATGTTGATTGGTTGACACTATTGTGAAAGTAGAAGTGTTGCCAGCCTTTCACTTCCCCTCGGCGGAGTAGGAGGAATGTCTGATTGGCTGACATGTTCCAAGGAGGACTTTCCCAAGCTTAATGTTGATTGGCTGTAAACCATTGAAAGTAGTAGTGTTGTCAGCGATTCCTTCCCCCTCCACTGAATATTAGGGACATCTCATTGGGTAACGTGTTCCAAGCGGGACCTTCCCAAGCTTAACGTTCATTGGCTGTGAAGCATTAAAAGTAGAAGAGTTGGAAGCTATTCCCTCCTCCTCTGCAGAACAACATGGACGTTTTATTGGGTAAAGTGTTCCGAGTACAAGTTTGCTCCTTATTGGGTGGGAACGGTTCACTGTTGTCAGCCATTTTGTGACACACTTCAAAGGAGTACGTAGAAACAAAGTAGTAGAGGGGGGTAGGAACACTATTAACTCTGTACAGTAGTCACGAGGTGGTGGACAGGGATTGTGAAGGTAAAAATTGTTTTATATATATTTTAAGTACCATTTATATAATTGCTGTGGGGTGTACAAATCACGGCGGAAAAATAACAGTGTGTCTTGCAGTTTTCGTTTTATCAAGTTTGCGGGTGGGATACTTCCCAGGAGCACTATTTACTTATAATGTGGTGTTTACTTTTCTGATGGGGAGGTGTAGTTGCGCAGCACAAATTTCAGTCTAGGTTTCAAACTGTTTTTATTGAGCAATTACAAATAAACTTTCTTCGAAAACTGACGCTGTATATATCAAAGGGGTGACAAATAAAAACGGAATTTCATAAAATATCACTTAAGCGTGGCCGCACCCTTCTTTTTTCTGGTATAGTTTGTAAAAGTGTTGCCCCATATTCTTGATAATATAAGAGGGCATGTGTTACTTTTAGATAAAGTAGAAAAGAAGTGCTACAATAAACACTCCCGCACTACATCATCTGAGGTCAGAAGAACAAGTAAAAAACTGTTAAATACAAACAACTTCATATTACATAGAAATGTACGCATTATCATTTTTTTAAATTTGTATTCTGTAGAATTCTGGAATGTTCTGCAGTAGTCCTTAGAGGTTGCACACTGTTCCACTAACAAATCACATACTCTTTAAAGAATATATAGAACAGTACTATCATAAGATATATTCGATAGGGAGAAGGTGTATAGGAACCGCAACTGAGAAAAATGGAAATTAGTAAATAACATTTCAGAATGTAGGGTTTATCAAATGTTTAAAGTAAGAAAGTATGTATGAAAGGTATATGTTTTAGACTGCAATTTCGTAAAATATGCTCACTGAAAAAATATCTGATCAAGTAAGTTATAAAGGTTAGTAAGCTATACTTCAGATGGCGCCGACAAATCTCCAATTACTCTTCTGTAACAATATGACACTTTATTACAATATAAAAAGTGACACCTTTGTTACAATAAAAAGAAAAGGAAAATAAAGCTATGAATAAAACACAAGATCAATAACGAAATACTTTCGAGCAGTGAATAGTTTAGAGCTTGTTTTCTCTGGAACTTCTAAATGAAAAATGTTCATGGTGACGGGTCATAAACTCCTTTGAGGTCATATTGACTGTGAAAATTTTAATATACATATTCACAGTATATGATCCCAAGGGGGAAACAGACTAACAATCAGAAGCTGATGACGTTGTGTATACATCTTTACTCTTGGCGCCGACGAGTCATGAACTCCTCTGAGATCACAATGACTGACAATATTATAATATACATATTGACAGTATATGATCCCAAGGGAAAAACAGACTAACAACCAGAAGCTGGTGAAGTTAATTATAAATCTTTAGGGTTTGCCTCGACGGGTCACCAACATCTCTGAAGTGAAGTACAGTGTCAATGTTATAATATACAAAGTCACAATATATGAGCTCAAAGGAGCCAGAAAAGGAGCAATGTTTGCTGTATTCTGTCTGTTTCTGAAAACAAGCTGCTGTATTTACAGAAAAAAGGCAAAAACAAGCAATAACACTTTTTTTAACAAATAGCAAAGTATTATAAATATCTACTATGCCGTAATCAAACAACTTAAACTCCGGAATATGTTTTGTTGTTGCAAAACAAGAATCCGATGCTAGAAAAGGGACCCTGCATCACAGAATGGACACGGGTAAATAACTCACGAAAACTAAACTAATCGAACAACGGGTGTGTTTATATACTTTTTGGTTATTGAGTAGTCTATGGAAGGAAGGTGCGGCTCCGCCCATTTAGATGTCACGTTTTACAGTTTACACATGCTCATGTTTTAACTGTTTATCTTGTGCACGTCTTGGGAAAAGTTACAAAATGTGAAGCTGTAAAGGTTTGGAATTCGATCGTAACACATATAAGGTCCTTAATATGTACATACGTTGGCCAGCTTAAAAACTGTTACCTGGAAAACTGTGTAATTTCCATTCTCATGACTAAAAACATCTAAATAGAAGACATAAAAAAAATATTGTTCACAATAGAAGAAAAAAAATGTCGCTAATATTTGTCATCACTATGCTGTTAAATTAAAAAAATGCCAACAGTTGTAAAGCGTAGAGCTACCCCCGGAAAGGTGTACCGGCGCTCGGAGGCGTCGGGAAGATTAAGCAAGGTGTTGCCCACAGTGACATAGTGGTGGGCTAACATGCCGCTGGAGCCAGGAATCGAACTGTGAACGCTGTTGTTCGAAGTCAGGTATCATAGGTGCTGCGTCACACTTTTTCTTCACTTATATGTTAATTACTGCTAATTAAGTTGTAAACATTGTTAAATTATAAGGAGGGCTTCCTGTTTTCCATTTTTACAGATAAATACAGACAGAAAACTATTTATTTTGCTGTCTGTATTTATTTTAAAATATGGGAAAAAACGGAAATTGGGTTATTTTTAGAGAGATTCTAAATGCTGTCAATCAAGACTACCAGGCCCATAGCTCTGTCGTTCTAAAAGTAAGAGAGTTAAAACAATTAAAAAATGTTAGTAAAAAGCCTTAAACATCAATAAATATGCTTGAATAAGAAAACATGCACATTTTAATATCAAGGTTGTGCATATTTTATCATCTGAGTGTGTTTATAAAACTGAACGGTCAGTCCTTCAGGCATGAGTGCTATTTATCAGAAAAATAAATGTGGAAATATACTCATTTCAGATTAATTTTTTCACAAAAACCAAAATATATCTGTGTAAATACAGATACAAGTATTTAAAAAATATATGGATAAATACAGATGGACATGCCCAAAAAGTAAATACCATAAAACCTGGAGCCATACTTATAAGTTATAAAAGACTACTGTTACAGTTAGTTATTCACTACAAAAAGTATACACGTCTTTGTAAAATGTACTTAAAAAACATTGTAGGTTTTAGGGACATTGTAGTTAGAAATTAGCATTTAAAAAACCTTTGAAATTCACTGAAAAAAACATAGGTTTTACCGAAGTTATTGTTAGAAATTTGCATGTAAAAAACCTTAGAAATTCACTGAAAAAAACATAGGTTTCAGGGGCGTTGTAGTTAGCTGAACATTTCGCTCGTACAAAACCATAGAAATTCCACTGTTCTAGTTAGTTCAGCTAACTATAACTCGCGCACCCGCAATGCACTGCTCATGACGTCACATATTACATCATACATGCATGGTCAGTGACATCACTGATGACATCACTGATGACATCTCAAATGACATCACTGATGAAATCACTGATGACATCATTCACATGATGATACGATGCACCTCCTCACACCCTAACATAACCTTTGATACACCCATTCTAAAATACAGACTACCATTTTTGAAACCACAGGCACACCAATACCACTTACTACATATCCACTCACTGATTCTTAGGTCTACTCCACATCCACTCATTCACTCATAGAATCACTTATACATGCAGTCACTCACCAATACAACAATATCATATGCACTCATACACCTATTCAGACACTCACATACTGCCACTCATCCATGGAGTTACTCACACACCTAGATAGTCATGTAAAGAATCAATCACACTCCCATTACTCACAATACAATTATACACACACCACTTCACTAATTTATACAGATAGTAGTGCATACTTACTCTCTTATATAATCACCGATACAGGTACACACTCATCCATACAGCCACTCTTGTAATCACTCACTGACACATATAGTTATTTATATATACCATCACTCACATACACTGCCTTTTACATTTGTAGCTACTTACATGTACCACTGAGACCTCAATTCACTCACCAACACACCCATACACACATTCTTGAACCCATACACTCAGTGAATCCACTAGTCACGCATCTATGCACAGAGTCTTACACCTCCAACGCACCCACACACTCAGGCACCCATACAAATACTCGGACAAACAATCAATAACCCATATAAACTGACATGTAGCTACTGGCCAACCCATGTACTAGCTTACACAACAACAGACACACTGATACAGACATTCACACAGTTTAGTTACAAACACATGCATTCAATAAGACACGTTTAAACACACACTTATACAATCAGTCACACACCTTGTAAATCCTTCATCCAGACACTTATACATCCACTCATTCTTCAATACACCTTGACATGCATATAAAACATTTTTAAACTTTACAGAAACACATAGTCACTGGATGATGTCATTAGGGATGTCATCAGTAATGTCATTTGAGATGTCATCAGTGGTGTCATCAGTGATGTCACTGACCATGCCATAAATGATGTAATATGTGACGTCATGAGCAGTGCATTGCAGGGGCGCGAGTTATAGTTAGCTGAACTGAAGTGAAATGTCCAGTTAACTATAACGCCCCTGAAAACTATGTTTTTTCAGTGAATATATATATATATATATATATATATATATATATATATATATATATATATATATATATGTATATATATATGTGTGTCTCACTGAGTGACTTCAGTTCATACACAGGGACTCAATCGGAAGGAGTCAGAGCAGGATGGAACCGGGGGGACAAAGCCAGTATTTCTCGCCAAGAAGAGTTTTGTTTGTTATGTACAGACCGGGGGAACATACCACAGACCCAAAAGACAACAACAACAAAGGAGAGGTAGAAACATAGGAGAGGCGGGCAAGGGAAACGAGCAAGAGCCCAAAGGGAGAGAGACACGCAGTTACAAGAAATATCACCTGCAACAAAAACGGTAATTAACCTTACGAACTTAGAACTAACCAAGGAAAATGAGAGAATACTTTTCCTGGGGCTCTCCTTTTGCCCGGTTTTAGGTTTTGACTATGCCCAGACAAGGGTGGACTTCTATAAATTCATTTGTAAATTTAAATTGTGAAAATTCTTTAAGATGAAACCTAAAACCAGCGAATCTAGACCCACAGAGAAACTAACGTCAGATTGTTTACAGGTGGGGGATGCGTGAGGTCCGGTGAACTCCTGTCTTTTGAAGATTCTAATGATGAAACGTTAGAACAAAATGAATTATCTAAGTTAGAAACAGCAGGCATTCATATTGGAGAGGGAGTTCATACAGGTTTCCAAGTGAAACCTAGATTTATTCCACCAGGTATGAATGGCGGTATTGAAGTTTTTTATGAACTAATGACTAGTAAATTTAAGAACATCCAAAAGAAGCCATATTTGAAAACAAGATCAGCAGAACGACAAGATAAAACATTTAGACAAGTAGTGAGAAAATGGAATAACCAGGATGAATGTGTAGTAAGGTTATCAGACAAAGAGGCAATGTAGTCCTGTGGGATAAGACCAAGTACATGCATGAATTCTATTCGCAAATGAATGACAGAGAGTGCTATACCCGCATTGCTAAAAATGAGTATGAGAGAGTGAAGGAGAGATTCTACAACCAACTAGCGGAATGGAAGAATGAGAATTTGTTGAATTGGGATAAGTGGAAAGTTTTGAAGAAAGAGGAGCCTAAAATCTCCAGTATTCTATCTCATTCCTAAAATTCGTAAAAACAAAGTCAGATCACCAGGGAGGCCCATAGTGGCAGCTAACGATAGCTTTTTAGAGAACACATCAATTTACATAGACCATTTCTTACACCCTATCGTGCAAAACCTTCTGGCGTACATTAAAGACATCACTGAATTTTTGAAGATCATTTTTGATATAGTCTGGCAGGATGATATGTTAATGATGACCCTTGATGTTACCTCCCTGTACACAAGCATTAGACACAGGGATGGCCTAAAAGCTACACAACACTTTCTGTGAGATAGAGACATCAAATATTATAAACATAACAAAATGATCCTACACATGATGAAGTGGTGTTTAAAGTACAGTATATTTTGGTTCATTGGAGAACTGTTTCAACAGCTGCAAGGAACTTCTATCGGCACCTGCTTCGCTCCCAGCTTTGCCAATCTACACTTGGGCTGGTAGGAGGAGCAGATGCTCCATTGTCAAGATTTAAAAGAATGGGTTGAACCCCTAGTTCAACAGGTGCGATATATAGATGATGTGTTTGCACTCTGGAAACGGAGTGAAGCTACAGCCAGAGCAGTTGTAGAGAGAATCAATTCTAACTCCCTCAATTTAAATTTCACATGTGAAATAAACAGAACAGAGATGAACTTTTTGGATGTACAAGTCAAAGTCAGAAATTCAAAACTAACAACTACATTCTGTAGAAAACCTACTGCGGGAAATAACATACTACATGTGCACAGTTTACACCCATATACCTTGAAACTCAGTAAGCGCAAGACGTATTTGTAGTACAGATGAGAATTTTCATCAAACACAATCAGGCATGACAACTAGACCACAGCAAAGAGGTTACACCACAACTGTACTAGGAGAAGCATACAAAACAGTTACACAACAAAAAAGAGAAGATCTTTTGTTTTCAGATAAAACCACCAGAAAGAGGAAAAAGAGGGAGTAAGGTTTGTTCCAACTTACAATGATAAGCCCATTTTGCTCCGAAAAGCACTAGCTAAACAC
This sequence comes from Lissotriton helveticus, assembly GCF_964261635.1. Taxonomy (NCBI): domain Eukaryota; kingdom Metazoa; phylum Chordata; class Amphibia; order Caudata; family Salamandridae; genus Lissotriton; species Lissotriton helveticus. The sequence goes on along the minus strand of NC_136059.1, from coordinate 1,139,338,514 downwards.
TGGCACCTAATTCTCAATGATCAGGTAATAGTCAAAGATTTTCTGAAAAAACACCTAATAACATACGGGAAAGCGAGGTTGATGAGAGATTTACTGGTAAAAAATGAAGTAGTCACTACAACCCAAATCTGGTTGAGACCACAACCAGGATTTAGGAAATGCAGCAAATGCAAAGCATGTGAAAATGGTTTGAATGCAACAGAACTAAAAACACCATTAGGTAAAACCCTTAAGATTAAGCAAATCCTCATTTGTAAAACAGAATTTGGAGTGTATGCTTTAACATGTCCTTGCTCCAAGTACTATGTGGGGAGTACGATTCTACCTGCACACAGACGTATCCTGCAACATTTGAGAGCAATTAAAAATAATGACAATAGCCATCAAGTGGCGGGACATTTTCATAAAATGCATTGAGGTGATCATAAGTCATTAAAATACAGCATTATCGACAGTGTACCCAAAAGAAAACATGATGGAGACAAAGAAATAGAGCTCAGAAGATTAGAGTGAAGGTATATCCTAGAAATGGACAGTATGGAGCCACAATGCTTGAACATACATGAAGAGCTATTTGTGCATCTTTTTAATCTGTTTTGCTGGTTGTACTGGGCCATGTTGTGTTTAATCAGTTTGAAATGAATTATATTTAGTGTCTCAATCTCTGATGAGAAATTTTAATCTTGTGATTTTTTGTGTTTCTTTACAGGAACACTTGATTGCGAAATGTGTGCTCTATTATAATCAGTGTGATTGACTAAGCCAACTTAAGTGCAATGTAATGGTGGAGAAGATTTAGTTGTTCACCAGGACACTTGGTTCCACCAGTTTGATCTCCCATTGTTGCAACGCTGACAGAATAAGCATAAATTATGAGATAAAGCTCTATGAAAATTGATAAGAGTGTGGCAAGTTGAGAGACACTACAAAAACATTTATTGGAACTATTGGTATTAAACTATGTGGTAGCCCATTTATGATTATTAATCAATTAGTAAGCAATGTTGTACCAGTCACTCACTAAGGAAAGTGTATTATGTGTTATTTATCATCGGGTATCCTATTTTCTGTACTCTATGGTTGACAATACATAATGAAGTACAATTTTAGTAACCACTACAAAATGGCCGCCATTTTCGGCACTTCTACTAGAGACCTTTTTTCATTTTTTTTGTTTTATTGTTTGAATTGAAGGACAAAAGTGTAAAAAACCTGCATCTTTGCAACATGGTTAACTGTGTGACCAAGGTGCATGTCCACACGCTTTGGCGTTTGTGCTACTGCCTATTTGCAAAATAAATATACGATTACCGCACCGGAGTGCTGTGGGCTCCTTCTTTTGTGGTAAAGGAACTATTTGAACTTTTATATATATAAATATATATTTATATATATATTTTTACACAAATTAGTAAAGATACGTCGCACTCGTCTTAGATTCAGTGACTTGATTTATTTGACCTTGCTCTTCTCCACCTAAGCGTTTCTCACGATAACAGTTCTTGATCACGGTAGTGAGATAAGTCCTTTGTCAGTTTCACCTATTTATACCTCGTCACCGCACTTGCCCATAATGAGGCATTGTGGGACTGGTAGTTTCACTTGACTTTTTGCATATTTTTATGCTCCAAATCCCTATTTGAAATGCTGTTAGACATCAGCGCTTATCACCGGTATCGTATGGGAATGTATTATTAATGCCTGAGTGGCTTAATGACATAATTAGAGCCCGAGACAGTGAATGTTTATTCACATGAGTGCCATTTGACTCATATAAAACCAGAGAAATTCGCCAGTTATAGTTAGTTGAGCTAACTATAACTCGCAAGCACGCAATGCACTGCTGATGACGTCACATATTAAATCACTCATGACATGGTCAGTGACATCACTGATGACATCACTGATAACATCTCAAATGGCATCACTGATGACATCATCTAGTGAATGTGTGTTTCTGTAAAGTTTAAATATTTTTCATATATATCTATGCCAAGGTGTATTGAAGAATGAGTGGATTTACAGGTGCCTGAATGGATTATTTAGTAGGTGCATGACTGACTGTATAAGTGAGTGATTAAACGTGTCTTACTGAATGCATGGGTTAGTGACTTAACAGTGTAAAAGTCTGCATTAGTCTCTCAGTTGGTGTGTAAGAGACTGCATGAGTTGGTGAGTAGCAACATGAGTGTCTATATAGGTTTGTTGATTTGTTGTCTGAGTATCTGTATGGGTGCCTGACTGTCTGTGTGGGTGGGTGGGGGGGGTGTGACTCTGTGCATAGATGTCTGAGTGGGTGATTCACTAGTTGTACGGATTCTAAAGTGCATCTGTAAAGGGCTGTATGGGTGACTTTAGGTGCCGATTAGGATGGCGGACGGACCTGCATCCATCCGCCACCCCAGAGGTGGAGGGACCGTCCGCAGGGGCAGCGGCGGTCCCTCCGTGCAGATTAGGATGTGACCGCCACCCTGGCGGTCACATCCTGTATGTTTAACATTGCGGCGGGTGTTACTTGAAGCAGCACCCGCCGCAATGTTAAAACTGCATGTTTTACATTTACATGCACAAAGCGGCAGGCACCGCGCGGTGCCAGCCGCTTTGTGCATATAAATGTTGGGGGGTACCATAGGTACCCCCCATGTGCACCCCCCACCCCCCCAACACCCCTGGGGGCCCGCAACGGGCCCCCAAACACCAATGTCCACTTGCTTTTCTACGGCGGAAAACCCGCCGTGGAAAAGCATGTCTCTGCCGGCATCCTAATATGGCTGGCGGTGTCTGATAGACACCGCCACCATATTAGAGCTTTTCCGCCGCGGTCGGAAGGCGACCGCGGCGGAAAAGCGGCGGACTGAAACATGACCCCCCCAGCCATCCTAATCTGGCGGGGGGTCTTTTCTGTGTCCGCAGTGATGAATCCGCATCCTCCGGGCCGGGGGTGGCTTCCGCCATCCCGGAGGATGCGGATTAACCGCGATCCTAATCGGGCCCTTAGTGTGTGTATGGGTGTGTTGGTGAATGAATGAATGTCTCAGTGGAATATGTGTAAATAACTACATATGTTTTAAGGCAGTATATGTCAGTGTTGGAGTATATAAATGAGTATACATGAGTGAGCTATTTGAAGAGTGGGTGTATAAATCACTGTCTGCTTGTATCAATGATTGTATGAGACACTAAGTATGTTTTAGTATCTACATAAATAAGTGATGTGTGTGTATAAATAACTCAGTCGGTGTATGTAATTTTATACATGAGTAAATGAGTATGTAATTCATTCTTTGCATGACTGACTAGGTGTGTGACTAACTCCATGGATGAGTGGTAGAGTGTGACTGTATGTATAGGTGTATCAGTATTATAGTACTGTACTGATGAGTAAGTGTATGTATAAGACACTGGATGTGTGTATAGACCTAGGAAATAGTCGGTGGTATGTAGTATCTGGCATTCTTGTGTGTTACAAAAATAGTAGTCTGTATTTTAGAGTACACGTATCATAGTTTATATTAGGGCATCAGTATGTGCATCAGATTATCACGTGGATGATGTCATCAGTGATGTCATAAGTGGCGTCATCAGTGATGTCATTGGAGATGTCATCAGTGATATCATCAGTAATGTCACTGACCATGTCATGAGTGATGTAATATGTGACATCATCAGCCATGCATTGCGGGCGCACGAGTTATGATTAGCTCAACTAAATGTAAATGTAAATGTATTGCGACTTATATAGCGCACGTGTCACCCGAAGGCATCAAGGCGCTTGCTTAGGGAACCCGTCCTGGTATTCCCCTGTGAGATACCCCGGCAGGGTATCCACAAGGTGAAAGCCAGGCATCCCGCCGCGAGGGGCCGTAGTGGAGATTAAGCAAGCTATTGCCCAGAGTCGCAGAGTGTGACCCCATGAGTCGAGTAGGCCCCGGAGCGAGAATTGTCGAGTCCGTGGAATTTTTGAGCCCGAGACCCGCCGAGGCGGGGAATCGAACCCTGGTCCACGGCCGATCTCAGCTTCCGGGTCTGCCGCCTCTAACCACTGAGCCACTATAACTGGCAAATTTCTCTGGTTTTATATGAGTCAAATGTCCAACTAACTATAAAGTCTGTAAAACCTATGGTTTTATCAGTGAATTTCTAAGGTTTTTTAAATGCTAATTCCTAACTACAACAACTGTAATCCTATGTTTTTTTCAGTGAATTTCAAAGGTTTCTTAAATGTTAATTTCATATTTTAAGATTTATAAAACCTGTATTGTTCTAATTGTTTTTTAATATTTTGCAACTCTATTATCCTTTTTTTAAATTATGTAATGTTTTATATCTTCCCCAAAAAATATGCATATCAAACTTTTTTTTTTTTAGAAAACTACAGTCCCATACCAGTAGTCTACCAACCTCGATCAGCACGTGAATCCTATCCACCACATTTAAATGATGCGCATCCGTATCCGACGGGTTTGTGACACCGCGTCCCGCGTAACAACATGTACATATGAGGTTGCGCCAGCTGCTACTGTGGTATGTGACTGGTACGCACTACCAAGCAGCGCGTTATGTCATGTACGTATGGGGTGGCACCCGCTGCGCATTACAAATGCGATGAATGAACACTGCCACCCTCTGTGTTACATCATAGACGTACGAAATTGCGCCGCATACGCTATTCCCTCATTTTATTTTGTTCCAAAACTATATCTAAATAACTTTAAAGTGTATATGAGTGCAAGCGATAATTAAAAATATTTTAAGCAGTTATATATTTCTAACTGTAATAAACTTATATTATAATAAATATATTTTCTCAAAATCACATCGGGTGCAATCTCATTGCGCACTGGCTATGCGATCACCATGTGACCATAAAAAAAACATTTCATTAGTTCATAACATTTCCATTGTAACAGTTCGAAAACACCACCCATTGTAGTCAATATCTGTACTGCATTTCATGAGACGCACCTCTTCTTCTTAGAGAGCTTTTTTCTAAACTTTTTGCAATATACACATATCTTACACTACACACATGCAACCATCATTTTCATCAATATTTATGCTCTGTAAAGTAGCCTTCCACCTGTGATAGCCATACACCTAAAAGTTACATTACCAAAATGTTCTCCAATACCAGAGGTAACATGGTTGCATACGCTGCCCATAGCACAACGTAATATAGTACGGCCCAGAGACAGTACCATGCATAGATAATGAACACACGGACACAGATAGATAGTGAAAGTGGGTACGGGCACATGCGCTCGACTCCTTTTTATTACCAGGGTGACATGTCCAGTCACGTCTGTGCTGGATGCGTGTAGGCTGAGTGTAAACTAGCCTTCAGGGAATGGTTGCTGCTAGCATCAACTACAACAGTAATCATTGGATCACACACAGAGATTCAATATTAAAAGAACTGATAATTTGTGCTGCAGTAAGGTAGGGACAGTAGATGTGAAATAATACAGAAATAATTCTATCGTAAAAGAACCACAACAGGTGGTATACTGACACACAATCAATAGATCTTAAATAATGCACAAAAAGAATATATCATAAACGTATCCATCAGTTCTAGTGCACTCACATAGCCACATCAAAAGCATTCAGCATGTGCACAGCCAGTGATAATGCATGCTGTAGACAGGCCATACTAGGAGCAATATCTGTTGCCATCAACACTGCATCATCTGCAATAGCGACTCAATCTGAATTGTGAACACTGCTGTTTGCAGTGTTGGCCTCAGAGAGCGGTCAGCAACGACCCACAGCTACATAAGGTGACTTGAGCTGCCCAGTGTTTCGTAAGCGAAGCAACAAAAAAGCGTGTGCGGAGCCTGCAATGATACGTATGCATGGTGCAGACAGTACGCACTAGAGCAATATCTTTTCCTACAGGACTACCTCATGTACAATACCGACTCAATGTTAAATGTGAACACTGAAGTCTGCAATAGGCCAGAGAGAGCACTCAGAAAGGGCCCACAGCCACATGGCATTAACTTGAGCTCTACAGTTTGCAGTACGCAAAGCAAAAACAATGTGTGCAGACCCTGCAATGATGCATATGAGTGGTGCAGACAGAGCGCACTGGAGCAATGTCTTTTCCTACAGGACTGCATCATCTACAATACCGACTCAATGTCAAATGTGAACACTGAAGTCTGCAGTATAGGCCTGAGACAGCATTCAGCAAAGTCCCACAGCTACGTGGCATTGACTTGAGCTCTACAGTTTGCAATAGGCAAAGCAAAAAAAAGGGTGCAGAGCCTGCAATGATGCGTGTGAGTGGTGCCGACAGTACGCACTGGAGCAATGTCTTTTCCTACAGGACTACCTCATCTACAATAGCAACTCGATCTCAATTATGAACACTGCTATCTGCAGTGTAGGCCAGGGAGAGCATTCAGCAAGGGCCCACAGCCACATGCAATGGACTTGACCTCTACAGTTTGCAATGTGCGAAGCAAAAAAGTGTGCAGAGCCTGCAATGATACATATGAGTGGTGCAGACAGAGCGCTCTGGAGCAATGTTTTTTACTACAGGACTGCATCATCTACAATACTGACTCAATGTCAAATGTGAATACTGAAGTCGGCAGTACAGGCCTGAGAGAGAGTTCAGCAAGGGCCCACAGCCACGTGGCATTGACTTGAGCTTTGAGAAAACATGTGAGGAGTCTGCAATGATGCGTATAAGTGGTGCAGACTGAGCACACTACAACAATCTCTTCTCTTACAGGACTGCAACATCTACAATAGCGACTCAATCTGAATTGTGAACACTACTGTCTGCATTGTTGATTGAAGGCAGTACTCACACACACAACCATCAATCCTTTTTCTCACTCTCGCTTTACAAAATAAAACAACATCAATTACATAAAACTCTACAATAAATAAATCAAAACAATTCGAATTTGGATTTCATCTGTCCACTATTCACTGTTCCTTTCGACTTACAAGATGTATTTGGTAATTTTACTAAACCTATAACTCATCTAAACAAGCATTTGCAATGCAATAGGTCTCGCAGTTGTTAGAGTTTGAGCCATTGGTATTGTAATTGGCAATGCCTTTTATTTACGTTTTATAAACCAACACATAAATAAAAGGCATTGCCATTTACAATGGCAATGGCTCAAAATCTAACAACTGGCACACTATAGTCAGCTGGCACACTATGCCGAGCACAGAATTTTAGTTTTCCTGTGTTTAAACACACCCTTGATTACGTCGGCCACGCCCCTTTGAGAGACTGACAAATTATTTCATCCCACTAAGTAGGGCTTTAAGTTGGATGAAAAAACTGAGTGGTCTCTCGAAGAAGCGTGGTCATGCAGTTAAGGGTGTGGTTTAAAATCGTGTAAACTAAAAATCTGTGTTCAGCATAGGGATTTTGCTGTTTCTGTGATTGAATACAGACATATAATCCAACAAGTAACATTACACCTACATCAAGCCAGGGCTATTGGCTTTGTCAATGGCTGTTAGTTGCATAAGATACAGAATCAAGAAATCAAGAACTATGGCTTTGTTGTACATCATATTGAAAATGCTTCCGTTTTGAAACGATGAGACTGTGAAATGAGTCTCTTTGAAGTTATCCCAAAGGAAGTGTAAGGTGGTACTGCTGCAGAGTTAAGATATATATTTTTTCAACCGAGGGTGAGGACAAAAATGGAGAGCCCGATAGGGACCCGTCTCAGCACCTGCATCGGCAGGACCCGGTCCGCTTAAATCACTGCCGCTAAGCCCTACCATTTCGTGTACAGCCTTATTTATACTCGAAGGTGCGGTAAGCATCTAAACTGTAGTGCAGGCAGCGCTGCCAGCACTATTAATTATCCACTCTTCGGAAGGCGGGGGTGTAGGTTTCTCACATGTTGCAATAAAGTGTGTTTTTGGTGATTGTACTTTCACCAACAGCTGATACAAAACCATTAAGTCAGAAAACAATTAGACGGGTGGGTATAACTCCCTTGTTTTGAGTAGGTTGCTGGCGACATGATTTAACAATTAATAGAGTGCTTAGAAGTGGACCAGCCCCCGCAGTCAGCACTGCACATAAAAATGCTGCATATTACTGGATGGTTCACGACACACACCCTTGCAGTCCACACAGAGAGATGTCCAAGAAAACAGAGCTCAATCTGAAATTCAACGCTAGCTTACCCACTTAGCCAACGTGTGTGACCCTGAGCACACACCTGTATGACTCATAAAAGACGAACGCTCAAGTAGTCCATAGATGCGCTTTACTTAAATAAACCATTCATCCATACTGGACTCGTATTTCACCACGCAGCAGAAAAGTAAGCCATGCGCAAATAAGCGCTTGGATGAGGTTTATGTAAATACGACGCATCTTCTCACGGGACAAACTCCAAGTATAACACAGTATAGGAGCGATGTTTCCCCGAACACCTCTGCAAACCATAACACAAATTGTGTGGTTAGGGCAGAAAATACATGATAGATTGAAACACACACCACATATCCCTGCCCTCGTTAGTCTAAAACATGAAGCGAGGGGCCTCAGACCCCGCTTTTAAGCACCTCTTTCCGTGACCAGAAATAACAAGCTTCTGTGTGACGAGACGGCTGTTCCTGTGAGTGCTAAATGAAAAGCGCTTTTGTGTAAGTGTTAAAAACTTACAGACAGCGGATTGCGGGCCGGGGGAGAAGAAGTGCAACAAGGCGCTGGAGCACAGGAAGTCCAGCGAGGGCCGCCAGTACTGGAGCAGCGGCCGCCACCCGGCCCCACGTGCAGCAGCCGCCGGAGACGGCGAGTGTCCACTGACGTCACCATCATCATGGGGCTGTGCACATCGGCAGCTCCGACACTGACTCACGCGCGCAACCCAATCCCATGCGCGGGTGGCCAGCTCTTGTCTCTCCCTCTCCCATTGATGATGCTGGGCGCGTGGCCAGCTCCTGTCTCACCTCGTTGTCGGCTGAGCCGACAGCTATAGTTTTCTCAGCGAGAGCACGCTCTCGCGCGCTTTTCGCAGCGAGCCCTTAAAATGTCTTCAAGCAATTATACTATAGCCGTATAGCCCACCGTAGCAGGCTATACCGGCTACTAAAGGCCCTCTCCAGCATTAAAGGCCCAAACCAAAGGCGAGGGCCTTTAACAAGGGAGAGGGATTTTAATAGCCACTATAGCCCAGCTACAAAGGGCTATAAGTCTACCTGAACATTCTGCCACTAGAGGGTAGAATGCTCTAACAAATAAAGCAAAGCCTTAAGAGAGCGCAAGTAGATTGGAATCCCTTCAGGCTCCCTGAAGCATTTGCTCACAGCCAGAGCTGTCAACAAAAAAAACTTTGCAATGTTGAAGCTCCAGGCTTATACAAGCCATTATAAGAGGGAAGCTACTTCATTGTTTTCAATGGAGCTCCCAACATTCCAATTTTCTAATAAAACAATATTGTGTATGTTTCAATAGACGTTCTAAGTACTTAACAACTGGATTCTGTAAACATCACCAATCACCACTCAATTTAAATTGTGAACCCTGCGAACCACAGTCTAGACCAGATGCAGTGGTTATTAACACCTCACAGCCACGTACCGTTCGGTTAGAAAGCACGGAGTTGGTTGCACCTGATCATAGAGGGTACACAGAAATCATCACAAACTTTAACTTATGACATCCTCAATCCTCAATCATACAATCAAGATTCACTGTTTGCACCTGCTGTACCACAGTATACTCCACCGACTACTGTCAACCAAACCCAATAATCAAGTGCAGCAGTTACCTATAGAAGTACAGACTGTGATTTAACTCAACACACAAACTTCTGAGAAAAGCAAGCAGCACGTTAATATCGGACATGGTCCATTGTGGGATCAAGACACCGTTCCACTATTGGGACCTAGAGTTGGTTGCAGCTGGTCGAAGGGAGTACCTTCATCTCCACTCTCAGATGCAGTTCTAACATCATCCATTGTGGGATCAAGACACCGTTCCACTTTTGGGACCTACAGCTGGTTGCTCCTAGTCGAAGGGAGCACCTCTATCTCCACTCTCAGATACAGTTCTAACATCGTTCATTGTGGGATCAAGACACTGTTCCACTGTTGGGACCTAGAGTTGGTTGCAGCTGGTCGAAGGGAGTACCTCCATCTCCACTCTCAGATACAGTTCTAACACCGTCCATTGTGGGATCAAAACACCGTTCCACTTTTGGGACCTAGAGTTGCTTGCACCTCATTGGAGGGGGTACACAGAAATCATCACAAACTTTAACTTCTGACATCCTCAATCGTAGAATTAAGACCCCGTTTCACTGTTTGGGCCTGCTGTACCGTGGTGTATTCCAGCTATAGCAGTCAACTAAGCACAATAACCATGTGCAGCAGTTAACTACAGAAGCACAGAGTCTGATGCACCTCAACAGAGGGAGTTCTGAGAAAAAACAGCGGCAGGTAATTTCAGACATCGTCCATTGTGTGATCTTCATCTTCACTCTCAGACACAGTTCTAGCATCGCCCACTATAGTATCAAAAACACAGTTCCACTGTTGGTGCCTGTTGATCTACTGTGTTAGTAGTATACAGAGCACTCCACGGTGCTGGGCCTCAGGCTGGGCGCTGTGTGCCTTTGTCGCGGTACCCAGCGTTAATCTCAGGAGCCTTCCGATCTCGCAGACCTCGACCCATGATCTTCCGCCGGCCCGTGGTGGGCCCTCTTTCACATACGGCGGTGTCGAAAGGTGAACTGTTGAGCATATAAGCATTGCAGCGGCCATTCTTCTTTCTAGATACCAGCACGCCGAAAGCATCATTCACGCAGCCACCTTCACTTACGGTGTCAGCCTCGTGGCAGTGTAAGCTGCGCAGACCTGGCCGACATGTTCGCCAATCCAGAAGTGAACCACACCCAGAGAACTGTGCCTCTTCTTCAAACCCCAATGCTACCCTTACGTACGCCAAGCCAGCCCACTACCCTAAACGCGCTACCATTCCATAATCTTCCCTACTGACTGTACTATCACGGTTGCGTCCACTGTCCACTTCACTCAATAGACCATCATTGTATGTTGACATGTACATGTCTGTACTCTGCATACTAAACTCTGTCCGGCACATCTCCTCAAGACTTTGCATTATATACTTTTATAATTGATAATTACTTACCACATTCGCACATACTTTGCTCCCATCTCTCCCCGCATTGTGCATTGTGAGGCAGAGGTGCCATGCCATGTTTAGTTTGTGTACATGGCTAGCCAGGTTTCCCACAGTATGTAGTGTTGTTGTGTCTGCTAGGTGCACATGTTGTTTGTCATGTTGTATGTGATTATATAAGGTAGATCGTTTATTCACAAGCAGTGATCTCTCGCATTTACATATCGCTGACTTAAAGAGCATACAGAAGTTTTTCTCACCGGTGAAAAGTGCGACCACAATGACAGTCATTCATTACTTTCCAAGAATGTCCAACTACACAGCGCTTCTAAGCTTACAGCCCCCAACCTTGCGTCCTTTCTTAAAAGAACGCCAACTCCCACAGACTAACATTCAAACAGCTTTCTAACTGCAGTTATCTGCTTCTCAATAACATACACTCTTACGGAATGTGAGCTGGCACACTGCATGTCCTTACTATTTCAAACACAGTAACATCCTATGACAATGTCTATTCCCACCCACACAAACTAACTCCCAAACTTCAACTTGGTCTTCAATTCTTAGTTTGAAAACAGATTTCAAGAAACAAACCAAACTAAAAGCACTTTTGTTCAGAACAGAAGTCTCCCTCACTTCTGCAAAATAAATTTATCAACTACAGATACCAGGAACTTCAAGTAAAATACACTCCCTTTTAAATATGAACCGCCAATTACACTTTGTGAATTGTTACACAATTTTCAACACATGTCACACTCTAGGTCTGGCACACTTTTTTAACATGGTCTCCTACAGCCTTCCAAATTGTTCTTCTTTTAATACCAGACTACATTCATTCGATCATCTCTGCAATAACAGGAACCGTGCCCATAATTCTCGTTCTCTTTGCGGCCATCCTACTACTAATTCTACTTCTAGAAATGGCAACGGTCTCTGTGGTAACAACAAAGGGGTCGATTATGATGGTGGTGAATCCGCATCCTCAGGGCCGGTGGAAGCCACCGCCGGCCCGGAGGATTCGGATTCACCGCTGCGGTGATAGAAAACACCCACCGCCAGATTAGGATGGCGGTGGGATGGCATTGGGAACAGCGGCGGACGGCAGTTCCGTCCGCTGCTGATCCGCGGGATGATGAGCGCTATTTGGTGGCAGTGTGTGCAAGACACCGTCAGCCAAATTAGGATGTGTGGTGAAACATGCTTTTCCGCGGCGGCTTTTCCGCCGTGGAAAAGCATGTGGAACTTTGCTTCTGGGGGCCCCTTGCGGGCCCCCAGGGTGAAGGGGGGTTGGGGGGCACATGTGGGGTAGCTATGGTACCCCCCTGAATTTACATGCACAAAGCAGCAGCCACCGCGCGGTGCCTGCCGCGTTGTGCATGTAAATGCAAATCATGCATTTTTAACCTTGCGGCGGGTGCTGCTTCAAGCAGCACCCGCCGTAAGGTTAAAGATACGGGATGTGACCGCCAGGGTGGCGGTCACATTCTAATTGCAATGGAGGGACCGCCGCTGCCCCTGCGGATGGTCCCTTCACCTCGGGGGTGGCGGACGGACGCAGGTCCGTTCGCCATCCTAATAGGCCTCTATGTCTGACAGAATATGCCTCTACGCCAAGCTACATCAATACTGTGAAAAAACTGAAAAACATTTCGGCTACCTGCCTCTATCTATTATCGGAGCTAGCTACAACACAACATTTATCTACACTTATTCAATATGCGTACAACCATTGTTTGATTGCAAAACTAGCCCATTTGACTGGTGAATGGATGTATGCCTTGCCAACATCCCAACAATCGCTCCCGATATCCAGCAGGTAATGCATTATCTTGAAAACCATGAACGTGATTGTTCTGGCAGTGGAGAAATGGCAAATGCAATGCAAAAAGGAATGGCAGCGGAATGGGACATGTAGCCTTGCCTAAAGTTTCCTATGGAAATTAACACGGAGAAAACATGTTTTGAGACCCCCTTTTTTCTTGAGCCCCCTTGACGAATCACGCCCAAACTCTCAAATAGGAGCTGATATCAACACAGTATTAGTTTTGAAAATTTCGCGAAGATTCGTCAATCGGCGCCAAGATTATTGGGAATAGAAGTCCAGCCGTGGAAGCGCACCACTACCTGTCATAATAAGGCGGATCTTGGGTGTTATGACGGTAATATCTGGCAGAGCACGGGGAGAGTAATTTTCATTTCTGAGCAGCATGCTGGTTTCCAACTTATCATGGTTTCAAAATATGTATTAAGGTATTGAGTGGCACTGAATGTCAATAAAACGCTATGTTTATGGACTACCATTCCCAGCAAGCATTGGTTTTTATCACATACTCACCTGAGTTTAATGAACTGAAGTATGAAGTCCTTTGTGAAGACACTTGTTTTCAGTCCTGCTGACCGTGACCAAGGAAATACAGGAATCCGAAACGTGTTGGGCAATTTTGATGATGAAATGCAGCATGCTGGCTTCGTTTTGCCTGGATCACTGACAAAATATCGACCTACAGGAATATCGATGCAGAAATATCGAAGGCAAGAATATCGACATCCTATCTACAACATGGTAAGTACTAAAACATCGGGAAAAAAATATAGATGTTAAAAATATCGATGTTAAAAATATATGGGTTTTTTCTGTAAAAAAAAAAATGTAAAATAAAGTAAATAACACTAATAAATAAAATAAACATCATTAAAAATATCTAATAATGTTTCAAATTAATAAATTACACATATGTAATAATAATACATTAATTAAACATATACAGAAAATATATATATTAACCACACCAAAGTTCTCGAGTGGGTCGGCGTAGGGCTCCCGGTCACCCAAAACATCCAAGAAAGTACTTAATTCGCAAGAATAAACGTCATCAACACTCTGGAAGTTGCTGTGCACGAAGGATTTTAATTTAGGCAGGAAAACAACGCGTTTCGCTTTGCAGCTTGATCACGTTTACAACTCGGACACCAAACACTTGTCCTTTTACTCTTTTCATTTAGGCAGACAATATATAATATATACATACTGAACAATAAGTTGTAATAATTATTTTAATAATTTATAAATTAATAAAAAATAATACAAATTATAAATACATTTACAAACATAAAACAAAAGCATAAATAAAAAGTAAAGAATTATGTTTAATAAATGAAAAAAATAAATATACCTTTAATATTTTTAAAATTAATTAATACTACATTATCTAAATTTATTAAAAAAAATTAAATAGCTAAATAAATAAAAATACTATTCAAAATCCATTAGTAAAAAATACTACTCAAAATCCATAAGTAAAAAAAATACAATAATAAAAATGTTGGATAGCATAGAACTTAAAATTACCATTCCCACTCCAGAGAGCGCAACAGTAGAGAAACCATTGTATAGCGTAGAGTTAAAAATTACTATTCCAACTCCAGAGAGTGCAACAGTAGGGAAAACATTGGATAGCGTAGGGGTAAAAATTTCTATTCCAACTCCAAAAAGTGCAACAGTAGGGAAAGCGTTGGATAGCGTAGGGGTAAAAATTATTATTCCAACTCCAGAGAGTGCAACAGTAGGGAAAACGTTGGATAGCGTAGGGGTAAAAAAAACTACTACTACAACTCCAGAGAGTGCAACAGTAACGAAAGCGTTGGATAGCGTAGGGGTAAAAATTACTATTCCCACTCCAGAGAGTGCAACAGTAGGAAAAGCGTTGGGTAGCGTGGGGGTAAAAATTACTATTCCCACTCCAGAGAGTGCAACAGTCGGGAAAGCGTTGGATAGTGTAGGGGTAAAAATTACTATTCCCACGCCAGAGAGTGCAACAGTAAGGAAAGCTTTGGATAGCGTAGGGGTAAAAATTACTATTCCCACTCCAGAGAGTGCAACAGTAGGGAAAGCATTGGATAGCATAGAAGTTAAATATAACATACTTATAAATAATTGTTGTAAATAAAATAATTAAAAATAAATTTTTTAAATAACTCTACATCATTTGCAAATACCCATGAATAATTACTAAAAACATAATTAAAATTGAATAATTAATTAACAATAAATTAACAATAAATACCAATAAATATTAATTAATAAATATAAATTACCAAATAATAAATATTGAACACTAAAATATTATTCCAAACAAAAAACATATTTATAATTAAAAATTGATTAACAATTACAAAATGGTAAACAATAAATTTATTTTTATATAAAAAACATTTTTATGAAAAATTAATTACCAATTAATAAAATAAATTTCCAATTATTAAAAAGTAATTAACAAATAAACATATCAATTACCAATTAAATAAATTAATTGCAATTAAAAAATGTAATTACCAATTACAAACCTTAACTACCTATTAAAAAAATGTATTGCCAATTACAAAATGTAATTACCAATTACAAACATTAATTAAAAAATAATAAAATTAATTAGCAATTAAAATAATTATTTACCAAATAATAATTAATTAGAAATAAAAAAATTATCAATACCAATAAACAATTAAATTACTTCTAACCCAATTCCCCTATAAACCCACAACCTGCTCCAGTACTAAAACATAAAATTAAATTAAAAATAACATTTTTAATATACAAAAAATAGTACACATAAAATGTAAAACAAAAAACATATAACACATACATATAAATAGATAATAAAATACATAACAACAAAAACATATCGAAATTAGTAACATAGATATAATTGATATCGATATTACTAACTTCGATATTACTTACATCGATATAAAAAAATCGATATTCTGTCCAACGATATTCTTGAATTCGATATTCTTCACCTTTGATATTTTCAACTCAATAATAATGTAGGTCGATAATTAGGAATCGATATTTTGACTGTGCACCGTTTTGCCTCACATATGGTTGTTCCTGATGCGAGTGCGCTTAACTCGTGGACAAGGTGGAACTGATATATAAAGACAAGGGTGGTAATGTCGTTCTTTGGCCTCGTTCTCTCTATTTGGAGGAGGCATACCTCCAATTAAATGATGTGGCGTGTTACAAACGCTGTGATGTTGGCATTATCAGGAAAGTCCAGGCAGAATTCCAGACCCTCTTACTGGGTTGGAAGAGTGCTGGCTTGTTGAGCCTGGACGAGTTTAAATTTTTGAAGAAAGATTATCTGGTAATGCCTGTGTTTTATTTAATCCCCAAAGACCACAAAAATCTTCAAACTTCCCCCGGCAGACCTATCATCTCTGCAAGAGGGGGACTACTGAAAATATCACTATGTACATTGATTCCTTTTTGCAGGATTTTGTAAAATGTCTACCATTTTATGTACAAGATTCTAGTGATTTTTTGATGATGCTTTATGGGATTCTGATTGTTGGTTAGTGACACTGGATGTCTCCACATTATACACAAGTATTCAACATAATGATGGTTTGAGAGCGATAAATTCTATTTGGGCAATAGACCAATTGAAATGCATGAACACAACAAAATGTTGATCGCGATGATTTTGTTTTGTTTACATAATAATTTTTTTTATGTTCAACAATCAATATTTTCAGCAAATCAGGGATGTTCCCATGGGGGCCTGTTTCTCTCCCAGTTATGTCTGTCTGCACATGGGCTACTGGGAGGAACAGGTCCTCTTTGGCACATTCCATGATTTATTTGTTGAACATGTCGTTCACTGGTTCCGCTTTATTGATGATATTTTTTTTATTTGGCGGGGGTCTAAACAACAGGCCAGTGACTTCATTGACTTGATCAACATCAATGCATACAATCTTGCCTTCACCTCTAACATCAGTCAGGAAAAGATTTGTTTTTTGGATGTGGAGATTGTGGCTAAAAACAACAAACTGGAGACGGCTTTATATAGAAAACCTACAGCCGGGAATACAGTGCTGAATGCTAAAAGTCATCAACCGTTGCATTTGATACGCAGCATCCCCTATGGGGAGATGCTGCGTATCAGACGTATTTGCAGCACTGATGCCCAATGCAAGCTGGCACAGGAGGCAAGCAGCAAGCGTTTTTTGGACAGGGGTTACACCAAGACAATAGTACACCAGGCTATTCGGAAGGCTAACTCTATTCCTAGGAAAGATGCTCTGCTTCATAAAAAATCTCAGGCAGGGAAACATGCTGGGGACGAACAACCAGTCAGACTTATTCTGGCTTATGACAGACAGCATCGAGCCCTCCGTAAAATTCTTAACAAGAACTGAAACCTGATCTGCAATGACTCAATTATTGGCAGTCTGATGTCAGCTAAACCTGACATTACCTTTAGGAAAGCACGCTCTTTGAGTGATGCGTTGGTTAAATCAAGTCCTGAGGTCATAACCAATACCACCTGGTTACAGACGAGCAAGGGTTTTAGGAAGTGTTCCTCTTGCAAGGCCTGTAAACACGGGGTGAGTCAGACGGAATACAATACACCATTCTCCGACATCCCCCATTCGATCCACAAACCATTGACGTGCAAGACGGAGTTTGAGGTGTATGTGCTGGAGTTTCCATGTGGCCTGCGATATGTTGGGAGCACCAAGTTGCAGGTCCACAAACAGATACTCCAGCACATTAGAGCCATCAACTCCAGTGACACCGCTTACCCTGTTGCACGTCATTTTAAGGAGTGCCATGGTAACAACAGCCAGTTGGTAAAGTATTTTGTTATTGACACAGTCCCTCCCCTGGGAAGGTGTGGGAACCGTGAATCTATTTTACGAGCACTGGAAACCAGGTACATTGTGGATCTTGACTGCATGTCTCCCCTTGGCCTTAACCCCAGCGAGGACTTTTATACCTGTCTTTAACCTCCATGTGTTTTGTATACCACAGCAGCAACCTAGTGAATACTTTTTGGAGTTTCTAAATAGAATGTGCCCTTTACTGTATAAAACAATGTTTTGAGTAGAGGAATCCGATAGTTGCTCGCCTCCCTCTCTACACAGTGCAGTGGTTTTTAATATACACAACTTGTTTTTAATTATTTAATATAAGAGTTGGATCTTTTATATTTTTCGCACTTTTTGGCACATTTTTTGCACATTTGTTACGTGTTGTTAATATTTACAGAAAGGCATGGCAGTCAATGTATACATCAGATGATTATACATGTTGATATAGTTCTCACCCACTGGGGTTTTATTGTATTAGGGCTTGGCCTTAAATTCTATTCAACTGTATTCGTTTTACCATGAAAGTGGTTAATATGAATTTATTCATTTATACATCCAGCTGTTTTTTAATAAGTTTTATAACATTTTGGTAGAGGACAGTTATTTTAGCCATCTTTTATCACCGATATTTATCAGGTTTGGTTATACATCATGACGAACCTAAGTGTAGTATGTTGTCTATTTCTCTTCCATGCTGCTAATCTGTAACACCCAATTATGTAACAGCTTGCTTTGCACTTGGCACTTTAAAAATGTGACTGCTCCGCAGATCGCATCATGTGATCAAGGCCTCTGGGTAGGCCGAAACGTTATGCTGGCAGGTCGCGCAAAAATCAAATAAAAATATCTTTCACCTGCAATTTTGGGTCGGCTCTCGTTTCCTCCTCTGGCGGTGTCCTGTTACACCGGGGATTGCTGGAGACTGGGGTTTGAGTTTGGTGTGCGTATATATATATATATATATATATATATATATATATATATATATATATATATATATATATGACTGCTCCCAGATTTCCTCTGCGTTCAATATGAACAAGAAAACAGCACTCTCAGGGGAGGGGGTTCAGTGCCAACAGTTCCTTATTAGCAACCCAGCACAGACAAGACGCGTTTCGGCGCTTAGCCTTTGTCAATTGCAAGATATGAACGCGCCGCCATTACTTTTAAAAGCATTGCTTTTGTCACAGTGTGTATAACATAAACATGGAAAGGAGACAGCGAGATTGCAAATTAATCGCCATTTTGAAAGGTGCAATTCAAGCATGAAAGAAGAAAGTAAATACATTCTTAAATCAAAGTCTTCCATTGTAATGTAGTAAGAGTTAAAATCAACCTTGCTACTTCTGTAATTCCAAAAATATTATTAAGCCCACGATGGGCAATACCATAAGTATTATTAATACAGCCCACAGATGGGCAAACCACTGTTATGTCACACATTAGTTTGAACAATGCATTAACTCATATGTCAGTTCATTAAGCATATTCCTCCTTAAAAAGCAGAGAAAAACAATTAATTCAACCATTTGCATAACAATTTACTTTACAGTTAATCAGTTCACAATCACTAAATAAAATTCATTTACATAATCAGTGCCCCAGATGTACTGCTAATTCCTCATGTGTGTTAAGCCCAATAGGACTCTTTCTCTGTAAATCTATAATGTAGCGTGATTCTAACCGTCTTAATTTTTGCAGCTGGTCTCCTCCTCTTGGGGGAGGTGGTACACTATCCAGACAAAAGTAAGCCAATAGGTCCCTATTGTGCTCATGTTGTTTATTAAATTGTCTGGCAACCGGATAAGATTCATCGATGTTATTAATTGCACGCATATGCTCTAATATGCGCAATTTTACAGGATTAATCGTGCTACCGATGTATCTCAACCCGCAAGGACACACCAAGCAATAAATTGCATACGGTGTATTACAAGTCAGAAATGTTGTGATTTTTTGGGGGAATTTAAGGCCAGGTATGGTATAAGTTAGGGTCCTTTTACTGATTTTGCAGGCTTTACATCGGCCACAGGGATAAAAACCATTTAGTGGTATTTTACTGGAGATACTCGGTTTAGATAGATGATGACTATGTACTAGATCATCTTTCAAAGCTCTTGCTTTGCGAAATGTTACTAATGGATTGGATGGTAAATCATCTCTGATTGTATTATCCATAAGTAAAATGTTCCAGTTTTTCCGAAGTATCTTTCTAATTTGTTCAGAATTCTCAGAAAACGTGGTGATTAGTCTGAAAGTCCCTTGATCTTTAACCTCTTTCTGTTTAGGTTTAAGCAATTCAGATCTAGGCCGTTTGTTAACTCTATTCAAAGCCTGTGTTAGTACTCCCTCTTCATAACCACGAACTCTAAAGCGGTCCATACTGAGTTTCGCGGATTTTTTAAATTCAATTTCTGTGGAATTGTTTCTTTTCAAGCTCAAGAGTTCCCCGTAGGGGATACTCTTGATCAGTTTTTTAGAGTGGTTGCTGGTCGCATGCAATATGCAATTGCCAGCCGTAGTCTTACGATACAATTTGGTTTGTAATTGTCCTCCTTCGATATACACAGTTAGATCCAAATAGTAAACACTTTGCTCATTTATTTCCCCACTGAATCTCAAATTGATGTTATTGTTATTTAGTACATCGACATACGTGGTTGCTTCTGCTATAGATCCCTTAAAAATTATGAAAAGATCATCAATATATCGATGCCATGCTTTAATTTTTTGATTCCACATGGCATTGATATTGGACCAGGCTATCTGTTCCTCCCACCAGCCAATGCAAAGATTCGCGTAACTGGAGGAGGAACAGGAACCCATAGCCACACCAGACATTTGCCTATATAGTTGTCCATTGAACACAAAAAAAGTGTTATTTAAGCTAAAAGTTAAAAACTCAATAAGCATTTTATTGTGTTCAAAAAACCCAATTTCTCTTGTTTGTAAGAAACTATGGACAGCCTTCAACCCATCTGTGTGTGCAATGCTGGTGTATAAGCTGGTAATATCCAGCACCATCATACAATATCCATTTTGCCAGACAAAATTACCCATCAGATTCAAAAAATGAGTAGTGTCCTTAAGATAGGATTTTAAGGCAATCACAAATGGAAATAAAAAAGGGTCAATGTACATGGAGAGATGTTCCGTCAATCCTCCTTGTGAGGCCACAATAGGTCGTCCTGGAGGATTAAGATTGTCTTTATGCACCTTGGGGAGGTGATAAAATGTCGGGATAACTGGGTTCAAACAACGCAAGAATAGAAATTCATCACAGTTTACCATATCCTTTTTGTACCATATTGTAATCATGTCATGAAATTCCTTGATACTTTGTTGGTAATCTGTATTCGTGATTTTAAGATAACTGTTAGTATCACTCAGCTTTCGATAGGCTTCCATTTCATATTGTGTTTTGGTCATTAATACGATATATCAAGATGCTGTCCTTCTGTGATCTCAGTTCTTAGTTCTTCCTTGGTTATTATTCCACCTAAATCTTTGCATGATAATACTTCTGAAGTTTCTCTCTGTTCTCTCCTAATTGATTTTATAGGGGCCGGTCTCAGTTTAAAGAATTTATGCAACTTTAACTTTCTCACAAATTTGAACAAGTACATTCATGTTTGTGCAAATTCAAATTTTCTTTGCAGACAGAGGAAAAGACCTAGTTTAAGTATCACTTCCTCTTCTTTAGTTAGTATTTTCGGTGTTAGGTTGATGATAGTTAAATTGTCTATCAACTTTAGTTCCTCTTGTTGTAAGTCTTTTTGCTGCGGGTCATTGGGGGTGAGCCTACTACATTTTTTTGCCACCACCCCCCCTCCTCGTCTTCCTCGTCCCGCTCTTCTTTCTGGTGGTTTCCCTCTGTTGTTGCTTTCTCATGAGTTTGAATTCCTCGTAAAAATGTGAAGGAGTGGGAGCCCCCAGCCCCTCCTCATACGAGTCTTTATCCGGTGTAACTTCTGATTCTGATGTTTCAGGTACAGTAGGCGGAGGACCTGTTTGTTTTTTCCGAAGCTCTTTCCTTGGGTTATCATATTGTTTGGAAAATGTTAACACTCTACCCAGTCTGTAATCACGTTCGTCTCTATCGAATTTTTCTTCCTTGCTTTGCTTAATTTTTTGCTCATATGTTTTCAGTCGTTTTTTCATTAATTCCCGTTTGTCTTTTAGATTGTCCTGATCCTGTTCTTTAAGTAAATCCTCTTCTAGGTCCTTTATTGAGGCTAAAGCTTTATCGCGGTCACTCCATGCAAATCGTATTAGAATCACCAACATTCCCTTACATGAATCCGCTATGTCTTCAGCCCAAGCGTCCAATATTAAAGGGTCAGAATTTTCATAAGCGGGTTTAGTGTAAATTCTGAGACCCCTTGGCATACGGTTAACCTCAATAAAGTTTTGTAATGAGGTCGCCTCCCACTATTTGCGTATTTCGCGCTCATATAAGCGCTCCAAAGTGGCTAATTTTGTGGTCAGGCTGGTGGTGCTTCCACTTGCATTACTTGGACCCGCTTTATTAGTCTCATTGTCGTTATGCTTTTTTTTTTAAATTCCTAGTGCAGCTTCCTTGCCTTCTGTCTCACAAAACATTACTGAAGTTTGAATGCTGCAGCCGCAGCTTCACAGTTAAGTGCGCTGATCCCTCTTCGCTCTATGCAAGTAAAGTCACTGAAACGTTAGTTTGAAATAAATCGCTTGCAGCTTACCGGAGTCCAATGCCACTCCCAAACGTCGACTGTTGTAATTCACAGATATTGCACGGCACTTTGTAGAGAAAGGCTTCCGGTGAACTCTATCCAAGCCACTAGTTGATATACGTATCAGTTTTTTACTTCACAGTGCAGCTGGAAAATTTGATTGTTGCTCCAAAACCAACAGCCTGCTGCACACTCGAGCGGGTGCTCTTTAAGATGGGGGTGTACCCGCCGCAAAATGACTGCTCCCAGATTTCCTCCGCGTTCAATATGAACAAGAAAACAGCACTCTCAGGGGGGGGTTTCAGTGCCAACAGTTCTTTATTAGCAACCCTGCACAGACAAGACGCGTTTCGGCGCTTAGCTTTTGTCAATTGCAAGATATGAACGCGCCGCCATTACTTTTAAAAGCATTGCTTTTGTCACAGTGTGTATAACATAAACATGGAAAGGAGACAGCGAGATTGCAAATTAATCGCCATTTTGAAAGGTGCAATTCAAGCATGAAAGAAGAAAGTAAATACATTCTTAAATCAAAGTCTTCCATTGTAATGTAGTAAGAGTTAAAATCAACCTTGTTACTTCTATAATTCCAAAAATATATATATATATATATTACCTACTGGCGGTCGCCAGTAGGTAGTTATAGTTAGGATTGTTTTCCATAGGAAATCCGCAACATTCTATTGGGAATAACTTTGGCGCCGGTTGACGAATTTTCGCGAATTTCGCAAAGAAGATGGCCCGCTCTGCTCTGCTCCTTCCCTGAAAGTTTGGGGGGGATTCGTCAAGCAGGGGCCGAGATAAAAGGGGGGTCCCAAAACGTGTTTTCCCCATGTTAATTTTCATAGGGCAGTTGGACTCACTTTTAGCCCGAACGGCTGAATGGATTTCCACCAAACTTGGCAAAATTGTAGGGACTGGTAGCCCGATGTGCCTTTGCTATGTCTCAAGATATGTGCTCCAGTGGATTTTGAGTAATTTAGGTTAAAAAATATATATATATCTATAAGCGCGCCCCGGGACGCGCACCGGGGCGCGTACCAGCGCGCTACGCGAGTACGCGAGCGGAAAGCTCTAGTGTGTTTGTCAACATTCCAAACAGTCCGGATCGCCCGCCATCTTGTGTCTCGGTAGGATCGAGACACAAGAGGTGGCAAAAACAAAGGGGGAAATGACCAAAAGGGGGCAGGGTAGACCCCCCTGACCCCCTAGGTTTGATGTGGGGGTCATAAAAGGGCCCCGCGGGGCAAAACATTTTTTTTTTCTTTTTCGATTTACGCGGGGGGGAGCGCCCGGTACGCACACCGGGGAGCGTACCGGGGAGCGTACCAAGGGGAAAAAAGAATGACAGAGTTTTTTAAAAATTTAGCATTTTTTTATAAATTGGAGGTAGTTCTAAAAAGAACTGTTTTTTTATTCTTTTTGTTGTTTTATATCTTTTTTTATTGTTTTTTTGAATTTTTTTTACTTTTTTTGGCTTTTCTGAACAGTTTTATAATTTTTTTGTATTTTTTATGGGGAGAAACAAAAAACACGGAATTGTAAACGGCTCAACTGGAGCAAAAAAAAATCAGGAAAAAATTAGGGTTTTTTGGGGCAATTGTGGTTGTCACCAGCAAGGACGATGTGCTTTACGCTCTGCTCACCATAGCTGATGGTCTTACCAAAAAAAATACATGTGATCCTGAATTCACCAAACCGTGGTTGTATGATTGGCATCATCTCCCTTGTCTTTGGTCCCGATGGAGTGGGTTGCTTTCTTTTGGAGGTGCTGGTGAAGATTGGGAGGGTTACTGGCCAGTTCTCTCACCTCTGCAGCAGCATAGTTGTTGGGATACTTGCGCTGCATATGCCGAAACATGGTGTAATTGCCAAATGAATATTTCTTATTAGGGTTCCCCCTTGAAAGTTCCATGCCACAGATTCGGCAAGTCACCTTTGGCGCATTCACTTTCTTCTTGCCCTCTGGGATGGAAAAAAACTCCTATACAATGCGCTCCTTTGGCCTATATGGGGTATTGTCTTCTGGCAGGAATGTCCTTCTCCCCTCCTCCTCCTCCCCCTCCGCTTCTTCTTCTTGACCACCAATGTGATGTTGTGGTGGTCCTCTTGGGGGTGGTGGTGGTGGTGGTGGTGCAGATGCTCCAGCTGCTGCTGCTACTGTAGCCATTTTAAAGTACAAAAGATTAGTGACAGATCTCCAAACAGGTCTTCCTCAGTCAAAGGACAAAGTCAGAATAAGGAAAAAAGGTCGGGGCTTTCATCATTTGGAAAAAAAACCTGTCCTGGACCAATGAAAAGTGTTATTTTCAGGTCACATGACCCAGACTTTCATCATTTGGAAACCAAAACTGTTCTGCACCAATGAAAAGTGTTATTTTCAGGTCACATGACCCGACGCGATTATGCTACGCGCCCCGGGGCGCGCCCGGCGGCGCTTACATTGCACGATCGTATGCGCTCGGGTGCTTCCGGGTGCGCTTACGCAGTGCGTCATATGACGCATCACGCGGCTCCGCGATACGTCACGATGTTGTTTTCGCTTGCGGGAATAGCGCTAATGGGACGCTCACCGGGACGCGCCCCGGGGCGTGCCGTAGCACTGCGCTTACCGGTGAGCGCATCGGTACGCGCCCCGGGAGCGCTCCGGGGCAAAAAATACATAAATAAATAAACATTAATAAAATAATACTATTATATAATTATACAATATAAAAAAATTATAAAAAATATTACTTTTCATACCTATAGAGATTTCCTATTAAAAAACCTTTGAAATACACTGAAAAAAACATAGGTTTCACACCAGTTATAATTAGGGAGCGTATATCTGTCCAGTTTATTGGACTGGGCCGATCTCTGGACTCTGCCACCCCTGGTGGAGGGTTTCTCGGAGTCCGATCTCGCCACCATGGAGGGTGATAAAAGAGGACTCAGGCAAACCAGTCAATTGTCATACTAGTTCACACCTCCGACAGTACTTCACACCTCTCCAAGGCTCCAAGAACCGAACCAAAGGGTGGCTGATTCGTACAGGGAAAGCCACTTAGAAGCGCCCAACAGTTAGAGGTGGGCCCTAGGGATGGTTCCAGGAGGGGGCACCACTTCCGGTAGACACTGCCGCTGTTGTCGCATTAGGTCCCGGCCACATCTGACACCAGAGTCCCCTGCCCAGGCGACGGAGAGGCCCAAAACTTCGGACGACGATTTAAGGGGGTAGGAGTGCGCCTTTCGAGCCGCAATTTCACCAGGGCGCAGCAATACTATTCCCCCATCGAACACGGTCCTCGGGTATCAGGATATATGGCAGGATAGACGAACGGAGGAACGGGTCTTACGGAGCTACACGATCACGCGGCCATCTTGGTCCCGTGCTAGGCTCCTCCCCCGCTTGATGCAATTTTTAATGCACCATAAGCAATTATGGTAGCAGAATTAAGCAAAGGTTAAGAGGTTAGGAATAATTTTGAAAGATAACATAACAAACTCATATGTCAGCACAATTCAATCATCTATCCTCTTACTACAGTTCTCATTTGTGTCTTGCAAAGTCGTGTGTTTGAATAGTATGGTGCAGAGTTATAATTTAAGGTGTTTTATCATGCGGATTGAAGTGGTGCAATGTGGTGGTGGGTGCTGTTATATTTTACATGATGAGGTGAGTCAAGGGACGGGCTATTGCTGTGTCGCATAGAGTAGAGGGATGTTTTCTAGTTTTATAGAGTGCGACATCTTGTGAAATGGAGTGGTTAAGTGTGGGGCATGAAAGTGTGTTAGGTGTTTTATAAAGTATGGAGATGGATGGGATTATATTTGGGAAGCACGTTTGCGTGGTAATTTAATATCCTGTGAGGTGGGCGTGTTATTGTAAGGTGGAGACATGTGGTGTGAATAGAAGGGAATGTTGAGGTTCACTGTTGTATGCTGTTGTTTAGTAAGATGGAGTGGTGGCTAGTGTTTTAATGTGTCTTGCCATTCTTCATGTGGTGCAGTGTGATATGAAAGTGTAAGGTAATGAGTTATGAAGCCTGGTGTGTTGTCTGCTAGGTAGATTTGTTAGCTCGTGGTGTTGTGGAATGGTGCCCTATGATGCTATGTTGTGTGAAGTAATGTCATATGGGCTTCTTATGAATTGATATGGAATGCTGTGGTGTAGTGTATGGTTTTGTATCGTGTGATATGGTGTGGAGAAGGGTGTGACAGTGTTATGGAGTGCAATTTAATATAATATTTAATATTTTTTTCTACGATATATGGGAGGGATATGTTGTGTGTTGAGGGTATGTCGATGGTGTGTTTCGGTAGGAATTGTGTTTATGTGATTGTATAGATTATTTTAGTGCAGTCTGGAGGTGAACAGTGTGATGTAATATGTACTATTATTGTAAGGTATTTTACGCATTGCTGTGGTTTCATCCTTCCAAGAGAAATGACAACCACACCAATACTTATCAAGCGACTTGCAATCGTGTGATAAAATTGAGGAAATGGTTTAAGGTTTAAAAACAGTCATAGAAAAATAACACTACAATACTCTTGTTATCGAATGTAACCCTTGGTTTTAATCGTTGGTTTTCGCAGGAATATAGACAGTGGGAAAATAAAGGGTTAATAAAATATGTAGGCACGTCTTTCACACCAATGTGCCTTTCTAGCTCCAGAAGTCCCTTTGCAAATTGAGACCTTTAGTTTTCATGTGTGTGCCTGCTCTGTGACTCCGAGGCTGTGTTTTCTCAGTATGTCAATCACAATAACACGTTTGACACTTTTAACTACTACAAGAAAATATGACCCAGCTGTCATGTAGTGGAGGCATATGTTCGATTCGCGCTGGGGAGGACTCAAGTTTGAAAAGCACCAGTTCCGCACAACTTGCTGCAAAATGGAAATGAATTAGGCGCGTGCATCACAGGGCTCGGTCTACTAAGTAAATGCTTTGGTGAGTGCGTTCCTGAAATTCATCTTAGGGGCGCTTGTATGCATTGTTTTATTTACTGTGCCATATGTCAAAAGTTAAGGTCACAAGCTACATTAATTTGCCCTTTGAGAATTTCTGCATTATAAAGAGGCGCGGGAGATGCTCGCGCCCTCAGGGAAACTGACAGATTCTTCTCAAATGCCGGCTGCCTTTTAAGAACTGGCAAAAAGGAGCTGACTGCAGAATTGTGAAAATCTGTCATGCAAGGGGGGTAGATCACCAGGTTTGCCACTGACTTTTATGAGGCCCAGGGTAAAAATTCTTGATGGCACCCAGAGCCAAAAATATTTGATGATCCCCCTACAATATTTGAAGGGTCCCCTCCACCCTTAGGAACTTGAAGGATATACTGCAGGTTTTTCTGTTGTTTTAAATCATTATTTTATCCTTCAGCTATTCCTATGATTCTCAAGCACCTACTTTCTCATGCTTCCTTTCCGTCTCTCCTTCTCATGCATATTTCCCCAACACCTCGTTCTCTTTCCTGCACATTTTACATTGAATACTGTGGGGAAGATTTAGTAAGATTTTGAGAGAGGGTTGCATCACTTTTGTGGTGCAGACCTGATGCAAAATCATTTTTGTCATTTACTAAGCCATGCAAAGCCACTTTGCATGCTTTTGTGTGGTTTAGTAAAGGCAAAGTAACGCAAAGCGACACATAGCACTGCCTTGCATTACCTTGCAACTGTAAGGCGTTACATGGGTAGAACATGGATCTACACATGGACTTTGGCTTATTCCCAGATTTACAAAGACTTGTAAACCTGGGAATGCGTCAAAATTCTTTGCCTTCCCAGTGAGATCTAGCGAGGATAAATATGTATTTTTTCCTCTTTATTTCCTCTTTCCACATGTGCAGCATTTTTCAGGACACATAAAAAGGGGAAAACACTATTAAGGATTGTTTTTGTGCTGGGGCGTGGCCAAGCCGGCGGCGAAGATGGCCGCCAGCTAGTGAGGCTCATAACATCAGCCTGGCCCAGTGCTGTATATCCCCGGACCCAGCGATGTAATCGGCACCGAAACTACAGCGGCGGACAGCGGAGGTGGCGCTAGCACTGTGGTCCCGATTGCAGCTCTCCAGCCCCTGCCTAACCAAAACTTTCATCAAGGGACGTGTGGACCGGGCCTGCCGGCGCAGCAATATCGGGCACCTTGGTGGGCCCGCACTGCGCGGCTATCTGCAGGCGACTGGCAGGACTGAGCCCGATACACACGAGACGCCGGGTGAGTCGTGTGGCGTGCAGTGCTCCTGAGGTTATTTATCTCTCCCCCCCCCCCCAGGCCCAACGCTCGCTCCTGTGCCCGGACCAGCTGCCCCGCCCTGTGCCTACAGCGTTCTACATTCCGGCACTGTGGGGGCAGGGCCCACCCGCCAGCAACATCGGGGGCCTGGGCGCTGGTTTGGTGCTACGGATGGGTCTGGTGTGTTGGGGGGCTGAGCGACCGCCTGCTGCCTACTGTGACAACATTTCCACGCACCCGCCAGGGCCCTTCTGGGGGTAACATTGATGCCTCACCTAACGTGCTGAGCTGGAGCTGCACTTCAGGGGACTTCAGGCCTCCCCACACCATGGGCTAAACGCCGGTGCCGCCTGGAGCACGAGATAGACCTGCACACCAATCTGGACATGGGTTCAGGAGTAGCTTCCGGCCCTGTTGCTTAGACCTCTGCATTGGCTGGCCATTGAACCTCCTGCCCTGCTGGGAACATTGCTCATGCTGCTTCCGTTCTGCTGTGCGATGGCAGACTATATCTCTGGTGTGTCCGCACAAGCTACAAAATTATAAACTCGTTTCCCTGGCCCACGCAACGCCCAGTGTCCAGTGCCCGCGGTAGCATTGGACCCCACTCCACCCCACTTCACTCCAGGCGCTACCTTGGAGGCATGGGCCGCAAGGACCAGAAACAGAAGCCTCTGCCCTTTGGGAAAGCGACAGAGGGAACTGCGTCACTCCCTCCTGTGATGGCAGAGAAGGCACCTGCCGTGGTGGCACTGGAACCTCCTGAGGCCTCGGTTGCGTCACTATTATTGGAGATGCGTGCGGGCTTC
The DNA here is from genome assembly GCF_964261635.1 of Lissotriton helveticus. Lineage (NCBI taxonomy): Eukaryota > Metazoa > Chordata > Amphibia > Caudata > Salamandridae > Lissotriton > Lissotriton helveticus. Next base: position 1,139,308,964 of record NC_136059.1, on the reverse strand, counting down.
AAGGCGCTGGACTCCCGTTTCGACACCCTGGATCAAACCATTGCATCCCTGGGTGCCAAAGTCCAGGCACATGACCGTCGGCTAGATGTGGTGGAAGCACGAGTATCGGATTTGGAGGATGGAACGGCCCAGTCACTGAAAAGGTTAGAGCGGACTGAACGCCTGCTAAAGGAGGTTGCCATTAAGAATGAGGATTTGGAGGCTCGTGGATGACGCAACAACATTTGCATCATGGGGGTCCCGGTGACAACTTCTACAGGCCGCATGGATCTCTTTGTGAAGAGACTGCTTACCGACCTGTTTGACAGTGAATCCTTCACTCCAGGCTTTGTGGTAGAGAGAGCGCACCGGTCACTTGGCCCCAGACCAAATCCTGGCCTCCCTCCGAGAATGATTATAGTGAGACTCTTGAACTTCCGAGATCATGACACAGCCCTGAGGATGGTTAGAGGGCATGGCGGGATTGAGTGGCAGGGGTCCAAGCTGTCCTTCTATCCTGATTTCACTCCAATGGTTCAGGAGGCGAGAGAGAAATTCCAGGGGGTGAAGGCCACACTGCGCAACCTTGGGCTTAAATATGGGATGCTCTACCTGACGAGACTGAAAGTTGACTTTGGCGGTAGGTCCAGAATCTTTGACACTCCTGCAGAGGTCCAGGAATTTTGCCGCACACATAAAGCGCAGAATACGCAGAACACTGCGGGGGGCACGCTCGCCTCCCCGCCACACAGCGGATCGAATGCTATTGAGGACCTTTTTTAAAATTCAGGGCATGGTTGATGGTAGATGAGGATCACAGGTTCTCTGACTGCAGTTTTATGACCCGCTTCAATATGTGCAGAGTGAAGTCCGCGTTGCGTGCGACGGTTCCCACTAACCCGGTGGAACCAGATTTATTCCCCTCCCCTTACTTTGGTCCTTGAAAACGCTGGTGGCGCGCGGCTGATTTCCAAACTGTACAAGGCCTGCGCTCAGATGCTCCCTGTAGATGACTCAAAGCTTAGACAGGAATGGGAGGCAGACACAGGAGGGGAAATTTCGTACAAACAATGGGCGAAGTGTTGTGAGGCCACCAGGGACATTTCACTTAACATCCGACATAAGTTATTACATTTCAAATTCCTTCGTCTGGCCTATTTTACACCTGCCATGGCCCACAGGATTGACGCTACCACACCACACAATTGTTTAAAATGCGCTTCCCCACATGCAGATTTTCTACATCTGGCATGGTCCTGTCCTCGGTTGCAGACCTACTGGACTGCAGTGCACAAGACGCTGGGGAAAATTATTGGGATCCCACTTATCCACCTCCCCGAACTTGCCCTCTTGAGTTATACAGTCCAGATTTCCAAGAAAGTTAGGAAGTTGGCGTCCCTAGGGTTACTACTGGCAAAGAGGGAAGTGGCCATTCACTGGGGCAGGAAGACAGCCCACAAACTACAGGACTGGCTGACTAGCTTGGCATACTGCAACACTTATGTGGAGGTATATGCCAGCCTCATGCCATCGACATCACGCCCCTAAGACATTTGGGGACTGCTGAGGGCACACCTAGACACAACCAAGCAGACTTCCAGGTCACAGGCAGACAGTGGCATTGTGCCTGAGATAGTGGGCTGAGGGTGGGGTGTGAGGTCACACGGCTGCATGACATGGTGCGATAAGTCCACGGTAGCAGGCAGTCACTCTGAACGATTGCCATACGGTGACAGCTTACTGTGTGCCTACTGGGTTGGGGGTTGTGGGAGGGGGCGGCATGGAGGGGCTGGGTTCCTGTGTTTGCTGAAGTGTTGCTATTCTACTGATCGATATAATGTCCACGATTATGCTATGACTGTTAGGAACGGTATGTTTTGGTTGTAACTAAGCTATATGCAATGTGATGTGAATTGTCTCCTTTATTTGAAAATAAAGTGTTTAAAAAAATGTAAAAAAGGATTGTTTTGTGCAAAAAGTTGTCCCTTTGGCACAAAAACTACCGTGCCTATATCGCAGGCACCCTAGCACCATGGTGGAAGAGTGCTTGTATTGGCCCTAGGCAGCACGCAGTACACCACTGCTTGGAGGCAGAAGAAAGGTGCCATATCTTAGTTGATATGGAGCATTTCTGCTGTCTACCTTTCAATCAATGCAGCGCAGCAACTTTGCTTGCTGCCCTACGTTGCATGAAATATTAGTGCCCCTGTGCCTCTTTCCTCCATGCTTTTCACATTTTCCCCCTTTTAGTGTCCCTGCACTTTTCACTCTCAACTTTACCTCTTTGCTCTATCCTGCACCACCTAAATAAGCCGTAGTCACCCAACCATCTGCTACTTGACTTAAAATGACTCTCCCCTATCTAGGCTCAAAAAGACCAGGCAAGACGATAGTAGGTTTTCTTTTCCCTAGCAGGAAGGCCATTTAAGCCCATTTGTGGCACTCTGTTGACCTCCTATGCCCTGTCAGGTGAAACTCAGGGGTTGATTCTGATCTCGTTCGAAAGGCCTCTGAATCAGATTTGAAATTGCCTAAACCCATCCGGAGCCCTTGTTCCTGACCAATTTGTCCCCAGTTCCGAACAACCAAGTATGATGCCTGGAAAGCCTTAGCGCTGAACGAATCGGTTCCGGAAGGCATTCGGAGAGATAGAGCCCTTCTGAGCTGAATCGTACAGCTCTATGGAGTAGGTTTTCCAAGCGACCAAGTACGATGAATGATTCGGACAGCCTTTCCGATTCGGATTGCCCAGATCTAAAAGGCTGCCAGAATCGTTCTCTGGGGACCCTAGCAGGCCCCCCTTCACGTGGGATCCTCCAAATCGGGTCTGTGGGGGAACCTATGGGTCCCCCCTTTCTAACCATGCACAGTATGACAGGCCCCAAGGGATGCCCGCCACAGAGTGCATGATTTTCTCCAACCACCCCTTTTGTCAATAGGATCCTGCGTACACGTTCGGTACATAGGCTCCCATTGAAGTCAATAGGAGTAAGGCTAAATCGTATCCGGATGCATTCAAATGCATCGTACTTGTTCGGTTGGACTCCCCCGACCCCAGTGGTCCGGAAAGCATTCCAGACACGAGCCGTTAGGTTTGCTTTCCGAAGGAGATCAGAATCGGCCTCTAAGTCAGCAGTCTTCAATAGCCTCATTGCATCATTGACGATCACCCACACTGTCCTACTGATATACAGCTGATAAGCCCTCAAATTCACTTCACCCCAATTCCAACCTGCAGCACCACTGATATACCAGTCCTTGGACCCAAAGTCAACTGTACTGATGCACCTTATTTCTAACCTACATAATTTCTCCCCATTGTTGTTCAGTACTTTGACCAGAAAAAAATGTAACAAATTCTGACATGGAGTGTTAGAAAAAATCTTTGACAAAGACACCACAGCAAGGTGTGCAGTTCACTCTGATGGGTAGATACAAACAACCAAACTCCACCACTAGACATGGTACAGTGGGAAAGTTTTAGTCAGGGCACTAGGAGAATTTGGCCCAGATTTACTAACATTTTGCCTTGGGGTTGCATTAGTTTTTTGACGGAGCTCAGATGAAAATTTATTTTGGGATTTACTAAGCCATGCACAGTAAAATTGGGTAGTCAGTCAAAATATCGAGTTGGAAATGTCGACTTACACTAATATCGAGTTTTAAATATTGAGACACAGAAATATCCACATCGACTTTAAGGTAAGAAATATCGATTTTAAAAATATAGAAGTCATTAATATCATTTGCAAAAATATAGCTGCTAAAAATGTCGATTTTTTAATTAGTGTTATGTATTTTAGTATATATTTTAAAAGCATGTGATGTATTTTTTTGTATAAGTATTGTTTATGTTTTTAATATGTGCGTTACATTTTTAGTACTTATTAATTTTATTTTAATTAAATTTTGCATTTTTTTGTTCAGTAGCAGGTTTATAGGGGAATAGGGTGGGAAGTCATTTAATTTTAATAAATTAATTAATATTTTTTATTTATTAATATTTATTTGGGATTTTCTAATGTTAATTGTGTTTTACATTTCTTTTGTAAAATTTTAGGTGTGGATTGTGGGCTTTATAGGGGTAAAGGGTGGGAAGTGATGTATTTTTAATTAATATTAATAAATTAATTGACAATGAAATATGGAATATGTGTAATTAATTTTAGTTGTGGGTTTTTAGGGATAACGAGTGAGAATTATTATTTTAAATGAATTAATGTTTAGTTGATAATTAATATTATTTAATTAATTGATCATTATTTAGGGTAATTGTTTAATAATTTTTTTGTGTGGGTTTTGGGTTTATAGTAGTGAAGGGTGGGGAGTAAATTAATTTTACGTACTATATAATTAGTTGTTAAATACTATTGTTATTTAAATGAAATTTTTAGGTGTCGGTTGTGGGGATCGTAGGTGTAATGGCTGGGAAATTAATTACATTTTATTTGTTTCTTATTTAATATTTATTTAATTGAAAATTAATTATGTTCATTATGCACATACATTTGTTTTTTCGATGTGGGTTGTGAGTTGTGTGGTGTTCTAGGGTATCAAGTAAATAGATTAAATGTATGTATTATTTAATAAAATTATATATTTTTTATTTAATACAATATTTGTAGGTATTTGTGATGTGTTTAACATTTTAATATGGTTTTACTTTTTTTGTTTTAATATTAAATGTATTTCATTTTTATTTTTAACATGTTTCTATTTTTTATTGACTTTAAAAAAAATTGTTTATTTTATTGATGATATATTGTTTGTTTTTAATTGTGAACTGACTGCAGTGAGAATAGTAAATATTTCCACTCAGCAATCCAACACTTTCCCTATCGATGCACTGACTGGAGTGGGAATAGTAAATGTTACCCCTCCGCTATCCAACATTTTGCCTACAGTTGCACTCACTGGAGGGGGAATAGTAAATTTGATCCCCCTGCTATCTCACATTTTCCCTACTGTTGCACTCAATGGAGTTGGAATAGTAATTTTTATTTCTCCACTATCCAACATTCTCTACTGGTGCACTGAATGGAGTGGGGCATTTAAGTTTAAAGATTTGTACGTAGTTTAATGTTTTAATTTATAATAGAATGTTTTTTTAAAAAGATTTTGATGTCATTGAAATATGTATATATATTTTTATTACATTTTCATTTAATTTTAAAATGATAAAATACATTAAAAGTATTAGTTTAGTAGTATTTTAAATTAAATATATATACATATATATTAATTATTATATATGTGTTTAACTTTTTAAATTAAATGTATTTGCTATATTTGTTAAAATGTATATTAAATTAATTTTTAACTTATTTTTATATATATATATATATATATATATATATATATATATATATATATATATATATATATATGAAGAAAGTCGCCACCACGACTTGTTGTCCTTCTGTAGAGCAAAATGACGAAGAGCAGACCCAAAATTTGCTGGTGCAAAATATTAAAGTGACTTTATTGTGCTCAGCGCGCCCGCCATGACGCGTTTCGCTTCCCTCTGAAGCTTGATCACATGACATACTACGAAAGATCCTGAAGGCTATTTAAAGTGCCAGTGCATAACAGGAAAAAACGAATTCAGTACAAACTAATTGAAGGCATAGACATGGAAAAAACACTGTGCAAACTTCGCAAGATCACTCTGTGCAATACAGTACTGTTGGTGATATATAAAACATTGTACGCTATGGGGCATATAAAATTGATAAAAACCCAGGTTATTCGATGAAAAAAATCCAGTCAAACTCCTGATTAACAAATACGAATACCTTACAAGATAATATCAATAAATATAGCCCTACATCACATAGCATAGTGGATCTGTGCACAGTGTAAATTATTCATATATTTACCATTTGGCTATTGACGCTACAATTAATGCCTTTTGAGTTCATAAAGCCCACAGTGGGCCAAGTAAACCAAAGCACTGTTACTCGAATCCATTCTCAACTTGGTGGATAGGCCTTCCTAGTGGATCTGATGTGCAAAGTACCCTAAATGTGCAAAAAACCGCTTAAAGTGCAAAAAGTTCAAATCTATACATACAATATTTTTGTTACACATTGTGAAAATGTAAAAACCAACGGAGACAGAGGCAACCTTATTGTTAATATATGTGGATAGACAAATTCCCTAGATGGTATATCTTCATATCATTAGTCAGCTTGATTAGGTCCCAGTAGTAAAATAGGAATACAAAAATGTTTCCTAAAAACCCTGGACAGGCATTTTCAAAAAACCTAGACCGATATATCATACTTTATTTATAAACAGGTATGCAGATCTTCCCTATCGTTAAGCCCATTCGGATTCTTACTGTCAAGCTCCAGTATATATCTAGTTTCAAGGAGACGTAGCTTAGCTTCACGATCTCCTCCTCGTTTAGATGGAAGTACTGTAACTATTACATAATACTGGAGATGGGCTGGGTTTCCTGCATGTGTAAATTCGAAATGCCTGGCAACCGGGTATGCCTGATCCCGTACTGTGATTGCCCTGATGTGCTGGAGTATCCGTTTGTGGGCGGGTAGCTTGTAACTACCCACATACCTCAACCCACACGGACACTCCAGCACATAGACTGCATAGTCAATTCTACATGACAGTCTTTTAGTGATGGCAATCGGTTCTGATTTGAAAGGGATTGTGTAATGGGCTTTGTTATTGCCTAATCAACAAGCTTTGCATTGGAGACACTTTTTAAAACCCTTGCTTAAAGACAATCAAGTACTGGAAATTTGCGTTTTCAGGTTATTACTGACTAACGCTTTAGCCATAGAAGAAGACCTTCTAAAAGTAAGTACCGGTTTGCTTGCTACACTTTGACCAATGATAGGGTCACTTTTTTACCAAGTTCCAGTTCTTCTAGAAGATCTTTCTAAGTTCCGTGTGTTGTCGATTGTAAGTAAGGATTATACGGGATGGTATGCTGGGTTCTTTATTATTTACCATATTTTGCTTGATTCTGGGAATTAGTGCTTCCTGCCTTGTCATGTTCTGTATGCGTCTAATGGCACTATTCAAAACTTGATGAGAATAGCCCCTAGCTAGGAAACAAATCCAACTGGCCTCCTGTGTATATTAAATCAATATATATCTATATATATATATATATATGAGAAAATCCAACTTGCCTTCAAAGTGCCTGGTAGCACCGACAGGTACGCAAACTGCAAAAATATCGCCGGCGTCAGTCTTTTTCAATTTCAAAGTTTTTTATTTCATTCGTGGTACAAGCCCTCAGACGCGTTTCGGACGTGAAGTCCTTGCTCACTGTATATATATATATATATATATATATATATATAAAACGATATTTTGCACAACTATATATATGACATCAATATTTTTTTTCCTCAATATTTTTGTACTTACCATTATAAATATAGGATATCAATATTTTCGACATCTATATCTATGACTCGATATTGGGGTATGGGGATATTTTGGTTGTCGATATTCTGTCAGTGAACCGTAAAATTGCATACCTATGCATAGCTCAGTTAAAAAATAAATTAAGTACCGCAAGGCTGCACATATCTCAGCCTTGCTTTACCTTGCAGCATGGTTTCTGCTCATCCATGCAAGGATTTTGATGCCTACCTCGATTTACTATGGTATGTTAACTTGAGTTTGAGCCAAAATGATGTGCCTAGCCGAGGCTAGCTTGACAAGAGGCAATATCTTTATTTCTCTTTGTTAGTTCTTCTTTGCATGTGTGCAGCATTCTGCAGCACGCACACAAAGAGAGATAAGCACCTAAAAAAAGATTTTTGTGGAGGAAAATGTTCCATCCTGCACAAAAACTATTCTGATCACAACACAGGCCCCATTGTGTCATGGAACAAGGGTGCCTGTATTGGTGGTAGACTGCCACAAGTGTGCCAGCGCAAGGAGGGAGCAGAAGTGTACCATATCTTTGTAAATATAGTGCAATCTGCTCTCTCCTTTTCACACAGTGCAGCACAGAAGGTTCTTTGCTGCATTGCATGGAAGTGTACTAAATCCAGGCCTTGTTGTTTAATCCCGGCTTTACCACTTTGCCAAAAAATGCAAGTTTCATTCTCTGCAATAAAAATATGGGCAGGTTCCACAACACAGTGGCATTTCTTCGGTGAGTTCACTCCCTGAGTCTGACCATCAGAACCACTCACATCCTAGTTGTTCAGTAACGAGCAAGAGAGAAACTATGGAATGAGAAGACATGGCTTTTATAAATTCTGGCTTTCTCTCTTGGCTAATTGTGTGCTCTTGGCAATGATTTTCTGAACATCCTTCTCTGCTCTTTTGTTTTACAGAAATAGAAAGAACTTACATCATATCATACATTGGCAGTACGTGTGTAAAGAGACAACACAACAGTAACCCAACAATCATTTGCATTCACCCATGAGGGAGACAACACCTGGGCTCAAGGTTCACTCACTAAAATGCAGTGTAGTGAGAAAGTTATGGACTTAGAAATGAGGAGTCGAGATATGTTGTGGTACACCCTCTTCTCCAAATTGTTTGCTATTTCAAATCGTGTCTTACCTGTAATACGTCCCTTTAATTGCCATTATGTGATAGAGGTGGATAAGCAACTGAAAGCTCAAGCCAAGCTTGAGCCAAATCCCTGGCTCTGACTCAGCTCGAGGTTCTCTTGGATCCTCAAGCCCAAACCGAGCCAAGTCTTTATGTACCTTCTGTATGCAACCATGTTCTAACCTCATCAGCCATGAAATAAAGGCAAAACATGAACTTTTAATATAGAAAGAGAGCGAGAGGAACAGATACACATCCAGTGGCTTAGCTGCACAATGTGAAATCTTAAAACCTGAGATCAATCCCTGCTTGACTAAATTGTGTGATCTTAGGCAATTCTTTTATTTTACCGTACCTCCTTTTTCTTTATTATCACATATAAGAGCACCTTGAAATAAATGAGTTCAGCATGTGCACTGTCCAAAAACATCCCTTGTGCTAGATTTAATAGACTATAATGTTGTTCCATGTACAATAACACCCTGGGCCACATACAGGGTTCAAATGACAATGGATTTGCCTCTTGGTGCACCAATGTCATTGTCATCAGAGATGGTGGCGGCATGAATGTTTCCAAGCTTATGTTTAAAAAGTATCACTTCTAAAAATGCAGATGAATGTAGTGATAAATCTAGGGTACCAAGGTGAAACACTTCCTCATGTTGAAAAAATACAGGGGCATATTACCAAGCAATAGCGATAATTATCGCTATTGCTTGGTTAGAGACAAAATTTTACCGCTAAGCTGCGGCGATTTTTATCGCAGATAAACCTTGGTATAACCAGGGTTTATCGCAAATGCGATAAAAAACGGCCGCAATGCATGAATATCGCTGAAAAGTCCGCGATATTCATGCATTACCGAGCTAATGCTCTTAGCCATGTTATCCACCTCCCATTGGATAACATGGCTAAGAACTGCTCAGGGCAGGTGTTAGCTTTTGGAGATATTCGCGCTTAGCGCGAATATCTCCAAAAGTTGGTAATAGGAGATAGCGATGTTAGCGACTGTTTCCAGTCGCTAACATCTTGGCACGCCCACTTTGCATGTCATTAGTGATAAATATCACTGACATGCAAAGTGGGGCCCAAGATGGTTGCTATCTCCTACTAGCTGTCGCTAACTGGTGTTAGCGACAGCTAGGTAATAGGGAGATAATTTTATCTCCGCTTTCTTGGCTTTTAAAGCCAAAAATGCGGAGATAACCCCCCCTTGATAATATGCCCCACACTTTTTAAAATTTTGTAGAGACTATATGATATTTGCACGTGAGTTGCAAAAGGTCTTTAAACATGGAGGGGCAGATTTATGAAGGCCTTGCGCCGCCGGTGCGTCACTTTCAACATGGGAAAAAGTGACGCACCGGCGGCGCAGGGCCTTCATAAATCTGCCCTGGAGTATCTACAAATGGTGCAAGAAGCCTGCTATGCTGCTTTCATTAAGTTCACTTAACATGTAAATAAATGCTTGCCAGTTTGTTTAACATTTGTCTGAATGTTAGGGCCCAGTCGAGTAACTAGCAGTACATTTTCATTTGAAATGGTCACTACATTAGCACAGACATACTGTTTTACTGATAAAACTATATTGCACACAAATGATAATGAGTGCAAATCTGGTTTACGTGAATATTTATAATTTGTGCATCACCAAGTAAAGTGTTTTGTTTTGTTTTGATCCTACTAAATCCCTGTTTTAAGCACACTTCAGAATTACAAAAACATGTGCTTCATTTGCTTTCCTAATTGCTGAATGTGTGCAGTTTGTTTACAGATGTTTGCATTTCCTTGTGTGTTACAGAAATTACATCTACAGCCTTTTATTTCACACTCACTGTATCTCAACAAGATTGACACATAATTCACTTTTCTTTCTCTGACGGCAAAGTGAAAGGAGTTTCTAAACACCAATCCCCCTGCTAAAAAAATAAGCAGGAGTTTGTCAATAGACATAGTCTGACATTTAACCTCTGAAGGGCAGCAAATGTGACCAGAAAAATACATAATTTAAAGAGATCTTTATTTATTGCTTGGAATTTCGCAACCCAACAAAAATGGCCTTGCAGCCCACCACTGGGTTTCAACCCACAGTTTGAGGAACACTGTTTTAAAGTAATTCATACATCCCATCTGTCGTTTCTAAGCGCTGTAAATAACAGATATTATTATCCACTTTAATGTTATTGAACTTACCATCCTCGGAGGATTGAAGCCTTGGTGAGATTTCAACTTGCTACTGTCAGATCAGAAAAGACATTAGCAGCTAAAATTAACTAATCAAGCCTTCTGCACTGCTTGTCAATCAATGTTAAGGTCCAATACACGTTGCAGCTTGTTAACGGTTTGGATTACCACCTTGATAGTACGTTACCAACTTGGTGGCATGTAGATATGATGGATGATAATAAAGCCTGTTTACAATAGCAGAAATGTGGCATTTATAGCGGTTGTATCACTGTAACATGAGCATGCATATTTCAATGTTGAACACTGCGGGGAGAGATGCTGTTTTCGAGGAGGTGAGGTGAACTGGCCCTGAGAACTATGGGCATTATTCGGATCCGCCTGCCATCCTGACGTAGAAAGCGACCGCCCGCCATAAGCGCGGCGGTCCTGTGGGGTGTGGCGGGCACATCCTGCATTCTTGACATTACAGCAGGTGGTGCTTTCAGCACCGCGCGGTGCCTGCCATGTTGTGCATGAAACATGAAACATGTGCACCACCCACCCCACATCTTCCCGGGGTCACACTATGTGCCCCGATTGTAAAGACCGCATGCCTTTGCCACAGATACGCAAATCCCCACATGCATCGTGATATGGATGGCGGTGTCTAACAGACACCACCACCATATTCAAACCTTTTCCGCCTGGTCAACGCATCGACCGGGCAGAAAACCGGCAGACAGTCTTTCCGTCCGCCTGAGTCCCCCCCCCCGCCATAGTAATATGGCGGGGGTAATGGCATGCGGGCAGGAAAGAAATGCCAGGCAGATCGCCACCGCCATGCGGGCTGTGGCGATCAGCCCGACATTCTAATTGGCCCCTATGGTTTTTTTCTGTAGTTTAAAGAAAAACCAGAGCTGAATTAACAAACTGAGGGGCAGAACATTTTTTTTATCCTCCTTTTAATTTCCCCTCTAAATGTTCAAATATGAAACAGTTTTCACAATCTAGGTGCCATTAGTTTGCGGCTTGCACAAAAAAAAAAATCTTTAAGAAGACTGTGAAATATCTGCTGTGTGGATTTAAAGGAAGTCAAGATGGGAAAGCAACATAAACAGATTAATCTTGTCGCCAAAGTTGATACTGTGGCAGGACTAAAGGCCAAAGCTCGCTTGGCAAAGGCAAACGCGCTTTCTTCAGCGGTTAAAGCTGGACATTTGGTCAACCGCTCGGCCTCAACTCAAGCTTTGAGAGCTCGGAAGATGAGCTTGCTGAGCTGCTCGTGGAAGCTGGGCCCCCGGCAGTCCAGCTTCAGGTGGAGGATCATGGTACTACTGAGAAAAAACAGGCTGGTGATCCGATAGCAGGGTCTAGTAAAGAGGAGGCAAAAACACAAAAGACTTTCGATTATTTTCGAAAAAGGCGTCCCAGGCGCCCCCCCCTCAAATCCGTCGCCCAATCATCAAGGCTGTCTGAGGAAGGGGCAGTTGGGATAGAAGACACCCACAACAGCCCGCGACAGACCTCATCTTCCTCTACATCTGCTTTATCAACGGCTCAGGCTGCTCTCCCACCCGACTTAACAGCACAAGAACCTAGTCAAAGTTGTGTGGTCCAGGTAACACCTCCTTCTTCAGGGGTCAATCCACTACTCCATACCCAGCTCATTCAGTTTCCGGCAGTAGAGTCAACTGAACTGCGATCAGGGGCCGAGGCACAGCAACAGACCCTGCTTCAGCTGCCCGATGGCAATAATGCAGGACCACCGGGCCAGCCCCCAGGGAGTCAGAAGGGGCAAAGAATCGACAACTGCTGATTTCAGAATCTGTAGAAGCCTCATTAGATGCCTCGTTGGCCGCAGCCCTTACTAAACAGATGGATATAAAGACCTTGCTAAACCTGATCCTTCAGGAGATAAGAGAAATGAAGAGGTCTCAGGAAAATGAAATAGCTTCTCTCCATCAGCGTCTCGGGAAAATTGAAGAAGCAGTCGCCTGCTCCCCAGTAAAAATTCAAGAAGCCGAGTCAAGGATTGCCCAGCTAGAGGACCAAATGAGTTCCATGCTCTTGAGAGTTAACAAAGCCACCAAGGATAAGAATATTTTAGAGAACAAACTTGAGGAACTTGAAAACCTCTCACGACGATCAAACTTACGAATGGTGGGGGTTCCTGAGGGGAGTGAGCGTTCCCAGGTGGTCCAGTCAGTGGAATCCTTTATCAAGCAGAGGGTATTGCCTGAGCATAATGGAGACCTAACAATCACAATGGCTCATGGAGTCCCCTTCCATCCATTGCCGAACTCTAACAGTCCACGCACCATGCTTGTCAACTTTGCTGACTATCAAGTCAAGGAAAGGATTTTGGCTAAGGCTATACAACAAAGACAATTTGCGATTACTGGAACTTCAAAATTGCCGTATGTTTTCTGACATGTCAGCAGCAGCTGCACGTAGGCGCAAAGAGTTTGTTAAACTTCTCTTCCTCTTAAAAGCTCATGGCATGCAGGCATCAATAGCCTAACAATCCAAGTTATGTGTTCTAGTATGGGGGAACTTCCACATGTTTTTCAAACTTAAAAGATGTTCAGGGTCTTTTTACGGCAATCTCTTCTTCGAAGTGAAATGATATGCTAGATAATGTGTACATCGAAGTTCACTATTGCCAGGGGAGGTGGGTCACCCAGGGTGTAGGTCCATGACACCCATTAGAGAAGTAGGGGGGTGAGATATGGTTAGTGTGGTGGTCCACATTTCTAGATGGGGACTGCTGAGGGGGGGTTGGTTCAGGGGAGGGTGTAGCAGGAAAAAGAGCAATTGGGGAAAGGTAAATAGGATTATGGGATTTTTCTTTTGTTGTTTGGAACTTTATGGAAATGATAAATAAGTGCTGTGTTATTTCAGTCAATGGCAATGGAATACTAAACAAACAGAAATATGGAGGGCTTATCAGGTGGTTAGCTTCTTTTTCGCCGCAGGTGCTATTTCTGCAAGAAACTCACTTAAAAACAAATTCCACAAAGCTTTTTATCCCCAGAACATTTTATCAAGCTTACTGTGCATCAGCTGGGCTGGCAAAAAGAGGGGTAGCAATTTTCCTTGGCAGAGGTATCCTGTGGAAATTGGGTCAAGTCCGGAGAAACCCCTTTGGCAGGTGGATCTGGGTCAAAGCCAAACTAAATGGTACAACATTACATTTTGCAAAACTATTACAGCCCAATAATAGACGATACCACAGCAGTACTGAAAATAAGTGAGCTTCTTAGGGGGACACCGGGACAGTTAATTTTAGGAGGAGATTTTAACTTCATTCAAGATTTGAAGAAAGGCACCTCTAAAAAAAACAAGAAGCAGTTAAAGCCCAAAACCAAAAAAGTCCTAGATGCTTTACAATAAGAGCATCTTTTGTTAGATCCTTGGCGCCTAACTAACCTGACTAATTGTAAATTTACATGCTATTGCTGCCAATTTCAAACGGCTTCCTGGATTGATTTTTTCTGAATAACGCAATCTTTGAAACATATAGGTACGGAAATAGGGACAAATTAATTCTCTGATCACTCCCTTGTAAAACTAGAGGTGCAAATTGAGAAGGCAAGGAGGACAAGATCCAGGTGGCAGATGGATTGTCTCCGCCTGCAGGATTCTCGATGGGTAGCTGATATAAAAGAATGGATAGTAGAATACTTTAGGATCAATCAAGATACAGCAGAGGCTTTTTCAGTTTGGGGTGGGTTCAAAGCAGCCTTACGTGGGCAGATGATTGCTTTTTCAGTTGCCCAGTCTAAACAACGGCGTGAAAAAATAGCCAAACTTCAGCAGGCTGTGGATATTGCCCTGTGTTTGAGCAATACCCTGCCACAGGGGGCGGGGGAAGTAGGGAGTCAGCTTGAAAGGGCAAAACATGTGTTGAGGGAATTCTTTCTAATTGAAGAAATAAATAGTTCTAGGACTTACCAACAACGTGTATACGAGGAGAGCCAATGGTTGGTAAGTTGCTAGCCGAGGCAACCTAAACTAAACAGGAAGCAGCTTTAATTTCCAAAAATATTGACCCAAGGTCCAGGGCTATAGTAATAGATAAGGATGCCATAGCCAAAGACTTTTTGGAACATTATTCGCAGCTATACACCACTAGATATTAAGCAAGTGTTGCTAGTGGAACAAAGCCAACTTGACATATCAGAAACAGAAGTTTTAAATGTTCTAAAATATATTGCCGCGGCAAAGGCCTGTGGAACTGATGGGCTGCCAATTGAATTTTATAAAACATTTTCTAAGGAATTAACTCCCTTCTTGGCAAAACTGTTCAATAATAGTAAGTCGGGAGGCTGCGTCCCCTCAAGTTTTGAAGAATCTATAATTGTCAGCTTTGTAAGGAAGGGAAAAAACTACAAAGACGTCAATTCTTATAGACCATTCAGTCTCCTCAATACTGATTATAAGATTCTAATGAAGGTCTGGGCCCAACGTTTCACCCCCATAGCCCAGGAACTGCTTCATAGCGATCAATCCGGGTTTGTGGCAGGGAGGTCTATGTCCTCGAGCACTGGGTTCTTAATTCAGGCCCTTGACTATATTATGAACAGGGCTCTCAGTTTTCGATTTTTACTGATTTTTACAGATAAGTACAGACAGAAAACTATTTTTTCCTGTCTGTATTTATTTTTAAATACAGCAAAATACTGAAAATATGTCTTCTTTAGATGTTTTTTTCTACTGTCAATCATGAATGCCAGGTGAGTAGGTGTACAGATTGAGAGGTAGGGGAGATGAAAAAAGACAATGTATTTCCTAATTAAGCTTAATTAAGTGCAGATATACAGTTATTTATGCTATTCTGCAATGCAGGTGTTTTCAGATAACACTATTGCACTGTATACTGCTGAAACCTTTTGAACATTCAAAAGCGAATGTACATTTATCAGTCAAATAAATGTGGAAAAATACCCATGGCAGCTTCATTTATACAGAAAACACAAAATAGAAATGGATAAATACAGACAAAATTAGCAAAAAATAAGTATGGATAAATACAGACGGAAATGTAGAAAAAATAAATACCATTAAACGGGGAGCCCTAATTATGAACAATAAAATCCCAACGCTCATCATGATAGTGGATGCTGAAAAGGCGCTTGACTTGGTTAATTGGGACGCACTTTTCAATGGTCTGGATAAATTTGGTCTCCCTGTCCAGGTCATTAATATGTTGAGGAACATCTATCAGGGTGCCCAGGCTCAGGTGGTGATAAATGGCAATTAAATAGGCACAGTTAATATCAATCGTGGGACCAGACAAGGTTGTCCAATGTCCCCCTTACTGTTTACCTTTTTCATTGAGCCCCTGGCCATAAGAATACGAGAAAACCCAGAAATTAAAGCTCCAATAAGGGGGATGGCGAAATTAGAACACTTTGCAGATGATATTATTCTATATCTTAGCCCTGAAAACCTGAACGCGGACCAGACATTAATAGAATTTATTCAATTTGAAATTATGGGGGGTTATAAAATAAATCAAAACAAAACTGAGATCTAAACATTGAATGTCAATTGTAATTTCCTCCCTTCCAGTTTTAAAACACAGGCTTTTAAAGCAGAACCAATACAATATCTGGGTATATATGTCTCCAACTGCTATGAACAGTTATTCAGCTTAAACTATCTAGCAATGCGGAAAAAAATCAAAGTATTGCGCGATAAGTGGTCTTTTCTACCCCTAACACTAATAGGCCATGTAGCTCTAATAAAAATGTCTATCCTTCCCTTATTAATATTCCTTTTTATAAATGTACCTTTGAAAATCAACTCCAACTATTTTAAAGAGCTGGAGTCAATGTTTAGGGAATTTATCTGGAGTAGAAGGCTTCTAGGGTCAAGTTAGCAATACTACAGCTCGAAACCAATCAGGGTGGTTTAGCATTGCCGAAAACTGAAGCTTACTATGAGGCAGCGATTGTAGATCTTACAGCACGTCTATTGGAAACAAATGGTTTACTAGAAAATTTTCTATTTGATAAAAAGGTGCAGGAATCTGGCTTGCAAATTCTGACATTTTTAAAAACATCAAAATTACCGAAGAAGACCAGATATAAGACAGTACAAGACTTTTCCTGTAGATTGCACTCATTTTTTAAACAAGCCGGCTCTTCCAGATTCAACTATTTAAAGTTACTGGAATGCAAAACTCTTGGTCTCCAAATAAACTCTAGTCGTCTTAAAAGATTGAAAGATTGTGGTGTAGAAGAATTGGGGCACTTTTTAATCAATAATATAGTAATTTCCTGGCAGGAGGTCCAAAATAGATATGGTGATCGTAATAAGCTCGGCTTTCTAGATTATCTGCAGATTATACATTTTAGAAATAGATATAATCTGTTATCCAGCGGTGCTCCAACAAAGCAGGTGAGCGCATTATACCGAGCCAGATTAAGGAGGGGTGGGAAACTGGTACTCTCAGCTGAGAAAGTATAAGGAGCTTCCTCTGGTTGAGGAATTCCTGTGAAGAGTAACACTGGAAATTAACTGCTCTTTCTCTCGCCAGAAGTGGCAGTCTATAGCCTAGTTAGGGAGTAAGGCATTAAGAGCAGTCAATTTTAAAAGAATGGATTTTCTATCCTGGTGGCTGGCGTATTATACCCCTAAAAATCTTAGTAAAGGATATCCGGAAGTGGAGAACAGATGCTTTCGATGCAAGGCAGAAGTTGAAGAGGCTTGGCTTCACACATTCTTCACGTGCCCAAAATTAGAATTATTCAGGATCAAGATCTTCTCTGCTACAAGCCAGGCAATTCAGAAGAGGCTCGATCCAGATGCTGAGGTAGCCTTCTTCGGTATTTCTAGAGAAAGGACTGATATGACAAAAGCAGAAGATACCTTGACGGTAATTTGTTCCCTTTTTGCTCGTTCTTTAATTCTTCAGAAACTGGAGGTCTGAAGATGTACCTTCCTACTTTAAATGGTTAAACAAAATGAAACAAACCATGATGTTTGAAGAAGCATATGCTAGGAGGGTAGGCGCAACAATAACATTTTATGCTGTTTGGAAATTCTTTAAGAATTCTGAAATTATGGCGGAAATATCAATTCTATAGATATTGCAATTTAACACCTTGGAGCACTATAGCATACTGCACTTTTTCTGGCACGCTTGAGATGCACTTTAAACATGGCACTACAGCACTTTTACACTACACACTACAGCATTTTTGCAGGTAAATTCTTATATATTTGTGAATGGTTAAGATGCTGTTTTAACTATTTTAAGGAGTGCTCCAAAATCAAGTATATACGTGAATTATAGTTGGATTACGATTTTAATTATCCTTGCTTTTATGATGATTTTACGTAAATATATATAGGTCCCCGAATAATTTCAGTTTGAATATCTCTTGTCATTATAACATTCTTGCATTCTAGAATACTAATGAGTAAGATCTGTTTACTTATAAATAATTTAAGATACAGCCAGATTACTGTTGCTATTTACTTTCCGTTCATGTCTTGATAGTTATTCCATGTTGATCGAATAATGAATAGGATTTATTGACCGAAAAAATGTCTGTAAAATTTCCTTGTGATTACTATGTATTTTATGCCCCTCTGCTCTGCTCAATAAAACATTTTTTTTTAAGTAAATGAGGCAGGGCGCAGCTCCTCTCCAATCCAAGGGAGGTCATCCAATAATTATATCACATTTTCGGAAACATTTTCCTCAGGGAGTAGTAGTGAAAGCGAGACCCCGGAACCCCGGAGGTTTAACAACAGAAGAGGATCTCATCAAAACCAGCAAACACCTTTTTTAGGAAGAGGCCAGACAAAACCCAGAGGAAAAGTTCGCTTCAACCAGCAACCATGGGAGATGTCTACCAGGAGACAGAATTACAAGAACTAAAACAATCCTCAATTGTTAATCTGTCTAAAAAAAATTTAACACAAGACGAAACAACGATCCTGGAGAAAGGTCTTTCTTTTGTTCCATCGCAGTTCACAGATTTTGTCAAACTCAAAATGGAAACTCTTGAATTTTGTAGAAAAGTCCGACTTAAGGCATTCTTTTTAGAAAATTCTTTCGACACAACTCTAGAGAATACAGGCCTCAAAAATAAATCAACATTCGTACCCTCAAATTACAAAATTACAAAGGAAGTCATCACTTTTGAGAGGACATTACTTTCATCAATTTCAGATTGGAACAAAAGAGGAAATGGACTAAATTTAACATAACAAAAAATGAATCCATGGCACTATAGGACTTAAAGAGAGATACGTCAGTTATTTACGGATGTATGACGTTACAACGCATACTTTTACAACGCCTACCTTTACAACGCATTTTTTACACCGCAACATCCATTACAACACACGCCATTACAACGCATGCCATTACAACGAATTCTTTTAAACTACCTTTACAACGCATTCCACTACAACGCATACTACATTTACAACGCATACCATTACAACGCATTACATTACATTGCATGTAAGGTAAGTGTTGGATAGTGTAGGGGTAAAAATTACTATTCTAACTCCAGGGGGTGCAACAGTAGGGTAAGTGTTGGATAGTGTAGGGGTAAAAATTACTATTCTAACTCCAGGGGGTGCAACAGTAGGGTAAGTGTTGGATAGTGTAAGGGTACTATGTGTTGTAATGCTATGCTTTGTAATGGTATGCGTTGTAATGACTGCATTGTAATAGCATGCGTTGTAGTGGTGTGCGTTGTAGTGTCATGCGTTGTAATGACTGCGTTGTAAATGCATGCGTTGTAATGGATTTTGCGTTGCAAAAATTTCGTTGTAATGGTAGTGTGTTGTAAAAGCTGCGTTGTAAAGGTTGTATACCGTTATTTACAAGCAAGCTGATAAAGGCGGCGCAATAGTCCTCTGGGATAGGACATTGTTTGTCACGGAAGTTAAACGCCAACTGGATGATAATCGCTGTTACAAAAAAATCAACCATGACCCTACTAGTGAACTAAAAAATGTCCTTCACGCAATTGTAGATGAAGGCCATGTCCAAGGTTTCCTCAGTAAAAAAGAGACAGAGTATTTGAAAATAAAGAATCCCGCTTTTTTATGTACTGCCTAAAGTGCACAAAAGTGAAACACAACCACCCGGGAGACCGATTGTCTCTGGTTGCGAATCCCTTTTGGAACCAGCTTCAAAATATGTGGACTATTTCCTCAAACCCTTTATGGTTGACGTCAAATCCTTCCTTAAGGACACCATGGACTTCATAAATAAAACTATTCAGATTGAATTTGAGGCAAACAGTCACTTTTTAGTGACAATGGATGTGGTATCTTTATACACCCAAATACCCCAAGAGGAAGGCCTTTATGTTTTGAAATATTTCTTAGAGTCAAGAATAAGACCACATAAAGTCCCAACTGATTTCATTCTTAAACTAGCAAGTTTTGCTCTTAAGAAAAACTATTTCAAGTTTGATGGCGAATTTTACTATCAAATAAGCGGAGTGGCGATGGGATGTCTATTTGCCCCGGAGTTGGCAGTACTGTTTATGGCAGTCTATGAAGAAATGTTCATCTACAAAAACAACCCATTTCTCCAATACATTGGTCATTGGAATAGATATATAGATGATGTCTTTTTTGTGTAGACAGGACAGGAGGAAGAACTTAGAAAATGTCATCAATGGCTCAATATTCGGACGGAGGAGATTCAATTCAGCCTGAATTATTCAAAAGAAAAAATACCCTTTCTGGATGTGGAAGTATACCCGGCGAATGGAGGACTTGTTACCACCTTATACAAAAAAGAGACCGATAGGAACAAATCACTTCATGACAAAAGCAATCATCCGAAGAGTATGAAGATTAATCTACCCTACGGGCAATACTTACGAATCCGGCGGAATTGCCACTCGAAAGATGAGTTCATGGACAATGCGGCGAAGTTGACAGATAACCTCCTGACCAGGGGGTATCCAAAAAAACTCCTCAAGAGTTCAGTCAAACATGTGTGGTGGACACCACGCGAGAGCCTATTAGAGAGAAAAACAAAGAAAGAAACAGACAGAATAGTCTTCGTCTCCACCTTCTGCCCCAATTCTAACTCACTCAAAAAAGCGGTTGCAAAAAATTGGCATCTAATTACAAATCTACATACTTTATTTAATGCCAGACCGTTATTCGCCTTCAAGAAAAATCGATCTATTGGCAACCATCTAGTCAGAGCAGCCCTACCACAAAAAGAGGTCGTCTCAGTCAGAAGCTACATGTGACTTCCTCCAGTAGTGGGACACAAAAAATGCGGAACATGCGTTTGTTGCTCGTCAACAGAAGAAGGCTCAGTCTTCCAACACGAAAACATCTTCTGGAAACATACTGCCTTCACAAATTGCAAGTCACGTAATGTGATATAGGGGATTAAGTGTCCATGCAACTTGTTATACATCGGTAAAACCAATCAGGAAGTAAGATCGCGCATAACGCAGCATAAGTCCCGAATAAGAATGAAAGTCTTGACAGCGCCATTGGTTAACCATTGGCTATTAATGGACTACAAGGAAGCCGATCTGAAATGGACAGTGATCCTAAAGGTTGACAAAGACCAAAGAGGAGGAGATTTGGATAAAAAATTGCTGCAAAGAGAAACGATGCTAATCTTGAAATTTAATACAGTAGCCAAAGGGCTTAATGAAATGTCTGAATTACATAAACTAAACTGATCTTTATGGGCAACCACATGCCACACTCAGTTCACACCGGACAAAGAACATACCGACTTCCACTGTCAGACATTGGACCACAGAGCGTATGACATTTGTGACCATATTCACGCAAGCCATTATGAACATTCCAAAAAAAAAACATCCACACTACAGACAATACGACCGAGTATGCTTGCATACACTATACTCCAAAGTGAAGAACGAAATTATGGAAAACAAGACAATGATGTACAGCAATATGAAAGACAACGTCACGCCCCAGTATTTCACGAGTCCATACCGGATTGCGTGAAACAGGACGCGCGACGATGTGACTTATTTCAAACGAATCAGTACGATCATTCCACTTAATGATCATAAATGCATGCATACACTGCACTCAGAAACGATTAACCCCTTTTTAAATAAGACAGTTTCCTGCAGAAATTGTACCATCAAGTGCAACATGTAGGCACAGACACGCATGATCCAAGCAAATTGGGCAAATGATGGACAGATCAGAAAGATGGAGGCATAGTAGTGCCGCAAACCACTTTTAAACAATCAAAAACAAGCGTTGTAGTTTTTGCGCCAATCAGTGAAACTGCAGTTCCCAGAAGCCTGATGATCATGGAAGTAGATGTGAAATAACTGATCCGCCCAGCGTTAGAACACACACATTGTGTCTCACTGACCCCAATACAGAGGACCGTCCGCTGCTGCAATTCAAGGTATGTGCAGCCCGTACCAAGTTTGCAACACAAGCCTAACTGCAAGACTTCTGCCGTTTGCACGAGGGCCACACGCGAGTAACCCATGTTTTTTCTTTCAGCCTCAGGCCCGTGATTCATTCAATTCGAACATCGCTGCATTTGACAAGTGTCCCTCTTGAAAAATCAACAACATTTTTAAAAAGTAAGTCTGGCGCCGTATATATAAAACAACTGCCTCCTCCCCATATCCATTCTGAGCGCTCATTAAGTCATTCTTGTTCCCACAGAAATTTCGGCCATCCTCCTTCGTTGTGTATGTAAGTAAAATCCAGGTATTATATTGGCCGAGAATTTTTGGGATGTTTGATGGTAGGCTGATCTATTGTCCCAATTAATTTGTCTTTCAGTTGGCTAACGTCCGGGTGTCCATTCACAGTATGAGCTCTCATACAAGGTAGGAAGCAAGGGCTTGCCCAGGCAGCTAGAAATAAAACCACCCCATAAAACCTCTTCGAATTCTGATTGAGTTATATGTCTTTCTCTTTCAGCTATGAGGTCCTGATGAGAACCCTATGCAATTATTAAGGGTTCGAAACGCGTAGACCATTCTACAACACCATAAGACTGTAAAAAATAAAAAAACTCTTCCTGTAATTTCTAAAAAGAAGCTGATTTGCTTTTCCAGAGCTTTTGTCTATGGTGCTTCCCTTCTTTCCTTATTCATTTCTATTTAATCAACTAGTTTGTGACATTACAATTGTATAGAAAGTCCGGAGTGTGTGTTGTGCATGAGAGAGTGAGTTATGTTTGTAAATGTTGATCAACTTGGTATGATAGTAGGTATTTTCACTAATTGTTGTGTTATCAATGTTTGTTTTAAGAAAACGTCATTTTTATGAATATTGTTCCCTGTATTGTTTGTGTTCTAAATTGTGCTGAATCTTTGGTTAACTTTGAACCAACTAACTTTTCTCAAAAATTTAAAAATAAAAGAGATTTAATCTGTGAACTGTGTCACTGCCCCGCACTTAGTTTAATTCTTTGCGCGTAGGTAACTTCAGCTAAATAGAGGTCACAGTATTGGCTTTCTGGTTGTTTTGTTGTATTGATGAGGCTTGGCCTTACCGTGGGAAGCCCACACCCAGTGTTGTTTCTTCACAACTTTCTAAATGTGGTATTTTCAGAATTGTGACCTAAAATCTGACTCTATCATTTAAGAAGACTTTAAATTCTAATTCAATTAAGTGCAAACACCATGGCTCTACTTGCTCCCAATCTAAAGTTATCACTTATGAAATGTAATATGGTGACACAGTGTTAGTCAATGGGAGAGATAGGCCTTACAACACTAAAAAACGACGTTAGGAGTTTTTCCCTGTCATGACATGTAAACATTAAGTACACATGTCCTACTTTTTAAATCAATTAATCAGGATTTATAAAACACAGCAAATTACATCTGAGGATCTCAAGGCGCTGGAGTTTCTAACTGTTTCATGGTGATTTGTTCATTCAAACAGCCAGGTTTTGCGACCTTTCCTGAATTCCCCACGTGATGAGGCGGTCCTGAGCTGCAGGGGAATGTCATTCCAAGCTTTGGCTGCCAGGTGTGAAAAGGAGCATCCTCTGTTGTTGCCTCAGTGGATCCGGTGGAGTTTCTGCAAGGAGGTAATAGGCAGATCGTAGGGGTCTGGTCGGGGGCTGGAAGGTCATTTGTTTGTTGATGTATGCTGGTCCTTTGTTGTGCAGGGCTTTTTATGCGTGGGTCAACATCTTGAACTGGCATCTCTTCTGGATCAGGAGCCAGTGTAGCTTCTTGTGGTGCGGTGTAATGTGGGTCCATCTGGGAAAGTTGAGTATGAGTCTTATCTGCTGATTTTTGTATTGTCTGTAGTCTTTTCAGGAGGCGTGCGTTGATTCCTGATAGAGTGGGTTCCCATTGGCCAGCCTGCTGGGGATAGTGCACACTGCTCTATGAACC
The DNA here is from genome assembly GCF_964261635.1 of Lissotriton helveticus. Taxonomy (NCBI): domain Eukaryota; kingdom Metazoa; phylum Chordata; class Amphibia; order Caudata; family Salamandridae; genus Lissotriton; species Lissotriton helveticus. Next base: position 1,139,284,899 of record NC_136059.1, on the reverse strand, counting down.
TTAAGTGCCTATCTCAGGGGAACGAAGGTTTGGGCCTGGCAAAAGGCTTATTTTGCCAGGTTGAAATATCAGTTTAACACTGCACTGCGGTGGCAGGCCTGCAACATTGTTTAAAAGTCTACTACAGTGAGTGATACAATGAGTGCTGCAGCCCACTTATAGAATTTAGTTTACAGGTGCTGTGTACAGGTAGTATCACTTTACTAGGGGCGTAAAAGTAAATTCAGTGTGCCAATAAGGTGTTGTCCAGTTTTGCCAAGTTGGAAGGAGAGAGCACAATCACTTTAGCAGTGGTTAGCAGTAGTAAAGTGCACAGAGGTAAAACAGGAGTGATGGCAACATGTTTGGGGAAAAACCATGCAAAAACAAATAGGAGCCAAGAGGGAGCGGAAAGGTATATAAGGGATCGCCCTCCACTCTAATCAATCAATCCACAACAAGATCCCTATAACTGGGACAGTTAGTATAATATATCTAACTGACATGAGTGCACAAGACTCTGGTTATATTTTCCTCAAGAATACCAGAGTGAACCCCCTATTCTATTTCACAGTGGGGTGTGAGTTCTCTAATGTCTTAATGTCCCCCATATTATACTGTTCCAATGTAAAAACGTACCTGCGTTCTCAACTCAACCAATCCGCAGATGTCGGCCTTTTTCTATGGCAGTACATCCAACCACACTTAACCACATGTGCACACAAAACTTAGAAAAAATGTGTGGTGGAACGGAAGGCACCTCACGGGCGAACAACCCTCGGGGATCTTGGCAGATGTTACCAACTCAATGCCCCTTTCTCATCATCGGTAGCCATTCCAATTCCGAAAGAAAACTGAATTTGATACAACACATAAAGTGAAATGCGTGTGAAAAGGTGATCAACAAAGAGTTTTACAACAATAACTCATTAGTGTGACCAAAAGGACAGAGAGATATAAAATCAGCAGACACACCCACTCAATTACTTTATTCTTCGTATTAGTGTGTACTGATGAATTAAAAGAAGGTTGGTAGCTTAATCTCGCCTACCAGTACCTGATACCGACATGTTTCACTGCCCCAATATTTTCGGCAGATTCATCAGGGTATTCAACACTCGGTCACTGCACCAATTTCTTTCTTGGACACTGTTGAGTTGAGACACAAATACTTACTAAATAAAAACATGAGACAACACATAGGGCCAATCTGACTGTTTGACTTTCCAAAACATACATGGCCATGGTAACCAATATAATTACCCCAGGTCAGCATTAACGTCTCATACCAGCTGACCGAATCACACTGCGGTTCATTTTTAGTCGATTGACATATCAATCTGTAAAAAATAAAAATACCAAGTGTATAGTACCATTCAACTCCATGCAGAAATGCGCAGGGCCCTATATGTCTAATCGTATGCAAACACATAGGGAGGGAGTAAGAGGCAGCAACCCCCGGATGATGTCAACATGGAAAACGGCTTCTAGGCAATGTACAGTTATAGCCCAGCACCTTTCATAAAAACTTGCCTTTCCTCGTATTCCTAAATGTTGCTCCCATTCAAAATAAATTAAATTAAACAGGTGAGACACGGGAATCCTCAGAGTCATTTACATCGCCTCCACCGTAATTTTACTAGGCAGTCACTAGTGACGGCGTCACTGATTGTGACTGCCCAGAGCGTCCCTCATCAGCGCGTCTGCTTACAGCCCCTGTCCCTTCTCCTCACCGTACAGTCAGGTTACCTGACTGTCACTAGTGACTGCCTAGTAAAATTACGGTGGAGGCGATGTAAATGACTCTGAGGATTCCCGTGTCTCACCTGTTTAATTTAATTTATTTTGAATGGGAGCAACATTTAGGAATACGAGGAAAGGCAAGTTTTTATGAAAGGTGCTGGGCTATAACTGTACATTGCCTAGAAGCCGTTTTCCATGTTGACATCATCCGGGGGTTGCTGCCTCTTACTCCCTCCCTATGTGTTTGCATACGATTAGACATATAGGGCCCTGCGCATTTCTGCATGGAGTTGAATGGTACTATACACTTGGTATTTTTATTTTTTACAGATTGATATGTCAATCGACTAAAAATGAACCGCAGTGTGATTCGGTCAGCTGGTATGAGACGTTAATGCTGACCTGGGGTAATTATATTGGTTACCATGGCCATGTATGTTTTGGAAAGTCAAACAGTCAGATTGGCCCTATGTGTTGTCTCATGTTTTTATTTAGTAAGTATTTGTGTCTCAACTCAACAGTGTCCAAGAAAGAAATTGGTGCAGTGACCGAGTGTTGAATACCCTGATGAATCTGCCGAAAATATTGGGGCAGTGAAACATGCCGGTATCAGGTACTGGTAGGCGAGATTAAGCTACCAACCTTCTTTTAATTCATCAGTACACACTAATACGAAGAATAAAGTAATTGAGTGGGTGTGTCTGCTGATTTTATATCTCTCTGTCCTTTTGGTCACACTAATGAGTTATTGTTGTAAAACTCTTTGTTGAGCACCTTTTCACACGCATTTCACTTTATGTGTTGTATCAAATTCAGTTTTCTTTCGGAATTGGAATGGCTACCGATGATGAGAAAGGGGCATTGAGTTGGTAACATCTGCCAAGATCCCCGAGGGTTGTTCGCCCGTGAGGTGCCTTCCGTTCCACCACACATTTTTTCTAAGTTTTGTGTGCACATGTGGTTAAGTGTGGTTGGATGTACTGCCATAGAAAAAGGCCGACATCTGCGGATTGGTTGAGTTGAGAACGCAGGTACGTTTTTACATTGGAACAGTATAATATGGGGGACATTAAGACATTAGAGAACTCACACCCCACTGTGAAATAGAATAGGGGGTTCACTCTGGTATTCTTGAGGAAAATATAACCAGAGTCTTGTGCACTCATGTCAGTTAGATATATTATACTAACTGTCCCAGGTATAGGGATCTTGTTGTGGATTGATGGGGAAAAACCATGCCAAGAATGTAAGGTCTAACAGTGTTTTGATTCCATTTCTTTTTGTTGTTTTGTTCAGAAGTGTTATTTATTCACATTCCTGTGTATTTCTGGCCCTCTGGTGTACATTTCTTTGCTGTACAGTTCAGCACAGAAAGGACCCTGTTACCTACATCATCTCCACTTATTATTTTGTTTGTTTTTTAACTTTGGTCAAGGTATTTTTTTTATCCATGGTGTTGTGATGATCATGTCCTCTAGTCTGTCTGGCTCATGGTTGTCTCGCATGAAATGCATGTGTAGAATGAGTTGAAGCATTCCATGAGACAGTTGGCGAGCCGACGGATGAGAGGAAGCGATGTCTGATTTGGTGCTTCGCTGTAGTTAATAAACTACATTATTATACACTTACTGTCTCATGTCTTCTCCTTGAACCCATAAATATTGGTTACGAGTTGGGCAACCTGATCACAGTGTGAAGCCACAGCCATTTTCAGGGCTGTGTTTAATGCTTTCAACTTCTTGAGGCCAGCAGTCATGGTCTCCTGGAGAAAATGTTGAATGGATTCATGGAGTTGTGCCCTCTGTTCGAGATTCATGAACTTAATTAATTTGAGAAGGTAGCAGTGAGCTCTTTGGAGCGCAAGGATGTTGTAAGTATGCGTGGCAGCGTGGGACTGAGCATGTAGAGAGGAGCGCACGCCAGGCAGTGTAGGCCCCAATAGCTGTTGAAACTGAAGTGCAGCTATGATTGCCACGCTGTAAAAACAAGCCCTATCGGCAGGTGAATACCAAAAGATGACTCTTGGTGCCCATTTTAGCAGGGGTCGGGAGAAAGTCATGCTGATTCACTGTGTACACAGCATTAATTTTCTCGTTTTGGTGCAATTTCAAGTCTACAGTTATTTCAAAGTGTTGTCGATCTCCCTGAGGACTTGTGCTTATTCGGTGATAGGCACACCTTAATGCGGTGTGCTTGAAGCTACAAAGGTCAGATGGAGCGTTCTTCTTTGGCATTCAGCATTTAGTTTATTTCTGGGAACGGCCTGCATCTATGCTAACGGGCACACCAGTTCTTATATTTAAGGTACATGTTCATTCAAGTTTGTGTGAGCAACCTGCACCTACAGTGATAGGCACATTCTTATTAATATTTAATTAAGCGTGCAAAGTTGTGGTGTACAACTCTGATTTTGGGTTATGCGTGCACAGTTGTGATCTTCTTGCACAGCAGTTTGGAAAAAGGGCATTTAAGTGTCAGGAAGTGCAAATTCTCTAGGGTCATTTATTAGTCTGCTGTCTAAGCCACGAAGTAATACGGTCTCACAACAGTTTGTTGCACAACTGCAACCTTCTTTATAGCATTCTGCAAACCTGTTGTCAAATGGCATATGTGGTTTAGGAATTTTGAAAACTATTTATTAGCCATTGATGCCAGGAAATTTCAACATGCGAGAAAGAAAGCTCTTTTATTAATTTGTTTAGGGGTTGCTGCTCAGGAATTTTTTTATAAATTGCCTGAGATGGAACCACCTTTAGATGTTTCATGGGATGAGTTTCGAGAGGGTGTTGCTAGACTAGATGCACAATTTGGTGAATAGCTTAATGTAATTTTGAAAGGTTTGGTTTCTATTAACTGAAACAGGCTAGTGATGAGTCTATTGATGAGTTCATTGCAAATCTCAAAAGTTTAGCGGCGTCTTGTGACTTTGGCAGCAGCATGGATACTCATCTTTGGGATCAGCTAGTGTTAGGCTTTTGTGCACTCAGCAACCTCTCTTTTACTTAGCTAGTTGGAGTTGCTAAAGGACTTGAGAGATCTATGGTGTCTTCAAAAATTCTATCTTCTGATAGTAAAAAAGAGGAAGTAAGTGTTGGAGGTGTGCCTCTCGATGTGAAGAAAGAAAAAACAATGGAAAGTGACATTCGGGACAGTTCCAAATCAGGCCACTGCTTTTGTTGTGGCTCACATACACATTTTGCAAATGCACCCAATTTTCCAGCAATAAAATTTAAATGTTTAAAAAGTGACAAACTAGGCCATTTTGTGAATTTTTGCAGAGTGAAAAAAGGTGGTGGAATGTTTGGAAGTAAGAAAAAAATACAAGTGTTTCTACGATAAAAATTGATGAGAAGGACAGTTTGTTTGGTTGTCAGGATAAGATCAAGAAAGTTATTCTCACAATCACCTCTGAGGGTAAAAACTCAGTGAAGGGACCATTTTGCATTATTAGTAATGGTATGGTACAGGTTCCTCTAATGGCTGATGCTGGCTCCACATTTCTATTTGGGATCAGTCTAAAATGTATGGATTGTTGGAGTGATGTAGAACTAAGGGCCATATGTATCAACACATTTCCCCATAGACACAGAATTGGCAAAACCCTTTGATACATCTGGCCCTAAGTGAGTGTGACATTTCAGCCAAGGCGTTTGGTGAGTAGTAATTACAATGTTGGGATGGTTTGAGAATGTTGTGTCATTTAAAGTTAGAAAGATCGTCACTAAGTTGTATGTGGCGTGGATGAAAAAGATGTCTTTGGGTGGATGGACCAGGCTAGACTGGGAATCATTCTGAAAGCTGGATCTCCTGTGCCTGTGCAATTGGATCTAGAATGGGTGGAGGAAACTTTTCAATAGTCCGATTTGGTGGGCATTAAACTGTCTGCGATGAAAATTTACTCTGCAGGTGTAGAGGATATTGAAGTTTTATTTAAACAGTACAAATCTGTTTTTAAGGACAAGGTTGGATATGTCAAAGGGTTTTTCACATGACATTCAGTTAAGGGTAAAAAATATACCTACTGCGCACAAGGTTTGAAATGTGCCTTTGAGTGTACGCATGGTTTTAAGGTGTTGTTGGACAAAATGTGTGTGGAGGACATTATTGCTACTGTGGAGTGTTTGGAGTGGATTTTCGAGTATTGTGATTGCTTGTCAGAAGAATGGGGAGATTGGGTTTTATGCCGATCTTCTTTCACTAAACAGGGACATCATTGTTGAGTGTCATCTTTTCCTAAGATACAGGAGCTGTTAGTACAAATAGGTGATGCGTGAATTTTCAGTACAATTGATTTGAATGCTGCATATTACCAAATTAGACTGAAAGATAAAGCATAGTTATTAACGACTTTCATTACACCATTTGGAGCGTTCAAATATTTGAGACTACCGGTTGGCTTGGTGTCAGCTGCTAGTGTCTTTCAGAGACTTATGGTTGAATTGTTTAAAGATGTGGCTGGTGTTATGACATATGAAGATGATATACTTATCTTTGCATCTACTATGGCTCAACATGATGCCACTCTGCACAAGGTGTTATGTATTCATCAGGAAAGAAGAATGACGGTACACAAAGAAAAATGTAGATTTAGAGTGATGGAGATTGAGTATTTAGGACATTCTATTTCTGAGAGAGGCATTGAACCTTAAGAGGATTTATTAAAAGCAACTAAGGAAGCACCTGTTCCAAATGATAAAGACAGCTTACATTACCTTATTGGTCCAAGTCAGTATTACACAAGATTTGTTTGTTGATTCAGTGTGGTGTCAAAATATGTCAAGCAATTGTTGAGGAAGAAGAAGAAATTGAGTTGGACAGGAAAGCAAACTAGGGCATTTGAGGAGGTGAAACAATTAATTTTGCAATTTCAGTCTTTTAACCCGATTGTACAAGGAAAAGTATGTGAAGTTATGAAGGAAGCCAGTGCTAATGGTAAAGATGCGGTTCTATGTCAAAGGATTGATGGTACAGAAAGACCAATAGCTTTGGTGTCCCACACTTTCAAAGGTGCTGAATTGAAATATAGCACAATAGAGACATAGAGAGACTTTAGCCTGTGTTTGGGCTATAAACAATTTTTAAATGTATTTGTGGGGTCAGTGGTTTAAGATATTTACAGATCATAAACTGTTGATGTTTGTCATAGGCGACGAGGGTGTTGGTAAGTCATCATCCAGCTGGTCAGATAAATCACTTCATTTCAAGAATTTGACTTTGAAATTTTTTATGTACCGGGGAGTTTGGATGTGCTGCCTGTACCATGTGGTGACGGTGGTGATGAATTGACATTGGATGAGTGTGTTGTTGCAGCAATTGATGCAGTGGAGAGTTGCAACTCTGCTATTTCTTCTCAGGAGTGGCACAATGAGTGTAAGACTGATGTGCAATATCAGGAACGTATCAGACACATCAATACTGGGTATGGTAGAAAGTCAAAAAGTGGTTTGGGTAACAGCAAAGATTTCTACCATATGTTACCTGACTTAAGTGTTGAGTCAGGCATTGTTTTTAGAGGTTGTTTACTTGTAACACCTAAAATATTGAAGAGAAGGCTAATCAAAATGGTCATCTTGGTATTACATTTCCAAAAATAATTTTACGCAACCACTATTGGTGGCCTGCTATGGACAAAATGGTGGATAACTACAAACAAGTTTGTCAAGAGTGTCTTTTATCAGACAAAGCTTGGCATGTGAATAAAACCCCATTGATCAATCTGGAGATGCCAGAACAATTGTGGGATATGGCAGTGATTAATATTTAGGACCCTTCCATTATCTTTCTATTGATCAGATGTATTTCAAAATCCTACTTGATTACATTGTCCAAGTGGGTTTATTTTAAGGTTGTTGCTGAGCTCACAACTGATTCAACAATTGGATTTGTGAAAGATGTACTTTTTCTTGGCGGGTGTTCCTAAAATGTTGGTGTCAGATAATGGCATACAATTGGTTTAGACAAAATTGTGTACCTTTCTTAAAGAGAATGTCATAAATAATTACAGAGTGGCTCCATATTTTTCATATTCGAATGGCTTGGTGGAAAGGGCTAAAATAAATTAATCAAAGAGGGTGTTCAAACTGCAATCGATTCCAATTTAAATATAGTTGAGTATTTGAGGTGTAAAGTTATCGTAGCAGCTTTCATAATATACCTCACTCTGCGATTGGGGCAATGCCTTTTGAGGTGCTATGCAAACAAGTTGGATTTTCTAAAACATTTACTTCATGGATAGATTCAGGGAAAGGTGTGGTTAATTGTCATGTCTGAGGTTAAGAAAACTGTTGAGGAATCTCATTTTAAGAGTAAGGTGTACTATGACAAACAATTTAATGTGAAAGAGAAAAATATTGACGTGGGTGATTGGGTGCTAATACAAAATACTTATTTTGTACCCAAAGGTGTTTCCAAATTTCAGAGACCATTCCTTGTCAAGAGGGTGGGGTGGAATTTGGTCTTTTTGAAGAACAATGGTTGTTGGAATTTAAACAAGGTCATCAACACTGATACTACTCAAGCCCACATATTAAATTAAGTGGGGACAAGTGGATATGTGCATCAGGAGCATCCTGTTCATACAGCAGATGGCAGTAGTTTAAGCGGGTCTGTTCAAGATGATCTAAGTGCACAGAATGATTCTGACTGTTCGGTATGAAATGAAGAGAAAAGTACCAATGACTGTGTTGTTAGATCTGGTAGGATAAGTGTTTTACCAAGAAAATTTAAAGACTTTGAGATGCAAGAGATAATATGTTTTTTTTTGTTTATTTCATTTTCTTGGGAGAGGGGGTGTTGTATCTATGGTGATGTGATGATTGCATGTTCGTGTCTGTCGGGCTTGTGGTTGTCGCGCATAAAAAGGCATGTGTAGAATGAGGTGAAGCATTCCATTTGGGACAGATGCCGAGCACATGGATGAGAGGAGGCGATGTCTAGTTTGGGGTTTCACTGTAGTAAATAAACTGCATTATTCATCATCATCAAAGCTTTATTTCGATATACAGATTATCATAAAAGCCCATAAAAGATAAAATCACAATTCATTGACAAAGCATTTTAAAAAGATTAGCAATAAAAAACCATTTATATTACAATAAATAATGAAAAATGTATTAAACTTTAGCAGCTTTGTGAAGATTTAAACATATAAAAAGAGATTCGGCTAAAGCTTGGATCATCTGGTAGCCTTCAGCCTAATCACCCAGGCCCAACTAAGGAATTTGGCCACCCCACACACTAAGGTTGTGCTAGCATCAGCCTTAAGTATTCTGAGTGCAGCGGAGTGGTCCCTGGTTCCAAGCAACCGGCACACAGGTTTGAGCCATTTCTGTCTGGGTTTTACATAGGCTGGGCACACAAAAAAGAAATGAGAGATATTTTCAATGACACCTTCAAAGATTGGGCAGTCAGGATAGGTTTGATGCGGGGGCTTCCACTTACAGGTATGGTCACGAAGGGGGAGTGTTCCCAACCTGAACTGGATGAAAAGGGATCTATCTCTAGGTTTCTTAATAAAATCTAAGAATATCTCTAGGCGAGGCTTTAGTTTATGCTGTCGAAATGCCTCAGTCAGCCTACCTAGATTTGGGTCCCTCTGCTCTTGATCATCAACCCATGTCCAATAGGCTCGCTTGATTTCGGCCTTAGATAATGATATCCCAGGCTCCCAATCAGTTTGGAGTCCCGTTGCTAGCAGGAACCTCTTTATATTTGTTATCCAGCTAATTTTATGGGCTCCATACAGGCTCATGACTTCTCTTAAACCATCTACATACCTTGAGAGCTCCGGGGTCCGCCATAGCCGGGCCCAAAATAGAAGAGGGCGTAGAGTGGCTAAATCTTTAATAGAGCGGCGACCCAGGTCACTCAAGAGTGGTTTGGTGGGGGAACCCCTTGGGAGCGATACCAGCTCCCTAAAAAACCTATTCTCTGCAGTAACTAGGGCATCAACACAATCGAAGCCCCAGAGCTCTGCGCCATAAAGGGCGCAACCTACAGCTTTTGCAGCGTAGATATCCAAAGCAGGAGCAATGGGCTTTGAGGTAGATGCACTGTGTTCCCTCCCTTGTACTCCAACTACCCTTTTATAGCTTAGTGCCAATTTGCCAATATGTGGCTGCCATTTCAATTTGTCCGAGATTCTAATTCCCAAGTAGTCTAATTCTTTTACGCGTTCCAAAGGCACCCAATCCAGCGAGAGGGTGGATCTGGACGATCTACTCGGGTTAAAATAAAGGAGCTTGGTTTTCGATGTATTTATAACTAGGCCCCTGAGTTTACAAAACAGACAGAAACGGTCCAACAGCTTCTGCAAGCCTGCGGGAGTTTTGGAAACCAATAGCGTATCGTCCGCAAAGAGAAGTGCGAGGACTTTATCACCCGCCAAGGCCGGGGCATCTGCATTAATTTCGAGCAAAAAAGAGACTACACCATTCACAAATAGCGTGAAAAGTGTCGGGGTTAGTACGCAGCCCTGGCGTACCCCTCGATTCACAGGGATTTTGTAAGTTTTTTGCTCCTGTGATCCCCATCTAATACGGGCATAAGTGCCGTCATGCATGCGTGCTAGGAGATTTAAAATGGGTAAGGGAATCCCCATCTCCTCCAGGATCAGCCATAGGCGGTCTCGGGGGACTAGGTCGAAGGCGGTCTTCAGGTCAATAAATGCCAAGTAAAGACCGCCTTTACCAATGGTAATCACCTTCCAGTGTTAGAGTACCAACCTAAATGCCTGATCTATTGTGCTTGTGCACGCCCTAAAGCCCGCCTGGAAGGGTGAGATGATGTTGTTCTCATCAGCCCAGGAAAGGATCCTCTCCAAGAGTACCCTGCCAACCAATTTCTGCCCCGCATCTATAAGACTAATTGGGCGATTGTTGGCAGGGTCCCCCCTGAGGCCCTTCTTATAGATGGGGATTACTTCGGCCGCCTTCCATGAATTCGGGACAGGTGAGCCTTCCAACAGTGCATTCGTGAAGCTTACAAAGTAAGAGGCCCAACCTTCGGGATTGGCTTTAAAAAGGTCGCCCGGCACACCATCCTGCCCTGGGGCTTTAGCAGGTACAATCTTAGCTATTGCGTCCAGCACCTCTTTCTTGTCAACTCTATTGTGGGGAGCCTGTCCAGAGTCAATAACCAGAGCACCGCACAAATGCCCTGGAGCTCCGGGCAGCTCAGCACCCCCGTAGAGTTTCTTAAAGTGTTCAAACCATTCGTTATCTGTAATATGGTTGGGGATTTGGTCCGGGTCACAGCCATTAGATTTCTGACTAGGGCCCAGAATATCACACCATTCTTTGCTTTACTTGCAGTTCTGAGGCTTTCTCAGTGGGATTCTTCCCACTCCCTTTTAGCTGTTGCTATGGCTTGTCTATAGTGCAATCTGGCCAACTGAACAGCAACCGAGTTGCCGGATTTAATAGCGAGAATCAAGTTATTTTTCATCATTCTGCAGTTACTACCAAACCATTTCTGTGCTGGCTTAACAGTTAACGGGCTCTTTTTACCTGGGACTACGAACAGTTTGCCAATCTGATCTATAGTAGCAGTATAAATAGTTTCTGCCTCCACAGGCCCAGCCGCGCCATTACATACTGCAGAAAGCCTTAAAGACTGTTCACTAAGGATTCCATCCAGTGCACTTAATCTTGTTTCATCCATGCTAAACTTAGGCCACTTGAAGAATCTGTTGCAATTAGATGGTACAACTCTCTTTGTTGTTAATCTCACAGAATTTGGGGGCGTACCCTCCTTTCTCTGCCAAAGATCCACCAATGTGAGAGACAGGGGGTTATGGTCACTCTCAACTGATGGTATAATGACCATATCCACCACTGACTTCCACGCTCTCCTGTCCACCATTATATAATCAACTCTGTTATATGTATTTGCCCCCTGAGCATCGGAGATGGTGCGACCATTTAGCGCTCTTAGTCCCGATTCAACCATTAGGGCATTCAATTGGATGACAACTGGTGACCATCTCCTCACGGGCGTGAGCGTGAGGGACGGAATGCCCCATCGGGCATCGTCTTCATACACTCCAAGAATGTCATCTACTGCTAAAGGCTCAAACGAGCAATTAAGGTCCCCAGCAACCAGAACTAAGGAATCAGGAGAACACAATTTAAGCAAATCAGATAAAATAGCAATAGTGGAGGATTTGGCTCCCCCATGGGTGCCTCTAGCATATACATTGAAGAGTTCCCAAGTGGAAATACCATTCATACCCCTGATGGAAAGTCTCATAACATCCAAAGATGAACAAGTGTGGTGAGTAATCTTGAGTTTAAGGTCAACCCTTACCCATGCCATAAGCCCTCCAGAGGGACGACCTCGCCCATCCGTGGTAGCAGGTACATAAAAACAAGAAAATCCCTGCTTGTATAAAGGTTCAAGGCACCATATCTCCTGAAACAAACATATGTCATGCTCGTCAATGAAATTATTCCAATCCGGTAGTGAGAGCTTGTTTCGCAGACCTGCCACATTCCACGAAACAAGTTTAAGATTATTGATGTGAACATTACCGGGGGTTGGGACACATGAAGTTTGACATAAATCCTGACTGGTAATGATATTAGTGATCCTTGTAGGTTCCAGAGCTAAATTTGAAGACTCAGGACCCAAGGGCTGTGGTGATACAGAAGGGTGGGGGGAACAACTACCCAAAGGGGAAGGGGGACTAATCAATGCCCTTACTCCATCATCGAGTCAATCACAGCCTCCAGTTGAGTAAGAGTAAGGTGTACTATGACAAACAATTTAATGTGAAAGAGAAAAATATTCACGTGGGTGATTGGGTGCTAATACAAAATACTTATTTTGTACCCAAAGGTGTTTCCAAATTTCAGAGACCATTCCTTGTCAAGAGGGTGGGGTGGAATTTGGTATTTTTGAAGAACAATGGTTGTTGGAATTTAAACAAGGTCATCAACACTGATACTACTCAAGCCCACATATTAAATTAAGTGGGGACAAGTGGATATGTGCATCAGGAGCCTCCTGTTCATACAGCAGATTGCAGTAGTTTAAGCGGGTCTGTTCAAGATGATCTAAGTGCACAGAATGATTCTGACTGTTCGGTATGAAATGAAGAGAAAAGTACCAATGACTGTGTTGTTAGATCTGGTAGGATAAGTGTTTTACCAAGAAGATTTAAAGACTTTGAGATGCAAGAGATAATATGTTTTTTTTTGTTTATTTCATTTTCTTGGGAGAGGGGGTGTTGTATCTATGGTGATGTGATGATTGCGTGTTCGTGTCTGTCGGGCTTGTGGTTGTCGCGCATAAAAAGGCATGTGTAGAATGAGGTGAAGCATTCCATTTGGGACAGATGCCGAGCCGATGGATGAGAGGAGGCGATGTCTAGTTCGGGGTTTCACTGTAGTTAATAAACTGCATTATTATACTCCTATGGTGTCACGTCATCTCTTTGAACCCGACAGTATTGTTAACCATACAGGAGAGGTGACTGAGCTTTGTTCCCTTGTGAAAATTATTTCTGCCCTCAGGTGTTTGGTCGCAAGTTTAGGTAAAGATTGACAGTTTAAGCAAATAATATCCTGCCCCGTGGGATATCTCTATATACCCTCTGTAATATGTCTTCCACCAAACCGCTTTTCACTTCTTCTTAGGTACTCTTACTGAATCAAGCTTCTTGTGGTACCCCTCCCCTAGTTCAAACGTACTTCGGACTGCCCTCCAAAGCCCTAGAAACATCGACTGTATGAGAACCTCTTTTAATTACCAAAGTAACCCTAAAATTCAAATTACCCCCTTTCTCTTCCCACTATTTCATTTTCCTCTTGGGCTGTTGTCCTACAAGAGTTGATTTTAGTCTTAAACACTGGTAGACCATCCCTTCAAAAACTCTGCTTATAAAAGTTTTCTGACTGACCCTCTGATACATATACGGGAATGAATAATGAAATCTATTCCCAAAGCAAGGCGAGAGACTAATTTTACAAACCTTTTAGAACACCACAAACCACATTAATAGAGCTATAGGGTATGAAAACAGGGAAATGACAGTTTGCAAATGTCTTATTATCTTGCCTTATTAGTTTGCCCTCATATTTGAAAAAAGCATACATTTTTAAAAGGAGAATAAGATTTGTTGGCTCATAATTTCAGAAAGTTATTCCCTGTAGCAGCAATTATTATTGTATTGTATTTTATTGTACTTTAGCATGTGTATAGTGCATACTACCCTGATGTGAGGCATGGAAGTGCTTACTCACATCGGTAGCAATCCACATCATGTGTGTGTGCACTTTTAAAAGTGTTTTTACTCTGAGCCTTTGTTGGAAGTGGTTTCACGTCATTCGAGATGACCACTGAGATGTGGATTTTGAGTTAAGGGGACACTGGGCCCCATACATGAAAACTGTTGCTTCGCTATTTGAAAACAACGATGCAACAGTTTTCACTGCACCCTCGTTGCAACAGGATGGATGCACTGTATTTAATGTATGGCACTCCATGTCTCAAGGAGTTACAGATACAGCAATATTTCTGACGTATTTGCATGCGCAAAAGGGGTGCATTGCTGGGGTGTTTCTGAAAACAGACGCAACTCCAGTAATGTGTCCTTTCACGTAGGGCAAGCCCTATGTGAAAGGACCTGCTTCACTCTTACGCCTTGCAGTGGGGCAACCCTACTATATTGACGCAGTAGCGTCCTAGAAGTGGCGCACAGAAATCTTATAGATTTCAATGAGCCACTTCTACGAGGCCTTTTGCGGGGTAAGCTCACCCTGCATACATTATACCTTGTGCAGGTATATATATATGTGGCACAGGGGTTTACAAAATGACGCATCTGCCTAGATGAGTCACTTTGTTAATAGGGCACAACGTGGCACATTTTTTACGCCGCCGGTGCATCACAAAAAGTGATCCAACGGCAGCGCAAAAGTGTCGCAAGTCATCATAAATAAGGCCCAAAGTTCCTAGTGATGTAATGGAGTGATGTGATGGATGAGGAAGTGCGATAGCAGGAGACGCATATTTATATTTTGCCCTATGCTGGCAGCTCTGATGAGCTCCGCATGTGGCTTTGTTGCGTCACTAGTTTTTCATTTACATTCTCAATCCGGTTTCTTCGCTGGCTGTAGCAGGAGGTCACCCAAACTGAGATCTACTGGATCCCAGGGATATAATAACGGGTGTAGATAAATAGTGAGTGGGGATCAGAAAGCATTACACAAATCTGCCTAGATGCACTGCTTTATCATCATCATTTTTGTCCTTATAGGGTATCCATACCATGTGACAACTGTGGGACCTGCAGGGTGAACTCTGTTAGCTTCACTGGATGTTATTCTTTGATTTTGACTCTTGAGCAAAAAAATTGAGGAACAATAAACAGTTGCACCTTTTACCACAAACTTTTGGCAATGTTTTCACGCTATTGAAAGTACTTGCTGGTGAGAACAGGGCATGCAGTTATCAGGCTTAAATACAATTTTACTGCACCACCCATTCTGTTTTACCACATCGCAGAGAGTCATTTTAATACAAAACCTAATATGTACTCAACGGGGGAAATGTGCAGTGAGCGGGTTATTTTTGTTAGCAGGCAGCTCAACATTTGCTCTTTCGTCTTTTGTCGATGATGTTACTGCTGTGTGCTGAACAGCGTCCCATCACTTCTGATGACTGGGAGATGCTGTTCCCGCCGGAAACTTGTGGTTTATTACTGCAGCTGATGCTCGTTTGAAAGAGAAATGTCATTTCAAGATAACTATTTGGTTAGCGATTAGTGGAACCCTGTAGCACGCGCCGGTGCTATTACTTGCTTCCTTTTCATACATAAGGAATCTTATCTTTCATAAACTAACCAAAAACCTCTGGAAAAGTCACGATATTCCTAACATGGCACTCGTGTGACAAGTAGCACACGAAACAAGCATTTACAAATGCAATAGGTTTGATCTTTCCCAACTTGCTCTCCATAGCTTGAGCATTAGGGATGTGGAGGGCACAAGACAGAAAACAACCGGCAGGGACTAGGGGGCACAGTGCAGCAGGTGGGGTAGAGAGAGTTCAGGTGGGGGTGGAAAAGCACACACCAAGGGGGAGGAGGAGACAAATGCAGAATGATGCTCTGCATTGTGGCCCTTATGCAAGAAAATACCTCCATAGTGCTTAACCCCTTCCCTGCGGGGGTAATTCCCCCACGGCACGGTGGGGGGGGGGGCAGCGCCGCGGTGCTCGTGAGAAGCCCAGCTCGTCATGAGGCACAGTGGAGCTGTGCTCATGACGAGCTGGGCTCGTCACGACTCCACCCACTAATTGATTGAGTGCCGCGGCCGCTATGACGAGTCCAGCTCGTCATTAGCACAGCTCCACTGTGCCTCATGACGAGCTGGGCTCGCCATAAGCATAGAAGGGGTTAAGGGTGATTACTTTAGGTATCATTCTGGCTGGTGGAAGGTCTAAAGTGTCAAGTTTTATGTGGAGGTGTCCACCATAAAGGGACACTGCCACCAGACAAGATGAGTCCATGCCTACCACACCGACACACTCACACTTTCTTCCTCACATACACAAATGCACACATATAGGCCTCTGCACACATAAAGACAGACATTCACATGCTTCACAGAACCTACAGTCGTTCACTCCTTCCAGTTCCATATATGCTGGGCACAGTTTAAATTAGGAAGTTATAGAGATTGAGACAACAGCTATTTATGGCTATCTGACAGACTTTCCATCCTCATTTGTTGAAAAGCTGATGAATGTTTTTTTCCCACCATGCAGAGCAATGACAGTACGTTTTCCCCAAATCTAAAGTTTTGGTTGCCAGGTGTTATTTCTGGGAAAACACACTGAAAGGGCCAGGTCCTTAGGGTTCTGGACCTATTCTAGAGTCACAATCCGATGGTTCTTTTTAGCAGAATGAAAGCGTGGAGGGGAGAAAATTTGATATTATTGTCAATTTGACATTATTGTCAATCAAATCATTCAGAAATCCTTCGGACACCTAATAACCACAGACAACTTTGTAAGGTTAGTAAATTTATTACAATGCCCAAAAGAGCTGATCATAAAGACACCTCAAGATGAGCGTATAAACATACATTGGAATCATCATGAAGCCAAATCTCTGTTTCCAGTTGAGGCGATGTAGCTTGAACAAGACAATTAGCTCAAAAAACAAAATACAGAGGATCAGAAAGCATGAGTCCAAATATACCTGCATCGAGGGTCAGTGAGTAAAAAGCATTAATCTAACCCTAGACTCACACTAAAGTGACATCCCTACTTAAGCATCCTCAGAGAGGGATAATAAAAAGTGGCAGTCTGTGGAGTCTCCATAAGAAGTCTCTCCACAATAATGGGTTATTTAGCATAAAGCTACAGAGACAGAGCTTGCTCTAAGATGCTCTTCTCCCAAGGCAGAGAAAAAGTGGAGACTTTCCCTACTTTCAACATCCCATTATTACAAGTATCTTTCCCAAGAGTATTTGCGGGTCACGCCATCAGCTCTGAGTATGATCTTAACAGTAGTTTTCCACGGGATAACAGTGTTCTTGAGTTGCAACAAGTTGACCTTGATTCCCAGGCCTTCTCCTGTGTGAAACACAACAGCCTTCCTTTATCGACTCAAGTTTATCGCCTTGCCTGACTTAGTCAAACAAAGACATTATTCTAGCTAATAAGGGTACTTCTTCCACCTGCAGCACAAAACATGAGAAAGAACAAATTCCACAGCTCACTTGAAATTCAGCTAACAATTCTAATGCAAGAGTTTCCAGGGAAAGGCATTTCAGGCTTACAAGGTTCAGCTAACATAAGAAACCAGCATATGAACATTACAAATTTGTATAGACAAATAAGGCACATTCAGTTAATACATTTACCTCTTTGTAAATGATATGAATAATAAACAATTGTAGCACATGGATAAATGTCAATATCTCTTCAAATTAATGTTTTCTGATAGTTACATTCACTTTCTACGTTGATTCTTCATGTTACTTTTAAAAGACCTAAACAAATCACATTTCGGCTTCATACAATTCAAATCCATAACAATTCAAGGGGAAATACGATAGGCAATTCGATACTTGAAAACAGGCAAGGCACTAGGACCTAATAGCTTACTAGTAGAACTATAAAAAAGGAATGCAACAAAACTGGCCTGATACCTATTGAAGATGCTGGAGAAAAGTAGAGAAAGAGGAGTCCTCCCGAGAGACCATTGAATAGCCACAATTATCGCTATACACAAAGCTGGGAAACCGTCATGAGATTGTTCCTCAAATAGGTCTCTATCGCTCTTAAATGTTGAAACCAAGATATTGGCAAAACTATTGGCCTCCCGACGGATAAAATCGATCTCCAGACTGGTTCACCCCGACCAATCCAGATTTATGCCGGAGAGAAGTACTGCGCTTAACCGTAGGAGACTTCATGGAGTGCTCAGTAGGGCAAAATACATAAAGGAGGATGCTGTCATCCTGTCCCTAGACGCACACATGGCATTTGACACTATCGAATGGCCATATCTACTCAAAGTATTAGAGAAACTAGGGCTTGGGCCACAGTTCCTCAGTGGGGTGAGACTTCTTTATTCGCCGCCACTGGCCCAGGTGTTGATTAATGGAGAAACCTACAGAACCTTTCCATTATGACACGGCACCCATCAGGGATGTCAGCTCTCCCCCCACCGATTTGCCTTAGTCCTGCAGCCTCTTGCCACATGGATCCGTATGGACCTGATATTTAAGGGCCTCCGCTGGTTGGGTCATTGGGAGGATAGAATAATGCTCTTTGCAGATGACATTCTCCTATATCTAGCAAACCTCTACTACTAAATTGGGAAAAATCCTAATTTTAAGACTTTCGGTATTCACAGAAGGCATTTAGGAGTCTTAAAGTTAGGAGTCCTAACTTTACTACTACTAAATTGAGAAAAATCCTAACTTTAAGACTTTCGGTATTCACAGAAGGCATTTAGGAGTCCTAAAATTAGGACTCCTAACTTCTGTGAATACCGAAATGAGTAAGTGCCTTCTGTGAATACCAAAATTAGTAAGTGCCTTCTGTGAATACCAAAATGGTAGTAAGTTTAGGATTTTGTCTTAAGTTAGTTCTGTGAATCGGGCCCGAAATCTCCATGCATTTTCCATAGACTTTTTCTGAAAGCAATATCGCAAAAACTGCTGATCAGACTTGCACCAAATTTCGCACGGAGCTAGATCTTGGTCCAGAAAGCATACAGAAAGTGAGCTTTTTATGACTTACTGTATATCCTTTCAGTAGTTTTTGAAAAAGTAAGGATCACAAATATTTTAGCTGAACAGTTGGTTCCGAGGGACTCTCGCAAGAATCCTTGAACTCAAATAAAAAATATAGGGGCTCATTATGTTGGGGGAACGACCGCCACCGCCGGGCTGGCGGTCCTTCCGCCATCACACAGGAAAATCCCACCGCCAAATTTCGATGGCGGTGGAAATCCTAATGTGTCCCGGGTAAGCGGAAAGTTTGTCTGCCAATGTTCAGTGAAAACACAGGCGGAGGCTGGATTGGGGGGCCCATTGCGGGTCCCCTCTGTGTCAGAGGGTACACTGCGGGGGTACCCATGGTACCTCCCTGCATTTTCCTGCACTGCATGGCAGGCACTGTGTGGTGCCTGCCACGTAATGCAGAGAAATGCTCAGCATGCCCTTTTAACATTGCGGACGGTGCTGCAACCATCAATGTTAAAAAGCAAGGATGCACCCACCAGTATGGCAGGCATATCCTAATTGCACTGGTGGGACCGCCGCACGTTTGGAGGGCAATCTCAGCACCATTATGATGGCGAGCGGACTGATGTCTGCCCGCCATCATAATGAGCCCCATAGTCTTCTGATGGACCTAGGAGGCTTTTTTTACCATGGGCCAACTCGTTCTCATGGAGTAATGCTCCTGCTGGAGTGAGCACTCTGATTGGCTGCCTGGAGCATGAGGAAAAATGTTGCAGGCTGCCATTAAGAACTCAGGGACTTAGTCCACTCTCCTGAGTGTGTTAGAAGATAAAATATCAATTCTGGCAAAGGTGGGCCACCTACAGGGGAACTGCCTTGGATCATGTTTGCTCTGCTGATTCCCTTCTTGAGGGGGAAATTCTGGGATATGGAGTCACAGGACAAGGGAATGATGTATGCAACTAATGCTTAATCTGTTGAGGGACAAGTGTGATGTCATATGATACCTGGGTGGGATGGGTGGTATTGATTGTGTAAGCTATTATATTTTTCAGCCATGCATCTCTGTTAAAACCCAATAAAATCTGTTATAAAAAAATAATTAATACAGCCTTACCACCCAAGCATTATCCCACTGCATACATTTTTATTAAGCATCCTCTGAGATAATGTCATGCGAAGGCGCCAGAGCAAACTAGTTACATAACCAACAATGAACAATTGTGAATGACCACAATACCGTGTGCAAGCAGAAGAACCTTGAAGAAAAGATATATTACTGAGTACATGCTTCTTTACAAACAGTGTCAATCAGAAATACACAAACATGACTTGTCTGATTACATGCAGCAGAAATACAATGAATGTGACATCCATTTTAAACAAGACGACACGAGGCCTAGTTAGTATAAGCCAAATGTCACTGGCTTTAACAGCTCATAGCAAAATCATTTCAAAGGCAACATAATCATCAGTGTACACATATAAATTTGGGTATAGATTACTATTCTGCACATTCTTAATAATGTATATTTCTGATTAATACACAAAAGTTCCCACAGCTCACAGCAGGACACATAGAATACAATAAAGACTCACTATGGTTTTTCTGGCTGTCACAGCACACACAGAAGGGGAGAGCTTAGATTATTCATAGAATCAAGACACTCAACTCAACAAGTGGGGATAGATTGTCAGTCTTGCCTGTGTTGATGAGGATGGTGATAACACTTGGGAAGGTGACTATAATATTGCATTTTCCATTCCCGAGAATTCCAACATGGCAGCCAAGGTTAGTCCAACCGGTAAATAAGTCAGTGCACTAGTCTTTTCAGATGGCGTTACAAAAGAGACAGGGAACACAAGCCACGGGGAAGCAGCAGAGAAGAGTAGTGCTGGTTCGAGCAAGGGAGGAACAACAAAGAGGTATAGTTAGATAAAAAACAGTTTACCTAAACCAGCAGACCAGTTGATGTCTTATTAGATACAGGGTGTCACCACTCTTTCATTACCCAAGAGTTAATACTCAGAACAGAGATAAAAGATAGAGAAACAGTAATGGTGTCACATGTCCATGGTGATATAAAAACGTACCCCATAGCAGAAGCACTTCTAGATATAGGCGAGGAGTTACTGATACGTAAGGTAGGTGTGGTCCCACTTTTAGCTGAAAAAATCATACTAGGAACTGAGCCACCGACAGGCTGTCGGTGGCGGGTTAACCGCCAGAGTGAGGCCATTATCCGCCCGCCATATTATAATGGTGAACCATTAATATCAATGGGGTAACCCAGTAATGCACAGAACCTGGGTACAATTGCAATAAACGAACAATGGTTCTGCTACAATTTAAGCTCAAAAAGACAGAAATTAATGACTAATATTTAACCCCCATCAGATGAAAAGGTTATTCAATTAATGAAAGACAAAAAAATGTTCCTCCCAATTGTCAATTAACATTAACAACAGACACTGACAAAATAGTGAGATGAAAATAATTCAATATACAAATTTACAATCATGACATATATAATCACGTGTATAATCACACACAATATTATTCCAAAGAAAAAACAAATACAATACATATATAATCACACACAGTATTATTCCAAAGAAAAAACAAATACAACATAATCATAATAAAGATGTGATAAATAATACAACAATTTTTGACAAATAATACAAAAGACAATCAACAAACAATTAATATCCACAATATCAACGTCAAATTCATTAGTGATGGTCCTATGCTCGAAAGAACCAATTAATGTAACATTCAATGACCAGCAGGGACTAAGACGTTTGATCTCAGAGTACGTTGATGTTTCGACCCCCTCTATTAGTGTGAAGTAATCAAACCATTGCTATGGGGTCTTCATCAGGACTATAGAAACAAGTGTGCGAAACCACATAGAAAATCACGGTAGCCTCGTTTGGAAAAATCTTCTGAATATAGTTGCCTTCAATCACAAATTGCCGATAGAATCAGATCCATACATGTGGTGTAGTTCAAACCCCCAAAATATTCTTGTATCCTACTTCAAATTCAATGAGGCAATGCCTCCGGCTAAAGCGCTCAAAGGACCAAAAATCCAGATTTTGAACACTGGTCCTTTGAACAACGAGAGTGACGGTTACTCTGATTAGTCAGTGGGAGCAACCAAGCGTGAATTAATACGCTGGTTGTTCTATGTGTATGGATTCAATGGAGAATGCGCATTGAGTCATTGCATTGATTGCATGCAGTATGGAAGGATTTTTGATCCTTTGAGCGCTTTGCCGGAGGCATTTCCTCATTGAATTTGAGGTAGGATACCAGAATATTTTGGGAGTTTCAAATACACCACATGTATGGATCTGATTCTATTGGTAATTTGTGATTGAAGGCAGCTATATTCGGAAGATTTTTCCAAACGAGGCTACCGTGATTTTCTACGCGGCTTCACACACTTGTTTCTATAGTCCTGATGAAGACCCCATAGTGATGGTTTGATTACTTCGCAGTAACAGAGGGGGTCGAAACGTCAACGTACTCTGAGATCAAACATCTTAGTCCCTGCTGGTCATTGAATGTTACATTAATTGGTTCTTTCGAGCATAAGACAATCACTAATGAATTTGACATTGATATTGTGGATATTAATTGTTTGTTGATTGTCTTTTGTATTATTTGCCAAAAATGGTTGTATTATTTATCACATCTTTATTATGATTGTGTTGTATTTGTTTTTTCTTTGGAATAATACTGTGTGTGATTATATATATATTGTATTTGTTTTTTCTTTGGAATAATATTGTGTGTGATTATACATGTGATTATATATGTTGTGATTGTAAATGTGTATATTGAATTATTTTCATCTTGCCAGTGTCTGTTGGTAATGTTAATTGAAAATTGGGAGGAATATGTTTTGACTTTCATTAATTGAATAACCTTTTCATCTGATAAGGGATTAAATATTAGTCATTAATTTTCGTTTTTAAAAAAATATATAATGGTGGGCGGTACCGTGGCAGTCATACACTCTGACCGCCACGCATCCGAGGGGTCCTTGAGCTTGCCGGTGCTGTAGAGGCCCTCACAATCCCATACATGATGGCGGTGCCTACCAGGCACCGCTGTTGGGATTATGATAGTCCATCTCCGCCAGCCTTTCCATGGAGTTACACCCGCCATGGAAAGGCTGGCGGGGATGGACTTTGGGGCCCGTCGTGAGCCCCCCTTGAGCAGGGGCAGTTTGGTTTTGCACTTTTCCCTGCACCATGTTGAAGGCACTGCGTGGTGCCTGCCACATAGTGCAGGGAAATGCAAAACTTGTGTTTTTTCCATTGCGGCGGGTGCTGCAGCCAGCAGCACCCGCCGCAATTGAAAACATGGCTCGTGCAGCTGCCGTGGTGGCAGCTGCATTGTAATGCCATATGTGGAACCACCGCCTTATAGGCGAGCGGTCCCCATCCCCGGGACGATGGGGGATGGATAGAAGTCCATCTTCCATCTAAATGAGGCCCTGAATTACCCTACCTTAGCAACTATCTAGCGAACATATGCAAAGAGGATACCATGATAGGGTGGCTACAAGAGGCCCTTTTTTGCAGAATGGAATTAGAACCACCCATAGCGAAAATCCCTAAAACTCAAAGTGAAAAAAGAAAAGAACGAATGACATATCTGAAGTTGTCACAATCCCCAGTCACTTGTATTTTCTAATCCTCAGTAGAGAATGCAGTTCCTCCAATAACCCTGACCAGGTAGGCCCATAATTTTGTATCAAACAAGGCTTACTGTATAGGGTCTACCAAGGAGAAAATTATCACACTGAACAACTTGTGGTATCAGTAGCTATCAGAGAACACCTTACGTGTCTTGCCTATAGCAAGGCAGGTGGAGGACATTATGGACAGGAACATACCCTTAAATACACATTAGAGGGCCGATTACGATTCGGGAAAAAAAGCGTCCGTCCGAATCGTATCCGGAGCCCTCCTCGTACGAATCGTACACATCCGTCCGAATCGCGTAGTACGATCCGTATCTCGTCAATCCGTCCGAATCGTTGCGAACCGTACGAATTGCAAGAATGAAACCGTACGACTCGGACCCTCACAGTGAAACGTACAATTCATAAACATGCCGTACGACCCGACGAGTACGATCGGGACTGGGGTATGAGGACGCGATTTGTACGGTCCACGTCAGGTAAGGGCGATTCGTACGGACAACCACACAATCACATACACACCATACGGTGCGTACACCCCATGATCGCAGGGGTACGGTGCGTACCCCTGCGATCATGGGGTGTACGCACTGTACCCCATGATCGCAGGGTGTACGCACCGCACACCCTGCGATCATGGGGTACGGTGCGTATACCCCATGATCATGGGGTACAGTGCGTATACCCCATGATCGCAGGGGTACAAACCATACCCCTGCAGACATGGGGTGTACGCACTGTATCCAGGGGGGGGGTGTTCCGTACCTGTTTCGAGGCGTACTCTGCTTCTCTGGACGTTTTGGGCTCCCGTAAAAAAAGCGTTGTACGGTGCGTACCGACACGAATCGTACTTGCTGGGTCGGGAAAACCTGCTTCGAACCGTACGGATGTCACGTACAGCGGGTTCCGAGGGAGAATCGTACAGAGATTAGAGTCGTACTGTCTTTGTACGATTCGTACGGAGTCCTGCTCCTGGTACGAATCGTACTTCATCGTACGAACGGGGGAGGCTGGAGGGTACGATTCGTATGGGAAAAACGCTCCCTACGGCTATTCGGAGTGGTTTTTCCCGAATCGGAATCGGCCCCTAGGTCATTTTTATTGGCCTGATATTTATCATAAGGTGGCAAAAGCTTGTTCCTCATGTACTAGCTATCAGCTGATAAATCCCCTGGGGGTACAAAAGGCCCCTTCACAAACCTTGCCTAATATTGAAATTCCATTTCAAAGAATGGGAATGGATCTGGTGGCTCCTCTGACACCTTCAGCCCGGGGACATCAATATATGATAGTCATTATACCTATGCAACTCGCTATCCTAAAACCATTTCCCTGAAAAGCATGTCCTCTCCAACAGTAGCTCAGGCAATGATTTTGCTTTTTCCCGGGTGGGATTTCTCCAAGAAATATAAACAGACTAGGGAGACCCCTTCATGCCTCATCTAATTAAACAAGTATTTACTCTCTTAGGTGTACAACAGATATGTACAGCCATATACCATCCTCAGACCGATCGGCTGGTAGAGAGGTATAACAAAACCAACAAAATAATGTTAATGAAACTCATAAATGACACCGGAACGAATTGGGACCAAAAACCTACCCCTGGTATTATTTGCCATAAGTACTCATGTGCAAAAATCTACCGGATTCTACCCTGTTGAATTACTACTTGAGAGAAAACCCCATACCCTCCTTGACATGGCCTCTAAACAGTTGCTTGAGGAAGAAGCTGAAGGGAAACCTTTGTTCGCATATGGTTAGTCATTAAAAGAAACATTATCTTCCTTGTGGGAAACAGTACACCATAATATGGAAAAAGCTCAGCAACAAGAAAAAGAGCAATATGATAAGTGAGCCAAACTGAGAGAATGCACCATAGCTGACAAGGTTCTAATTTTGTTACTCACCGCAGACAAGAAACTACTGGCATCCTGGCAGGGACCCTATTAAATTTTGGCAAAATTAACCCCAGTGACATATAGAGTGGCTGTTCCAAAAAAGGTTGAATGGGACAAATTTACCATGTAAACCTGTTAAAAAAAACAGGAAGTTAACCCGACTATGATGGAAGATCCGGTGGTATCTGTAGGGTATATTACCCTAACCAAACCCCTAGAAGTACCAGCTCAATTATTTGAGGATACATCAATTGAGACTAATAAAATGTGTACAATTTTGATCCAGGGCAAAAAGCAACAGTTAATAACCTTACTAAATAAGTCCTTGAAAGTTGTTTCTACAATTCCAGGACGCACTTCCCTACTACAACATCACATCGTTACCAAAGCAGGAAAGGTAGTCAGAATAAAACCATACTCAATACCCTATGCCCGAGATAAGCTATAGGAACAGAAGTAGAAAAATTGCTAAAAATCATACACAATCAAACCATCCAAAAGTGCCTGGAGTTCTCCTGTGGTACATGTACCCAAACCTGATGGTAGTTTCTGTTTCTGTGTAGATTTCAGACAGTTGAATGCTATATCTAGATAACTTTCTTATGCCTCGGATTGACGAGTTAATAGAAAGATTAGGAAGTGCCAGAGTTACGTCCACTATAGATCTCACCAAGAGTTATTGACAAATTCCCCTTACCCACACAGTTTGAGAAAAACAGCCTTTTCAACAGCATCAGGATTATACCATTTTAAGTTCCTGCCCTTTGGCCTACACAATGCCCCTGCTACCTTTCAGAGGTTGATCGATATATTATTACGACACCACCAGCAGTAGGCTGCTGCCTATCTGGAAGATATTGTGGAATTTAGCCCTGATTGGGAAACCCACTTATATCACCTAGAGAAAGTCTTATCTATCTCATTCAAGCAGGCCTCACCTTGAATTTAAAAAAAACATTTTCCCCACAGACCGTATAAACTACCTAGGGTTTTCTATTAACCAAGGCAATATTCAAAGCCAGGTAAATAAAATAAAGTAAATACAAAACATCCCGCAAACTTATACAACGAAAGAAGTACACTCCTTTCTAGAGCTGGTAGGATACTACTGCCGGTATATCCCACATTTCTCTGAGATAGCTTGTCCCCTTACACATTTGTTGTCCAACAGCCACTCAGGAAACAAAATCAGGTGGTCCGAGAACAGGAACATAGCTTCAAAGAATTAAAAGATGCTTTATGTCATGCCCCTGTACTTATGTGTTCATTATTTCGAAAGAACATTTATTCCCCAAACTGTTCCCCAGAGAACTACATTATGCCACATTAGAGAAAGAGTGTTTGGCCATTTAATGAGCATTTGAAGTCCTTCAATATTATTTACTGGTATGGACTTTCATACTTTTAACGGATCATGCCACTCTCACCTGATTAGCTACCAACAAAGACTCTAGCACTAGGGTAATTCCTTGGTCCCTAGCCTTATAACCTTTCTCTTTTCAGACTTACCATGTTCCTGGAAAACTTTAAGAGACTGTTGACTACCTATCCCTTTGTCCAGCTTTGATATGGCCCAAACATCAATACCTAACAGGGGAGCCGTGTAATATGGGACTTCCCATTCCAGAGAATTCCAACATGGCGGCCAAGATCAGTCCAGCCAGATAATAAGTCAGCGCACTAGTCTTTCCAGTTGACGTTATAAAAGAGACAGGGTACACAAGCCACGGGGAAGCAGCACAGGAGAGTAGAGCTGGTTTGAGCAAGAAAGGAACAAAGCCAACCACGAAGGAAGAAAGAAGGAACCAGGAGGCAACAGCGAACCAAGAAAATGTTGAGGCGGCAAGCAGTGTGAACGGCCTGAATGGTGTGAGCGGCAGAAAGAGACCTGAAGTTCCAAGGACGAGCCAGTGGAGACCTGACAAGATAATCCCACCAAGTCCTGCACTTCCCAGGGAGAGGAGGATACTTGGACTGCATCTGCCATGACCCCGGATGGCCATGGCTGCAGGCAAGTGCCTTTCTTGAAATTCATCTCTTCAAAAAGATGGTGGATGGACACTCTGCATCACCACTGGCATCTCTAGAGGAGGAGGAAAGAAATAGGGACAACTCACTAAAGTAACCTACACGGAAAAGAGTGAATACAACAGACGGGTGTGGTGACGGCACACCTGGTGGGTGGATTAATTTAGTTTATGTATGGTCCCCTCACCATATTCCCTCTTTGGTTCTTCCTGAGGGTCCTGACAAGCCTTTCATTCCTGGGGAGAGAAGAGGAACCAATAAAAAAAACTTGAAGAAAGAAGAAGAACTTAGGAGATACATCAGCAGAGGAGCGTTTAATGTATTTAAGTGACTAAAGAAAGCCAGAAAATAGAAGATGTTTTTCCCATTAAGTGCTTGAAAGAATAAAGGAGTTTTTTTTTATTTTACCAAACAAGGTTGACCCCATATATTCTAGGAGGCTTAGAGACCACAGTGACATTTTACAACCCTAGTATGTACAGAATTGAATTTCCCCATACCTAAGTATATAAACACTATCAGCACAAGTGAGTTCTTCGCTACATAAGAATGTGGGAGGGGAGAACCCCAAAGCATCAATAGACCCCAGCCACAAGTTCCTGATGCCCAGGGAAAGAGAGATGTGATCAGGCAGGACCAGTGCATCTGGCAGAGTCACAGTCTTGCAACACCGAAATGGGTGACAGCGACAGTCAGGGCCCAGTAATTATGGTCAAGCATGAGGCGGGTCTTGTCTTCCCCCAAACAGTAGGCAGAGAATCAAAAGGGTGGGGCATGGGCAGACCCAGGCCCCATCACCAACCCCACACCAGGGCAGAAAAAGGGAGGGTCCTCCTGACAGCGCTCCATGCCCCAGTCACCTCTGTCTACATAGACCATCTGCAGCAGCACCGTGAGGGTTAAGTGCTTTTCCACTCACTCGCCGCTCATTCTCAGTCTGCAATAGTACATTGGCTGCATGTGCTGCCAGGGTCAGGGTAATGGCGGTCTCAAAGAAGGGCAGCATTCTCTGCTCCTGCTTCACGATGTCAAGCAAGGCACCTGTGGGGTTTCAGATATATGGCTTAGATGCTCACCACCACACAGTCGATCCACATCATCCAGGCCCATGATGGCATTCTCTTTCTCCCTTTCTTAGTGCTGTCAGTGAATCAGCATATTATTGTGGCATTTCCAAACCGTTTCTAGGATACTTGCATGTGGATTACAGCAGATTGTTTCACCTGACCAGAAGTGCCTCACCTAGGTGCGGCCATCATGTGTGCCGGCTCTCTGGTGCCTTCTGTAGAAGTGTATTTGAACTTCCTCTGGGTGTTTTTTGCAACCAAAAATAGAAGTGTGTTGTTGCTGAGAACATGAGAGAACAAAGGAGCGGTACCCCAAGGGTACAGACAATGCACATACTAGTGTTTTGCTCCTGTGTGAGGTGGAAGTGCCCCTGCATGCCGACGCTGATGAAAGGTCAACGCCAGAGGAAGAAAAGTAAAGAAGAGGAGGTGCGAGGGAAGAAGGAGGTGGAAGGAGGTGAGAGAACGTCAAAGCACAGTGAGGGCCGGACTCCGGCATAGAAGCACAGATGGAAGACAGAGTACCAATGACGGATCTGCAGGGAACGAGGAACCCAGAACAGGAACGAAGGAAAGACCAGAACCGTTGGAAGACGCCAAGAGAACCCGAGAGAAGGCATGCAGGACGGAGCTGCCATGACTCGGGTCGGGAGTCACGGCCTCAGGCAAGTACCCTTTATGAGTGCATGTCTGTTTGGAGTGGGCTTGTAATGTGGGTCATTGGTGCCCTATTTGAGAGAGCATGTGTAGAGTGACAACACAGTAAACTGGTGATGAGGTAGCTTGGATTGGATAGTGGTCTATATCCCTTCCAGGTTTCCCTTCTTTAATTAAATAAATGTCCCTGGTTGGAACCTAGCTTCATGTTGACTCACAAAGGAAATACTAGGTGGTGAATCCCAGAAACACGCATTGAACGTGCACAATGGTGACTTGTGAAGGTCCACTAATAGTTTTATGGAAAAATACTAAGAGCCAAGTACTATATGTTTCCTGAGGGGCCGATGAAAGGAGAACAGGACGGAGGATCTAAAGAAGATTCAACTTACCCCACTCTAGCCAATGAAGGAGTGATGTTAAATTAAATCTATGTCCTCATTTACTTGGTCCATATCACTAAAATAGAGTCACAATATAAATAAATTGTCCTCAGGAATCGTGCCCATTAGCTGGAAGCATGCGGTAGTAACACCCATTTTGAAAAAGCCTTCCCTGGACCCGGTCAAACCTGAGAACTATCGCCCTATCTCTCTGCTGCCGTGGGCTGCCAAAATCACCGAGGCCCACGTGAATGGGATCCTGGCTAACCATCTCGCCAAATCTAATATCTTGGATCCCACTCAAAACGGATTCCGCGCAGGGCACAGCACGGAGACTGCTCTGTTGTTTATGACCGAACATCTGCGCTCCGTGCTGGACGAACAGTGGCACTCTTGTTATTAGACTTGAGTGCCGCGTTCGATACGGTGTCCCACGAGATCCTGTTACGGCGGTTAGAGGAAGTGGGCGTCAGGGGATCCGCTCTTTGTTGGTTCCACTCATTCCTCTCAGATAGATCCTTCCAGGTTGCTATCCCCCCCGGGAAATCCACCTCCTACCCGCTCACACTGGGGGTCCCACAGGGTTCATCGTTGAGCCCCACTTTGTTTAATATCTACGTTAGACCGCTGGCTGATGTTGTCAAACGCTGGGGCCTGACAATGGTCTCCTATGCGGATGACACACAGCTGGCGGTCACGTTAAGTGGGGACTCAGCTGTGGAGGCCCTCAAGTTCTGCGAGGGGCTTCGGGCGGTGGCCAATTGGATGAATCAGAACTGTCTCCAATTGAACACTATGAAAACAGAGGTCATGGTGTTTGGTAAGCAACCTGGATGGTGGAATGACCATTGGTGGCCTTCTGAGTTAGGTATGACCCTTACTCCTGTTATGGAGATGAAAAATCTCGGAGTCTGGCTGGATCCTTCCTTGAGTTTTACTTACCACACTGAGAGGGTAGCTGCCACCTGTTTTGGTGTCATTAGAGGCATCAGGCCGGTACTGAAATTTTTTGATACCCCCACCAGACAGCTTGTGGTTCAGGCCTCAGTGCTATCCAGGATAGATTATGCCAGTGCTCTGCTAGCAGGTACCAACCAGGCGGAACTTAAACGGTTGCAGCGAGTACAGAACGCCGCTGCAAGAGCGGTGGTCGGCCTGCCTAGGAGATGTTCGGTCTCAAGAACACTGCAGGCGCTCCACTGGCTTCCAGTAGCCAGGAGGATCGAGTTTAAGGTGCTCTGTCTGGCTTTTAAAATTTTAAAAGGTATAGCCCCACCCATATTGGTGAATCTCCTGACCCCATATGTTCCCTCCCGACCCTTGAGATCCATGGGTCAGAATCTGTCTCTGGTCCCACGTTTTCTGCTGAGTAGGACTGGTGGTCGCTCCTTCCGAGTGGTGGCTGCAAAGCTTTGGAATTCCCTCCCTGCGGAAATTCGAGCACTAGAAGATCTACTCCAGTTCAGACGTGCTATTAAAACAGTACTTTTTAACAAAACCCTCTGATTTAGCAGCAATGTGCAATGTTATGTTTACCTTTCTGGGCGCCAGGACGCCCCTTCGCTGGGGCAGCTGTGCGCGGTACAAAAGTTATTAACATAACATAACATAACAAATCCCAAAGTGACATAGCATTACATTGGTCATCGCCTCGTTTGTCCTGTCACATGCGTATATTAGCATGTACAAAAATAGAAATCAGAAAAGTTTTCCTGGTGTCTTCCTTGAAACCTGTGACTGGGGCAGGTTTCCAGGCATCAGATGGAAAACGTTTGTGAATTCTAAAACGAGTACATCTATCCATGTAAGGTTGTAAATCAAAGATTTCAGAGTTACTCATTTTCTGTGATTGGGATGAAATGTGACGAGCAGGTGGTGAATAGCTTCGTATTTTGGAACATTAGGGCAATGTGAGAGGAAGGGAAATGAGAGTTTGGTCTATATACTGGTGCAGCGCAAAGCTATGCACTCTTTCCACGCCACAAAATATGATAAAACGGATGAGAAAATGTTCACATCTATGACATGAATGTGCACCTTGCACACGTTTCTTACCAAATTCAATTATTTCTGGAAGAAGTTATACTCAACATTTATTAAAGAGTGCATTTATTCAAGAGTTAGAGAATCTATGCACAAGATATCCAACCATGCTGATTAAAATGTTTTAATAAAGTTGATTAATGTAGGAAACCATCTTCCTGTAAAACTAAAGTACGTTCACTGATGGAGAAACCCAACTTTCCAAAACATGTGCAATGTTGTCTGCATTATTGTTAGTGATTTTATTATTTGCCAATCACCATCCTTATATGTGTATAAACTTAGTGAAAGCTAAACAGTAATTGAAATTATGATGCATTCATTCATGTTACTTGTATGTACTTTCAAACACAGGGCCTGATTATAATAGCGGTGGGACACCGCCATCAGACCCTGCTTGACCGCCCGCCACAATATGATGGCGGGTGGAAGGAAGGTGGTAGGAGAGACTGACTGCGACAGATCCAACGGGTTCACTGTAATCCCTACAGCAGTGGCTGTGCCTGCTCAAGCACCGACGTAGGGATTACAATGTCCCTTTCTGCCAGCCGTTTCATGCCAGTTAACCCGCCATGAAAAGCAGACAGAAAGTGACTTGGGGGCCCGTAGCATCACCCCCCCCCCCGCCCTCAGGCCCTCCGATATGAGCCCTGGTGGACACCTATGGTAAGCCCGCAGCACACGACGCAATACAAAATATACACATAGTGACTGACTTGAAGGCAGTTGTAACTAGTCGGGCGATCCCATTCCGGGCAGGATGGCGGATGGCGGTCTGACGAACGTCCAACCCCCATCATAATCAGGCCCATAGTTCCTAATCATACTTATCTTTGACTATTTTGTGCTTTTTACAGTATGATTTATGCAAGATAAAGATTTATTTTTTTCGAAGTATCAAATGTTATTGTTTAGCATCAGAACCACGAGTTGCTTGTTTGTTTAATCCTTGTTCGCCTTAATTTTTTCCAGAGGCTAGGCTTTCCCGTTGTTAATTTTTATCTTTGCAGTATGGTCTTAAGAGTGATGTATTTGAATTTGATTGCTAATTTGTAATAAATACCCTTGAACTTGGCAACGGATTCCTAGTCCTCATTGTGTAGCCAAATGAGTTGTACTGTTATTATTTGAGTTGATTGGACGTGGAATGGTAACTGTGTTTCCTACGGCGGCCAGCGCAGGTAAGCGCGGTAGAGCAGGACAGGGCACGGAAGGGGGGAGGAGTCAAAATACGACGGAGTAAGTATTATTTATTTAATTATTTATACCTATTCTGTCGTACGTCGACCACCCAACCACCCACCCGCCCCCACCCTGCCCCACTGCGTTTACCTGTGCCGGCCGCCGCTGTCTCTTTCCCCCTCAGTGCGACAAAGAAAAGATTCATTGATGGATCAAGCTAGAGAGTACGTAAGAATAAAGAGATCCAGTAAGAGAGATAAAGAGCTGTGGGTCCATAAACGCTGGATCACACTTTAAGGCTGCTAATGATAAGTGAAATCCAACCCTGCCTTTCCGAATAGGAGTCTCTGCACCCAACTTCTAAGCAGAGATAGATTAATAAGGAGGGTGTGAGTGACACACCAACACCCCGCTGAATCTACGCCCCTGGAGAGGCTGATCTGTGACTTTGACTAGCTGAATTAATTCCAGACTTTAGAGGCTGAAAGGACCGAGCCAGCCCCCTAGAAACTATACTGTAGGGATTTCAAATAGGTCTATCAGTTTTTTCTCCAGATTCGTTAATATTTCTCTGCTCTAAATCAGCCTGAAAGTCTTGCAGCTGATTATTGAGTGCGGCAGAGAAGACACTAGTTGGAGGAATAATATGAGCGTTTATCGAGTTCTAAACGTAGGGACGCCATGCTGAAATCTGATGTGGACAGGATGTTTCCATTCGAATGAACCACAGGCACCAAAATGGCTACCGCCATAGGTTTTGTATCCGGCATGGGTACAAATATCTTAGGAAAGCAGAATGCGGAGCTTTCACTGAGTAGAGTGCTGTTTTTGCTGGATAGATAAGAAATTGCTCGAGTGTGGAGACAGCTGTCTGGCAAACAAGCAACGTATATTTTACACTTGACTAGGCCGGAGGCCAGTAAAGTGATGGGTGTGAGGGAAAGATGTGGTGGCCGTTCATAAGATTAGAAATAGCACGTTCTGGGCAATTTGCAGCATTTTTATGGTACAGGTGCTAACCCCTTTATAGAAAAAGTTATCATAGCCCAAAGAGCCACAGCTGTTTCGCCAGCTAGAAGGACGGATATCCAAATGCAATGGAGTTGGCACATGTGAAAAAAATGCAGGTTTAACAGCTGAACGCATCTACCGGAGGTGAATTAATTGGATGTCAAAAAGGACTCGGGTGTTTCTAAATTTGAGCTGGGCAGTGGATTTCAGACTGTACAAAAAATGGAATGGAAGGAAGTCGTGGATTGTGGGAGACAGAAGTTTGGGGTGAAATAGCGAGGCTCAGTTTTTCCCTATTTAAATGGGACATAAGGTGACGGTAAAATGAACGACACTGGGGCATATTATCAAGGGGGTTTATCTCCGCTTTTTTGGCTTTAAGAGCCAAGAAAGCAGAGATAAAATTATCTCCCTATTACCTAGCTGTCGCTAACACCAGTTAGCGACAGCCAGTAGGAGATAGCGACCATCTTGGGCCCCGCTTTGCATGTCAGTGATATTTATCACTAATGACATGCAAAGTGGGCGTGCCAAGATGTTAGCGACTGGAAACAGTCGCTAACATCGCTATCTCCTATTACCAACTTTTGGAGATATTCGCGCTAAGCGCAAATATCTCCAAAAGCTAACACCTGCCCTGAGCAGTTCTTAGCCATGTTATCCAATGGGAGGTGGATAACATGGCTAAGAGCATTAGCTCGGTAATGCATGAATATCGCTGACTTTTCAGCGATATTCATGCATTGCGGCCGTTTTTTATCGCCTTTGCGATAAACCTTGGTAATACCAAGGCTTATCTGCGATAAAAATCGCCGCAGCTCAGCGGTAAATTTTTGTCTCTAACCAAGCAATAGCGATAATTATCGCTATTGCTTGGTAATATGCCTGACTGTTCTCCTATTACTCTATTAACTTAAGTTAGACTTTTCAGACTTTTCTTTCAGAAACTACTCAGGCATTTTATCGTAGCTGCCCTCAGTTCTATGATCTGCGTTCAATCAGGGAAACAAGAAGTGCCATATTTAAGTTTATTACACCTGCAAAGTTGTAAAATATGGAAAAAGCTGCGTATTTTTCTAACTTCTCATTATATGCCCTTCGCAATGCCAAAGACTCATATACTTGTAAATCCTAATCACACCACACAAACTTACCAGTCTTATGCACCATCCCCTACATGTACATAAATCCTGTCTCCACACAATTGATATATTTATATACTTGGAAATCCTTTCTCCCACCCCTATTATATTACTACCTTTGTCACTACTAGTGCTATTACTGCTAGTGTACTACAACCTGCATAGTGAATTAGTTTTGCTACTAATGGCCCTATTACTGTAAATGAATACCTGCAGTACTAATAATAATAGCACTATTTGTACAATTACGGGTAGCCAAGATACAATGGGCCTCATTTACAAGGAACTGACGCATCTGCATCGATTCGTCAGTTTCCTTGCGGCAGCGACAAATGTCCTAGCGCCACCATGGATGTGCTGTATTTACAATACAGTGCTCCATGGCACTAGGATTAACAGACGCGTCAGAAATTTTGACTCATTTTATGGCACAAAAGAGACACATTGCTGGAGTTGCTTATGAAAGTGACGCAACTCCAGCACTGCTCCACACAGATAGGTTGAGTTCCATTCAAAAAGCCCTGCGTCATTTCTTATGCCTGGTCTTAGCAGGTGTAGGGATTTTGACGCAGTGTAGGCGTAGAGTGACGCAGTGAAATGTTGTAAATTTTACTGCATCGGAACTACATGGCTTTTTGCGTGGGAATGCCCACCCTGCCTACATTATACCATACGCAGGTATAATGTGGTGCAGGGCTTTACAACATGACACATCTCCCTAGATGGGTAACATTGTAAATGGTCTGCAACGTGGCACATCGTTTATGCCACAGCTGCATCACAAAAAGTGACGCAACAGCGGCACAAAAGTGTTGCAATGGGCTTGTAGATCTGCCCCTATGAGTATTATAAAAAATGCGGCAGCATTATGATGATGAAGGCTAGTATCAGTATTACTTTCAGCACTATAGGATATTACAGCCTTTACTGCAGACAATACTAAAGTATTATGACTACTATGCAGACTTGTACATTTACTGATATTACCTTTAATTTTCTGCCGCTGTTACAGAAACTATATAATAATAATTCTATATTAACTTTAGTAGACATGACCGTACTGGTATTACAGGTACTTCTGCTATAAAAAAAATACTAATAGTGCTTTTGCAACCTGACGAAAAATGCTCAGATTTTTTGAAAATCATTTCAGCTCCTTGTGGGTAAAACTGTGCATTTGTGCAAGTTAACACAGCATATATATTTACTACATATATAATGTAAAAAACTAACTGTCCAGGAAACAGTGAATTACTCCACTATTAAAGCCGAATCCCCTGATGGATTGACCCCTGCAATGGCAACTATTCGAAAACCAAGTATAATGTAGAATTCAAAAAGTATTAATATTAAATTGTCTATAAATGTTAAACAGTTGACATCTTTATAAGTATGTGCTTACTAATGTTCACAATCATACAATATTGGCATATACATTATTTATTTATCTATTTCTTTAGTGGCCTGGCACAGCCGGTATTAAGCAATTGTACATTACAACAGAGGCTAGTAATTTAGCCTTACATTGAGATGTGGAGACAATTATCCAAAACTTTGAGAAAAATCACTTTAAATCAGAGTTCATGCTTACAATATGAATCCATAGACTCATTAAGGGATTTGCGGGCCAATTTAAATTTTGGTGACAGAGTAACAGTGACAACCTTACATGTCTGAACAACTGTCCAGCAGTTAGATTAGTGGAACTGTTCCTTTTAACATCAATATCTTCACAGTAGGCTTTTATATGCTGTGACTGGACCACAGACAACTTATCCTGCTTATCCTATAAGATGTCCACCTTCCCCCAAAACTGTTTTGCTTTTTTTGAATTTGCCTTTTTAGTCTCTGAATACATTTAGGCTCTACTGCCGTTTGTTGTAAACCTGCATGAAGAAAGGAGATTCTGACCCTATTTGCATGGGATCTGAAGGCTCTGCTTTTCCTAGGGTTTGGCTATGTATGTGGTAGAATTGCCTAAGGTTTAATGTCAGTCTGTACCACTTGAAAATTCCATCTTGGAACTGTCCTGATACCATATCATGTGATCAGAGAAAGGTAGAGCTTCCTGCACATAAACAATCTGAAATGGCGATGTGTAACTTCTATGTGTGCTGCTTTGTGTAGCACACATCGAAGTAGCAATTCGTAATTCTTTTAAATGATTGATTATGTGCAGGAAGGGATACCTTCCTGCACATAAACAATCAATGGCGTTCTGCTGTTTCTATGTGTGCTGCACAACACAGCACACTCAGAAACAGCAAAAACGAGGAGAAATAAAACATTTCTCCTCGTTTCATCAGGGTAAGACCAAGTTTTCCCTGGTCTTAATTTTGGCACTGCCCCACATTTACACCACGTTGTAAATACAGGACAGCGTCAAACTCAATGGGTGTGGCAGTGGAAGGCCCACCACAACACCAATTACCGGCTCCTTTCACGCTAAGTATAGCATGAAAAGGTGCCTTATTTGCAAGGTGGCGTTAAGCCACGTTAAGTGACTTACCGTTGCCTTGTGAATAAGGCGAAGGCAGTATCGTCACAGGAACGTCACTTAGGGTCCGATTCTAATGTCGTTCGGAAACTGCTCTGAACAAATCGGTCTTGAAATCATTGCTGAAACAAATAGGCCCTGCGAGTCCGAACGACTGATTACGATGCTTCCCAATATCGTTCGGTCGGACTTCCATTGAATTCAATTAGAGCTTGTGTTCTGAACGAGAACTAAGGCTCCCATTGAAAAATGGGGTAGTTGGGGAAAACCGTGCACCCTTTGGCAGGCACCCTATGGGGCCTGCCACACTGTGCATGGTTGAGAAGAGGGGTCCCATGGGTACCCCCACCGGACCGAATCGGAAGGCACGGGTGAAGGGGAGTCTGTTATGGGTCCCCAGAGACAGATTCCGACAGCCGTTTTAAGTCAGGCAGACAGAATCAAAACAGGTGTCAGAATCGGTCATCGTAATCACTCGTTTGGAAACTGTGTCCATAGAGCTGGACGATTCGGCTCCAAAACACTCAGTAACTCTCAATGCCTTTCGGAACCAAGTTGGACAGTTCAAACTCTAATCAGCCATCGTAATCAGTAATAGGGAAACGTGTCAGTGTTGGTCCGAAAGGCGTATTCCGAATTGGATTCGGACTAATCGAATCCCATTCAGAGCATTTCTGAACGACATCGGAATCGGCCCCTAAAAGTGACGTTCCTGTTCCGATAAAAGGCTTGTAAATATGCCCCATAGTTTCATATATGTATTAAATAATACACCATACACTCAGAAACAAGGAGGTTTTGCAAAGCCTGCAGGGGGCACTAAAAATGCTTGAGTTGCTGTTATAGCGGACACTGTATATCCAATATGTTTCGGTCCAAGGAGGTATAAATTTGGGAAATTTACTTAGTTAGCTCTACCTTTCTCTGATCACATAAAATGGTAGCAAGAATGTGGCCTAAACCCAGGAGTGCTGCATCACTTTTAGTACTGCAGACAATGATCACAGCAAACATATCACAATTTCACGTTCATACTAAGATCACCTGCTGGAGCAGCTCAATTTTTCCTGAATTGGTTTTAATACCTTTGGTAGTCCCATGAATAACAGTGTATATAATAGCAAAAATATTTAACCATGCTGTGCATTCTTCAACATGGAGAACCATTCTTAATAAGAAAGACATAGTCACTATTGTATACTTTTCTTGGGACATAGTGTGAGGTTGTGCCATTTCTTATTGTTTCTGCCCCTTTGTTGATTAACTTCCTTTGGACCATTTGTTGGGGTCAGCAATT
The DNA here is from genome assembly GCF_964261635.1 of Lissotriton helveticus. NCBI lineage: Eukaryota > Metazoa > Chordata > Amphibia > Caudata > Salamandridae > Lissotriton > Lissotriton helveticus. The sequence goes on along the minus strand of NC_136059.1, from coordinate 1,139,246,044 downwards.
ATGTTAGTTCAGCTATGAAATAGTTCCAATGTTCATAAATCATAGGCGCATTGCTGATGAAGATCATTTGTTAACTATAGTACTGAAGGGCTATGTATAACAAATACAGTAAGTAAGGGATTTACATTGTAAACTCACTTAAAACTACAGGAGGAAAGACTGTTTAACAGGCTGTGGCATCAATGGAAAACCAGACTTTGTTGCCCTGCTACACAAATTCCCACTAATACTCGTTTTCAGGGGCAGACTTCCCTTATGTGTAAACACTTTATGGAGGATGTGAGAACCCCTTTCAGAGGGCCATGGGGCAAGCCGGGGATACTGGACCAAACTATGTGGACTAAGGTCCTTTAAAACTGATATCCCGGGCCTAACCTACCATGGATCCTGAGCAGCTGGGCCAAGTAACCCTTCAGCACGTGATTCTCAGTAATAGTGTGGGTCTAGCATTCCAACGCTTTTCAGGGGGGTAGGTGCAAGTGGGTGAATACAGGCTCATGACTTGAAATAGGCACAATACCAGCAATAAATAATTGTCCAGCCATTTACTTGATTTTATGGAAAAATAAAGATTGTATTCTACCACTACCAATACAAAGGGAATATGACATCCACAAATATGTTCCAGGGTCCCCTGAGGTCAGGACAGTAAAGGTTTTGAAGCGGTTCCTTCAGTCCCACTCCCTCCTAGCTCTAGCGATAGTGGTTATTACCTATTCACAATAGGTGACATTCCGGTGAATCCTCACTAGAAGTTTGAGTTTTAGGACTTCTACTCCAACTCTGTATTTAAAGTGGAAAGTGTTCCATCGCTGAAGAGCTACCTGGCAAGCAAGTTCCCACAGGGCCAACTGGCCTGAAATCAGTCTTACCCTCACCTTCAGCATCGGAGCATTCGGAGTCTCTGAGCGTAACTCCCCAGCTGGCACAGGAGCTGCAACCAGAGGTTCTTCATGGTGCCTCCAAGATGGGAAAGTTATTTGGTCCTTCCCACAGCGAGTGGGGAGGGAGTAGTGCAAGGGTACCGCCTCTGTCCTCAGTAATGGTGTAGGTCCATAGGGGTTTCCTCAGCAGCCTATCTCCCCCGGTGATGATACCGACTGGATCACACTTTTTGCTTGGTCCTGGTGACCTCCTCTGGCATACAGGGCACAGTCCATTTACTGCACATGGGCTCCGACCTGATCACCATAGCAGATTTCCTCACAGTTGCCCCTACTAGCATGAGATGTCTCCGGCTCACCACCGCACACAGGCTGCTGCTGGGTTAAACCAACTTGAGTAATTTAAAATTGCTTGATCTAAGTACTCTACACACTTGGGCAGTTAATGAGTTAAAATCAAATTAAATTGATCGAACTGAAAGTTAGCAATCTAAAATGTCTGCAAATTCAGTTTTGTGTTTCACCAGGGACCTGGCATTATTTAGGGTGCAGAGGATTTTCCCTTCTCTGATAATATTTTCGCCTGTGAGTTGAAGTTGCACTTCGACTCCAACCTATTGTTGGCCTGAGCTTCTGGTTTCACTATCGAGGAACTGAAGAACTGACATGTTTCTTTAAAGGCTGTGTTAATTGAGCATGGATCTATTCTCACACATCTAATGCCTTTTACTGTGGGCTTGCACACTAGCAGCTCTTCTCTCAAGTACACTCGTCGCTGTACAAGGTGGGGGCGAAAGGCAGCAGGGGGACCGGCCCTCGGCATGATCCAGGCATGGACGGGCACCAGGGTCGGCCTTAGGCATGTGCAAGCTGTGCACCTGCACAGGGCCACCAAACCCCAGGGGCCACCACGCCAATATATATCCTTCATATAATAATCCTCTGATGATGGATATATATTTGCGTGGTGGCCCCAGGCAGGGATTTGGCGGCCTCCTGCTCTGTTCCACTTCCAAACACCCTGACCCGCCCCCTCTTCATTGGCCTCCACGCCTCTTCCGGAGCCTCCTCTTCCGGGGCGGCTTCCGGGGCCCCCTACCTACGCTCCCTGCCCAGGGCCTCCATGAACCTAGAGCCGCCCCTGCGGGCACAGACAAGCCTGCCTTGGGCACATCAGTGGTGCGCCAGCGGCATGAACATGCTGTCTGCTGTACTAAATAGCCTGCTATAGAAGAGGGGCATGTCTGAAGCACTTATGATTTCATTTGATTTTATCATTTGTAAAGCGCATCATATGCCCGGAGGTGTCTTGGCAATACCAGTTGAGGGAACTGAGTGAGTGTGAGTGGCTCTACAACTACTAGTAGTGCATAAACAGCCAGGTCTTTAATGCTTTCCTGAACCCTAAGAAGGAGGTGGCAGTTTTTAGCTTCAGAGGCAAAAGATCCCAGTTTTGAGCCGTACAGATGTAAAAAAAACTCTGTTTCCCCAGGTGGCCCTTGGGAAGCACCATGTCTTTTGCAGAGCTGAAGCGACTAGTCCTGCAGAGCTGATATCATCTGAACATATCCCTGAGATAAATGTGGCCCAGGCAGTGGAGGGCTTTGTAGGCCATGCACAGGGCCTTGAAGACTATGCACTTTTTTCTGGGAAACCAGTGCAATCTGCAAATGGCTTGTGAGGCCGAGCTATTTCTAGGGACCTTCATCAGCATACGAGCTGCTGAATTTTGCAAAAATTTGCCGTTTATTCTGAGATATTTTTGGCAGATTTTGGTATAAACCATTGCAGTAGTCTACTCTGCATAGAACTAGTGCAATGATGACAGTCTTTAACATGTCAAATGGTAGGATTTCAGCAATTTTCTTCACGTTTTGCAAAGAGATAAACTAGGCAGAGATAACTTTGTTAACTTTCTCTTGGTATGTCAGTCTGTCGTCAACCAGGGCGCCAATGTTTTTTACTTTCCTAACCAGCGTCGTAAGGGTGCTTAGCTCATCAGGCCATCAGAGAACCAGAAAGTGGGATTATTACCAAAGAAGGTGACTTCTGTCTTGGACGAATTTAGGTTTAGACAGTTTTCTTCCATTCAGAGACTCACTGCACTCATGCAGCTTCGAAAAGTGTTGCTTATGTCGAGACTCTTATCAGATAGCAACACTACAATCTGGGTGTCATCAGCGTAAGACACCAGAGACAACCCAAATGATTTGATTAAGGGTGCCAGGGGGTAACATAGAGATTGATCTGTGTTGGGTTCAATGATGAGCTCTTTGGTACCCCACATGGCAGTGTAAAGGCTTCAGATATTAATTCTTTAAAGGAAACTGAATACAATCTTTGAGGAATGATCACAATAGGTTATGAGCTGTACCCTGGATTCGCAGGCTCTGTAACCGATCAATCAGCAGGTCATGATTGATCATGTCAATATGCAAACCACGTGGGGAAATAAAACACAAACCGAGGTCCAGCAATGGGTGTCCTCCATCCTTCCACAGGCTCGCTTTTCAGCATCAGGGATACAGACATCATTACAGCGGGGCATTCAGGGAAGGGATGCAATCGATTACCATGTGGAGGATTTTCCCATCCCAACAGAGTGCCACCGGGAGTATTAACCCATCTGCACCAAACCGCTGCTGGGAGACAGAATAAGCCGTACTAGACAGCCAGCTTGCTACGATGGGTCATAAATCAAATCACAGATCACAATAGGTAGTGGTCAAGGCTGTCTTGGCCCAGGTCGCATTGTCTGGATCAGGACATGAAACACCAATGATAGTTGTTCTTGCTTAAAGTACAGCAAGACCTAGTGTGGCCTTTTTGTGTGCGGGCATCCAACCTAACATTCTCAGAGAGATTTTGAAAAGAAAGTGTGCATATGTAAATGCAATGAAACAAAAATGCAGGTTAGTAAAATGCTGTTTGCAACAAAACAACATGAAATTGTTCTTTTGTGAAAGCAATAAACCAAAACTACTATGTGAAATGCTTTAGGTATTACACAAAATAACATTGTTTTTAATCTGTTCTTATGTAATGAAATGAAACAAAACTCTCTTTTAGTACAGACATGGTTCTTATGTGTATGCTTCTAGGTACCTATTGGATCTTATTTGAACTGTATGAAAGTGCTATATTTAATCAAGTAACTAAATAAGAAGGGATTTTATATTTTGAACTCTCTGAAAGAAACAATAGGAAGGGCATTTATGTTTTCAACTCTGTGACAAACATCAAAGGGTAGGCCTTTACAGTGTTCAACACTAAATTACACTCTGCCAAGATCCCTAGTTCAGGAAAGGCTAGATAGGTCTGTGTTTCTTTGTGTACATTTGTAATGTTATGTTTAGTCTTTAGCTGTATGTCAATAAAAGCGCCTTTTTTTGGCAGGAAAATGATAACTGTTTCTGTGTGCTTTGCAGTGTTATGTGTTTCTAATACACACCACCTGCCTGAGCAACGTGCAATCTACCACTGTTCTACTGCACTACCATGAGAGTCAAGAGCTAAAGGAAAGTATTTGATGCCCAGTTTGTGACTTATAGTAAAGCGGCCCAAGGATACCAAAGGTAAAAGCTCAGCTTGTCACAACTCGAGCACAGTTACCTCTGGTTACCCTAGAGACTCCCCAGAACCCATTCCTACATTCCCATTGAGGGCACTTTGCTGCAAATGATCACTATGCACCTTATTATGAATTAGGCAGTGAGGCGCCGGTCTGCCTGACTGCCAAACTGCCTAAGCCGAGGTCAGACCTCTCTCCAGATTAGGAGTTTCCTCCTGGCTGGCAGTCATTTTTTTCCATTCCCATGGTGGTGCCCTGAAAAAGGACACCGCAATGGAAACGCCAAAACCAGTTCATGTCCATGTAGTGCCCCCCTGTATGCATACACATGCGGAGGAGGCACAGGGGCCCCTGCAGGGCCCCCTTTATTTATTCTCTGTCACAGTGTTCATTGAGGGGGAAACACCATGACACCACCGACAGAGAGAAAACTCTTAATATGCTTGGGAGGACCAAGGCGGTCCAGTCAAGCATATTACTGCCTCCTGGCCACTGCAACACCGCGAGGGAACATCGGTTCCATGGCAGCTGTGGCGGGCTGTGGTGGTCCAACTGCCCTAGTCATAATAGGGTGGTCAGGCAACCACCACCGGTACGCCACCAAGAGTCTGGCGGTCTGTGGACTGCCAGACTCGTAATAGGGAACTATGGGGCCCATTAGGATGGCGGGCGGGTTGCCCCTGCCAGGCTGGCGGTAGCCACCGTCAGCCTGGCGGGGGCAATCCGCCCGCCATCCTCAAATAAATGACCCCCTGCCATATTAGTATGGCAGTGGACCACGGCGGACGGAAAGACCGTCTGCCTCTCTTCCGCCCCCGGTCGCCTTGCAGCTGGGGCGGAAAAGGTTCAATATGGTGGCGGTGTCTATTAGACACCGCCAGCCATATTACCATGGGCTTAGTTAGATGCATTTCCGTGGCGGGGCATGCGGTCTTCACTCTGCGGGCCCCCAGAGTGAAGGAGAGGTGGGGGGTGCACACGGGGGTACCTGTGGTACCCCCCTGCATTCGCATTGACAAAGCGGCAGGCACCGCACAGTGCCTGCCGCTTTGTTAATGCAAATGCATTTGTGCATTTTTAGCATTGTGGCGGGCTCCGCACCGCCCGCCACAATGCTAAAAATGCAGGATGCACCCACCACAGTGGTGGGCGCATCCTAATATCCCCCACGGGACCCCCGCCCTTATGGCGGGTGGTCCCAATACCCGATAGGATGGCGGGCGGACTAAGTCCGCCCGCCATCCAAATGACCCCCTATGTGTCAAAACACGCAGGGGAGCAGGAGTAGTTTTTGGTTTAGGACATAGCAACTGGCATTAGTCACTGAGAGAAATTGTTTAAAAACTTCTCTGGAACAGTCTATGTAAGTAAGGAGGCAGTGTCCCAAACCAGGACATCAGTGCCTGCAAGCACTAAGACATCTGGCGTAGAGATCCAAGACACTGTTCATGGGTGTAACTGGTGCTTTGTGGTGACAGTAAAGAAAACTGACTGTGCACCTGATGTGATGATCAGTGAAACATGATGGGAGTTGGTGGGTGAAAATGACCTGCTAGCAGTCACTGGGTAGGGGTTCACAAAATAAAAATATGATAGGCTTGATCATTAATGCACCACCCAGTTTTTGGTGAGCCTCATTAGGGAAAGACTATCAAGGCTCACAAGTGAGGAAAGAGGACTCCTCTTTGGAACTGCTGCTGTTTTGTTTCGCATGTAACACATATCCATCATTAAATAGATAAAGAGAATGTCTTCATTCATGGCCTCAATGAAAACATGGGGCGAACTCTTAAAGCCTCAATGTTGGCAATGCAAAATATCCTAAAAAACAACAGCACTCTCATATCCCTCACAGATAAGCAGTCACGTACTACCGAAAGCACTTTCACACCCCTGACAGAGCCCAAGTCACACACTACTGAAAGTATTCTTACACCCACTACATCCAAGCCATCATGCATGAATGATAGCACTCCCACACCCATCAGAATAACAGTTACACTGTACCAGAAGCACTCTCACAGATTACTAGTTACACACTAGTGTCCACATTCACACAGATCACAGGGAAGCAGCCTGATATTACTCACAGCACTTTCACACCGCTCACAGAGGCCCTTATTATGATGTCAGGCGATCTGCCTGACATACAGTCCATCGGTCCAACCGCTGCATGACGATGCAGCCAGTCGGACTGCAGAGGTCGGGGTAGGACCGCCACCTATGATAGGATGCAATATTCCATTGGTGCGGCGGTTGGAACCCCAACCCTGTCATTCAGACTGCCTTTTCAAGGCGGTCCCACCACCATGAAAAAGTAGATGGAAAGGAACTTTAGGGGCCCCAAGCACGGCTTCCCTAGGCCACTGTTCAGTGGCCCTGGGGGCACATGTAGTGCCCCTGCGTAGATTCATGAGCCGTGTGCCAGGCACCACATGGTGCATGGCACACAGTGCATAAATGTCTGCTAATTGCTCTGTAACACTGCAGCTTGTGCTGTGCCCCTATTCCAGGGCTGCAGCACAAGCTGCAGTGTTATAGAGCACTTTCCGCCCGCCAGCCCGGGACGCACATCGTTATTAGGTGGTCCGACCCTGCACGCCTGCCTGTCAGTTGGTCTCCTGACCAACGTGATGACAGCCGTGGTCCAATCGCTCGGCATTCTAATGATGCCCAGAGTACCAGTCATAAAATACGAGAAGCATTCATACATCCCTCACATACTAGCAATCTTGCGCAATTCACAGTTCACCCACACCCATCAGAGTAACAATCATACACTACAAGAAAAACTGTCAAACCTTTCAAGACCAGTAGTTGCACAGTACCGGCAGCACTCAGAACTCCCATAAAAATATCTGTCTGACACTACAGAAGTCAGTTTCAAACCAGTACCACTGCAGTCTCAAACTACCAACAGATGGATGAATAGAAGTATGAGTGCAAGAATGAATGATTGGAAACACCCAGACAGTTTCAAGCATAGGCCATAACTATTGGCTTGGCCAATTTTTGTGCTTTTTAACAGGAAAAATAAAAACAGTCTTTAGTGGAATGTCAAAAGCTTCCACATTTGCGCTTGTAGATGCTCCATGATGATGAACTTCTATATATGTGTAATTACATAAAAACAAATTAAAAAGGTAAAGTTCACATACTGTTGCATGTCAGAGGGACCAGTGACACAAGATCGATCCAACAAATATTGAAAAACACAAATATCTACAATTTAATACAGAGAGCAGAATTATCGACTCCATATACATAACTATAAAATTACTAAAATCGAGCACACAAATATAGTTCACAAAAATATAGTTTTTACATATATCGATAACAACAATATCGGAAACACATATATCATTACCTATAAATAAGGATGTACGATGTCAAAAATATTGTTTACAACAATATCGACTACAAAATTATCAACAACATAACTATTAAACTCTTTTTTTTTTTTTTTTTTTTTTATTGAAGTCTTGGAAGCAAAGCCGAAACATACAATGACATATCACATACTAACCAAAATATACACATACCCCCCAAATTCAGGAGCCACACATATGACCATCTCATAAATATTAAACAGAGAAAAAGAAAACCAACATAATCAATTGAAATCAATTAAAATCAAAATAAGAACCCCAGATTTTCTCAAATTTCCGAATCGCCCCAACTCTTTGAGCATACAATTGCTCGCTGTTTCTGACCTTTTGCATCTTATAACGCCATTCATGTACGTTAGGGCAATATTGCAAACACCAATTTTGAAGAATTAACGATCTCGCTGCAGCCATAGCAATGTATATTAGTTTGACTAGTTTAATTTATGATTAACCGAGATTGAGATTTTACACTGGTTTTGCATAGATGCAAATATTTCTTCCCAGAAAGGTACCATTTTAGGGCATTGAGCAACAACATGAGACCAATTAGCAGGATTATAATGCAGACTCCTATAACAATTGGAAGAGCAATTAGGATACATGTTCCTAACCATTGCCGGAGTGTAATACAGAAGCCATTTACTAAAAAACAGCATTCTGCGCCAATTGGCACCTCTTAATACAGAAAAATTCAGCACATTGATTCTCTTCCATACCGCAGGAGTTTATACCAAATTTTCCTGCCCTAGCCACTTATTACTTGCTTTAAGACATAAGTCCGGATCCCTATTCGCGGTTAAGCGACGTTTCCACTCCCCCGGTTTTCTTTCTTGTATTAAAAAAAATAATTCATTAAATAACGGAACAGGGGAAAAAAGAAGTGAGGGATCTAATTGGAGCAACACTCCATAAATCAGCTTATACGATCCCATCAATAAGAAATTTCCTTGAACCCGGGATGTCATATCTGACATCCTAATCCAGGCGTCATCTTCCATATAATCGCTTAACTTCATAAACCCTATCCTCTGCCATTTTTCTAGCAGATCCATGCTAATGTCCACTCCGAAAAATGAAAAGACGGAGCTGAGGGACGAAGATGTATTGAGAAATGGAAGGGAGTACATCTTTAGGAGTGCTGTACGTCTCTTAAAAAACCAGTGCAGCACCTTATACCTGACTGTTTTTGGTGATTTAAATAATTGGAGCGGGGAGGGAATCTGAGTTTCTTTACAGATCAAATCAAAGAAAAAATTTATAAAAAGTTGCTGATTGTTATCCTTAAATCTGGTCATAAATTGAGCCAAATATGCATTATAATAATCTTTGAGATTGGGAAGAGCTAACCTCCTTGTTCCTTATCTTCGAATAAAGTATTCAGAGCAATTCGAGGCGTCTTTTTTGCCCAGATAAAAAAAGAAAACATAGATTCAGCCTTGGAAAAAAAAGATCCAGGCAAAGCACAAGATATGGTTGAAAATAAAAAATTGAATAAAGGAAGGACCGACATCTTAATTAATGCGACACGACCCATAATAGTTAATGGTAAAAAATTCCATCTTTCAAACATTGCTCGCACCTTCTGCAGCATTGGTACAAAATTCCGACTATAAAGATCAGCAACTGAGGAAGAAAACAAAACCCCCAAATATCTTTTCAGTTTATTATTAATGCATGAGCTTAAATCGGGATGAATTACAGGGTTGATGCCCCCGCAAACTAGGATTTCGTTTTTTTTTTATTTATCCGATAGCCCCCCAAGGCCTCAAACTCTTCAAATATTTGGAGTGCATGAGATTGACATTGCATTTCGGGCTTAATTAACAAAATGATATCGTCTGCGTAGAGTTTAATTTTAGGCATCAAATTAATAGGGGGGAATAAGAGAGGAGCTTTCCTAATTGCAGTTGCTAAAGGTTCGATGAAGAAAGCAAATAATATCGGAGAAAGTGGACAGCCTTGTCTAGTAACGCGTTTAACCAATACTAGTCCCACCGACTCAGCATTAATAATAATATTGGCCCGAGCCCCTGAGTAAAGACTCCGAATCAAATTAATATTTACTTCTGGGATGCCAAAATGCTGTAAAATAATAAAAAGTGTCTCCCAAACCACCAGATCAAAAGCTTTTTCGGCATCAAATAATAAGATTAAAGCAGGGACCTTGCGTGATTCAAAAAAATCCAAAGCCTCTGTTAAAAAGTGAGTGTTAGTCAACAGTTGCCTACCGGCAATGAAACCAATCTGGTCTGCGTGGATCAACTCTGAAGAAAAATAATTAAAACGTGTAGATAATAATTTAGTGGTGATTTTGTAATCTGTATTCAGTAACGTGATGGGTCTGTAAGAGTTCGGATCCTTGGGGGTTTTACCCTTTTTAAGAAAACTTACTACCGTTCCTTCCCTAAAAGAATCCGGAACGGATCCGCCAGACAGCATAAAGTTTAATAATTGGACAAAAAAATCTGCGAAGGAACTAAAAAATACTTTAAAAAACTCTGAAGGAAACCCATCAGGGCCAGCAGCTTTCCCTAGTGGGAGCTGTTGGACTACTTTCTCTACTTCCTCTCTAGTAAATGGGGTGGCCATACTAACTTGATCTATAAGAGAAAGAGTGGGAAGAGAGTACTTTTCCAGATAATTCAATAATTTTTGATGATCTATCATTGATTGAGTGTTATAGATCCTCTTATAGTGTGCTACCATTATTTCTCCAATTTCAGCTGGGACCGATGTATCTCTGAAAGTATCTGGAGAGTGTAAAGAATGTATGAGATTAGACGAGGCTTGCTCTCTGGCCTGCCACGCCAGGAGTTTGCCAGTAAAATTACTCTCTTCATAAATTTTTTGTGAGCTCTTACGAAAGATCTCATCACTCTGAGTATAGAGCTCCTGAGAGAGCTCTCTTTTGGCCGCATTTAATTGATCTTGAACCGATCTAGCTGAATTTTGTTGCCTGAGTACAGTCAGAGCCTGAATCTTTTGTTGGAGGGATTTATTCTTATTCTTAACTACAGAGAGATTGGCCGCATCTCTGTCAATCACCAGGCCCCGAATGTAGGCCTTAAGAGAGTCCCACACATAGTTAAGGGGGGCAGTTCCCATATTCCGAGAGAGAAAGTCTAATATCTCAGTTTTAATAGCCACCACCCAAGTGTCATCAGTTAAATATTTTTTATTAAAGACCCAACGTTTGGGGGCTCTTACCCTATCCACCAATCCCACTTCCATAATAATCATTGCATGATCCGAAAACCCGTTATGGAGCAACGTCTGTTTAGAAAAAATGAATTGACGTGAAATTTAAAAAAAATCAATTCGAGAGGAGGATTTAAATCTGCCGGACCAACAAGTATATTCTCTTTTGTCCGGATTTTGATTGCGCCAAGGGTCCCACAGGTTAAATAACGACATATTATTCCTAATAGACCTAAGGGATTTAGGCTTAAATTGAGTCTTTGACTTGCTGGATGAATCCAGCTCTCTGTTCATCGTAATATTAAAATCACCACCAATAATGATCTCACCCTTGGCCATCAACAAAGAATAAAAAAGCTCCTCATATATCTCTGGTCTATCCTCTGTTGGAGCATAAAAACTGACTAACGTAACAGGATAGTCAAGTCAAGTCAAGTCAGAAGATTTATATAGCGCGCTACATACCCGGAGGGTCTCAAGGCGCTTGAAGAAGGGTGGGGAGTTACTTGTCGAATATCCAAGTTTTAAGTTGCTTTCTGAATGCTAGATGGTTCTGAGTGAGACGAAGGTGAGTGGGGAGTGAGTTCCAGGTTTTAGCTGCGAGGTAGGAGAAGGATCTACCTCCCATGGTGGTTTTATTGATGCGAGGTACGGTAGCAAGGGCTTGGTTGGAGGATCGTAGCTGGCGGGAGGGGGTGTAAAAGGAAAGTCGTGTGTTGAGGCATTCGGGTCCAATTTCGTAAAGTGCTTTGTGTGCGTGGGTTAGGAGTCGGAAAGTAATCCTCTTATTGACGGGGAGCCAGTGGAGGTTTTTCAGGTGACTAGAGATGTGGTCTTTACGCGGGATGTCTAGTATGAGTCTGGCTGATGCGTTCTGGATGCGTTGGAGTTTTTTCTGGAGTTTTGCGGTGATACCGGCGTATAGGGTGTGTCCGTAGTCCAGGCGGCTTGTAACCATTGCATGGGTGACCGTTTTTCTGGTTTCGGTGGGGATCCAGCGAAATGTTTTTTTGAGCATGCGAAGAATGTTGAAGCAAGATGATGAAACGGCGTTTACTTGTCTGTTCATAGAGAGTGAGGAGTCCAGGATGACGCCCAGATTCCGTGCATGGTCCGTCGGGATGGGTGCTTTTCCAAGGGCCTCTGGCCACCAAGAGTCATCCCAGGCGGAGGGGGAGGTACCTAAGATAAGGACTTCTGTTTTGTCTGAGTTCAGTTTCAGACGGCTGTGCTTCATCCACTCGGCTACTTCTTTCATTCCTTCATGTAGGTTGGTTTTGGCGGTGTTAGGGTCTTTGGTGAGTGATAGGATCAGTTGAGTGTCATCCGCGTAGGAGATGATGTTGAGGTTGTGTTGGCGTGCGATGGCCGCGAGGGGGCTCATGTATACGTTGAAGAGGGTGGGACTGAGTGAGGATCCTTGGGGTACGCCGCAGATGACTTCAGTGGCCTCTGAGTTGAATGGTGGGAGGCGGACTCTCTGGGTTCTTCCGGTGAGGAACGAGGTGATCCATTCCAGTGCTTTTCCTTGGATTCCGATGTTTCTGAGGCGCTGTAGAAGGGTGCTATGGCAGACTGTGTCGAAGGCTGCGGAGAGGTCGAGGAGGATGAGGGCGACTGTGTCTCCATTGTCCAGAAGAGTTCGAATGTCGTCTGTTGCTGCGATGAGGGCGGTCTCCGTGCTGTGTTTGGCTCGGAAGCCGGACTGTGAGGAGTCGAGGGATTTGTTGGTTTCGAGGAAGGCGGCGAGCTGGTTGTTGACGGCTTTCTCGATGACTTTGGCCGGGAATGGTAGGAGCGAGATGGGGTGGTAGTTTTTGAGTTCGGTGGGGTCCGCTGTGGGTTTTTTCAGAAGGGCGCTAAGTTCTGAGTGTTTCCAGCTTTCCGGGAAGGTGGCGGAGTTGAGGGAGCAGTTGATGACGTCTCGAAGGTGTGGTGCTATGATGGAGTCTGCTTTGTTGAAGATGTGGTGCGGGCAGGGGTCTGTGGGGGATCCTGAGTGGATGGAGTTCATCAGGCGGATGGTGTCCTCAGTGGAGATTGGGTTCCAGTCATTAAGGATGTTCAAGAGGGGTGAAGGTCCTGCAGAAGGTTGGGTGGGTTGGTCTCCGGGTCGGTTGTCGAAGCTGTTGTGGATGTCTGCGATTTTGTTGTGGAAGAACGAAGCTAGGAAGTCGCAGAGGGCTTGGGAGGGGGTGATGTCGTTGGAGTTGGCTGAGGGGTTGGTAAATTCTTTGACGATGTTGAATAATTCCTTGCTGTTGTGAGCGTTGTTGTCTAGTCGGTCTTTGAATGCGGCTTTCTTGGCAGATCGGATTAGTTGGTGGTGTATGCGGGTGGCGTTTTTGAAGGCGTCCCTGGTGTTGGTGTTTGGGTCTTTTTTCCAGGCCTTCTCGAGGGAGCGACAGAGTTTCTTCGATTTCTTAAGATCATCGTTGAACCAGGAGGCGTTTTTGCTGCCTAGTTTGATTTGACGTTTTTTCAGCGGTGCTAGGATGTCGGCGCTGTTGGATAGCCATTGGGTGAGGTTAATGGCTGCTTGGTCGGGGTTTGAGGAGTGGGCAGGGGGGTTTAGAAGAAGCGATGAGGAGATCTGGTCGATGGTGATTTTGTTCCAGTTTCTTCGCAGAGAAGGTTGAGGATGGTTGTGAGTTGTGGTCTTATTGTAGATGAAGTGTACGCAGCTGTGGTCTGTCCAATGGAGAGTAGTGGTGTGACTGAAGGAGACATGTTTGCTGGAGGTGAAGATAGGGTTGAGTGTATGACCTGCGATGTGGGTGGGCGTAGTGACAAGTTGTTTAAGTCCGAGGTTGGCGAGATTGTCCAGAAGGGAGGTGGCGTTGCTGTCATTGCTCTTTTCCAGGTGAAAGTTGAGGTCTCCCAGCAGAATGTATTCCTCGGAGGGGAGGGCGTGTGGGGTGATAAAGTCAGTGATAACGTCGCTGAATTGTGCACGGGGTCCTGGAGGTCGGTAGAGGAGTGTGCCTCTGAGTGTGGTCTTGGGGTCGGTGTGGATCTGGAAGTGAAGGTGTTCGGCGCTGGTAAGGTTGACGTCTGAGCTGGTTGAGATGCGGATGGAGTTCTTATGGACGATAGCGATGCCTCCTCCTGTTTGGTCGGTGCGGTCCTTACGGATGATCTTGTATCCTTCCGGAATGGCAATGGTGATGTCTGGGGCTGATGAGGCGTTCATCCATGTTTCTGTTAGGAAGGCGACGTCGGGAGAAATGGTGTCTAGTAGGTTCCAGAGGTCGATGGCGTGTCTGTGGACTGAGCGGGTGTTGAGCAGGATGCATTTTAGGTGGTTGGAGTCAGATATCTGTTGTGTGATCGTGGATGAGGAGTTTTTCTTGGTGCCATCGAACTTGCAGGAGTAGCATGTGAAGGGTCCATGAGTGTGTCCAGGAGCGGCTTGGGCGCAGTTGGAGATTAATTCTATTTGGAATCATACAGGTGGCCCAGCACCAACGGCCCGACCCCCCTTGCTCCACCTGACTGATCTGGGCCTCTAATTTTTTACTAACAAATAACGCCACTCCCCTCTGTGACTCTGAACATGAAGAGAATACTCTACAGGAAGCCCAACTTTTGAACATAGAGAATTCCTCAATTTTTGACCTAGATATATGGATATGAATCACATCAGGTTGTTGCGTTTTGGCCCATAGTTCTATTGCTCTCATTTTTTTCCTATTGTTTAAGCCATTTACGTTGAAGGAAATAATTTTCACCCCATGATAGAAAATCAACACAGAAATCAGCCCACTCCCAGGCTCCAAAGCAGGTAATAGACCGTTTAGATACCCCACATTGCAACAAATACACCAATCTAGTATTCATAACATTCTTAGCCTTCCAACTATACACAAGTAAATTATATACAAACATCCAAGACTTCATTTTTTGACTTCGTGCCCCCTGCCGCCCTCCCCTCCCCCCTCAACCCCTCTAATCCCCCCTTCCTTTATGGCCCTCCCCCCACGCCGGCCATGCAGGACCACCCCTACCCTTAAGGTGCCTTGAATTAGCACCCCTTAACCTTTCAATGAGTCCAGTCCTGACCTCTCCCCCCCTCTCCCAAAAGGAAAAATTAAAAACAAGAAAAAGAACATATCTCCCATCCGGCAAATTTCAATAGTACATGGAACAGAAAGAAATTAAAGAAGAAAGAAACGCGCCCAACACTAGAATTCAAAAGACAGTCTCACAGCCATATTTCATTGATCCTGAGAGATCAAACGTAACAGCCCCTGTGCTTCATCGATATCCGTAAATAAATGAAATTTGCCCTTTACCAAAACTTTCAATTTTGATTGCTGAGCAATCATTGCTTGTGCCCCCCTGTCTTTAAACAGTTGCAACATTTTTACAAATTCCTTCCTCCTCCTAGCCGCAGCGGCAGACATATCCGAAAAGATCCGGCATTTAGTGAAAGGGTTAACAGAAAATTGCCTCTGCTTAAAAGCTTTCGAGAGGATAGTTTCTTTCACTCGGATATCTGCAAAATTAACAAGAATAGTCCGAGGTAGACTATTAAACTCAATGTTAAATATATCAAACAATGTTGTAAAAAGTCTTCCAAAAATTGCACAGTACAAATTAAATAATAGTATAAAAATTCCAAGTATTTCATAAATATATATATTAATAATAAATATGTATTTAAATGTATGTGAAACAGTTAAATAAATGTTCAAAATCTATATTGAATGTAAAATAACGTGTACAAATGTATATTCTGCAAATATGTATAAAATCTTTTTTTCCGTTTTTTTACAATTAAAAAAATACATCACTTAATTCATTTCACTTTAAAATTGCTATTATTTTATGTTACAAATATATTTCATCAACTGTAAATTATATTTAAAAAAATTAAATTGTCAAGAATTAATTTTTAATAATATGTGTGACATCTATTTATTATACTAAATGTGGGGAAAATGTTAAAAACATTTTCTATTCTCACTCAAATCTAAACCAACTCGGGGAAGGTGTTGGACACTAAAGGGGTAACACTTACTATTCCCACTCCAATCTAAACTAATTTGGGGAAGGTGTAGGACACTAAAGGAGTGACATTTACTAATCACACTGAATCTATACCTACTCAGAGAAGGTGTTGGACATAAAAGGGTTTAAACTGACTAGTCCCATTCCAATCTAAACTAACTTGGGTAAGGCGTTGGACACTTAAGGAGTGACATTTATTATTCACACTGAATAACCTAACTCAGAGAAGATGTTGAACACTAAAGGGAGAGCACACACTTTCCCACTCTATTCTAAAGCAATTTGGGGAAGATGTTGGACATTATAGGGGTGATAATTACTATTTCCACTCCAATCTAAACCAAGTCAGAGAAGGTGTTGGACACTAAAGGGATGACATTTACCAATCCCACTCCAATCTAAACCAACTCAGAGAAGGTGTTGGATACTAAAGGGGTGGCATTTTCTATTCCCACTCCAATCTAAACTTACTCAGTGAAGGTGATGGACACTAAGGGCCCGATTACGATGGTAATAGAAAATGGGACTGACCACCAGAGGAGCTGTGGTCCCAAGAGGCCAATTAGGGTGCGCCTGACACCCTGGCGGACAGGTTCTGGCATTTAACATTGCAGACGGTGCTGCAGGGTGCAGCTCCGTCCGCAAAGTTAAATGTGCATGGTTTGCATTGCCATGCACAAGGACAGGTTACCGTGCGGTGCCTGTCACCTTGTGTATGGCAATGTAGGGGGGTACCATAGGTACCCCACAAGTGCAGCCCCCCACCCGCCCACCCCCCGGGGCCCGTAACGGGCCCCCAAAGCAATTTCCACCGGCCTTTCTATGGCGGCATTGCCGCTGTGGAAAGGCCTTGAAAATTGCACATCATAATATGGATGTCGGTGCCTGCTCGGCACCGCTACCATATTATGCCCCAGATCCGCACGGCAGGCAATCGTAACGATTGCCTGCTGGCGAAAAAGCGGTGGATGGTCTTTCCGTCAGCCGTGGTACCCCCGTCATACTAATATGGCGGGGGTAAATCAAGTTCTGATAGAGGGCGGATCACTGGTGCAATCATAATAGGCCCCTAAAAGTGTGACATTTAATACATATTAGGTCCCTAAAAGTGTGACATTTAATATCCCCACTTCAATCTAAACCAACCCAGGAAAGGTGTGGGTCACTAAAGGGGTGACATTTCCTTTTCCCACTCCAATCTAAACCAATTTAGGGAAGGTGATGGACAGTAAATGAATTACATTTACTATTCCCACTCCAACCTAAAGCAACTTTAGGAAGGTGTTGGACACTTAAAGGGGGGCATTTACTATTCCCAGTCCAATATAAACCAATGTGGGAAGGTATTGGACAGTAAAGTGGTGACATTTACTATTCCCACTCCAATCTAAACCAATTTGGGGAGGGTGTTGCACAGTAAAGGGGTAACATTTACTATTCTCATTCCAATCTAAACAAACTTGGGCAACATATAAAAACGCATATAATATAATTCCATTTAAAAAACAGACAAATACACAATTAATATTCCACATTATCACTCTTTCAAAAATGTTACAACACACTAATTTAAACCTCTAGTATTTATATAAAAAAGAAAATTACAAAAATGTAAGTTTTAATTTACTAATAAAATGTCCAAACATTTACTTCATATTTTCTACCACTCATGATTTTTTTTTAAAGTGCAACAAAATATTTTGTAAATAACCACATTAACATTATAACAAATTTTCAACAAAAATTCCCATGTAAATATTTATTTACAAATGTATAAACATATTTAACAACTTCATACAAAATAATTAATAATTGCAATTAAAACTTATAAATAAATACAAATATATTTTATATAACATTTCTAAACTATTTCTTCTAATTTTAAATATTTAATATTTTATTTGAAAACACTGCATTGTTAAAAAACAATATATATCATAATAAAATACATGTTAAAATTAATAAAAAGAATATGCATATAAAAATAAAAGAACAACATTTTTTTAATTATAATATTTAAAAAATTAAATTCTCCCCACACGTATCCCTCTTTAACCCAACATCCTGCTACTAAAAAAATAAATCAATAATTTAAAAAATATTAGCACAATTAGAAAATACAAATTTGAACAGTTAAAAAAAGAATTCCAAATAGTTCAAATAATTTTAAACATGTAGGGCTAGATGTAGGTAATTTAGATTTACCGATTCGAAAATACAGAATTTTAAGGATTCGGTATTTTCGAATCGGTAAATGCAATGTAGGTAATTATTCGGTAAAAAATACCGAATCGGTAAGATTCGGTATTTACCGAATCGGTAATTACCGAGTCGGTATTTGCCAGTCATTCCTTTGGGCCTACACCAAATACCGAAAAATTCAAGGGTGGCAGGGTGTCACTTTGACACCCTGTTGCACCCCTGATTAGTGCTGGTGTGCACATGTGGCATACATACATGCCCTAAGGGCATGTATGTCTGTCAAATGGCACAGGTGTAAATGCACATTTATGCATTTACATAGGAATTCCTTATTTACCACCAACTAATAGTTGGTGGTAAATAACGAATTCTTAAAGCCCAGAAGCACTGTTTACAGTGCTTCCTACATCTCATTTACCGATTCGGTAAATACCGAATCGGTAAATGATGTTTCGGTAAATACCGAATCGGTAAATACCGATTCGTTATTTACCGAATCGGTAAAATGGCCTCCTACATAGGAAAAGGCTTTTACCGGTCGGCCCGTAATGTTTTATTTTCAGAAAAATATTAAAATATATCTTATTTCACATACAAAGAATTTTACTAAAATAAATGATAAAATAAAATGTAAAATTAATAAAATATATTGCATATAAAAAATTATTACCTTAAAACAAAAAATTATTATTCAAATTTTTTAAAATTCTTCCCACCTTTATTCCCTATTAACCCATCATCCGCCTTCTAAAGAAAATACTATAATTTAAAAAAATTAAAACAATTGTAAAACTTATATTTGAAACAATTCAATAAATAAAACAATTAAAAAATTTAAAGATTAAAAAATATAAATCCATAGAATAAAAAAATACATTGCATACTATTTTACACTAAAAAAGATATTATATTGAATGATATTTACTACATCGATATTTTTTCCATCTAAATTTAAAACAACATTTGAAACGATGTTTTTGATATTCCTGTCTGTGATGTATATGAAATCCCGAAATTCTTCTCATGGTATTTCTGCAGCACGATATTTTTTGTCTGATATTTTGTCCAAATACCATGTCAGAGGTCAATCCTGCTCACACCCAGAAGATTATCTTTGACTCTAAGGCAAGCACAGGTTCACCAAATTCCCAGTGGAGAAATTGCACAGGTGGTGTCCCATGAATCTCTACTCACCTCACCCAGAGAAGGTGGATATTTGAAACATTACAGTAATACAGAAATACCTGTTAAAGACAATGGGGGCCTAATTTAAAATCTTTTGACGTAGGACACACTGCAGCCTTTCTGCTGTGCTGCCCTACGTCAAAAGAAAAGGGCAGGAACGCCCTGTATATATCAGATATGGCACATTCTTGTCCTTTCCCCCTGCGCTGTAGCACAAACGGTTGACATGTACCAGTGCAGACAACTTTGTGCAACAGTGGAAGGTGGCAGGGTGTCTGCATTTTTAGGACTGATTGTTTTTGTGTAGGAAGGTCACATCCTGAAACAAAACAATCAATTGAAGTGATTTCCTCTTTCTATATGCGCTGCAGAATGCAGCACACATAGAAAGAGGAAAAAGCAAGGAAAAATACTGTTATTTCGCCACATTGCGCCTCCCCTACACCACTCTAGGGGAGGCGAGGTTTTTAGCACATTCTCAGGTTTACAAAATCTCTCAAATCTGGGAATGTATTAAATGACATGGGTGTCACGTGGGAACACCCATCATAACACCCATGGCATGCCTCCCTATCGCTGGGTGGGGCAATTCAGTGACTTCAATCCAATGCAAAGCATATTTTGACCAGATATTAAAAGAAGCGTGGGGATAATAAATGAACACAGATAAATATTATGAAAGGAGACAACATGGTACATATTATGAATTCCCTCAATAATCCAATTAGCACTGAAAGGTTTACCATTGTGAGTGGTATCTCTGAAAACAATGAAAACAGCCTGAAGCCCCCTGTATTCCATGTTTATATTTCTGAAATGGTACAAAGGGGGGTGGGGGGGGTGATGGACGGGTGTGAGTGTTTGATTCGTTCAGATACTCCGTCCATCACCACCCCCTTTTGTACCGCTTTTGGCCGCCATAAGTGTGGCAGGGTATGCTCAGACGTGAGTCCCTTGCTCACTTTGCCACTGGATTCAAGCAAGCCGGGCTGAAGACGGGTGCAATGCCAGAAACCGGTCCTCGGCAGCTTGTTTCCGGTCCAGGGAAGGCATGGCTTGGCAATTCGGGCTGGACTGTTCCCATGAGGCACAGGGTCAGACTGATTTGCATATAGCCATGTCTGAACTGGGGTGGCAGAGTGGGCTAAAGAACGGTGATGGATTCAACCCAGATCTTTTGACTGGGTGTGAGTGTTTGATTGGTTCAGATACTCCGTCCATCACCACCCCCTTTTGTACCGCTATATTTCTGAAATGCCAGTGTGTTCTCAGTACGTTCCCATGAAAAGTCAAAAAACAGTTTACCCAGAACCAGAAATATTCCTCTTTGCAGAGTGGTTTAAAACACTGCTTTGAACCTTTTCTCAAACCATTGTGAGACGTTCTCATCACCACTCATGATATATTGTGAGAGAAAACTTATGAGAGTTATTTCACCATTTTACAAATCCAGTCCCTCTGTGCTAATATGAAAGCATTACTTGTAGGAAGGTGTGTTATAAGTAGGTGGATGTAGGTACCTTCAGCTAGTAATAATGCCACATTCACTAATAAAGTCCAGTAAAGTCTCAATACATTAATCCTTGCTCAACCCTTGGTAGATTGGCAGACAAGCAGTCAGGCTTAACTAAGGAGACAGTTGTGTAAAGCATTTAATATCACCAAAACAATACATACGTAAAAGACACAACACAATAAACATTCAAAACCAATTCATAATAATAGAGAATAATGTTATCTTAAAAACTACATACAAACTGACAAAAATCCAATGTAGGGAATAAGAGATATGACTTTTTAAAGTTAGAATACAAAAATGTAAAATGTGAAAGCTTGTTTCCGGTCCAGGAAAGGCATGGCTTGGCAGATCGGGCTGGACTGTTCCCATGAGGCACAGGGTCAGACTGATTTGCATATGGCCATGTCTGAACTGGGGTGGCAGAGTGGGCTAAAGAACGGTGATGGATTAAACCCAGATCTGTTGACTGGGTGTGAGTATTTGATTGGCTCAGATGCTCCATCCATCACCACCCCCTATTGTACCGCTTTGTTCGCCATAAGTTGGCAGGGTATGCTCAGACGTGAGTCCCTTGCTCACTTTGCCACTGGATTCAAGCAAGCCGGGCTGAAGACGGGTGCAATGCCAGAAACCGGTCCTCGGAAGCTTGTTTCCGGTCCAGGGAAGGCATGGCTTGGCAATTCGGGCTGGACTGTTCCCATGAGGCACAGGGTCAGACTGATTTGCATATAGCCATGTCTGAACTGGGGTGGCAGAGTGGGCTAAAGAACGGTGATGGATTCAACCCACATCTTTTGACTGGGTGTGAGTGTTTGATTGGCTCAGATGCTCCGTCCATCACCACCCCCTTTTGTACCGCTTTGTTCGCCATAAGTTGGCAGGGTATGCTCAGACGTGAGTCCCTTGCTCACTTTGCCACTGGATTCAAGCAAGCCGGGCTGAAGACGGCTGAAATGCCAGAAACCGGTCCTCGGAAGCTTGTTTCGTGTCCAGGGAAGGTATGGCTTGGCGGTTCGGCTGGACTGTTCCCATGAGGCACAGGGTCAGACTGATTTGCATATGGCCATGTCTGAACTGGGGTGGCAGAGTGGGCTAAAGAACGGTGATGGATTAAACCCAGATCTGTTGACTGGGTGTGAGTGTTTGATTGGCTCAGATGCTCCGTCCATCACCACCCCCTTTTGTACCGCTGTGAAGGGGGGCCTGGAGAAAGGGATCCACATCGAAATTTGATGGGAAGAACAGGAGACGAGTGAGTATGCAGCGGTCGGCTCATCGGAAAGCCAACTCGCTATACAGATAGCAGTGAACCCTCTCTCTACCGCCCTATGGCAGCTGTTTTTTCCTGATGGCAGGCATGGCAGTCTGTGGTGTGCTGGTGGTGTCTGTGGTTCACCCCCGGTCTTTCCAACAGCAATCCGCCAATCTCGTAATATGGCAGTCAGACCTCTGCTGTGGTCAGAATACAACTGCAGGTACAGCGGTTTACAGACTTCCAAACCCGTAACCAGGCCATAAATCACTTTTTTAGAACTTTTTCTCTCAACAAGCCCTCGGCATCCTCGTATCCGGACTTGGCTTCAGTGACAGTGGCCTTCTGCAGTGCAATGCCTCAGTAAGCCCCTGGAAATCTTTGTCATCAGCGTCGACGGCTAGAAGCATCGGAGCTTTCAGTGGGTCAAACCAGTGCAGTCAGGCCGATTCTTGAGTTGATGACAGCAGCTTGGACCTTGACATCGAGGAGGTTTTCTTCTGGAGCTTTTTACCAAAAACTTTGCAAAAAAGTCCCCAAGCTTTCAGAACTTCTTCTGAGTAGTTTCCTTTTTGAAAAGTGTCCAGCATCCCAAGCCTAGGGTTCAGAAGCTCTGGATTACCTCTAGGGGTCTGGGACTCAATCGCACACAATCCACCTGGTCAGTCCAGAACAATCTGGTTGGTCAGCTGGAGAAGCCCTCTAAGGGCCTGATTAGGAGTCTGGCGATTCACAAACCGTCAGACTCACGGTGAAGTTCCAGCAACCGACCGCTCAGGAGGGCTGTCCGCCCCATTACAAGTTGGGCGCTTGGACCGCCATTGTACCACTGCAACCACTAGGCATCTGAGATCCCTGGTGGTGGTGTGGCAGTCTTGAGGCCGCAATATGCTTGGTGGGACTGCTGCGGTTTCTCCTCCATGAAAACTGTGGCAGAGAGGAAACAAAGGGGCCCCCTGTTGCCTCTGGGCCATGGGCTGCATGCATGGGGGCACATGTTGTGTGCTCCCCTGTGTGCATGCATTCCAGGACCTGCACGGCATGGACTGCACCAGTTCATGCCATGCAGGTACTGCCTTTGATGTTCCCATTGCAGTGCCTATTTCAAAGGCACTTCCGTGGGAATTCCAAATAACCGCCCGCCAGTGACTGAAAAAGTCATAATTTGGCAGGTGGTGTGCACATGGGTTTGGCAGTCCTAGAGAAGGTCGGTGGCATGGTGGCTCACTCCATGACCGCCAAACTTTTAATCGGGCCCTTAGTTGATTTTGCAGGTGGCTTCTGCTAGCACTTTTCTACCTGTTCATGCTCAGGGACTCCACTACTTTTCCTTGAATCAGGCACAGTCCTTCTTTGGTAGATTATTGAGAGTGAAGCAGGTGCAGTCCTTCTAAGTGCAAGCCTTCTGTGCTGCAGTCCAAGGCTACTGCAGGGTAGTCCTCCTTCTCCAGATGTTTCAGACAGTAAGGGATCTGAGGACTCCTGCAGATCTATCATTTATTCACCATTCTGGGCTGGCAAGAGAGGGACACTCCCCAACCAATAGGGGTAAAGTTGCCACCCTCTGCTATGGCCAGTTCCTGCAAAGTGTGGCCTATATGTGGCCTAGAATGCACCATCGTAGCAAAAATCAAAATGGCGAAAATCTCTCCTTGGAGTGTGTGTCCGTGTAGCCCAACCCAGAGGTGTGGCTAACATTGGAATACACTCCTCTTCCAGCCCCTCTCCTAATCTAATCAAGGGTGTCCCATCTGGCTAGGTAACAAGGAAGTGGGTGCTGGCCTGGGTCCTGTGACAGCTGTTCTCATGCCTTTGTCCAGCTTATTTACCCAGCCCCTTCTCTCTCTCTGGCTTCTCTAGGAAGAAAGTCTCCTCCCACCAGATGGCTGAATTGTTGCAGCCCCAGGCCTCTTTACACCTACTCAGATGGCAGCCTGGGTCTGGTGATAAATGCTTACCAATCAGAAAAGACTCCTACAGGACTGCTTTATGTAAGTTCTTAAACTACTCTCCTGTAATAGTTATGATGAATCCAACCCTGGCAAGTTGTTGGATTTATTGCAACCATTATTTTTATTCTTTGAATAATATTGCTAGCTAATTTCCATCAATAGTTATACTGTATTAAAGTTTAATAAAACCTTCCCATGTTAGACGATGAGGCTAGCAGCACTACGATGGGGAAAACCTACTTCGGGTGTTTTCTCCACCAGAGTATATAAAACATTGTTTATATTGTCCCTACTTTTTATAACAATGCACCCTACCCTTGGGGCACCTAGGGCAGACCTTAGGGGTGAGTTATATGTATTAAAAGGTAGTTTTGGACTTTGGAAGTTCTTTTAATTCTAAAATTAAATTTAGACACTGTTTCATTTTAAAACAAGCCTGCATGCAGGTCTGGCTTTAATATGACACCAGGCACCACTGCAGTCCTCCCTAAAGTGGATTAAGTCAACTGGAGTATCTAAACCTACATACTCTGCCATATAATAGGGACTTAACGGTAGGTTGTATTGGCCAACTAAAGATATGCCAATTACTATATGCCTTTTAAGGAAAGTGCAATGGCTTGGTTAGCAGAGCAGAACCCAGGGCACTTCCAGAGTCAGTAATCACCAGTTTCAGTAAAAAAAATGGGGTGATCAGGGCAAAAAGGTTGACTTTCCTTCATAAATCAGCATATAGGTATACAAATAAGGGCACACTATCAAAACCAATAATGCATATAACATATATTGTCATACGATAATAATCGTATGTGCAAATAATGTAGCAACAGTTATAAATAAGACAGCATATGAGGCCCTTAGGGCCCAACGGAATAATGTGCAGTGGAACGGTATTATGAGCACTGCTACGATCAATACAAAAACATAACACCCCCGGAATGAAAGTTGACATCTTCAATAAAACTATGAATATATGAGTGTAAAGGACTGTATATGTCATCACATATGGCTTTGTGTTGTTATATAGTTGTGGTTTTCTGAATAAGGGGAATGTCTTCTGTGCTCTGCATAGGTCTGAAGATGCAGAGATGTGGGGGCCAGTTAGAATAGGACAGATAGCCACCATCAATTCACAACAGGTGAGGCCGTACATCCACCTATCCTGTAGAAGACCACCTGCTATATATTAAGTTCTCCTCCAGAGGGGCATTTCTGGTGACAGAACTTCTGCTGACATGGCAGCAGAATTTAGTCAAAGATGTAATGACAGAAATGCTGCCAAGAACTAAAAATGAATCAATGGGCCAGATTTGCAGGGTGTTTTCTACCTTCATTTGATGGGGGCATTGTTTATTTTTTGTGCCTGGGTCGACCATGCCTTGCATGCTTGTCCTGGACAGGAAAAATATGCATCACAAGGTTTTCCCTAAAAAGGGTGGGCCACCCACCCAGATGACCTGGCAGACTTTTGGTAGACTGGCTACCATCTAATGGATTTCTAAGAGCAGGGGCAGCTGAAGATCTGCCTTCAGGAGCCTTGCTGTCCCCCCACCTTTAAATGAGGCTGGTACACTGATGGGCTGGCAGCTTTACGTCCAACCAATTTACAGTTGCTCAAAAGGAGTAAGCAAAAGCACATCAAGTAAGTTCACAGTAGTCAAAATCAGGTAACAGCTTGGCACCATTTATTATAAGGTAAGATAAATATTGCTTTCTATCTAGTCTACTTGTCCCCCATCAATATAACAACACTAACAGTACTCTCCCTGATTTACTCTTTTACTGTTACGCCTTTCAGTTCAAAAACTTCAGACTACTGGCAAATAAGTTGGACTTTTCTTCATATGGTAGACTATTTCGGGCTATGCTATCAGACCTGCCATATGGCCCTGATTTTTTCCTTTATAAATTTGAAGATCAGAAGTTTTTTAAGAAGGTACGTCGGAAGCTCCTACGGACAGCCTTAATTATTTGGCAATCAATACGTAGAATTTGGGACATTCCTTACTATCATTATCAGGCCCCAATATGGGATTCCCTGGGTACACCAGGCTGCTTATTAGATCGGCTGGCCCTCCCACTAAGATTAGCTGGCCTTACGAAGTGGGGGGGCTTGTGTAATAACTCAGTACTACTAAGTTGGGAATCCCTGTCAAACCTTACAGAGGGCTCCATTACAAGATTTAAATTTTATCAACTATCTTCCTGGTGGGGGAGGCAGCGTTGGGTCAAGGATGATGAGAGCCATATTTTGGAATATATCAGTAGAGGGATGGGACTGAAGGGGGAGGTTGCACTTTGGTATAACATACTGGTGGGAGCAAAAGACAATCTGGGAGCTGAAATCATTAAGCTTTGGGATAATTCTTTAGTTGGGTACCCAGGTGAGATGCTAAAGGTCTGGACGGATTCTTTCACACTTTCCCAAAAAATTATAAAACCATCTAACCTTAGAAGAAACCACCTGTTCACGGCATACAGGGCCTATTGGACTCCAGCGAAACTCTCCAAGATCTCAGCAGAAAATTATTCCTGTCCCAGATATGGGTTTCCAGCAGCAGACGACGGACATATGTTTGTTGACTGCCCTGAAATCGCTAGTTACTGGAGACAGGTGTGCGGGTTCTTAGAAGAGGTTGTGTTATCACCAATAACCTGTAGTCCCAGATTGGTTCTTTTCGGTCTTCCCCAGGACTATGACATCAGACATAGTACCTCTCAGTTTATTTTTTATGTTATTGTTATTGCTAGGAGGGAGATATGTAGGGAGTGGAAGTCAGTAAACCCGCCTAAATTTGCTGACTGCTTAAGAAACATCATGGCAGTGAGTTGTCTAGACACAATGTGCAGAGGGGAAAATACTATCAAGGTCTGGTCCGCATTGAAGGCATGGTGTGAAAAATAATCCCAAATGAGTCCAATGATTATGCCAGAGGTTGAGTGGTCCTGTCCTCCCTAAGGGGTAAGCTACATCGTAATTGGGAGTTGGATTTGGAAACAACCTACCTCTGGGTGATCTCTGTCGGCTATCCACAAACTCCAGGGCGGGAACAGCTAGTTTATGTCAGTGGCCCAGAGTAAGCCTATCTAGAGTTTACATTTTCTGGTGCATTTATGAGGGCAAAAAAAAAAATCAATATAACAACACTATTTTTTATAGCTTTCCTTAATGGGGAAGGACAACAATTCCAAAAGCAAAGAAGCCCCCATGCAACATGTACCTGGGATCCTTTCTCCTGATAAGATGGCCTTGACATATTGGCTTTTACCATTGTTGAAGACAACTGAAATGGATTCCATTTGCTAATAGTAAATCACAAGAGTATTTTTCATACACTGATTTAACAAAAGGGACTCAATGGTCATCAAACTACACATACATTATCAACTAAAGATTGTCTTCCATTTATAGTTTAATTATCTGTTAAACATTCATGATCGAATATAAAAATGGTTTCGCGGCCCTGCTCTTCAGGGCAAATTTGCCACAGGGCTAGTAAAGGTTTTGTTCGACTTTGTATTTTAATATCTGACAAACCAACCTGCCTTGCCAAATTGTGCAAATAGATAGTCTCCTTTTTATCAGTCTTGGGTTCAATCCACCGATTAAATTAATTCCAAGTTCTTCAGCATGTGAAAAAAACAGGTTTCATCATGCAGAGAGGATTGAAATAAAGTGTCGGCTGTGGGACTTCTTGACTGGGGATTTTACTGTAATAGAAGCACATTATTAAGGAGATATATGACCAGGCTCAATTGAAAGAAATTCCGCAGCTATGAAATCGGACATTGCTTATAGCGCAGTATGACCGAAGCCACCGTTGCAGTCGTCACCAGTTAGCACCTGTGCGTGAAGGGACTGAAGAGAGACAGCGACACATACCATTAGAGTAATCACCAAATTACTTACTTGAAATCTTCAGCACACTGACCCTTACTCTTCCTTGTCACGTTTCTTACTTAAATTTTGTTGTCTCTATTTTGAGACCAGAACCATATAAGACAAGGATTTGCAATGCAATAGGTCTCACATTTGCGAGAATTTGAGCTATTGTCATTGTAAATGACAATGCTTTTTATTTATCAGTTTTGTAAATGCAAGACCTATTTCATTTCAAATAAGCGGCCGCCATTGTCCCGGGCTGCTTAGAAAGTTGAAGCTAGCATCTCGCGCTGAATGTTGCAGGAAAACATATCGTGCCTGCAGTAGGAGAAACTCATTAAAGAAAATAGTGCTTACAGACTAAATAAGACATACTGTGTAACAATTGAATTAAAAGGGCCAGGCAGTAAGGGAGGTTACAAATGAAGATAAGGCGGTACTAAGGAGGGACTAACAAGCCTATTAACGAATCAGAGCCAGCATTTACAAAGGACAATGACACAAGCTGTGAGAAGCTGGCCTAGTATAGGATGTACACTTGTGTAGGTGTACACCCTGCACCAGTCCAGACAATCCTTATGGTGATTTAGGAGGTCTTAGACAACCATAGAAAGCTCTCTAAGTGATAGCTGTGAAGAGCAGTCTGTAACAGTTTCACGCCAGAGCGGAAGCCAATGGCTCCCAGGACTGGTTTGAACTGGGCTATGCATGGGGACACCAAGTGTGCCCCTCATGCAGACTGAGTGGCGCTGGCAAGCGCACCCACCCTGGCCCAATACACTAAATCCTGTCTGGGAGGTGGTCACACCTCCTTGTGACAGGATGCCTATTGTTCTACATTCCCCAGCAACCATTTTGTTCTGTCCGGGCCTAATGGAAGGCTCTTCCAGTGCTTGGAATAATACATCCCACACCGTTTGCGGTGTGGGGGTAAGATTCCAACATGTTTGATACCAAACATGCTAGGATTCATTGCAGCCATTTTCGAGATGGTCATTGCGTTATTACATTCTGCCCCTCTATATGGTATATGCCTGCTTCACTTACAACCCAGGAGAATGCACTCCGTAGGCTGTAGGGGTATCCTGCTCATGCAGGGGCACCCTCACACTAGGAACCCAGCACCCTGTCTTCAGGATTGCCAAGGCCTGCTATAGTGGTGACTTATAGGTTTTAAGTGCAGTGACCCTAGATATAGGAAACCTATACCTTTAGTAAGTGGTGCTAGCACCAGCTTACATAGGCTGCAATGGCAGGCCTCTAGTTACAGTTTAAATGGTCTACCACGAGTGGCATAATACATGCTTCAGCCCATGGGGGACCTCTGGGGTACCTTTACCTTGGGCGCCTTAGTACCATATACTAGGGACTTATAAGGGTACCTCAGTATCCAATTTGGGATGTACCCAAGTACTGAACATATCAATTTAAGGGAGAAAGCAGAGAGACTGGGGTCCTGATTAGCAGGATCCCAGTCAGACTAGTCAAGAACAGCTTAGCACCAGGCAGAAAGTGGGGTAACCATGCTGAAGGATCCTACCTTCCTACACAAGTCAATGAAAATTATGGGCAAAGAGTTGGTGGAGCTTCAAGTCCATACTCGAAAACAGCATTCCTCGCCGAGCAGCGCATGGGCTGCCTGTGCTTGACCTAAAAAACCATTTTAAAGGACTTCCGGCGCTTTGATCACTTTAGTGAGTATATCTGGCTTGACATCCCCAACAACACCTATTGCCTAATACCAAAGCCACTGCCTCCAAAGCGTCTGCACGGGGGTAAGTCGAGAATGGAACTCAAGGACAGTGACGAGGAAACACAAGAGTTAGTTTAGTAAAGGTTAGTGATAAATATTCCTGACATGGCCATGTTGTCCCCTTTCCACATCACAGGCCAGATGTACGATGGCTTTTTGCGTGCACAAATGGGTTTTAGACCCGTTTGCGCAACGCAACATACCTGTGGCCTATGTACAACCCTATTTTGTGAGTCGCTAATTAAATAGCGACTCGCAAAATAGGGTTAGCGACTCGCTATTAGGAAAGGGCGTTCCAAGGGCATCCCTTCTTAATAGCGAGTCCAACACCATTGTAAGAATGTTTTGCGACAGCAATTTTGGTTGCAAAATACTAGCAGTTTATCACCCTCTTCAAGAGGGTGGTAAACCATTCATAAACAGAAAGGGGTCCCCAGGGGATCCCTTCCCCTTTGTGAAGGGGTGTGCAAAAAAAAATTCAGACCAGGCAGTGGTCCCAGGGACCACTACCTGCCCTTAAAAAATGAAACAGAAACATTTCATTTTTACATTTTTTTTAAATGCACCTCGTTTTCATTAAAGGACATGGAGATCTGCTGACCACAGAAGTCCCTGGGAGTTGCAGCCCTTCCCAATGGGGTCGCAAATTGTGACAGCCTCATTAGTATGCATGAGGCATGCAATTTGCAACCGCATTGGGCATCGCAAACAGTGTCTCAGACACTGGTGGACATTGGAAATTGCGACTCGCAATTTGGTGCAATTTACGAGTCGCAATTTCCAAAGATCTGTCCCTAAGATCCTTACTTAAATGAGAAGGCCTGTTGACTATTTCCCCACAAAATTAAAGGATAAGTTTTAAAAAATTTAAATGTTTAAACGTTTTTTTTCGTTTTATCGAAGTTGGTATTGTGATTGTATTGAAGTTCTTACTTTGTAAAAAAGTGTTTTATATGTGGATCTCTGTGGAGGTCCAAATCCATAATGAACGCCAAATGTCAATGTACTGAAATGATAATATGCCCAAGCCATTTTGACCAGGAAATAAGACAATTAAAACCATGGTGCAGGTATGCCGGTGAAATATTTCTCCCTTATCAAAAGATGCAGCATTTTGTAGATGGTTTGTAGCACTTTTGTAATACTACAAAATGTACTACGAAATGCAGCTAGTGAATAGGCTCCAAAGTATTTCAATATTCTTCTATCCCTTACGGTCATAATATTCAGCTCAATAATACATCATCCCATTCCCCCCGCACAAAAGATGGTTAACGTTAAACTAGCCCTGCTAAGGCACAAGGACTGTTCAGTTTGGCATATTACTTTCTGCTGACATACAGTGGCGGCTGTCAGGAAACGGGGGTGGTGTGGTGTGGTAGGGGGGAACAAATACAATTTTAAAAAGACACCTTTTGCCATCAGCTGTACCTCCTCAGCGTCGGTCTTATCTCACGACTGTCTTCTAAGCTTCGGTCCCGGAGGCACCCAGGCTGACTCCTCAAAGACAATTACAGTGCCTGTGCATGTTCCCCATCAGGCTGTGTATTACAGACTGGTGGGAAACATGCAAAGTGTGCATGACTGTTTCACCGGCCCAAAACACCCGGTCAAACAGTCATGCGCACTTAGGACCCCATTAGGATGGCGGGCGGATCGCCCCCGCCGGGCCAGCGGTAGTCACCGCTGGCCCGGCGGGGGCGATCCGCCTGCCATCCTTGCAGCAAAGACCACGGAAAGACCGTCCGCCACTTTTCCGCCCAGTCGACAAGTCGACCTGGCGGAAAAGGGTTCAATATGATGGCAGTGTCTGTTAGACTCCGCCAGCCATATTACAATGTGGGCGGGAACATGCTTTTCCATGGCGGCATTGCCGCCACGGAAAGGCATGCGGAGTCTGCTTGCGGGGGCCAGTTGCCCGCCGCAATGTCACAAATGCGCCAAGCGCCCACCAGTGCGGCGAGCGCATCCTAATTGGGAGTGCGGGACCGCCGCACCCTCAGTGGGCGGTCTCGTTTCCCGGGGGTATCCGCCCGCCATACTAATGACCCTCTTTGATTGTGGCCACCACTCCTCCTTCTGTGCCCCACCTCACCCTAACCTATCCCAGTTGGGAAAAACAAAATGATAATAACAAGGTTATCATTTTATTTTTCCTTTTTCCTGATCTGAGAGCAATGCAGCAAAGCTCCTCCGCCTTGGCAGAGGAAAAGCCCCTGCTGAGATGTCGTCTTCAACTAATATTGGCAAATATTCTTGGAGCAATCGAGATCTTCGTGAAAATCAATTCCACTTTGGAGCATTTTCCAGCATGACTCAGAAACATTTTGTTGATTAATCTAAAATCTCTTAACTTGGCGTTTTAAATGGGTCTGTCCCTTCCTGGTCAGAGGTGCATCACTTTCAATGGAACAAGAGTTTTCCACTGTAAATGAAAATGATTACATATGATTTTTCGATGAATGATTAAACAAAAATGAAACAGGACTAGACTTTCAATGAAGAAAAATAGTTGATATCGAACGTAACTTAGATGTTGCATTATTTACCTTTGAAAAGGGACTTATAGATGAAATTGACTCATTTGCCAATGAAATTGCTCAACTATTAAACTATTCACATAAGTCTTCATATCGATTATGACAAACATTACTTCCTTATTATTATAGGAAGTCCCTCCAAAACTACTATACCAGCTCCCACATGTAGCACTATGACACTCAGAACATAAAGATGCCTGAGGATCTGAGAACTCGTCAACTTGTAATTGACTTCATCTTGCTCGGTCAGGAGTGGACAGGATGAAATTGAATATACCTCAGAGGAGAAAAATACATATTATGCCGCTGGACTCTGGATGCCTTCTAAATGCCCACTTAATAGGCTCCCATGCTCCCCCACCTCTCGATATGTTCAACATCGTTTGAGTCCTTGAGGCTATCTCCAACCTTGAGATGTATTTCATTGAACCCATCAACAATATGACTAACATATTGTTTTTTCACCTTTATCTCTTTCATAGGCTTCTCCGGTCTTTTGTCCCCACAGAACTAATTGCAAATAACAGTTGCCTTCTCCCACCTCGAATTTTGCAGCGATGCCAGTGATGGTATTTACGTCAAGTTAATGAGTAAGCGCCACTGAACGCAATATTTTGCTGCACATCTCTGTCTCAAATCAAGGAAGTTAGATCATATCAATATAAGTGCGTTTTTTTCCACTGGTTGACACTTGGTTAGATGATCAAAGACTTGATAGTCTATTCCTTATAAACTACATGAAGACTCTACTGTTCTAACTAGGACTGGGAGTTCCAAGTCAACAAATGGTAAAATCCAGGTAGACTTTTTAGATTTTCCAAAATTATTATATAAAAGGTTATTTCCTGCTGAGGCTTTTCAGTGTTTTGGAGTCCTTTTGGAGACTTTAGAATTAAAGAACTGTTTTGGGTATTTGAGGTTGGGTTTTGGATTTGGGAATTGTTTCATACATAAGCCCCTGCACAGTGCTGCACTGGAGTCCTGCCCATGCTCTCATACCCTTTCTCACCTAGCAGCTGCCTATAACTATGGTGGCCTCCCAGTAGCATCTTTTGTTGCTCTCCATAAGAAAGAAATGTTTCGGCCAAGGACACTGAATTAATGATCCTTAATACTTTGGATCTTTTTGCCTCTGGCTCTTCGCATCAGGTAAGTCATAAGGTACCGTTGATATCTATTCATTTATGTGTTAAATTATTTATTTGTGTATATGCATACAACCAACTGAACCACCCCCTTCTGTATCACAGTTAGCACCATGATGCCTCCGGGTATACGATGCGCTTTATAAATATACTCAATATCAATACCATTACGAGCTATAATTGGTTATTACATTACCATAGGCACTTATGAATTTCTGGATAAGTCAGAATTAATACAGCATTAATATCTCAACACATGACATAATTATGTTTTCCAGGCAGTGCCGAATTTATGCAGATGTTTATAGGTGATGGGCTTCAACACTTATTTTCGGGCAACAACACTTATTTTTCATGATCAGGTTTTGACCAAGAGCAAATGACAGAAAGGCAGAAAAGGGAGCAAAAAGAGAAGAGATAAAGCTGGAATGAAAAAGTAGTTGCAAGAGTGAGTTAAAGAACAGGGTGGGGATGGGAGTCCGCTCCTCTAAGCCTACACTCCGCTAAGAGATTTGTAAACCATCCCATACCGGGGGAAGGAACGACCGCCGGGGTCATAAGGGGGAATTGCATTCTTGCTATCATTTTATTTTTATCATATCTAATTTTTGTCACTTGTGGCAGATGGAGGCTGACCAAGATATATCTGCTGAACTGTTTTGATGTTTTGTTAAAAATATTTCAAAAAAAGAAAAACAAGAGTGAATTAAAGAGGCAAAACTTTTAGGGTGGTTGAAGAAGGACAAATAAAACAATGTTCTATTGTCAGATGCAAATAGTGAAATAATGTATAAAAATTAATTTATGTTAAAGGAGATATCTCTTTTTAGAAAAGCAGTCCTCAACCACATTTTGTGACATGCTTCATCAATGGGCTTTTCCCTCATCTGCTACGTATCATTTTGTCCAGATCGGCTCTACACCCTAGTGGGAGATCGTGATATTATATTTAGGGATCAGACTTTTTCAAGAAGTAATAGAGGTTAAAAGGTTCTAGGGATTCAACCACCTCAACGTGTTTAGTCTTGGCTGCCATGACAAAATTAAATAGTATATGGTGGGATGGTAATGACGCTATATTGACCATTCATCCTCATACATTAATTAATCAACATGTTTCAGCTGATGAATAAGTGCCAAACCTGGGTCAATGACTTCATCATTAGTTGGAGAATCCTTCGTATGGTGCTGCCCCTACAATCAGTCGGTCATACTAGTGGGCAGACACACAAACAGACATAAAACAAGCACAAAATGCTCGCTTGAATCTTTTTCATAGAAATTTGCCTGTGCTTTTGGGGGAGTTTTTAAAATAGGGAAAGAAGGAGAACATCTTCCTGTAGTTACACAGTCATCAAGGGACAGATGTCCAATCAGCCTAGTGAACCCGTCTGTCCATCCAGCAAAGAAGAAGGAATGAGATGGAATCAAGACTAGGCAGCCTTGGTATTTTACAGGCTTAGAGGTAGATGAACACCATCAAAGTATTTAAACATGTCACTTGTTAATACTTTAATTCAGATACAGCACAAACATGATTTCCAACCTAAACTCTACTGTTTGTAGAATTACAGATTGCTGATATGCCTAGTACAAACAGTTAGAACACTGAGTTGCTTGGCAGAATTAATTTAATTCTAATTCTGAATCTCCTGGTATCTTATTACCAAAACTATCATGTAGGGACAAAACTAGACTATGAGAAGGAACTAGATGAGAAGGAAGTAGAATTTGCCGGCAAAGAATCCCATGCAGAAGGTTGAAAGGCTCAGAGGTGAATCTGCAGTGGAGATAGGAACATTTCTCATAAGACCAGTGGGCCCTGACACCCACTGAAGCTCACTGGACTAATATTGCAGGACAGATTTCTTACATCCTCTCCTGTATGATTTCCTTTCAAGGTTCATTAGGCTGAGGGTAGAAGGCAGCCCTCCTCAAGTGGATGCAGAGGACAGCATGGGGGTGAGCTGTGGTGATGTGGAATGTGTAACTGCAACAGTGTGGACAGGCAGAGCATGCTCATTCAGAATGCTGTGCGTGCCCGCAAGAGCTGCACACAGAAAAGCAAACGGAATGATTAAGAGCAGCAGTGCACAAAGGTAGGCTACTACAGGGGCCAGAGGGAATGGACAGTGTTAGGTTGCACTGCAATAATATATTTGCCATTCAGTTGATTCTCTTCAGTTTCTTTGTGCAGCTTAGTATGGGCACGTTTGCCTTGTCACTGATGCGCAGATTGCAACAGTAGTGCAGTGTGCATGTTATAAAAGATTAAAAATAGTGTTAAGTCAGCCAAATTATTTTCAACTTTGGGTTTGACAAAGGCTATCTTAGCAACCACTAGGGTGGGCCTGCAGGTGAGCCTAAGAGCCTGAGAGAGAGACATGGGTACCTCACTACCAGCATATACTAGCCCTCTTCCTACGGCATCTCAGCCTAGGCATTCAGGCAAAGGTCGGAGAGGACAAGGGTGACTTCCCTATTTGGGCCTGTTTTGGCCAGTTTGGGCAGAAGACTTGAAATGCTGCCCATTTCACTATTGATATCAATGAACTAGAAGACCTTCACAACAACTAACATGCTTGCAATCTCTCAACAAACACACACCGACTACTCTCAGCAAACAAGCCCGCTCCAATCAACCTTCACCCAAAAGCACCATCCACCTCTGCAAAACACTCCTACATACCTTTCTACCCATACATCTAGACAAAGGCCCCTTCACTTCAACAAAAGCTACAATTCGATGATAAACCTTAATCCAAAACACCTATGCTCTCTATACCCCCACTATCTTGCATGCCCTCTCCCCTCCCCCTAAATCTGACCACTGTCCTTTGCCAAGTCAAATTATTGTCCATGCCAGTCCTTCTAACCTTCCATGCAACCCTTTATCATACAGTCTCCCACACAACGCTCCTATTTATGCAACCCAAAGCCCACGACAACCCTCTGTACTTCTTCTCCCACTTCCCAAAATCTCCCCTTTAGCCCCTTCCCCATTAATATCCACAGCATTCCAGTCCTTCACCTGCAAATCCTATATGTCAAGTAAGTACACCAATATCAGACAATTTTACCCCACGAAAACAAACCCAAACACCCACACAGCTTCTCTCTGTAAAACATTTCAGACATTTGTTAAATCCCATCCTTCCGAGAATACCTACACACATCCATTATTCACTTAATGCTAACATAAATAATGTAATTTCATACTCACCTCTCCCTCACACTTTCCAAGCAACAAAGACACCAACCACTCTAATCACAAATACACAACCTGACTCACTCACCCTTTTATCATACATTATAGAATTCAGATCCATAAAGCCATGCCCCTTCCACATTCAACAAAGGCAAAAAAAAGCCACTCCAAACCACTTCTTAACCTAACATCCCCTTATCTACCACATAGCAATGCTACCATTCAAAGACAACTCCCCAGCGCATCCCTTCAGGTACAACCAGTCTCCCCACCACTCACAAACTCAGACTATACAAAGTGCCTTCAGGTTTGTTTGATGAGGATGACAACACCCGTAAACGACTTCATTTCTGTCCTGCTACAGCTAACACAATTTCCAGTAGCACACCATCTACAACATCCAAACACAATGCACTCCCTCCCTCAGCACAAATTCACATCATCTCCTAAGCAGAGCCTTTAAACTTCTGACTACTAAAGACTTGGTCTATGCCCAAAAATCTTTGACTTACTGATAGATATAGAAACTGACTTACACTTCATAAATTAATCATGCTGTGGGAAGATATGGATCTTGTATTGCATGAAGCTGTTCCAATGGGCTATCAAATTGTTACAAATAATCATATAGGCAAAAGAGGCAACGGCTTTGCCATCATATTTAGGGATATTTCAATTCTCACCATGGCTGAGGATATCTCCATATGAATTTTTGACGTCTTCCTCGTAACATGCAATCCTACCTTACCTAGTTCCTGCAACATTGTCGTTCTTTACGGACCACCTTCTAGCAATGGAACTTTCCCAGACACCTTTCTTAGCACAGTTTCAAACCTACTGACAAGATATTAAAACCTATGTGCCTTGAACATGCCCCAGCCCAGAACAATCCTCAACCTAAAACAGCTAATTCCCAAACCCAGACACAATGCATAACACACATTAGATGTCATTTTTAGCAAGCTAGACCTAGTTGCATACCAAAGGATTATTTGGGTCACGTGGTCAGATCACCATCCAGTTGCCTTCCAACACAAGACACCTCAACTCACCCCAACTAAATTCAGCTTACCTGCCTCAGCATATTGACCTTAGCATAAGATGACTTTTGGATGACTTAAAAACCTTGCTAACTCCCAATACAGATTTAGACGCAATAAATAAATGCTGGCGGTGCTGCAGCGGCACCGCCAGCATATTACAGCTCCCTGACAGTTGCGTGACTGCCGCCGGATCCTGGCTCTCCAGTAGACACATCGGTCCTGTGTCAGTCCGACCGTCACACTTGTAATACTGTGGGCGGGCCCGCAGTTTGGTGGTGGTTGGACCACCAGCACGAGTACGGCTGTCCTCTGGACCACCGTACTTGTAATCAGGTCCTAAGACATTTCCAAGAAACCTCTGCCAGGGAAAGATTAACACAGTCTCTGAGCTCCTTCAAAGAACTATCATTAACTGAAATTTGGTATCTTGTCAAAGAAGCAGGCCGGCCAGTTGCCCCTCTGACTCTAGTCTGCCACAAAGCTACAAAAACATTCTGCTAACAACTTCAGCAGCCAAACCAGTCAGAACACTGATCAATAACTCCTCAATTGCAGGCATGTTTTCGGAGGAATTTAAAAAGGCATAATAGATATGCTATGCCCATTATCACAGAAAACAAAATTAGACCATCAAATTGTCATCAATTAAAGCACTTGTGCAAATGGACCAATCCTTGGCAAACTTATAGAAAGAGTAGCCTTCCCCAGATGTCACAAATCATTGAAGAAAACACCCTAACCCCCATCTTCCAAACAAGATAGCGGTCCTACTTCTCTTGGACCTGTCAGTGGCTCTTGGCACAGTTGATCATAGCACACTGATTTTCACACTCAAGGAAGCCGGCATAGATGGTACCCCTCTCATTTGGATCTCATTTTAGCTACACAATAGAACACATGTGATTCATACTTCTCTTTTGTCATCGAAACCCTACAGCTTAAAGCAGTTGTCCCTCTAGGCTCTATCATGTCTCCCCTCCTTTTCAAAATCTACATTAAATCCTTCACACGAATGATCAGGGTTTTTGAGCTCACCTGCTCTTTTAACGCAGACAACGCATAGATGCTTCTTAAATTAGAAAGCCCCAAGGATATTGGAAACTTCAGTTGCATCCGGGCAGGTGACCAATCACTGGCATGTAGCTACTGCAAATTGAATGTCTACAAAACTGAAATACTCATAGGTAGCAAACTGCACAACTTATGACCTTCCCTGTGCCAGG
This sequence comes from Lissotriton helveticus, assembly GCF_964261635.1. Lineage (NCBI taxonomy): Eukaryota > Metazoa > Chordata > Amphibia > Caudata > Salamandridae > Lissotriton > Lissotriton helveticus. Next base: position 1,139,207,084 of record NC_136059.1, on the reverse strand, counting down.
CCTATCAAACTAGGACCATCACTGAAAATATCCAAGGAGGTAAGAAACCATGGAATTACCAATGAATTAACCTTTCTTGCCATGAAAATGGTCTGACACATCTTCCCACACTTTCGATTCCCCCACAAAGTCAAATCAACAATCTCCCTTGTCATATCAAAACTGCATTATGCTAATGGTGTATTTCAGTGCTTCCCAAACTTTTTAGAACTACAGCTGAATTTTTAGAACAACAAACTTTCGTGATCCACCTAGATTTAATAGACCCACCAAACAGCAAGCAAGTTGGGGCCGCAGGGAGAGCCCTAGGGCCTCCATAGCTCCAGCCAGCTACCCACATGCTACAGGAGTCAGCATTGTGCCCACCTGGTAGGTGCAGCAGTTTTTGCTTGCTACTGCTTGGTGGGAGCAATGTGTGTGACCCTGTCTGCACCCCTGCAGAAGAATGCTCCCACCTGGTGGGAGCATTTTTAAAGACCCCACAGAGTGAGAGCAGATATGCCTTCCTTGTCTGCGCAGGAAGGCAGGGAAGGCATGTTTGCTAAACAAACACAAAGAGATGATGGACTGAGCGCTGAAACTTTTCAGACACTCACCCTCAGTCACAGACCTGGGTTGAATCCATCATTGTTCTGTAACTCAATTCGCCACCCCAGTTCAGACACTGCTATATGCAAATCAGTCTTGACCCTGTGCCTCATGGGAAAAGCCCAGCCCGAACTGCTAAGCCATGTCTTCCTTGGACTGGAAAGAAGCATCCTGGGACCAATTTCGGGCTAACAGCCTTCATCAGCCAGGCTAGCTTAAATCCAGTGGCAAAGTGAGCGAGGGGCCCACGTCTGGGCATACCCTGCCAACTTAGGGCAAATAAAGCAAAAACAAGGAGATGACGGATGAAGCGCTGAAACTTTTCAAACACTCACCCCCAGTCACAGATCTGGGTTGAATCCATCATTGTTATTTATCTCACTTAACCACCCCAGTACAGATACAGCTATATGCAAATCAGTCTTGACCCTGTGCCTCATGGGAACACTCCAGCCCAAACTGCCAAGCCATTTCCTCCCTGGACCGGAAACAAGCATCCTGGAACTGGTTTCAGGCTAGCTTGAATCCAGTGGCAACGTGAGCAAGGGACCCACGTCCGGGCATACCCTGCCAACTTAGGACAAGCAAAGCAAACACAAGGAGATGATGGACAGAGCAGAAACTTTTCAGACACTCACCCCCAGTCACAGATCTGGGTAGAATCCATCATCGTTCTTTAGCTCACTTCGCCACCACAGTTCAGACACAGCTATATGCAAATGAGTCTTAACCCTGTGCCTCATGGGAATAGTCCAGGTCGAACTGCCAAGCCATGTCTTCACTGGACTGGAACCAAGCATCCTGGGACTGGTTTCCGGCTAACAGCTCTCATCAGCCAGGCTAGCTTGAATCCAGTGGCAAAGTGAGCAAGGGATCCATGTCTGGGCATACCCTGCCAACTTAGGGAAAACAAAGCAAACACAAGGAGATGAAGGACGGAGCACTGAAACTTTTCAGACACTCATCCCTAGTCACAGATCTGGGTTGAATCCATCATCGTTCTGTAGCTCACTTCGCCACCCCAGTTCAGACACAGCTATATGCAAATCAGTCTTGACCCTGTGCCTCATGGAAACAGTCCAGCTCGAACTTCCAAGCCATGTCTTCCTTGGACTGGAAACAAGTATCCTGGGACCTGTATCGGGCTAACAGCCCTCATCAGCCAGACTAGCTTGAATCCAGTGGCAAAGAGAGCAAGGGACCCACGTCTGGGCATACCTTGCCAACTAAGGGCAAACAAAGCAAACGCAAGGAGATGATGGACGGAGTGTTGACACTTTTCAGACACTCACCCCCAGTCACAGTCTGGGTAGAATGCATCATCATTTCTTTAGCTCACTTCTCAACCCCAGTTCAGACACAGCTACATGCAAATCATTGTTGTCCCTATGCCTCATGGGAACAGTCCAGCCCGAACTGCCAAGCCATGTCTTCCCTGGACTGGAAACAAGCAACCTGGCCCTGGTTTCAGGCTAACAGCCCTCATCAGCCAGGCTAGCTTGAATCCAGTAGCAAAGTGAGCAAGGGACCCACATCTGGGCATACCCTGGCAAACAAAGCAAACGCAAGGAGATGATGGACGGAGCGCTTATACTTTTCAGACACTCACCCCCAGTCAATAATAATAATAATAATAATAATAATAATAATAATAATAAGTCACAGATCTGGGTAGAATGCATCATCATTTCTTTAGCTCACTTCGCCACCCTAGTTCAGACACAGCTACATGCAAATCAGTCTTCTCCCTGTGCCTCATGGGAATTGTCCAGCCCGAACTGCCAAGCCATGTCTTCCTTGGACTGGAAACAAGCATCCTGGGACCTGTTTCGGGCTAACAGCCCTCATCAGCCAGGTTAGCTTGAATCCAGTGGCAAAGTGAGCAAGGGACCCACATCTGGGCATACCCTGCCAACTAAGGCAAACAAAGCAAACGCAAGGAGATGATGGACGGAGCGCTGACACTTTTCAGACTTTCAGCCCCAGTCACAGATCTGGGTAGAATGCATCATTATTTCTTTAGCTCACTTCGCCACCCCAGTTCAGACACAGCCACATGCAAATCAGTCTTGTCCCTGTGCCTCATGGGAACAGTCCAGCCAGAACTGCCAAGCCATGTCTTCCCTGGACCGGAAACAAGCATCTTGGCCCTAGTTTCAGGCTAACAGCCCTCATCAGCCAGGCTAGCTTGAATCCAATCGCAAAGTGAGCAAGGGAGCCACGTCTGGGCATAACCTGCCAACCAGGTCAAACAAAGCAAACACAAGGAGATGATGGACGGAGCGCTGAAATTGTTTGTTCCCACGTGGCTGTGTGGTCTCTTTCCCTTTTATGTTCTCGTCAGCCCAGAGGGGTGAGGTTCCCGGGGAATTGTTATTGCCCAGGGATGAAGGCTGTGTGGCCCCCCTTTTTTGGGATAGGAGCCATGGGGCCAATTTAGGTTCAGAGGCTGCAAGCCACCCACATTTAATATGCTAATTCATCTGGGGGATGGGGCTCCTGGGGCCTTCCCAAATGGAATATTGGATTCTGCCCTACGGGCCCTGGCCTACCCCGGTTGGGGGCCTTTAAGAAAAGCTCTGGAGCCCATGCTTTTTTTTTTTGCTGTGGATTCACACATTAACTGCAAATGTGTTGCAATGGATAAAAAGAAATGTTTTTGGCCCCAGACGGGATCACTCTGGTACCCCACCACAATACCTTGTTAGGGTATCCCAACCCTGTGCCCCTATATCTTTTTTTACCCTGTTTTTTAGGACTCAGGACTGGGTCCCAAGTCCTAAGATGGCTGCAGCCACATCCTGGCTGATGTAGTGGAAGCCAATGAGATATCTCCTTGAGCTCTGTCAGGCACTGAGGAGCCTTTGTGGTGTGAAATATACATTTGTTTGCATTCATTGCTCGCAAACTACTGAAAGGATTTACACAAAATCACAAAAAGTACTCCTTCCTGTACAAGGTCTCACTTTCTGCTAAATTTGGTGTAAATTGGTTCAGTGGTTTTGGCTTTAGCTGTGTCTAAAGCTTCTATGGAAAAATGAATGGGGAAAGGGTGTTTGAGACCCCTCCCCTTTTTTCTCCACCCCAGCTTGATGGATCCCCCTGAAACTTTCCAATTGAGAGCTGAGGTGAAAATATTTTCGGGGGGAAAGTTTTGTTAAGATTCGTCGAATGGTGTCAAATATGTAAGCAAACCAAAAAATTAATATCCTATGTAGGTCTTTGCCTTGCATAAAGATAGAACTATGGATAATATGTGTGAGCATGTTTAGATGCATATTTATGTGTTTATGTGTATGACTATACAAATGTATATATAAGGATTTTATTAAAATAAATAAATTTAAAAAATTAAAAACCCTTCCACCTCTGCCTTTTCCTCTACTCTCAAACTGACCCCACTACAATGGGCTCCCAAGCATGCTTTCAAACATGTTCTCTATTTCTATCTAATTAATCCAACTAACAGGTGCACAAGTCCACCATTGCCAATAACATCTCACATCTTTGTTTTACTAATCGACTTCAATTAAGCTATCCTTATTCATTCAAAGTTCTAGAGTACATGTGTGAGACCATAAGAGCAAAGACTTGACAAACTCAGAACAACCAATCCCTCAAGAGAAGAGGAAGCACATATTACTAATATACTATCTATATACATCTAATCCTGGGTTCTGGAGTAGCATTCTACTCGCCGCAAAGCACTACAATGCCTTGTATGGGGTTGTAAGTGGTAAATACAATTTACAGTTACAAGCGTATCACAAGGTCTAATCAGGTCAGTCTATGCAAAGAATTTTTCACAGCTCAAAAATTTTTGGATAAAGGTTCTGGTTTCTGGTGATGGAAGCAATGCTATCTAAACTGCTGACACCACTACATACATCACTAAATCCAAGGCAAGCCCATACAATTACTTGAAAAAAGAGAACTTAAGCACTAATGAAAAATTTATATTTCAGGACAAAGTCTTAAAGTAAAATATCGGAAACATTGTTTCTAATGCTTGCAGCCACATACAGAATACCATTCCGGTTAGTATGAATGTGTAGATACATGGAAATATATTTTAAACCAGCTTGGCAAGGCCAATATTTTTGATACAGGCAACCACCACCATTTTGTAAAAAAAAAAAAAAATTGTAATGATTTTTGTAAAACGTTATTGTTTTTGGAACTGTTGCGCTCTCATCAATCTACAAAAATGGTTAAAAGCAAAAATAAATGTGGTCTCAAAAAGCCCACATTACCCTTGTTGTGCATGGCACATACGTTGACTACTTTGTGGGTAGATATGCTCCTTGTGAGAGGGCATAATGCTGTTAGTCACTGGGAAGTAAGCCAATTGCTGAAATGGGCTGATCCATTGTCTCATGCTGAGTGCTGTGGTGGCTGTAATGGGTAAAAGAAAAAGAAAAATGACACAATACCATACCAATAGAGAAAGAGGGTTAGAGGAAAGTGCCTATAAGTAAGTGTATTACACATATAAGTTTTGTAAAAAAAATACAATGTTTTGGCTAACACTACACATAATTTGCTAAAAGCAATAATTATTTAGACCTCAAAAAGCAAGCCTTGCCACAGTAGTACTGGCACTGAAGGTAACTACTTTGTACTTCTTGCGAAAGAGCAGAAATGCTGTCACTCACAGTGAAGTAGCAGATGGCTAAAGTGGGCTGAGCCATTGCACCATGCTGTGTGCTGTAGGAAGAAGATGAAAAATGTATAGGAAACAACAACAGACCAACAACTGAAGAGGGCTGGCTGAAAGCCCTAAACATAAGTAAATTATACATAATAATTTTAGTAAAATCAAAAGGTCGTGGCTAACACCAGACCAAAAAAAGCTCTGACACATGCATCTTCTAATGTGAGTAGCTGACTCGTTGTCCTTTATTCATTCACAAAGAAAATCCACTTCTCTCTGGGAAGCTCTTTCATGCCTCAGTGTTTGGCATTTTACACAAATCCCTTAACACAACATAACATAAACATTAATCAAGCAATACACAAGGGGAAGGACTAAAGAAATGTGCATGTGAGTTAAATATTGATTTGCTTGTCCACTGTAACTAATGGAATAAGAAGACAGAGGCGGAAGCTTTTAAGTGTCTTTGACACCCAATTTCACTGAAAGTATGACAGATATTTTAAAACCGTTTGCACATATAATGTGAGAGTGCTTAGAAAAACGGAAAAAAGTAGAAATTACAGGTTTAGATCACAAACACCCATCAATTGCATCCCATATTCAAACACACACACACATATATATATATATATATATATATATATATATATATATATATATATATATATATATATATATATATATATATATATATATATATGTGTGTGTGTATATATATATATATATATGTATATGTATATATATGTATATATATATATATATATATATATATATATATATATATATATATATATATATATATATGTGTGTGTGTGTGTGTAAAGCAACTGTATTAATAAGCACACATATATTACCACAGTGCAAAGCTCACATTCCAAAGGTTGCATGTTATTCCATGGTATAATGCTTTTACACAGAGATGTAACCATTCTACTAGTCTGGATGACTATTTATTGAGATTTTACCACACTGCACAAATGTAGCCCTTTGCCCGTGTTTTGGGGTAAATGTTAAGGGTCTCATTTACAACAAAATGACGCAACGCGATGCGGCAAGCAAGCTCCCTGCGCCACCCCAAAATGAAAGTGCATGGATGCATCGTATTTATGGCAATATAATGCATCCCTGTCCTTTCCTTTGCAATGGCCCCATTTAAGCAGCCTGGCACCAATACAGACACTCTAGCGCCATGACAGAAGGGTGCCTGCGTTTGGAATCCAGTTGTTTTTGTGTTGGAAGGGACACCGTCCTTCACAAAAACAATTGCGGCTCCTGCCCTAGGGAGGCACATGGTTTTATGCATTGCCAGATTTACGCTACGTTGTAAATCTGGACTGTGTCAAATACTATGTGCGTTGAGTGGGAAAACCCACCGCTACGCCCATGCTTTGCCTCCCCGGCGCAGTGTCAGGCAACGCAGCGACTAGCGCTGCGTGCAGCGACTAGCGCTGCGTTGCCTCACACCATATCTACGAGGCCATAAAAAGCCACGCACTTTGGCTTTCTGTGGCCTCATAGATATGGCCTTGCACTGTGCCTCCGGAGCATCACAAAAGTGACGCTCCGGTGGCGGAAATATACCGTAAGGGGCTTGTAAATAAGCCCTTAAAAATCTTTTCAAAACAAATGCATATGGAAAAAAACGCGATCACATAAACCCTGTTTTCAAAAGTGTACACTGCTCTTCTGCATAGGTAATACATATATATATATACTTACACACATATGTAGACATTTGAATATGATTATCAGATTACTGGATATGTATATTTCTAGTTCTGCTTCTCCCTGGCATGTGCCATTTTCTTTTTTTATTGTTTCAAAATTATTGTTCGGTGTGTGTGATTTCTGAACAGCTTGCTATGCCAAATTTTATTTTGCGTTGTTACAGAATAAAATGACCTATGTGAACATGCGTGGCGTGAGCATTGCCCAGAACAAGAGAGCAGTCACTGGTTGAAAGGAGTACAATCTTCAAACATTTAAGCTTCGGTGTTTTAAATACGAGGCATTGGCCACTTTTAGCCAAGGACCACCTCATATATCTACACATATATATATATATATATATATATTACCACAGCTTCTTCTCTCCACTTCTTACGGATCAAAGGACACGGCACAGCAGCAGTAGTTTTTTAGCGTTTTATTATTTACACACCAGTGCAAACATAACGTGCAACAAAAAAGGATAAAAATATATTTATTTATTTTTTGCAAAGATGTATAGCAGAACTTGCCTGTTGGCAGCAGGTGATGACTGCAACACTGACACAGTGAGTGCCCTCTTTTAAATGCCTAATGCTAGTCTGTTTACAGAGGCACTCGGAGGAATGGCTAAAAAGATGGAAGCTGCAGTGAGTTAAATTGGCTTCTTTTTTGCTTCGGGATTTAAGTTTGCGGTACTCCCTAGGGGGCAATAGCCCACAAGACAAATCTGACACATCCACACCGACTGGCATTAATGCAGGCCTTTGTTCCGTGATATAATGAGTGTCAAGGGACTGACATTTCTCCGCTCATCTGAAAATGGCGGTCTCTCCGGGTCATGGTTGAGGTGCATCTGCCGACAGCTCCGGTATTAGGAAAGCTGGCATTACTCTGGCATGCGTGCTTACCGCTTAATAACGGGTCCAGGGTCTCCTGTGGTATCCTTCTCTGTGTCTAGAAAAATGTTTAATTCACGACTAAATATCGTCTTTTTTTCACATAAGCAACCAACGCGCCAAACCCTAATGAAACTCCATGATCCGGCTGCGCATTCATAATTATTTTATAAATAAATGGCTCTTCTGGAGAGCCGTATCTCTATCTCTTTGCTAGAGAGCATATGCCTTTCATTAATCCATCACGGTCCAAATGAGGCCTGCCCTGAGTGCTGCGCTTGCATCTTCCGCCTTCCCTCCATCATTGTCCGCGGATAGGGCTTTTGCGGTTCAGGGAGAGCTGCAAGGCGCACACTTCTCCGCACGACTGATGGCTCGTCAATAACATTAGCCAGCATTATGGGCCACATCGGTGTAGCGGGGGATCAATACGACCGAGTAAAAAAGTCTAATAAGTTGACATGGCCATCCTCAGCAGGTCTCGCGTTACAAGAGATGAGTTTTTTTCTGAGCAGCCCGCGTCAGCGCTGCTTACCGGCTCCACGCCCTGATGCCTTGACTATGATTGATTACACCAAAGGCTCTGTGGGCAGGGCGAAGTGAGCTTGAAAAGGTGAAAGAAAACATCATTTAGATTAGCAGGGAGCTTCAAAAAGACTCTCCTATTAGCCAACTATCTTTTCTTTTAACCAATCACCGGCTGGTGCTGAAATATTCTATTTACACCCGAAACGGAGCCCTGTTTTACGCAATACGCACATTAATTTCTGTCAGGCCTCCATTCTCGCGTCACCTCACGCGCACACGTACACTATTCATTGAGGGTCTTATGACAGCATCGCTGGCGGTGTCCATTTTACTTTGGGTTAGCACCACAATATGCTAAGTGCCATCTCAAGGGTCTAATTCAACATTCCATGACAAATCTTCCTGCACTTACCTCCAGGTGAGGTGGTGCCAGCCATTTGTTTAATAACTCACATAATCATCTATTCTGGTTTAGCAAGTTGTCTGAGGGAAACTCTTTCAAGTCAGCTGGGGATGAGGCATTAGCAGAAATCGGTGGAGCAGCATGGCCAAGTTAATCAGGCCACAGGTCAGCCATTTTGCCAACCGCTGAACACTATAGCACTCCGATTGATTTATTTCATCTATTTGCCTCGACACATTTAGAATTGTTAGAACTGGAATTTCAACAGCTTATCAGCAAATAATCACCATTCCTGCATAAAATCCTACATACTTTTTCTTCTGTTACTTTCTTCTTTCATTCTCTCTCCTCCGCTCTATTTTTTTCTTTATTGTTTTCTGGCTGCATCTATTACAGTCTATTTGTCCTTTTCGTCCTGGATTTTTTTTTATCTAATGCTTAGTCTTTCTGTATCTCTTTCTATGCATTTTTTTTCTTTTTTTAATTTTTCCTGAAGCTTATTTTTTTAACACTTTTTTCTTTCCTCTAAAGATTCTTGGTTTTTCCTAACTTTAAATTTTTCTGTTTTGCTTATTCGTTTCTTCACTTCAGCAATGACATCTAAAAGAACCCATCGACCTAAGATATATTTTAACAATACAATCCTATGCACCAATTATACTCTCACAACAATAAATATTATGTTGGCCGTGACCGTACGATGGTTTGAACGTTTCACTTACAAGAAATGTCACCAACAAGTAATGAACACAGTGGTGGCTTCTCCGCTATGGTGAGGAGCGTCGCGTCACTGCTTTTAAGTAGTGTGAAGAAGAAACATAAAACGATAATAACTTAAAGTTATTATCATTTTATGCTTCATGTCCTGCTGCTTTCCTGGTGGGTGGGTAAGCAGGGCTGCTCTGCTCTCGGAGCAGGGCAGGGGAGGAGTGGTTTTCCCACTCCTAAGTGCACAATGACTGTTTGGTCTGCCCTCTCGTGCCACACAAACCAGTCATACAACTTTCCCCCTTCTCCATGCAGGCTGCATTACAGCCTGCATTACAGCCTGCATGGAGAACATGCCCACCCCTCCTGCCCCTGGCTGAGCGGCATGTCACAGCCCTCAGACCAATCACAACACTGCATTGCAGCGTTTGATTGGCTTTGGGGAGGGAGGCTGGCTGCCTGCTTCCTGTTCCTGTAGTCAGAGACAGGAGAGCAGGAGCAGAGAAGCGGGACTCGGCCTAAAGCTGTTGGTTTTTTTTTATCCCCCCCCCTGTGCTGCACCCCGACAACTCCTCTTCCCGAAGACCCCCTCCTCAAGACACCCGTGCCCGCCACCTCCACCCATGAGCCATGCCGGCCGCAGCTAAATGAACGAAATGTACTATATCGGTGGCGACAGATTCATTTTTTCTTACTTCGGTCATATTTTTTGCTGATCGTTATTTTCGATGAATGCTTCATATTTGATCTTTGCTTGAGTGAGCAACAGTAAAACTAGATGTCACCCAAACTGTCGACAAGTAACTGTGTATTCAAGTTGCTTTGGTATAATAGGATTAACTTTATGTTGGTTCTACTAATCAATAATGCAATTATATAAATTAAGATAGTTATTTAGAAACAGATAGTGATACACAAAATATTACCAAGCAAAAAATAATGAATAGTGTAGACTATGAAAGATATGCTATTTTATAGCTAACTGTCATATTGGACAGTTGTTATCTGCATCTAGACAGAAATTAAAATCTTGTGATTTTGTCATTCATTTTTGAGAACAACATTAGGCCCCAATTATCAGGACAGCATGGAAATTAAAAATTGCACCCTGCAATTTTTCTCAGGTAAATTTCGGTGGATTGAACCAGCAGGAATATAGGGGAAAATGCTCAGTAAAATACTGGTACATGCAGATTTCGACACAGAAAGCACCAAACGCATAATGTAGTTCTTCATTTTATTTGTAATACATGGCATTTACCGCAATCATAAATTCCAAGCCTCTTGATGTTGAATTTTAGAGGGTGTCATCTATATTGATCGCCCATCAGGGGCACTCCTTAACAGCACCTTAGAGTTAGAGTACTCTAAGAACAGGGGGGCAGATTTACAAGCCTTTGCGCTGCCATTGTGTCACTTTTTTTGACACAACAGTGGCGCAAACAGTGCAGCCAATTTACAATGTGACACATCTAGGGAGATGCGTCATGTTGTAAATCCCTGCGTCACATTATACATGCACCTGGTATAATGTATGTAGGCTAGGCGTTCCCACTCAAAAGCTATGTAGAACTGGCGCAGTAAAATTTACATTTCACTGAGTCACTCTACGCCTTCCCTGCGTCAAAATCCCTACACCTGCTCAGACCAGGCGTAAGGAATGATGCAGGGCTTTTTGTATGAGACTCACCTATCTGTTGCTGGAGTTGGGTCACTTTCATGAGTAACTCCAGCAATGCATCACTTTTGTGCCAACAGATGCGTCAGTATTTCTGACACATCTGTTAATCCTTGCGCCATGGAGCACTGTATTGTAAATACAGCACATCCATGATGGCGCAAGGACATTTGGCACTGGCGCGAGGAAACTGACGCATCCATGCAGATGCCTCAGTTCCTTGTAAATCTGCCCCAGGATCCTTTGAAAGATCATGAGCAATCTCTCAAGAACCCAAAAAAAGAGATAAAGAGGGGATCTCTGTAGGAATGACAATGTGATTTATGACAAATTCACTTTTATTTGTTTATATGGAGGGTGTCAACTGAGTACCACCTGAGCCGTGATGGTGTCCTACAAGTACCACCTGAACAGTTCCCAGTTATCTACGTTATTCTCACTAAGAGGTAGAGTTAGACTGCTGACACTTAATGAGGATGTGGCTGAGTCCTACAAGCATATGAAGGAGACATTAATAGAAGGGTTTCACTCCGCATCTTGCGGCACTATGCTTTACTATTTATTTTAGCATTATGAATGACAAATATTTTTGTCTGTGATTAAGATTGTCAGTGACACTTTCATCATTGACCTTTCGTAATTCAGGATTCCATCATAACGTTTTCCTCATGGGCTCACAAGCAACGGAGAGTAGGGTAATAGAGCTGGGACCATGAACATGGGAGTAACCCATGGCCGCTTTCAGCTTTAGGCACTCGGCTCCACGAGGACCTAAATGCAGCATGGACAATATTTAAATGTACCTGCCCCTGAATGCTCACGTAATAGTTTGGTTTTATGAGGCTAAGAGCTAGGGATATACCACAATGAATGATTCCATGAGTTCATGCCTTATTATTATCAGATGTCAAACAATGTTCATTTATGGATACAGATAACAGCATCAATGGAGTCCCACACTAAAGCATGTGTTGAGCCCAGAATGGCGCAATACTGAAAAGAAACCAAGATGGTGTCCTGATTCACCAATGATAAGATGATTATTTACAGGTCAATGGATTGCCAAAAAGCTCATCCCAAGCGTAACTGCTTATTCTTTCATAACCACCAGCCCTGTATTAGAGGAAATATTTGACTTTCCATAATAATGAAGGAGCCGCCACTGAGCCTAAATCTTGAAGGTAAATGGAATCAGCACCCATCAAATTAGATTATTGATAAAAGTTCAAAATAGCATCAATTCTCCATGATGATTTGAAGAAATTCGTAAGGTCCAAATGTTGTCTTTGTATTCAAAAAATGTTTTCTTTATTGTTCAGTGGTCATTTAAAATCCAATATTAACAAATTTCAAAAACCCATCTAGCCTAGCCTTATCATCATCATGGACACTTGATGCTATTTTGAACTTTTATCAATAATCTAAATTGATGGGTGCTGATTCCATTTTTTTTTTTTTGTCATTGGGGTTTTCCCTAATAGGAAGTGTAGAGGGGTGACCCTCCTCGTTTCTTAGCACCATCACCAACACTAGTTAGGCAGTTGCAGTGACAGGTGCAGACTTTTGCCTCAACCCTCTATTTGTGGTTCTCTAAATCTTGAAGGTGTTTATGTCAGTCAATGTGTATGGAGGGCGCCACTGAAGTATCATTACTGCCCTACTTGCCGACTAGAGATAATAGAGAGGAAGCATAGATGTAGTGCATTACAGTGGAATTTCCATACCTCATTCTTACCACTTACAGGACACAAAGTGCTCTCTGGTTGGTCGGATATGTAGCTTCTCGTTTGTATAATTTATATAGCGTTTAATGCCTATCACCATGCCTTAATGAGCTCCAAGATGGTTTTTAAATGTTGAATTAAAACTCTGAGTGAGGTCCTGAGCACCTTAATGTAGTCATCCAAGGGTAATGAAATTCAGGAAGCTGTCTTCCAATAACGCCTGGTCACTGCTGCAATTTGTTAGTGGCAGATCCGCACATGTGACTCTGGAAGCTGTGGAAGTTTGAATTTTGGGTTGGAGTTCTCCTGCATCGTTAGATCACACCATCTCTAAATCTGTAGCTTGTAAGGATATGGTTTAAAAATTTCTGACATCCTGGCATTCAACTTCAATCAATGGAGGATGTTGTAATGACTTGGTATGAAAGGGAACACTATTATCCCTCAAATACTCCCTCTAACGGCCCAGTTATAATGCAGTAAAAAATGGCTCTGTACATCGGTCGGATCCATTCTTACTCCATTGTAATCTCCTGTTTGGAATAATTTCCAACCGACCCATTTCGATGGAATCGGTTGGAAATTATTCAAAACAGAGTTTCTGAATGGCTTACAATGGGCTCGGAGAGCCCGTCTGCCATTTGGAAGGCCTTAAGTAATCCCTCAGTGGGCTCTTTCTGGTCAAGGGATTACAATGGCAGCTTCCTTCTGCCTTTCTGTGCCGGCTTTTCTGACACAGAAAGGCATTGAGAAACTGTCTTTGGGGGCCCCCATGGCTGCAAGGCCACTGAATGGCGGCCTATGTGGGCACCTTGATCCTGCACCCTATGGCAGGCACCTTTAGCTGCCTGCCACAGGGTGCAGGGATGAACTGCACCTCTGCTCTTTGCAATGAGAGCAGGCGGTCCGTTGGAATATATAAATTATATACATTCACAAAAACAGAACTCTTTTGGTAGCACTGCGGGCCTGGGCCATGCAGGAAAACCCAATGTCATGTAGTGTAGTTCCTATCTTCCCAATAGGCTCTGCGCATTGGAATAATACCTACAGCAGTAAAGGCCTAGGCCAGACGTTAACTAGGTCTACTACTGTCGATACTAGACTTAAGTTTTGGGTTTGCCAGCGTAGCTCAGAGTTCGCTAGAAACTTTCTCGAATGTTCAGGAAAGAATTAACTCCCCTGATTAGACAAGAAGGGATTTAGTTTCTGACAACCATAGAACATGACAACTTTGCTCTCCCCTAATCAAGAGTGTATCTCCAGAGTCGTGTGAGCACAAGGCAATTATTTTACTCAGTCAGTACGTGCATTCTTAGTCTCATCAGATTGTAGAGAAAAGGAAGAGACGGGCGTGTTCAATAAAAAGGTGTTATTTATTGATCAGTCTCTTTTCTCGTACAAGAGAAATGGATCGATATTATTGCAATACTTATAGTTAAGTAAAGTGCATACATTAAAAGCAATAGTATAAAATAATACTGTAAAAACATTGATATGGTTTCTGAGCCATATGATGTTTAAAATGATTAAAATATATTTACATACACATATACATTTGACTAAACGTACTCAACTGGTGTTTCTAAATACGCCTACCCCGTGTACCGGACCTAAGTCTAATGCGTGGGCGGGAATAGAAAGTTACAGTTTAAGTTAAGTTTGTTTTTGCCAAGTGAATAACTAAAGAATTCTCTGTGAGGGGTTATTCAGTTCTGTACCTGGAAGTTAGGATGAATGAGGAATGGTATCTCTTTCTCTGCTCTCGATATTCCAGGCTGCCTGCGAGGGCTGCCCGAAAGCGCCGGTGCTGGGTCTCTCGGCAGGAGATAGCAGCGCGTCTCTCAGCGCGTCAGGAAGGCGGGGCTGCTGCCAGCGGGGTCTGCTCTGCTTCTGGGCTTCGGCAAGTATGGCTGCTCCGTCTTGTCACCACGCGTGTGTTTGCATAGGGCAAGATCGGCAATATTTATACCTTAAAGGTGCCGAGATTGACGTAAGGATGGACATAGATACGTCAATAAAGATGTCATACGACTTGCTCGTTAGCACATTCTTTTACTGAAGTTCTCTGTGAAATCAAAACAATGGCCGCACGGATTTTCCAGGTTGTCATAGGTTTGATTTGTTATGAGAACGTCGTATGCCTTATCAGGGGCTGGAGGAATGTCGCTTGTCTAATTAGATCTCAAGCGTTATGACCTAATCAGATAACACGATCCTGTGCCGTAGTGTGACTGCGTCAGATAACGGTATCTGCATCATGGGGGCTTTTCTTGCCTCATGGGCTGACTGTTAGTTAACTTGATAGTTAGTTTAACCAGAATAGGGTCAGGAATAGGGGGATTGATTCAGAACCTATAGGAATACATGACACCCACTCCACGCTAACTATGGTCATATTTACTAATCTATGCATAGTATAACATAGTACAACATACTATAGAGTATAGTGTATACCTTACCACCCCAAAATACATAAATGCATTTTGAAATTTTCAAATATACTGAAAAATTGCAGTCATATATATTGTATGCACTTAAGCTATGAATTAAACGCTAAAGTAAACACGCATTTGTAGACATTATTGCTCATTTGGTATATGAGAAGTACACATGAAATGGCTCTTAATATGGCTATACAGAAAGAAAGTTCGAGACCATTTCATCACATAATAAAATATTTGTGAACATACCAGCGGGCAACTAAAGTTTATAAAGTATCTAAAAATAGAAATCTTAGTTCTCTAGGAATAGTTTCTTACTTTAAGCAGAAGATAAGTGTCCCGAAAATTTTGTAAAAAAATAATTTGGGGCTGCTAAAAAATTGCTGTCCGTGAACTGGTGGGAAAAATTGTTCATGTGACTTTATTTTAAAAGTTGAAGGCCGAATTCAGGGAACGCCGTGTGCGAGCTTGCTCAAAAGTCTCTATTTCTGTTCTGGAGAGAACATCATATCATTTAGGCTTTCGAAAAAACTGTCAACAGCTTCATGGGAAAGTTCCACTAAGTCAGAAATAGGTGTAACCATGCATTCGTGCGCATGATTGTCTCCATTGACATTCTGATTTGCATTGCTGACAGAAGGTCGTACCTGATCGATGCTGCTTTCATCTTGAACTTCACTACTCTTCAATCGTAGTGGTGAAGATTCCACGAATGCTGTCATCAGGATTGGCAGCCTTTGAGGGCAGCATAAAGCGTGAACCTTGGTAGGAACCAACAATGTATCTGCATCCACTGGCGCATCCGATTGTAGCGTCAGACAGGTGTCTAACACGCATTCTTCTCCGCATAGCAGACACCTCAATACAGGTAAAACACACCTTTGCCACATTGGTCGAAATGATAGAAACCAAGTCATGTTCAGGTCTCTAAGCCGGGAGAGTCCCAGGATTTTTGATATCCGGTCCCGGTATCCAATGGCTAGGATTGTATCTTCCATTGTCGCGAGAGTTTGATCTGTGACATGGGTTGCCATAACGAAAAATAAGGACTAAGAATAGGATTCCTGCAATTAGTCCCAGGATCAGGGGAAGTCTGCCAAAAATCGAATGGACGAAATCTGGAAAAATACCCAGTATGGCTTTGAATGGTGTTAATGCCATCGAAAATACTGTCTTAAATACCTTTGAGACCCCAGTGGTATCAGAAATATTTAAGATTTCGCTCAGGATTTCCGCGAAGTGTACGGGGGAATTAGTTGATAATAATGTATGTATCTCTGCAGTCGTCCTTGCGACTTGTAGATCCTACGTTTCTTTTGATGACGTGAGCCTTGTAGGCGTCTGAAGAAGCACTGTTTTCATTCTGCTTAAAGTATCTATTCGAATAGAAGTAATTTTCAAATTGGGCCATGCCCTTGCCTCCCTGTCTGGAAAGGAGCTGGGGAACAAAGAACGTCCACAGCACTTGACCTTCGCAGTCGTAGTGACTAGATAAGGAGTCCCGGGCATAAGACTACAACATCTGCGGTCTACAATAAGAATGTAACTCCCATTATAGAGTCTTTGAAAGAATGGTTCTATTTCAGTTGCAGGTGCGCCTTGCTGGTGACATGAAAGGTTGTATGAATTCCCTTCACAGGCTCCATGCAAACTAATTCCGTTACACAGAAGCGTGCCGCTTAGTGACATAGCACAATTGTTGCCACTAAGAAACACTTTCTGGCCTTTATTACTGACACATGCATGTGAATAGGGCAGGTTCCAAGTTGTTTTAAGGTACCCCTTCCCCAATTTCTCGTACATGCCAGCCTGTATACATTTTTGGCAGTATTGAAACCTGAAGGTTGAGATTGGAATATTTATGATTCCGTGGATTATCCATTCACTGACAGGTCGTTCTGACATTGTCATTGGTAATCTTTCTAGTTTTTCAATGCTCAAGATTGTATAATCAGCACCCTTTTGCGCCATACCGATTTGTCTATCAGTAAGGTTAAAGATTTGGAATAGTGACGTTGTGTTGATTAAACGCCAAGGCACATAGCCTGAACGAAGATTTTGTAACGTCCAGCCAAGCTGTACAATAGAACGCAATTGTGACTGACCATGTTGTAATAACAGTAAGTCTTGCGATAATATATCGATTGCTGAAGACACAATGCTGTCCAATGAAAAAATTCTGGAGGACAGAGTCATTAACCCATTGTCCACTACAGAAAGTGATTTTTCCAAATTAATACGGTCAATTTCCCGTATTCTTTCTGCTGTTTCAATTTGAGTAACCTTCCAGGCCTCATTGTATGCTGCATATACAGAGGCTGCTATGAAACGCTTTTGACGCTGTTTGCGTGGTCCCATTATGAAATCACGCAAGTCAGCACCATCAGTAAGTAAAGTTAGGTGTTGCTTAATTTCTGCCAGTGTGGAAGTTTGTAGCCATTGAAGGCATAATTTGCCCACACTGTAGGTGGTTATTATCCCTGGGTGATGTCTTTGAGGATATCTAGGGTCTGGCCTGTTCATTTTGAAACCTTGTGTTTTGTTCAGGAATCTGTCTTGACAGTTATTTGTATCTGTGGGCCAGATCAACCATTGTTTCCAATCAGGATGTGTTCTGTTTTGGTTTAATATATGGTTTACGTCTATCTCTTCATCTGTATCAGAGCTATTGCTAAACATTGTTGGCTTTGGAATAGACGGTTTATTTAAATCTTTGATTTTGGCTAAGCCAAGACAGGTGGTTTGTTGAACAGTGTCATTTAAAAATATCATTTGTTCTGGGATCATGCAGGCTCTAAACAAAGCTTCTATACCCTGTACTTGCCATTCTTTTGTACCCCAAACACTTTTCAAATCAACATTTTTGTCCCAATAATCAAATCCAAAAGTATTCATTTTTTCAAAGAATGAATCTGAATATATCAATTTTGTGTTGGTTATCATGGTTTTCATCCCTGTCTTGTTTGACAATTTAAAATAAAATGTTTCAGCATTACTTGTGTTAAAACCTGAAAAATATGAATATTTGTCGTAAACGGTTCTTGAGCTCCCTTTTGGAGGTGTTGCACAATGTTCCCATTGATTATAATTTCAAACATTTCTAGGTTGTGCAGATTTATGTAAAAAATGGTTACCATAGTGGTTATAGCAATACATACTATCATAATTTGTAGAACCTTGCAAATAATCATGTTTTGTAAATTTAGCAGACGTTACTAAGTCAGACATCATGTTATTAATGCTTTCGAAGTCCCAATCATCAGCAAATGAGTTTGGTTTTGCAAAGTCACTCAAGGAGATCTTGATTTGGTGTGGATATTTCAGGATCTCGACCGGACCATATATTTCATAGTCAGTGTTGTCCCAGGCTACCCCACCAGGTATAGGATTGGCTGTGAAGTTGGCTGAAGAAAGTTCTCTTTTCTCGACGTGTGAAGATGTGTGTGGTTTGAGGACCAAGTTGATGTTCTGACTTGCTGTGTCCATTTTAGCATATTTTCCCTCAATGAAGCGTCCCAAAGTTAATACCATGATGAGCCAAAGTATGAGGATAAATGCACCAAAACCCACCCAAAATTCAATCCATGGAGAAATCAGATATGTTTCTTTCAGTTGGTTCAAAAGTTCCTTAGCTTTGTCTTTAAAGGATTTTGATGATGGCTGTGTCTTTGATTCACTGAGGCTTTCAGAGGAATCATCGAAGTTGATGAAGTAGCCGGATGCAGTTCTGTCAATTGTTCCAATTGCTTCAGGATTTTTGTTTCTTGCATTTTCACTTGGTACTTCATTATAGATTGGTGTGTCTCTGCTAAATGTTTTTATTTGGGTTTTCAGAGGTCTGAGTTCTATTGCATTGTTGCATAGTCCTTGTTGTTCTTCTGTAGGCGTTTCGAATGTGATGAGCCTCTTTGTTAGGACCTCTGTACTGGTAGCAAACCTTGGTGTTCTGCTACTTATTGGGAGTCCACTTGGCCTACTGTTTGTTATCGGCCACATGTTGTGGTTTTACCAGGTCGATGGATACAACTCGGTTCTCCTTTTTACCAGCAAGTGGCGGTAGTACAACTGATCTTGTCCCGTTGACAGACAAGACAGGAACTGCTTTTCTGTAAGAAGGCCCAAATTCCTTCTTTACCGCGATCTTCTCCCTGACTAGATCCCCGACTTTTGGAATCCAGACAGGTCTTGCTGGGACAGGTGGTGATTCTTCAGTGGTTGTTGGCTGTTGTTTCAACTGTATGTTGCTCAGGTCTTTTCTTGTTTTGTTTAAGTCCTGCAAAATAGCCAAACGGTCTTTGACATCAAAGCTTTTTTCTTTAACCACTGAAGTCTGACTGTCGAGGTCAGAGATAATCATTCTAGTTCCAAATAATAATTCGTACGGACTGAATCCCTTCAGAGAATTTCTTGGCAAGTTATTTAGACTACGTTGGACACTTATTAGATGTTTGACCCACCCAGCTCCCGAACCTAATTTCCTTTCCGCTATAGATTGCTTTATGCCTTGGTTTTTTCTTTACACCGTCCCGTACCCTCAGGAAGGAAGTGAGAAGATTCCCGCTGGACTGTGCTCATTCGGCCATGTTTCCCCCCAGGCTGGTGGGCTTGAGTGAAAACAATGGTCGAACGTAGCATGCTCTTAGCGTATATGCCATTTAGACTCGCAAATCTTTGTATAACAGTCCGGACGTCAGCCGAGTGCTGAGGATCTACATTATAAGTGGAAACTAGCCTGTATATGTTAATCGCAAGCCCTGCTTTTTACTGGTGATATTATCTGCCTTGATACGACGAGGTATTAAACTGTTTCTCTCCCCACTGCGATCTCTGTTGCAGTTTGGGCAGTTTTTTACAAACATTGTGTGATGCAGGCTCATGCCTGGCCACCAGTACCGTGATTGTAATTCTTCCAGAGAATCTTTTAATTTAAGGTATCTGAGACCCTCGCCCATGTGTGCGTCTGCGATTAACAAGTTTCTCCTGTCCATGTTTGGAATCACTCTATCCCCCACTCCAGGGATTCGAGCAAAAGGGACGGAGTTTGCATCGATTATGTATGTATAATTGAGTGGATAGTTGATCGGTAACGCTGAGCAGTCGCCTTTTGATGACGTTTTCACCGCCAGCACTGTTTCACCGTCAATGTATTTTAATGTACGCTTTTTTCGAACTACGGGAGCCGATTTAGTGGCTGCCGCTGCGGCTGTTTCAGCCAATGAATTCCCTACAACGTGAACGCCATCACGCTGATGACTCAGTGAGTGAGTCTTTGGTAGTTCTTTTTGTAAAAGAGCTACTTGTTCCCAGAGCATTTTCTGCTTTATTGGTGCATCTGTGTCATCTTTGTAACCGTTTTGAATCCATGTCTGCAAATCGCTGTTATATGATTTGACGCAGTAATATGAATCTGACACTATAAGTGTCGGGAATTCGCGATCCGCATTATCTAGCGCCATTTTCAATGCTATTATTTCAGTTTGTAGTTCTGAATTAGTTTCAACTGAGTGTGTTTTTGTTAATAGAGGTCTTAGTTTACCCCCGCGCCACACTTCTTTTGTAATCTCACATGTGGGGTTGTATGCTTGTTCTCCCCAAACGGAGGGTTGAGCATGTCCGTCTGTATAGATTACACAGGCGTAATGTCGTAGAGGCAGAATGTTGATTGGCAGAGGATACGTCTTTTCATATTTTAGATTTTTTAATTCTTCTAGTTCTGGATCAAAGTAGTAGTATACTTTGTCCGTTGTGATTGAATTCACCCATTGTATCCATTCCGGATTCAATGTTGTTGTTGGTAAATTACACGGTGTTGTTAGTGCCTCAAAGGCTGATTCTGCTGTTCTGACTGTGATATGTCTACCGTCAGCTTGATCTTTTTCTCTAGCTATTGCGGTTTGAACTGCACGAATGATTTTTCCTGTATTACTGAATTGCTGTTCAGCTTCTGTGTACAAGTGTGATTTGAATGCAATTGGTACCTTTTCTCCCTCATTAGAGGTCAGGTATGTGAATCCGCATCTCCCTGGGATGACTCGAATCACAAGATTGCGTGTGTTATCACGTGTTTCTAATTTTGTTTTAATTAGCATGTCTGTTTGTAAGGATCTCAAAATTTCTGTGTGTGTTTGAGTCCAATTGGATCTTTTAAAGTCTGGTTTAATTAGATCATAAAGGGGTTTGACCCTTTCTGCGTAATTTGCAATGTATGTTCTTCCGAAATTTAGGAAGCCTAGAATTGACTGTAGGTTTTTTAGTGTTCTAGGTGCTTGGAGTACGGCACATTTCTCTAGGAAATTGTCAGCCAGGCTTTTGCCTTCACTCGATAATTCATATCCTAAGAATAGGACCGTTAGATGGGCAATTCTGGATTTTTTAAAGTTGAATTTGTAACCCTCTGCAGCGAACCCAAGTATTATGGTGTTCACTCTTTTCAAGTGAGTATCCAAGTCATCATCTGTTAAGTAAATGTCATCGACATAAGATAATGCTTCATCATCATATAGTTGTAGTAATTCTGTTACTCTCGCTGAGAATACTCCCGGGCTGTTCTTGTACCCCTGGGCTAACCGACAGAATTGCTTTTGAGTGCCATTTACTGAGAATGCAGTTAAATATCTACTCTCTGGTGCTATGTTTTGACAAAAGAATCCATTGGAGATGTCCAAGGTTGTTTTGTATTTTTTGCGCACTATGTTATTCATTAGTGCTGCACTGTGTGAGTTTTGCACTGCAAAAGTTTTGCAACATGTGTTAAGGTGTCGGTAATCCAAAACTAGACGATATGAATTGTCTGGTTTGGAGACCGGAAACAAAGGATTGTTCATTTGTGAGGTGCAAGTTTCAATCACCCCCTGGTATTCTAGCTGATCTAGTATTTCATTTACCTGTTTTTTAGCTTAATTGGGTACTGCCTTTGTGCAGTAGGTTGTGATTTTAACTGGATTTTGTGAGGAGGAGAATCCTCATCCCATCCTACATGATTTTTATATAAAGCAGGTGCTAAGGCCACTGCCCACTTTCTAGCAAGTGTGTATTTTTTATGAATCGGGATTTGATTCGAGAAGGCAGGCATAATTACTTCTTCGCCATGAGGGCACTCCCTGACAAACTCTGGTGGCCAGTCTTTTTCAGCTAGAAGGATATCATAGCCCTTGGAGAGATTATCCCAAAATAGTCCCCTTATTTTCCTAGTCTTATCTCCCTCTATACGTAATGTTATCTCGTATATCTTGTGGGGTTTGCTAACTCTGGTGTCTGCAGTTTCCACTTGAAGATATTCATTCGTGTCCACTGTCTCCAGATGATTCATAAGGACTTTGCGAGCTATGCTCACTTCTGCTGCGCTGTCTAGCATTGTCTGAGCCCACTCTCCGTTTTTCAGTTGTGTCCTCAGTATTCTCGGCATTGTTAACTACCTTGATACTGGCTACCTTCTTTTTTGGAAATTGTAATTTCTTTTTTTGTTGAGCAGGTTCCTTGTCTTTGGACTTGGTGTGCTCTTCTCTTTGTTCTGATCGTCCTCTTCTTTCCGATTTCTGCGAGGAATTCTGAAAAGATTGAGAGGGACGCGTATCAATGTCTTGATATCTATCAGGTTTTTTAATATTATCCCTATTTCTAAGGTTATATCTTTTCCCAGAGGGGTCACTCTGTGGTGACCTGTGTCTCTGGTTCGGAGATTTCTCCCTTCGCCTAGGAGACCTTCCTCGGGACTGGAATTTCTTTTCTTTAGGATTGGATTGTTTGTTTCCATCCCAGTTCTTTTTTGGTGAATTATTATTAAAAAATATTTTTTCTGGACTTTCAGTCAGTTGCGGTTTTACTGGTATTCCACCTAAACTATCTCTACCTAGTTCTTCATAGGATTTTTCTATGATTCTGGCAATTTCAGCTGGTTGGTCTGCTATATCTGTCTCTTTTAACCTCTGGCGGATCGCCACGTTTGCTGCTTC
Source organism: Lissotriton helveticus (assembly GCF_964261635.1). Lineage (NCBI taxonomy): Eukaryota > Metazoa > Chordata > Amphibia > Caudata > Salamandridae > Lissotriton > Lissotriton helveticus. Next base: position 1,139,183,796 of record NC_136059.1, on the reverse strand, counting down.
ACCTTTTATATTGGCTAATAATATAGCCGAGACCTGCTTGAAGTCTTTCAGTAATTTCATACCAAGAGTTAAAGCTGATTCTGGACCGTATTCATCTTGAATTTGTTTTAGCACATCTGGTATTACCGAAATGGATGGAACACCGTGCATTTTTGTGTAGATTGAAGCAAAGACTGTACCCCAAGTGTCACAGTCCTCTATGTGTGGTGCGATTCCCATTGGGAGACATATAGTCAGAATCCTGTGTTTTTCTAGCGGGGTGGTGTCAGGAAACACCGCCTCTATTTGGGTGATTTTCTGTGCCAACCAGAATGGTATCTGTTCCCGTTTAGCCGGAACTTTACCTAGGCAGGATTGGATGTTCTGTGGTGTGATTTTATTTGTGTTGCCCTGGTGAGGGGTCAGCTGTGGAAGTTTAATCGCTGGCTGAATTGTTGAAGTCCGCATTACATACTGGACTAATTGTCTATGAATTTTTAGTAATTGTTTTAGCTGTATTAACAGCTCTCCTGTAGACATTCCTTCGATGTCTGGGTGTGGTGTGTATCCGGCTAAGACCGGCCACGTTGCTCCTGGTCTACCTAAAGGACCGAGCCTTGTAATGTGATTGTTATGTATTAGGGCGCCATCAAATAAGAGCAAATGCTCTTGGAATTTGAGTGGTACTTTGTTACAGCATTTGCTGCTGGAAAATGTATCCATGTATAGTATACCTCTGTCTGCCGATATTCGTGTGCCTCAATTACGAATATGACTGTGCCACCTCTAGGTGTCAGTCCATTTTCTATAAGTTTTAAGGTTCTAGATTTCCTTTTGGCGACCGGGATGAGTATTATATCCCCGTCCGCATCTAGTGCTGCAGTATCAGCTGCTGCTATTTCAGCTGCTAATCTAACTGCCTCTCTTTCATCATCACTGTCTCCCATTTTACCGACAGGATGGTATTATGTTTGTTTGCAGATCAGGTTTCTTATGGAAACAGAGATTAGATGCACAATATTTTGGAACTGTTTATCCTTCAACGTTGACTAAACCAAGAACCATACAGGAAGTTCCCCCCTGCGAGGTTTTGGAGGATATTACCTTTCACCCACTCCAGACGTCTTTGGAGTATTTGGGAAAAGGGGTCTGAGTGAGAAAGCACGACTGAGTTACTCTAAATGTCTTACGTTAGTTTTATCGCCCTTTCCAAACGCGTTGGGCGCCATGTAGTGTAGTTCCTATCTTCCCAATAGGCTCTGCGCATTGGAATAATACCTACAGCAGTAAAGGCCTAGGCCAGACGTTAACTAGGTCTACTACTGTCGATACTAGACTTAAGTTTTGGGTTTGCCAGTGTAGCTCAGAGTTCGCTAGAAACTTTCTCGAATGTTCAGGAAAGAATTAACTCCCCTGATTAGACAAGAAGGGATTTAGTTTCTGACAACCATAGAACATGACAACTTTGCTCTCCCCTAATCAAGAGTGTATCTCCAGAGTCGTGTGAGCACAAGGCAATTATTTTACTCAGTCAGTACGTGCATTCTTAGTCTCATCAGATTGTAGAGAAAAGGAAGAGACGGGCGTGTTCAATAAAAAGGTGTTATTTATTGATCAGTCTCTTTTCTCGTACAAGAGAAATGGATCGATATTATTGCAATACTTATAGTTAAGTAAAGTGCATACATTAAAAGCAATAGTATAAAATAATACTGTAAAAACATTGATATGGTTTCTGAGCCATATGATGTTTAAAATGATTAAAATATATTTACATACACATATACATTTGACTAAACGTACTCAACTGGTGTTTCTAAATACGCCTACCCCGTGTACCGGACCTAAGTCTAATGCGTGGGCGGGAATAGAAAGTTACAGTTTAAGTTAAGTTTGTTTTTGCCAAGTGAATAACTAAAGAATTCTCTGTGAGGGGTTATTCAGTTCTGTACCTGGAAGTTAGGATGAATGAGGAATGGTATCTCTTTCTCTGCTCTCGATATTCCAGGCTGCCTGCGAGGGCTGCCCGAAAGCGCCGGTGCTGGGTCTCTCGGCAGGAGATAGCAGCGCGTCTCTCAGCGCGTCAGGAAGGCGGGGCTGCTGCCAGCGGGGTCTGCTCTGCTTCTGGGCTTCGGCAAGTATGGCTGCTCCGTCTTGTCACCACGCGTGTGTTTGCATAGGGCAAGATCGGCAATATTTATACCTTAAAGGTGCCGAGATTGACGTAAGGATGGACATAGATACGTCAATAAAGATGTCATACGACTTGCTCGTTAGCACATTCTTTTACTGAAGTTCTCTGTGAAATCAAAACAATGGCCGCACGGATTTTCCAGGTTGTCATAGGTTTGATTTGTTATGAGAACGTCGTATGCCTTATCAGGGGCTGGAGGAATGTCGCTTGTCTAATTAGATCTCAAGCGTTATGACCTATTAACCAGAATAGGGTCAGGAATAGGGGGATTGATTCAGAACCTATAGGAATACATGACAGTCAAATGTATTGTGCTTTTGACAAACAATCAACGTATAAAATGTCACCACTGGCCAATGTCCTGAATCACAGGTGTGCCACATATGATCACTCCCACTCACACACACACATTCAGCACCACTTCACGGGACAACAGGTATCAGCTAGTTCTTACGGCACACTCCTATACACATATGCACTAAGAACCCTAATGCGGTGCCACTGCTACCCAGCAGGACAATGTTTCACCCTCTGCAGACTCCGTGGCCCAAGCCTTTCTCCACCATCTTGTTTATCCTGATTGCCCTATACCCCCGGATGAAAGATTACCAACCCCACCCCACCCCACCCCCGGACACTGGGGCCGAAGTCACACTGTCTGGGTCCTCGGGAAGGAGGTGGGATTATGTCACAGTTTTAGTTAGGAGGTAGACGTAAACAAGGGAGAGTTTAGCGGGCACTCTAAAAGTTCACCCACAGGTCTCAAAACACAAAGGTATCACGCAGTCTCTTGACCAGCTTGCGAACTTTCTTGGAAGCATTCCTTCAATCCAGTCAATCTCTCTCGCTACTACCTGGAGCCAAGATGTCTTCAGGACTGACCAGGTGTGGAGAGGGCAGTTGATGGTCAAAAAGGGAACAACCGACGAATGGGATGAGGCGCCCAATTGCTACACGATGATCCGGGCCGTGCCCTGGCAATCTGGGCACAGCACCGGGTGCACATTGGTATGAGTTGCACCAGGCACTTCAGCTTTCAAATTCCATGAGTTGCAAATTCCACGCCTCCCGGGAAAGGAGTCACAATGACCAGTGCTCATTGAGATGGATTGCACCAAGCAATTCTGGTCAGACTCAGTGAAGAGATGCAATTCCATACCTCCCTGAAAAGGAGGCACCACGTCTGGTGCACAATGATAGAGGCTGCACCAGACGAGTCTGGACACACACACATGCACAAGTTCAGCAGAGCCACATGTGGTAGAATGAGGCATTACTATGGGTACTCTTCCACCTTCAAGGGTCACACCCAGTGAATCAGACACTGACCGCAAAAAGCATGCAGTCGGCATGACACACAAGAGAGATGCGGCACGATCGACAGAATGGGCCCCGTGGGGTCCCTCAATAGGTGAATCAGCTTACCACCAACTAGACGCTTGTGAGTGTCACAGTACAGAAACGATATGCCATAGATGCGGGCATGATATCTGGGCCCTGCACTAGACAATCCGGTCTCCAGACAGAAGTCTTAGTACTACGATCACACCATGTTTCCCATGGGATTCAGTAGCCGAGGGGGACACTTGAAAGTCCACTGCTCTCCAGATGTCACAGGTAAATAGTGTAGGTCCCTCGTGGGAGATCCTTCATGTCCCGGAGATCTCTGGGAGAACAGGAGGCCCGCGTTCAGACCATTGGAGAGCACACTTCAGGGCACCACACTTCAGCAGGTCCTCGGCCTAGGCCAGCCACTATTCAGGCAGTTATTCTCCATGTGCACAACAGAGTCCTCTGGCATTGTGCACCAGGCACCTCCAGTCCCATGTCCCCACGAGCATATCTCACCCTTTGCTGATGGATGCACCCCATAGTTATATTGTTGTGTGTGTTTAAAATTCAGATGGTTTAGTGGCTTCCCCTTTGAACCACAGATGTCTCCCCTAAATTGTAGGCCTGTCTTCTTTAGACCTCGGAATACAGATCTTAGGGGCATATTTACAAGGGCTTTATATCCGCTTTTTTCGCTTACAAGGCCAAAAAAGCGGAGATAAAACCAGCCCCCTATTTACAAGAGGTTGCTAACATGCATAATCGCATGTTAGCACCCTTTTTCTCAACGCCTCACTTTGCATCTCCAATGAGATGCAAAGTGGGCGTTACTGGGCGTACCCAAGATGGACTACCTTGCAAATATCGCTGATGTTCACAACGCGATATTTACAAGGCAGCCAACATGATTCTAGCACACATTAGATTTTGGCGAAAATTCCTGTTTTCGTCAAAATCTAACATCTGCTAAAATCCTGACTTAGCCATCCCTAACATAGGTGGATTTTGCTGATACGACCCTGTGGGTCGTATCAGCAAGGTTATCGCCCTTTGCAGGGAACATCGCTGGAAAACCAGTGATGTTCCTTGCAAAAGGGTGATAACCTCGCTATCTCTGGAATTTTTATCGCCCTGGAGTAACGCGTTGTTAATTACGCGCTACCAGGGCGATAAATACCAAAGATAGCCTGCGATAATATAATAATCGCTAAGCACGGCCAGCGATAATTATCGCTGGCCGTTGTTAATATGCTCCTTAATCTTTAGTGAGGCCATGATCTGGCCCCTATAGGCTACATGTCACAACTTCTGTCTTCAATCTATCCTATTTGGCCCTCAAATGGCAGAGGTCTGCCGTTTCTGTGGGATGCCCATGGTTTATGACTGTGACTTGGGGAATGCACAGATGTGCTCTTTATTTATTTATTTTATGCACTTGTATGGCGCAACAGCTACCCAAGAAGGGTTTCCCGGCGCCTGAAAACACCGCATCACTGCGGAGAGAAAGCACAACATTGGAGAGTATAGCTGGGTCGTTCAGGTTACTGATCGAACAAAAAGGTTTTTATCGCTTTACGGAACTTGGAGAGACTACCCTCTTTACGTATGTGAAATGGAAGTGAGTTCCATATAGTGGGACCAAGGTGGGAAAAAGATCTTCCTCCCATCCTGGAAAGCTTGAATCTCGGTACGCAGAAATTTTCTGCTGATTGGGACCGTAAGTTTCTTGTAGGGATATAGGGCTGTGCTAATGTCTGAAGATATTTCGGGGCAGTGCCTGATTTAATTTTAAACATTTAGTTTAAGGCCTTAAATCTGATGCGATTTTCCACCTTCAGCCAGTGCAGTTTGCGTAGGTAAGGGGACACGCTAGTAGTTTTAGGGATATGGCAGAGAAGTCGGGCAGCCGTATTTTGTACTAGCTGTAATCTTTTTAGGACTGCTTTATTAACCCCCAGATACAAGATGTTCCTGTAGTCAAGCCGAGATGTAATTAAGGCATTGACTACTGTTTTTTGCATGGGGGTCGGCAGCATCCACAGGATCTTCCTGAGCCATTTGATAATGGTGAAGCAGAGACCCACCACTTTACTTGCCTGATGCTTCATGGACAAGGTATTGTCTAGAATTACTCCCAAATTTCTTGCTTGGGGCACTGGTGTTGGAAGATCACCCATCTGTGTAGGCCAGTGTGATCTATTCCAGAGCTCTGGATGTTTGCCCAGAAGAAGGATCTCCGTCTTGTCTCCGTTTAATTTCAACTGCTTAGTTGACATCCAGTTGAAGATGTTCAGGAGACCATTTTTGAGAGAAGACGATGATGAAGCTTGAGGTTCAGATAGTGAAAAGACAATTTGTGAGTCGTCTGCGTAAGTCATAAAAATGAGTCCAGCTTTCTCCACTAAATCTGCCAGGGGTCTCAGATATAAATTGAAAAAGAGAGGGCTAAGAATGGAGCCCTGTGGAACCCCGTGAGGAGAGTTGAAATGTCCAGAGCTAGCAGTGGTAGAAGGCCCCTGGCGTCCACTGGAGCCAGACACCACGTTCCCCAAGACTCTTGGAGCATAACAATGTCCATATTCTATAAGTGGCATTTCTAAGGAAGTTATGCCAAAACCCAGTTTACCATTGAAAAGAGTTTGGCACTGCGAATCCATTGATATGAAACATTATAAGGCTGCTCCAGTGCAATCCACTTTTGTAGTCTGAAGTGATGTCAATCACTTCCCTATTGCACTATTGCCCACACCGGCCTGCGATGGCAGGGGGACACATAGTTTCCAGCACCAGTGGTGCAACTGTGCCCACCCCACACAGGTTTAACAAATATGTGTGTTTTTGTGCATGCACAAGCTCAAACCGGCCACTTTTGCTGTTCGCGCCTTGCCGGGGTTGGGACAAGCCTGCTGGAGATCGGGAGCCGGGAGGATGACTACACCTCCTAGTGCCCCATGTGGCACCGCAAGCTTGCCACCAATGCTGCCACTCCTCCAAGTGCCAGGAGGCACCTACAAAATCCCTCAGGAGCTCCTGCAGCGAGGGATGCGCGCTGGCGTGCCAGGGCAAAGCCCAGGCAAATCCTCTGCTGTGCCCGGGCGAAGCCTAGGCCACGAGCGGACCCGTCTGCACCAGTCGAGGCTGGGCTTGGCCACCCCTTTTTGAAGCAGTATCTGGAATCAGTGAAAACACGGGTGAGTGCCCCATCGTCTATTAATAGATTTTACTGGGATCAACCTGCATTTACACCATCGTAGCCTCACCACGAACAGCCATTATGGGAAAATGTACCATGCTACCGCCAGCAGGGCCATTAACCGCTAGTATCGACAGAATGCTTGAGAGGGCGGTCAGTATTGTCTCGGGAAAAATAGAACTGACGGAGCGGCGCATGTCCCTTGATACTGAGGAGCAGGTGGACATTTTAAATTTAGAGGTACTTTAGCAGACTGTATTCAAGACCCACCTTCGCCCCAGCCCCGGGGGAATTGAAACGGACAAATCTCCTACTGCTACTGGGAGCACAAGCGGGCTGGACATAATTGAATCAGCCGAGTTACAGCCAGTCATTAATACTGCCATATCTGTAGGAATCCCTGCTGCCAAATTGAAGAGGAAGGCTGAGAAACCTACCTGCACTAAAAGGAGTGAGACCGACCCCTTCGGGATCGGCCCACTGCTCTTCACATAACCCGACGGACCAGATACCTACCACGGTTCCTCCGACTAGATCAGGGTAAGTTGACGCCTATACATCCTTACCGACCCCGGGACCCAGCCTTCTAATGCCCTCAGCCTAATCGACTCCCCCTCTTTCCCGCAGCCCGACCGGAACAGAATTTACCCGGCGTGTCTACAGCAGACCCTTTGGGTCCGGAATACGCACAGCGGACCTACATCTCATTCCTTTCTGTAAGACTATACCGCACCATACACTCATCCCGTCCCCATGCTCCCCGCGATCACGGCCGCCACTCATTGTTCCTGCTCCCCTCATGGGCTGTCCTCCCCGCGATCATGGCCCCCTTACTCAGGGATCCTGCTCCTGCTACTCTCCGGCCCCATGGATCATTTTCCAATCACCACGCTTGTCAGCAGCCCCCGCATATACGTCACCCTTGGACATCCCACCCTCTGGATTCCTGCAACACGCCCACCTCTCACTCCGCACCCCGGCCCTAGACTCATCGCCCTTCTAGCATCCTAGATTCACCACCCTCGAAGCAAGCATGCATGCTTTATCCCTATCCCTTTCCGCACCCTATTCCCACCCCTACACCCCCTTATGACCCCCCCCGTCCCCCCCTTCCTCCCCCCCTCTTCTTTGCTCCCTCCAGTACCTCACCCATATAGGTTTCCACTGACCACACACCACATTCCTCACGATTAAGGCCTCCCTAGCTGCCCGGCTTTTATGCGGCCCCCGCCTCCACTGCCTGCGTAGAACTCATGTGTCCCCAGTTCCTTACGCCCGTACCTGACCCCCCCTTTCCTCTCCCCCTACAAAGCACTGTCTACAACCAACCCCTGTCCTGAAGATGATCCTGATTTCCAAGGATCGAAACGCCGTCGGCAAAACAGCGCAACCATAGGCGCTCCCTCACGAAGTGGTTCACGAACAATGAAATAAAATTGAAACGCCTTTGCTCAATATATCGGAACCCTACTGGATTAATCATTCACTGTATATACTTCTACACCAGTCACCTTGCGCCGTTCACGCTGCTCATACTGTCACTTGAGCTGCTACCTCGGTTTCTCACTCACAACCATGAGCACCGGGAAACATCCTTTACAACGCAACTTTTACCACGCAGTGCTATTACAACGCAGGTTTTACAACGAAAACCATTACAACGCATTTTGCTGGGGGGGCGCTCTAGGATAGGGAATAGATTTAATTTACTATCCAACACCTTCCCTAGTGTCCACGGGGACTGGAGTTGGAATAGTAAATTGAACTATTCACTATCCAGCATCCCAAAGCGCTATGCGTTGTAATGGCATGCGTTGTAAAAACTGCGTTGTAACAGCATGCGTGGTAAAAGCATGCGTTGTAACGTCATACATCCACGAGCACCATGTGTCACTTGGGTTGAACCAATTATTTTTCATTCATGTATTACAGTGCTGTTATAACTGTATCATGCCTCCTGTTTTCTCAGCAAATTAACTCTAATGACTTATATAAATGATGCGGTACGCGCATACTATTATTAAAAAGAGTCTCCTTGTTTTCCTTTTGGATAATGTTGCATGCATATCCTTAGTATTTGCCTATGAGTTATACCAGTTGGGATAGCCTTTGTTTATAATGCACTAAAAGGAAGCAGCCCACCTGCACCACCCCGCACAAACCTGTCTTTCTGCCTGGATACAGCCATCTCTAATTAATGATAATCCTAAAATTTCTGACTCTCCTGTGACAACACAGAACACAAAGCTGATCTGCTTAACCAGTACACAGACTGAGGCAACACCTTGTCTTGAGAATTGTGGGGACACTGTCACCAACGTTTTTGCCGCGCTAGTGAATAAACAAATGAATGAACTCTTGGAGAAAAAACTTGTCCCACTTAGGCTTGCATAAATAACTTGGCTTTATTTATAGGGGGGCAGACACCCAGCAGGGAATGCACAAATATCCACCACTGCAAAGGGAGTTAGTGGGGGTAGTAAGGGTGTAATAACGAGCATACCAAATCGTGTAATACATGGAACCCAACCCCCTACTGTTAGAGCTATCACTTCTGCAAGTAATCCATGCATGTTACCAGACCAAACTTTCGTCCACCCCCAATCGAACCCTGGCAGGCATGGCATTGCATCTACTGGTAATTACCCCACCACCCCATGCACTCATTTCATTCAGGAGAATGCAAATGGTCCAAGTAGACCTAATGGAGTAGATCAGAACCCATTGATCGGTAGCGCGAGTAGTAACGCTTCAGCCACCCTAAGCTGTAATTCCCCAGTAGCTAACCAAGATGTCTAGAGGCTGCCACCTGCTGCGTGCCCCTATGTGCTGGTTTTGGCAGGAGTACCAACATTAAAAAGGGATTAGCACAAGTCATGGGTTCAATTACGTAATAAATGTGTAGATTGGTTGTCGAGGTATAGGAGGTTCCATGTATCTGATATGAAGGACATTATTATGGTACGTAGAGTTGGGTGGGTTTGTGCATCTACAAAAAACATCGAAGGGGACTGCATTGTAATTAACTTTTGCAGGCCAGCCTTGGTGAGATACTTATTAAGGGGCTGTGAGTCTGTAACATCTAAGAGCACCAGTATATGTTCACTACCCCTTTGTTATTTTTACAAACCAAACCACGGGTCCTGTCCTAATGTGACCCATCCAACTCTCACTTTTAATAGGTTTCAGGTACTTTCTGGATTGGACACCGCAGATTGACTACCTCCTATTTAGGCAGCACCTGTCCTTGCTGATAGTTTCCCCAAATTCTACTCTTGTGGTAACGCCTGTCTTTGCTGACGGTCCCTGCCATCCAATTGCATCTTGTCTTCCAATTCAATTACTGCGAGTTAACTCAGCAAATTTTTGTTCCATTCCAACTATTACTGACGATGCTATGACAAAGGTACTTTCTTCGAAAATAGCTGGCCAAAGGTCAAAAAAGGGTTATATCTCTTGGGAACATTTCCTTGCCACACAACACATCATTGCTCTACACGAAACATGGGAGTCAATTGACCATTTCTATTTGGATGATTTTATATCATTTTGTAAATTTGCTACTCAGTCAAACATGGGCAGAGGGGGGGGGTCTTTTAAATGTTTAGTCTTAAATGTTCTTATAGTGCCAAACTGATTGACTCCTGTTTGCCCCATGTGCTAGCTGTGGAATTATTGGGGGAGAATTTACCAACTTTGCTAGTGGTAAATTGTTATAATTCCTTCACTAGAACCCACGAGACTGAGCATCTTTCGGCACTGTATGTTTTTTGGGGAAGTTATGGGGAAGGAACTGAAGCCTACTATGACATAATAATTCTGGGGGACTTTAATACTGGTAATTGTCCCCTTAATTGCTTAGCAATGCTGGAGGAGGAAGACGGCCTGCTGGAGCAAAATCACCTTGAACATACTCCGTCTGGCACCTTCTTAGAAGGCCTCCTATCAGCCTATAACTTGAACTGCTTACAACAATCAGATAGGTCAGCATTGGTATCTACCTATGTGAGCCATGGTGGTCAAAGTATAATTGATTATATTTTGCTATCCTCTCCGTTAACATTGGCCGTGAAGAACCTTAGTGTCACCTGGAATTGCTTTAGTGACCATAATCTTTTAATACTGGATCTTCATCTCCAGACTGCCCTCAAGGGAAGGGTCACGCGTCAAGTCACTAATATAAACATTAGTCTAAAAGACCAAGCACGCAGATTGAGGTGGGACAGGATCACCCAGAGAGCTTCATTGATAACCTGTATACTACCTATGCCTCTGAGTTCCAAGTGTGTCTAGATCAGGAATCTCATAACAGAGCCATTTTAGATGCCTTTGAATTAATTACTAAACAGGTTGCCTTTAACCCCTCCCATGCTCGTGACGGAACCGTTCCGTCACGAGCCTCGGGTGGGCTGTGCTGGTGATGGAACGGTTCCGTCATGGCCCCGCCGCCCCGCCTGCGCGGCGCGTTCTATTGAGCGGGCGGGGCCGTGATGGAACCGTTCCGTCACAAGCACAGCTCACCCGCGTGCCGTGACGGAGCGGTTCCGTCACGAGCACGGGACCGCCGCGCCGTCGCCCCGCCCCCTTATCGCTGCGGCGGAATAGCTGCCGCAGCGAAGGGGTTAATTTATCTACCACAACCAGAGTAAGGTACCCAAAACTGGAAAGGTGGTTTAACAATACCTGTGTGGCTTCCCATAAGGAGTTCATGCAGGCCCTCAAGCAAAAATCGTGGGACACAATATTAGTCAAGAACAGTAGGAAGGCTTATAAACGGGCAGTTCAGAGGAGGAAAGAACAGTTAAGGGAGCTGGCCTGGGAGGAGCTTAGCCAAGCCAGTGTGCTGACTCATAGCTCTAAAATTTGGTCTGTTGTTAACAGTCCTCTTTTTTCTGACACTCCAAACTCCAGTAGAGATAGCTTAGTCCCCGCAGAGAAATGGATCCTGCACTTTTGTAATATCTATAGTGAAGCCAACTTAGGGGATACCGTGGCACAAACTGTTCCCGGATTAGTAAATTCCTCCCTTTACTTTCTATAAAGCCATCATCTTAATCTCAGGTGGAAAGGTGCCTGGCCCTGCTAGGGTACCAGCTGACCTCTACAAGGCAGACCCATAGTTCTGGGCTAAGATTTTAACACATGTCTTTAATGCAGCTTGTGTGTCCGGTTTTCCCTCATCATGGGCAAAGGCGGTTATCAGCCCCTTTTTTAGAAAGGGCGCCAGGGATGACCCGGAATGTTATAGACCCATCTCGCTTCTTGATTCGGTGGCTAAAATGATGGGTAAAGTAGTCCTGGATCGCCTAACAGCCTGGCTTGATCATGCTAACATCGTCTCTGACCTTCAATATTGTTTCAGGCAGGGGGAAGGGACCTTGAATCAATGCTTCAATCTTCACTTGGTGATTGGGAAGTACACTGTTGCCAAGGGGGGACTTACACCTGGCTTTTATGGACCTAACCTCAGATTTTTACCTTGTTAATAGGTCTAAGCTGTGGTTGAACCTGCGTGATCTGGTGGTAGATGTTGACCTGATCTCCTTTCTGGCTACCGCCCATGATAACACAACGGTTGCTGTCCACTTTAATTAAGATGGGAGCCTGACAGACTCTTGGGCAGTAAGAAGAGGGAGGGATGCATATTGGCTCCCTTGCAGTTTACCCTCTACATCAACAAACTGGGGGACTCCTTAATATCCTGTTGTAACGATATACCAAGAGCTCACACCAAGAGGATTCACGCACTTCTGTATGCTGATGACGAGGTTTTAGTGTCCAGAACAGCAAAGGGGCCTCAACTACTTTTAAATTGTTTTATAGATTTTATGGATTCTCTGGATTTAATCAACAATCTTAAAAAAGCACATGCCATGACCATAGGCTCCCGGAAGGGGGCCAAGGCCAAATTGTATTGTAATGGGGCCGAGTTAACTAAAGTATTCACGTTCCCATACCTAGGGGTACTTTTCGATGACCAAGGTTCTTGGTGGTTTTAGCCAGAGCAGAGGGAGCTACCCTGATTTTGCAAAAAGTATAGGGTCGAAGCCGTTTCCCGTGCTTCTGAAGGTCTATAATGCGAAGTGTATCCGTATTGCCACCTATGGTAGTGACATCTGGGGCTATAATGAAGTGAAGGGAATTCAAGGGGCTGAGAATAATTTTATGCTCAAACTTCTCTCGGTCCCTGTTGCTACCCCAATTTTTAATTTACAAGAGGAACTGGGAGTGGGCTACATTTCGGACCAGATTACGGTCGCTCCGCTCTTACCTTGGCTGAGAATCTGGGCTCAACCGACCCCAAATTTAAATAGACTTATTATTCTAGATTGTATAGCACTAGAGAAGGCCTTACACATCCCCTGGCTGAAATATATTACGGATCAGACTGAGAATCTTGGTTGCCCCTGTTTGTTTCTGACCCCACCCCCCTGGGCAAGACTGCTATTAGAGCTTTTAAACAGCAGTTTTTAGACAGCGCCAAGGTCTAAGTGAGGAGAATGAATTAATTAAACCCTCAGTGAGAAGGTTTGTTACACTGAGCCTGGGCCAGCAAATGCAACCATATCTATCTTATGTAAACAAAGCGTACCATCTTTTTGTCCTGACGAGATTCCGATTGATTATGGTTCCCTGGTTACTAGCTTTTCCTAAAGGCTATTCCAAACCTGATTCATTAAAACAGTGTCCTTGTGACAACTTCTCTGAGCAAGATACTCTCCATCTAATGTTTTTCTGCGCTCACTAGAATTCCCTGCGCAGGCAGTACATCCTCCCCCTGCTCAGAATTTGCAAATTTGTTCAAGTGAGGTCGGCTCTGATTTATCTACAAATCTACAAATCTACAAATGTTAGCCTCACCTACAGTCTGTGTTGGGGTGGCAAATTTCTTAATTAGGGCCATCAGACATAGGAATAGGCTGCCGTCGAGCTAGCCATCCTGGATACTTTGACAGTGTAATCATGTTCTTCTGATTCATGCAATATAATTTTAACAAGATAATATGTCTGTTTCAAGCGTACTGTTGTATTATTAATATTTGCACTCTATGTTCACCAATAACTGCTGATTAACATAAAGGACAGTCTTAATATTTACAAGTTGTGGCCACTATGGAAAGTGAATGTAGGGCTACTCTGCCATGTAATGTTGTAGTCTTTCTTACTACTGGGATGAATTTTGTTCTATTAGGATGTCTTTTATTCAAATATATCCTTTTAATGAATTTTGTGATGACATCTGTTTTAGGCTGAGTGTTTTTGCCAAGATGAATTGTGTTTTATTAGGATGTCATTTTAATTAAGCATATCCTTTATGAAATTCGTGATGACATCAGTTTTAGATTGATTGTCCACTTGGGCCCTGGAGAAACTGTTTAGTGAACTTTTGTATATGCTTGCACATAACCATCCAAAAGGCCAAGGACTGTTCGCTTACTTTTTTTTAAACTTTTTTTTGCAGTTTATGTAACATACACAAAGAACCCCCTCAATTGGCATCGTTACAACACATGTACACTGTTCGACAACCTCATTACGGCACTTGGGGACATAGGCATCACCTAGAGAGGCACGGACACATGAGGATTAACCGATTAGCAGGTAAATAAATAACATCGTGAGGAAGCAGCCAAGCACCGCACAAGTCCCTGTAATAAATAAACTCTAGCGGTCCCCCCCTCCCTCCCCATTAGAACCCGACCCCACTGGCGAGAACAATTCGTCACTTGCCCCATCAGATTCGCTCTGAGAAGACTGTTCTCTTGCTTAAATTTTTATGGTTCTTAAGATTACTTCAACATGATCTCTGTATAGGTTTAAAAGTTGTTATATAGAATATTTTGTTGTGTACTTTTATGGTTTTAATCAACCGAATAAAGTGGGTATGACTATGACTATGCATGCACAAGCCTGCGTTGACAGGCAGCTCATGCCATCATGGGCACCATAGGTGTGGGTGCACACTCACAGTGGCCTCAAGGGCAAGCTGTTCATGAGTTTACTCACGATATATGTCAGTTCACACTCACCGGTTTGCGATGACAGATCACCCCGTTTTTTAGAACATGTAATCAGCACCACTTCCCAACATGGATAGGAAGGGCACGCCTGCTTTCACATGTATTTACAGTATGAAAGTGCCCGGAGACTCCATAAGAGAATCAGCAAACGCCAGGTCGAAAAAGCAAACAAAATATTCAGGGAACGCTCCCTGACAAGTACAAGGTCCAACAACACTGAAGCACTGGCAGTGTGACCAACTCCCTTCAGGTCATTATGGACACTGAAGCAGATTTGCTAATATATCACCCAACATAGTGCAGCAACCAAAGATGCTGCACTGTGTTCCATGAGATGGAGAGCGAGAAGGACAGCACCATATCTACTAAGATATAGCACGGTTGCACTCTTCCTGGGCACTGGTGCACAATCAGTTAGCCCAGTGCTATGCATACACCTTTGCACTATTGTGCAAAGTTTTCTGCTTGGTGTTAAGCATAAGTTTTGCACTGGAACGGTACCCATCCAGTATATAATTCTATGCCTAGACACATTTTAAAACTTTTCCCATTTTGGAAGCATGCTGTATGGTGCGGCACATATCCAAAGTCTTAACAGTTTGGAGAAATAAAAAACATTTCTCCTTTTTCATGCTTGTAGCAAAGACCTGTCTACCATTAGCAGAAGATAGGGCTTTGCGTCAAAAGTCATGAGTTCTATCATTGGAACACCAGTGTGCCAGTCTAAGGATGCTCCCTTGATGCAAAGTAATGAAAGGCAGCACTAGTGCTACTTTGCATTAACTTTAGGGCTACTTTCCAGCACAAATTAAGTTCTGTTCTGGAAAGTAAACTACAAATCAAACTTTGTGCCAGTTTGCGTCACTTTTGTCCCACTGTTTCTAGTGCTAGAGTTTAGTGTGATAGCCTAACGCACCCTGGGTGTTGTAGTTTTGTTTTGTTTCTACTGAGCTAATTAGACTTACACTCCTGAAAATAATGATTTGTAGGTCAGGACTGAAGGCAATGTCCATAATTACCTGGGGTGATTGGTCAACCTACCCATTGGCGAGGTACACTTAATAAGCAAAAATGTTAATGAGCTTATCACAAAAATGATAAAAAGGCTGGCGGCAAAAGTTGATTAGTTGTGCCATATTTTTTTTATTCCAACCCAGGCTCATTGAGCGAGATGGGGAAAGGGTAGAACAATGCAGTCATCAGATTAGAGAGGACCATTGACTGTAAACCCTGTGGTGAATCCCCAGCTACAAAATGCATTAACATTAGTACTGCTTCACAATATTACCCCAGATTTTAGGGCTAACTGCAAAGGAGAGCCTCAGCTGACTAATGCTATGACCTTATAAAAATCCAAGCCCAGCAAGAAGCACCTTAAAATTCCCCCGCATTCTTATCCTTGAGGCATGTATGACTCAAAAGCTCACCATTCTGAACATGCTTTATGGTTTAAAAGGGGTCGCCTGCGAACCACACTCTTTCGAAAAGTACTTGCACCTGGGCGTAACATTAGCCCCAACAGTGCGAGGGGGGGACTCCAGGGACCCCCCACCCCTCGCCGCCACCCTCAGCACTGTGCACTCGCAGCGGGTCCCTAGCCTGAGAACTCCTGTCTGGGTCCGGAGCGTGAGGTGCCCTCTCCATGGAATATCCATGGGGGGGCAGGGGGGGTCAAGTTTCGTACGCCACTACCTGGGCCACAAAAGGACAATTAAAATTCACAGTAAAAATTGACAGACCTGAAGACGTAGAGCTGAAAAGCTGAAAAGACATTACAATCCCCGTCCGACTATAAATACAAACTTAAATTAAATAAATCTTGCACAATTATAGATTAAAACATATTTAGCTTTAATGATCCAGAGAGAAGGCTCTGCCGGTTATGGATTGCAGGCTGTACATTCTGAAATCGTTGCTGGCTCTTATGAAATGCGTGCTGTGCCTAATTCCAAATTGCACAGTGTGCAGATTGTCAATGAATCGATACATGTGCTGTCATTTGACCCCCTAGCTATGGATGTCATGCCTAATCCATGTCATTGACCACCACAAATGTCTCAAGTATGATTATTACATATCTTTCCCCTTATGCTTTCTTATACATGTGACAAGAGTTGGTATTGCTGCCTCAAGGTGCTTAAATTGTGTAACTTATTCCTTTTGGGGAAGGGCTGTGAGCCTTAAGGGTCTTTGAAGCAATAGAGGTCAGTGTATGAACTGTTATCTAGCTAGGATACATACCTGCCTGGGCCAATCCACGAACACATTTAGGAGCATGAGAAGTAGTACTACAGGAGTATTCTTTTACGTGCTCTTATGTGTCCTTGTGATTCGGCACTGAGATTCCAACTCTATATTAATAAAAGTGCAAAGAGTCCTTGCTATTTGTACTAATTATACATGAGTATTCCCATGTTATTTCCTTTTCACAAAGGCATGTAAGAGTACATAAAACAGTTATAAGGGAGTATAACTTTATGTACTATAAAATGTCTTGTGAAATGGCCCCACAAACTCTTAAATGTATTGGACGCAGTGCACAACTTCAGGGTGGTGGAAGTGGGGGTATGGAGTCCCCTCTGCTGTTTTTGGAAAGGGGGCCCTTCCCCTTAGCTGACGAAGTCGGGTGTTGCATAGAATCTGCGAATGTCAGGCACCTTTGTGCTTTCCACCTTGGTAAAGAACACCAACAGGAAACAGATACAATTAACGGGAAGTTTAATGTTTAAAAATTGCACCCACCACATTTTGTTTATTCACTTAAAGAAGTTTAAAAAAATGAATTTACAAGTTTCACATGTCTGTTTAAAAGTTGTGGTCACTTTCAGCCAATTCAAGCTCGGTCGCAACTTTGATGTGTGGAAAAGATACACGTGATTTATTAAAACTAAGATGACATTTTTTATTTTTTTGTTCATTTGTGATTACATTAAATTGCAACTGTAAAAGGGGTATTTGACTTTTAAAGTAAGGATTATTATAAGGGCATCACTTCTCGTAATGTAACTTCTTGTGTCATATTATAATTAGTCCTCCCTCTATATTCCTTAGGACTTGTGCTGTGATTGGACGTTATGATTTGCAGACCTTAACCTCTGATGGCCAGGCGCTTGTGAGACTTTCCATTGGCATTTTTTCCTGAAATAGCCCACCCCTAAAGGTGAACCAAGCTTAAAAAAAACAGAAACGACGGCCCCGCCTTCCATGACGGGCATGAGCACATTTTTGATTTTACCGAAGACGAACCCACCCTTAAAGCAGAGATTACCTTCAGAAAATAAAACATATAATCTTCCTGACACCCTGGCAGATTGTCCCCGTGTGTGTGTTTCATTTAACCATTTTTTTGACTGCAACCTCTATCTCCTACATGGCAGTCCCGTGCTGTTATTTTCCTGTCCGGAATAGGCATGACTGCCACAATAGCTGTCCACGAGGGCCATTACTGTACATATAATAGGCACCAATTAGGTCAACAAGTACCTCAATATGCTAGGATCATTACTATCGCATTGATGGTCTAGGATTAGGGTAAGTATGCTCACAATATGCTAAAGTCACCATTATATCAATAGCATGCCACATTATTAGAAATTGGACCACAATGTGGTAAGGCCATCAAACGAATGGTCATTGTTTCAAGGAGAGCCCAAACATGCCAAAAATCACTATTTTAAAATAGGGACTTATCATAGTGTACATTTCTGATATACTGTTTTACAGTTGCAATGTTTTTTAGTAATCACACAATAAAGGTTATCTATCTATCTATCTATCTATCTATCTATCTATCTATCTATCTATCTATCTATTTTGACAAGGGCGGGCGACCTTTATTTAACCTGGGCCCCATTAGGCCACATTGTGCAAGGGCGCCACCTCACCAGCTTCTCCCTAAATCCCATCTTATAAGTAGACAGGCACACATCCATACACAGCAAGCAACAGACATAAATGTATGCACACACAGATGCACACACACGCTCACTTGAACACTAACGCGTGCATAGACACAAAAAGAGATGCTAAATCATGCACACACCTCAGCTCCCAGTTCTTGCTCCATCAAGTACCTGTAAACAAGGTGGGGCTTTGATCCTCGGCAGCATTAGGGTCTGCTTGGCCGAACAAGTCTTTGATACTCAGGGTGGATACCCCAGCTGTGCTTTTCACATCTTAACACTCCTGGAATCCATTATGTGCTCATAATAGTTCTTGTATTTACTCCAAAGATTATTGTAAATCTTTAGAATTAGATATACTCTTTTTCGTGATCCGGGCCCATGCTGTCATCAATTTTTTTTTAAACATAAATTAGGTGGTATGTAACTAAAATCATGAAATGCACATATAACAAGCATTTGCAATATTACCTGAAACAGCTAAGCAGAGGCATGATCACAGTGATGCAGGATTATTGAAATGTATGGGTACACATGAAGCCTTTGTGAATCGGATTTGGGATTGCAATTCTCAGCAAGAGCACAATTTGTGAACTGCTACCGTTTTATCTCTCCTTTGCGTCTTAGAAAGGGGTTGTCCTATGAATCCGTCCCCCACCCCTACATGGTCACTGTACATGGATTCAAGACTGTACTTTCGTGGGCGTGTCCTTGAGTAAATGCTTTCTCCGGTTAATAGGCGGGTCATCAATGTCCCCTCCAATCGTGTGTGCCAGTGTCTGGATTGGGTTTGTGTCTGAAGGAGCAACTGGTTGCATCTAAGTATATGCTGCGGTGAATGCATAACCTGCCGTTCATTAGCAGTAGTAGATAGGCTTTATTGGATAAAAATGTTATCATAAAAGCATTTACAAGATAAAAAGGTTATGAAACACAATTAAAACACAGCTAGAAATACAACACAGATATTAAAATGCCATATACAGAGAAGAAGCAATAAAAATACCACATCATATAGTTAAGATAGTCATAGATTTCATTGGACTAGTGTTCACAGTACACAAGAAAAAGAGATTTCGAGCCAAATGTTTCCCCAACAGGGAATAAATACTATAAAACAAAACCATTGTCCCATGTCCTAAGCGGTTGGGGTCACCTTGCGATTTTCCCAGTGCTTTTGTCGAATTAGCCAGGCACACCCCAGGTATTTGCCTACACCACAGACTATTGTCAGAGAGAAGGTGTCAGTTTTCAAAATACGTAGGGCCGCTATGTGGCTCATAAAGCCCAGTGCTCTACATACTGCCTTGAGCCACTTTTCTCTTGCGTTTTTATATGCAGGACATGCCAGAAAGAGGTGGACGATGGACTCCTCGGGGTGACCACAACTCGGGCAAGGTTCCGGGACTCGGTTTGGCCCTTTCCATGATGAGGTCAAGGTGTTAACTTGCAGGGTTCCAAATCTCATCCTCATATACAGGGACCTGTCCCTTGGTACCTGAATGAAGTCGAGATAGGGTTCCAATCTGCAGATGTTTTTGTGCTCGAAGAATCCCTCTGTGAGTTTCCCTGGATTTTGGGTAGATAGATCACGTTTCGGCACCCATTCCCAATAAACACGTTTTAGTTCCTGCTTAGAAGGGGTGTCTGGGAAGCCCAAGCCTCGCTTAGGCCAATAAGGCCAGTAAGGTGTCTGAGGTCAGCCAGCCATTTTATCCTACGTCCTGTGTCAATTGACAACCGTTCGTCAAAAGCCACGGCGTAGTTGGACAGCTCCATAGACCTCTTTAGGGGAGCCCAAAAAAGCAAGGGACGGAGTCTGGCAATGTCCTGTATATGCCTCCTACCGGTGTCATAAAACAAGGGCTTCAGAGGGGTGGAGGCAGGAAGCGAGGTAAGGGATCTTAAAAATTTATTCTCGGACTTGGATACATCGCCAAGTGTCTCCATACCCCACAGTTCTGCTCCATAGAGGGCCGAAGGTAGTGCTTTCCCCTCATAAATAGCAAACGCCGGGGCAACCGGCCTACTCACAGAGAGGTTCTGCTCTCTTATGATAGCCCCGGACACCCATTTATGGTTTAAAAGCATCTTATCTAAATGGGAAGCCCACTTCATACCTTTCGTAATTCTGATCCCTAAGTAATCAAAGGAGTCAACTAGATCTAGCGGGACATTGTTTAGGGAGATGTTATTCCTAAAGCGTTTGGAGGGATTGATGGTCATCAGTTTAGTTTTATCGGTGTTGATGGTTAGCCCCTGCTCCTTACAAAATAGCTCAAATCTATTGAGCAGTTTCTGGAGGCCAGCTGGTGACTTGGAAATTAGGAGGGTATCGTCTGCGAACAGAAGGGTGGGTGTCTTCTCCCCTGCTAATACGGGGGCGTCTGCTGGTTCTTCATTAAGGTGGCCCACCACCCCATTGATGAATAAGGAAAATAGGGTGTGGGCCAACACGCATCCTTGATGTACCCCTCTGTTCACCGCGATCCTCTCTGTCAGCTCCCCCTGGGTTCCCCATCTTATCCTTGCATAATTATCGGTGTGGAGTCTTCTTAGAAAATCAAGAATGTAAGAGGGCATGCCCAGGTGCTCAAGCACCCCCCCAAAACTTGTCACGCGGGACCAGGTCGAAAGCGGTCCTCAGATCTATGAAAGCCAGGTACAAGCTCCCTCTCCCCAAAGTAACTGACTTCCAATAGATCATGAAGAATCTGAGGACCTGGTCCATTGTGCCCACTTTCTGCCTGAATCCTGCTTGAAAGTGTGACAGGATATTTCCCACCTCTATCCAGGTTCTAATTCTTGAGAGAAGAACCCTGCCAACCACCTTCTGTATCACGTCAATCAAGCTGATTGGCCGATAGTTCGCAGGTTCCTCTCTGTTCCCCTTTTTGAATATTGGAACTACCTCAGCTCCTTTCCAGGAGTCTGGAACGGCAGCTCCTCTGGCTATCAAGTTCATAACAAGAAGGATGAACTGGGCCCATGGCATGGGGTCGTGCAGAAGCAAGTCCCCGGGAAGACCGTCAGGGCCTGCTGCCTTTCCAGGGGCGATACTATTTATTGCTAACTCGACCTCATGAAGATCAAATCTATCAAGGGCTTCATGTTCTTCGCCAGTTTCAGGGGCAGGTTCAGTTGTTGGAAGCTCTGGGCAAGCTTCGCCTAGATAGAGGTTCGAAAAGTGCTCATGCCACTGAAGGCAGGTAATGTGGTTTGGCATTGGGTCCTCTAATTTCCTATCCCCGTGATTAATTAGGCTCCAGAATAGAATAGGATCCTTCAATAACGATGCTTCCTTCAATTTCTGCCAGTGTGCCTCCTCCTAGATTCGTTTAGCCTCGATCAGGGCCCTAGCATATTCTTACCTTGCAATCTTGACTGCAGTTGGGTCCTTTAACCTTATGCTGAACCCTATGGCTGCCCGTTTTTCCCTACATTTAATAGAATACCAGGGGTTACTGGTTTGTTTGTGGTCATGTTTCTTGGCAGAATTCCCTTCCAAAATAAAAAACAAACTAAGCCTATCTATCACAGCTTGATAAAAGCTCTTAAAAATGGAATTAACCCGCTCCCACCGACATCGTGGAATGTCATCAATTCTATATTCTTGGCAACTACTTCCTCTCTAATACTTGATAATGTCTCTTCATGTTGAGAGACTTTGTGCCATTTCAAGCGGCGCTTGCAATTGGAGGGAAACACCTCTCTACTTGCCATTATTGGGCGATTGCGTGCCTTGGGTCCAGACTGCTGCCAAATATTATTTAACTGCATGCAGAGTGGATTGTGGTCACTATCTGAAGAGGCTACAACTTCCATATCGATCAGGTCCCGCCATAGGCGCACATCCAGAAAGATGTAGTCTATCCTAGAGGGGGAACCCAACCGATTGAAAGTATTTGCGCCATGTTCACGGCCCTTAGGTCATACTCCAACCCAAGGGCATTTATTTGGATAGCATGCTGGGACCATTTTTTAATCGGGTCTATAGTGAGGGGCGGGATATCCCATTTGGCATTCTCTTCAGGGATTCCCTCTAGGTCATCCCAAGTCAAGGGTTCAAAGGTTACATTGAAATCCCCGGCTACAATCACATTGGAGTGAGGCGGTGTTCTTGCTAACATACTCTCCAATGTCGAAATAACGGGGGATGTCTGGGCCCCTGGGGAACCTCTAGCATAGATGTTGAATAACTCGAGTAGCGGGCCATTAGGTGTGTTTTTGATTGACAAATGCAAAATGTCATTAGACTGGTCAGGATGTACAGTAATTGCCCAGTTCAGGTTTATTCTAATCCAAATTAGTAACCCCCCTGATGGTCGCCCTTTACCCGAGCTAGTGGCGGGAATGCAGAATGATGTGTAGCCTGGTTTGTGTAGGGGAGTTAAACTCCAAGTTTCTTGGAAAAGGCATACTTCGTGGTTACCCACAAAGCTTTGCCATTCTGGGAATTTGAGTTTCTTTTCTAGCCCTGCTACATTCCATGATAGTATATTCAGGGGTATCATATTAGAGTTAATGTTGGTTATTTTCCCTCGAGGAATGGAATATGGTCCACCAGATCTAGGCATGGCGTCATCCAGAATCGGGCAATGTACCAGTGGGATTCCAGGATTTGCGGTATTCCCAGGGGAGTCCAGGTCCAGTGGGCTTGGTGGGGGTAAAATAGTGAGATTGGGGTCGGAGTCCCTTGGGGCTAGTCAATCAACCTTGTTCAGCCCTGAGCTGCCTCCATTGACCCAGGTTCTACCCTACCCACGGAACCCGCTTCCAACCAGAGGGGCTTATGCCTCAGTTGAATTGTTGAATGGTCGGGAGCAGAAGTGCGGAACTCCAACGCCAAAAGATTTTCAGCGAGGAGGGAATCTTTAAGCCTTAACTCGATACAATCTAGGGTTGAGTTCCGCAAACTAATTCTCCTGATGCCCTGTATATCTTCGCGTATTATAGACCTACAGCCTCTAATATGGCGTAGCGAATGTATCGTTTTGTTTCGTAGAGAGTCGGTGGATTCGTAGCTCTGACCGTCATTAATTTTTGGCACCTTCACCATATAAACTGTTGCCCTTAGGTCCCTAATTAGATCCCCAGGAGGAATCCAAGTTAGTTGATCAGCGGGCGTCTGGTTGTGGGGGATATTACGTCCCCCCGGTACAATGGGTAAGGTAGGTGTTTTATTTGTGGCTGCCTGCATTTTTCTAACCCCAAGGGTTGTCGCTACTGGTGTTGTTCTCCTTAGCTCTTGTACCCTCTGCGTGATAGTTTTGCCAGTACCTTGTGGTTTGTTTGATGAATTATTAGCAGGAGCACCCTTGTGCAAGGAGGATACTGGGGGAGCAGGGGTGGTTAATATGCTGGGGGGGACTAACGGTGATATAAGCCTAGAGTGGAGAATTGCCATCATTTTCTTTAGTTGTTCCACCTCATTTTGCAGGGTTTCTACTTTCTGCTGTAACCCTAGGTTAATTTCATTGCAGCCACATCTATTTACCATAGGGTCAGCTCTCGATTCATTACAACTCCATGCCCCCTGGATAGTTTGTCCCTCAGACATATGCTCGAGGTTCGCAAATCTATTGGAGCAGGTAATAGGAAAAGCAGTGTCCACGACTTGGTTCCCACCCTCAGCCCTAACAATGTCATAGGTCAGCAAGAGGGCCGTTTGAATGTTTGCTATAACATCTCCAGGGGCAGGGTGTATAGTAGGCTTTATGGTCAGTTGTGCCTTTTTCCTGAACATTGAGGGGATCTTTGGTTGGGAATCATTTAATGCAGCATCTTTATGTTGTACTGCATCCGCTTCTACACCTGCTGCACTAGAGCTTAAAATTTCCTCGCATTCTGAAACTATCACATCAATTCTATCCATTACGCAATTACTTTCCCCATGGATGCCTTTTTTGACCTTTTTCCCTTTCTTGTTTGTCACGAGACCCCCCCTTCCATTGTTTTCCTTTTCCCCATTGGGCCAATGTAATCAATAGCCCTTGTGCCCACGTGAAAGGGGGCGGCCGAACAGTCACACTTCCAACAGACAAAGTCAAAAAATCAAACAGCCTAATGCAGTACCTTATCTGGAGCTCAAAGTCTCAGGGGGGTGGCCCAGCCCAGCCGCGTCCTGCCCCGGACGGCCACAGACGGGCCGCCCTTTGCCCGGGCTCAGCCCGGCGCTGCCCGCATGCGTCCCGCGGGGCGGGAGGCGTTCCTCCGCCTTAAAGCGCCTCCGGGCGCGTCGCTGTCATCACGGGTACTGCGCCAGACCCCTAGGGCAGCTGGGAGATGGAGTTTGCTGCTGCACCTGGTCCGGCGTGTAGGAGACTGCTGCCGTTGCCCTCACGGCTCCGGTTATGGCAAGGTGAGGAAGGGACGAGATGTTGGAGATGCCGTTTCCCTCACGCTGTTCATTAGCAAGGGTGACGCAGGTATGCAACAGCATGCTCCTTGTATGGAAAATACTGCCACCCATTCCCGTCAGACAGTGCTCCTTGATGTCAGCACTAGGATTAGTTAAATGCACACTAACCAATCCGGTCTCCAGGCACAAGTCTTAGTTCCACTTGAGAGGCAACTCGGGAATTTTCACTCTCACATCCAAAATAATTCAGTGTCCTCCATATTACATACAGAGGCAATTCTCTTTCCCTATAACATTTAAAATTGGCTTGGAATTGGTAATCATGCACACACCATGTGTAATTGTAGCAACTTCATTTAAGGTGGCTTGATGTGTCAGTTATTAAAGTTATTAAATGATGTACAGTCGTACCAGAGCGTTGGCTCTAAATATATTCATATATGATAGAGTAGGGAACACAAAAGCTGTGTGACTGTGAGCTTTTAATAATGATACAATGATGTTGATGGCAAATCCCTATGGAACTATTTCCCACACATGCTCCCTTCTGAATCCTGGTAACAGGTTTTCCTCTTTTGTTACCACCATTATTCATTAACCACTCCTACAGGGTTAATACAAGGTTAGTACAAGTTGAGACCTCTAGGTCCTGAGAAATGCCCTGTGACCAATTGGAATTCAGGTTTGAGGCGAAAACATGTTAGCCTTATTATAGGATAAGGGAGGTTTCCTAAATAACTTCATTCTTATCCACTCTTATTTTTACTCCTGTACTAGTCATCTTGAACAATTAAAAAGCACTCTTAGTACTACTGGATTCAATTTTAAATTGTACAAAAACCATTTATGACTGCCACATCGCTTAAGATGAGTCAGCTGAGTAACTCATTTATCGGCAAAGAACGACCCGTATAATGAAACATGACACGAACAGTGGGCGAGGTTGCTGCAAACTTTTACATTGATTTTCCAGGACAAAAAGAATAACATCAATAGCATAAGCCTTTGGTTTCTTATGTAGAAGGAGCCTTTAGTATATCGTACTGGCTATCTAGGAAGGAAGAACTGTGCTGTTTCCTTCCTTTGATCCCTCTCCACAAGTACAAGTTTGTGTTAAGAGTCGGAGGAACACCACAAAGTGGGCAAGGGGTCCTTCCATTTTGAAACCCCCCCAGAATACGATAGTTAGGAGTTGTTACAGTAGAAAAACTTAAAGTGCTGAAAAAGATGGCTGAAACTAAGAGTCTTATTATGAGTTTGGGGGTGCAGGATTGGGACCGTCCCGTTCCCACACCGCCAAACCCATGTGTGCTACGCCAACCAGATTAGGAGCCTTCACCACTATTCTGCAAACACACCTCCTGTCGCATTGCAGATTGGGGTGATTAAGGCCTCTTGGGTCCAGAGGGTCAATGGGGGCCAACAAGCCTTCCTGTTACCTCCAGTAAGTTCCACACAGCGGGACTACTTAGAAGTCTTTGGAGGCCACGCCCCCTTTCTCCACCAATCTGCAAATGTGCCTCTTGGTACACTTCTGGCTGGGGAATGAATTTCACTTTACTCCTGAGGGCCTCAGGACTAAAGTGGACTTCTTCCTTAAACCAGTAGTGCGCGAGGAGGTGTTTTTGCAGAGTGGTGGAGAAAGGCGGCATGGCCTCTGACAACCTCTTAGTAATCCAGCTGTGCGGGACTTACTAGAGGGAACAGGAGTGGTAGTTGGCCCCCAATGACCTTCAAAAGACAATAACATAACATAACTTCATCTCATAACTAGCAGGGCACCAGAAGGTGTGTTTGCAGAGTGGTAGAGAAAGGGGGGTGGCCATCAAAAACCTCTCAGCAATCCCGCTGTGTGGGACTTACTGGAGGTAACAGGAGGGGGGTGGTTGGCCGCCAAGAACCCTCAAGAGCCAATGGGACTTTATTCCCCAACTAGTAGTGCTGCACAAGGTGCGTTTGCCGAGTGATAGAGAAAGGGGGTGTGGCCTCCAACAACCACTCATCAATCCTGCTGTGTGGGGCTTACTGGAGGCAACAGGAGAGGTAGTTGGCCCCAAGGACACCTATGTTTTGCAGGCCACAGAATTGCTCCACATGGTCAGTGTGATCCAGTGTGATCCATTTCGTGTCCCTGCAAGGGTCCACCACAATGTCACATCACCCCGATCTACTACCCACACTGCGCTACAATATGGATCAGAACTTGAAGTCAGACACACTACAACTTTGTAACCATTATTTTGCAAGTGAAAATGTGACCATGATAAGTTGTGATAAAAATCTCACTAAAGAGAGTTTTAAAAAAAGCAGCCTATTTCTTAATGTGCATTACGCTATCCCTGATGCTGGTATTTCATTTCTGCTTAGTGTGAATGGTTGCTATATTTGTTAATCCTTTAATAAGTCTAGCTACATGTGAATATTTTCTCACTACTTCTATGTATTATGCACACTAAACAGCATTAACCTATTTTGACGTGCACTTGTTTCAGCAGCCTTTTATCCTACTTTTATATTATTGCGTGACCTTCTCAGATGTGTCTGTAAAAATAACCTTCTGTGCTGAATGTAGACCCTTTGCCCTGAATTCTTAAAGTCCATGCCTAGAATGTGCTTCCATGCAAGAAGATTTGCCTGGTAGTGGGAAATGTTGTCCACCTTTCACTGGGAATTAGAAACAAATATGGCTCAACATAACTACTCCACCCTTTTCATATTTGTATGTTGGGATCTGAACCCTTTTAAAAACTTTTTAAAACTTCTTAATCATTAGCCTGAGACCAATTGGGCCTTTTTATATATGTTTTATGTATGCTATCATTGGCATGCACCCTATGTAGTGTTCTCCTTGAAACTAAGTGTATTGTATCCCCAGTCCCCTGATGTGTTTTGAATTCTGCTTTATTTATGAAATGTTTTTATCATCTGTACTTTTATGGGCGCGAGTGGGCGAATAAAGTTGTTGTAACTAACTGACCGGCTTCAATGCCAGGTGGTCACCCTATTTTTGGCCCTCTGCTTTCATGCTGGGGTAGACAGGTGCAGCAGGGGGTAGGGTGCCAAACCAAAGCAGTCCCAACCCACTTGAGTCTAGCCCAGCATTAAAAGTGACGACCAGTAGGAGGACATGGGAAGGATAATGTGGGCACTGTGCTTACTGAACCCATCCACTCTTCTTACTACTTATCCTCAATGGAAGACGGGCGGCTTTTCCACTTCCAGACAACTGAAATGTATGCCTGATGTGACCGGTAATACCAGTGCCTACAGTGCCTACGTTTAAGCCAGTGGTTACCAGTGGGAGTCACCTGCTCTTATATTTGGGACCAACACTTATTTTTACTCATCAGACGTTTACTGACACAAGAGAGGGAAAACACACAGACAAGAAAGATGAAAAACCCGCCAGAAAGGGAGAAAGCAGGATCTTGCAAGAGTGAGTTAAAGGGGCAGTAGGTGAGTGTTGGTTCATTAAAAGGCATGAAATGGACTTAAGACTTTGCAACCTTGGGATTCACCACAACATTATTTAATTGCACTGGCAGCAGCCTTCTGATCAGAGTTTTGGGCACCACCAGCACTGCCAACTGAATATCAAAGCGGCAGCTCAGGAGTGAAGCCGCACCACTCTGGAAGGTTCATGGCAGGGCTTAATTTGTAAAAAAAGAAAATAAGTTCCAGGGCCTTTGTCACTAGGCCTCCACAGCTTGCACCGCCTATTGCAATTCAGACTATTCCAAGCCCCCAAAGCTATAAAAATGAAGTGGGAGGCAGGCATTAGTTGCCTTTAACTCCTTGCATGCTGATGAAGGCCCCCAGCCGTCATGCACTACGGCGCTCGTGTGCTGATGACGGATGGGGGCCGTCATAAACCCGCCCACTTGCGATTTTGCCGCACAGGCACAGAATCGCGGCCGCATGCAAGGGGTTAATGTATACTTAATTAATAACACCTGCAGTTGTGCTAATCTCTAAATTATATAAACAGCGACACCATGTGGCAGCTGTCATAAGGGCTGGTGTTGACAAT
Organism: Lissotriton helveticus; assembly: GCF_964261635.1. NCBI lineage: Eukaryota > Metazoa > Chordata > Amphibia > Caudata > Salamandridae > Lissotriton > Lissotriton helveticus. Next base: position 1,139,154,784 of record NC_136059.1, on the reverse strand, counting down.
TAAGTGCTGGCGTTGAGCACTGGAAACCACGGGCTCAAATTAAGCACTGGTTCATGGTACACAGTCCCAGGCTGCAAAAGGATTCAGCCACACCGAAACTTGTCTAAAAGTCTTTCATCAGTAATGGGCGCCACAATGAAAACAGAACATAAAAAGAGCCAACAATATAACAAATATAACTTTATATGCTGGCAAAATAAAGAATTATGCGGTACTATATAAAACACAAGGCTGGCTTACTAAATGAGCTATGGAAGTGGTTTGTTTTGACATCTGCAACAAGGAGAATGTGCTCTATTTTATGACACAAAAATATTCTGTCTGTGTTTAGGTGGAACCAAATTCTGTCTTTAAAAAATGTAGCGATAGTCCGAAGAGCGCTGCTAGATTTAAACTTACGAGCGTGCTTTGTGTTTTACAGAGCATATTAATGTGGAGAAATGCGCTCTTTTAAAAAGTCAAGTGCCCTAATAATTTCATATCGCCTTTCCCTGCACAAGTCCAGATCACTGATGGCTCAGATTCCAGCAGCTTGTAAAAATCAGAAAATAGGCCAGTCCCGCAGATGGCAAAGAAAAGAGGGTTTCCTAGAAAAGGAGCATTGTGTTGGTCACAAAGTCACAGGTAACACGCCTCCTTGATGAGTGAACATAATGGAACTTTTCCCCTCATGTACTAATCTAGCTGCTCAAAGAACAAGACATTCACAAGTTCTGGATTGGCTAAATGGGGCACAGGGAAAATGCCCAGTGGGCTGAGGCAGCAGTGGCTGTGACCATCACTCTTTGGACTGGTGGATTATCAACCCATCCAGCTCTTATAGCAGTCCAGGGGAAGCAGCACACAATCTGCCTATTTTTGCACATTGCTATCGGGTCAGCATGACACAAATACGTTTTCATTCTGGACCACTTCTCTATTAAGTCATTGATTTCCACTTGTAGTTCATTCTCGCATTGTATTGAAAATGTGTGTTGAGAGAAGAAGCACTAAAATAGTTCCATTCTCAGTAGGATTGACTACTGCAACGCACTACTTCTGGGTGCCCCGAAGATTCTGGTCCTAAAGCTCCAAAGGATACAGAATATGGCCGCTAAACTGGCCTTGTCTCGACCGCGATCCGCCTCTTCATCGGCAGCTTTGGCCGATTTGCATTGGCTCCCAGTCCAGCAGAGAATTGCGTTTAAAGCTCTCTGTCTTGTTTTTAGGGCCCTGCATGGACTGGGACCAATACCTCTTCAGACTCTTTTTCTCTGGTATCAGGCAGCTAGACCTCTAAGATCATCTTCGGCGTTCCTGGTAAAAGTCTCTAAAATCAATAGAATGAGAATGGGCGGTCGCGCTTTCAGTTTTACGGCTGCCACGCTGTGGAATACTCTCCCCCTAGCATTAAGGAGTTGCCCTGATCTGCTTACTTTTAAAAAGGATCTTAAAACGTACTTGTTTCCCAGAGTAATGTAGTTTTTATTAGATGCATGGTTAGGTCTCAGCGCCAGGATACCCTTTGGGTGACAGATGCGCTCAATAAGCAATAAAATACATACATAAAATTGATCGTATTGTTAAATGGGCATATATTTGGATTGCTCCCAAATCTGCCGCAATTTTCGGACACAACACTGCACTACCTTGAAGGTGCTTCATCTTCGTATGATATTCATGAACAGGTACTAATTGTGTTTAAAACGCCTTTTTGTTTATTTACAGATTGTTGAAAAATCAGGTGCTTTATGTAATATATCAATTGATACCATGCCAGGCAACTGATCCTCAGTCCTGATGATGATCCCATATATTTACAGGATCGAAACGTCGTCTACATACACTCGGTACACTATGCTTTGTAGTATTTTTGATTTTGGTGCAGTGGTTTTTTGCTTTTAATAAGAAGTGACCTAAAGGTGTTATATTAATGTTGGTCACTGTTTCCTTGCCAGTATATGTCTACATGTCTTTTATTGTCAGTTTTTAACACCTGTTTTATTGTGCATTATTGTTTTTGTTTGCTCATTGTTTTTTTCAGTTCACTGTTTGTTTGCTTTCTTGATCTTTGGTTTTTGAAATTATTCCAGCTGGGGTAATTAAAATTTTTGATCGATTTGTAGTAATAAAATTAAAAAACTCTGATCATAGAATCTGTTTACGGAACTGATTTTTGTATCCAGAACACCTGTATTTCATTTTTTGTTAAGGGGTCATTGTCTCTAGATTGGCTAAATGGGGCACAGGGAAAATGCCTGGTGGGCTAGGGCAGTAGTGGCTGCTACCATCACTCTTTGGGCTGGTGGATTATCAGCCCATCCAGCTCTTATAGCAGTCCAGGGGGAGCAGCACACAATCTGCCTATAGGGATTCAAAGGCGTTCAGTAGGGAAAGATGGTGGCAGTCTGACGTGGCCTGATGTACAGTGTCCACACTCTTTCTAATACTGAAAATAGAACAGATAACACCCTCTTCGCTGTAAATCAAGCATGATATTCATGAACCCTATGGCCCAATCCAACATTAGATTTCCTCATTCCTGTAAAAGAATCCACTGTCTTGTTAATTGGCTATCAAATAAGCCTGTAGGTGTTTCATGGCGTTCTTCAAGTCTTGGCCCAGCTTCAGAATCAGCTGTGTGTCACTGGTGTAGGATAGAATTATGGCGCTCAGCGAGCAAACCAGGGCCCAGATTTATCAAAGGATTTCGTTACCCTTGCATCACACATGGTGACACATGGGCAGCACAATCCTTAAATCAGATTTACCAAGCAACACAAGACCCACCTTGCTTGGCCCTGCGTGGCTTGGTAAATCTGGAGTAATGGAAGGTAGCGCAAGTCACTGCTTTGCGTTACTCTGTGCTAAGAAGGCATTACACAAGTGAAATGTGGGTGCTCCCACTCATCTACCCATGTATTGTGGCACATTCCCAGATTTACAAAGACAAGCAAACCTGGGGATGTCACAAAATTGTACACCTTCCTGACAGTGGTGCATTCTGCAGAACAGTTAGAAAGAGGAAAACACCTCTAAGGATTGTTTTTGTTCAGGAAGGTTTCCCTTCCTGAACAAAACCAATCCTTCCTGTAATGCAGGCACCCTTTTACCATGGTACAAGGGTGTCTGCGTTGGCGCTAGGCAGCACAGCATAGTATACTAGTAGATATGATGCATTCCTGCCCTCGCCATTTGACGCAACACAGCGTAGCAAGTTGTCTTACTGTGTTGTGCCAAATCTGGCCCCAGCACTGCCAAGGGAGCCATTTATGAATGAAATAAAAAGGAGCGATCTCTAAGCCCTACACAAAAATTACCAGCTTGTTGTTGAATGATAAGGCGTTAACACAACCACCTGAGTCCAGCCGCTTAAAAAAGAATGAAACATTGGAGAGCTGGAACTGAAAAAAACAACTTGCAAGAGAAGATTGACGAGGATTCATTATTCATTCATATCAAAGGTCACTAAGAGACTTATAAATTGCAAGCCCAACTGACAGTCCCCATCTTGGATTGCTCAGATCATTAGTGAGACCACACACACTGGCCAGATGAATTGCCACTATAGTGAAACTTGGGTATTACCAACCACTGTTGTTGCTAATATATATTATCCCAGCATAAATAAACATACAGTTTTCCAATGGAAAGAGGTAGAGAGTGTAGTTATGGCTGGGGCAGTAGTCACTGGACTTTTATTTCCCTTGATAGGTTGTCAGAATATTTGGTGACCCAGGCTTCCATTATTTCTCCCCTCAACACAGTGTACATGTTGGATGCCCATGCTTTCACTTACTTATCTCCTTGATACAGATTATATTCAAGGGATGGCTGTTTTTAATCGCCAAGGAATTTGGAGATGAATGTCTAAATGTTACTATAACAACAAGATTGGCCTCCTACCACTCATTGACAGCATATCATTGATGTGGGTGCTGAGAAGCTTTTCTTCAGAAGCATCAGCACCACCTGCTCCTTAATAGTTCTATTCTTGAATCTTTAGAAATGTGAACAGTAGTTGGCCATGTGACCAGAATCTGTCAGCCTCATGGGGTGATGGTGTTTGAGAGTTGTATTTCTCCCCGCCACTTTGAAAAAACAGCTCTCACTAGCCTTATTGCCACTTCATCCAGGGCAGGTCAGTCCGCTCTGGGCCTGATTCCCCCACCAGAGCTTTGCTAAGCCCTGACATGGACACCAGTAAGCCTATGAAACTAGAGAGGGCTAGCCTGTAGTCCAGTGCGGAACGGTTGCCATCCATTCAGTGCCTGGATACCCTCACTGGTGATTAGCTGCACTCTACAAATCTACATAACAGAACATCCAATAAGAATGAAATCCAGTCCTGTGGAATATAGCTCCATCAATGAGAAAGAAAATGACCTGAAGCCATGATCCAAGAGAGGAACAGATCAAGGATATTCACCACCACATAGAAACGAGCGACAGAGAAAGGAAAGAGGGTAGACAGCCATGATTGACTTACTTTTACTGTCAGGTGGTCCTCTGACATTATATGGATCATTCAGAGCAGTCCAGCAGATCGGGAGGCCTCTCTGAAATGGACATTGAACCCAATGGATCTAAAGTTGCTCTCTCTTGGGATATTGGCCATCATCTCCAGCAGTTTCCTCTGACAAATAAAAGCATATAGAGCCCTGCAGCATCAATTCTGAGCCTCACTTCTAAAGGTATGAGTATAGGACAGATTAAGGCCCACCCAATGGTGCCCTCTAGCACTCACTTCCCTATAGAGTTCCACACCCAAATAACCTGCTAGTATTATTTATTTGTGCCAAGCTGCACCTCAGCCTTTGCTATGGACACCTACATCCATGGTGCTATAGTGGTCTCAGGTTTACTGCCGGGAACACAATTTCTAGCACACGCCTCCTACGCATTACTTTTGCATTTGAACACAAAAAGTTAGTAGGCAAAAAACCCACAAAGGATAGCTACACCAGAATTGGGGCATACCAACAGTGCTGGATTTGATGCAACAGACTTTTTAGGTCCTTCACGTAAGATGTGCTTCTAGAAGAGCATAACAATTTGCCTCTTTATTGTGAACAGAAATTGCCAATGCGTGAAAGGTAATTTAAGACTCAGGCAATTCTAGGAGCTTAATCGGAGTTTAATTAACCCCAATTTCACAAACAGCTTCAGCTGTTCATCACCAATTGACCAAATGCTGCAATTATGATCCCTTTTGCGCCTCAGGCGACATTACTTAAACTTATTCAACTTGGATTTAAAAACTTTTATTTTCTGAGCGCTATATTGTGACAGAGCAGGACTGCCAAAATCCAACAAAACCTTGGCATACATTAAATGTGCATTTCAATGAATGTGGTTTTAAAGCCCCACATACTAAGCATTGCACAGAACTTCACTGACCTGGACCAAAAGTTGTGACTCTTCCCTCATTCAGACTAAACTTTCCAAAGGCTAGAAACCAGCAACAAACACTAATATGTACCATCTGTTTTTTTTTGTTGTTTTTTTATAAATTGTTTTCATTGAGCGTGAATAGCAGACTTAATAATTAAGGTGCATACAAAAGACAAACTAACATAATATCCAATCTCATATTAAAATAGACAATAAATAGTGCACATTCATATTCTATTTTACATGATATAAAACCAGCATTCTGTAAAGCACATCTGACTATCACCCAAAAAAGTACAAGTCAAGAGTAAAAGTTACAAGAAATATTGCTATCCTCTTGATAGTAAAAAAAAACTAAAAAAACGCAGATTATGAATTGAAACCCCTCTCTTTACATTATGCCAGAAATAGCCTCTTTTACAAGATATCATTTGTATGATGGATCGGGAACCTCCCCGGATGAGTAGTAAACTGGGTATGACTGGAACCCTAGTGGCTGGTATGAGGGAAGTGGGGTTACTGGATGCATGGAGGGTCCAACTCCCGAATACTAAGACATTCTCCTGTTACACCACTGCGACTAACATGTTCAGTAGGTTGGACCAATTCTTCCTGTCATGGGCCTTGATGTCTAAGGTCGAGGAGATAGTGTACCTACCAAGATACATTTGGGACCATTCCCCTCTGCTTTTAGTTTTAAGTACCAGTAGACCTAGAGTGGCAATCTCCACCTAGCGGCTGGCGACCGAAGCGCTCACTGACCCGCCTTTTGCTGGGAAGCTGGAGGAAGAGATAGTGAATTATTTGGCAAAAAAATGGGGCTCTGCATCTTCAAGGGGTGTGGAATGAGAGGTGTTGAGAGTGGTTTCTGTCATAGTATGACTTATGGGGTTCGTCAACAACTTGAGAGTGACATCAAAGTCCTAGAAAGGAACTTGGCTGAGGTGGAGGCGACACTGCCTGCAAACCAGGACCGACTAAATGGGTGGAGGGAGAAACAAGAGGAGCTGTTGGCGGTGCACTACCAATTTGAGAAGTTCAATTACACTGGATATAGACAGCGCCTCCATGTGGAGAGTGATCGGTCTGGGCAGTTGCTTGCTAAATTGATTAGATACGATAAACCAGTGTTCCCCATTGTGCAGATGAGATCTGTCGATGGAAGCTCAGTATACAGTCAGCAGAAGATCTTGAATACCCTAGCTGATCACCTGGCAGGGGTATATGCGGGGCACCCTGCGCCTGATTTGGAACACATAGCAGAAGTCCTTACCATGCTGAACCTAACTCGCCTAGATACTGAGGTCACTAAGGGGCATATTATCAAGGGTGTTTATCTCCGCTTTTTTGGCTTTAAAAGCCAAGAAAAGCAGAGATAAAATTATCTCCCTATTAGCTAGCTGTCGCTAACACCAGTTAGCGACAGCTAGTAGGAGATAGCGACCATCTTGGGCCCCACTTTGCATGTCAGTGATATTTATCACTAATGACATGCAAAGTGGGCGTGCCAAGATGTTAGCGACTGGAAACAGTCGCTAACATCGCTATCCCCTATTACCAACTTTTGGAGATATTCGCGCTAAGCGCGAATATCTCCAAAAGCTAACACCTGCCCCTGACCAGTTCTTAGTCATGTTATCCAATGGGAGGTGGATAACATGGCTAAGAGCATTAGCTCGATAATGCATGAATATCGCTGACTTTTCAGCGATATTCATGCATTGCGGACGTTTTTTATCGCAATACCAAGGTTTATCTGCAGTAAAAATCGCCGCAGCTTAGCGGTAAAATGTTCTCTCTAACCAAGCAATAGCGATAATTATCGCTATTGCTTGGTAATATGCCCCTAAATTTTCCTCGACCTCGAGGGAGGAAATATTAGAAGGTATAAAGTCTCCGAAATCCGCGAAGAGCCCGGGAAGCGATGGCTTACTGGCCGAGTTATATAAGAGGTTTGCACCCCTGTTAGCGGACCTCCTGTTGGAGGTGGATAATGAGGTGTTCCAGAACCATACCCTCCCTCATTCAATGAATGAAGCACTTGTGGTTATGATCCCCAACACAGATAAGGATGCTCAACTGCCGGGGTCATACAGGCCTATTTCTCTGTTAAATATTGATATAAAAGTTCTGAGCGGGATCATGGCGGCCAACTGCAACCACATATGCATCACTTAATTCATCCTGATCAGGCGGGCTTCATTCCCAGACGCAGTAGGGCCCACAATTTGCAAAGGCTGGCCCACGTATGGCACTCCCCCTAGGGCAATGGGAAGGGTGTGCTCTGGCGCTTCTAGATATTGAAGAGGCGTTCGATTCAGTTGGATGGATGTGTCTTTGGCCGGTCCTGCGTGTGTTGGGTGTGGGCCCCTGCTTTCTGAACTGGGTGCAGCACTTGTACTTGGAACCCAGGGCGAGGGTCAGAATGGGGAGGCTAGTGTTGCGGGCTTTTAGACTACACTGGGGCACTAGACAAGGGTGTCCATTGTCGCCATTACTCTTTGCCATTGCAATAGAGCCCTTAGCGGTGAGCCTACGAGAAGAGATGGAGGCCTTTGGGATCCAGCTAGAAGAGAATAATCATTTGGTGTATATGTATGCAGACAACACCTTAGTGTACCTCTGAAATCCTGCCGAGGTGATACTGGTGCCCCTGCATGAATGGTAAGGGCAATTATCAGGATTACGGATTAATGGTGGGAAGTCAAAATTAATTCCACTGGGTGAATGGCCTTGCTACCTACCGGAGGACTGCAGAAGGTGGGACTTTCATGGGTAAGAACCACGCCTAAATATCTAGGAGTTAGATTGTTGGAAACGGGAGAACAATACTTGGCGCTTTACATCAGGACAGTAATCGAGGGATTACGAGGTTCGGTGCGCTTTTGGTGCAATCTACCTCTGTCCCTTATGGGGTGAATAGCCTTGTATAAAATGGTTGTCCTGCCCAGATGACTGTGCATGATGCAACACTCCCTTTGTAAGATCCCCAACACTTTTTTATTACATTGCATAGACTTCTGATTGACTTGCTGTGGGGGCCAAGTGGGTAAGCCTGGTCACTCTCCAAAGAACCTTGCAGAATGGAGGACTGGAGGTCCCATGTCTGGAATTTTATTATGCAGATTCTCTTTGGCAGCATGCGATACATTGGCTAGACACATGAGGAACTAGGAGAAGGCCCTGCTGGCGGGGACCTATGTGAATAGAACACTCCCTGAACTACTATTGATGGGAGCACAGATACCGTCAACGAGCCCATATATCATACAGCATGTGGCGGGGTTCTGGGAGCTTGTCGTCTGGAAAGTACTAAAAAAGGGCACCATATGCCCTGGATGCACCCGATGGGCATTTCTCCCCTTTTTCCAGATCTCCACGTCTATGTCTCTGCATAGATGGTGGCAGGGGAGATGCCTTGCCATGTGTGATTTATATATTAATGGGCAGTACATCTCACCCGAACAGGCGGTGGAGGCCTTTGAGTTAGGCCTGGGACAGTTCCTTCAATATGTGAAATTAGCCCAGGTAGCTAGAGAGGTCTGGCCTATGTTTTCCGAAGAGTCCCCCGTGTCCAGGGTGTTACAGACCTTGATAACGATGACCAGGGGCGCAGACTAATATCCCATCTATATTGAGCTTTCTGGGACCACAGGGCGGTCCAGGCGCTGCCGATTCTGGACAGATGGGAGGCACTGACAGGGGAATCCATAAATGAGACAGACTGGACTAAAATACATGATGGGGTTAAGCAGGTGATCTTGAATGCGCGGTTCAAGCTGATCCAATTTAATTATGTACACCAGTCATACCTCACCCCAAAAATTCTACACAGGATTTACCCAGAACGTTCAGGGCAATGCCCCAGATGTAGAGAAGCAGAGGCTGTATTCATCCATATGGTTTGGTCCTGCCCAGTGCTCCAATTATACTGGGACGTTGTCTTGGCCACATTGCGAGAAGCGATATTACCACGGGAGATACTGTGGGTTCTACTGGGTTTATTACCCCGACCCAAAAATAAGAATCTTAGCAGGAAATTTTTCCTGATGGGACTAGTGTTGGCAAAGGCCGGATGGCTATTTCTTAGCTAAGTCGCAAACGACCTCAAAAGGTGCAATGGGTGCGGGATGTGAAGGAATGGGCGGAGGTGATTCGGATGAGACAGGTCAGACATGCCAAAAAGCTGGATGATGATTTGAGGGCATGGAGGGCGATGATAGAAGATCTTATCAGTGAGGGATGGGATGAGGAACCACGGGTGGAGGCTACGGAAACTGTACGGTTGGGTGGTGAGTCAAGAGATACCTGACAGTCAGAAGAGAACATTCATAGCAGCTGTGTTGGATGGCACTGTGAAATGCATAACTAGCAGACACCCAGATTTTATATTATTGAGAAGCATACCATACAGGAGGGGTGGGGAGGGGTATAGTTGTGGGTGGGGAGGGTGGGAGTTCCGGTTATTGGATAAAGAAATGTTTTTGGATGTTATAAAGAATAGGACCAGGCAATCAAGTGTAATAGACGTAAGGATTGATATCATGGCCCTCAGGTCATTGGGGCTAAGCTGCTTGTTCTGGAGCTACTATATAGCTGAGAAATGTAATCAGTCCAGTACTACTTGTGTCTAAAGATGATATGGCACCATATAGTGTATAACTCCGAGAATGTACAAATGCCTTGTCATAAATGTTTTAAATGTTAATAAAGATATATAAAAAAAAATTATATCATCTGTATGTATGGTCAAAGCATAGCCCTCCCAAGTCTGCCTAAATCTACTAAGCGCCCATACCCTTTTCATGTAGGCCTCTTCAAATTGGTGAGCCCTATCCAGCTTAAGAAGCCACTGTTCCACTGTAGGTACCTTTTGGGATTGCCAAATCTGCAATACTAATGATCTGGCTACCGCTAAGGCTGTAAAAACAAAATATTGCATATATTTTGGTAGCTGACTGATTGCATAACAAAAGCCAAATAAGGCAGGCGATGATGATGATAGGATTAGCATAGACATACAGACACTGATAAACCTGAACACCTCCTGCCTGAAATGTTGTAATCTAGGGCATATGAAGAATATATGTGTCCAGTCACCTGCCTCCGCCAGATTACATCTAAAGCATGTGTTTGGGATTGAAAAGAACCATTTATGTAGTCTGAGGGGAGTATAGTACACCATCCACCTTGAGAGAAAGGACATCCTCTTAAAGTTCGCCGTCCTCGGTGCCCTATGCCTGAGCTCGCACACTTGTTGCCTTTCCTTAATATTAAAGCAGCAATTAGAGTCCTGTGCAATTTTAGGAAGCATTGTTTCAACAAGACTCTTATTTATATCCTGTCACAGTAACCGGTACCAATTGCCAATATCAGTTAGGTCCGTCTCGAAGGCTGCTTTTAAAATTGTTCTTACCCTCTCGTTAACTATTTTATAATTATTCGAGAGAAAGCTTGTTATCTGCCTGAAGCTTAACCAAAGATCACAGCTCTGGAGTCCGAATTGTGCTACAAAAGCTTCCCATGTTATCAAATTAGTGACTTTGTAGAAGTCACCTAGCTTACAAAAGCCTAACATATTATATCAATCAATCATGCCATTTGTATAGCGCACTACTCACCCGGGAGGGTCTCAAGGCGCTTGGGGGAGTGGTATGCCACTGCTAGAACAGCCAGGTCTTGAGTTGTTTCCTGAAGGCGAGATGGTCCTGGGTCAGCCGAAGGTGGATGGGTAGGGAGTTCCAAGTCTTGGCAGCCAGGTAAGAGAAGGATCTTCCTCCGGCGGTGGCTCTTCGGATGCGTGGTACGGCTGCGAGGGCGAGGCTGGTGGACCGTAGCTGGCGGGTGGGCGTGTAGAAGGTCAGGCGGTCGTTGAGGTACTTGGGGCCCAGGTCGTGGAGAGACTTGTGTGCGTGGGTGAGGAGCCGGAACGTGATCCTCTTGTCGACGGGGAGCCAGCGCAGGTTCCTCAGGTGGCTGGAGATGTGGCTGCGTCGGGGGACATCCAGGATGAGTCGGGCGGAGGCGTTCTGGATGCGCTGGAGTCTTTTCTGTAGCTTGGCTGTGGTTCCGGCGAAGAGGGCGTTTCCGTAGTCCAGTCGGCTGGTGACGAGTGCCTGGGTGACAGTCTTCCTGGTCTCGGTCGGGATCCAGCGGAAGATCTTGCGAAGCAAACGCAGGGTGTTGAAGCACGATGAGGAGACGGCGTTGATATGATTGCTTCCCTTACCCAAAAGGTGAAGTCCCCATAGTTCACAGTCTTGGAGAGAGGTATATGCATGACATGTTGGAACATTGTAAAATGTTTCGAACCGCTGCATTCAATTTAGAAATATATTCACACCCTTATATCTTGTATTTTTAGGTAGTTTTGAGGTGCACAGGAATGCTGGTAGCTTAATTGTACTTTCTGTTAACATGTGACTAAATAAGAAATTGTCGAAATTCGAGGAAGGGGACACTAGCTGCGTTATTAGACTAAATAACACAGCTTGATAATACGTAGATAAATGAGGTAGTGCAAGCCCCCCCTGCTCTACGTCCAATTGTAAAATAGGTAACTTAACCCAAGGTTTTTTTGTTACCCATACAAACTCACGGATCACTTTATCTATTTTGTTAAAATATGAGATTGGTATTTTTTTTTTTTTTATTGTTTTTATTGTTGCTGTCACAGATTAATCAGTCACTGTTAAACATTGGTCAGTGCGGCTTCAACATTCAGCTGCATCAAACCATTCAAGCAACTTTTCAATTTTATCTGTTTACTATGTTATAACTTATAAACAAAGGGTCATGACACGTTTCCGTTGGCAGAATTAAATTGTACCATTTGCGTGAGTAGAAGCAGCACAAGGCATTATACATGGTTCATAGCAATCACAAACTTATCATCATGTCAATTCGTAAGGCTCGTGCATCCCGTTGTACCTAACGCCTCTCCCCCTCCCACCACTCCTCCCGCTCAGTCTGTCTCCTCATCCTCCCCCGCGCTATCAATATCGTCATCCTCAGGCAGTGGTTCACAGATCTCCCCCCTATACACGTTCCATGGTGACCATGTCTTATTCCACTTACGTGGGTTGAGCCTCTGTTGGTATACCGCTCTTTCCGTCATCATTAACATATCCATGTTTCTGCACCATTGAGCCAGGGTCGGGGTGTTGTGCGCCCCCCAGTTCATTGCTATGTCCCGTTTTGCCAACATCATACCAATGATTACCCATCTCCTCCCATGCAGTGTCAGGTCGGTCTGGTCCCACACATTCAGTAGGCAAACCCTGGGGTCAGGTGTAAATGACGTGTGCAGAGTCTGGCCTACCGTGCGTGCTACACGCCTCCAATAGTCTTGTATACTGGGGCAGGCCCACAACGTATGGAACAGCGTACCCTCCTCCCCACAGTTTCTTAGACAATATGGGTGATCTGCCCTGTGAATCCTGTGCAGTGTTGTGCGGGTGTAGTAGACCCTATGTAGTACTTTAAATTGCACCAATCTAAAGCGTGCGGATATACCCGCCTCCCTGGGCGATGCCAATGCTGCATTCCAGTTTGCCTCGTCCATTTCCCCAAGCTCGTCCTCCCAGTGTTCCTTCAGTTTCACCAGCGGATCCGGGAGGTTGTTTAACAGTTTACGGTAGGTGAGTGAGGTAGCACTTGCCTCCATGTAGTCCGTGAGCAATCTGTCCTCTAACGGGGCCGATTCCGGGACCGTCGTACCTGGCTCTAGCACAGATAGGAGTGCGTGCCTAATTTGTACATATCTGTAAGTTTCATTTATTCCCATGTCGTACTGCTCCCTCAGGGCCGCGAATGAGATCACACCATCCCTTGTCCACAAATCTCCTACTGTAGAGATCCCGATGTCGTCCCACTGGTCAAACCCCTTACTGCGCCGCAGAGTACCTAGGACCTTGGCATCCCATAGTGGTGTGAGCTTGGTAATCACCCCCTCCCAGGCTAGTCATCTTTGAGCTTTATGCCATATAGACACCGTGTGTTTGGTTGGGCCTCTCAATTTTGTCAACAGTCCCTTATTATAAAGCGGGGCCAGCAGGGTGTTTAAGCCTAGTTGACTCCTATCAGCCAGGAATGCCGGGTCATCCTGTGCAACGTGGATCCATTGGTTGATCACCTTAAGGTGGGCTGCCCAGTAATACAGTTCAAGGTTTGGGAGCGCTATCCCCCCGCTATACCAGTCTCTAACCAGTTTCAATTGTGCGACCCTGGCCGGCTTATCTCCCCACAGTAGGCCTGACAACTGTGCAGATACCTGGCGGAAAAACGATGGTGGAACCATCGCTGGCGTGTTTTCCAGGACATACAAGAAGCGCGGCAGTGCCATCATTTTGAAGAGCGCCGCCCTACCTAGCAGAGTTAAAGGGAGGGTCTTCCAATGGCGCACGTCTGCCTTTAACCTGTCTAGCAGTGGCTTAAGGTTCAGGTCCCGAAAGGTCGCCTGTTCTCGCGTGATTCGGATCCCTAGGTATTTAAAGGAGAAGGATTCTACCAGCAACGGGCAGTCCGCGTTCAGGGGCGGTGGAGTGCCACTTATCAAGTAAAGTACCGATTTTGACCAGTTAATTTTATACCCCGACGCCGTGCCATGTTTCTCACATAGGGCCAACAGGACCGGTATACCATTTGCGAGGTCCGTGAGGTAGATTAACATGTCGTCGGCGTACAGGGAAACTCTATCCTCCCAGTCGCCTCCCCATTGGATGCCCTTCAGCAGCCGTGTGGTTCTGATAACTGTCGCCAAGGGTTCCAACACTAAGGCGAATAGCAGCGGTGAGAGCGGGCATCCTTGCCTCGTGCCTCTCGCCAGCGGGAACTCCCTCGAGATGTGACCATTGGCCGTCACCCGTGCTACGGGGTCGGTGTACAGTAGCCTGACCCATGATATGAATTTCGCACCAATACCCAAATGTTCCAGAACCGCGAAGAGATATCGCCATTCTACCATGTCGAACGCCATTTTGGCATCCAACGATAGCACCGCCGCCTGTTCCTCCAGTAGTGGAGCGCGTGCCAGCACGCCGTGCAGCCGTCGAAGGTTCAACGCCGTGCTCCGGTGTGGCATAAAGCCCGACTGGTCCGGATGAATTAGGTGCGCCAGATGAGGCAGCAGTCTAGTGGCCAATAGTTTCGCCAACATTTTATTTTCGGCGTTAAGGAGGGAGATTGGGCGGTACGATCCGCATTCATCAGGGGGTTTTCCGGGCTTTGGTATTGCGATTATAGTGGCCGTGCGCTGGTCGGGCGGCAGCCGCCCCCGCTCCCGGCATTCCTTGTACATGTGGAGTAAAGGCGTCGACAGCGTCTCCGCCATGGTCTTGTACCATTCAATCGGCACACCGTTAGGGCCAAGCGCCTTCCCCGGGTGTAACGCCGCGATAGCTACCCGTATCTCCTCGGCTGTCAGGTCCGAGTCCAGCTCGTCCCGGTCATTCTGCGGTAGAGTACGGGTAGGCACTCCAGCGAGAGACCCCTCAGCCATCTCCCGGGAGACCTCGAATTCAGGGGAATATACTAAATGGAAATGGTCCGCCAGCATTTCCACTATTCGAGACGGCCTGGTCTGCACCACGCCCTCTGGGTCTTTCAATTGCAATATGGCCCTCTGCCCTCCCCGTTTTTTTTCTAGCCAGGCCAACAGTTTACCCGCCTTGTCGCCGACGTCGTATACCCTGTGTGTTGTCGTTGCCATAGTATCCAACACCCTGCGGCGCACATGTGCCGTATGACGCTGCTGACACAGCCGGAGCGCGTGTTGCGTTTCCCCGGTCGGGTCCCTCTCGTGGTCTCGTGTGGCCCTTTCGAGTTGTCCCTCTAAATCTAACAGCTCCTGACGCAGCGTGTGCTTATGGTGGGCTATAGCGGAGATGGCCTGCCCGCGCAGAACCGTCTTGTAGGCTTCCCACAAGGTTGTAGGGGAATCCACTGACCCTATATTTTCGGTGAAATAGGACCTCGTGCCCCTTTTTAGTGCCTTGGCTACCGTCGGTTCTCTAAGGTATCCTGGGTAGATAGGGTAGATGCGTTTGCGTGTCTGTGCATGATTGGAGAGAGTCAGTGTCAGCGGGGAATGATCTGAGACCCCGCGTGGACGGATTTGAGCTTCGGCAACAGTGAGGAGGCCCCCCCCCAGTGTGAGGAGGTAGTCAATTCTCGATAGGCTGTCATGGACCGCCGAATAATATGTGTATTGTCGGTCGTCCGGGTGGGACCGCCTCCATATGTCTACCAACCCCTGTGCTTCCATGAAGTCATGCAGTCGGGAGGGCCCCGGTGTTTGTGTGCGCACAGGGAAGCGATCCATAGAATTATGTGCCACTGCATTGAAATCGCCCCCTATAATGAGATCCCCTTCCGGTAGGTCTAGTAAGAATTTCCCCAGCTCTGGGAGGGCAGTGGCGTGCAGTGCCGGCGGAATATACACCGAGACTACCTTAAGTGGTCTTCCCTCCCACTGCCCATGTGTCGCCGCGAAGCGCCCCTGTGTGTCGATTCTAGTGGATTGGGTTATGAATCTAGATGATCGGTGCATTAGTATCCCCGTGCCACGGGATCCCTTCGTAAATTCAGAGTGAACAATCATACTGTACCCCTTCCTATCTAGGGCCCGTGTCGCTGCGCCTGTTAGATGCGTTTCCTGCAGTAGGACCAGAGCGGGGTTCAGTCTCTTTATGCCTTGTAACACTAGCCCTCTTTTTATTTTGTCTCCCAGACCCCTCACATTCCAGGACATGAGGTGCAACGGGGTCGCTTGCCCTATACTATCGTCCCCTCCCACCATGCTTGAAAGAGTGGATTGTGCGGCCGGGATCGTGTGGCACCAAGCCTCCTATGAAGTGAGCATGAGTACTATGCCATGGTTCCGCTACTCTACGCGCTTGTGTCCTAAGGCTCCTGTCTAGACCCTGAAAACTTACTAAAAACCCAAAACCTGCCTTACCCCCAACTCCCCCCCTCCCTGCCCCCCTGCTCAACGGACTTAAAACTGCCCGCCCCCCCAACTCAGCAGAGGGCCTGATCCCAACCCAAAACATAGTACTTGCACGCTGGGGTGAAGGACTCTCCGGAGTCGGCGGCCCCCTCCTTTGGCCGCGGAGGCCCTCAGTCCAGTGTCCAAGGCGGCATCGTCGGACAGCGTTACATTCAGTTCAATTTAACATTATCTGGGGATCACTGTTCTCCATCATCGCCCCCTTCTCGAATATCGGGCAGAGGCGAGAGTGGCTCCGCTTCCTCGCCGGTTGATTGTAGATCCTGCTGGGATCCACCATTGCGGTTTTTGGTCTGTCTGTTGGAGCGACGAGGGCGGCTTGTCGTCCGCCAACCCTCCAGCCAGTCCTGTGCCGCCTCCGGGTTGTCGAAAAACAAAGTCTTATTGTCGGCCACAATCCGGAGTTTGGCCGGAAAAAGCATTGAATAAGGGATCTCCCTGGCTCTTAGTTCTTTCTTTACCTCGAAGAAAGTTCTCCTCCTCCGTGCGACCTCCGCCGTGTAGTCCGGAAAAAAGGCTAGCGTGGAGTTTTGAATCCTAATAGGGGGTGAGGTCCTTGCCGCCTGTAGAATGACATCTCGATCCCTGAAATTAAAGAGCCGTGCTATGATCGGCCTGGGGTGCGCTCCCGTTTGCCGGCGCCCTCCCGGGACTCTGTGTGCCCTCTCCACTGTGAAAAAATTAGAGAGTCCCTTAGGCTGCAGGTGCTGTTTGATTAGATTCTCCACATACAAGTCCATCGTCCTCGTGTCTTCCGATTCCGGCACACCTATTATACGGATGTTGTTCCGTCTCGAGCGCCCTTCTTGGTCATCGAGCTTGTCACGCAGTTCCTTATTTTCTTTCGTGACACGTTCCATACTAATCTGCAGTTCCGACACATCTTCCACCAAGGCCTTGGTCACAAGTTCCATCGTATTCACTTTCTCCGTCATCTTGTGGAAATCTGCCCGAATCAGTGTAATTTCGGCTGAGATCGACCCCACCGTGGCCTGCACCTGTGTGAGGGCCCGCATGACATCATCCAGGGTCGCCTTCTTGCCCCCCGTCGCTTCCACTGTCTTGCCCGTCTGTGACCCTGCGCCCGGCGGGGAGGCAGCGGGTTTCTCATATGCGAATCGGTCAAGGCGGGACTGCGCCGCGGTGTTTTTCGGCCCCTTGCCGGCCATCTTGGACGGGGAACCGAGCACTCAGACCCCCGGTCGGTTCCACCCGGAGTTCTGCACTTCTTCAGGGCAGTCCTTCGCCTCTCAAGTCTCTCCGATGTACACGGGGTCACAGTCCACCCGCAGTCGTGGCCCTCGGTGGTCTGGCGTGGTCCCTCAGACTCGCCTCCGGTCAATTACAGTGGCGGCGTGTGGGTCTCTTTTGCAGCCACACGTGAGGCCAGGGGGGTGAGTGTTTCCACGGATGACTAGTCCCAGCCGTGGGGTGTCGACGAATCTCTGGCTATAGGGATGTTATCGTTGCGCCCCACCCGCGTCGTGCGGGCCGTCCCGCGGTGTGTTCCTAGAGTCTTCCGCCCCACACCCTTGTATCCGCTGCAGGGTCTCTGGCGCTACTGGGCACGTCGGCCCGTGTCCTGGGAGAAGGATCCACTTAGGCGGGTTTGTGTTGCACAATAAGCTCCCGCGTACATTCGCGCCTTCTTTACTCGCAGCGCGCCCCCACCCAGCGGAGGGGGGTCCGGGAGCGATGCCTCGTCGTACTGGGTGGTGCTCTACTGCCTGATGACAGCACCTGTGTTTCACCGGCGGTGCCCGATCCGCCTCGGCTGGTACGGGACCCCCGCCGGGTCCGCAAGATGGCGGCTCCGCTCCGGATTCAGCAGAGCCGAGCGCTTTCACTCGTCCCCTCAGGTCGTCCGGGCAGGACCCCTCCACTCAGCGAGGGGGCGCCCGGGGTCCCGCACGGGGCTCACAAGGTCCGGTTGTGGCTGCAGGACGCAGGGGGGGCCTCCCCCTCCGTGGTCGTTGCGGGCGGGCGCTTCCGGCGGCACTCTGCCCAGGACGGCACACTTCCTGTCGGCTCACCAGCCCAGGCCAGTCCCCGGCTCAGAATCTCCACAGGGGCCCACTCGGGGTCATCTACAACTGGACTCCCCGACCTCGGATTTTCTCCCCGCTTGTCCGTACCTATGCCGCCCGGTCCTGGGCATCAGTACCTTCCCGCATGGGACATATATGTAGCGGATCAATGATCGGATGTCGTAGGAGGCCGCTTCAGCCGTGGAGCTCTCTTCCTAAGCTGCCGCCATCACCGGCTGCTGGCCACGCCCCCGAGATTGGTATTTTTAAAGGGAGATTTAAAAGCAGAAATATCAGTAAGGTAAGGATCGACATCTTTACTATGGAGACTCCGCCTATTACCGTCAATGGTAAAAGCGGCCATCCAGCTAAAAGATTTTTTATTTTATTAAGAGTTTTTTCATAATTGAAGTGAAAAAGTTGAGAGAAGTCGTCTGTAATGTATAGGCAAAAATATCTAATAGGTCTTAAAGGCAGAATTTTCCACCCTTCAGGGAGATCGGCTCCTGATGATTTGAATGAGAGAAGCTCAGTGTTTGACTGATTGACCTTGTAACCCCCCAACTCTGTAAATGTCTGGATTTCTCCACGGGCCAACTGGATGTTCGCCTTGTCTGGGTTCAAGTACAATATCAAATCATCGGCAAACAGCTTAATTTTTGCGATTCCTATTAGGGTAGCCCAAATTGTTGTATTGGAGTGAATCTTTATCGCCAGTGGCTCTATAAAAAGATAAAATAGAAGGGGGGAAAGGGGGCAGCCTGCCTAGTACGCCACCTTATCACCACTTCTCCTACTAGATCTGAGTTTATGATTTTTTTTTATTGCCCCCTTATAAATTCCTTCTAACATCTCAGTCAGGCGAAGCGGTAAGCCAAACTTCCCTAAGATGAAAAAAGAGCCTGCCAAACCACCAGATTGAATGCCTTTTCTGCATCCACCATTAAAATAGCTGCCCTATCATTTCTAACTGAAAAATAGTCAATAGCTTGGATCAAAAATAATGTATTTGCGGACATCGATCTACCAGGCAAGAACTCTGTTTGGGCCGCATGTGTTACCTGTTGCGCACAGCCCGAAATCCTATTCGCCCAAATCTTCATAAACAGATTATGGTCTACATTTAGTAGACTTATTGGGTGGTATGTACCATCTGTTTAGGAGATTGTAACTGCTAGTAGCAAAAAAGGATTGCTTTGGGTCTGGAATGCATATTCTCAGGGGCGCAACACAGGGCACTGCAGCCTCCCTGCAGCGCAGGGGCGGGGGCCCAACCTTCCAAGAGGGGCCACAGTCAGTAGACGGTGAATGAATATCTGTAAGATATTAGAAACTCAGATGCTCTCCTCCCCGTCACGTTCTGCAGGGGGCACCATCATCTTTTTTTGTTACGCTTCTGCATATAGTAGATTTAGAATTGATAGTGTGATGATTTAGAGTACTCTTCCAATGTAAAATAGCACCTTATGCATTCCAATGGAAGCACTGTCTACGAAACAAAATGATGCATTAATCAATCAGGGGTTGGTAAAGTGCAACTACTCACTTGTGAGGGTCTCAAGGCACTGAGGGAAGTAGGGCGTCATCCAAAGAGCCAGGTCTTGAGGTCCTTCCTGAACTGGAGCTGGGGGAGGTCGTTCCAGGCATTGGTTGCTAGGTAGGGGAAGAATTGGCCTCATGTTCTGGTCTTGTAGATGCGTGGGACGGTGGCCAGAGAGAGGTCTGCTGATCTAAAGTGTCTTTTGGGTGCATGGACGGAGAGTCTGGTGTTCAGATATGTTGGTCCAGTGTTGTGAAGGGCCTTGTATGTGTGGGTAGGGGTTTGAAGGTTATTCTTTTGACTGGAAGCCAGTGGAGATCGCGGAGGTGTTGGGTGACATGGCTGCGGTGGGGGATGTTGAAGATCAGTCTGGCGGTGGCGTTCTGGATGGTCTGGAGTTTGTGAAGGAGTTTCTTGTTGATTCCGGCATAGAGAGCATTGTCGTAGTCCAGTCTACTACTGATGAGGGTGTGCGTGACAGTTTTTCTGGATTCATATGGGATCCATCTAAACATCTTTAGAAGAAAGGGGAGGGTGTTGAAGCAGGTCGGAGATACAGCTTTGATCTGGCGGTTCATTGTGGGCAATGAGTCTAGTTTGATTCCGAGGTTTCGTGCATTGTCTGTCAGGGTGGGGGGATTTCCGAGAGCGCGGGGGCCACTAAGAGTCTTCCCATGAGGAGGAAATGGAGCCCAGGATGAGGGCTTCTGTTTTCTCTGAGTCAATAGAATGAAGTTAGCCAGAGTCCACTCTTTATTAAAAGAATTTGGTTACAATAAATCTAAATACAACTGCGCTGTCAAGCCAGAATAAATTGGCAAAGATATCGGCTGAAGTGGAGGAACAAAGCCAGCTATACAGCAATAAAAAAAATTCTAATAGTACTACAGCTTTAAGACTAGCTTCAGGTTGTGTGAGATTCAGGGGTCATTTTCTGTACAGCCATTTTGTCAATAAATATTTTATGTTATCCACGGTTCCATAGTAAAACTCTACAACTGTTGCAGGTAGCAGATGTGGTACCACATGTTACCGCACATGATACACACAGAAAATATCTAAAATATGCTCTTATGGTTCAGCTACTTGTGAAGGATAGCCATATGGGCAAGTACATTAAAAGTGTTTAAGAAACCCCGTAAAAAACATATATATGAAATAAGACCTTTCATAAAAGTGGTTTCCTGTGTTTAATGCTTATCTTTAGTTTACACACAGGATTTGTTTCAGAACGCATGCAGCTTGTCAAATACTGCTATTTAATTATACCGGCATGTGAATAACAACGAGCTCTCGAGAAGTTAATGGCACAAGTTATTAAAGTTCATAATGAGCAACACAAGGCCACAAATAATTCTAAGAACCACAGCATATTCCCAGAGCACCGAAAGCCATTCAAGACGAAATATAAGTGGACATTCTACCAAAAGAACTGCAGATTGTATGATTTTCTACTGAAATGTTATCTGTGCCTGTTCAAAATATGATAGTTGCCAAAGTCTATGGACTTATCTTTCACATTAAACACACTTTAAACGTACCTGTCTTTGTGTGTCCTCCACAGTCCCGCAATTCATGCACACCTGTCTCTGTGTGGCGTTCATATTCCAAACACTCGGGGTTACCTGTCATTGTTTGGTCTCTACATCACACGGATTTGTGTTTAGCTATCTGCGGGTGGCTTCAGCTTTTCACGTTCTTGGGCTTACCTGTCTATTTGAGTCTGAAGTATCCCACACACTTTGTGCCTCCATGTGTGGTCTCCATATCCCACACACTTTGCACATACCTATGAGTGTGTGGCCTCCAGATAACACACACTTTATGCTCACTAGTCTTTGTGAGATCCCCACACCCTCCACTCTTGGGCTTATCTGCATTTGTGTGGCCTCCACATCCCACAGGCTTTGGGAATATGCACCTGTTTGTGGCCTCTTAATACCACACACTTTCCACTTACCTGCTTGTGTTTGGTTTTCACATCCCACACAATTTGTGCCAACATAGTTGTGTGAACCACCACATCCCTCTTATACTAGGCTTATCTGTGTGTGGCCTTCACATACCATACACGTTGTGCATACCTGTCTGTGTGTGGCCTCAATGTCCCAAACACGTTCTGCTTACCTGTCTGTGGCCTCCACATCCCACACACTTTGCACATACCCATCAGTGTGTGGTCTTCACCTGCCACTCACTTTATGCTCACTTGTCTCTGTGTGGCCTCCACGTCTTACTCTCAGGCTTACCTACCTTTGTGTGGCTTCCACATCTCACACACTATGTGCATATGTGTTTTTGTGTGGCCTATTACTATCACACACTCTTGCTTACCTGTTTGTGTGTAGCCTCGACATCCCACACAGTTTTGGCTTACGTATCTGCGTGAGCCACCACATCCCACACAGTCTAAGCATAACTGTGTGTGGCTTCCACATACAATACACATTGTGCATACCTGTCTCACTGTGGACTTCACATACCATACTCCCTCGTGCGTACTTGTGTGCCTTTGGCCTCCACACCCCACAACCTAGGGGCTTACCCATCTGCGTGTGGCCTTCACATCCCACAGCACTGGACTTATCGCCCTTCGGGTGACTGTCACATCTCATACACATTGGAGGAGATTTACGAAAAATTCACGCAGGGCAGCCCCCGCGAGGCTGTGCTGCATTGCGCGATAGGGAGGGAGCAGGAGAGTGCCATATTTTCAAAGATATGGCTCTTTGATCCCCTTTCCCTGCTGCCGACGCTGATTACAGCTGCCGTGTGCCACCCACACACTTTAGCGCCCTAGTGCTAGTGCGTGTGTGTGAGTCTAGCTTAGGTTTTGTACAGGAAGGATACCCTTCCTGTACAAAATTCTATGCCTAGACACAAGGGAAAGCTTTCTCACTTTGTATGCATGCTGCACAGTGCAGCACGCAGGCACAGTCGGAAAAGGAAGAATAAATGAAAGCATTTCTACTTCCTTGCGCAAAGTTTAAAAGGGTGCAATTTTCTAGTGCTAAACCCAATCTACTGTGTTTAGTAAATTGGTCTTCACATGAGAAACCTTGGGGGGTTGCATGGGAACGTAATTTAGAAAAAAGATGTTGCCCCATTTGCATCACTTTTGTGACGCAAACACAGTGTAAAAGCTTAGTAAATCTCCCTCTTTGTGCACAACTTTCTGTGTGTGGCCTCAGAATTCCACATAGTTTGTGCTTACCTGTTTGCATGATGCCTCTACATCCCACACACGTCTGGCTCATCTGCAGGTGTGTGGACTCTATACCTCACACATTTTAAAGTTTTCTTCTGTGTATTGTGGCTTCTACATCCCACTCTCCTTTAACTTACCTGTTTGTGAGTGGCATTTCATGGCCCCACATCTTTGCTTCAAGTGGTGACAAGGATTGCGGACAGGCATTGAACAAGGACACTTACAAACCTACCTAGTGCAACTATAACTATAACATTCAATGGACATTATGCATCCTAAATCATCTTTAACATATTTGAGTCACTGGACTCTCACTTCGTCTCTATGTGGAATAGGATAGGCATGGCAGAGGCTAAGTAAGGACATTGCCTTTGCCGGGCTAGTTTTCTGAAATACGCACTGTGTTTGGTATTTAGCAACAGACACACTTTAGAGGTGCTGGAAAGGACATCAGCTGGCCATTCATGCAGGTAAGACGCTGGCAAGTGTACGGCATTCAGATTTTGGTTGTTGTTACAAATGTCAACAGAATCTGCAAGGTGAACACCTGTGTCAACATCTGAGGTGGTCACAGAAGGTAATAAATCAGCTGGCATGTCAGTTGGGACCTGCCACAATAACAAGGGTGCTAGCAGCCCAGGTCTGCCTGGGGATGAAGAGCACAGATCCCCACAGTGGCTCTCACGGCACAGGAAAAATAACAGACTATGGTGAACAAGAGAGCACTTGGAATCACTCATAATAAAGCCAGTAACATAAGATACCTTGAAGAAGGATCGGGAGGTTGCTAGCTGCAAATGTACAAAACACCTGAGCTGGTCCTGACTCTAAAAGTACAGTCAAATGTGAGGCATATTGTCAAGGACGGCATTAAAATTACACCACACCAGAACATGGACTTCTATTGGAATTCTCAAGGGCATATTATCAAGCCCATTATCGCTGCTTTAACTGCAGTTTTCTGCCGCTAAACTGGCGATAATTTTTAACGCCGTCCTTGATAATGTGCCCCGTAGTCCTTTACTCCTCTGGTAAATCTTTTTGAGTTCTCATGCAAACGAAAAGTCCTACATGGCTGCATCAGGTGGCAAGGACTCATTCCAACTTTGGTGTAGCAGTGCAAGATAATAGTACCCTGAATCCCCTTCAAATTTACTGGGATCAGACATGAATGTGCCATCCTAAGTCTGGTTTCTTTCCAGCTCATGTGCATCATTTTTGGTGGTTTTTTATGACCCTGCCTGCCTCAACTGAGGTCCTGAGACCCCTCAAAAGTTATCATGGGTGCGCCCATCTTATCACAGTGGGCTGGAACCTTTAGTTCTAGAGCATTATTCACGAATTAATATGAGCTATCCCACGGCGACAGTCATTAGCTTGGCTTGGTATCAAGAAACGACCTGTGGTGCTTTCGGGTGATCCTGTACATTCTGGGGAATAATGCAAGAGCAGTTCAGGGACATTCAGCTTACAAGGGGTATTCTGCGGTAGGATTCCTGATCTTGTCACTTGGGAGATGTATTCCAAACATGGGCATCCGTGAACTGATTGATCGATTGTGTCATGAACTACTGAGCACCCAAGATGTGGTATTCAGTTCCGAGAGGTTCATAAGCAGATCCAAAGATCAGAATACCCTGGTGTTTTTTTTAGGTTAAATTTGCATGCAAAATCAAATGAATGCATACTTTCCCCAACTCGTATTGATGATTGCTAGCGTACTTGCCTGGCTCATTGTCGCCTAAGTGCATATTTTTATTGTAGTGCCTGATGTACAAAAGACCTTTGCAGCAGCAAACCCTATGATTCACTAGTTCTGTATTAAAAAAAGAGAGACTTTCTATTCTTTTGTTAGTTGGAAAAGTCATTCTGGTGCATCACTAGTTTGTGATCACAGTTGCATCGCAAACCATTGATCTGATACCGACACTAGAATTGGGCATGGTAATCTGATTCACAAAAACTGTAATGGGAAAAGTGTCAGGCAACTGCTTGGGTACAGATAGTTGTCCACTGGAACATTGCATGCACCTTCCTCCCCAGATGTCTCCCCAAACTTTATTTTTATTTTTATTGTGACACTACTTCCTTTAATGGGCACAATCTGCTTAAAAATATCTGCCTGCTGTCCCTTGAAAACCACCATCCCTTCTTTCTCAGCCAATCACAGAGGGTCACAAAATGTAGCCGGCCTAATTAATAACGAGCCACAAATTCAAGAAAAATTTAGTTTCAGTGAAAAAGATCGGGGATAAACATGAAACTTGGGTATTTCAAATGCAATTTGTATAGCCCAATGGTAGAGGAATTGTAATATATGTGTTTATTAAACTTTTACAATGCGCAAACAAGGTGGGGGGCTCATTAGATCTAGCATCCTTGGCGCTGAATCCCCACAAACGTTTTGCCTACAGCCCCTCCTGATTTCCTTAATTTGTTTTTGCTTGCTTTAGGACTCAGTGTGTTTTACCACTCTTAACGAGGGCTAAAGTGCTTCTGCTCTCTCCTGCAAACCTGTTAAAACTGGACTACACCAAAATGACACATTTAATTTACTTGTGAGTGCCTAGTAAATGGCACTTCATGTCCCCAGGGCCTGTAAACTACATGCTACTAGTGGGCCTGCGGCAGTGTTTGTGCCGCTAACTAAAGTAGCATTTCAAAACATGTCTTAGGCTGGCTGCTTTGGGTTCCCAGCCCAAACCTGATCTCATGCCTGCCAAGGTAGCCTGTAGTGTAGTTTTTTTTGTATATATTTTTATTGATTATAACACAAGAGTAAAAATTTACATATCGGGTGTCAGTTGGTGGTACATATTACAGCGGTGAACGGGCGAATGAATTGAGGAAATACAGTACAATTATAGGCATCTGAAAAATATCAATACCAGCTTAGAGCTGAGGCAAAACAATACGATACAGATAACCATAAGCAAACCTTATCAGAACCCGCCCACCAGGGATACAGAATATGCAGATTGGACATTCGAAACCCGGATATGAGAGACAAAAAGATCAGGAGAAGATGCCACATCTCTTGTGAAGAAGGGAAAAGGGAAATAGAAAGGTCATAGAACAAAATAAAGGGAAAAAAAAAAAAAACCTCAACCCCCCACCCTGCACCCCTGGGGATGGCTACGACCTAACCCCACTAGCAGCGTGCCTGTCGCCCCCTAAACTACACCCCAGGGAAGGGAAAAGATGGAGGAGGAGATGTATTACAAGACGATACGAGCTCCCGGACTCCCCTCCCCCCCGCCAAAAGCAGACAACCCCTACCGCGGTATTAAGCAAGTTATAACAGACTAGTAAGCAAATCAATATGGGAGCCACCGACAGAGAAAAGACCGTCCCGCCCAGCCCCCGGCACTACAGAGTCAGCAAATCCCTGTTCGATCATAGCAGTCACACCAAACCCAGACAATAAGAATTCCATCTGGCCCTCACTCCCACAGATACAACCCAGCTGAGCCAAAAGAAAGTCATTGTACCGAATTCAAGTCAAATTCAGCCCTGGCCCTTACGATCCATTGCACAAATCCCATCCAGTAGAACCAATATAGTAGCGAAAGAGTCAAAGTGTTGTTGAAAAAGGAGATCAATATAGCCAGAAAGAGTCAAAAAGGTTAAGTCTCGAAGTCTATCAGATACACGAAAGTCAATCCAAAAAATATCAGTGGAGGTCTCCAGAAGAGAAGGAAGAAGTGAGTCCTGTGCGGGCGATGACTTTGCCGATCTTGCTAGGTGTTCAGGGGCTCCAGTAACGTAACGCTGTAATCGTGCGGGCACAATCGGCACCAATTTCAGATCATATTCGGGGTTCTCCTCTCGAAGTAGATCAAGCTTCGCGGGGGTAAGCGTATGCTGCAGGTCTAACACAAGGCCGGAGTCCGGTCTCAAACAAACAGTCTCGAGGCTTGCAGTCAAATTGTGGAGAGCAGCCTCCATATGCAGGCGAAGAGCCCCGATGGCGGCCATTGCGGTCCCCAGGGTCGGTTCACACATCGTCCGATCCATCCCCGCGTGGGCGATAGCAAAGCAGATCTTCAGCCCCGGAGGCCGGCTATCCGGGGAAACCAACAGTCGCGGAGTGGACGGAAGCGACTGGCGACTCACAGGCTTGGCAACCTTTACACCACTGCCGAGAGCGGGGGCCCCACCCGCGGACCCCGAGGGCTGCAGCAGGGTCCCGGGACCTGGCCCCCACCCACCACGGCAACCACGTCTCGTCGCTGTTCGTCCAGTATTCGCAGGGACCAAGGACCACCACCAGGATAGAGAATATGTTCCACTCCGATGAGACCGGACTGTGCCGGGCATCCGCGGCCGATGTTGTTCAACTGAAACCCGGCTGGGTCAGTACTCGAGGCCCCGGCTTACACACTGGAGGAGGCCCAAAAATGAAAGACGGTGTAACTTCGTCAATAAAGGCGATAAAAACTCCGGGATTGCCCCCCTGGGCTCAGCAACGATTCAGACACACGGGAGTCTGGCGGGAGGTCAGGATGAAGTTCAGGATAAGTCCGCCAGCGACGGAGGTCGACGGAGCCGGGAGCTTATGCGACCATCTTCGTTGCTTGCGTAGCTCCTCCCTTCTGTAGTGTAGTTTTAAACTGCCATTTTCACCTTGCTAAATAAACCTTTTGGCAGGCCTAACCTTTATTTCTAATACTTATGTGTCACCCCTAAAATAGACCCTAAAGGTTCAGATGGGACAATGCATTGCATTTAAAAAGTTGGACACGTGTATTTAAGTTTTACATGTCCTAGTAGTGAAAACTGCCTAAAGTCATTTATCAGTGTTGTAAGACCTATCTCTCCCATTAGCTAACACTGTCATGTTATGTTATGTTATGTTATGTTATGTTATGTTATGTTATGTTATGTTATGTTATGCTATGTTATGTTATGTTAAGGGTATTTATAAAGTGCATGGCTGCGCCAGCAACACAGCGTCCCAACTCTAGTGGACAGGTGAGCACAGAGAATGAGGCTAGATGGAGAAAAAAAGGCACATTTTAATCAGTTTCCTGAAAGCCCAGTAGGCTTGGGTGCTGCAGCCAGTAGGATAGAGTTCCATTGTGCAGGGACCTGGGCTTTGAAGGAGCGACCCCTGGCTCTGCACCAGCAGACACGTGGGACACCCAGCAAATAGTGCTCAGCAGAGCGCAGTGCTCGCAAAGGAACATAAGGTGTACAGAGTCCCTGCAGAATTTGGGGGCCCTGCTCATGTACTATCTTATGTGTGATGCAGAGGGTTTTAAACTGGACTCTCTGTTTGATTGGCAGCCAGTGGAGGCGGCGAAGGAGATTGGAGGTGTGGCATTTCCTAGGCAGGGCAAACAGGGTAAGTGCTGCGGCATTCTGTACCAGTTGGAGTCCTGCAGTGACAGTTTTATTTGCGCTGAGCAAAAGACCATTTCAGTAATCAAGGCGTGATTGGACCACTGCTTGGAGTATCAGTTGGCGGGTGGCTGCGTCAAAGAATCCCAAAATGGGTTTTAAGCCGCCCAGAAGGCCGAAACAGGTACCGGCCACTTTTTTTGCATGGGGCTCGAATGAGAGGGTGGTGTCGATCAAGACCACTAGATCTTTGACTCCGTTTTTCGGTTGGGGAGCTGTGCCCAGGGTCGCTGGCCACCATGGATCATTCCACTTATGGATGTCACAGCCAACCAAGTGCACCTCCGTCTTGGCTGAATTATGCTGTAAGTAATTATTTGTCATCCAATTGCTGATAGCCAGCACATCAGCACGGAATTTTAGCTGGTCCTGAGCAGGGTCGTTGGAAAAAGTAAATATCAGCTGGGTATCGTCTGCGTAAGATAACATTTTGATGTTACGTTCTTCTGCCAGAAGGGCCAGAGGGCGGACATACACGTTAAACAACGTGGGGCTCAGTGCAGAGAACTGCGGACCACCACAGCTGAGAGGGTAGTTACTAGACTGATAGGGGGGACATGTGCCTGGCAGGAGCACTCTGATAGAAAAGTGGCAAACCAGGACAAGGCCCTGCCTTTGATCCCAATCTCCACAAGCCGTTGAAGCTGGATGATATGGGAGACCGTGTCAAAGGCCGCACTGAGATCAAGTAAAAAAAGTGCTGAAGTATTTCCCTCATCTAGCGTGGCCCACAACTGCTCAGTGACCACCAGAAGGGCTGATTACGTGCTTTGCCTGTGGCGGAAACCATTCTGAGAACTATCTAGAATTTGGTTGGCCTCCAGATAGTTGGTCATAATTATGTTAACATGGAACTCCATGATTTTTGCTAGATAGGCCGCAGTAAAGAGATTGGTCGAAAATTCTCCGGCAAAGATGCATTAGCGTAGGCTTTTACAGCAGTGTGACGACTTTGGCATGCTTCCAGGACTTATGGATCACTGTCGACAGAAGTGAGTTATTGATGAATTCCTGACCCTGAGCCAGAAGGCAGCTGCGGAATTTCCTGAAAATGTCAGGTTTAATAGGATCATCAGGAGAACCTGATTTCACTTTCGCCGCCATGGTGGCTATGTCTCCAGGAGATGTGGGAGGCAGAGTTTGTAGGCAATAGGGGAGTGCTCTAGGGGAGGTGATCACCATGGGTTCGGCAGTGCTCTGCCTCAACTCAAGCGTGCTATAGATGCATTCAACCTGGGTTACCTTATTACATTAATTAAGTGCTAACTTTGGAATGGGAGCAGGTGGAAACAGGGACATCTTATGGATTTTGGGCGACCATGGCCCAAACATATTATGCCCCCCCCCAGAAAAACATTGAATTTGCTACTAACCTTTTCAGCTCATTCACACCATCTAAGGCCAGTTCACATGCAACATGTTGTTCCATCTTTAATACTATTGCAGCTTTGGGCCCAACACACAGTTTTAGACCCTCTACGTAGACTTAATTAGTTGTACAAATTATGGCCCAGATGTATGGCCCGTTTTTGCATGCTCAAAAGGGTTTTCAACCCGTTTGCACATGCAATACCCCATGGGCCATGTACAAAGCCTATTTAGCGAGTCGCAATTTATTTGCGACTCACTAAATAGGTTTTGCGCCTCACTATTAGGAAGGGGCGATCGCAAAGCAATGTACCAATGTTTTGCCACCGCAATTGTGTAAATTACCACTCCCTTCAAGAGGGTGGTAATGGAGTCGCAGATGGGAAGGGGTCCCCAGAGGACCCCTTCCCCTTCGTGACTGGCTCTGAAATTATTTTTTAAGGACAGGCAGTGGTCCTTCCCTTAAAAAATGAAACGGAAATGTTTCATTTTATTTTTTTAAATGCATCCCATTTTCCTTTAAGGAAAACGGGCTGCATTCAACAACAAAAAACTGCTTTATTTAAAAGCAGTCCCAGACATGGTGGTCTGCTGAGCCCAGTAGGCCACCATACCTGGTAGGGCCTCCCAATGGGGTCGCAAATTGCGAGTGGCTCATTAATATTCATGGCGCCTCCCAATTTGCGACCCCATTGGGAATCACAAACAGTGTGTGAGACACTGTTGTACATTGGATTTAGCGTCTTTCAGCGACTCACAATTTGTCGCAAATTGTGAGGTACTAAATCCAATGGTTGTACATCTGGCCCTATATGTCTACAAATTACAATTCCCCATATGGATTACAAGACCTACAACAACAGTTCTTCAAACAAACAAGACGGAACTGAACACCAGTGAACTAAAAATAAAGAAAGGCATTAAGGATATTTTTAAATGCCACTCTTTTAAGGATGATGTGGGATATACTGCATCCTTTTCAGGATCATGTTAGGCTAAACGTTCACATCATTTAAACATCTGATTATGATACAACCTTTTGAGGTACAATTAGTTGAGATGAGCACGGAAGTCACAGGAGGAAAACTGAGCTTTCTTCATATTAATTAAATCATGCACATTTAAGCTTTAGATAGCAACGCTAAATCTCAAGTTACACTGATCGTAACACAGGCTTAGACTTCACACAGTAAAGCTTTCCTAAAGTTACACACACAAAGTTTGCAGACTTGGGTATTAAGTGTTGGGGGTTGTACACATCTTTTAAGCTATGGCTTCTGATCTGTTGCTCGGGTTGCCAGACTGGATAAGCTCAGACCCTGTACAGCACATCCATTCCATTCTCTATACAGATCTCACAGACAAGCCTCAAACAGCAATTCTGTCACTTTTGTGTGTGACAGCAACAGCATTCCTCAAATTACATATATATTACGTACTCTGGGCCTAATTTAGATTTTGGCAGATAGGATATTGCATCACAAATGTGGTAGATACCTTGTGTGTTATATTGTCAGTCCTGTATAGCCTGTGGCATTTGTATTATGGTGGATAGCATATTGTCTACATTTGTGATGGAGCACCCCATCTGCCAAATACTAAGTAAGGTCCTCAGTCTTCTAAAAGCAAGGTCATTCTTGGATTACATCAACCTTAGATGTTCAAGCATCTGAAAGGCGAGACGTTTGAATACATGGGCAAAGTGGGCAATTACCCAGGGACCCCACCTCCCAAGAAGCGCCTTAGTATGTGATCCAGATCTCTTTGTTAAGGCAATCTGTAAACATAATATGTAATTTAATTTCCTTGCTTTTCAACTCCCTACCAACACCAACATGTGTAAGATGTGACTGTCTGGGGCCAGTAGTGCGTATAGAGCAATCTGGGATATTTTATGGATTGGGAACACTGGGGTCCCGGAAAGCCTGAGGCTCCTTTTCAACTGTGATGATTACAACACCCTGCTCTCCCCAATTAAATCGCAACTTGGTAATCCATCTTCTCTTATGGAAATTAGTCCCAGCAGTAGGACTGTTGATGAGGGGGCAATATACCACCACCATGGAGCTGTTATCTTTGGCTCTGACCTTTCATGCAGACAAACTCGAAATACAGGTGGACCTATTATATGCCCTGAGGGCTCATGTCCTCGGCAGGCCTCTGAATGATATGATCAAGAGAGCCCAAAAGATACAGTCACATCCCATCATTCATGTTAATGGGCAACAACATTGGACTTTCTCTCAACAGTTCCAACCTTAACATCTGAAATATTGGAGTAAGTAAAAGACTCCAAATCACCCATCCTTCTACAGAACAAGCCTCTCCCACATAATTCCCCACAGCTATTGGACCCGAACTTGGGAGATGTCAACAATTCAAGCATTCTCGCACAAGGAGGCACTCTACAATCAGTTCACTGGTGAGCCAGCTGCCAAACTCTCATTTTCACAAAAAGAGCAGGAATCTGATCTCTCTCACAAGGTCCCCAAATATCCCTTTCAAAGAGGGAGCACAAGCACCTTGGGAAAGTGAGAAAAAACAGAGGAACAACTGCATTAAGATTCCGCCGCAATGTGCAAAATTTAGCAGACCACAGTGATCACAGGGAGAAGTTAAGGATAGAATCTCAAGCATCATCGACCTCCTTGTGAGATCAGCCAGCCCATCCAAGCACGTCCCTGTATCCAATATTTCTATCAAATGAGAGTCACATAAAGGCAATTCAACTCCGAGAGGTTTCAATTGGTAACCGCATGCCTTCTCCGCAGCTTCAGTGGTGTCCAAATCCCAAGAGCTTAAACAGGTACATTCTATCACTAATGCCACCTCACCATTCCTTTTTTGAGGTGCAGAAGCTCTAACTACACCCAAGGGAACATTATTAACATCAACCAGCGTGATACTTTGTGAGAAGCACCCAGGTTCGACTCTTCATATCTTTCATATCTACAGGATCACTGCTCAACTAAGCAACCTCTGCCACTGACAAATCAAGGCATCCTCGTGGCTTCCAAATATTTATCCACCTAGGCAAACGTCCCCTCAGGACATGACCTCCATTTCATCAAGTTCCCCAGATTCTCTCCTTGACTGGTTAAGACGACCTTGCTGACACCACAAACATTTGAAAAGGCGACCTAACCATGAAGGGCATGTGACAAAGCACAGTACATGGTCAGACTAGAAATGATTCCCCTCTACATAACCAGGGATCAGCAAGACATTTTAAACAAAAACAGAAGTGCAATATTAAAGCTGGTCGGTGCATTACAAATGGCCGTAGTAGTAAGGTGGGGGCGAACAAATTCACAACTTACTTATGTGACTTTGATCTTCTGCTAACAGGAAACCTGAATGGAGACACCAACACCATTAGCTGGCTTTAAAAAATATCTTTTTTTTCTTTCTTTTTTTTTGTCCTCATTTGCCTTTAACCCTCTTAATAGATCCAACCGCCTATTCGTAGCCTTACTGATTGAACTCAGGAGTCTTTAGCATTCTTATATTGACTCAGGCAAAGGTACGTTTTATAGGTCGGGGGAATGTCGAGGGGTGAGGTTAGGTTTACTCCAACTCGGTCTTTGCAGACCTGATGGACCATATCGATAGCCTGTGAGCATACAGTAGTCCAAGGAGTATCCAAGAA
The DNA here is from genome assembly GCF_964261635.1 of Lissotriton helveticus. Taxonomy (NCBI): domain Eukaryota; kingdom Metazoa; phylum Chordata; class Amphibia; order Caudata; family Salamandridae; genus Lissotriton; species Lissotriton helveticus. The sequence continues at coordinate 1,139,121,208 of NC_136059.1, read as the reverse complement.
GGCATAATCATAGGACCCGGGGGAAAAAAAAACCCGGCTCTCTACTTCCACTGAATCAGCAGGTCCCAGAAAGCAATTTTTTTCTTACTGCATGATCTAGTCATGTCCATCTTGGATACTTCATATAGTGAGGTTAGCCATTCTGAGTGGTTTGGTGGAACTGGATCCACCCAATACTTGCAGATTTATCTCCTAGCCATTAAAATTGCATAGAATAGGAAGGATCTAGCAGGACCAATGATGCTACCATTAAGGCCGAAGATTAACAGGGGCAGATCTATGTGTATTGGTACTTTCAATATGGAGTCGAGAGTCTTCCGCACCTTTTCCCAAAAGGGCCAGATGGAAGAACAATCATTAAACATATGAATGTCTGATGCTTCAGCCATCCCACATTTATTAAATACTTTCCCTTTCAGAAATTTCGATAACCTAAGAGGGGATAAATATGCTCTATGAGCTGTGAACAAATGGTTCCGCTTCAACCAAGCAGGTTTAACTACTCTATGAAGGGTTTTGAATGAATCCAGCCATACAAGATCACACTGTATACCCATCTGCTCTCCCCATAACTCATCTGCAAGTTTGAAGACTCCATCCACTTCCTCCTCAATTGCCCAATACCATAATGAGAACTCCCTTTTCCCCACAGGTCTCACCACAAGCTGTTCCTCCAGGTTACTGCCCTTCCCAAATTATGTGTTACGACTACACTGGGCTTGTCCCCAGGTTTTATGCTGGATATACTTGAATCTGGAAAGGCCTGTCCCTACTCCCTCTCTTAAATCTTCCCAGGGGAGAAAAATACCTTCATTCAACAGCTCTCCCCACGCTATGATCCCAGAATCTCGCAGTGGTTTTATCAGACTATCCTGGAGGCATGCAGGTGAACCTGGGGAGTCCCACAGTGGCACCAAATTTGAGAAATAATTAAGCCCCACTTTGTTTCTTATTGTAGCCCAATTTTTTGCTATCGACTGGAGAACTTTCAATTTGACTTTTTTAAAGAATTTTTGATCTCCAAACTTAAACATAAATTCTTACTCAGGTAAACCTGCACCCCTTAACATGGCCCAAAACACAGCTCCTCCCCCTGCACTTGTAGGCATTTTCAGCAGCATTCTTGAGTGTGAGAGCTGAAATGCCCAAGCATAGTATTGCAGGTCGGGCAGCACCAGTCCTCCTTTTTCTCTCTTCCGTCTAAGCTTCTTCCATGCCAACCTAGTCGATCTGTAGTTCCAGATAAAGGAATTTACCTCTTGTTGGAATTTTTCTATCAGGTGTTTGTCAAAGAACAGCGGAATGGTATTAAAGAGAAATATGAGATTGACATTTTTACCAAGTTAACCCTCCCCAGGATGGATAATGGGAGGTGAGCCCACGATTTCATCTGTTTTTTAAATTCTTTAAAAACTTGATCTAGATTAAGTTCTCCAATTTTTCCTACATCCTGTACAATTCTAACCCCCAAATAACGCAAAGTGGAACCAGCTTGGAATTGTGTGTCTCTTATATTCCATGCTGTTATTTCGGTTTTGTTGGCATTAATTTTGTATGCCGAAACTTGACCAAATTCTTCCACCCGTTTAATAACTATCGGAAAAGCTGTGTCCAAGTCAGCTGTCAGAATTAGGATATCGTCTGCATACAGGGCCACCCTCCTCTCCCACTCTCCAAATCTAAAGGAAGTGTTGTTAGGATCTTCCCTAAGTACCTGTGCAAATGGTTCTATGTACATATTGAAGAGCAGCGGGGAGAGAGGGCAGCCCTGCCGCCTACCCCTAGTAATCTTAAAGACATCTGTCAGGGTTCCATTCACCAGTAATCTAGCTGTCAGGGCCTGGTATAGAAGCTTAATGGCACCACAAAATGTATCCCCCAGGTTAAATTTTCCCAAGACTTCTGACAGGTAACCCCAGTTTACCCTGTCAAAGGCCTTAGTTGCATCTGAGATTAGAACTGCCAGGGCAGTGTAAAGGTGGAGGCGATATCGATTGCACCAACCAAGTCGTAGGTGAGATCCGCTAATTGACGTCCTTTAACAAAGCTTTTTTGGTCTGGGTGGAGAATACTATTAGCCACGGCCCCCAGCCTGTTTGACAAAATGGAAGCAAAGAGTTTATAGTCAATGTTCAAGAGTGATATTGGTCGGTATGACCCGCAATTAGTTGGGTCTTTGCCGGGTTTCAAGATCAATACCACTGTTGCCACATTCCACGAACTGGGGGGGGTTTTCTCCCTCCAAAAGTATCTTGTTATATAGTTTGGCCAATACTGGGATAATAGTCTCTTTTAAGGATCGATATAATTCTCCTGGGAGCCCATCAGGGCCGGCCGCCTTCCCTCTTTTTGACTCTTCTATGACCCTCCTCACTTCCTCTTCTGTGATTTCCCGTTCTAAGTCTGTTTTTTGATCACACATAATAGTTGGAAGGGTGACCTCCCTAAGCACCTTTTTGTTTTAGCATTATCATCAATGATAGACTCATTGTAAATATGTTGAAAGAAGTCGCGGAAGGCCATACCAATATGTCTATCCAAGGAACGACTGGATTGCTCGTCATCTAATCTTATCTCTTTTATATGATTTCGCACCTGATCTGTTTTAACTTTCCAGGCGAGTAGTTTCCCTGCCCCTTCCCCAAATTCAAAGTGGGAGATTTTACGTGCTTCCCATCTGCGAGTAATACTCTCTTGGAGAATACTCTCTAACTGTTTTTTTAAGCTGTTCTTGCTTATCCAAATCCTCTTTCGAGCCGATACCTGCTTGACTATTCAGTTTGTTCTCGATTCCCCTCATCTCTGCTTCTAGACCCAAAGTGACTTCCCTGAATTTCCTTTTTCTAAAACTTGCTCTATTAGTGATACAGCCTCTCCAAAAAGCTTTCAAAGAATCCCAAACCATGGAAATATTGGCTGTACCTAAATTATTCTCAAGGAAGTATTTAGTTTCCGTGAGGAGGAAGATAATTTCATCCTCCTCAAGCAGTACGTTTCGGTCAAATGACCAGGATCTAGTATGTTGTTGTTGTATATAATCTATGCTTAAGAGAATTCCTGAATGGTCAGAGAGATGCGACGGAAGATAATCACTATCCTTGACTCGATCTTTTAGACTATAACTGATCAAGGCATAGTCAATTCTTGACTTATGTTTGTATTTCAAGTTTCTAAACGAAACTCCTAGTTGGTCACCCGCCCGTTGCCTCCATATATCAGATAGGCCCAATTGGGCCATAATTGTCAAAAGCAACTGCAGAGAGTTAGAGGGGACTGCTGCCCTACAGTTTGGTGATTTGTCCAGTTTAGGGTTTAACACTATGTTAAAGTCTCCTACCCAAATTACTGGATCTGGAAAGTCGATAAGATGGAAACGAATGGCAGTGAGATATGAGACATCATCTTGATTAGGTCCATATTATCCCACTAAGGCGAAAAATATACCCCTTAAAGAGATCCTCAGATTAAGCCACCCACCACTGTGATCTTCCCTATATTCTAATATTTAGGCTCTGGCTTGTTTTTTAAAAAGGAACGATACCCCTCTGATAATTGCCGTCTGGTCAGTACAAATAGAAACATCCACCCACTTCTGACTTTTTAATATTTCTTTAGTCTCTGTCTTAAGAAGATGGTTTTCCTGGATGACAATGACCTGCGCCGGAGAGTCTTTTAGATATTTTAAGATTCTAGCTCTTCTTCCCTTCGTGCGCAGGCCATTGACATTCCAAGACAGAAACTGCAGAGTAGTCATGTTATTCCTACCTTCCCCTTAGCAGATGTTACCTTACGTTTCTGAACACCACGGCCAAGCCCTAGCCATACCCGACCACAACCAGCCATTTGCACTCCGTCCCTCGCGTCGCTCCTGATCATCAACATAAATATCACCAGCGAGGTCTTGATGAATGAGGTATTTTTTCTTTTTGCCCCGCTGTGCCCCCCACCCCTCCATCCACCCCCCCTCCCCTTGGGAAACCCTTCCCCTTTTACTCTGATCTGATGTGTGACCAGTTTTGCGTTCTATAGCCTCTCTCTCCCATCCCCTTTATTCATGTTTTGTATTTGTGCCGGTGTAGCCATGTATTAATATAGAACCAAGACAGCAAGAAACCCCTAAAAAAGAAAAAAAATAGCCAAACCCCATAGTGAAAGTGAAAATTCTTTTACTCTTTCCTCCTTTTCTTCCTTCTTTCCTTCCTTCCCTTCCTTTCTGCTTTCCCCTCCTTTCCTCTCTTCCTTGTCCTTTTATTTGTTTTTCCTTCCCTTTATCCTTTTCCTTCCCCTTCCCCTTTTTTTTCTCCCTCAAAAATGAAGAGAACATATTATATATGTATTTCTCTATATTTTTATTTCATTTTTATTTTATTTATTTTATTTTTATTTTTTATTTTCCTCCTTTCTCTTTTCCTTATAATTTAGTACTTGACTATTATATTTATTTTTATAATTTTAGTTCATACTTTCATTTTCTTATATAAATGCCAATCCTAGAACCGGTATTAAAGGTGAATCACTCACTCATAAGCAACCTAATCTTGATACAATAAAGGGAAGGGCCAAAATGAAAAAGCAAACCTACCATACCATACCCTGATCATTCCTTCCCGGGGGACCCTTCGCTTAAGGATTCCTGCAACTCATCTGCCTCATAGGCTGATCTGATGTTATACATCTTGTTGTTAAACATTAATTTTAGGAAAGCCGGAAACTTTAATTGGACTGTTGCGCTGACTTTCCTAAATGTTTCCATTCTTTGACCCAATTCCCACTGAAGCTCAAGTGTGACTCTAGAAAGATCCGAAAACACATCAAAAGAGAAGTCTCTGCTTCTTAAAGATTTTGCCTTCAGAGCCAAGTTCAAAATCTTCTCCTTGACCGTGTAAGTAAGGAAATTGATAAGGATCTTCCTAGGTTTTGTTCTACTAGGATTTAGGCGAAAAGGGTCCCTATGGATTCTTTGAATATCTCTTTCCAGAAAGTCCGTCGACTCCTGGAGTGCTAGAGTCTCCTTAAGCAGTGCAATGATGAAGGTCTTAATGTCTGCCCCTTCCTTGCCCTCTGGGACCTTCATAAGTCGTAGATTGTTTCTACGGGAGTTGTTTTCAAGTGATTCCACCCTATCCCGTAGAGCATCTCCGTCTCTCTGTAAGGTTTGAATTTTTCTTTCTGCTGACCACAGATTCGACTTGAGTTCCTCAACTGAGCTCTCCAAAGATTCAGTCCTTGAGTTTAACAAATCCACTTTTTTTTCCAAGATCTCACATGCCGCTTGAATCTCGGTCTGGTTATGCAAAACCATGTTTTATATCTTCTTTTAAGGATGCAAAAAGAGCCTCTATCGAGACCCCAGATGAACGGCTATCTTCTACCGCTCGTATTTGGATCTCTCCACTAAGTATGGGCGAATTTTGCGAATTCGCAATCCGCGAAATTGCGTATTTACGGATTCGCAATCCGCAAAATTCGCGAACTCTCGCAAATTTTGCGGATTTTTTGTTTTTTTGTGTTCGCAAGTGTTTCTGCCATTTCGCAACGGTTTTTTACCAGTTCGCAAACGTGAACTTACTTGTCGGGTAGCAACAGTCACAACCATGTTGTTTCTACGTCTGGTTCATCACAGCACCCTCTGTTTCACCACTGCCACCCTCTGTTTCACCACTGCCACCCTCTGGCTCACCCATGCCACCCTCTGGTTCATCACTGTAGATTATGGGGGGAAAAGCACACCTGCCCTGCCTCAACTGACATGAATTAATTTGGGGCTGATGAATGTGTCACTGAATTTGAGCTGGCACCTGCTTCCTTAGCTGTAAGTGCTTCCTCATTAATGATGAGCTTGAACTTTTGCACCTGCTAAGTGCTTTCAGTTTTGTAAAATTCGTTAGCACACATGCCCTGCCTCAACTGACATGAATGAATTAGGGGCTAATTAATGTGTCACTGAATTTGAACTTCCTGTCTGGCACCTGCTTCCTTATCTGTAATTGCTTTCTGTTGCAGTGTAATTTTTTTTAACAGAACCTTTGTGGCATACTTGTAGCTATTCTCTGAGCCTGCTGTGAGGGTCAGAGCAGGGTCATAGAATAGTTGCAAGTAGGCAACTGAACTCTGGAGGGGGCCCTCAGGAAGCACTACAGGGAATGGTTACTAATGATAAGATTGAATTTTTGCACCTGCTGAGTGCTTTCAGTTTTGCAAAAATCATTTTTCTGCAATTTCACGCAATTCGCAGGGCGCGAATTCGTGCGAGATCAAATTCGGAAGCCGCGAATTCGTACGAATATACGATTTGTTTTTTTTGCGGCGTGTTAGTTCGCGTGATTTTTTGCGTTTTCACAAGCCGCTTGTAGCGCAACGTTGCGAAGTTACCCTAGCGGTCGTACATGGGCATGGCCATCTTGTTTGCGTGACTTATTTCCGTTTCCGGGCGCTATGTGTAATCTCGCAAAGTGTGTGGCTCGCTAGTACAAGTTCGCGTGTGATCGCGAGGGAAATCTCGCGCGAACTTACCCACGCGGTCGTGAACGGGCGCGGCCATCTTGTTTTTCATTCATTGCTATGGTTCTGGGCATGCTTTCTGTATCCTCTGTCAATCTCTGCCATCCTTTGCTTGTTTGTAGTTTTTTTATCTATCTTACTTATTATCTATCCCTTTTTTTTTCTAGCTCTATATTTTTGTGTTTTCTGCTACTTTTGGTTAATTTTAAACTACTTTTTTAAACTCTTTTCTTTTCTTCTTCCCTATTCTATTTCTTATTTATTATTTACCTTCCTTTCTGCCCAGACCATGGTAAAGGGAGCCGGGAAGCAGCCCGAAAAGGGGAAGGATCCTGCACCCCATGCCCGGCTCCCGTGCGGGCGTTTGAGGGGGAGCTAGTGATGCCACAGGAGATCTTTAGCGCGGAGGAGGTGGCCGCACTAGTGTTTTATGTCCAGCACCGCCTCCCCAGGACCATCATGGCAGGCGGCAAGATCGCTAGCAGCTACGGGCTCCGGGAGCGCCGGAAGCGGTGGGAGAAGGTGTGCCGGGCCATGTATCAACTCTCTCGGGTCCGGCGCACCTACAACCAGGCCACCCACCGTTGGACGGATCTCCTGGACTGGGAACGCGACTTGCTCAACCTGCTCGGCATCGAGATCCCCGGACTTGGTGAGTAGTAGTAGCTATTTCATCACTACTCTGTTTTCTCCTGCTCTGTGTGTTACTATATTGCAAATTTTTGTTTTTTACCAAGAGCAATAATGCTGCCGATTACATTGTAGGTAAATTATATTTCAAAATCTTCTGTGCATTTCAGGTGCACTGCTCTCCTTCTCAGTAGCGTTGCTACTATGCTTATGTCTTCGATTTTGTGTTCATTTCATTGGCCTGAGAAATTATGTATGAGTGTAGTTTAAAGAACTGCGTAATGCTAGACACTAAGGGTCAGATTTTCAATTACCGGCGCATCCCTGCAAAGTAGCATGGGCCCAAAACGTCACCGAAGCGTTACGCATCTGTGCCGTAAAGGCGGCGCATTGCTGGAGTTGCGTCGCAATGATGGAGCAGCTCCAGCAATGCTCTGGGGTGCCCTATCTCCCCAATGCTGTGTCAAGGCGTACATCTGCTTCAAGCAGGCGCAGGGTTTGAGTGACGCATCATTGTCCTAAAAGTGACTGATTGAAATCTTGCAGATTTCCCTCAGCCACTTTTAGGATGCGTTCCTGCGCAGGAACGCCCTCCCTTGCCCCGGAACGCCCCCTGATGGCGCAGGGCTTTACAACGTGATGCATCTCCCATATGCGTCACGTTGTTAATATACGCCACACCATGGCGCCTCTTTTGTTCTGCCGCTGCGTCACAAAAGTCACGCAACAATGGAGCAAAAGAGCCACAAGGGGCTTGTAAATCTGCCCCTACAGACTCAAGTCCAGTCCTTCCTTTGTACACCTGGCAATAAGAAGAAATAGTGGTGGTGGATTGATAGTTTGAGTATTTTAATGACTGGTTAATGTAGTAGGAAACTTTTTAGTGTTGTTGTTGATCTGCAATTACGATGAAGTTTGTCTGTCACTTCGCGTGCTGCGGACTGCTGCCTGCCAGTCCTAGGCGAACCTTTTTAATAGTTTGTTTAGTGAGTTACATAACTTTCCAAGTCGACGGTCCGCAAATCAAGCAATACTAATATCGTAGTAGACCACATGAGATAGGTCAATATATCCAGTGGAATAGTTGTCTATATGGTATTTCGCCAAAATATTTTGTTATTGTTCTTTTGAAATGTTTGATTTGGTTGACAACAATCGTCCATGTTTTCGGGTCTTTCTTTCTTTCATGTTGTACATCAGCTCCCCCCAGGGACAAGAGGACAGAGGAGGAGGGGTTATCGGCTGCTGCTGCTGTTCAAGGCCAGGATCGGTCAGGCGGGGGCTCCTTTGCTGGCCCCGGTAAGTTTTAATTTTAATATAGAGTACCTATTTTTTCCTAGCGTTCCTCATTCGATTTTTTCTAAATCGTCTTTGATCTTCTTGTAGACTGTATCTAAATTCTTATCCTGCCTCTACTATGGCTCCCTATGGTATTACTAGATTATTCTTATTAGTCTGTCCGTGTAGCTAACTAGGAGGATAGGAGGACAATCCATACTACTACTGTTGCAGGGGCAAATCTGCACAAACAGAACTATGGACACTAAATAGTGCATTGTTTATCAATTATAATAGGCACAGGTAGACTTTCCACATACCTCAGTGATATCAGACTTTGAAGAACCCCCAATCTCCTTACTGACTAGATAGTGTGGCAGAGTCATTTAGCTCCCGAATTCATCGATGATTGATCCCCAATGATGATTATCCAACGCAGGACAAGAGTACGGAGTCAGAGTCCAGAAGTGTCAGAGGCACGGACTCATGCTTGCAAATTGCAAAACCTTTTGCTCATTCACTCTTGACCAAAAACCACAGAGTCTATTTAAGTTTTAAAGCTTTATTAAAATTAAAATATTTATTAAAATCAAGCTTGTCATAAAACATAAACGGTTGATTAAAAATGGAAAAGTGCTTAGTGATTTATTTCACACATTTATTGTGGGCGAGCCGAGCCCTCACCTGGTTTGAACTTTAATTTTTCTTTTTGGTGCTGAATCCTTGGTCACTCCGTCCTAGTGATGATGATTTGTTCTTAGAAGTGAAGCTTCTGTCTTTTATGAGAAAAAATGGTGCGTGTTAAAAAGCAAGCATTCATCAGTTGTGCCAAAAATTGCAGCAAGACAACACCCTTCCCTGGAAAAGGGACATTTTTACTTTAGAGTAGACAGTCACAAATTATTAGATTGGTTTCTGTATTCACATTTCTTCATTCCTAGACAAAATACTAGTGAGTGGTGTATGTCTATGACATCTAACATTCTTAAATGTACTTTGTAGGTGGAACATCTGGTGCTGGGCTCAGCGCGGAGGTGGAGGAGGACCCTTCTGGGGAGGAGGCGGTGCAAGTGCCGGACGAAACTGCTGTGCGGGTTGCCACGGTAGTGGCGGGCAGTGGTAAGCTCTTATATTCCTTACTTATTGAGATTGCAGACTGCATAGTGTGCTCTATGCACGGGTGTAGTATATATGTTCTACAGTTAAGTTACTATACTGTTAAGCAGACTTTCAAATTTAGAACAAAGTTTTTATCAGCCAGGTAGTAGCCTCCTCTAAATTTACTTCAACTCAGCAGTGATTTTTTTTTCGAGGATCCAAATCGGATCTGAGATGAACTTGATGGATGGGATGAACGAAAAGCGAAAGAAGGGTGTAAGTAAGTGTGGAAGGACGAGCAAGTTAAAAGTAATGATGACTGACAAAGAAGAATGATAAGTGTTTGATTGGTGCCCGAGGTGGCTGGGAAGGAATATGATGCATGGCTGGGTGAAGGATGAAGCAAGGATGGTTGGAAGGAGAACAGCTTGGGTGGGTAAAACAGAAACTGTATGTGTGCGCAATATATGCTTTGGTTGAAATTCAAATGCAAGTCAAGCACAGATGTATGGCTTGCGGTTTCCCAAATAAAATGAAAAGGTTGTTTTCCCGTGAGAAGACGTAAGGTTTGTCCAGATGAGAGACATGTAGAAGAATGATTGACATATAGTTTGAATGGATGGATGCCTGGATCATGGTACTATCTGACTCTTAGGTAGCATATGTGTATCTAGAGAGAGTAGACGGTCACTGGATGAACTAAGTGTTACTTTGAAGAGCATGTAACACCGCACCCGCATGTCCGTCCCAGTGTAGGAAAGGCAAGGAAAAGAAGTTGTAATTTTGTCCGAATACTACCATGATTAGTAGCAGTAGTTTGTATTGCAAGCACAGCATATATCCGGCTATTACGATGGCCACTCACTACCTCTGTTAATAAGTTTAGTAGAACTCGGTCATTCATGTGTGGATGTATCACTGTTGACTCAATAAAAAGCAAAGCACCTAAAGTCATCCCATATGTAAGCAAATACATACCATGTGCAGTGATAGATAATCAGATTATTTATCTTCTTCATTTTCCTTTTCTAGTATTCATTTGCACTGTAGGGTGAAAGTTAAATTAATTAAGCAGTAGCCCTTGTAACAGAGTATTCTCAGTGCCACCCGTAATTAAGAGCATCACCACCTGCATGTACTGGACTGGTACAGTAACGCAAGTCTGTCTCACTCATCATGGCGGGCGTCTGTTTTTCTCGGGTGCAAGTTGACTGCGCTGGCATTATGCCGGCTTGCAGAGGTTAACGTACCAATTTTGCTAAACAAGAGAGAAGAAGAAGAATAAGACTGGTGTACTGTCATAGTCGACTCTAATGGAGTGAGTCCATAGTGCTCGTAGAATTGATTCCTTAAACTCCCACTAATGTTAGAGCAAGGATGAAGAAGTGGGAGGTTAGATAGATACTGGCCACAATAGTTATGTACTGCGCTTGCAAGATGCTAGTTCTACTGTGACACAACTTTCTGCTGAATCATTTTGTGTTAATCTTAAAGGACATTGGTTACAGACTATGTCTTTCTTTCTTCATATAGATGCTCCTTCCAAACCAACATGGAAGGAGCTGGCTAAAAGGGCCGGCAACGGAGGCTGGAGGCCACTGTCGCCGAATATCGGCGGCTGGTGGCCCAGGAGGAGGGGGACACGCAGAGTACGTCGACAACATCCACGGCGACACCTGCATCCTCCTCCGCGCTCCCTGGGTCAGCCAGTCAGCGCAGCAGGTCTCCAGCGGTACGGAGCCGGGGTACCGCAGCCACCCGCCACCGCCGAGCAGCAAAGAAATTAGCTGCCCCCACGGCAGGTGCAAGGCACGCGTGCACCGCCTTTCACTTAGGGTGTCCTACCTCGAGCAGGAGCTCCTCAACACCAAAACCCTGCTCGAGACCCTCCGCAAGGAGCATGCCGACCTGGCCCGAAAAGTCAACAGCAGCCAGCAGTAGGAGGAGACAGTCCCTTGCCCCTTTTTTAAAGACTTCTGGGGGGGGTGGGATTTGGGAGTTGGGTTTTCTACTTTTTTGGACTTAGTTTTCACGGACATTCGTTGGGGTTCGGGAGGGGGGGTGGGTTGGGTCTTGAGGGAGATTATTTATGTTAGGGATATATAAATATACTTTAAACTTTATCTTAGCATACGTGTTTTCTACTGCTTTTGAGGCTGGTGGGTGGGGGTTTAACAGTAAGTTTGTTTTCCTGAAACTTAAGTGGCATCTTGATTCAAGTTGTGTAAGTACTAGTAATTGCCCAAATGTTTTCAAAACTAAGTGCCTGTCACAGAGTAAGTGAATTCAATAGTCCTAGGACCGTCAGTCTCTCGTCTCTCCTAATACTCCATTATACTACCTCCCCCCAAACGCTTATCTTACCTGTAATTTGTGTTTGGAAATAGGGCTAGGCACAGGGCTGGCTGCACGGGAAATGGCGATTAAGGTTGGCAATCCTGGGCGAATGAAATGTCATCATTGCGGTGGTACTTGTGGTGTTACACAGTGGCAGTTGCAGCATCTGAAAAAAAAGAAAATGAAACCTTGTTTGTCCTTACCGTAGCATTAGAACGGTACGATAGAGAATATAGCAGGTGACAGTACACTAGAACAGTGCCACAATGTAGCCTAACAAATGGTAAAGTATTGAAAGTATAACTAGTACTTGCGTTGAATTTCTTTGACATTGGCTACTACTACAAGAAATAGTACTGAAGGTGAAGGACACAGCAGCGTAATAATTTGCCACGTCTAGGAGGAGGATGTTCTTGATGACCAATCAAGTTGATGGCGCACATGAAAATCTGCTTTCATTTGCCAATAGTGACTCAGTGTCAAGCTGAGTAAGAATATATCCTCGGATTCCTTCACCAGCCTGTTGCTATGACCTTATCCTCCCCAGCAAGTGTGTGGAATTATTGCTGTCATTTAGTCACACATCAATCAAAACCACACAGCCCGGGGGAAGAGGGTTAGGGTTTGGAAAATGGATGGGAATGGGGGGTTTTGGGAAAGTTTTGTTGAGAGAAGAAAAATAAAGTACAGCATGGACAAACAATAATTGAAGATAAACAAATCTTTGGGTACAAAGGTATCCATAAATCTTGTAAGTGACATAAAGGAAGTGCATGCACTACTGCATGCATGGTTACTGAAAAGTAAGTAGTACTTTCGACAACCGTGAATGAAAGAATGCGACAGTACAGGGCTGCAGTAATAATTATGTGTTTTCACTTGCCTATCTCTGCACTCAGAGAAACACTTCTTACATTAAATTAGGTTTAAAAAATAGCAGAAGTAAAACCTATAGAATGGCTGTAGGGATGCATTTAGAAGCAGAGATCAAAGAAATGCAGAGTCACACTCATAGAAGTTCACAGCAATAACATTACTTAAAAGATAATTAGAAAAGAACGGATACTGTATCTGTATGTTGTTGTCGTTGTCCTGTTGAATTTGGTAAGTTGCATGCATCCAACCATTCCTCTTATTAGCGGGACTCCTCCATTCCATCTGATGCTCCGTCCATCAATGTTGGTGACCAGAAGACACCCTGTCCACTGCCTGCCTGGCGGATGCTGAATTGCGGCTCGCTAATGTGAAGCCTGACTTCATCCTTTTTTTCCCATTGCACAGGCTGAAACCCGGCCTGTAATTATTGATGAAAAAACAGGAAGTGATATTAGAACACCACTGACAAATAAATATAAGGTATGTACGCTGTGTAGTGCAAAAGTCACACTTTGAGTTTCCTAATAGACAGTACAATATTTTTGAAAGTGCGTACTCTGTCTGAGTCTCCTTTTGAAGGATAAATAAGTATGGGCGAATTAATTTAGCGGATCTTTCCCCTCAAGCTAGGTGTACTGTAAACTGTGTTTTAGAACAAAATTAGACCTTCCCAGCAGTGCTCCCAGACCCTTACTAAACCCAGTCGCAAAAATGTAAAAGACCCCCAATCAGATCTCAAAAACGTGCGATACTGCTACCTGTCAGAGGCCTAGTAGAAAATGGTGACCAAACATACTTTGAAAGTAAAGTAGGCCCAAATCCCCCCTTACCCACCATGGATTGTATTCAAACCACTTGCAAGCAAGCAAAAATATCCATACCCAGCATTGCTCCAAGTCTCACAAACCCCCCCACAAACACCAGGAACCCCCACAAACAGCCCCCCGAAAACGGTAGAGTCAGCGAAATCTCAGAAAATGCAAAAACTTTTTCCCCAGGGATTGTCTCCAAAACACTTTCTTTCGGGTATTAGACCTTCCCCGCAATAGCCCCAGAACTGTCAACCCGGGCGAAAACAAGTTTAACACCCCCAACAAGCCAAAAGGCAAAACCCGGGAAAAGCCACACTTAGGAAACTGTGGGCCTACCTGGAATGCAGTCCAAATGAGCTCTGCAGCTAGGCCCTAACTCCCCTTTTCCACCATGGATTTTCTGTAAAACAAATGCAATCAACATTAAAATGTGCCAGCAGTGCTCACAGACCCCAAAACCCACCCCCAACAACCTAAAAGCCCCCCAAACAGCACCCCAAAGACAGGCAAGTGATCAAAAGCGCAAAAACTTTTTCTGCTCCGATTTTCTCCAAACCACTTTTAGCCGTATTACACCTTCCAAGCAAGGCCCCCAGACCCGTGAACCCGGGCAAAAACATATCCCCCCCCCCCCAAAAGCCGAAAAGCAAAACCGGGAAAAGCCACACTTAGGAAACTGTGGGCCTACCTGGAATGCAGTCCAAATGAGCTCTGCAGCTAGGCCCTAACTCCCCTTTTCTACCATGGATTTCCTGTAAAACAAATGCAATCAACATTAGAATGTGCCAGCAGTGCTCACAGACCCCAAAACCCACCCCCAACAACCTAAAAGCCCCCCAAATAGCACCCCAAAGACAGGCAAGTGATCAAAAGCGCAAAAACTTTTTCTGCTCCGATTTTCTCCAAACCACTTTTAGCCGGTATTAGACCTTCACAGCAATGCCCCAGACCCGTCAACTCACCCGCAAAGAAGTAGAACACCCCCACAAGTGCAGAGTCTTTCTTCATTGGGCATAAACCAGCCATCTGCTTTGAGGGAAATAGGAGTCTGGAGGAGGAGGATAGAGGAGCATGTTCTTGTGAACTTGTGAACCTGAGGAATGCAGACTGCGGCACCTTCAAATCAATAAGCAAATAAGTGAAGACAGCTCTGCTGATGGGCTTGTTTTTGTGATTAGGTGATTAAAGTTTTTTTATATAGATTTTGCAAAACAAAGAAAGACAGACACACAGGAATAAAAGTGAATAAGGACGAAAAAGAAAGTTAGTGATTCATTGACTCATTTTCAGGGCTCGGTGTCAGGGAAGAAGAGCTCGTCCTCAAACTCTGCTAATTCAGACGGGAGTAGGTCAGTTAACAGGGAAGAACTTCCCTCATCTAAGTTGGTGTCCTCCTCGTCTTCTTCCTGCATGCATTCTCGTATTTTGTAATCTGGTGATATGAAGTGCTGATTCATCTTGATCATTGTTAACCTCTCCACATTTTTGGGCGTGAGGCGGGTCCTTTTAGAAGTTACAATGCCACCAGCAGCACTGAAAACACCTTCAGAAGACACGCTTGCGAGTGGGCAAGACAAGTAATTTATAGCCAGGTTGGTGATCTCTGGCCACACATCTGTCTTCCCATGCCAATACGCCAATGGGTCATGAGAAAGATGGACCTCTGTTGAGTCATTCAGATAGGCCTGCACCATCGACTCAAGGTTCTCCAGGGTTCCTCCACTTTGCTTACTTTTTTCTGGGACCATTTGAGAAGCAAACACAAGCTCAGTTAGCCAATCCTCTTCTTCACACAATATTACTGTTGTGTCTGGTGCAGATGATACGGTTGCTGGTGTCGTTAATGGCTGAGAGGGAAAATCACTCGCTTCTGCCACAGCCACAGATGCAGAAGTGGATTTTTTTGACTGCGGATGGCCTGCTGATGTACTGCCTTTTGCTTCAATTTCCTGCCGTTCTCTTTCAAACCGAGTGGCTGACACAGCTAGACAATGTTTGTACTTTGTAACATCTGCGTCATCAAAAGGAAAGAATACTCTGCCTGCCACTGCCTTTTTGTACTGTTGATCCAGAATAGTAGCAGAAATGTAATGCTGTTCTGTCTGGATCTTTTCAAGACGTTCATCGCGAAGTAGGCGCTGTAATAACTTCTCCGCCAACTCCAATGCTTCTTCCTTTCCTTCTTTTTCAAACCTAGAAGACACCGCCTTCAGTTGGTGCTCTAGCATGCGCAACAATGGGATAGCTTTTCCCAAATTACAGTCCTCCCTGCTGACTGCACGCGTGAAGACCTCAAAAGGACGAAGCATGTCTGTCAGGCTTTTAACTAGCTCCCATTGCTCCACCTGTATCCTCATGTCTATCATAGGTGTATCCAGTTTAAAGAAATACTGATCGACACCTGCGTTTAGCTTTGCTTTAACTCCTGAAAAAGAGACCCAGTGTGCAGTGATGCACATGTAATCAGTGGCTGCGCAACTGGTCCACATGTCTGTTGTCAGATGTATAGTGTGAACAGCACTCTTCTGCAAAGCTGCCCCAATCACCTCCAGCACATCTTCATGTAGTGCTGAAACCGCAACTCTGGCAAAATAGAACCGGCTAGGAACCTTCCATTTAGGGCAGAGCGTTGCCACCATTTCAAGAAAACCCACCCCTTCCACAAAAGAAAAAGGGAGAAGGTCCAGCGCTAGCATTTTAGCCAGCTTAGTGTTATACAGACGCGCCGTTGGGTGGTTGCGTTCAAATGGCGCATCTGAAAACAACATGCTTCTAATGGTGGGCTGGATCATTTTACGGGATGATGATGACTTCTTCGACCCAGTTACGCTCAGTGATGATGAACTTTTTTGCATTGGTGTCTCACTCTCTCCCACACTCTTAGTGTGGCTCATATATCTTCCAGGGGGTGTGCTGCTGACAGGGGTACTGGGTGTATTTGAAGAAATGTTTGACGCTTCTTCCTCCTCGTCATCAGCAGATGAAACATCAACGGATACAATTTGTTGACTTGCGATTCGGGCTGCCTTGATCTCCCTTAGGTGCGCATGCCATTTGACAGTGTGCTGTCTCTCAAGATGACCTCTCTGGCCTCCGGTACCATAGTTGGTACCAAGCTTACCACGACTAACTCGAACCTTACAAATGGTACAAATGGTGATGTTTTCCCTTGTTGGGCTAACACTAAAGAAGTCCCAAACTGCGGACTTCAAATGTCTGTGGGGGGCGGAGGAGGCGATACTGGGAATGCTGCTAGTGCCAGATGAAGTGGAGGATGTGTGTTGCCGAAATTTAGTACGTTGTGCACTTACAGCACCACTAATTGAGGAAATGGAGGTCGAGGTGGCTGGAGGTCCCTTCTGGCGAGAAAATATGGAAGCTGTAGGTGGTGGTGTACTAGTTAACTGCATTGGTGGTGGTCCCACTGACACGTCGCCAGCATCACGCTCAGCAGCATTTCGGGATAGGGTAAAAATGTCTGTTTGCTGCATGCCCGCTGAGACTGGAGTGACATCTATGATGACTGCGTCGTCGTCGTGAGAGTCTTCATCAGCACATTCAGCAGGAGTATATGCCACTTCTTGTTCAGCGTCATCATCACACTCCATAACTCTGAGACTTTTGGGGACCTTCCTTTTACGCTTAGCTACCTTTGTCAGATCATGGTGTGCCTCACTCTCAGACAGGCCTGTTGGTTCCCAATTTTCATCCATATCATCAGAAGGAAGGGGGCTTGAAGAAGATGTAGACACCATCCTTGATCTTTTCCTTGCTAGGGATCTGGAAGACAATGAATCATCAGGAGGAGTGGCTTCCTCATATGATACCTCGGCTTGAATGTCGATTTCCTGATGTGCCCCTACTTCGGGAGGAACAACTATTGTGGGCACTTGTGCCGCTCCATGCACCTCTGCTTGCGCCTCTCCTTGCGCCGCCTCTCCTTCCACATGTACTTGGGCTTGTACTTGCACATGTACTTGCACATGTGGTTGTTGTTGCGGCTGTGGTTGTTGAACACTTGTCAGATGAGTTACAACAACCTGTGTTGATTGAGGGAAGCTGCTACTTTCTTGCAATGAGCCTTCATTACTGGTTGATGGTGATTGAACAACTATACTGGCTGCCTCTGCAGCACTCAAGGGCTTGGACCTAAGTTGGTGTGGTGGTGGTGGCACTGAACCCAATAGAGCGTAGGTGCTGCTCCCAGCTTGGTCCCCAGCAGACCCCGCTGCTGCTGCAGGCATACTTTTATGTTCCCAAAAAATGTGGCGGTCGTCACACCAGTCTCCTTGGTAAGTGGCGCCACTTGCTTCTTCTGCTCCTTACTGGCAACTTTCTTGCTAGAGGAGCTACAGGCAACTTTTTTTGGGGCCATCTTCTTCAGATGTCAGAACAGCAGGCCGCAGTTGCACAAGTTGCAGAGTTGTCTGTGGCCACACATGACGTTGTGCTGCACACACCGCAGCAGGACTTCTTCCTGGCACTGATGAGGAATGATGAGGCTGATGATTCGTCTTTCTGCACCTAAAAGCAAACGAAGTCAGAGGAACATCAGTTAAATAAATATTGCATATGTAGTGCTTCAATTAATAGTTTGCAAGTAAGCATTTATTATTATACCCACCCCCCAAAATGGAAAGACCAATAAAATGCACCACTGACAGAGTACCCCTGGGCATAATGGATGAAAGCATGGCAGACTGGGTGCAGGCCTATGGCACAACAAAGCACACTGCCTGGCTTCAAAATGGCCCCTAGACCCCCACCCACATGGCCAGGCCCTGCCTGGACCAGGCCTCAAAATAGCCCCCACCCACATGGACAGGCCCCAACACCACCCCAAAAAGTCGAAAAACACACAAAAATCACCACAATCCAATGCCATCCATGCCCTCCATGATGTTTACATTAAATAGACCCCACAGAAAGACTCAGTCCATGCACCACTGAGTACCCCTGGGCAAAAGGCCCAACAACAGCCATAAAATATCGAAAAACACACAAAAATCACCACAATCCAATGCCATCCATGCCCTCAATCATGTTGAAATTCAAGACACCCCACAGAAAGACTCTGTCCATGCACCACTGAGTACCCCTGGGCATAATGGATGAAAGCATGGCAGACTGGGTGCAGGCCTATGGCACAAAGCACACTGCCTGGATTCAAAATGGCCCCTTGACCCCCACCACATGGCCAGGCCCTGCCTGTACCAGTCCTCAAAATGGCCCCACCCACATGGCCATGCCCCACCAACACCACAAAAAATCGAAAAACACACAAAAATCATCACAATCCAATGCCATCCATGCCCTCAATGATGTTTAAATTCAAGAGACCCCACAGAAAGACTAGGCCCATGCACCACTGGGTACCCCTGGGCATAATGGATGAAAGCAAGGCACATTGGATGCAGGCCTATGGCACAAAGCACACTGCCTGAATTCAAATTGGCCCCTTGACCCCCACCACATGGCCAGGCCCTGCCTGTACCAGTCCTCAAAATGGCCCCCACCCACATGGCCATGCCCCATCAACACCACAAAAAATCGAAAAACACACATAAATCACCACAATCCAATGCCATCCATGCCCTCAATGATGTTTACATTCAAGAGACACCACAGAAAGACTAGGCCCATGCACCACTGAGTACCCCCGGGCAAAAGGCCCAACAACAGCCAAAAAATCGAAAAACACACAAAAATCACCACAATCCAATGCCATCCATGCCCTCAATCATGTTGAAATTCAAGACACCCCACAGAAAGACTCGGTCCATGCACCACTGAGTACCCCTGGGCATAATGGATGAAAGCATGGCAGACTGGGTGCAGGCCTATGGCACAAAGCACACTGCCTGGATTCAAAATGGCCCCTTGACCCCCACCACATGGCCAGGCCCTGCCTGTACCAGTCCTCAAAATGGCTCCCACCCACATGGCCATGTCCCATCAACACCACAAAAAATCAAAAAAACACACAAAAATCATCACAATCCAATGCCATCCATGCCCTCAATGATGTTTAAATTCAAGAGACCCCACAGAAAGACTAGGCCCATGCACCACTGGGTACCCCTGGGCATAATGGATGAAAGCAAGGCACATTGGATGCAGGCCTATGCCACAAAGCACACTGCCTGGATTCAAAATGGCCCCTTGACCCCCACCACATGGCCAGGCCCTGCCTGTACCAGTCCTCAAAATGGCCCCCACACACATGGCCATGCCCCATCAACACCACAAAAAATCGAAAAACACACATAAATCACCACAATCCAATGCCATCCATGCCCTCAATGATGTTTACATTCAAGAGACCCCACAGAAAGACTAGGCCCATGCACCACTGAGTACCCCTGGGCAAAAGGCCCAACAACAGCCAAAAAATCGAAAAACACACAAAAATCACCACAATCCAATGCCATCCATGCCCTCAATCATGTTGAAATTCAAGACACCCCACAGAAAGACTCGGTCCATGCACCACTGAGTACCCCTGGGCATAATGGATGAAAGCATGGCAGACTGGGTGCAGGCCTATGGCACAACAAAGCACACTGTCTGGCTTCAAAATGGCCCCTAGACCCCCACCCACATGGCCAGGCCCTGCCTGTACCAGTCCTCAAAATGGCCCCCACCCACATGGCCATGCCCCATCAACACCCCAAAAAATCGAAAATCACACAAAAATCACCACAATGCAATGCCATCCATGCCCTCCATGATGTTTACATTAAAGAGACCCCACAGAAAGACTCGGTCCATGGACCACTGGGTACCCCTGGGCATAATGGATGAAAGCATGGCAGACTGGGTGCAGGCCTACGGCACAACAAAGCACACTGCCTGGATTCAAAATGGCCCCTTGACCCCCACCACATGGCCAGGCCCTGCCTGTACCAGTCCTCAAAATGGCCCCCACCCACATGGCCATGCCCCATCAACACCACAAAAAATAAAAAAACACACAAAAATCACCACAATCCAATGCCATCCATGCCCTCCATGATGTTTACATTAAAGAGACCCCACAGAAAGACTCAGTCCATGCACCACTGAGTACCCCTGGGCAAAAGGCCCCAACAACAGCCAAAAAATCGAAAAACACATAAAAATCACCACAATCCAATGCCATCCATGCCCTCAATGATGTATACATTCAAGACACCCCACAGAAAGACTAGGCCCATGCACCACTGAGTACCCCTGGGCAAAAGGCCCCAACAACAGCAAAAAAATCGAAAAACACATCAATTTCACCACAATCCAATGCCATCCATGCCCTCCATGATGTTTACATTAAAGAGACCCCACAGAAAGACTCAGTCCATGCACCACTGAGTACCCCTGGGCAAAAGGCCCCAACAACAGTCGAAAAACACACAAAAATCACCACAATCCAATGCCATCCATGCCCTAAATGATGTCGAAATTCAACAAAACAGTTGCATCATGCACCCATAACTAACCCTGGTCCTACTGGATACTGAGGCTACCCACAATATATTTTATTTAATGTTCTGAAAAAGTTCCAAAATTGTAGTTGCAGCAACTGTAATGCCCCAAACAAACAACATCAACTTACTTGTGAAATTTCTAATCCAAAAGTAATCCAAAGAAAGTCAAAAAGGCCTCAAATCCAAATATCCAGCAGCATCCACAAAAAGTAATCCTTCCAGGTCAAGATCCGAATCAAAGTGACCAGGACATGAACAAAGCACTGGGAGGAGCCTGCTGGACAGGAACAGGAAGTTGGAGACTGTGGGGCACTTCCTTCCTACCACCCCCCCCAAAATGGACTCCTTGCAAAAAAAAATGCAGGCAAATACCAACCTGAGGAGTTATTCTGATAAAAATCATCATTTTCAACGTTTATGCTGCCTGCTGGTGGATTTCTTGTGTGAAATTGCAAATTTTGCAATCTCGCAATTGCGAGATTGTCGCAGCCCGCCGCATCTACGTGTTCGCAAGTGTTTACTCCCGCGATGCGTGATCACGGGCCTTTATGACGTACTCGCGTTGAAAAACTCTCGATGTGCAAGGTGGCAAGCCGCGATGAAGTAATCGCGGTCGACAAACTCCCGCGGGATCCCGCAGCAAGATCCAAAATGGCGCAGCACACGCAAACATGGAGAAAAACAACTCTTCAAACGCTGAATGACGGTAAGTGAACACCGCGCGCCGCAAAATTGTATAATATTGTATTTGTCAAGCGCGACCAAGCAAAAAAATCCGCTTTGCGCGAATGTGCGAATTTTCGGCAAATTCGCGAGAGTTCGCAGATTGCGAATTTGCCGAGAATCCGCAAATTCCGCGAGCGGAACGGATTTTACGCCCATGCTTACTCTCCACTCTCTCCCTGTAGCTCAGTCTGCTGCTCCAAGATTGCCTCGGATGCCTCCGATGTCCCGGGTACTATAACTGGCATGGAGGATAGCATTGAGGATTCAGGAATTGTAGACATAGTATCCGTACCCGGAGGCGTATTACTAGAGATTGGGGGCTCTTTGAGTTCCATAGTACCTGAGGGTTTATCGGCACCGACAAAGCTGTGAGAGTTTGAAGCCTCCCCCTGTTTTGAAACAATCAGAACCTCTGGCTGTACCCTGAAGAATGAGCGTAAAGATGGTGTGACTCTGACAGTGTTATGTGGGGTAGCACCTTTTTTTCTACTCCCTTTTCTACTCCTTCCCTTCACCTGGGGGAAACATGTCGCCGCTAGCTGAGCGGCGGCGCGCGTCTTGAGCAGCGTCCTCTCCCTCCCCGGGCCATGAGCTAGCTATGCCGGTAAGAGAAGTAACGGCCATCGCGTATTGAAGCAGAACCCCTACCTTTGGAGGTTTGAGTCTTCGAGCCTTTCGGATGTGTGTTGGTGCCCCCGCCACATCACTCGTTGCTCCGCATCTGCTCTGCCTGCCGCGCTGGTCTGGTGCCGCCCTGGAGTTGAGACGCGATCGCAGAGCTGCGGCCTTCGGTCTCCGGGTGAACAGTGGCAGAGTCAGAACCAGCGCTGGTGGTAGCATCTGTGATTTTTTGGGGAGAGCGGCTGGCGGAGAAGAAGCTCGGGCGGAGGAGGAGATCAACGGCGGTGGTGGTGGCAAGAGTGAGACCCCCTCTAGACAGGTGGAGTGTCACGCTGAAGTGTGTAAGGGGGATACAGACGAGGACTGCTCTAAAGTAAGTTTGGCAAGAGAGGTGGCAAGAGGAGGGGTAAACGTCAGAAGAGCATGGTTGGACAAGAGGGCAGCCTTGTAGGGCAGGACAAGGAGCAAAATGTTCCAAAAGAGATAAAAGAGATATTGGGGGTCCACTATCAGGCAGGAAAAGTAAGGGGAGCTACCCCTTCAGATCACAGTACAGCTTTTCAGGCTTTAAACAAAGCTTGCAAAGGCAGCAGCTCAGGTAGAGCAACACAGGGCTTTCGTTTTATATAGCCACTGATCTCTTGTGGAACCAAGAACACTTAGATCTGGGACTCCACTGGATCCAAAGTGTTAAATTCTTGCCCCCCGCACCGCATTCAGAGCAGCAGCACCTCCTAATGGTCTTGATCCTATAAATCCATCTGGTTAAGAAGAGCAAAACAGAAAAAATTTAGACCATGATTGGTTTGCTTGAAGTTCTTCAATCCTCCCATCCACAAACTCACATAGTGCTGTCTGGGGATTATAACATGCGTTTACGGCAAAGCTTACCAGAGAAGGCCCCCCCGAACACTGCAGGCCCAGCAAGAACTACCAAAGACAATTTCCAGCTACATGAGAACAGATCATCATGGCAAAGCCTGCATTAAAGCGCTTGAAGCCTGGGACTATATACTTTAAATTTGACTCAGGAACAACCGGCAGCTTTCACCAAGCTATTACACAAATAAAACTCCATTCTGGGCTACACTCTTGTAGATGCTGAGCTATTCCCAATGATCAGTAATTTCACCATAAACTCCAGAGTGTAGAGCGACTTCTTCCCCCAGAACTTTGTGCATAAAACACCCGCTGCTCTCCAATGTAAACTCCTTGTGTACGGGTGTGGTCCATGTTTCTCTGTGGCTTGCATGTGCAAGACTCGTGGCACAATCGAGCAGAGTACAGACTGACTCATCTCTAGATAAACTCCCAAATTTAATGTCAGTCAAAAGCCATGGAAGGTGCTATGAAGGGGTCCCATTCTGTTATTTTCGGCCAACCCCACCAAGGCTACTGTGGCAATTGGACTTTCATCGACTCCCCAGGCCGTTAACTTAAGATGCCTAATGTGTAAATATCCTGCTGCAGCTAGGTATGTAAACCTGGGCGTAGTTTGTGTAGTAGCGCTACGCGTAGCTACGCGAAGTGCACTTCGCACAACGCACACTACGCGTAGCTACGCGAACTGCGTAGTGCTGTAGGGAAATGCTTTTCGCACTGATTGCACAGTGCCGGATGCTTGTCTGCACTGTGCAATCTTTGCAAATGGCACAGTGCAAGTGGTCATTTTCAGCCGCTCGAGTAGCTTTGTACTCGAGCCGCAGCTTTCTCAACGCGGACTGGTAGTTTCTCATCGCGAGCATTCGCGAGCATACGCGACTACTCGCAATGAGAAACCTGACCTCCCCGCATTGAGAATCTCAACGGGAGGTTTAATTTCCACTCTCGCGACCAACAACTTGTTGTTGCTGATCGCGAACGAGGAAAAAGTCTCGCCGGCATGTTGATTTTGCTCGCTCGCGGTCGGCAAATTGACGTTAAGGACCGCGAGCAAGCAAAAAATGCCTGCTACGCTACGTGTTTTTGCACTGTGCTACATGCAATTCACGTAGTGCGTAGTAGTGCCAACTACGCACGCTCCGTGAGCGTAGCGTAGTCCTACACCCAGGTTTAGTATATAGACTTTGTTATCTTCCACCTGGAAACAGCTTTTGTGTACGTCCATCAATTTATACCCCACACAGGTTTGGGACGTCTTTGTCCATCCACTCATCTCTACATTTCCAACCAAACCCCCCCCCCCACAATGAAAGGTCACAGACAAGCAAGGGCAGAGGGGTTCTCACCACAATTGCTGCATATGAAAAGGCAACTTAAGAGGGAGATTAGAAGGGCACTCACA
The DNA here is from genome assembly GCF_964261635.1 of Lissotriton helveticus. NCBI lineage: Eukaryota > Metazoa > Chordata > Amphibia > Caudata > Salamandridae > Lissotriton > Lissotriton helveticus. Next base: position 1,139,096,582 of record NC_136059.1, on the reverse strand, counting down.
TTGCAGCGTTATCCCAGCTACAATAACTGATTAAAGCTTACAGCAATGAGTCAAGCCGGTGAAAAAGCCTTATGGACAGCAAAAAGCAAGTACCTGACTGGAGTCTGGACCAAACTGCTACATGTATGAAAACAAAAAAAATGGCACATTATTTTGGGGCAAGATCAACAAACTAGCAAATAGAGCCTATCATTGACACAACGCCGGCATTACTGAGGCTGTATAGTCAACCTATATAGCTGCAGTTTATGCTCCAGATGAACCGGCAAAAGATCGAGCTCTCAAGTTATTCTCCAGAGGCACAACACCTCCAAATTAAGATTAGTTTTAAATCATTTTTATCAGTTTCATCAAATAGACCTTAGAGCAATAGTGACAGGCATATAATGCAGATCATAAATGATGTGGACAACATATACAATAATTTGATTGAAAAAGGTACGCAGATATTTATAATAAATAGATTAAAAAGGAGAAATACTCAGATAACTATAATTAATAGATTAAACACGCTAATCAATATATCTCATATGACATGCATCCACAAGCACTCAAGCATATTTCAACTGTTGTAAATTTCATACATATCTTTAGTCCACTAAAACTACTACAATAAAACTATAACATCAATCCCCCACTGCACTTGGTTGCTTCCTTCGCATAGCACACTGGGGTTGTTGATCACTGTCAGCAAACTTATCATGGTCCTGCAATCGTAAAAGACGGCATACTCTAGCCAGTTGGACACAACTTCTGAATTACAGACTGACAGTTCCCCCTTGAACACCCAGATTGGGTCCATAATGGACCGGGGGCTCATTAGAGACCTTCTTTTTCCTACGCAGAGGATAGAGAACTTATTATAGTTACTACCTCTGTGTCATACAGCACAAATCAGATACAATTTTTAGCCTTGAAAAAGTCCGGGTGGCCGAAACATGTTTTGGCTGCTTTCTGTTGGGATACAACTTATACAGAATTTGTATATGAATTAAAAGAAAGAATTATCATCATTCACGAGTAAAGTGGACTTTCTTATCAAGAACTGGAGTTAAATAAACTGGATTGTGTGTTCTTTGGTGACATTGTTGTTTATAACGTCAATCCCCCACAACTCTTCTAAGTTTGACACCTCTAAGCTGTCCAACTCTCAACAATTATTTCTACCACTTCCAATCCAAGTCGGGATGCTTCAATCATCATTAAGTAATCAGCTGTGTATGGACACCACTAGACATTCCCTAGCTTGCCCATCGCCCCAGTTCAACTCCTCCTGCTGAAACATTCGCAGTATGACCAAATCATGAAAAGGCCTAGGCCCGAGGAGAACCAGGGACAAAGTGCCTGCCAAAGGCTCTATTTAGAAAAGATCCTTAATTTTGGGCCACTCACTTAACTACTTTGTCTAACCGCGCCTTCCTCAACTCAAAAATTCCATCCCAGACTCCTGGCATGATAGCGTACTCCACCCAAGTTACAAATCAGACAAACACTCTAATCCTGAAAATTACAGATTAATTGCACCTATTTATGTGGAAGTAAAGCTTTATGCTTCAAAGTTGTTATTAGATCTGGTGGCTTAGGTTGACAAAGCAGATGTCATTAAAAAAAACACAGCCCGGATTCAGAGCCAGCATGAATACAACAAAAAACTTGCTGGCAGTTACTTTTCTTGTTCAAAAGGCAAAGGCAAAAAACAAACATTTTTTTGCCTGCTTTGTCGATCTGAAAATGGCCTCTGATAAGGTCCCAAAGGGGGGTCTTTGGGAAAAAATGGCACACTAGGGGGAGCCACCCAACCTTTTGGATGTGATCATCAACCTGTACACCTGGGTACAAATCAAGGTTGGCGATGGCCAGAGAACCACATGTAAGACTGGCATCCAAACACACTTGAAGCAGGGGTACATCCTGGCACCATGCCTATTTATCATATACATGACCGACCTCGACAGCCATTTGGCCCAAGTGGTGAGCAATTCCCCCAAGCTCGCCCAGGAACAACTATGATGCCGGCTAATAGTCAGACAGTAGTAAAACACGACAGGAGTATAACCCATAGACCAGGTTGAGATCTGGGTGAGTGCAAGAAAGCTAGCAACAATGTCTCAACCGGATTTAATGGAATTAATATATATGTATGTACAAGACATTACAGAAAGGAAACAGAAAGGGGAGCCTCAAAGTAATTTGTTGAATGTGCTCATGGCATCATATATTTGAATCACAAATTATACATGACAGTTATATCAGCACTGTTAGCATAAATGCAGAGGCAACCCTAAGGAACTTGGTGCACGTTGTGCTCGTGACAAAAAAAGTGACTGCGCAAGTGACAAGTGAGGAACACAGCGTTAGGCCAAAGTGATGAAGTGATATAGAATATATACAACGTAATTGGTTCAATACAATGATTTTTAGATAATTAATCAAGGTTTAGAACAATTCTGTGAACCAAAAATGAATGTGCGCAATGAATTGCACTGGTAAAATGGTCGACGGTGTTTCAATCCTAGTGAATCAGGATCATCATCAGGACTTGGTAGCCAAGATTGTAGGTACTGTAGCACACGGGGATGGGGATCCAAGAGTAGATCAAGAAAAATTGGGGTCCTTTCGTGTGAAGCAGCGTAGAGAAACGTCTGCGTGTGGTCACGGACCGGAGTATGTAGTGCACTTGTAACTCGACAAAGGAATCGTAGGCGTGGTGCAGGGTCGGAGCCCCGTTCCACTGCAACGACAACGGGTGTTGATTCCTTGAGGTGTCTCACAGACACCGGAGGACACCGCACACGATTGTGGCAGCCCAGATATACTGGTTACCCATTCTCCTTACAGATTTACTCTACATCGCCCCCTGAAACCTCAAGGAATCAACAAGGAATCAGCTGGATCTGCTCCCTGGCCACAGAAAACTGCTCACCTCATGTGAAGTGCCACCGTCCCCCAAAAAATGCCACTCTGGGCAGACCAGCCCCCCCCCCCATCCCAGCTATACCACTGATTTGATGCACTTTAATCCATAGGCAAAACCCCAGAAACAAGGGGACGCTCACAAGCATGTGAGCATTGATGCAGCTTATTTTAAACGCACTAGCACTTTATGTTGCAGACTGGTCTGCCCATTTTCTTTTACTTAAGATTTATTAGTGGGAATTATGACCAAAGAGGGCATTTGTTTGTCTTCATGTGTTGTTATGGATTTTATTGTATGGTGTTCATGCATATGTATGTTGCAATTACTTTAACTAATCAAGCATTAAAGATTTTCGACTTGTTCTATGTTATCATTAATGACATCACAGATGACATCTCAAAATACATTACTGATGACATCATCCAATGAGTGCTACTTTATTTTATAGTTTATGTAGTGGTGGGTAACTACCATATTACCTTTCTACCTTATTTTGTACAGCCTTGGTCCAGCTAATGGGTGTAAGTGTTTACAAAACGCATGTTCTTCTAATGCATCATAGATGGGTAGAGATATTGAACGCATTTTAACATCTTTCGATTGAAGAGTAACTCTGTGTGCAGATGACAGTTGATGACTTGTAACCAGTATGTTCTACACCTGTTTTTTTATTCTGCAGCAAAAAGTTTCTAACAGGGCCAAGATACTATGTAGTAGATACTAAGTATTGTAAGCAGTCTTGAGTTATTAGACATAATCATCTCATCATGAAAATGTCTACATAACATAGAAGACTGTGTGCACACCAGGTACTGACTTATGTACACATGCTTCTTTTGCTTAAGAATATGGGCTATCTGTAAAGTTTTCACCACAGTATGAAGGCTGCAGGTAGTATGATCTTTAGCACCTGCACCTTGGTTATTTTAAGAGAATAGGGCTTTTTTGATAAGTAATTCATAGAGTATCAACAATTCTTAGTAGATACCGTTTAAATCTCAGTGGTATATTTCTCATGAGAGTTTCACTGTCTGTAAACATTGTGGCACAGAGTAAACTTTCTTCATACAGCAAACACGATTTGCAGTACCCACTTTTCTACTCATATCAACGTCATTTCTGAGTGTAGGTTTGGTGACTGTGAGGGGTTAGATACAGATAAAAGATGTCTGTAGTAGGGCATTCATTTTGGAACAGATGCTGAGGGCCATCTTTATTACCCTTGTAGCGCAGCAAGTGATCTTGCTGCACTGCCTTGTGTCACAGGGAAAGAGAAGGAATGCACTGTATTTATCCAATACAGCACATTCCTGTCCTTTCCCCTTATGCTGGTGCCATTTTGGCAGCCTAGCGCCAATGCAGGCACTCTGAGATCATGGGGCAAGGTGGAGACAGAATTGCTTTTGTATGGGAAGGGGCACCTTCCTGCACAAAACAATCCTGAAAGGCATTTTCTTCTATTTATTGCAGCACACGTAGAATGAGGAAAAAATGAGGAGAAATAAAGATATTTCTCCACATTATGCCTCACCTGGGTAAGTGTAACTTTTTCCCAGGTTTAGTAAATCAGGGAATGCGTAAAAAACCATAGGAGTTGTGTGGAGACACCCACACAACGCCCATGGAATGCTTTACTTGGGCAGAGTAATTCAACTCAGCGATTTGCGCTGCATTGCATTACTCTATATTTCAGGGATGACAAGAAGAAAGAGGTGAGGGAAGGGAGTCTAGGGAGATTGGCAGAGTTAGAAAGGGGTTGTAGTGGTTGAGTGAAAAAGATTGAGCCTGTGAGATGGGGTGGAGGAGGAAGGGAGAGATGGAGGAAATGAAAGGAGAGAGGCAGGAGAATGGGTGAGAGAAAAGCCATGGAGAGTAATATTGGGAGATGCGGGGAGCGAGAGAATGGACAAGGGAGAAAGTGAATCCATGGTGCTCATTATAAAGCACTATACAAACTTGTAACACCATATGACTGACGGCACTCATTTGAGTAATCCCATAAGGATAAAAGTCTAATTGGCCAGCCTAGCATTCCATCTTGTGACTACCAGATGAAGTGCAGGTCAGCTGAGTAGATGCTTAGTCCACTGACTGGCCTCTGAGTGGAGAGAAAAGATGAACAAAAATGAAGAAAATTTTAAAAAAAGATTCAATAAATAAGAGTGAAAATGAGTAAAGACGGTATAATAATAGGGAAGTTAGGATAAATGTTGAAAAAGAATAACGTAAGAAGTGAAGAAAGGAGAGTTATAATCAACACAAGGGAAAGAAAGAAACAAAACATTGAAAATATGGATGAAAGCAGCAAAAAATGAAGAAAAAATGTAACAATGTGACCTTCATTGATCAGCTAATGGAGGTAATCACAGCTAACACGAACACTGACGCTAATAACATATTTTTAGGTGATTTTAATCTCCACTGGAACAACAACAACGACAAACAGGTCAACACTCTGAAAGACTTCTTAACCAAACTAAACCTATCCCAAGCATGTCTACAACCAACGCACGCGAAAGGCGCAACACTGGACTGGATAATCTCTAAAAAGGAAAATATCTCACTCCTCGCAATAGAGCCTTGCGACTGGTCAGACCACCATGCCATAACCTTCCTGTTACCTACATGGATGAAGACACAGACCACTCAACCAATCAAAAGCAAAAGATGGATATGGGATACCAGAGAATCGAACATGGAGCTACTAATTGAAAGATGCAAGGAAGACCTAAACCTACCTCTTAACGTACAAAATGTGGATGAGATCACGAACCATTACACTAGGGCAGTAACGGAAATTGTCAACACTACCATGCCGCTAAAATTGAAAGGAGTAACAGAGAAGGATAAAAACCCATGGTTCAATGGAGCCTTGAAAGAAGATAGACGAAAACTGAGATGTGCGGAAAGAAAATGGAGACAACACCCATCATCCCCTGAACTGAAATCCCTCAGAAGAATTAGAAATGAATACAACAAAAAGATCCTCAACGCAAAAAAGGAGTTTATCAGAATAGAACTACACAATGCCAAAAACAGACCACGAAAACTATTTGAGATCATAAAACAACAATCAAACAAGCAAGCCAAATCTGCCCAAGAAGTCATTAAAACGCAACTAAGCTGCAAAGAATTTTCCGACTTTTTCACCGACAAAGCCAACAAGCTGGAAAGAGAACTCAAGATGGCAGCAGACAACCCTGACTACCACACACAATCATGCTACAACACTACATCAAAAAATGTGAACAATAGGAAAAAAAACAAGGCACACTGGGACACCTTCAAATCATTGAACCAGCTAGCTGACATCAAACCTAACAACCACTATAATGACCCACTACCGTCAAAATGCCTAAAAGAAATCAGACATATCATGATCCCTATTTGGACAGAAATCGTAAACGCATCGCTTGCTTCCAGATTGCCTTAAAACAGGTCAAGTAGTAACGATCATCAAAAAACCTACAGCGGACCCAAAAGATCCAAACAACCATCGCCCGGTGACCAACATCCCACTTCTGGCCAAATTAATAGAGAAATGTGTACAGAATCAGTTGAGCCAACATATCGACAACTTCTCACTACTAGATGACTGCCAATCAGGATTTAGACAGGTCACAGTACTGAAACGGCAATCCTACACATTGTCGATGATGCACTTCAAGCACTATTTCAAAACCGATCTTGTCTACTCATCCTCCTCGACTTATCATCTGCATTTGATACAGTCAACCATGAAAAATTACTGAACAGATTTCAGGACAGGATGGGAATATCTGGTAAAGTACTGAGATGGTTCGAATCCTTCCTACAGAATAGAAGTCAGAGATTCCTGGTCAACCAATCTCTCTCACCTTCATGTCCAAACACAATTGGAGTACCTCAAGGTTCAACATTATCTCCATCATTGTTTAATCTGTACATCGAACCCCTCACAGAAATTCTACGAAATTCCAAAATATCTTACCACATGTACGCGGACGACACGCAGATCTACATCAAGATCAAAGCCATGGAAGACATCATCTTAATGAACGAGGCCCTCAAAATGACACTAAATTGGCTAACTACCAATCATCTGAAGTTAAACGCACATAAAACAGAATTCTTACTTATCTCGCCACAAAAGAACCAATCAGAAATGAAAGAATGGTCGAGAATGATCACAGCGTTAAATTGCACCCCCACTCTGGTTGATTCAGCGAAATCACTTGGAAACACACTGGATGAGAATCTAGACATGAAAGCAAACATCAAAGCTATGGCGAAAAATGCCCGCTTCCATCTGAACTATTTAAGAAAAATCAAACCATTTTCTACAGAGACGGATCTAAAACTAGCAATACATTCACTGGTTATCTCGAGGTTTGAATATGGTTGTACAATGTTAGCAGGCTTACCAAAAATTTACACTGCACCACTTAAAGCATGCCTCAATGCAGCAGCAAGACTGGTCACAGGAACGAGAAAATTTGACCATATATCACCGCACCTGAAAGCATTAAATTGGCTACCCTACGAAACCAGAATCCAACTAAAAATGGCATGTATTACCCACAGAGCGATTCATTACAACACACCAAGATACCTTGCACAGAAAATTATAATATCAGGAGGAAACAGACCGGCCAGGAAGGCCAAGGAACTGATGCTGAGACCACCCATATTCAAGAAGAAAAAAACCTACGATAGAGCTTTTTCAGGAGCGGCCCCCAGAATTTGGAACTCTCTCCCCCCGAACATTAGAAAAATTACAAACACCGCAACATTTAAGAGGGAAGCTAAGATCTTTCTCATGAGCAAGTTCCTTCCTTAGACAAACAGATCATCATCTGAGCCTGACATAGAGACGCCTACCCTACAACATAAGGGAAGTAATTATGAAACAGCCAACTCTATGTTGATAGGAGCGGTCGACGCGATACTACATCGGGAATGTGAAAAACATAAAGAACTATGAAAAAGTCTTTAAAATCATTCATATACAGGAGAATATAATTAACAACCTATCCTACCCCAGATCACTGTATATTCTTTGTTAAACTAATAATGTAATCTACCTATTTTACATCTTTGTTCTCTTCCTTTCACCTATCATGGGAGGAAACACACCTATCGAACTTCTCTACTGTAATATCATATATTTGTCATGTGAAGCGCTCTGATACCCAAGGGTCTTGTTCACGCTATAGAAAACTTTTTAATAAATAAACGCTGAGACAAAGGTAAGTAAGTATTTACAAAAAAACTGTGTGGTAAATTTAGCCTTCCAGATTACATTTCCTGGCAGCATTTCAAAATGTGAAAATTGAAATAAATAAAATAAAAAATATAACATTTACAGAGAGATGCCCATAATCATAAAGTACTTTAAAAAGTGTTATGGCATGAGTGCAAATGTGTGGAGAGTGAACAGGCTTCATGGGCATATTTACAAGGAAGTGGTGGAGTGTGGCGTTAGCCTCCTTGGCTTAATGCTGAGCTCCGCCACTTCTGAAATGCAGGGCTGCACCATATTTACAATAATATGGTGCAGCCCTGCGATTCCCCCTATACTGGCGCTAATTTAGCTGCTTAGTATAAACGCAGGCACCCTTGCACTATAATGCAAGGGTGTCTGCGTTGCAAGGGAAGACTGTTTACGTGCAGGAAGGTGTCCCTTACTGCACATAAATCACCATAAATAACCTTTTTCTCAGCGGGGGCCAAGAAAAAGGGGTGGGTCAAAAAAAGTGTATTTCCCTTGTTAATACCCATAGGGATTTTGAACAAGACTACAACCCTAACTGCTGGACAGAATTACACCAAATTTGGCCGAAAGGTAGCACTTGGTCCAGAAAGAGCCCTTTTTGTCATTTGGTGTAAATTCGTTCAATACTTTTTGAGATATTTAAAGAAAAATGTTGTATATCTAGGGTCACTAATACTTCAGCAATGCTCCCGTTCTCGTGGAGAGATCTGATTGGCTACCCACACTTCAACCAGGAAGTGTTGGCAGCCATTTTGGGACTCGCCATCAGCTGATTCCTAAAATCAAAAGTGAAAAATAAAGAAAAGAGGGCAGGGTAAAAATACCCGGACCCCTAGCCCTGGTGCTGGGGTCCCCCTGAGGAACCGCCAAGGCAAAATAGCATTAAAAAAAATTGCCATGAAATTATGAGAATTTGCAAATGTGCAGCAAAAATGTTTTTAAAAAACAAGCGTGGCCTACTGCACTTGTTTACACTTTAGCCCCCAGGTGGGCTACATCCCGGGGCATGCTTAAAAATAGGAAGAGGGCGCTGATAGCCCCTCCAGCTGGATCTTGAGAGTCCCGGGGACCACCACCTCCCCAGGGCTTTATTTATAATTTGGATGGGGGGCCGCACAGCTTCCCTTTCTGCAGCTCTTAAAATTCCCGGGGACCGTCAGCGCCCCAGGGCTTTATTAGTTAATTGAAGGGGGAGCCCCCAGACCCTCCTCCTTACCCCATGTCAGGCCCCGGGACTACCACCTCCCCAGGGGCCAGTAATTCAAATAAGGGGGGCCACGCAGCCCCCCTCCTCTGCCTAGTCGCCCCAGGGACTAGCGCCTCCCCATGGCAGGCCTTACAAAAATAAAGGAGGGGGCTGCGTGGCCCCCCTCCTGGAGCCATTAATGGCCCTCGTGACTGCCACCCTCCAGGGCTGGCTCCCTCTGTGTTGGGGTTCCCACTCCTGATACACAGCTGTTTGCTCTCGCTTGACAGGACCCCTCCCCTTCCAATAATTGGCTGGGCCCTCACAGGCACTGACAGGCCCACACAGGCACTCGCAGACCCACTCACAGATCCACACAGGCACTCACACACCCACTTACTAACTTATACACCCACTCACACATACACTCTGAAAGGTTACTAGTTACAGTTAGGAAATACATTTTTACAAATTATTAGATTAGACACCCAGAGCAAAGCTCCAGCTGGCCAAGCAATGATCCAACACCAATCCTGTGCCCCTAGATGACTATGATTCAGAAATTTCAAGACACCTGATCCCCCGCACCCAGAGAGTTGATTGGGGTGAGGGAAAGTACTGGTGCTGCTAGATCTGCCAAATACCTAGGTGTGGGGTTGTGCGTGCTTACCAACATGGCCGCCGACTCACACTAACAAGTATGTGCTGCATGGAGAGGCTGGGCTGCCACACCAGAGCTCTGGATGCCTGCACTGTGGTACCCTTAGAGCAGCGTTCGGTGACGGACCATGGCTGGCTCTGTCCCCTCTTCCCCTCTCTTCTGGCGGGCTGCTGGCCATGAATCTGCTTCACATTTGCAACACAGGGGCAGGAATTGGCTCCCAAGTGGCTGTATTTATCCGGTGGAAGTGGCAGGTGAATGTTAAAACACAGGAGAGAGTGCTGCAGAGGCTTACCTAAGGGTCACAGCAGAGATGTAGTGCAGAGACATTTTTCCCTCCACTGGGACTGTATTTCAAAGGACTGTACCATCTGTGAAAACATGGATCCATACACATCCTGATCTGATTAATGATACCAGAGCAGTACACGGGGCAACTCGCTCTGGGACTACCAAATGCAAGCCTGGGCATTAGTGTGAACAGTGCGAATGAGCATGCCTGCCACTAGATTGGGGATGAAGCCGGTGGTCTGTACATACTCTGAAGACCCCACTCCTAGGCATTGAATTAGTGCCTACTCATCCTGCATAGAGTGACTGTAGGAACCTCATCATTAGAGGGTAAAGAACGAGACTAAAGTTAGGACCCATATGGGGCTTGTGGGGAAAGTCCATATTGAGATGGGGATCCCACTGAGTACTGAAAAGGCTGTGGCCTTGGGTCTCAACTGTGCCGTAGGTGGCCCTACATCCTGGTGTGGACCGATTAGGGACTCTGGAAAGTGTTGACATCTCACCATCGGGAAGTTGGCTAGAGACATGCAACCAAAGCCTCCCTGACAGGGCAAAATGGACAGATACGCCAAGGTGCTGGCGCCTGCAGCAGAGATGGCTTCGGCACTGGAGCCCAATAATGCCACTCTTCTACAGGCTATCCAGTCTTCAAGGGAGGCCCTTGAGAGGGGGATGGGAGAGGTGTGCTCCGAGGTGTCTCTCTTGCACCAGGACCTCCGAAACATGTCAGAGAGGGTCACCTCAACAGAGAATAGGATAATCGAATTGGAGGACACAGTGCAGACCTTAAAAAAGGATATGGCAGCATCCTGGGCCACGAACAAAGCGGTGGTGTGGCGGCTCAAAGATGTTGAAAATTGGGTTTGGCGGAACAACCTCAGGTTCATTGGAATTCCCAATGGAGTCGAGGGCACAGACATGCAGTTCCTGGATGTCTAGTTACGAAGTATACTGCCACAAGACAAACTCTCTACCTGCTTTGTAATTGAACGGGCCTAACATGGGCTGGAGAGAGGCTGGCACCGGGGCCCTGTCGAGGACAGTAATAGCCTGTTGTTTGAACGTCCGGGACAGAGATACAATTCTTACGAAGGTGCGTAAACTAGGGAAGGTATGCCATGATAATTCCAAAGTTATGATTTTCTCTGATTACACAAGGGAAGTGCAGCACCAGAGGCACACATTTGACTCAGTGAAGGTTAAACTGCAGTTCATGCACCTACAATACATGCTACTCTTCCCAGCCAAACTGAAGGTTCTGTACCAAGAAAAATCTCTCGTTTTCCAAAGTCCTGAGGAGGCATGGGAGTGGCGGTAGGAGAGGTCCTGACTGAACACGGATAGGGGATTGGACGGGGGGTACTGCCCACCCATGCACTGGACCCTAGATCCGCAGAGCAGATGCTGCTCCTAGCACCAAATTAACACTACCCCCTAGAGGCAAATGAACATGAGACAAGACCAGGGGAGCTCTTCGGACTCGGACTGTGGCGGTGCAGCAGCTTCCAAAAAAAGTAGGTTGTGGACCTGATGGAAGGCTCCTCACGTGGGCTCACATGGGACAAAAAAAGAAACTAAGTCCGAGACCCCCCCACCCCCTGGCCGCCACCATAACACATTTGGAGAAGGAAACTGATGTGTCCCCTTCAGATACTACATCTTCTAATCTGACAGCGGTCGTTTAGTCAATGGTGGAACAGTAGGATTCGGGATCCCTGATGCACAACTGAGTCAACCCCCGCCAAGGGCAGCATAGCGGCAACAGATGGTTCATTGTTCTGCTTTGTTTGCTTCTCTAGGCCACTGCTACCAGTGGTGGTTGGCCCTGGGTGTGTTAGTGAGTCTTTGGGGCTCTAACTAGTGGGTGGGGGGTTAAAGACGTCTGGGATCCCCTGTAGAGTAGTTGTTGTTATGTTATGGGGTTCTGCACTACAAGGGCCATTTGGGGGCACGGAGGGGGTGGTAGAGCTCATTGTTTTGAGGGTTGTGGGAAAGTTAGGTCGAGACACGATATTGGAGACACAGCAGTTCACTAAACACACCAACAAATATGGTATGTGCCACATTGCCCACCAATTTATTGGGATGAGCACTGTCCAATTTTATTTAAGTCTGGGCGGAGTTTGCTGGGATTTCAGCGCTACACGTTACGTGGAGACCGCGGAGTTCTGAAAACTCCGCTCCGCATAGCGAAGCAGAGTTTTTTTCCTCACATGTGTTCGGCAACGTCAAGTTGGCGTGTGAGGAAAATCCACCTCACTGCGAGTCTTTTCCTCATTCGCAATTGTCAACATCAAGTTGGTGAGCACGAGCGTGGAAAATCAACCTCCCCGCGAGGTTTCTCAGCACAGGCGGTCAGATTTCTCATTGCGAGTGGTCGCAGTTTCTCGCGTCTGCTCACATTGAAAAACTGTCAGATCGTGTTGCGAAAGCTGCCACTCAAGCAAAAATCTACTCGAGCGACAGAGAGGAAGCAGCGTCTGCTTGAGCTGTGCATGGTGCAGTTTGCGATGACTGCACAGTGCAGACAAGAACCTGGCACTAAAATTCACCACTAACAGCATTTAGCCAATGCACTCCGCTGCTTGTGGAGCTCCGCGTAGCGCAGCAGAGGTTTTTTTGCACTTCACGGAGTTCCGCATAGCAGAACACCACAAACTCCATCACGGCTTAGTTTTATTGCCTCGCTCCTGATGTGTATTCCACAAGTGGACCTTAAGGCACTCTCTGTTCTATTATGGAACATGAATGAGCTAGGTGACAGGGTTAAGAGAGGTCTGGTAATCCAATATTTCAAGCATCAGAATCCATATGTGATACTTTACAGGAAACCCATCTCAAAGGCACACAGTGTGAATTCTTGAAGTGAGTTGCTTGCACCACACTTGCACATGCAGGATACACCTCCGGGTCAAGAGGAGTAGCCATCCTGATCAGGAAAAAAACATCTTTCCACATATTAAAACAATGGACAGACCCACTGGGGAGATACATAGGAGTGCAGGGGATCTGGGGCAGCCTTGAGGTTATGATCATTTGTGCCTATGCACCCTTCCTCCCCACCCCCATCTGCAGTACCCCCCTCAGGAAAAGTTAGCTGAGACATCACCGGAAGCTGGCTCTCCACTCCATATATTGGGAGGTGATTTTAATGATGTTATGAAGACCGAGTAGATAGGTCTGGTCCTCGTGGAACTGATGAATGCCCCACCTCCTCATCCATTTTGTGGCCACCCTATGCCATTCGGACATATGGCAGAGTGCTCATCCTTCCGAACAAAAATATTCATACTTTTCGGGGGCTGATAAAGTCTTTTCTAGTAAAGGTTATATTTTTGCTCCAGCAGGGGAAGTGAATGTGGTCCAGCAGGCTGAATACCTGGCCTGGGGTTTGTCGGATCAGTCCCCTCTGTTGGTGAAGTCGGGACATATCCCCAGGAGGAGGATGGACTGGAAGCTAAATGCATGGGATTTGAGGGATCAGGAGGTGGTAGTGCAGTTGAGGGTGGACTCTGAATCAATAGTCAGTCACATCCAAAACAAAGCTTTGGAAGGCATATAAAATGATCCTCCGTGATAGCGCCAAAAACCTCATATCACGCAAGAGGAGGAAAGAAGTGGGACCCGTGGAAGAGGTGAAACGCAGGGTGTCGGATGCTGAGTATAAGTTCAGCCCAGCCCAGACCCTGATCCATTCACCCGTAGACAATTAACACTTCAGAGGGAGGAATATAAGTCCTTAGCACAGTAGGGAGCCAAGACTCAGATGATGGCTTCTCTGACCGCCTCTACGACATCGGAGATAAAGCAGGTAAACTTTTGCCCTGGCTTGGTAGACAGGAAGCGGAAGCAAGATGGGTACACCGGAATAGACTCCCCTGAGGGGCCTTTGTGAAGCTCCGATGAAGCGATCACAGAAATCTTCACGAGATACTACAAGTCTTTTATGAGTCTTGGCCGCTCCAGACCCAGCCCATATCGACTAATATCTGCAGCCGATAAGAAGAATGAACCACAATGCCAAAGGGAGAGAGGCACTCAACGCAGAGATCACCCTGGCAGATATACACTCAGCCATTACTAAACTCAGAGCAGATAAGACCCCGGGACCCAACGGGATTCCAGCTGAATTTAATAAATTATTTTCGCGCCTTCTGGGAAACCATCTCTTAACCATGTTCCTCAAAGCGGGAGACCGAGACATTCTTCCTCCGGATTTGTGATGGACGGTCATAGTGGCTATACCTAAGGATGGCAAGCCTAGGGACTGCTGCGACTCCTACCGCCCAATCTCACTACTTAACATTGAGGTTAAAATCCTGGCCACAATCTTGGCAGCTAGATTGCTGCAAGTTATAACGCCTTTGATTCATAAAGACCAGTTGGGATTCATGCCAGGGAGATACACCCGCTACAATCTCCGTAGAATCCACAATTGGCTAAACAAAGTCCAGTCGTGCCCGACCCCCGCATATATTCCTTGCATTAGATGCGATGCTCAGAAGGTGTTCAATGCAGGACATTGGTCCTTCTTAGATAGTACTCTGTTAAATTTGGGTTTGGTCCTCGTTGAAGGAGGTAGGTACAGTTATTATATCAGACCCCAGTGGCAGCAGTCCGGGTAAACGGAGTGGTCTCTAGGGATTTCCCTTTGCTAGAGGCACTCTGCAGGGTTGCCAATTGCCCCCCCTCCTTTTTGGCCTAACAATAGAATCTTTAGCCTGGGGGGTTTGGAACCATCCTGACCTTCGTGGCTTCCAGCTCCTAGATGTGGGTGAGGTAAAGGAAAAGATGTTGCTCTATGCGGTCGATATCCTCTTGTATTTGGCTGAGCCTGCCCTGTCTCCTTCTGTGACGTTCCAAGTGTTTGAGGAGTATGGGAGGCATTCCAGATACTGTATCAACTGGGGTAAATAGGTGCTCTATCTCCCACAAGAGGGTTTGGCGGTGCACCCCTACCCCGAAGTTTAACCTACACTTCCCTTGGATTCAAATATCTGGGTATATTTATGACATTAGAGCAGTAAGCTTGCTATGCTCGCAACCTCCAGAGGAGAATCTGATCCTATTGAGGAGAGCTGGAGGGATGAAGCAAGCTGCCCCTCACACTCATTGGGAGGGCGGCTAAGTTGAAGATTATCTTTTTGCCCAAATTGCTTTAAGCCCTTCAAAATACTTATTATGGGATCCCCAGAGGTTTTCCAATCCATAGAGAGCGACATGCGGAAACTGTTGTAGGAGGGTTATCACTCTAGAATGTCTTTAGAATTCCTGCAACACCACCAATATAACGGTGGGCTCGCCTTGACAGACATACAAGCATACTACTGAGCAATGCACCTCATCATTATAAGCAACAGTTTATTTGCCCCAGATGATCTCTCCACATTTAGGCAGGAATGGACACAGTGGAGGGGTGGGTTGCATCTGCCATATCCATATAGAGGTGGCAGGACGGGGCACCTACTTCTGGTGACAGGTCACTTTGGGGGCTTGGGAAAAGGCATTGAAATTGATTGGGTGGTA
Organism: Lissotriton helveticus; assembly: GCF_964261635.1. Taxonomy (NCBI): domain Eukaryota; kingdom Metazoa; phylum Chordata; class Amphibia; order Caudata; family Salamandridae; genus Lissotriton; species Lissotriton helveticus. The sequence continues at coordinate 1,139,080,744 of NC_136059.1, read as the reverse complement.
TGGGAGGACTACCAGAGAAACACTATTGTGGGAGGGGAAATGGCTCCATGAAATGCAGAAGTTGCAGCGATTTGGGCCCTAGAGCTTGCTTTGAATATCTAAAGACGGGGATTTGCTGGAAGGCAATAACATCTTGTCGTTCGCATCGCTCCGGAGGGAGTACGAATGAATGGCAACCAATATTTAAAATACGCGCAACTACGACACCCTGATGTGCCGAGGGACTTCCGGGGAAGGGTATCCCAGAGTGGCCCCACTTGAAGGCCGGCTCTTGACTGAAGAGCTGATTAAAGGGGCAATCTCCCTGACTAATAAAACCGTTTACAACAATATGCCTAACACTCTCTGCAAGCTGGTGGAAGTATGGGAAAGAGATCTAGGGGAACTGGAATACATAGATTGGGAGGCTGAACTGATGCAGCTGAGGGAGGTGGCAATCAAAAATCGTCAACACCTAGTACAACTTAAAATGTTATACAGAGTTTATTATGACAGGCATCGCCTACATATCATGGGAAGGACTCAGACATCTCAGTGTTTGAGATGTCGGGAGAAGCTGGTTCTTTTTTCATTATACATTATGGAGCTGCCCCTTAATCCAGGATTATTGGATTGGCATTATCGGAGGAATTGTTAGGGTTCTTTCAATTCACCCCCCCTTGGACCATAAATTCCTTGTGCTTGGGATCCCCCAATGATGTTGACCTCCATTCAGTGCAGCTACTATTCTGAAGCCTTGATCTAGTAGTAGGCAAAATAGATATTGCTAGACATTGGGGCTCACAGGTTTGCCCTACCATAGATGAGTGGATGCGAGGTATGGACGTGTGTATGATTGCTGAAAAAATGACATATGCCAGCAGGTAATGCCCCAGAAAATGTTGTAAGGTTTGGGACAAATGGCTGAAGTATTACTCTCTGGAGATATCAGATGATGCTTGGTGAACCTGACGGCTCTCACAGTGGGAAACGTGGGCATATTTTTACCAGCTGTTTTGTGTACTGTCTTTGGGTGGCATACTAACAAAACAATTGATGCTGTGCTTGCTGTGTCTGGGGAATGGGCGTGGTGGGAGTGAATATGAAGTTATGTATTTTGAAACACTTATTGTAATATGCAATCATTGCCCTTTGATGATTGTACGATCAGTATACAGTCCTGAAGGGCACTGTTTTCAAAATAAAAATATATTTTTTTTAAAAACCTTTGGATTTCACTACAAAAGCAAAGGTTCCAGGGATGTTATGGTTAGGAAATACAAAATTTAAAAACATTGAAATTCACTGGAAAAAACAAAGGCTAAAGGGATGTCACAGTTAGGCTCAGATTTTACTCGTACAAGACCAGTGAAATTCAGCATTTGTAGTTACCTGACATAACTACAACTTATGCCCCCCCGCAATGCACTGCTTATGACCATACATATTACATTACTCATTTCATGGTCAGTGACATCACTGATGACATCACTGAGGACATCTCAAATGATGTCACTGATGACATCATTGGTGACATCAACAGATCAACTCACACACCCACTCATACCCCAAACAACCTTACATACACCCACACACACCTACACAGTAACATGCCCATTCACAGACCCATAGGACCACTGAAACACCCACTCACTCATCCACTCACTCATCCATATAGCCTCTCACATGGCTACTCACTCACCCAAACAGTCACTCATCCATAAAGCCACTTAAACAGCCAGCCACTCTTCCATACAGCTACTAACAGAGGTACTCACTCACCCATACAGCCACTCACACACCCATTCACACACCCACACAACTGCTTACATACCCATTCGCACACCCATTCAACATCTCACATGCCCATTTACACATACAACTAATCACAAAGACAGTTGCTCTCCACTATAGCTACTCACATACCCACTCACGTACCCAAACACCCACTGAAACAGCCACTTACTCACCTGTACAGTCACTTACACAATCTTTCCACTGAAATTAAAGAAACTGCACTCTGGGTTGGGAAAAGATCAGTATCTGTTTCATCAGTCATTATCTCCCTGGACAGCCATTTCCAGGACAGCACTCATCATGCTACTAATGTTTTACTCCACAGTCTGGGCAATACCAGGCGGCCCATGGAGTTACCATATACAGTCAGTGCACAGACAGAATATCCAATTTTAAACGGCGACATACACAAATATAGATTTGGAAATATCATGATGCAGAAATATCGACAGCAAGAATATTGTGGTCAAAAATATCAACTTGGTGGTAAGAAATATAATTTTTGAAAATAACAAAGTCATTAATATCGTGTGCAAAAATATAGTTGTTTGAAATATCGATATTTTAATTAGTGTTATGTATTTTAGCATGTATTTTAAAAGTATGTGAACCATTTTTTGTATAAGTATTGCTTTTGTTTTTTAATATATGTGTTAAATTTGTATTAGTTATTAATTTTATTGTAATTAAATGTTGCGTTTTTTTTAGTTCTGTAGTGGGTTGTGGGTTTATAGGAGAATAGATGGGAAGTCATTTAATGATAATAAATTAATTATTATTTTTTATTTATTAGTATTTATTAGATTTAGATTTTATAGTGTTAATTGTAGGAATTGATTTACAATTAATTATTAATTGGTTGTTAATTATTATTAATTAATTAATTGGTAATTATGTTAATCGCGTCTTTTTTTAGGAATGGGTTGAGGGTTTATAGGGGAATAGGGTGGAAAGTGATTTAATTATAATAAATGTTTTCATATTTTTATTTATTAATATTTATTTCATTTACATTTTATAGTGTTAATTGTGGTCATTAATTGATTATGAATTATCTATTAGTTGGTTGTTAATTATTATTAGTTGGTAATTATGTTAATTGTGTTCTTTTTTTAGGAGGCAGTTGTGGGTTTGTAGAGGAATAGGGTTGGAAGTAATTTAATTATAATAATGTATTACTTTTTTGTATTCATTTACATTTTATAGTATTAATTGTGTGAATTCATGTATTATTAATGAAGTATTACTTGCTTGTTTATTATTAATTAATTAATTGGTAATTAATTATGTTAACTGTGTTATTTTTTAGGAGCGGGTGGTGTGGTACATAGGGGAATATGGTGAGAAGTAATTTATTTATAATTATTTGTTAATTATGCAAATTAATTCATTAAAATTTAAATATTGAATCTGTGTAATTGATTTTAGATGTGAGTTATGGGGTTTATAGTGGTAAAGGGTGGGAAGTAATATGTTTTAAATTAATTAATAAGTTGTTAATTTATTAATGTTAAGTTAGTTTTGGAAATAGTGAAATGATTTTTAGGTGTGGGTTGTGGTGCTTTTTGTGGTAGAGGGTGGAAAGTTTTGTATGATTAATTAATTAATAATTAGTTGATCATTAATATTAATTCATCAATTCATAAATATTTATGGTAATTGTTTATTTTTATTTTTATGTGTGGGTTTCAGTTTTATAGGGGTAATGCTTGGGGAGTAAATTAATTTTGATCTGTTTTAATTTGTTTTTTAATTATTATATTTCTTTAATTGATGATTAAGTTAATTATGGAGGTATCTTTTTTTAATTTAGATCTGTGTTGTGAATTGTGTGGTGTTATAGGGTAGGAAATAATTAATGTTTTTGATTATAAATAATTTCTATTAAAAAGTTATTTTTTGTAAACTATTTTTAATTTTTAAATCAAAACACTTTCTAGGTATTTGTTAGATCTTTTTAACATTATAAAATGTTTTTATCTTTTGTAAATGTTTAATATTTTTATATTTGTTTTCTTTTTTTGTTTTTTAAAATCTTTTGTGTTGTAGTTGATATTTTGTTTGTTTTTAATTTTGAACTGACTCCAACGGTAACATTAATTTTATTTTTTACCCCTCTGCTATCCAGCACTTTCCCTACTGTTGCACTCACTGGAGTGGGAATAGTAATTTCTACTCCTCCGCTATCCAACACTTTCCCTACCGTTACACTCACTGGTGTTGGAATAGTAATTTTTACTCCTCCGCTATCCAACACTTTCCCTACTGTTGCGTGCCCTGAAGTCAATCAATCAATCAGGCATTTGTAGAGCGCACTACTCACCCACGAGGGTCTCAAGGCGCTAAGGGGGGGAAGATGCTACTGCTCGAACAGCCAGGTCTTGAGAAGTCTCCTGAAGGTCAGCAGGTCCTGGGTCTGTCGCAGGTGGATGGGGAGGTTGTTCCATATCTTGGCGGCGAGGTGGGAGAAAGACCTGCTGCTGGTGGTTGTTCGGTGGATGCATTGAATGGTGGCGAGGTAAGTGGAGCGAAGCTGGCGGTTGGGAGTGTAGAAGGTGAGTCGTTTGTTGAGGTATGTTGGTCCGGCATAGTGGAGTGCTTTGTGAGCAAGGGAGAGGAGCTTGAAGGTGATCCTCTTGTTGACGGGGAGCCACTGCAGGTCTCTCAGGTGGGCAGTGATGGGGCTGTGGCGGGGTATGTCGAAGACGAAGCGTGCTGAGACGTTCTGTATGCATTGAAGTCTTTTCTGGAGTTTGGCCGTGGTTCTCGCATAGAGGGCACTGCCATAGTCCAGCCTGCTGGTGACAAAGGCCTGGGTGACCGTCCTTCTGGTTCTGGTGGGGATCCATCTGTAGATCTTGCGAAGCATGCGGAGGGTGTTGAAGCAGGAGGAGGAGACGGCGTTGACTTTCTGGGTCATTGACAGTGATGAGTCCTGGATGAATCCCAGGTTGCGTGCGTGGTCGGTGGATGTCGGCACAGCGCCCAGCGAGGCCGGTCACCAGGAGTAATCCCAGGCAGAGGGGGTGGAGCCGAGGATGAGGACCTTTGTCTTGTTCGATTTCAGCTACATTCTAGCAGGTGACATTGATCTCCGCTTGTGGGTGGAGCTAACTGGAACTATTTGAGTTGGGGCAGGACTGTTTGGCGGTAAAACCCACCTCCTGTTACACCTGGTGCGCTGAAGAGGCCACACGGCCGAAATGCATACGCCCATCTGCTCAACCTCAATAAAGAAACTCCATTGTTTTCCCCGCTTGTGGCCTCTGACCTTTTTTGGAGAAGGTGGTTTTGGGATATATATATATATATATATATATATATATATATATATATATATATATATATATATATATATATATATATATATATATATACATACATATATACTTATTTATACACTACAAGGGTATTATTCTTACATTTTATATATGTATGTTTACATTTTTTTTAATGAAATGTATTTCTTATATTTGTTAAAATGTATATTAAATCCAAATATTTTTTTAAGTTAATATCATTATTTAATATATTTAACATTATTTTTACATAAATAAAAAATCGATCTTTGGTATATCGATATTTGTTGTCGATATTTTTATACTTACCATTATAAATATAGGATGTCGATATTTTTGACATCGATATTTATGACGCAATATTTGTGTATGGGGATATTTTGGGGGTCGATATTCTATCAGTAAACCATACAGTCGCCCTTGATCCTGTTATACGTTTGAGAAATCTGGTACCTCTTCTCTTCATGCATTTCTTTTGAGCACACTGAGGGGCAGATTCTGATGCGGGTTGGGAATGCTTCCCAACTGAATTGGGTTGGAAATGGTTTCCAACCCACTCGGATCGGACAGTCCGACCGATGGAGTACAATGCATCCGGATGCTTCCCGATACGATTTGGTTGGAATCCCACTGACTTCAATGGAAGCATATGTTCCTAACTGCATCATAATTGGGCCCTGGGTCATTCCCGATCCGATTTGGAAGGAGCAAATGCCATTAGGAGGCCTTCCTAACCGCATCAGAATCAGGCGCTAGGTGGGAATGCTTTCCAGGCCCTGAGTAGAACACAGATTATTGCCAACCCTTCGGCAGTACATCTTCCTTGATTATAGGCCTGGGCTGTGAACTCTGCTCCATTTGCAGAGTTTGCTGAGTTTTCCACACTCCGCGGAGCACTTAGAGTTCCATAGAAGGAGTTTTTTCCTCACTCATATTCCCCAACGTTAAGCTGGCGAGCACGAGTGAGGAAAATCCAAAGCTAGACCACCTTCCAGTGAGATTTGTCAATGTGGGTGGTCACGGATGGTCGCAAAGGCTAGCATTGACAAAACATCCTTTCGCGTTGAGGAAGCTACCGCTCGAGTAGAATAGCTACTCGAGAAGCAGAAAAAAGCTCTCTTGGTCTGCGCATGGAGCCATTTGCGCTGATTTGCCAGTGCGGTATAAACACTCAGCTCTAAAAATCAGCGTGAACAGCATGACGTAATGCACCCTGCCGCTTCCGGAACTCCACGCAGTGCAGCAGAGTTTTTTGGTCACTTCGATAGCCGAACTCTGCGAATTCCGCCCATACCTACTTGATTGTCAATAGTTATTTTTTCCTAGCCAGTGAGAGGGATTAAAACCTGTTAAGACAGCAACCATGTCTCTCCTAACATCAAAATGTCCTGTTTCAGCGCCTCTAGTTGGAACCTGCAAAGGTTTGCAGGAGAAATGTTACCACATTCTTAATGTATTTGTATTTCATTTCTTATAGCCTTTAGCTTCCAGAAACCCTTTGGTAAGAAAATCAGTGGTGTTGCAAAAATATGCGAATATCGAGATAGAATAAATGAGAATTGTCATCTATATTCTATTAAACTAAGGTGTGCTCAATCACACATGCTTAAAAAACACTACAGACAAAAAAGAGAGAGTGTGCATTGCTCCCTTTTTGGGGGTGTAGCTACAATTAACTGTAAGGTTCCCTTGGTTCTCCCCTGTTTAAATAGTGGGGAGGATAATAAAGAGCCTAGCATAGTTAAAAACTGGTGGCACAGGAGGAAATTGTTAAACCTTTGGGATCTGGGAAATTCCCATTAACAAAAAATGATGCTTCGATGGCCTAATATGCAAGCCTGTCACAGCTCCTAATTAGGGCTCCATTCCTCACACAGATGAAGCTTTCTGATTTAAATATTCAAGCAGTACAGCAGTGTCATCCCCCTTAGACTAGGAAAACATATAAGGACATTGCAATGGTGCACACCAATTTGACATTTTTTCCCCCGCAGCGCATCTGGGCACAGCATAACAGAATCCAAGGCAATTATGCAGTCCCTGTGAGTGTGTACGCCATGGATTTCTTCAACAATGCAGAGGCCTTATTTAAGGCATGTATGGACACCTTGGTCCCCCTCCTCACCCTATTCCATCCTACCCCTGCAGTAGACCCCATGCTTGCCTTCTATTTGAGGTACACTTATGTGGTTGAAATATGCACAGAGACATAGTTTGATCGTAACATTGAATACCCCAAAAAATCCTCGCCGTGGAGTTAATAATGGTAACTCGGTTGTCTTTCAGATGTACAGAAAAATGTATTTAAATAAATACTGTTTACAAAGATATCGCCCCAGTGGGAGCAGTTTTTTTTTTAATATAAATTCCAGTGAGCAATATATTTATGGACAATATTAAAGACACAATATTTATACCACACAATAGTGTCATAACAATAATCTGGCAACAGACATAGTAAATGTACATTTACCTTGACAATATATGGATAGCCAATATTATGGTCAAGATATGGCTGTAGGTCGATATTTTCATCGCGTTATTATGACGTACGACCGCCCACACTGACCTGCTGCACACTTTTTCACTTAACGATGGGTGTTAGCGTTTGCCCTGTCATGAAAATGTCTTTTCAGCTGCAAGAGGACTGAGCAGAAAGGTCAAGGGAGCAACGTTGTGTTTTCTCCCCCAAACAAAATCAATGTCAGGGCCTAGAACATGATAAGTCATGTTAGAGGGCCACATGCATTCTCAACGGAGACCTATCAATGCAAAGGAGCACTGTGCGGACATCTCCCAGGCTGCAGCCCCTCTTCCCAATCAATGCGTATGCTCATTATGCGGTCTCAGATGAATATTGGTAAAGAGTGGATGAGCTTGAGTCACGTGACTAAAAATAACTGCACCTCACGCGATCAATAGAGGCTCTGTCTTTTTTCAGCCTTGCTCCAGGCAGTCCAAGTGTCTTTTTTTCTTCCTTTCCCCAATCGATCAATATCCTTGTATGAGTTGCTTTATTAAATTAGTGGCACTTAATCCGCCATCACGTTGTCAACATGTGGAGAGCGAACGCGCGTGCAGCCGGCGTTCAGCTGCCCCGGTGGCTGCCTGGCGCGCGACCAGGCAGCTCGCAATGCGGTGCCAAAAGCCGTCTGTGTATGGGTGTCTGCTAGCATCCTCTCTCTGAAAATGTGATCTTTATGCAAAAGGAAAAAACCGTTCGAGGTGGTTCATGCCAATTATAGATGTGTTGTGACAGATGAAAGGAGCATAATTATGCTTGGCTACCACGCAGGAGTGCATTAACACATCCATGGCATTTCATTACAGAGAATGATAGCAGCATGCCTCAACAGAGGCTGGCTCGCTTTAAGTTGGTTAACCTGAATTTTTTCATTTTTTTTTTGTGCTCACTGTGTCTCACTGTGTCTACAAATGTAACAATTTGCACCGTCAGGCATAATTTTTTGGTTCCAAACGGTTTTAAAAAGAGGTCCTTGCTCAATTTAAAAAAAGAAGTTTCGTTTTCCAAAGGACCTTAACCTCAGAGTCAAATCTTATGCAGAAAGGTGACGTGTTGAGGATTCATTCTTACTGGAGTATATTTATACAAACGAAGCAAGTTTTATGTTGTACTACACGCTGCAGTCATGCCTAAAAGCAGTGGGCACAAAAACAGAAACTATGCCTTTGCTGTTCGTGACCGCACAGATAAAGCTGTCTACCCTGCACATTCAAAGTCTGCAACACATTCCCGAAATTCGTTTCCTTGCCCATCATTTTAAGGAGAAACTACATCTCTGTACGTTAGCAAAGCAGCTACCTTGGTTTATGCTATTATAAGGTTTTTAATGGGGACCTCTGACTCAGAAGCTGTAGGACCCTAACAATTACATATGAAGAAGAGAACATTACCTCATATCATTTACTTTGACATATGGAAAAATAAAAGTTGAATATCATTGTTCCCAAAACAACTGCTGGAGTGTGCTGTGTTTTAATCAACACAGTCATTTGACATATGATGCACATGACACGGAAACACGGTCATTACCCCTTTACCCGTCCTCCCTGTTACAGTCTTTACCATGTGAGGCGACCCCGCCCAATAAAGACAGCTTAACTGCAAGCTTTGTGAAGTAACTTTTCTATTTTAATGAAAAACTGCTCCCCTAAGGTCATAAATGGCCACTGCCCCACCCCTCCTGTTTTGGCCCGTCTCCTTGGAGTGTTTCCGGGGTATTGGTTAGGCTTATTTCTTCATTTTGCTGTTATTAATTATTGTAATTTCGTGGTGCTTCCATCAGAAAGTGGTATTTCGGATACACAACGTGGGGGTGGCATGGCCAACATCCGAGCATGGTGGACGCATAGCTGTGGGGCCCCTGCATCCGGGTCCCCTAATCCAGTCCTAATCACACCTGGTCCGGTGCCATCGACAGCCGGACTTGGAGCTACAACACTTGAGGACGAGCAGCAAAGCAGTGACACCCCACTGTTGGGCCGAGGGGCGCAGCTGCAACTCCCCGGACAAGCTAGTCGGCGCTCTGCGCTGCCAAATGGCGGGCGTTGGCTGACTCTGCAGGTCAGTGTGTGCCTGTGTCCCTGGGGAATGTTGGGGTCACCAGGGCCTCAGCTGCTAGCCGTGGTCGGTTGACAAGGTGACCAGGCCTGGACAGGCGGCGGTCTGAATCCTAAGTAGGATGTTTTTTTGCTGTCCAGCCCACCTAGTGGAAAAAGTAAAATGGAGGGTGGCGTTCCCTGATGGGCGGACAGCCTCCGAGAGATCTACACACAGCAAGCTCCTCAGTCCCTGGGGAGCCGACTGGCAGCACCACGTGGAGAGGGCTCCTGGCAGAACGACCTGACAGAGTGCTGCATGGGCCTGGAGGGGAGAAGGCGGATTTGGGGGGGCAGCTGAGCACCTCGAGGTCTGCCCCCCCGGGCAGAGTGTGAGGGGGAGGGGCTAGACGAGCACGGCCATTTTGGGGCCATTGGGCTACATTGGGATTAGCCCAATTGTAGCCCAATATCTGTTAGGTAGCCCAAGGTTATTTATGGGTTTTTCGTGCTCCCCCAGCCACCATTTTAGGTTTGGTGACCTGGTGGCTGGGAGCGTTGCGCAGTTAGGGTTTTTGTCAGGCATTTGGTAGTAGTTAGCAGTTTGCGTAGGTACTAGATTTGGTCAGTTATTGTGTTTACAATGGCTGGGAAGGATTACCGCTTGTTAGAAGCTGTCCGGCTGCTGAGTGAGGCTGGCGGCGCAATTTACTCCTGCCGGAAGCCTCGGGTGGAGCGCGCCCTGTGAGGTGCGCGTCGGCCGGGGTGGCGGCTGCTGTCGTGGCTTGTTCGCCCCTCCTGGAGGTCGGTGCAGAGGAAAGTGATTCAGAGGCAAAATGGGATGAGCTTGACCCAGACTTGTGGCAGCATACAATGGGGCTAGCTGGGTCAGGGAAGACCATTTTTACGGCCAGCGGGCTCCCACTCGTTTATCGGCCCTTTCAGGGGCACCCCATCCGAGGAGGGGTGGGGTGTGTGGGGAGAAGACAGATGAGATCCAATGGGGCTTGCTGGGACTACAACAAAGGTTTGTGCACTCGGGAGTACTGCAGATTTCGGCATGGCTGCTCAGGGTGAGTGGGCAGACATGCATTGGTCAACTGTTGGGGGGAGGACAGTGCCAACAACAGGGGACCCAGCAGTAGCAGGCAGGGGGATTTCGGGCAGGGAACCAGCAGCAGCAGCAGTTCGCGGCAGGCGAGGGGCTAAGGGGCCTGGGCCAAAAGGCTTGTACGCCAGTTAGTCGACAATTTGGTGGCAGCCCTACAAGGATATACAGATGTGGAGGCTGCAGAATGTTTGAGGTTGGGGTTTCTGGAGGGTTTCCGACTGGGGTACGATGGACCTAGGACGAAACGGTGGGCGGACAATCTGAGGTCAGCAAGGGAGCACCCAGAAATAGTACAAGAAAAACCATTACGAATGGGCACAATATGATGAAGAGTTTCGGGCACTCATGGCGTGGGACTCATAGGCAAAATGGTGTGAGCTTGACACAGACTTGTGGCAGCATACAATGGGGCTAGACGGGTTAGGGAAGACCATTCTTACGGCCAGCGGGCTCCCACTCATTTATCGGCCCTTTCAGGGGTGCCCCACCCAAGGAAGGGTGGGGGTGTGGGGAGAGGACAGGTGGGATCCAAGGAGGCTTGCTGGGACTACAACAAAGGTTTGTGCACTCTGGAGTACTGCAGATTTCGGCATGGCTGCTCAGGGTGTGGGGGCAGACATGCATTGGTCAACTGTTGGGGGGAGGACAGTGCCAACAGGCAGGGGGATTTTGGGCGGGGAACCAGCAGCAGTTCGCGGGCAGGCGAGGTGCTAAGGGGCCTGGGCCAAAAGGCTCGTACGCCAGTTAGAGTCGACAATTTGGTGGCAGCCCTACAAGGATATATGGATGTGGAAGCTGCAGAACGTTTGAGGTTGGGATTTCTGGAGGGTTTCCGACTGGGGTACGACGGACCTAGGACAAAACGGTGGGCGGACAATCTGAGGTCAGCAAAGGAGCACCCAGAAATAGTACAAGAAAAACTGGATAAGGAAGTGCGTGAGGGCCGCATGGCGGGACCCTTTGGGGATTGGCCTTTAAAAAAGTTGATTGTGTCACCCGTTGGAGTGGTGCCGAAGAAAGAGCAGCAGCAGTTTCGCCTCATTCAGCATTTGTCGTGGCCCGAAGGTGGCTCGGTGAATGATTTCATTGATGAGCGGGAGGCCACGGAGTCATATTCATCTGTTGACGTAGCCATGTCACTGGTAGTGACCACAGGCGCAACGGCGATGATGGCAAAGTGCGACATAAAGTCGGCTTTCCGGCTGCTTCCAGTCCATCCAGAAGATTGGGACCTTTTGGGTATCCAATTTAATGATCACTGGTACGTGGACAAAGCAATTCCGATGGGCTGTTCTATGTCTTGCGCACTTTTTGAATGCTTCAGCACGTTTCTGCAATGGTTGTTTTCAGAACGGACGGGTCACCAAGGAGTAACTCACTACCTGGATGACTTTTTCTTTGTGGGCACCCCAGACTCCATGGACTGCCAGAAGGCGCTGGACAGGTTCAATGAGGTCATGGGGGAACTGGGCGTGCCTCTGGCACCAGAAAAAAACTATGGGGCCCTGTACTCCTCTGCTCTTTTTGGGCATTGAGTTAGACTCTAAGGTCATGGAGGCACGCCTTCCGGTGGACAAAAAGCAACAAATGTTGGGCCTACTGACGGCAATGTTGTCGAAACATAAGGTCACCAGTAGGGAGGACGTTTTGTAGGAGCCTGGGCAGGGCACTAGCAGGACAGAGACCTCCGCATCATCATGTGCGACTGTCGGCCGGGGTGAAGGAAGACCTGAGAGTGTGGCAGTTTTTCTTACAGAACTTCAATGGGATCCCCCTGATTAGTGGTGGGCGGAATTTACGTAATCGCGTTATGCACATCTTCGCAAAATGGTCAAAAATCTCTGCGAACACGCAGAAATTTCACGAACACGTGGAATTGCTTGTTTGCAATGCTTTTTTCCTGTTCGCAAATGCTGTTTGCGTCCTCGGGGGGAAATATCTCGCGAACACGCATTTTGAGAACCCAAACAAGCAAATAATTTCGCGAAGTCGCGGAACGCAGAATTTTGGGCAATTTTGCGTTCTCCGCGTAATGCGAAATTACCCAAATTCCGCGAGCGGAACGGAATTTACCACCCAGGCCTACCCCTGATGTGGGAGGGGGACATGGTTTGGGATGTGCAAATCTTCTCTGATGCCGCAGGAAGCGAGGCTTTTGGACTTTACAGGCAAGGTAAATGGTGTGCGGAGCAGTGGCCCCCTGAGTGGGCGGGAGAGGGACGGAGCATAGCATTTCTGGAGTTCTTCCCTCTGGTGGAAGAGATCACTCCATGGGGAGACCAGCTGGCACACAAAAGGTAACGTTCAGAATAGACAACATGGTGGCAGTGGAAATTGTGAACCGCCAGTCTGCTAGGGATGAACAAGTCTTGAAATTGCTGAGGGTGTTTGTGTTGGGCTGCTTACGCAGGATATTGCCTTTCGCGCAGTGCATGTGCCCGGTGTGGACAATGACAAAGCCGATGCTTTGTCTCGTTCACCGTGGGGGAGATTCAGTGGGCTAGCCAAGGACGCGGACAGGACTCCGAGCAGTATGCCGCAGCATTTGTGGTATGTAGGCAACACAGGATGTTGCAGCTGGTTTTAGGATCTCTGGTGCAATCTACGAAGGTAGTATACCGGACAGCATGGGAGGAATTTCGGCGCTCTGGTGCTAAACGGAGGGATTCGCCGGAGTGCCGGCAGGAAGATGTGATACAGTTTATTCTGGATCTGATTGAGAGGGGACTTACGAGGGTGACAATAGCGGAAAAATTAGCAGGGATAGCTTTCGTTGGGAAGTTTTTGTGGGGTTATGTGCCATCCGCGGGGGAAATAGGAACGCGCATGCTGGAAGGGTGGGCCGGGAATGTGGCCGGGAGTCTCGGGTGAGGAATCCCCTGTCATGGGAGCTACTGGAGAGGGTTTTGCAGACTCTGCCAGGGATATGCAAGGACGAGCTGTAACTTTGCCTTTTCTCCTCCTTGATGTCGTGGATGTTCTTTAGGGCATTTCGGGTTTCGGAACTGTTGGGTTCAAAAGGGGGACAGGGGCTGTTATGGAGTGAGGTCTCCATTAGTGGGGATAGGGTCAGCTTATGGCTTAGGAAATCTAAGTCAGATCAGAGGGGCGGAGGTAGATGGGTTTCTTTGCAGGCTGCCGTGCCGTTGTTGACTTGCCCGTAAAGGTGGGGGATGAGGTGGAGAGCCTTGTCCCCAGATACGCTTGGGGTAGTTTTCAGACATTCCGACGGGCGGTGGTGAAAGCTTCCCAGCTCTTGGCCGTATTGAGGAAGGGGCTGGCCGGGCTGAGGATTGACTTTTAAGGTTTTGGGACACATTATTTTAGGATTGGGGCAGCATCAGAAGCGAGCAATCGGGTTGGGAGCGAGGGGACATCATGAAATTGGGTAGGTGGTCCTCTGTTACCAGCGTTATCTGCGCAGCGCATCAGGGTTGTTGTAGTGCAGTCATGTGTTTTCCCTGTGTTCATTCATGTTTCTCGTTTCAGGTTCAGTGATGGGTCCCCTCGCCAGGGAGATGTACATATGGATTGTGGTTCATTCTTTTGTGAAGTGGGCTCAGGTCCAGTCCCGCGCCAGCTATTTTGGGGAGAATCTTCCTTTTAATAAATAAATGTTTACCGTTTACTGGAGGGGAAAAGGGGGTATGCGGTGGAAGGAGTTGCTACAGGTTTTGAATGGGATTTAGGTGGCTGGTAGGTGCCCCAACGTATTGGTCATTCATCTCGATGAGAATGACATGGTGAGGGAGATGGGCTTGGCGCTAATGAGATGCATGAAACGTGATTTGGACTTGATCAGGTGTTGCGGTCTGGGTGTGCTGTCCTTTGTACGGAATTTGTGCCGCGTAGGGTCTGGAGGGGAGCGATGAATCCAGGGGCAGGTGTCAAAGCCAGGAGGAAGCAAAATACAGAGATAGTGGGTTTTTGCAGCCAATTGGGTTTTGTTAGGATTCACCACAGGGACATAAAATATGATACACCAGATTTTTTCAGAGGTGACGGGGTCCATTTATCCAGGCTGGGAATGGATTTGGATTTGTTAGAACTGAGGAAAGTCCTGGCCAGATTGTTGAGAGTGCACACAGGGTGAAAGGGGTTTCAGACCTAGAAGGCAGAGGGGAGCATGAATTCAGATTTAGGAGGTAGGGAGGGCAGGAAAATGGGGAGGCGGCGTTCCTGCCTACCCTCCCGCCTTTTCATGGGTGGCGGGGTTGTTTCAAAGTTGGCCAAGTTTGGCTGGAGTTTTTGTAGTGTCTTGTTAAGGTTGGGGAGTTTGTGAACAGGATCAGGGAAAGGGTAAACCGGTAGGCTAAGTTTAGATTAGAGGTTCATTAGTTACAGTTGCATAAAGGCAGGTAGGGGTATGGGTCATGGGAGGTTAGGATTTGTTAATGATATATTGTGTAAGATTGTGTATTATTGTTATGGAATGTTATTTATTGTATTTTGCAGAGTAAGGGTTCTGATGTGGGGATCGTAGGGGTGAGGAGAAACAAGGGGTCAGGTATTTCATGTTTAGTGAGGTTTTAGTTTTGTAAGGCAAGTGCTAGTGTTAATAAAATTGTGATATGCACCTGTTTCAATAAAGCAGCCTTTTACACACACAAATTTGACTATGTGTGGCTTGCTCCCCTCCCTCCCAAGGGGGTTTTGTGGCACAGCCGAGCACCGCGAGGTCTGCCCTCCGGGCAAATTGGGAGGGGTAGGGGCTAGACGAGCACAGCCATTTTGGGGCCATTGGGCTACATTGGAATTAGCCCAATTGTAGCCCAATTTCTGTTAGGTAGCCCAAGGGTATTTATGGGTTTTTTGGTCTCTCCCAGCCACCATTTTAGGTTTGGTGACCTGGTGTCTGGGAGCGCTGCGCAGTTAGGTTTTTTGTCCCCGCCCTCCCTCCTGGGTTTTTCTGGGGTTGGTTGGGAGGAATTTTTTATACAGCTCAGTTTTTTCCCTGGAGGCGGTTATTGGAACAGGTTCAAAGGGGTTTTATATATCGTATACTTGTTGCGTGGAACAGGTGCTGGTGGGGTTGTTTCAAAGTTGTCCAAGTTTGGCTGGAGTTTTTGTAGTTTTTTGTTTTGTGTGGGCAGTTTGTGAACAGGATCAGGGAAAATGTAACCAGGTAGGCTAAGTTTAGATTAGAGGTTCGTTAGTTACAGTTGCATAAAGGCAGGTAGGGGTTTGGGTCATTGGAGGTTAGGATTTGTAAATGATATATTGTGTAAGATTGTGTATTATTGTTATGGAATGTTATTAATTGTATTTTGCAGGGTGGGGGTTCTGATGTGGGGATCGTAGGGGTGGGGGAACAAGGGGTCAGGTATTTCATGTATAGCGAGGTTTTAGTTTTGTAAGGCAAGTGCCAGTGTTAATAAAATTGTGATATGCACCTGTTTCAATAAGGGGGCCTTTTACACACACAAAATTGACTCGTTGTGGCTTGCCCCCCTCCCTCCCAATCACCCGTCCTGCTACACAAAACTCCAGCAGCCTAGAAACATGGTGCCCAGTCCCCGCAGCAGCCTGTGAGGTGGGGGGAGCCCCTGAGAGTGGACAGCAGGCGGTGGAGGCAGCCTTTACTGTTCCTTGGCAGTCCTTCACTGCTTGTCGCCTCCTCTGCTTTCCTTCCCCTGGCTTACTTTTGGAGATCCTCCTCGGTCAAGGTACTGTTGAGGTGGCTGAATGGGAAGAGCATGGAAGGGGCCATGGAACACAACAAGTGAAGAAGAGAGGCGCAACTGGAGTGATTGGCAAAGCACAAACAAAAAAGGGCACTGCCTGGAGGCAGGCGGGCCAAGTGTCATCATCTGAGTGTGATTGTCTGGCACCGGAGCACTTATGCCCCTAGGGTGGGAGCCTGAACAGATTGGACCTGCGGTCCTCTATTTAAGACCCCAAGTGGAACTGGAAATGCAAAGACCGGGGGGGTCCCCCAAGAAGCCCTCTGATTATGACACTGCTGCAGTGAGATGATGATTCATCTGAGGGGGCTCAGAGTGCTACAGTGAGATTGCAGGCTTAGGAGAGCTTGGTCACTTTCTGGTGGTTGGTAGCCAACAATCATGGGACGCACTACGACCAAAACAACAGGCCACTTTTGCCTGCTCGCTCAGGGTCATCTCCATTGGATAACTCCCCAGCCAAGACCATGGACACCAACGTGGCCTCTTCCGGTGTGACACCCCCACTGGACAAACTGGACTTAATCCTGCAGGAAATAAGGGAATCACATGGTGATGGAGCAATGACGTGTCGCTATCACCACAGACGTGAGCCTACTAAAAGATGACCATCACAATCCGACAGGATAAAAGCGAATGAACTGGCGCTCTCAACATTGACTCCAGGTCATGAACACCTTACTACGCAAGTGACCCAACTGCATCGTCAAGTGGATATTCGACAGGACCGGGTGGAGGACGCGGAGGAGACCGTGGCAGCCGGCGTGACTCGCAGGTGGCGGGGTGTGGGCAGGGACAAGGGGAGCGCAGGATGCACAATGCAAAAAATAAAAATAAAATATGCACTTACCTTGCCGCCAGGTCCCGCGTCTCTGATGTTGCTCTCCCCATGGGAACCGAGGAACAGGAAGCCAAGAAGAACAGCCAGACACCCCCTGACCAATCAACGATGTGATTGGTAAGCACCCAGGCTCCCCTGACCGATCACAATGCTGCAATGTAGCATTGTGATTGGTTTTGCGCCTCCTGGTTGTACGCTCAACCAGGCAATGGTGGCCTGGGCATATCCTCCATGCAGGCTGTAATACAGCCTACAGCCTGCATGGAGAATGGGGAAGTGCGTATGACTGGTTTGGGTGGCCCGAGAGGGCCGACCAAACAGTCATTGCACACTTAGGGTGGGCAAACGACTCCTGCCCTGCTCCGAGAGCAGAGCAACCCTGCCAGCCCACAAAGGAACCATAAAAAGATCATAACTCAAAGGAATTATCATTTTATATTTCCTTTACTTTGCACTGCTCAAAAGCAGTGGGGCAACGCTCCTCTGCCAGAGCAACCCTTGACCCTTTAGGCAGGTTGCTCCCCACACCGCCCAGCACCTGTGTGCCTGTGCCCTTAGCCCAGCTGCCACTGCTGCTGACGAAGTTCGAGGCCCTCCTCCACCCGCAGGCTACCACCTGCGCCTCATCCCTGGTGGCCAGTGGTAGGCCAAAGGTTTGCTTGTGTTCTCTTTAATCTGCTTACTTGTTTATTGTGTTATTGTGTTATTTCTCCTTCCCTCCTATGCCATTACTGTGCCCTTCTGCCTTTTTTGCTCTTTGCCTTCGTGTTCTCTGGAATTTGCTTACTAGTTTTTATTGTATTATTTGTTATTCTCATTCCCTCTTGTGCCATTACTGTGCACTTTAGTCTTTTTTGTCCTTTTTGCCTTCTGTACCATTCGCCATTCTCACTCCCGTTCTCCCGCTGTCCCGTTTTCCCACTGCTGGGTCCCCTGCGGCACTGCCCCCTGCTCTCCCATTCGTCCACTCCCACCTCCCAGCTGCTCCTCCCTCCCACCTGCCCTTTTTATGGCAGCTGCTGCGTGGTGAGGAGAGCGACCCTTGACCCTTTAGGCAGGTCGCTCCCCACACCGCACAGCACCACCTGTGTGCCCATGCCATTAGCCCAGCTGCTGCTGCTGCTGACGAAGTTCGAGGTCCTCCTCCACCCGCAGGCTACTACCTGCGCCTCAGCCCTGGTGGCCAGTGGTAGGCCAAATGTTTGCTCTTGCTTGTGTTCTCTTTAATCTGCTTACTTGTTTATTGTATTATTGTGTTATTTCTCCTTCCCTCCTGTGCCATTAATGTGCCCTTCTGCCTTTTTTGCCCTTTGCTTTCATGTTCTCTGCAATTTGCTTACTAGTTTTTTTTGTATTATTTGGTATTCTCCTTCCCTCTTGTGCCATTCCTGTGCCCTTTTGCCTTTTTTGCCCTTTTTGCCTTCTTTACCATTTGTCACTCCCGTTCTACCACCATCCCGTTTTCCCGCCGCTGTGTCCCTGCGGCCCTGCCCCCCACTCTCCCATTCTTCCGCTCCCACCTCCCCTCTTATGGCGGCGGCTGTGTGGCCACGCGCAGCGGGCGAGCCGCTCGTGTGCTAAGGCAAGCCCGGCTGTGTCCGTCCGTGCCTGGCCCGCGCCCAGCGCCAGAACCCCTGGCCCCCACGAACGCCACAAGACCCGACGCGGCTACGATGCCAGCACCCTCCGCACGCTCAACATCGGACGATCACACACCTGCTTCCTGGCCGCGCCGAAAAGCACACAAGGACCCTTCTCCTGCCGGAATTGCAGTTTCACCAGCATCCGATCCGCAAATCCACCCACCGGGAAAGAACCCAACCACCTCAGATGCATCCTTCTCAACACCCGCTCCGCCCGCAAACATGCCGTTGAACTCTGGGACCTACTCGACTCAACCTCCCAGACGTCGGGTTCTTGACGGAGACCTGGCTGAACCCCTCCTCGGCACCCGACATCGCCATAACCATTCCGGACGGCTACAAGATCACCCGTAGGGACCACACCAACGGAGTAGAAGGAGGAATCACCATCGTCCACAGGAACACTCTCAAAGTCTCGACCAACACCGACGACACCCTCAGCACCGCTGAACACCTGCACTTCCAGATCCACATCGATCCCAACACTACCCTCAGAGGAACCCTCATCTACAGACCCCCGGACCCTGACCACAGTTCAGCGACTCCATCGCCAACTTCGTCAGTACACAGGCCCTCGCCTCCACAGACTACATCCTTCTCGGGGACTTGAACTTCCACCTCGAGAACAAAAACGACCGCAACTCCACCACCCTGATCAACAACCTTGCCAACCTCAGACTCAGACAACTCGTCACAACTCCCACCCACTCCGCCAGCCACACGCTTGACCCCATCTTCTCAGCAAGCTCCCACGTCTCCTTCAACCACACCACCAAACTCCACTGGACCGACCATCGCTGCATCCACTTCACCTTCCAGAAACCCACCACGCACCACTGCACCCAACAGATCCCTCGCCGCTACTGGAGCAAAGTCACCGAAGACCAGCTAACCACCACCCTTGCCCGGAGCCCACCCGCCAACCCCACCGACCCCGACTCCGCCGTCCGGAACCTCCGACAATCGATAGACAACTGCTCCAACACCCTCGCCCTGATCAAGAAACCCTCAAACAAACACACCAGCAAGAAAGCCAGCTGTTTCACTGAAGACCTCCAGGCCTCCAAGCAAACCTGCCGAAAGCTAAAGAAGAGAGTCACCGTGAACAGACAACGGACAGCTACACAGCCCACAAGAACGCCACCCGCAGACACCATCACCTCATCAGATCGGCCAAAAGGGCCTCCTTCAAAGACCACCTAGACAACAATGCACACAACAGCAAAGAGCTCTTCAACATCGTGAAGGAACTCTCCAACCCCAGCTCCAACACCAACGACATCCCACCTTCGCAAGACCTGTGCGACTCCCTGGCCCCCTTCCATTGCAAGATCGCAGACATCCACGACAGCTTCAACGTCACGGCCGCCACGACAACCACTGAGACCTCCGTCACCACGGCCACCATCCGCACTGACCCCCTGCTCTCCTGGACCAACATAAACAACAACGACACCATCAAAGTCATGAACACCATCCACTCCGGTTCTCCGTCAGAGCCATGCCCACACCACATCTTCAACAAAGCCAGCTCCACCATCGCACCTCATCTCCGGAAAGCCATCAACATCTCCTTCGAGACAGCAACCTTCCCGGAGAGCTGGAAGGACGCCGAGATCAACGCCTTACTCAAAAAACCCAAGGCTGACCGCAAGGACGTCAAGAACTTCCGTCCCATTTCCCTGCTCCCGTTCCTGGCGAAGGTCATCGAGAAGACCATCAACAGACAACTGACCCGCTACCTCAAAGTGACCAGCATCCTGGACCCATCCCAGTCTGGGTTCCGCAGCAACCACAGCACCAAAACGGCCCTCATCGCCACCACCGATGACATCAGGGCCCTGCTGGACAACGGAGAAAACGCAGCCCTCATCCTCCTAGACCTGTCAGCCGCCATCGACAATGTCTACCACCGCACCCTATGCACACGCCATCACAACGCTGGGATCCAAAACAAGGCTCTGGATTGGACCACCTCCTTCCTCTCCGGCAGAACCCAGAGCATCCGCCTCCCCCTTTCCACTCCGAAGCCACCAAGCTCATCTGCGGCATACCCCAGGGCTCATCCCTCAGCCCAACATTGTTCAACATCTAAATGGCACCGCTCGCCCACAACACCCGACTCTATAACCTCAACATCATCTCCTACGCCAACGACACCCAGCTGATCCTCTCCCTCACCAAGGATCCCCTCATTTCCAAAACCAACCTCCACGAAGGAATCAAAGCCGTCGCCGAATGGATGAAGAACAGCCGACTGAAGCTAAACTCGGACAAGATGGAAGTCCTCGTCCTCGGCTCCACCCCCTCAGCCTGGGACAACTCCTGGTGGTCGACCGCTCTGGGAACAGCTCCAACACCTACCGAACACGCACGCAACCGAGGGTTCATCCTCGACTCTACTCTCTCCATGACAAAACAGGTCAACGCCGTCTCGTCCTCCTGTTTCAACACCCTCTGCATGCTCTGCAAGATCTACAGGTGGATCGCCACCGAGACAAGAAGAGCGGTCACCCAAGCCCTCGTCAGCAGCAGGTTGGACTACGGAAACACCCTCTACGCAGGAGCCTCGGCCAAACTCCTGGAACGACTTCAACGCATTCAAAATGCTTCTGCACGCCTGATCCTCAACATCCCTCGCCGAAGCCACATCACACCCCACCTGAGAGACCTGCACTGGCTCCCTGTTGACAAGAGGATCACCTTCAAGCTCCTCACCCACGCACACAAGGCACTCCGCAACACCGGACCAGTATAACTCAACAGAAGACTCAGCTTCTACACCCCCAACCGCCAGCTTCGCTCTGCCGACCTTGCCCTCGCCACAGTCCCCCCATCCGAAGAGCAACCTCTGGTGGCAGATCATTCTCCCACCTCGCCTCCAAGACCTGGAACACCCTCCCCATCCCCCTAAGGCAGACTCAGGACCTGCTAACCTTCAGAAGACTCCTCAAGACCTGACTATTCGAGCAGTAGCAGCCCCCCCCCCAGCGCCTTGAGACCCTCACGGGTATGTAGTGCGCTTTACAAATTTTCTGATTGATTGATTGATAGCTGAGGAGCCGCTGAGAGGAGAGAGCTCACCTCAATAGCATTTGCATCATTGGATTTCCAGAGAGCAAGGAGGGAACATGGGTCACCCAGTTTATAGAGAAATGTCTCCAGACAGCAGTGGCTCTCACAAGGCTCTTGGACGTGTTTGTGGTCAAGAGGGCCCACAGAGTACCTACCAAGAAACCAATCCACAGTTCTCCTTCGAGGCTAATTGTGGCCAAGATCCTTAATTATTGGGATTGAGAACCTGTTGCAGGCGACCAGGAATCAAGCACCTATTCTTGTAGACAATGTGAGGGTCTCTCTCTGCCTGCATTAAACAGTTGCTGTCCAGTGGAGGCGAGCTTCATTTCAGAAAGCCTGGAAGCATCTTCGATATGAGTGCCTCAGACACACCCTCATCTTGCCAGCCAAACTCAAAGTACATGCAAAATCAACAGGCGTAGTTGTTTTACACCCCAGAACCGGTCCTTGACTGGCTGGACCTACAATTTCCAGATTTCCAGAGACGGGCACAGCCAGAAGTGGCGCCATCAAGGGTGAAGCGCAGGATGAAGAGAAGTCGGAGGGACACTACTACCCGGGGGGAGGTGAGAGGCAGAGGCCTGGGGACCACCTCCCCATAGCAGGTACCGGAGGGACAACTGGCAGCTATTCGGTCTGCGACCACACTGCTAATACCGCATCTATTCATCAGCTCCAGTTCATCCCAGAATAGTGCCTCAGGGGAAAGTGTGGTGCTGTTTCCTACAGCCACGCCACAACCTGTAGATGACTTAAAGGGGAGGACCTTGTCACAAATGTCAGGCAAAGCTCAATACATTCTACGGTGCCCTACACAAATATTATGCACCCTCATGTTTTGCATACTTCCTGGATCCTCATATGCACAAAGGTTCCCACAGACTGAGGCTAGCTGCTGCCTATAATTACTACCACACCGTAACCCCTGACAAATTGTAATAGGCAAATTGTGATGGCACTGAAATACTACCTATCCTTACTTAGTGCGGGTACGGGGCCATGAGCCGGGTGGTCCTTGATCACTCTCTGGACTGAACTGAGCCATTACAACAAGCCTTTTCTGGTTTGGCTGTTTGCAGCCCTCTAGCAGGTGCACCTGGTTCTTAACCCGTTCCAACGGCTGACGGGAGCACTACCTACCTGGTGCTACAAACGACCGTTGGCTGTCGTGGCCCCACCCGCTTCTTCCAACGTTCCGCACTGGCGTGGAACGTTCGAAGCAATTAACGTGTTAATGTTGTAAATGTTAACCTTTCTTTTACAGGTTTGGTCAAACGACCCACATTCGCTGGACTAAGTATTCGGGAAAACGTATTTTAATATGTTTGATTGTGTCACCACTATCGCTGGGGAGGGGAGGCTGTTTGAAGGCGAGTATTCAATCTTGCAGCTATACAGATGGTATCAGTGACAAACCAAGATAACTTGGTAACCAGGAATGTACTGTGCATGGGATCCATCCAAAAAAGGCCTATGATATTGTTCGAGTTACGCCTACCCAGGCCCATGTAAACTTTTTCCAAGAGACACACCTCGTTGCAGCAGAGGCCTCCAAGTTACACAAGTGTTGGCGAGGCCAACTATTCCAGACTTCCTACTCGGCCTACGCACAAGGGGGCAGCAATATGGCTACAAGCCGGAGAGCCGTTTGGGCTCCATGACTCGAGGGTGGACACACAGGGTCGCTATGTGTTGGTGAGAAGCGCACTAGATAGGGATACGATAGTCTTCGACTGCATGTATGAGCCAAATGGTACAGAGCTAGAATATCGATGTATAAATATTGATGTACAGAAATATCGAGGTCAAAATATTGTGGGATAGAAATATCGATGAAAAAATATCGTGGCAAGAATATCGATTGTTAGGTAAGTAATATAGACTGCAAAAATATCGAAGGGATGTATAACGTTACAACGCATACTTTTATAACGCATACCTTTACAACGCATTTTTTACAACGCAACATCCATTACAACGCATGCCATTACAATGAATTTTTAAAAACTACCTATACAACGCATTCCATTACAACGCATACTACCTTTACAATGCATACCATTACAACGCATAACATTACATTGCATGTATGGTAAGTATTGGATAGTGTAGGGGTAAAAATTACTATTCTAACTCCAGGGGGGTGCAACAGTAGGGTAAGTGTTGGATAGTGTAGGGGTTTAAATTACTATTCTAACTCCAGGGGAGTGCAACAGTAGGGTAAGTGTTGGATAGTGTAGGGGTAAAAATTACTATTCTAACTCCAGGGGGTGCAACAGTAGGGTAAGTGTTGGATAGTGTAAGGGTACTATGCGTTGTAATGTTATGCGTTGTAATGGTATGCGTTGTAATGACATGCGTTGTAGTGGTATGCCTTGTAGTGCCATGCGTTGTAATGGTTGTGTTGTAATGGCATGCGATGTAATGGATGTTGCGTTGTAAAAGTTTTGTTGTAATGGTAGTGCATTGTAAAAGTTGCGTTGTAAAGGTTGTTTCCCATATCGAACTGTTAAATATAATTTACAAAAATATAGGGCCATATGTAGGTGGCCAAATACCGGTCGGTAAGGGTGAAATTCGTTAAATTTCACCGTTACCGACCGGCATTTAGGCATTTGAGATGTAGGGAGGATTCGGTATTAAGGAATCGGTAAATACCAATTCCTTAATACTGATTCCTTATGGCCTTGCATTTAAGGAATCGGTAATACCGATTCCTTAAATGCAATGTAGGTAGCACTTAAAACAGTGCACCTCAGCCTTAAGGAATCGCTATTTACCACCAACTCCTAGTTAGTGGTAAATAGTGATTTCCTTTCAATAAGCACTTTTTTGCTTTTTGAAGTGTGCCATGTGGCACACATCCATGCCCTTAGGGCATGTATGTGCGCCACATGTGCACACATGCACATTTCAGGGGCACCAGAGGGTGTCCTTTGTACACCCTTGAAATACATCCCACGATTACCGAATCGGTAATAACGATTCGGTAATACAGATTTTCTTCGCATTCATTCCTATGGGCCTCCAAGCCCATAGGAATGAATGGGTAGGTGATTCCTTTTTACCAAATTATTCCCTACATATGAAATACCCTCCTTAATACCGAATCGGTAAAATTCAGAATTTAGGAATCGGTATTTCCAAGTTACCTACATATGGCCACTAGTTGTTAAAAATATCGAATTATTATTAGTTATGTATTTTAGTATTTTGTATGAGAATTGTTTGTAATTTTAGTACATGTGTTAAAATTTTAGTAGTTAATAGTTTTTTTTTAATACAATTTTGCGTTTTTAGTTTCATAGCGGGTTGTGGGTTTATAGGGAAATAGGGTGGGAAGAAATTTAATATTATAGATTTTATTTATTATTTATAGTAGTTCATACATTTTTTTTAAATTGAATTTTGCATTTTTAGTTCTGTAGCGGGCTATGGGTTTATAGGGGAATAGGGTGGGAAGTAATTTAATTATATGAAATGTATTTAGTAATTTATATTTATTCATAATTGTATAGTTCTGATGTTATTGAGTTAAATGTGTACATTAATTTATTAATTATTGTCTGATAATTAGTTGTTAATTAATTTAAAATAATTATTCATTGTAATTGTGTAATTAATTTTAGGTGTGTGTTGTGGTGTTTATAGGTGTAAATGGTGGGAAGGGTGGGAAGTAATTTATTTTTTATTGATGAATTATTAATTATTTGTTAATTAATTTGTATTCATTAATTTGTAATTATTCATTGTAATTGTGTAATTAATTTTAGGTGTGTGTTGTGGAAATTACAGTGTTCAACAATGTGTAATTAATGAATGTTTTTATTATTTTCTTATCATAATATTTTTTAATTCAAATATTTTTAATGTTAATAATGAAAATTAAATGTAATAAAAATGTTGACTTTTTTTTATTGGTGTGGTATCCAGCACTTCCTACTGTTGCACTCACTGGAGTTGGAATAGTAATTTTTCCCCCTCCGCTATCCAACACTTTCCCTACTGTTGCACTCACTGGAGTGGGAATAGTAATTTTTCCCCCTCTGCTAATCCAACACTTTCCCTGCTTTTGCACTCACTGGAGTGGGAATAGTAATTTTTACCTCTCCGCTATCCAGCACTTAACCTGCTGTTGCACTCACTGAAGTAGGAATAGTAATTTTTGCCCCTCCGCTATCCAACATTTTCCCTGCTATTGTAATTATTGTGTTTTGAAATGTATGTTTTATTTAAGTTTAATGTGTTAATTAATTATAGGATGTTTTATTTTATTCTAAATTATTGATATATGTATATATTTTATTGTTATATAATTTAAAAATGTATACATTAAATAAAGATAATAGTTAATAAAATCTATTTAAGTAAATATGTATATGTGCAAATTTTTGTGTGTTTATATTTTTTTTAATTAAGTTTATGTGTCATATTTAGTTAAAATATATATTAAATGTTACTTATTTTGATAAAAATATTAATATTATTTAATATATTTTGTTTAAGTTATATATATTTTTAAGTCAATAATTTTTACATCTATATTTTTTACTTTTGATATTTTTGATTCAATATTATTGTATTTACCTGTTTAAGTATGGGGAGTCGATATTTTCGTAATCAATATTTTTGTAAACTATATTTTTTATATCGACATGGAACTGTGCCAAATACAGAGCAAGACGCTTTTTATACACACTTGTCTGCTGTGCTAGCTGACTGGGCTCCATACCCCTGGGTGCTGGGGGTAGACTATATTGCGGTATTGGACGTGAAGCTTGATAGATCGTACCCCTCACTGCCCGGAATCACAACAGCCCGCCAGGCCAGAATGTTGTAGCAATGGGTGGATAGCTAGGAATTAACTGACGTATGGCGGGGTCGGAATGAAGGTATCAAAGAATATTCCTTTTACTCACATCCACATGCCCTGCCACATGGTTAGATCTCTTCTTATGCCCAGTGCACCTCCAACCAAACATCATCAATGTCACTTACTTAGTCAAAGGCATCTTGGATCATAGCCCCTGGAGATTTCACTAGCATGGGGCAGAGGCCCAGCCCCAATCCCCCAATGGCGGCTACAGACTGGCCTATTCGAAGATAAGGTGTTTCGCGACACCCTGGTGACTGCCACAGATACATATTTTGCAACTAAGACTGGTCCTGCTTTCTTTTCCCATCATAGAATGGAGAGCATTTAAAGTAGTAATTTGGGGCACTGCTATTAATTCGGTGGTGGACGCTGAAGAGTAATTGTCTGGGATCTTCAAAAAGTAGAGGACTCACTGGGGCCCCTTGAGAGGGCAGCATTGGACAACACAGACGCAGGTCCTCATTTACAAGAGGCCAGGATGCAGTATGCAGAGCTGCTGGAACGTCTCAGAGTGGTAGAATATCGCCGGGACGGAGAGTACACGTAGAGGTGGACAGATCAGGTATTCTCTTGGTGTGTAGAATATGTTCAGACTTCTCCCCCACACCGATTTTAGCAGTAGATAACCTGGCCCAGGGTACGGTGGTCACACAGCTCTAGATTAATACAGCATTTCTAGACTATTACACAGAATTATTCTTCACACCCCACTCCTAACCCCACAGTGCTACTGGAGTTCCTATAGGAGGCGCGCCTCCCCAGAGTAAAGGCAGCAGATAGGAAGGACCTTTCTGCTCCTATCACAGCAAATTAAATTAGAAGAGCCCTGAAGGAATTGGCACATAATATAATGGAGGGATCTGATGGGCTCCCAGAGGAATTCTACTCCACCTACTCTGCTCAACTCATCCCACAGTTTGAAAAAAATTATAATACATCCCTAGATGTAGGACTACTTCCTTCCTCCACCAGAGAAGCTAAAGTCACATCCTTATTGAAATCCGGAAAGCCCCCACGGGAGTTGACCCCATATCGCCCACTATCGATATTAATATTAAGTATAAGAAGCTTAGCAAAATCTCTGCACCCCCAGACTGCTTCCGATGCTTCCTCGATTGATAGACACTGATCAGTGTGGACTTGTACCTCCACGGAAAACCTAGTTAAGTATACGGCGGTTGATATAGACCATGGATGCCAGCCACGCTCTTTATCCCCACGCCGGTTGTCTCTTGTTAGACATCCATCAGGCGCTCAATTTATTAGATTGGGAATTTATGCTCACCACACTAACTCGATTTGGCATACCTTAGGCCTACATCAGATGGGTCACGTTACTGTATACGGCTCCCACGGCCAGGTCTAGAACAGGTCCCCACATCTCCCAATCCTATCTGGTATTGCGAGGCACCAGGCAGGGTTTCCCCCTTTCCCTGCTCCTCTTTATCCTTGCGGTTGAACCCATAGCACAAAGAATAAGACAGGAAGCAGGACTTAGGGGGATTCCAGTGGGCAACACAGTCCATACCATTTCGCTGTATGCTGACGAAATGATTTTGTATCTCGAAGATAGCCGAGAAGTACAGATAGAAATGGCCCAATTGTTGTCCACCTCTAGAACCCTTTCTGGCCTCTGCATCAATGCAAACAGATCTTGCACGTTCCCCTTACCCCAGTACATGTGCAGATCCTGCCCTGTACTTTTGGGAGTGCACGATCCCAGTAGCCCCTTCCACCTTCTGGTACCTTGGATTTTCATTATGCAGAGAGAGCCCTGATCTATTAGAAAGCAGGGAGAGGAGTTGGCCTAACGGCTAGGGCACTCGACCTCGGATCTGGGTTCGAGTCTCGGTAACGACGCCAAACACCTGTCATTCTGGGCAAATCACTTAATCTACCAGCACCTAACAAAATGAACGTGTGTCCTCATGTAACGTAACTGGTGCTATGTAAAGCGTTCTGATACCCGATACCGGGTCAAGTTTGCGCTATATAAAACTCAGCAAAAAAACAAACCCTCATGCAGAATTGCAGCACTCAAAATCACAGGTGGCGTTTTGGATGATGTTGCCCCTGTCTGTGGCTGGACGGATGGCACTGGCCAAAATGGTGATGCTGCTGCGCCATTTTAATACCATTTTGTAAACCTATCAATCGTGATTCCTAATGGGTTCTTTTGACAACTCAATACTCTACTGACTGATCCGATATGGGGACAGGGATGCCATTGAGTCACATTAGCAAAGCATCAACTTCCGACAGAAAAATGAGGACTAGGGGCTCCCGATTTCAAGGAGTACTGTATAGCCGGACAGTTGCAGAAATTGTCATACTGGCTCGCTGCCATAATCTGTTGGAAATTGACTTTACTGAGGCTTAATTAGAAGTTGGTCAGCTGCACTGCCTGCTGTGCCCTAGCACCCTGACACTGCCCACACATGTTACTATTACGCATCGCATTGTTGTACTGGAAAATGGCAATGAGATATTCCTCTGAACAGGTGCCTTACGCAACCAACGTACCCCTGCAGGGCCTTCCCATCGCCTCAGGTACCTTACCGAGTAAGAGGCTTATACCATGGAAATGATAAGAGGTCACCACAGTGTGTGACCTGTTTGCTG
Organism: Lissotriton helveticus; assembly: GCF_964261635.1. Classification (NCBI taxonomy): domain Eukaryota; kingdom Metazoa; phylum Chordata; class Amphibia; order Caudata; family Salamandridae; genus Lissotriton; species Lissotriton helveticus. Next base: position 1,139,051,254 of record NC_136059.1, on the reverse strand, counting down.
AAAGCTCTCTCATAACACACAAGGACTTCATACACACACACAACCTCCTGGACACCCTCTTCCTAACTCATGCCAGTCTCTTGCGGTAGGTGCATCGACATTGGGTAGCCGATGAGCCACCAACTCATCTCATGTGCTACTGAGGGCATTGCACACAATAGGACATGGTCGACACTATGTGCGACGGCTATATAAAGGCCTCTGTGACCAATTATTGACACCACTTAATACACTAAGGGAGAGGTGGGAGACGGAGTTAGGAAGGACACTCTCTAACGTGAAATGGGCGCGACTGCTGGCATACCCTAAGAAAGAGTCTTGTAATTCGAGATTTAAATGTATTCAATTTGCCATTCTACACCGGGCATATTTATCGCCACATAAAATCAACTTGATATACCCTGCTGTGTCCTCAATGTGCCTCCGTTGCCGGGTAGACGGGGCGGACATGCTCCACATGCTGTGGGCCTGCCCACAACTATCAGAATACTGGGAAGGGTAACCAGAGCGCTGGGTGGGGTCACTGGCCAGGCCCAGTGGGATACCATGGAGCACTGTGTACTGGGGTTACCCGTAGGTCCTAGAGGTTCCAAGGTGTGGTGGGGGGCGTGATTCGCAACCCTCGCTCAATTACTAGCAAAGCACCTTCTAACTCGACGTCAGAAGTCCCCTATGGCCCCAAGACTAACAGACTAGGGGGAAGAACTGAATCAGTGGGGCCTTGCTGAGAGCTTAGCCCTTAGGCAGGAGGAATATAGGGAACTCCGCAAATCACCAATTTTAATAGAAGGGGTATGCTGTTGGAGAGCTTTAAGGCAGAGGATGCAGATCCCAGAGGGGTTGCAGGCTCCCAATGAGCATCTTTCGATTAGTCCAGAAGATATAATACCCCGGGGATCACATGTATGTAAGGCTCATCATCACCAGCGTTTGTTGGGTCCATAAATATAATGCATTACACCTGGATAGTCACTCCTCCCTCCTTTTCTGTAGCAATAGCTCTCCAGGGAGACACAGGGGTTCAGGTTTGGTTTGCGATTCAGGTGGGGGGATTCCTTTATTGAGTACTTGATTACTGTCCATGGTTTTTAAGTATGTATGCTATGACATGGAGCAAACTGGAAACCAATGTCAGCAATTTGTTGCTGTGCTATAGATTGCATTATAATGCATTTGCTCACAAGATGGACATCATTCTCCTGCAACATCGACTGTTTATCATAACAAAAATGCAATAAAGTTTGTGTTTAAAAAAATTGAAAGCACAACGTGTCCTCAGCTCTCCAACCATTGTGCTGAGCTGGGATGAGGAGGCATGGAGAGGTCACCCCAAAAACCGTTTCTTTCCCCCTCTCAATTTGGAAAGCATTATTTATTTCTGCTCGATTTAATCATGAGAGTTAGGAATCATTGCCATCACTGAGGGTTGGTTTCTAGGGCTTTCCAGATATAACATAATCTGCTTGCTATAGAAATCCCCTAAAAAAGAAAAACACTTCTTGCACGGTAGAGGTATACTTTTTTTAGTATGTTGCTAAAAAAGTGTACCCAAAATCCTACCATACAGAGAATGAGAAAGACGACCAGGAAGGAGGTCATATCTCTTACAAGAACTGACTTACAGACTATAATTCAAAAGGCAATATCAGGAGCCCTGAATGAACCTGCCACCAAAAGCAAAATAAATTGTATTGCACAAATGGTGATGACCAGGAACAGTACCAAAAGCCAAATATGGTCAAGGAATGCAATTCTGGGAGTTGCTAACACACATTAGGGAAGTCTTGGGGTTTCAAGCTGCCTCACAGCCACTGACACCCTCTGCAACATGCAGAAGGGTTACGTTTTCTTGCCAGAACCAAGAGGACAATTTGTGACATGTTTGTCTTCTCCAGAAGCTCCAGCAAGCCTCTGGCTCAGAGTCCATGGTCTAATTGCAGTTAAAACAGGAGTAACTCCCTGGGCACGTTGTCACCTAAAGCCCCTCTCCATCACTGTTTATTCCATTGGTCGCTAGAGTCATAGGACTGTGAGGCATTAATTCTAGTGTTCCCTTCAGTAGTCAAGTCAAGTCATGTGATTTATATAGCGCGCTACATACCCAGAGGGTCTCAAGGCGCTTGAAGAATGGTGGGGAATTACTTGTCGAATATCCAGGTTTTAAGTTGCTTTCTGAATGATAGGTGGTTTTGAGTGAGGCGAAGGTGAGTGGGGAGTGAATTCCAGGTTTTAGCTGCCCGGTAGGAGAAGGATCTTCCTCCCATGGTGGTTTTGTAGATGCGGGGAACAGCAGCAAGGGCTTGGTTGGAAGAGCGTAGCTGGCGGGAGGGGGTGTAGAAGGAGAGTCGCGTGTTGAGGCATTCGGGTCCGAGTACGTAAAGTGCTTTGTGAGCGTGGGTGAGGAGGCGGAATGTTATCCTCTTATTGACAGGGAGCCAGTGGAGGTTTTTCAGGTGACCAGAGATGTGGTCTTTATGCGGGATGTCTAGTATGAGTCTCGCAGATGCGTTCTGGATGCGTTGTAGTTTTTTCTGGAGTTTTGCGGTGGTACCGGCGTATAGTGTGTTTCCGTAGTCCAGTCGGCTTGTAATCAGTGCGTGGGTGACGGTTTTTCTGGTTTCGGTGGGGATCCAGCGGAATGTTTTTTTGAGCATGCGAAGAATGTTGAAGCAAGATGATGAGACGGCGTTGACTTGTCTGGTCATCGAGAGTGAGGAGTCCAGGATGACGCCCAGGTTCCGTGCGTGGTCTGTTGGGATGGGTGCTTTTCCAAGGGCCGCTGGCCACCAGGAGTCGTCCCAGGCGGAGGGGGAGGTGCCTAGGATAAGTAGTTATTAATCTTAACTGGTGGTTGGCTTCAGAGAATCTATAGAAGGGGATTTCTCTAGTTCTCCAACTCCTGAAGTGTATTCTTCACAACTGATGCAAGTCAATGAGGTTGGGAAACCACATTGGAATGGATAGAAATGAATTTGTCATGCTTGGATTCTCTTCAATCCTTAAATTGGAGAGGACTAGCCGTAAGTCCTAAAAGCTCTTCGAGGGTACTCTCCCAATTTAGAAGAGAAGGTAATGATTGTCTGAACAGGCCGCTTAGTTACCAAAAGTTGCACAAGTCAGCAAGGGGGAACCAAACTGAGGTCCCTAGTGGTCTAGAAAAGTTTATTTGTGCCTCGGCCGGGTCCCATCTGATCTCCCTGAAAGCTGTGTACAAACCTGGAAAGGAACATTTTCATGCGGAAAGTTTGAGCAGGGACATCCCGTTTTCAGTGAATCCTCAACTGAGAAAGGAGATATTTCAACAGGTCATAGAGATTTTTGGTCAGCCTTGACTGGATCTGTTTGCATCGCTGTCAAGTCCTCTACTTCATCAATTCTGCTTGGGATTGTGGAACAAGCAGGGCTGGGGAGGTAGGTGACATATCAAACCCATTGCCGACTGCCATTCTGCATGCATTCCTTCCAATTCTTCTCCTCCCAAGGTGCTTCAGAAGATTCAGGGGAAGGAAATTACTTATTCTGGTTGCCCCACATTGGCCCAGAAGATCTCTAAAGCAGCTGTCTGTACGCCAGTGTTACTATGTTCCCCTACATCCATCTCCTTTTTATGATCTGCATTTATCTCTGAAGCTCTAGAACTTCTGCACCTCATGGTATTGATGTTGAGACAGTGGGATTACAGAGCTTAGGTTGATCGAGGGATGCAGCAGTTTCCATCCAAGAAACAAGTAAGCCTTCTACACACTCTTCATATTTAAAACAGGGCAGAAATGTTGATAATTGGTGGAGAGAGAAGAACTTGGCTGCAAAATCGTGTGATCCCTTTTAGGTTCTCGATATTCTGACAAAAGGTTTGAAAAAGGGTTGCCTTCGACCATGTATATCACTCTGCTGCTTTTTGTATAAGTTTGCAGCATGGAAATAATGGGGCATATTATCAAGGGGGTTTATCTCTGCTTTTTTGGCTTTAAAAGCCAAGAAAGCGGAGATGAAATTATCTCCCTATTACCTAGCTGTCGCTAACACCAGTTAGCGACAGCTAGTAGGAGATAGAGACCATCTTGGGCCCCACTTTGCATGTCAGTGATATTTATCACTAATGACATGCAAAGTGGGCGTGCCAAGATGTTAGCGACTGGAAACAGTCGCTAACATCGCTATCGCCTATTACCAACTTTTGGAGATATTCGCGCTAAGCGCGAATATCTCCAAAAGCTAACACCTGCCCTGAGCAGTTCGTAGCCATGTTATCCAATGGGAGGTGGATAACATGGCTAAGAGCATTAGCACGGTAATGCATGAATATCGCTGACTTTTCATAGATGCTTAAAAGCTTTAGGCTGAATAAAACAGTAATTCCTTCGGTAATTCCAGCATGGGATTTTCACATGTTTTTGAAAAGTCTTCAAAATCCTCAGATTCAACCTCTACAGTCTAAAGTGTACAATCATCCAATGGTTAATATCTAAAGTTAAAAACAAAGGTGACTCAGCACACACAAACAGTCAATATCTTTACTGCTGTAAAAGGTATGCATTCATATAATGCTACTAGGAAAGGTACACTATTAGTTCTTCATCCATGTTGAGGTATTTCAGGATGAGACACCTTATTCTCATCCTGACACACTACAAGCGAATCACCATAATTAGGGACATATTATCAAGGACGGTGTTCAAATTATCGCCGGTTTAGCGGCACAAAACTGCCGCTAAAGTGGCAATAATGGGCTTGATAATATGCCCTGGAGAATTCCAATAGAAGTCCATGTTGACACCAGAACATGTACTTCTATTCGAATTCTCCAGGGCATATTATCAAGCCCATTATCGCCGCTTTACTGGCAGTTTTCTGCCGCTAAACCAGCGATAATTTTTAACGCCGTTCTTGATATTATGCCCCCAAATTACTTACGGGACCTCACTGCTATTCACATGTGTGGAATAGAGGGGCATATTATCAAGAACGGCGTTAAAATTATCGCCGCTTTAGCGGCATGAAACTGCCACTAAAGCGGCGATAATGTGCTTGATAATATACCCTTGTGAATTCCCATAGAAGCCCAGGTTCTGGTGTGAACCTGGGCTTCTATGGGAATTCACAAGGGCAGATTATCAAGCCCATTATCGCCGCTTTAGCAGCAGTTTCCTTCCGCTAAAGCAGCGATAATTTTAACGCCGTTCTTGATAATATGGCCAATTGCGATTTTACAGCCATAGTGGATACAAGGATCTTGAAACTTTCTTTGGAACTATTACCATTACTGGTTTCCAACATTCCATTACGTTTGGAATATGTGGATCTTTTTCCAAGGGATTGTCTTTTGATGTATACTTACATTTGAACGGGTGTATTTTGCTGCATACCTCACCTCGGACGAAGGACTAATAGTGTACTATTTTCTTTTATTATCACCTTTGTGGATAGACACAAAATCAGCCCTGAAGAAGTCCTTCTGGCTGACAAGCGTTGGCTACATCATGATCAGATATGAAAAAGATATGTTTTAAATGAAATATCATAAATAAAGAATCTGTTTTTAACAAAAAAGAGATTCAGGGAATCTGTGCATCTTGTAGCATAATTATGAATGTATACCGTTCCTAGCAGCATTATACGAATGCATACCTTTTACTATGCTAAAGATATTGACTGTATGTCAGTGCTGAGTCACTTTTGTATGTTACGTTAATGGAGGTTTTTTTCCTGTTGTAGTGAATAAGATGGCTTGTCCTCAAGACTCTAGCACCACTATGTTTGAGTAATAATTTACACACAAATGTGCTGAGTGCGCTTTCCCTGTGCCTCAACCTCTCTGTTGTAAACTGCTAACATCTAAAGTAGAATTCCTGGTGGGAATCACACCAGCAATAATGGGAGAATAGGAGTTCTGCTTTCTACATTTCCTTATATAAGGTTTTTATCAGACTCAGTGGTCCCAAGTTCAAAGCCAAATTGCAATTCCAGTTCCAATTCCAGTTGCATCTAGAGTAGGAGGCTGTGCTTCTGGTTTTTCAGCTGGAATCAAAACGTTTTCCCTTTGTCTTCGAACACAACGCGAGAAATACTGATATATTTAGAAAAACCAAAATGCTTTAGAGATTCAGAATCTCAATATGTTTCCTATGGGACAACTAACAGGGGGAAACATCCTCAATTCCAGCAGAGAGTAGATGGGTGCAGCAAACACCAGCTTACCGTATTTTCTGGCGTATAAGATGACTTTTTAACCCTTGAAAATCTTTTCAAAAGTTGGGGGTCGTCTTATACGCCGGTATCATTTAATAAGCAAGTGAATATAGCCCAAACCCTATATTTTAAAAGGAAAAGTAGGGGTCGTCTTATACGCCCAGTCGTCTTATACGCCAGAAAATACGGTACACATCAAAGGCATTTCTATTCTTGGTAACATTTAGGGCAGATATATCAGAGGTGTGGCAGTATTGTAGGTTGGGGCAAATGGTGTTTCTCTCCTCGAGATCTGTCAGGCAGCGACATGGTCAAACTCTGTCACATTTGTAAAGCATTATTGTTTACAATTGGGACATAATTGTGTTAATTTTGGATCAGAAATGTTAAAATCTGTTATGACGTGAATGACAGTTAACTCAATCAATCAATCAATCAATCAATCAATCAGTACATTTGTAGAGCGCACAACTCAAAGTAGCTCAAGGTGCTGGGGAAGGGGGGGGTCAGGGGTGCTGCTACTGCTCGAACAGCCAGGTCTTGAGGAGTCTCCTGAAGGCCAGCAGGTCCTGGGTCTGTCGTAGGCGGATGGGGAGGGTTTTTTTTGCGGCGAGGTGGGAGAATGATCTGCTGCCGGCGGTCACTCGACGGATGCAGGGACGTTGGCAAGGGCGAGGTCAGCGGAGATAAGCTGGCGGTTCGGGGTGTAGAAGGTGAGTCAGTCGTTGAGATATGCTGGTCCGGTGTTGTGGAGAGCTTTGTGAGCGTGGGTGAGGAGCATGAAGGTGATCCTCTTGTTGACCGGAAGCCAGTGCAGGTCTTTCAGGTGGGCTGTGATGTGGCTGTGGCGGGGAATGTCGAGGATGAGTCATGCTGAGGCATTCTGTATGCGTTGTAGTCATTTCTGGAGTTTGGCTGATGTTCCTGCGTAGAGAGCGTTGTCGTAGTCCAGTCTGCTGCTGATGAGGGCCTGGGTGACTGTCCTTCTGGTACCGGTCGGGATCCATCTGTAGATCTTGTGGAGCATGTGGAGGGTGTTGAAGCAGGAGGAGGAGACGGCGTTCACTTGCAGGGTCATTGACAATGCGGAATCCAGGATGAGTCCCACGTTGTGTGCGTGGTTAGTGGGCGACGGTGCAGCTCCCAGTGCGGCCGGCCACCATGAGTCGTCCCAGGCAGAGGGAATGGACCCGACGATGAGGACCTCTGACTTGTCCGAGTTCAGTTTCAGGTGGCTGTTCGTCATTCATTCGGTGATGGCATTCATTCCTTCGTAGAGGTTGGATTTGGCGGTGGTGGGGGCCTTGGTGAGGGAGAGGATCAGCTGGGTGTCGGCGGCAAATGAGACGATGTTGAGGTCATGTAATCTGGCGATGTTGGCGAGCGGTGCCATGTAGATGTCGAAGAGTGTCAGGCTGAGGGACGATCCTTGAGGTACGCCGCAGATGATCTTGGTGTCATTAGAGTGGAATGGGGGGAGGCAGACACTCTGGGTTCTGCCGGTGAGGAAGGAGGTGGTCCAGTCCAGTGTTTTGTCACGGATCCCTGCGTTGTGGAGGCGTGTGCGGAGGGTGTGGTGGCAGACAGTGTCGAAAGCGGACGAGAGGTCCATGAGGATGAGGGCCGCGATTTCTCCGTTGTCCATCCTGGCCCTGAGGGAACGGGAGGAGGGAGATGGGCCAGAAGTTCTTGAGGTCCTTGGGGTCAACTTTGGGTTTCTTGAGTAGGGCGTTGAACTCGGCATGCTTCCAGCTCTCCGGGAAGGTGGCGGTTTCAAAGGAGCTGTTTATGATCTTGTCGAGATGGGGTGTGTTACATTCTTTTGCATTACATGTTGTCATGTTTCTTTAATAAGATGTTCTATGCACATGCTCTGACATGAGCTCCTGCGTGAGCCATGTTGTCCTTTGAACAAGTTCTACATTCTGATGCTTGTGGTCTAACTGTACAAGAATGTATTAGGCAGATGGAAGTTGGTCAACTGAAGGAGCTGGACCTATTTAACGTGCTGCAAATAATGAACACTTAAAATCTACTTATTTACTTGAATTTCTAACAAAATGTGGCGACGAGGGGCACCACTCTGCAGCACGTAAAAGGAGTGGTGATAGAACCTTGTACTCTTGATTGTACCAGCGGCTGTTTTCGTTTTCATAGCTTTTTTACCTATTTTTACGACACATACAAGTTTTTGTCGATTAATTTTTTTTCTCTCTGAAGTTATATACAACTATGTTTTATTCTGTTATTCCTTGGATGAACGCATTTCACATTTTCCTATTGTGAATACTTTCAAGTGATCCATGTCTTCAATTTAAGTTTAAAGGTAAACATCGTACCTGGTTCAACGACATTCCACTGCGCAAGTAGTCTTCGTGACCATTTCCTCAGCTTCACGTAACGTAGCAACGCTTTACGTCACGCGTCATTTTCCATTGATTCACCGTGTACAACGTGGCGTGTCACACACACAGACCACGTCACACGCATTGCCGCCATCTTAGATTTCTCAATAACATCGGAATCTTTTCCCGAGTGAGACTATAAAGTAAGTCTGCTTTATTATTTACAAACATTTAACAATCTTTAAGGTGTTACGTTATCCACAAACAAGACTGTTCATTCAACAAGTACCATTTTGAGGAGGTTTTCACGGAATGACAAATAATTAAAAGCTATAACGAAAACAATTGGAATACATCTTGCTACTCTTACAAAATTGGAATATTATTATTTAATATATATATATTGAGCTATGCAGTTTGACCCACCTGCTAAATTTCTTCAAATTAAAGGAGATCCTCCCATGCCTTGGTCAAGATGGAAGGAGGAATTTATTACGTACATGAAAGCTATTGATGGAGAAAGGATGGGCTCTGAAAGAAAGAAAAGTATCTTACTTCACTGTTTGGGTTCAGAGGGACAAGTTATTTTTAGGTCTCTTCCTCAAATTAGTTCTCAGAATGAGGGAGGTGGTGATTCTTTAAATGTTTACACAGAAGCTCTGGCTAGACTTGAAAAAAGATTTAAACCAAATGTAAGTATTGCCTTAAATCGTTTTAAATTTTATACAAGAAAACAAAAAGAAGATGAATCTTTTGACGATTTTTTAACTTCTCTTAGATATCTTAGTATTCACTGCAATTTTGGCACTATGACTGATGAAATGATAAGAGATTAAATTATTGTCCATGTCAAATGTAGGAAAATTCAGGACAAACTATGGGTCATGGGAAATCCCAATTTAAGTGAAACTATTGCTACTGCTAAAGCTTAAGAACAGTCAGATCTGTGGATGGATACTGTCAGGAAGGATCCCATCAAAAAATCTCAGGAAGAAGAAATTTGCGCTGTTAGTAATAAATTTGAATCCAAAAAAGACAATTTTACTTCTAGACCGAACTTTAACAAATCACCCAATTTTAACAAACCTAAATTTTCTCCACTTCAAGGGTTCAATGCTCAAAGTGTATGTTTCAGATGTGGAAATAAGTCACATTATGCCAATTTTCCTGGATGTCCTGCGCTTCAAAGAGACTGTAAAATTTGTAATAGGATTGGACATTTCAGCAACATGTGTAGAGATAGACGTTCTTTTAACAAAAATGCTGTTTCTTCAATATCAGAATAAAATGTTAGTACCATTTCTAATGTTCATAATGATACTGACAAAGGATTTGTAGTATCTATCATAGATTGTCAGTCAAAAACAATCCTTAATTCCCCTAAATGTATTTTTCAGGTTTTAGAAGTGAATTTATTTTTAATGGTCGACTCAGGTTCACCTTGGACCATTATCACGATAGATTACTATAATACAACTTTGTCCAATACTTTACCTATGTGTGATCTTAAAGAATCTGACATTAATGCCAATAGTTTTTCTGGAACTAAAATTGATTTTATGGTTTTTTTTTATGTCGAATTAATTTTCAAACATAGAAAGCCAGTATCAAATTATATATTACTAAGAAGGGTGTTAAGGTTTTGGGATGGCTGGATCAATACAAGCTTGGCATGATGCTTAATCCACCTGCCAAAGAACAGGTTTCTTTATGTGATGACACTTTAATGAATAATATTTCTACCATTGAGAATACTGTTGGCAATGAATCCACCAATTCTGACAAAGCTGTTAATCTTATCTCTTGTTTTCAAAATGTGTTTTGTGACAAGTTAGGCAAGCTTAAGAATTTCTCACACAGGATTGTTCTAAAAGAGAATCACACACCTATAGTACAAAAACTTAGGAGTGTTCCCATCAATATCAGGAAGGAACTCAAGGGAATGTTAGATGAGTTACTTAAAGAAGACATCATAGAGCCAATAGAATCATCAGAATGGGTTTCTCCAATAGTTTTAGTATGAAAATCAGATCAAAAATTGAGGATGTGTGTAGATTTAAGAGCGCTGAATTCAAATATTGTAATTGATTGTCACCCATTACCCAATATCAATGAGTTAGTATCTCTTTTTGATGGCGCAAATATTTTTTCTACCTTGGATCTTCGTTCTGCTTATCATCAAATAATGCTAACAGAAGATTCAAGAAAATTAACCGCTTTTATAACACCACAGGGTCTTTTCCAATACAAGTGAATGCCTTTTGGTCTCGCATCCGCTGCCTCTGTGTTTCAGAGAGTAATGTTTCAAATATTTAGGGATGTAGATAGCTTTGTAAAGTGTTTCCAAGATGATATTTTAGTATTTTCAAAAGACACTACTGAACATGAGAAACATCTGCAGTTTGTGTGTTCAAGGTTAGAACAAAATGGTTTAACGCTTAAGGCACACAAGTGTAATCTTTTTAAAAAATCTGTTGAGTATTTAGGACACACACTTTCGGGTGAGGGTGTTGTTCCAAAAAAAATCGAATATTGAGGCAATTATTAAGGCACCTGCACCAGAAAACAAAGATCAATTACTCTCATTTGCTGGCTTATGTGAATCCTACAGTAAATGTGTGGTTAATTTTGCCACAAAAATGGAACCCTAAGGAAGTTACTTAGACAAGGAGAAAAATATGTATGGTCTGATGTGCAACAACGTTCTTTTGAAGATATCAAACATGATATTGTACATGCTCCTACTCTTAAACCTTTTCGCATGAACAAAGAGTGCATAATTACAGTGGATGCAAGTTTATATGGTTTAGGAAGTGTCTTGTCTCAAAAAGAGGGTAATAATGAATGGAATGTAGCATTTGCCTCAAGAACACTTAATGAATGTGAGCGTAGATATGCTGTCATCGAAAGGGAGTTACTCGCTTGTGTGTGGGCAATTGAACATTTTAGGTTGTATGTTTGGGGTTCAAAGTTCACACTTAGGACGGATCACAAATCTTTGATAAATATATTGTCAGTAGGTGGTGGATGGAATGCAACATCAAGAATAGCTAGATTAACATCTAGATTACAGGAATATAATTTTATCACGGTATATGTACAAGAAAAAACAAATGTTACAGCAGATTGTTTATCACGCTTACCATGTGGACAGAATGAAGTAAGTTCCCTTGGGGGGGGTTGATTTTATTCTGTCTATTCAAGATGTGGTGTGTGGGAAATTTCAGGAGATTACGGAAACACTGTGGAAGGAATGTGTACAGAAAGATAGAAATTGGAGAGAGTTAAAGGAATTTGTTAAGAAAGGATGGCCTAGAAAAGATTTAGTGAAGCCGGAGTTGATGTCATTCTAGAAGGTTCTTGAAGATTTAGAGTTAGATGGTGAATTTATTTTTAAGTCAGGAAAATGCATTCCACCAGAGGGAATGTATGAAGTAATCTTACGTATTGCACACAAAACTCATCCTGGTATTTCTTCAATGAAGAGGTTAATGAGAGATTATTTCTGGTGGCCAGGAATTGATAAGTTCATTGATAGGATTGTCAGAGAGTGTACAGATTGTTGTTCTAGTGAAAAAATGCTTAAGGTATATACCCCTCCTATGAAAAGTGTCAAATGGCCGTCTCAACCTAGGGAGAAAGTAGCTTTCGATATATCTGGTCCGTTTCATATGTTACCTGAGGCATCACGATATGCTTTAGTTATGATTGATTATCATTCTAAGTGGCCAGAGGTGAAATTTGTCCCAAAGGCTACCACTGAGGCTGTTATTAATTTTTTCAAAGATATTTTTACCAGAGAGGGTTGTCCTTTAATTTTAGTGACGGATAAGGGTGTTCAGTTTACTTCGATGGAAATGAGTAGTTTTCTTAAAGAGTGCAATATTATTCACAAGTTCACATCTGTTTACGAGCCACATGAAAATGGCCAATTTGAAAGATTTAATCGTGTTTTAAAAAATTACGTTTTGGATTCAATCAAGTATGGAGGAAACTGGGTAAGTGCTTTGAGAGAACGATTGTGGAATTACAGAATTACACCGCATTCAACTACACATGTAAGTCCTTTTAATTTATTTAAGGGAAGGAACCCTACTTCCAAAGTTTTGGCCTGGTGGTTAAGAGAAAAGTCTCACCATTTTGTAGGTGATCAAAATTGTGTTGATGAAGTTGCCAAACGTGTAGAAGGCAAACAACTCAAAGTAAAGAAGTGGTATGATGATAAATGGAGAGCTATGACACAAAATTTCCAAGTGGGAGAATGGATAAGAATTCTTAAACCAGGTTTAATGGGTAAAGGTTCGGATAGATACAGTAAACCTATACAATTAAAAAAAGTGTTTACCAATAGTGCCATGACACAAGATGGCAGAATATGGAATCTTAGGAGATTGGCAAAATGTCATTCACCTAGTGTTTTGAATAAAAATATACTGCATAAGGATGTACAACTTGGGGAAAATAATTCTATTGCTTTCAGAGTTAAAGAAGCCAAACGTGTTACATAATACCCCAATAAGATTTGCGCATTCAGGATAAACTCCTCTATTATTACTTCAATTTTGTTTCTCATTATTCATACAAATGTATATATATATATATATTTTTTTTTTCTTAGTACTTATTCCCTTCTTTAGTATAAGGTTATTTATTTTGTTAATGGGGAGATGTGTTACATTCTTTTGCATTACATGTTGTCATGTTTCTTTAACAAGATGTTCTATGCACATGCTCTGACATGAGCTCCTGCGTGAGCCATGTTGTCCTTTGAACAAGTTCTACATTCTGATGCTTGTGGTCTAACTGTACAAGAATGTATAAGGCAGATGGAAGTTGGTCAACTGAAGGAGCTGGACCTATTTAACGTGCTGCAAAGAAAGAACACTTAAAATCTACCTATTTACTTGAATTTTGAACAGGGTGCGATGGTGGAGCTTGCTTTGTTGAAGATGTGGTGCGGGCAGGGTCGGATGGAGAACTGCAGTGGATGGTGTTCATGATTTTGATGGTGTCTTCGTCGTTGACATGGGTCCAGGAAAGGAGGGGGTTGCTGTTGATGTGGCTGGGGGTTGTTAGATTTGGGGGTCTCTCGTTGGCACAGGTAGGTACTTGTGACAAATAGGGATCCTTGCCTCTAGTCAGGGTAAGGGTGTACACTCCTAAAATAACCCCTGCTCACCCCCTTGGTAGCTTGGCACAAGCAGACAGGCTTATCTCAGAGGCAGTGTGTAAAGCATTTGTGACACATACAGTAACCTAGTGACGACACTACAAATGGACACCACACAGGTTTCATATAAAAAATAAGTATACTTTATATAGAGTTACCACAAGACCAAAAAATGACAAAAATCCACAATACTTTACTTCTAGATGGTAGTTTTAGCTTAGTTAAGTTCAGTTCATAAGATGCGACACTTTGCGTCAATGTACCTTACGATGCGTTGCGCTTCCACAACAAGTTATGTTGCAGCGATGGAAATGCGGCAAAGAAATAAAGACGACACTCTCTCTTTGATGCGACACGCTTCCCAGTGATGTGGCGGCGTCTGCGCCGACGTTGATCCTCTTCTCTGGCGATGCGAGACACTTTACAAGATGCGAACTGCGACTGGCCCTGCGACAAGCTTCCCAGCGATGCGGCGGCATCTGCGGTGACGTCAATCCTCTCTACTGGCGATGTGAGTTGCTTCCACAATGATGCGAGCAGCGACAGGCCCTGCGACACTCTTCCCGATGATGTGGCGGTGTCTGCGCCGATGTCGATCCTCTTCTCCGGCGATGAGCTGCGACAGGCCCTGTGACACGCTTCTCAGAGATGCGGCGGCGTCTGATGCGACGTCGATCCTTCTCTCCGGCGACATGCTTCCCGGCGACGCATCGGCGTCTGCTGCGACGTCGATTCTCTTTTCCGGTGATGCGGGGTGCTCCGTGTTGTGAAGCGGCAGATCTGCGACACGCTTCTCGATCTTGAGTCGTGCTTCCAGCTCCTTGCGACGTGCAAATCTCCACAAAGTCCAGCATGGCTGCAGGCACTTCAGGAAGACTTTTGGGGAGCTGGTGAGTGAAGTCTTTTGTCCCTGAGACTTCAGCAGGAGGCAAGCTCTTTTCCAAGCCCTTGGAGATCCTTCACAAGTTGAAAGTAAAGCACCCAAAGTTCTTTCTCCTCTCTTTGCCAGTCAGGCAACCATTGCAGGCCAATCCCCTAAGCAGCACTTCAGCTTAAGAATAGTCTCTCATCCGTTTCTTCAGGTTCCTCTCCTTAGGAGAGGTTTCTTATTGCAGTTGAAAAGTGATCTAATTTCATGGGATCAGGGTCCCTATATTTATACCCCCAAATCCTTTGTTCTCTGTGGGGAGAGGGGCCTTTGCCCAGTCCAAACCAGTTCTGAAGCACTCTGTTTACCAGACTTCTCCTTTCCTTTCACAGTGCAGGGCAGAAACATCAGACGCCCCACAGGTGGTGGAGCCAGCATTGTGGAAGACAAGTACAGCCCTGGAGCACTTTGTTGACAGGACTCCTTCTCTTCTTTCAGTGTGCAGGGCAGAGACATCAGACACACCACAGGAGTTGGAGCCAGCATTGTAGAGGGAAGGCCCAGCCCTATTCAGGTCCCAGGTGCAACTCCTCGCTCCCATCTAGATGCAGATCTCTCTATTCACACTGGGCTGCCCCAGCCTGTCTTCTGGAATCCCCCAGCCCAGACAAATGAATACACAACCTCGCAGAGGCAGGCTTGAAAGGTTATACCTACTTTCTAAAAGTGATATTTTCAAACACAGAATATTAAAACCAACTTTTGAAAGATGTATTTTATTATTCTGAGTTCAGGCATACTAAACTCGAATTTCTACCATGTTCTCTGAGTCAGTTAGGATTATAAAATGTAACAATTCTAACAGCCCATTCTGGCCTAGAGAGAACAGGTGGCCTTGCAATTGTGAAAAACGAAAATGGCTGTAATTCAATATTAGGACATGCCACACACACCAGGGCATGTCCTACCTTATACTTACAATGCACCCTGCCCTTGGGCCTACCATATGGGTGTCTGATATGAAGAAAAAGGAAGGTTTAGGGACTGGCAAGTGGGTGCACTTATCCAGTCAGCATGACAGTACCAGACTGCACGCAAGCTTTTCAATGGCAGATCTTAGACACATTTTACAAGGCTGCTGCTGGGGGTGGCACAACCAGTGCTGCAAGCCCACCAGCAGCATTTGGATTTACACGCCCTGGGCACACTCAGTGCACTGTACTAGGGTCTGACAAGTAAACCAAATAGCCAAACATGGAACCACTGATTAATACATCAATTTACAATAGGGAGCACTTGCACTGTGGCACTGGACAGCAGTGGCACAGTGCCCAAAGCATCTAACACCAGCAAATATACATGAGGCAACAGCAAAAATGGAAGGGAGACCCACACCAATGGTGCCAGGTCTGACAGGGGTGGTGAGTCTGAGGTGTCTGTGTCAGTCGGGGGGCCCTAATTGCTGAAGCTGTCGTGGATATCTGCGATTTGCGGTGGAAGAAGGTGGCTAGGGAGTCGATGGGGTCTTGTGATGGCGGGATGGCGTTGGAGGTGGCGTTAAAGAGTTCCTTCACGATGTTGAAGAGCTCTTTGCTGTTGTGTGCATTGTTGTCAATGTGCTTTTTGAAGGAGGTCCTTTTGGCAGTATGGATGAGTTGGTGGTGTCTGCGTATGGCACTCTTGTAGGCTGTGTTGCTGTCTGGTGTCTGTTCGTGGTACCACTTCTTCTCGAGCCTACGGCAGGCCTGCTTAGGTGCCTGGAGGCCAGCGGTGAATCAGATGGCTTTTCTGTTGGTGCGTCTGTTCGAGGGTTTCTTGATCAGGGCAACAGTTTTGGTGCAGTCTCCAATCCATTGCCTGAGGTTGAGGGCGGCGGAGTCGGTGTCGGTAGCGTCCATTGGTGGGTTTCGGGTGAGGGTGGTGACCAGCTGGTCTTCGGTGACCTTGCTCCAGATGCGGTGGTGCATGGTAGGCTTCTCGAAGATGAAGTGGACGCAGCGGTGGTCGGTCCAGTGGAGTTCGGTGGTGTGGCTGAAGGTGAAGTGGTTGCTGGCTGAGAATATGGGGTCGAGCGTGTGTCCGGCGGAGTGGGTGAGAGTCATGACGAGCTGTTTGAGTCCGAGGTTGGTAAATTGTTGAGCAGGGTGGTGGCGTTGTTGTCGTTGGTGTTCTCGAGGTGGAAGTTCAGGTCTCCGAGGAGGATGTAGTTCGTGGACGCAAGGGCGTGCGTGCTGACGAAGTCGGCGATGGAGTCGCTGAACTATTCTTTAAAACAAAAACACAAAAAACACAACATGAATACATTCTAAAACAACAAATGTAAACATTGGCAGATGTAGATGTAGGTTATCGCTCACTGTATGGCAAAAGATTGGCTTCTATGTCATTGGCGAGTGATTGCAGAAAATGGAAATCTTTGTTATATCCTCACGTAGTGAGGACTGTGAGGGGGGACGGGTAAAGGAATAATTAAACTATTACTTACCAGTAATCTTCATTTTCCTGCTCCTTAGTCCTCCTTAGCCCTTCTTGTCACAGTCCTACTTGCCTCTCCTTTTCTAGCCAAACTTTCTTTATCACTCAATATGGCTTGGCAACTTAGCAAGGGAGATAGAGGCGGGATTGGCCATTTGTGACCAAAGGGGACAAGATTTTCATGAAAATCGAATATATGTCTCAAAGCTTACAATTAACCTATCTTCCGGGAGGAGGCCTCACACAGTAAGTACTGTGATGTGGAAGACTATTGATCAGAGTAATGAAGATTACCAGTAAGTAGCTGGTTCATTTGCACCTGGATCAAAATAAAAGGGATTTGGATGAGCATGATACCCATTTCTGAACCGGGTAGCTTAGTAGGAGGCCTGCTGTTTATGCATGCTTTAGCAAGTGGTGTACATCACGGTCTCAGTGCTTAATTTGAGCCGGTGGGTGCAGGAGTGGCCCAGCTGTACTTATTTGTGGTCACTGCTTCTTATTTCTTCTCAATCAAAACAAAAGGGAGAAAATGACATAAGGGAAAGGAAGGTGAAAGAGAATGACAGAAAAACAGTGACATAGGGAGAAAGCAAGTACGAAAAAGAATGTGCAGGGGTGAGTTTTAGAGGCAGGGAGTGTCTGGTGATGGATTAAAGATGCATGAAGGAGAATCAAGTTTACGCAGCATTGGCATTCGGCACCACAACTTTCTGCAGCAACAGCAGCAGGTCCTCAGTAAAGGTTTAGGCTCCAGCACTTATTATTTTAAAAATTAAGCACTGGGCCACGCCCAATCCGGGTCCAAGAGCAGGATCAAACAGTGGCAAGGAGGGATTCAATCCCAGAAATGACACGAGTAAGAAAGACAACCGGTGAGTGAGCAAGTATCTGGGAGAAACAAAATGAGTCATTGTGCACCCAAGGGGGAGGACAACCAATAACCAAAAACAGTGTGTGTTTAATCGTAATTGATTTGCCTATTTACTTAAGTAGCAGCCCCTTCCTCTGCTGGCCACAGATGGAAAACATTGATAGGCCGCCCATATCTTTTTTTAAGTTAATCAGAAAGGCAGACAGAATCATGAGATGTTTGTTATTACATTATTCCAACAAAGATCCCTTAAACTTTTTCAGAAACTACTTATCACAGGAAATAAGAACAATTATGAACAAGCATTTGCAATGCAATAGGTCTCGCATTTATGTGAGTTTGAGCTATTGACATTGCAAATGACTTTGCCTTTTATTTATGTTTTAAAAACGAAAACAAAAATAAAAGGCATAGTCAGTTGCTTACCACTACTTCATCACTACCCCTACAATGGCTCCAATCACTCCCCAAATGGTACCTTGTTTACTAATGAAACAATCACCCACCCTACTGCTGCCCCTATACTGCTGCTACTGCTACCACTGCTGCTATTTCTGCTGCTGCCCGTATAGCTGCGCCGACGACTGACTCTACTGTGACCACTATAGCTTCCTCTACTGTGCCCCTACAGCTTTTCCTACTACTGCCTCACGACTGCCTCTACAGCTGCACCTACTGCTTCCTCTACTTCTACCCCTACACCTGCCCCACCACTGCCTCTACTGCGCCCCCCTACACTTGCCCTACTGCTTCTTCTACTACTGCCCCTACAGTTGCCTCTAGTGCTGTCCCTACAGCTTCCCCTACTACTGCCGCCTCTGTCATGGATTAAGTGATGCGAAGTCTGCGATCAAGTGGCAGTGAGCGACCCTTGTTCTTGCCAAACGTAGCACCCTGCAGTGACTGGAGGTGGAGGGGAGGGGGCACAATGACCGAATGAAGATCGAAAGGAAGACGAGAGAACGGATAAAAAAATAAAGAACCAATCTGCTAACATATGTGCGAATGGGCGAGTGACAACTGGAGTAAAAATCCATGAATGTACGAACGAAGGGAAAACGTTAGACTCAATGAAAGAAAAAACGGAAAAACAAGAGCACGAGCGAAAGAAAGAAAACTGTAGATTAAATAAATAAATAAAGAGGAAAACAAACCAACGCTCAAAAGATTACCTAAATAGCTAGCACACATAAAATACATGCTGGACAAACAAAATACACAATCAATGAATGGACGACGGAAATGCAAAGGAATTAAACTATTGAACAAAGCCAACTGCTTATAAAGAAATGAACTAACTGAAAAATAATGGATGACTGAGCAAAGTAGCATCTTCTGAACGAATATATGAAAACGAATGGCTTGTGAATTAACATATTACAAGTATTAAGACGTTCACTGGACCTGCAAGGGGAAAACAAATAAAAAAAAGCCTGAATGACTTCACACAGAAACAAATAAAGGAGTTAACGAACAACAGAATGCGATTAAAAAAATAAACCAACACATAAAGCTGACCGGGGCGCCTCTGGGCGTTGCTAAAAATGTCTTACAGAGCAGGTGCAGTTTGTTGGAGTTCTTCTACTTTCCAAGACATTGACTTTATTCCAAGAGGTCCATCTGTCAGTCATCGCCTCAACCTGGAAACAGATTACACTGGAAAAAAAACCTTGGGTGGCAGTAGACACAAAACCAACCAATAGTAAGCCTGGTGCCACATTAGTGGCAGGGCACCCATATCCGCCACTGACGAGAGAGCCTGGCCTGTCTGATATCATCTAGCGCTCCTCTCGTACCCAGCGTCGTTTTGGCGCTATACAATCAAGTGACCGGGGGAATATGCGATTGTTCTTTTTCAAGCTTGCGCGAACTGACCCTGTGGCAGCCATTTCACGCACGTCTAATGCCCCGGCCAGCCCGAGCTCACAAATATAATGCCAAAGTGGCAGTTTGGCAATATCGAAAATCCGAATCAAGAGGACGCCCAGGGCAGCTCTAGGGCAGTCTTAATGATAAATAGTGCCACAGCGCACCCCATTGAATGAATTGTCTCTTTGCAATTAAATAATCGGCGATAAAGCGATTTTTTACGGTCGGGTTAAAGGAGGGGTCTGTCCTGTAGGACTTCAAACCCATTATTAGTTACACAGCCGCATTGCAGCAGCTGGCGCGTTAGCCTTTTGAGATGTATTTCTGCATTGGAACCAATGACCCGCATCCCCACACACATCGCAGCAGCAGGCATATTGACCTTTAAGCTATCTTTAAATGTCAAGGCGCCTGTGGCCTTAAGGAGGCGGGATAACCCATGTGCCTTGTTAGGCTCCAGGCACTACAGGTAGTGAGCGTTTACCAGCCACCTGAAGGGTGCATGCTTTTAGCGGGAATGGCATACATATTCTCAGCAGTACACAAATATTTACCGTCCTGAAGAAGTAAACTTAAACATGCTACCCCCACATACACACGGATTGAAATGTAAGCCATGTGACGGTGAGCTATGGCCAACCGCCCCCACACAGAACCTAACATAGTCCATGCAGAACCATGGCCGAGCCGGCTGCTCGCTGACCAATATGTGTGCACATAAACAGGGTGAGGCTGACCACTAGCCTTGTGACCGCAACCAGCCAGGCCGAACAGAAAGCTCAACGAGAAGGGGGCCGGATTCGAGTTGTGGGTGAGCCGGTCGAGGGTTGTGGATGCGTAGATGGAGAGGCGCGGGAGCACAGGGTGTGGCCTGGCAGATCCAAGAGAGGGGTGGGGGGCCTCCCCTGTGTGATACAGGCCGGGGGGCTGGAAGAAATGGGCGGCTGCTGCGCAGCATTTCTAGCTATAGGACGGCCTGGCCGATGAGAGGGTCAGCAGGGGGGATTCCACGGACGCCCAGCTCGTTGCGAGGGCTGGCGGGTTAGATGTTACACGTTACTCTACTAGATGCGCGGCAATTGTTTATTTATTTATGCGTGTTTGTGTGTCGCGGACTTTGCCCAAAGGCGGCAGAGCGCTGCGCAATAGGAGCAGTAAGGATACAAGTAAACAAATTATAAAAGGACAACGCTGAGTTACACAAAGAACCAGCCTGCTTATCAGCGCCGCGCGCCTCTCTGCTGACTCCCCCTGCATTCCAGAGAGGCGCGCGACGCGATCCGGTCCTTTCTGACAAGCTGTGGAGAAAAGACCTGGCCGCACGCACAACGTTATCCTATGGGGAAACGCTACGCGCGGCCAGGTCTTGTCTCACTTCGGCGTTCTCAGACTGCTGAGACGCCGACTATAGTTCTCGGCGAGAACGCGCTTTCAGCGCGTTACTAGCCGAGACCTAAACAGGGATGGATGTGCTGCACTCTCTTTTTTACATCCAGATAAATCCTTACTATGAATGCTAAGTGAAGGAGAGTGGTGTGGCACAGCGGCCAGAGCATAACTTCAACAAATGATGGACGGAATGCTGAATGATTCAGACATTCTCCCCCAGTCAAGAGATCTGGGTTAAATCCATTGTTCTTTTGCCCACTACGCCACCCCAGTTTGGACCCAGCCATATGCAACTCAGTCTTGACCCTGTGCCTCATGGGAACAGTCCAGACCGAACTTCCAAGACAGGTCCTCCCTGTATTGGAAACAAGCATCCTGGGACTGGTTTCAGGGTATGTAACCCTTCATCAGCCAGGCTAGCTTGAATCCAGTGGCACAGTGAGCAAAAGACCCACGTCTGGGCATACCCATCCCACTTAGGTTGAAAAGTGTAACTGCAACAAATGATGGACAGAATGCTGAATGAATCAGACATTCTCCCCCAGTCAAGACATCTGGGTTAAATCCATCGTTCTTTTGCCCACTACGCCACCCCAGTTTGTACCGAGCCATATGCAAATCAGCCTTGACCCTGTGCCTCATGGAAACAGTCCAGCCCAAACTGCCAATCCAGGTCCTCCCTGGACCGGAAACAAGCATCCTGGGACCAGTTTCAGGGTATGTCACCCTTCATCAGCCAGGCTAGCTTGAATCCAATGGCACAGTGAGCAAGGACCCACGTCTGGGCATACCCATCCCACTAAGGGCAAAAAGTGTAACTGCAACAAATGATGGACGGAATGCTGAATGATTCAGACATTCTCCCCCAGTCAAGAGATCTGGGTTAAATCCATTGTTCTTTTGCCCACTACGCTACCCCAGTTTGGACCCAGCCATATGCAACTCAGTCTTGACCCTGTGCCTCATGGGAACAGTCCAGACCGAACTGCCAAGCCAGGTCCTCACTGTACTGGAAACAAGCATCATGGGACTGGTTTCAGGGTATGTCACCCTTCATCAGCCAGGCTAGCTGGAATCCAGTGGCACAGTGAGCAAAAGACCCACGTCTGGGTATACCCATCCCACTTAGGTTGAAAAATGTAACTGCAACAAATGATGGACGGAAAGCTGAATGATTCAGACATTCTCCCCCAGTCAAGAGATCTGGGTTAAATCCATTGTTCTTTTGCCCACTACACCACCCCAGTTTGGACCCAGCCATATGCAAATCAGCCTTGACCCTGTGCCTCATGGAAACAGTCCAGCCCGAACTGCCAATCCAGGTCCTTCCTGGACCGGAAACAAACATCCTGGGACCAGTTTCAGGGTATGTCACCCTTCATCAGCTAGGCTAGCTTGAATCCAATGGCACAGAGAGCAAGGGACCCACGTCTGGGCATACCCATCCCACTAAGGGTGAAATGTGTAACTGCAACAAATGATAGACGGAATGCTGAATCATTCAGACATTCTCCTCCAGTCAAGAGATCTGGGTTAAATTCATCATTCTTTAGCCCTCTACGCCACCCCAGTTTGGACCCAGCCATATGCAACTCAGTCTTGACCATGTGCCTCATGGGAACAGTCCAGACCGAACTGCCACACCAGGTCCTCCCTGGACCGGAAACAAGCATCCTGGGACCGGTTTCAGGGCATGTCACCCTTCATCAGCCAGGCTAGCTTGAATCCAGTGACACAGTGAGCAAGGGACCCACGTCTGGTCATACCCATCCCACTTAGGGCGAAAAGTGGAACTGCAACAAATGATGGACGGAATGCTGAATGATTCAGACATTCTCCCCCAGTCAAGAGATCTGGGTTAAATCCATCTTTCTTTTGCCCACTACGCCACCCCAGTCTGGACCCAGCCATATGCAAATCAGCCTTGACCCTGTGCCTCATGGAAACAGTCCAGCCAGAACTGCCAATCCAGGTCCTCTCTGGACCGGAAACAAGCATCCTGGGACCAGTGTCAGGGTATGTCACCCTTCATCAGCCAGGCTAGCTTGAATCCAGTTCTTTAAGATAAATAAATCGTAAATAATTGCCGTTTTCGGAATAAAAGCTACTAATGAGCTTAAGGGTGTACTGCTTTATGTTTCTTGCACCTTTTTATGAAATGGTTGAAATTATTGATCAGTATTGGCATTTCTTGTGTCGTCTGGTTTAGAGTGCTCAGCCTTACTGATTGTGAGCCATACCCTTTATTGTTATACAGCTTGAATCCAGTGGCACAGTGAGCAAGGGACCCACGTCTGGGCATTCCCATGCCACTTAGGGCGAAAAGTGTAACTGCAACAATTGATAGACGTAATGCTGAATGATTCAGACATTCTTCCCCAGTCAAGAGATCTGGGTTAAATCTATTGTTCTTTTGCCCACTACGCCACCCCAGTTTGGACCCAGTGGCCAGCAGCTCACTCCGAAGCACGGGGTCTTGGTTTCATCGCCAGTGGCAGCTCAGCATCATGTGACTCTGGGCAATAGCTCACTTAAACTCCCTGACCCCCAGCATCTAGAAACCCTTAAGGGGGTGATATGTTAGTACTTTACAAATAGGAGTTATTATTATTATGTATTACAGCAAGTTCAGACAATGGAGAAAAAACACAGGGAGAATCCTAGGCCAGATTAAAGGAACTAGCTGCCACCTGCAAAGGGGAGTCTGGGATGCAGTGGTGAAATGGCTGTCAAACAACACAAATTGTCACACACAAAGCCGCTCAAGATGGAGTCCAAATTGGCTAGAATGAGTGAGAAAAAATAACCAAATGAAGTCACAAAACTGCCAAGGTGCAAATGAACAGAATCCAAGGTTCAAAAACAGGACATGACCAATGCTCATGGCCATGGGACAACTGCTTTAGAGAGGGGAAATGTAGGAGTGAGTATCAGAACGGCAAAGAGTTCTTTTCTAAAGGAACTGCATTCAAGTGAAATATGCTTATTGCAGAAGAGGATTGGAAACCAGAAAAAATCCAGGACATGAAAGCTGAAAGGCAGGTGTTTCCTAGCTTCTAAAACTGATAGCAACAGCAAAGGAGTGAACATCTGTAAAAAGACAAACAGAGATTCCTGGGTGGTTCGTGTAGGAAAATGCAAGCCCCAAAGCATTCCAATTCAAGCACGAAATCATGATATATGGTCTAGAGATAGTCTTGCTCACTAACAAAGGAGTATTTGACAATGTCATGAACAGGAGACAATAGCTGCAGCTGGAACTGCACCCCGAGCTTACTTGAAATAACACATTAATATGCTTATGCAGGGCTTTAAGTGGCATGAAAAAACTGGGGGGGGGTTCTCAAAAGGGGCATGGCCGATAATAATTAAGGCTGTGGCTTAAAACACGTAAGTTAGAAATCCCTGCTTAGCATTGTGTACCGTGCAACTAGTCTTCTGCTGCTTCTTTCTGTCTGTGAATGAACTTTAATAAGTCTCTTTAAAGACACATCAAAGGTTGTGAAGGGTAGTACAGCTGTCAAGTTAAGATATTTTTTCACTTGGAGGGTGAGGACAATAATAGTGAGCCCGAAAGGGACACGTTTCAGCACCTGCTTTTAAGAACCGGGCCCACTTAAAGCCCGGTGCCTATGGGATTAAATGCACTTCCACCATATTGTGTTTTCGTGACAGGGTAAAGCCTGAGATGAAAAAAAAACACAGCCAAATTTGTTGTACAGAAATCTTCTTGATGTTCTTCAAGGACGTTTTTTCCACGGGAAGTCACTATGGAGTATTTCCTCCAGACAGGGCATTGAACTGGTTGTGAATGCCAGCCTCTGTGTGTTGGGCATTGTGCTCCTACAACCGCAGGCGGAGGGCTTATCAGCACCCCCCAAGTTTGTCAGCCAAAGTCTGACTGAAACTGAGACTCGATATTTGCAAATTAAAAAAGATTCAGCCATTAAATTAGGATGCCACTAGTTTTACCTACACCTGTTTGGAAACCAATTTGATGTAATCATGAGTCACAAACTCCGATTTCTGTATTTTAATACTGCACCACAGATCCAGCAATTAGTGTGGCAGTTGCAAGCGCAGGTTTCTCACCTTTGGCTAGCTACCTTGTGTCAACAATCCCACTGCCCACCTCTTGAGACACATACAGGACTCCACACAAGCAGAAGGGTGTCCATAAGTGCCATATGAAGTGGCCATAAGCCAACAATAGAACTGTTTTTGGAAGAAAATCGCCTCAGAAGCCAGGAAGCCCAGTAAGCAGTGATGGTCATGTGGAAAACCAGGAAGCAATGTACATCGCCAACAGTGGGATTGTGCTGAGAGGGAACCACATAGTAATACCTACTTATTTAGCAGAATGAATACTTCATTTGGCACAGCAAGGCATGGTCAGGACC
The DNA here is from genome assembly GCF_964261635.1 of Lissotriton helveticus. Lineage (NCBI taxonomy): Eukaryota > Metazoa > Chordata > Amphibia > Caudata > Salamandridae > Lissotriton > Lissotriton helveticus. Next base: position 1,139,025,675 of record NC_136059.1, on the reverse strand, counting down.
AATGCTAGATTCAGAGAAAAAGTGTGGTTTCCTTAGCTAGATGCCAAAGTAGAGGAGATAGTGACTAAGTGTCGGATGTGTCAGGCAATGTGGCCCACTGATCCATTATCTCCCAGTGCTTAATTTGAGCCGGAGATTTCCAGTGCTCTGCACCAGCACTTAATTGTCAATACTGGCACTTGTGACAGTCTGTCACAAGGTGGCACATTCTGGCTAATTTAGAGATGACCAAATCAGGTAATTATTAATTCAATAAACATTAAAAATAACTATGACCTACCACTCAAGCCATTCTCACAGAGGCGGCTCTTTCGCTATAGCAGAGGAGTATCTCCCCACTGCTCCTTGAGCAGTACAAAAGAAAAATAAAATGATCAAAACAAGAAGTTATTATCAGCTTATTTTTCTTTGCTCCAGCCAGGTCGGGTGGGGCGGGGCTAGCTTGCCGTAATGGGAGCAAGAATGGTTTGCATTCCCTCCCGACATGCGCAGGACGGCTTGGCCCACCGGCATGCGCACTTGGCATGTTCTCCATGGGGCTGTGTTGCACAGCCCAGTGGAGAAAATGCCCAGCCTCCCAGGCACTGCCTGAGTGGCCAAACAGACTGTTCAGACCAATCACAATGCTGCTCAGGCAGCGTCATGATTGGCTGGGAGAGTCCGGAAGCCTGAGTGCTTCAGGTGTTTCCGGTGCTGCCAGCAGACCGAGGAGAGGCGTGTGGCAGTGGGAGAGGCATGAGGTGGTGACTGCGGAGAAAGTACGTTTATTTTTTTATCTCATCCACTGCCATTTAGAGGCAGCCGCCACTGCATTCTCATAGCTTTGGAGGCCTGAAATAGTCCGAATTGTCACACTTATAAGGAGATTGATGGTTAGTAGTTGTGTTGTTAATATCATTAGCAACTTGGCTGGGGCAATGTGTGATGCAAGCTGCAGTGGCCGCCTGAAGAGAGCCCTGGCACTTATTTATCTGACAAATTAAGCACTGCTATCTCTTAACATAATGCAGGAGGAAATCGATGTCTCATTGGAGAACATCTAGAGGATTTCTGTACAAAAGCTGATTGGCAGTAAGTGCTGGTAGTAACCATGCATGCGTGAAACACATTATTGCAGAGTTTGTCCTGTCACAACATCAGTAGAGAATATCATCACCAAGACTGCAAAGATGTGTCCTACAAATTGAATTATAGAAGAGGTGAAGACTGACAATGGGTCACATTCCCAGGGGCCACACTTACACCTTACAAATCCCAAAATACTAGTGGAACAGTTCACAAGAACCCTGAAGAAAATCATGAAAACTGGTTGACATGGAGCACGATCTAAGTCTATATTGGATATAAAAGGTCTGTTTACCAACAGGCAGTTGACACTGTTTGGAGGCGAGACCTAAAAAGGACTCAGCTGAATCTCATTGCTGAAGCCCTTTGCCTTTAATCGTATCCAGAAGGGGTGTGGCTCAGCTATTCAGGCTGACTCTTCTTTTTGGAGCAGGACCAAGAATGATTTGTATAGCCTTGTTCCATATCTGGAGAGACACAAATAGAAAAAAATGATGGCCTGGTTTATAGCCCAGAGCAAATACCAATGTCTGAAATTAGATCAAGCATTCTGCTCATCACTATTGTTTTTCTCAGTGAGACAACCTCAGTGTGATGGGTATGCCTAGATGTGGGTGCGATGGTTGCTGTGTTATACGACTCAAGATGCTCTACAGAAGTAATGGGCAGCAAACCTGATTAATCTAATTGCTAGTTTCAGTTCAAATTTCTAAGACTTGGAATATTACCAGTGGCTGGGGTTTTTCACGACTGAATATGAAAAGTGATCCCAGGTGTTTCGCTCGTAAAAAGGAAGTGATGTGCTTACAAGCATGTCCCTGTCAAACAAACCCTTTGTAAACTTTATTTTTTATTTTCTAAATTTTCTTTTTCCCAAATGTGTCTCATATCAAACAATACAGACATAATAGTTTACTGTCAGGTTCTGAATCATTGATATATCAAAACAAGTTCCATCGTTGTACATTGTGAAACACACACTTCTGTCAATTACAGTGTATAATACTTAGTCATTCCATGAAAACACTGTCCCATGGACCCAACCCATGGCCCCATTCCGACAGCCCTATGTACACTTAACACAACCTCTACAGGGCAGGATCACAAGGTCACAGGGTGACTAGGGAGCAGGCTCTTATTACATAGGTTTCCACCAGAAAGAATTACCAGATTCTAATGATTTTAACAAGGCGTTATGAAGTCATGTAAAGTGACGCCTGCTAGAATCACCAGAGCAACACCTCTTTTCAATCCAACCCCACTACAAGCACAAATCACACAATTCATAAAAACATTCTCACTCACTCCACTTGGCTATCATTCTCAATCACATTTACAGCTTACCCAGGCACTGCAGCTCCCACTGAAAAGTGACTCCTGCTACGCATTATATGCATAAACACAGACACTCACTTTCCATTAAGAGAAGCTATTAATTATGCATGGGTGATAATACACCTTCTAATGTAAGGCCAGAAGCCTCTCGATTCAGCGAGCCACTTGGGAGGGGGCGAGGGAGGCAGCGAGCTAAATTTGCGGGATCAGAGTGACATTTTACTTGTGGCCATATTCCATTACAGTAACAAACAGTGAAAAGCAGTTCAACATTGCTTGCCCTTGCTAGCTGGAGACACTCCACAATCACATGGAAATGTTGGAACCACACTGGGCAGAAAAGTACAAGAAACCTCAATAGGAGTCGGATGTGTTTGATGTGACTAGGCCACAGTCACGTGACCTTGGACATACGCGGGTATATTCTTTGGTGTCATGGGACACATTTATGTGTTTTTAAATGATTTCAAATGTGTTAAAAATACATTCAGTCACTGAATCCAGTTTACAAGGGAAGTGCTTTGGCTTTCATATTTCATGGAGCAAAAACGTCGTTCCTGAATTGCAAGGGAGCCTGGCAACTTCTATGGTTCCTTGAAGGGGGTATTCTTTTGCAAAACATTTGCAAACATACGACCAGATCCTACGGTTTATATCATCATTTGCAGATTAACTGGACAATTAGCTTATTTGGACACTCTTGAAAATGTGCAATAATTTAATGATGTGCAAATCAAGCTTGCTCATCTCTGGGGTGTTTTGTGAAAAACTGTGCAATTTCAGTTAAATTTCCACAAACTGCTTAAAAGTCATAGGGATTAGAGACGGTACTAATTGTCTGGGTCTGCAAATTCACATGGTGTTCTGTAATTTTTCAAATTGTATCTTCCTTCACTTCTGCTTTAAATTTCTTTTTAGATTTCCTTCTAAGTAGAATCTCAGATATGAAATCTAACCAAGTGTCTGATTTCGACTTTGGCGCAGTTGCAGGAAGCAGCAAGGACCGCTTGCCGTATTTCGAGCTGAACTTGTGTATTCCAGACGGTCCTTCGCCTTTCCTATGGCGGTGCCTGGAAAACACACACCGCAATGGGAACAGCAATAAAGTTCCAGCACGGCATGGATGGTGACGTCCATGTCGTGATGGAACTTTGGGGGAATACAGACAGGCAGGCCATGTTCTGCCCCCTGAATGTATCACTATGGTGGAGGGCCATGGGAGCTCTTTAGGGTCCCCTTTGTGCACCACTGCTAGCTATTTCATGGCGGGGCTCCCGCCATGAGATGTCTGGTGGTGGCGGAACTCGTAATATGCTCAGCAGGACTGTGCCAGTCCCACTGAGCATGTTACATTTTGGCACAGCTCCGCCACCACCAGGGAACAATTGTTCATTTGTGCAGCTGGTGGTCCTCCACTACAACAACTTTTAAAGTCATAATATGGTGGACAGTGGGCCACCACAGTGAGTGCGGTGGTCGGAAGACTGCCTCACTCTTAATCAGGCCCTAAGTCAAGTCAAGTCAAGTTAAAATTTATATAGCGCACTACTCACCCAGAGGGTCTCAAGGCGCTTGAGGGAGGGGGGGGAGCTTTACTTATCAAATATCCAAGTTTTTAGTTGTTTTCTGAAGGAGAGGTGGTTCTGTGTGAGGTGGAGGTGGGTGGGGAGGGAATTCCAGGTCTTGGCCGCTAAGTCGGAGAAGGATCTTCCTCCCATGGTGGTTCTTTGGATGCGTGGAATTGCGGCGAAGGCTTGGTTGGATGATCGAAGTTGGAGGGTGGGGGTGTAGAAGGACAGGCGCGTGTTGAGGTATTCGGGTCCTAGGTCGTAGAGGGCTTTGTGTGCGTGGGTGAGGAGGCGGAACGTTATTCTCTTGTTGACGGGGAGCCAGTGGAGGTCTTTCAGGTGACCGGAAATGTGAGCTTGGCGGGGGATGTCTAGGATGAGTCTGGCTGAGGCGTTTTGGATGCGTTGGAGTTTTTTCTGTAGTTTGGCTGTGGTGCCGGCGTAAAGGGTGTTTCCGTAGTCCAGTCGGCTTGTGACCAGTGCATGGGTGACCGTCTTTCTTGTTTCGGTGGGGATCCAGCGGAAGATTTTTTTGAGCATACGTAGGATGTTGAAGCATGATGATGAGATGGCGTTGACTTGTCTGGTAATTGATAGGGAGGAGTCCAGGATGAAGCCCAGGTTACGTGCGTGGTTCGTTGGTATGGGTGTGGTTCCCAGGGCCGGTGGCCACCATGAGTCGTCCCAGGCGGAGGGGGATGATCCTAAGATGAGGACTTCCGTTTTGTCTGAGTTTAGTTTTAAACGGCTGTTCTTCATCCACTCGGCTACTTCTTTCATCCCTTCGTGTAGGTTGGTTTTGGCGGTGTTTGGGTCTTTGGTGAGGGATAGGATCAGCTGAGTGTCGTCTGCGTAGGAGATAATGTTGAGGTTGTGTTGGCGCGCAATGGATGCGAGGGGACTCATGTATACGTTGAAGAGGGTGGGACTGAGTGAAGATCCTTGGGGTACGCCGCAGATGATTTCGGAGGCCTCTGATCTAAAAGGGGGGAGGCGGACTCTCTGGGTTCTTCCGGAGAGGAACGAGATTATCCAGTCCAAGGCTTTTCCTTGTATTCCGACGTTGCTGAGGCGTTGTATAAGGGTGCTATGACAGACTGTGTCGAAGGCTGAGGAGAGGTCAAGTAGGATGAGGGCAGCAGTTTCTCCATTGTCCAGTAGAGTTCGAATGTTGTCTGTTGCTGCGATGAGGGCGGTTTCGGTGCTGTGTTTGGCTTGGAAGCCGGATTGTGAAGGGTCAAGGGATTTGTTGGATTCGAGGAAGGCGGCGAGTTGACTGTTGACGGCTTTCTCAGTGACTTTGGCAGGGAATGGGAGGAGCGAAATGGGGCGGTAGTTCTTAAGTTTGGTGGGGTCTGCTGTAGGTTTCTTCAGGAGGGTGCTGAGTTCGGCGTGTTTCCAGTTTTCCGGGAAGGTGGCGGAGTCGAGGGAGCAGTTGATGACGTCTCAGAGATGGGGTGCGATAATGGAGTCTGCTTTGTTGAAAATGTGGTGGGGACAAGGGTCGGTTGGCGATCCTGAGTGGATGGTGTTCATAAGGCGGATGGTGTCTTCAATGGTGATTGGGTTCCAGGCGCAAAGGTTGTTGGAGGGGGCTTTTAGTTCGGAGGTGGATGGGGTGGGCTGGTCTCCAAAGCTGTTATGAATGTCAACGATTTTGTTGTGGAAGAACGAGGCTAGAGAGTCGCAGAGGTCTTGGGAGGGAGTGATGTCGTTGGTGCCGGCGGTGGGGTTGGTAAACTCTTTGACGATGTTGAATAGTTCTTTGCTGTTGTGGGCGTTGTTGTCGAGTCGGTCCTTGAATGCTGATTTCTTGGTGGATCGGATCAGTTGGTGGTGTTTGCGGGTGGCGTTCTTGAGGGTGGTCAGGTTGTCAGTGGTTGGGTTTTTTCGCCAGGCTTTCTCGAGCGTGCGACAGAACTTCTTGGATTTCTTAAGGTCATCATTGAACCAGGGGGCTTTTTTGCTGCCTTGCTTGATTTGATGGTTTTTCAAGGGTGCTAATTCGTCAGCGCTGTGGGTGATCCATTGTGTGAGGTTGGTGGCTGCTTGGTTTGGGTTCGATGATTTGGCAGGAGGGTTTTGGTGAAGCGATGTGAAGAGCTGGTCGGTGGTAATTTTATTCCAGTTTCTCCGGGGAATTGGTTGTGGGTGGTTGTGGGTCGTGGTCTTTTTGTAGTTGAAGTGCACGCAGCTGTGGTCCGTCCAATGGAGAGCTGTGGTGTGATTAAAGGAGATGTGCTTGCTGGAGGTGAAGATTGGGTCGAGCGTGTGCCCGGCAAAGTGGGTGGGGGTGTCAACAAGTTGTTTGAGTCCGAGATTGGCGAGGTTGTCTAAAAGGGTGGTGGTGTTGTTGTCATTGATCTTTTCCAGGTGGAAGTTGAGGTCTCCCAGTAGATTGTAGTCCTCGGAGGGGAGGGCGTGTGGGCTGATGAAGTCGGTGATGTCTTCGCTGAATTGTGTGCGGGGTCCTGGTGGTCTGTAGATGAGGGTGCCTCTGAGTGTGGTCTTGGGGTCAGTGTGGATCTGGAAGTGAAGGTGTTCGGCGGCTGCGAGGTTATCGTCGGAACTGGTCGTGATGCGGATGGTGTTCTTATGAACGATGGCGATTCCTCCTCCTGTTTGGTTGATGCGGTCCTTTCGGATGATCTTGTAGCCGTCCGGGATGGCTATGGCGATGTCGGGCGCTGATGAGGCGTTCATTCAGGTTTCTGTAAGAAAGGCGACGTCCGGCGATGTGGTGTCGAGTAGGTTCCAAAGTTCAATGGCGTGTCTGTGGACCGAGCGGGTGTTGAGTAGGATGCACTTCAGGTGGTTAGTGTCGGATCTCTGTTTGGAGTTTGTGGATTTGGTGTGGGTCCTTATGCTGTCGTACTTGCAGGAGTGGCAGGTGAAGGATCCATGGGTGTGTCCTGGGGCGGCTTCGTAGCAGTTTGGGAGTCGGCCGGGGTTAAGTGCTAAGAGGGTAGTGGCGTCGTACATTACGCGGGTGGAGAGGATTTTGCGGGGGCCAGGGGGTCTGGCGCTGGGCGCGGTCCAGGCGCGGACGGGCATAGACGGGCTTACCATTGGCGCACCTTCGGCGCGCATGGGGTGCTTCCGCTGCGCGTGAACGCTGCGCGTCAGGTGCTCTGACATATGTGGATGGTGGAGGGGGCGGGGCGAGGGAGGAGCAGCTGTAAGGCAGGAGCGGGGTGGAGAGACGGGCTATGAGGCACAACAACAACAAAATGGCAGCAAAAAGAAAGCGAAACAGGGCGAGACTGGGGCACAATCTGTGGTGACTCCTAGATATGGGCAGAGGCGCAATCGGGCACAAATAACTTTAAAAGCAATGCGAGCAGTGCAATAACATGTAGGTTCGCGCTACCAGGCAGCTACAAATGACAATGCGAGCAATACAAATGACAATGAGAGCAATGCAAAGGCACTATAGTGCTACGAAATCACAAACATTAACAGTGAAATAGCGCAAATGATAATGGCAGCAAAGCGAGCGAAGCGCAGATCAACTATCAGCAGCGGTGATCAGGATGAGCTTGAAAGCGCTACGATACCAAAAGCCTTGGGAGCGAGGGGAGCAACCGCTTCTGAGCGAGTCAGGAGGGTCACAGCGCAGGAATAGACGGGACGGTCTACAGCTATCTGTGGGAGGGAGGAGCAGCTGGGAGGCGGGAGCGGGGTGGAGAGACGGGCTATGAGGCACAACAACAACAAAATGGCAGCAAAAAGAAAGCGAAACAGGGCGAGACTGGGGCACAATCTGTGGTGACTCCTAGATATGGGCAGAGGCGCAATCGAGCAAAAATAATTTTAAAAGCAGTGCAATAACATGTAGGTTCGCGCTACCAGGCAGCTACAAATGACAATGCGAGCAATACAAATGACAATGAGAGCAATGCAAAGGCACTATAGTGCTACGAAATCACAAACAATGACAGTGAAGTAGCGCAAATGATAACGGCAGCAAAGCGAGCGAAGCGCAGATCAACTATCAGCAGCGGTGATCAGGATGAGCTTGAAAGCGCTACGATACCAAAAGCCTTGGGAGCGAGGGGAGCGACCGCTTCTGAGCGAGTCAGGAGGGTCATAGCACAGGAATAGACGGGACGGTCTACAGCTATCTGTGGGAGGGAGGAGCAGCTGGGAGGCGGGAGCGGGGTGGAGAGACGGGCTATGAGGCACAACAACAACAAAATGGCAGCAAAAAGAAAGCGAAACAGGGCGAGACTGGGGCACAATCTGTGGTGACTCCTAGATATGGGCAGAGGCGCAATCGGGCACAAATAACTTTAAAAGCAATGCGAGCAGTGCAATAACATGTAGGTTTGCGCTACCAGGCAGCTACAAATGACAATGCGAGCAATACAAATGACAATGAGAGCAATGCAAAGGCACTATAATGCTACGAAATCACAAACAATAACAGTGAAATAGCGCAAATGATAATGGCAGCAAAGCGAGCGAAGCGCAGATCAACTATCAGCAGCGGTGATCAGGATGAGCTTGAAAGCGCTACGATACCAAAAGCCTTGGGAGCGAGGGGAGCGACCGCTTCTGAGCGAGTCAGGAGGGTCACAGCGCAGGAATAGACGGGACGGTCTACAGCTATCTGTGGGAGGGAGGAGCAGCTGGGAGGCGGGTGCGGGGTGGAGAGACGGGCTATGAGGCACAACAACAACAAAATGGCAGCAAAAAGAAAGCGAAACAGGGCGAGACTGGGGCACAATCTGTGGTGACTCCTAGATATGGGCAGAGGCGCAATCGGGCACAAATAACTTTAAAAGCAATGCGAGCAGTGCAATAACATGTAGGTTTGCGCTACCAGGCAGCTACAAATGACAATGCCAGCAATACAAATGACAATGAGAGCAATGCAAAGGCAATATAGTGCTACGAAATCACAAACAATAACAGTGAAATAGCGCAAATGATAATGGCAGCAAAGCGAGCGAAGCGCAGATCAACTATCAGCAGCGGTGATCAGGATGAGCTTGAAAGCGCTACGATACCAAAAGCCTTGGGAGCGAGGGGAGCGACCGCTTCTGAGCGAGTCAGGAGGGTCACAGCGCAGGAATAGACGGGACGGTCTACAGCTATCTGTGGGAGGGAGGAGCAGCTGGGAGGCGGGTGCGGGGTGGAGAGACGGGCTATGAGGCACAACAACAACAAAATGGCAGCAAAAAGAAAGCGAAACAGGGCGAGACTGGGGCACAATCTGTGGTGACTCCTAGATATGGGCAGAGGCGCAATCGGGCACAAATAACTTTAAAACAATGCGAGCAGTGCAATAACATGTAGGTTTGCGCTACCAGGCAGCTACAAATGACAATGCGAGCAATACAAATGACAATGAGAGCAATGCAAAGGCACTATAGTGCTACGAAATCACAAACAATAACAGTGAAATAGCGCAAATGATAATGGCAGCAAAGCGAGCGAAGCGCAGATCAACTATCAGCAGCGGTGATCAGGATGAGCTTGAAAGCGCTACAATACCAAAAGCCTTGGGAGCGAGGGGAGCGACCGCTTCTGAGTGAGTCAGGAGGGTCACCTAAGAATCTACTTGGAAGTGATAGGATACCAAAATCAAATACTGCTCAATACTCACAATATAAAGCTCTAAAAACCAGAGCTATCCTTTGGATTAGATAGGGTTTACAAGCCCAAACAGAAGAGTTACCACACTTAGATTACATCAGACGTAAATGGTGTGGTCTCACATATCAGTGGTGATGTTAATATCATAAAAGCTTTCAATATAGGTAATGTTTGGCATTCACATGAGTGGTGAAATGAAAACCATCACAACCAGTACCCTCTGGGAACAGGGAAATTACATCAACAGTGAAGATCACAACCCATCATTAAATTGTCACTCAAATATCAGCTATCTTTAAATCTATTTTTGACAAGAAGTAAATGTACCCGGACACATTAGTGTGTAATGTAATGAAAATGCTCACATTTTGCCCTCAAATACCGCGTTTTCATTTTAGCTGAATTACAATTTTCCTTAAACACCATACTCTGAAGAAAAACAGATTTTGCCACAAATATTTTATTTTCATTATTTGGTGAATACAGAAATCATCCAGCATACCCCATGCGGCCTCTTTTCTGACCATTCTCTAATATAGGACTGCAACTCATGTTTTTATTTTTGATTAAAAAAGTAATATCTCTCCAAATAAAAGCACCCATTAGTTAAAAGAAATACCCATCTTTTTCCTAAATCACAAGTTTAAAAAAAATTCAAACACAACCCTCATCTCACCCACCCAAAATAAAAGCATAGTATTTCATTTAAAATGCACTCATCTAATTTTGCACTCAAATATAAGCTTTTCTTTTTGCTAAACAATATCAACTTATCCAAAAGAAAAACGTCTAGAAAAACTCAAATAACAATTTTTTATTTTGAATAAAGACACCATTTTGATCTTCAATATCAGCTTGTCATTTTCATTGAGTATATACCTTCACTCCTGCAAAATATAAACAGACACTGACTAATATGCCCAAAAGACATAGATGACCGTCAAATGCGAAAGGGGTGGTATCAGATACCAAGGAGACCAACAGACCCATGGTGGTCACCATATACTGTGAATGTACACCAGATCACAGAGATGACCATTAGATATCAGAGGTTTCTGTAACAAGCCACGAAAGGCCCCCTATACCTAGACTAATGACCAGAAACAAGGCATTTCCCACCATGTACCAGAAGATGACATCAGATGTGAGGCTTGACCACCAAATGCCATGGAGGGCCGACATACTGTATACCAGGCACTCTCAGTTGCATCTACACATATGCACAAGTGTGTGTGCTCCCACACACACACACACACACAGAGCACTGATTCTCCCTTGATGCTCACACTCACCTGTTATGGTGGCCATGTTTTTTTTCTGGTCCCCTCTCTGTTCTTCATGATGACAACACAGTGGGTACGGGGGTTGAGAATTCTTACACCTCCGCAATGCTATCGGATGAGGGTTAACCTGTGAAACTGCAAAGGAAGACACTGGGACGTTGATGCTCTGCTGGTGAGAGGAGGAGCAACTCTTGCTGACCCCACTCCAACCTGTGACAATATGGGTTGGTGGGGGAAAATAAGGAGTACTATAATGGGGTAAGGCGGGTCCCGCTGGTCTTTTCTCTGGGCTTGGCTGCATAATACAGTGCCTAAAGCATGATTACAAACCTCAACAGTCGCCTCAAAGCAATTTATTTGGTTTGGGGGACCTGCACTATTGGGCCTCCTAGCAACTCCCTAAAATAGCAGGAGACTGCTCCACGCACAGTTCACTGCAGCAGTTCCTTACCCGCATGCTCACCGGCCAATGGCCAATATCATTACTTAGGTTGCAGCTTAGCCATAATTTGCCACTTCCAGATTGTTACCAGTACCTCTTATACCTTAAATTACTTTGCTCACATTTCACCTTGGTAGATTAATACCCAAAAAGAACAGAGGGGCTTGTTTATAAGCCCCTTGCACCAGTGCATCACGTTTTGTGACACTCCGGTGGCACAGGAGCCTGCTTCATATTTATCAGGCAGTACTAAGCCACTTTTTTTGGCTTAATGTTGCCTTGTAAATACTGGTCCCTTAAAATCAGTTGTCTGCGCTAAAGGAGTGTGCAATGGGTGTTGCTGGGGGCGTTCCCAGCAACATCCATGGATTTTTGACAATGCCCGTAGATTTAAGAGAAATCGAAACTCTGAGGCAGCGTCAAAAATTTACACCTCGCCAGGAGAAGCGTAAGGGAGGCACAAAGAGGAGAAATATCTTTATTTCTCCTTGTTTTTTCTTTTTCTATGTAGAAAGAGAAAAAAGCCTCTTGTGATTGTTTTCGTGAAGGAAGATTTCCCTTCCTGCACAAAAATAATCATCCCCATAACACAGGCACCCTTGCACTATGGTGCAGAGGTGCCTGTGTAGGCGCACAGGAGCCCATTGCGCAGGGGAAAAGGACAGGGTTGCATCTGATAGATACTGTACATACCATCCCTTTTCTTTTGCGGTAGGGTAGTGCAGCAGGATGGCCTGCAGTGCTGCCCTATGGCAAAAACTCATAAATGAGTCCCAGAAAGTGGGAGGACAATGTAAAAAAAAGGCTGCCACTCTTCAGAACATGAGTAGGCCAAGCACATATATATCAGGTGATAGGGATCCAGTTAGTATGGAGGTAGTTATATGGTCAGTGTACATTATACATAAGGATGCATGAGCCAGGTGTACTATTTCTTGCTCACAAAAGTACTGGTCGCAATATGCAGCCAGTAAAGAATTTTAAGGGCTAACCTATATACTCATAGGTTGGTTCTTAAAATTCCAAATCTGACCAACCTCATGGATCTTAAAGGGGTAGGTAGCAAATTGAGACTCAATATGATTGCAGACCCTCTCAGAGATGGTGGCCTGCTGGGGTCATCAGACCACCATGTCCGTGATTGCTTTTTAATAAAGCAAACTTTTTTTTCAACTATAACCCATTTTTCTTAAAGTAAAGGGGAATGCACTTAATAAACATTGACCACTGTCTACCCGTTATCAAACATTTTTTTACATTCAGGTTCTGCAGGTGCAGTGCCACCAAGGCCAAGAGGCCTAATGGTCCAACTGAACACAGATTTGTGCTGTATTTTACCAATTAAATGCCTGCTTGGGAGCTTTTGTTTCCTTGCACTAAAGCCCTCAGTACACTGGCTATGCTATTCAGACTGTGAGAGAGAGAGATGGAAGGAAGAGTGAACTGAATGGCATATAAAAAGAAGAAAGAAACAGACATGGAGGAAGGCCAATTCACATGAAAAGATGTAAAGGACTAATGGTAGTTGAAAACAATATTCACATAGGTGGGTGAAAGAATGGCTGGAATTATGAAAGGCTGGAACCATGAGTGGATGGACAAATGGAAGTCTGGATGGATGGGTGAATTGATAAAAGGAGGGTGAAATGATAAATGGATGAAAAAGAATGGATGTATGGATGGGAGGATGGATGAATGACTGGAAGGACAGAAGGGTTGCTGGAAGAGTGTACTGATGAAAGAATGGATAGACCGAATGGTAAATAAAGGATGGAATGGTGAAAGGGTGGTTGGATGGAAACATGAAAAGATAGATGGATGCATGAAAGTCTTAAAGGATGGAGAGACAGATGACAGGAAGGTGGGCTGAATTGAGCTCATCTAGGCTGGGCACAGCTTATTTGTTTTGTTCATCTGATGGCATTTGAGGTAAGATTCAAAGTGGGGGGTATTTAAATTGCTTGGCTACTCCCCTGTGTACACCCGACACTCATTAAAAACGTTGTGGGATATCCAGAGGAAAAAAGCTAAAACCAGGGGCCATCAGGAAATCCCAGAACCCTAACTGCAACGGCTAGTTTCTGTTCTGAAACCTAATGGGTCTGAAAGTTCAACTTTCAAACTTTGTGCCACATATTTAACTTTCAGGTATTGTCCAAAACTCTCACATGGAAAGCAAAGGATGGTCTACACCTGCCATCTTCACAAAGGTTGTAAGGTTCTGGCAACGCCCTCTATGGAGTAGAGAGTCTTTGTTAGGGAGAAAATATGAAATGTGTGTATATTAGCCTCTCCACAAAAAACAGCAATAATGATATAGTTAACTCAGAACAAAGTAACGTAACACTCTGCAACCAGACCAAACTATCATTAGGTAAACCTGCCTTATCTACCGTGAGTTTATGTCAAGTTCTCAAAGTCTACACTGCAAAGACACAGTGGGTGGGTTTTACTAACATTGTGTGATGGGTTTGTGTTACAAAAGTGACACAAACAGTGCAATTTTTGGGGGGGTTATTTACTTTCCAGCGCAAAACATGGTTTGCACTGAAAAGTTGCCAATAAATACCACACAGCTGAGCAAAGTGCTGCTTTGCATTACTTAGTGTCAATGGGGTATTACATGGGTGGTATATTGGCGTTTCCATGCAACCACCCATGATGTTTTACTCAAAACCCTTCCAACCAAAAATGTGAGACAGAGTTTTGCATAAAAAATTAATGCCTCTTGATATCAGGTGTTGCAGGGAGACATTTCTCCTTTCTTTTTCAACTTTGCATGTGTGAAGCAGTGTACACCACACATACAAAGCAGGAACAGTTTTAAAAGTTGTCTAGGTATAGTAGTTTGTGCTGGAAGGGTACAAAATCTATGCTAGACTCACCCGCGCAACCTTGCACTATGGTGCAAAGGTGTTGCATGGCGCTCTGCAACAAAAGTCTGCGCTAGGGAGTTGAGTGTGCATTCTCTCTGAAGATATGGCACTCTCTTGCACCCTACCTGTCATGCAACACAGCATTTTTGGCTGCTGCACTGCGTCGGGTGACACTTTTATAAATCTGGCCCAAAGTATCTTCAAAGACTAGTTAAGATGCAGGACCCGAGGACGAGTCAAAAGCTTGTGTAGAAATAGCTGTTTACATCAGTGATGCCGGTGAGCTGCAAATTGCTTCAGTGTCATCCAGTCTCAGTAGGATTGAAAGCAACATTTTTTGCTTACTAATGGAGAGAACATTTAACCAAGAACTTTGCAGTGTATCTGTTCAGCATGTGCATGAGCAAGTGTTGTTGTGCAGAGTGTTCCAGTGCCAGCCAGAACCGAGACACCAGGTGATGCTATCTTTGGAATGTTTTGAGCTGGTGCTGATGTAAAGGAGAATGTTAGACAGTTGGCAGTGTTAGGAGCTGACAAGAGAAGGGGTGGAGGCCAGGAGCTGCAGTCATGATGCATGTGGCCCTGAAGATGCTCTCATACAGGAAGCCCCTGGGTAGCTTCCAATTGTAAAAGGGTAAGTAATCCTCTCCCTTCCTCAGTTTGAGCACTGCAGATTGAGAGGTGGATCCTGCCATAATGCAGGTGAACCATTAGAATTCCATATTATGCCGCCCTGATGTAACAGACATGGATCACTGACAGAATATCGAGGAGCAAAATATCGACCTGCAAAAGTATCGTGGAGAAAATATAGAATGCCAGAATATCGACTTCCTATCTACAAACAGGTAAGTACAAAAATATCGACTCCAAAATATCGATTGTAAAAAATATAGACAGTCAAAATATCAAATTTTTTAGATGTCTTAAAAGTAATTTAAAATTAATATAATAATAAATATAATTAATTTAAACATAATTAAAATACTTAAATAAACTTAAAATTAATAAGTAATTGATGTAACTTAAAAAATATATATATTAATTTTAATACATATATATCTATACTAATATAATAAAGAGAGAGCCCAAACCTTTGAGGCGGGTAATCTCAGGAACCACAGCACCAATCACAACACCCAATACAGCGTTGGAAAGGGCAGTTGCAGCAGAAAGACATAGGCTATGCAGATGCCCACCATATACATTTAAAAGGTAAAAGAACCGTGCCAGCAAAGTAGTCCCTTGTGGGCGTGTCTGCGTTGTGCTGTGGGTGTGTGCTGGGGACGTGACAAACGCTGAGGGCGTGTGGTATGTTCCGCCCTTCATGCCATGTCTCATATCATGTGCTGTGGGCGTGTGCTGGGGGCGTGGGCGTGTGCGGGGCGCGGGATTACGGAAAGCGAGCGTTGTGCCCAATATTTCATTGTTTTTTCTTCCCAGGTTCTGTACATTCCAGCTCCGGGTGTCCACCCTGCTCCCTTTAAATACCCCTGCCCCCCATAATCATAACCCACCCTTACTCCTTAAAATACCCCAACACCCTTAAACACTAACCCATCTTAACCCTATAAATATACCCTGTACCCCAAAACCTAAACCTATCCCTAAACCCTAAAAATACCCCTGTACCCCAAAACACAATCCTAGCCCTGAACCCTATAAATACCCCTGTACCTCAATACCCAAACCTACCCCTGAACCCTAAAAATACCCCTGTACCCCACAACCCAAACCTAGCCCTGAACCCTAAAAATACCCCTATACCCCAAAACCCAAAACTAGCCCTGAACCATAAAAATAACCCTGTACCCCAAACCCCAAACCTACCCCTGAACCCTAAAATAACCCTGTACCCCAAAACCCAAACCTAGCCCTGAACCCTAAAAATACCCCTGTACCCCAAAACCCATACCTATCCCTAAACCCTAAAACTACCCATGTACCCCATAACCCAAAACTATATCTGACCCCTTAAAATACCCAAACACCCCAAAACATATACCTCAGTACCCCAAAATATATACCCCTATACCCATACTTACCTTATCCAAACATTAAAAAAAGACATGCTTTTACCATTCATGCATTTACACGAATTTCGTTGTAAATGTATGCGTGGTAAAAGCATATAAAATGTAATGCCATGCGTTATAATGGCATTGCGGAGTCATGGTACTTTCGTAATGAAAGTATGCGGAGTGATGGTATGCGGAAATAAAGTTGCGGAATAATGGGTGTTTACACTCCCCCGGTAAGTACATTGGTGGCACGGCGGCCCACATCTCCAGCAACATACTCCTATTTTTTCACCACCGATTTGAAAAATTCACAGGTCTCTCTCATTGATGGCCAGCACCGACATACACGTTTAGACACACCTCTCGCCACAAGTTCTAGAATTGCGAACTTTAGAGCTGGGGAGCTACGTTCGAATCTCGGCATCAGCTCAACATCCTGTGATTCCAGGCAAATCGCTTTGTCTCCCCGTGCCTACCACAAATGAATGTGTTCTTCTGGAATGTAAATTTTGCTCATGCCATGTTGTCGAGTTCTCGCTATATAATATTGCAAGGAAAAATAAAGTAGGGAAACTCGAGTTCACACACTCCTGAACGCGCACTCTTAAGTGCATCAGCAGTGCACTGTGAATCGGAGCGTTTCACAGGCCTGTCACAGATAAGATATGCTATCGAAACGAAATCCTACAAAACAATATACTACTACCCAGCAGCAATTCATACCCGGACAACGTCGGGACGGGCTGCTAGTTTATATATATATATACATAAATATTATTACCAAAACATATTCAATATTTTTACCGTAGGATAGCGAGAGGGTTAAATTTACTATTACCGCTCCAGTGAGTGCAACAGTAGGGAAAGCATTGGATAGCGTAGAGGTAAAAATTACTATTCCCACTCCAGAGAGTGCAACAGTAGGGAAAGCGTTGGATAGCGTAGCGGTAAAAAATTACTATTCCCACTACAGTGAGTGCAGTAGTAGGGAAAGCGTTGGATAGCGTAGGGGTTTAAATTACTATTCCCACTCCAGTGAGTGCAACAGTAGGGAAAGCGTTGGATAGCGTAGGGGTAAAAATTACTATTCCCACTCCAGTGAGTGCAACAGTAGGGAAAGCGTTGGATAGCGTATGGGTAAAAATTACTATTCCCACTCCAGAGAGTGCAACAGTAGGGAAAGCGTAGGATAGCGTAGGGGTAAAAATTACTATTTCGACTCCAGTGAGTGCAACAGTAGGGAAAACGTTGGATAGCGTAGGGGTTTAAATTACTATTCCCACTCCAGTGACTGCAACAGTAGGGAAAGCGTTGGATAGCGTAAGGGTAAAAATTACTATTCCCACACAAGAGAGTGCAACAGTAGAGAAAGCGTTGGATAGCATAGGGGTAAAAATTACTATTTCCACTCCAGTGAGTGCAAAAGTAGGGAAAACGTTGGATAGCGTAGGGGTTTAAATTACTATTCCCACTCCAGTGAGTGCAACAGTAGGAAAAGCATTGGATAGCGTAGGGGTAAAAATTACTATTCCCACTCCAGAGAGTGCAACAGTAGGGAAAGCGTTGGACAGTGGGAGGGTAAAAATTACTAATCCAACTCGAGTGAATGCAACAGTAGGGAAAGCGTTGGATAGCGTAGGGGTAAAAATTACTATTCCCACTCCAGAGAGTGCAACAGTAGAGAAAGCGTTGGATTGCGTAGGAGTAAAAATTACTATTCCCACTCCAGTGAGTGCAACAGTAGGGAAAGCGTTGGATAGCGTAGGGGTAAAAATTACTATTCCCACTCCAGAGAGTGCAACAGTAGGGAAAACGTTGGATAGCGTAGGGGTAAAAATTACTATTTCCACTCCAGTGAGTGCAATAGTAGGGAAAGCGTTGGATAGCGTAGGGGTTTAAATTACTATTCCCACTCCAGTGAGTGCAACAGTAGGGAAAGCGTTGGATAGCGTAGGGGTAAAAATTACTATTCCCACTCCAGAGAGTGCAACAGTAGGGAATGCGTTGGATAGTGGGAGGGTAAAAATTACTATTCCCACTCCAGTGAGTGCAACAGTAGGGAAAGTAAATACTTCATATATAAATAAAAAAAACATAAATATTAATACCAATTACAAATTAATTTAAATAATTACCATGTTTATATATTATATTAATTAATCAATCAAAAATACAAATACAAATACATTTTTATTAATAATTACCTACTAATATAAAATATTTACCAATTAACAATAAATTAATTAACAATTTAAAAATAATTAAAAATTAGATCAAAAAATAAAAATTTAAAAAATATAATTACTTACAATTAAACCACTTCCCACCCTATTCCCCTATAAACCACAACCCGCTACAAAAAATAAATGACTACAATTAACATATTTATCAAATAATCAATTAAAATAAATTACCAATTATATTTTAATTAATTACCAATTAATATTAATTAACAATTAATTCAAAATAAATACCAATAAATAAATTAACATATTTAATTAATTATGATTACATTTCTTTCCGCCCTATTCCCCTATAAACCCACAACCCGCTACAGAAAATAAATTACAAAAAATAACATATTTATCAATCAATCAATTAAAATTAATTACCAATTATATTTTAATTAATTACCAATTAATTAACAATTCATTCAAAATATATACCAATAAATAAATTTACATATTTAATTAATTATAATTAAATTACTTTCCACCCTATTCCCCTATAAACCCACAACCCGCTACAGAAAATAAATTACTAACATTAACATATTTATTAATTATTCAATTAAAAATAATTACCAATTATATTTTAATTAATTACCAATTAATAATAATTAACAAATAATTCAAAATAAATACCAATAAATAAAATAACATATTTAATTAATTATAATTAAATTACTTCCCACCCTATTCCCCTATAAACCCACAACCCACTACAGAATTATATTACACAAAAATGTAAAATAATATTAACTTACTTACCTCAAATTCGATATTTTTGTTGTCTATATTCTGTCCATTCGATATTTTGTCCATTCTATATTTTTGATTCGATATTAATGCTATTCTATTCGATATTTTGCTAGTCGATATTATGTCTATTCTATATTATTTACTCAATATTATTGCTACTCGATATTAAAAACTCGATATTTTGACTGTACACCAACAGACATACCTCTTGTTTCTGATTCTATAGATGCCAGTCAGATAGGACTGTGTAGGATTCTGTTAAAAGTGGTTGGAAGTAGCCCCAGAGAGATGAAACTCTTATAAGAGAATGTAGATAAGAGAAACATTAACTAGTTCATGTTCCTGGACAACAACTTGTTCACCGATGTTTAATAGGGACATAAAAGCAGTGCTTAATTTGAGATGGTGGTTTCCAGTGCTTGGCACCAGCACTTAATTGTCAACACTGGGGCTTGTGTCAGTGTGGCACAAGGTGGCACTGTCTGAGATGACCACAAAAACAGTAAATTATCAGTTCAGTATACATTAAAAATTACTATTACCTGCCGCCCAAGCCATTCTTATAGCTTTGGGGGCCTGGAATAGTTGAATTGTCACACTTGTAGGAGTGTGATAGTTAGTAGTTGTGTTGTTACTATCATTGGCAGAGCAGACAGGGGCAATGTGTGGTGCATGCTGCAGTGGCCTCCTGAAGAGAGCCCTGGCACTTGTAGTGAATACGCTGTAGAAAGGCATACTCACTCTGAACTCATTCATGATATGCATGGGAGCAGATGGTAGAAAATGAGTTGGACATTACCCATCTACTACAAAGAATGTTTATTTCCAGATGGGCTGTAAAATTAGTTGCCTACTCTGTTTGAGTTGTTATGAACCATCAAAATATGTTCCAGATAAGAAAAGAAAATTAGGGTGTTTGCCGATGTCAGACATCCACAAAAAAAGTGAGAGGCATCACATCTGCGTTATTAAGAGTGCATTCATGTAAATGACACCCTAAATATGGCGGTGGGGACATCAGCCATTTTCTGGCAGATAACCAGCCCCCAAACTCTAAATTAGGCCCTAAGAATTTACCTGGGGTAGAACAAATCGGATCACTGACATAATATCGACTACAAAAATATAGGCATTTAAAATATCGACTACAAAATATCGACTACAAAAATATCGAAGTCCTATCTACAAACAGGTAAGTACAAAAATATCGAGTCAAAAATATCATTTAAAAATATGTACTTTGTAAAAATATCGAATTTATTCAAATTAATGTAAAATTAAAAAAATATTAAAAATAAATAACTAAAATATACTTAAAAATACTTAAATGACCTTAAAATTATTAAATA
This sequence comes from Lissotriton helveticus, assembly GCF_964261635.1. NCBI lineage: Eukaryota > Metazoa > Chordata > Amphibia > Caudata > Salamandridae > Lissotriton > Lissotriton helveticus. Next base: position 1,139,005,154 of record NC_136059.1, on the reverse strand, counting down.
TTTAATTTAAGTTATAATATTTAATTTAAGTTATAAAAAAATACAATTTTATTTGTTAAAACATATATATATATTAACAGAATATTATTAAAAAATATACAATATTATTACCGTAGCATAGCAAGAGTGTTAAAATTACTATTCCCACTCCAATGAGTGCAACAGTAGGGAAAGCGTTGGATAGCGTAGCGGTAAAAATGACTATTCCGACTCCAAAGAATTCTACAGTAGGGAAAGCGTTGGATAGCGTAGGGGTAAAAATTACCATTCCCACTCCAGTGAGTGCAACAGTAGGGAAAGCGTTGGATAGCGTAGCGGTAAAAATTACTATTCCAACTCCAAAGAGTTCAACAGTAGAGAAAGCGTTGGGTAGCGTAGGGGTAAAAATTACTATGCCCACTCCAAAGAGTGCAACCGTAGAGAAAGCGTTGGATAGCGTAGGGGTAAAAATTACTATTCCCACTCCAGTGAGTGCAACAGTAGGGAAAGCGTTGGATAGCGTAGGGGTAAAAATGACTATTCCCACTCCAGTGCGTGCAACAGTAGGGAAAGCGTTGGATAGCGTAGGGGTAAAAATTACTATTCCCACCCCAGTGGGTGCAACAGTAGGGAAAGCATTGAATAGCGTAGGGGTAAAAATTACTATTCCCACTCCAGTGAGTGCAACATTAGGGAAAACGTTGGATAGTGTAGGGGTTAAAATTACTATTCCCACTCCAAAGAGTGCAACAGTAGGGAAAACGTTGGATAGCGTAGGGGTAAAAATTACTATTCCCACTCCAGTGGGTGCAACAGTAGGGAAAGCGTTGGATCGCGTAGGGGTAAAAATTACTATTCCCACTCCAGTGACAGTAGGAAAAGCGTTGGATAGCGTAGGGGTAAAAATTACTATTCCCACTCCAGTGAGTGCAACAGTAGGAAAAGCGTTGGATAGCGTAGGGGTAAAAATTACTATTCCCACTCCAGTGGGTGCAACAGTAGGGAAAGCGTTGGATAGCGTAGGGGTAAAAATTACTATTCCCACTCCAGTGAGTGCAACAGTAGGGAAAGCGTTGGATAGCGTAGGGGTAAAAATTACTATTCCCACTCCAGTGGGTGCAACAGTAGGGAAAGCGTTGGATAGCGTAGGGGTAAAAATTACTATTCCCACTCCAGTGAGTGCAACAGTAGGGAAAGCGTTGGATAGCGTAGGGGTTAAAATTACTATTCCCACTCCAAAGAGTGCAACAGTAGGGAAAACGTTGGAAAGCGTAGGGGTAAAAATGACTATTTCCACTCCAGTGGGTGCAACAGTAGGGAAAGCGTTGGATAGCGTATGGGTAAAAATTACTATTCCCACTCCAGAGAGTGCAACAGTAGGGAAAGCGTTGGATAGCGTAGGGGTTTAAATTACTATTCCCACTCCAGTGACTGCAACAGTAGGGAAAGCGTTGGATAGCGTAAGGGTAAAAATGACTATTCCCACACCAGAGAGTGCAGCAGTAGAGAAAGCGTTGGATAGCATAGGGGTAAAAATTACTATTTCCACTCCAGTGAGTGCAAAAGTAGGGAAAACGTTGGATAGCGTAGGGGTTTAAATTACTATTCCCACTCCAGTGAGTGCAACAGTAGGGAAAGCGTTGGATAGCGTAGGGGTAAAAATTACTATTCCCACTCTAGAGAGTGCAACAGTAAGGAAAGCGTTGGACAGTGGGAGGGTAAAAATTACTATTCCCACTCGAGTGAATGCAACAGTAGGGAAAGTGTTGGATAGCGTAGGGGTAAAAATTACTATTCCCACTCCAGTGGGTGCAACAGTAGGGAAAGCGTTGGATCGCGTAGGGGTAAACATTACTATTCCCACTCCAGTGAGTGCAACAGTAGGAAAAGCGTTGGATAGCGTAGGGGTAAAAATTACTATTCCCACTCCAGTGAGTGCAACAGTAGGAAAAGCGTTGGATAGCGTAGGGGTAAAAATTACTATTCCCACTCCAGTGGGTGCAACAGTAGGGAAAGCGTTGGATAGCGTAGGGGTAAAAATTACTATTCCCACTCCAGTCAGTGCAACAGTAGGGAAAGCGTTGGATAGCGTAGGGGTTAAAATTACTATTCCCACTCCAAAGAGTGCAACAGTAGGGAAAACGTTGGATAGCGTAGGGGTAAAAATTACTATTCCCACTCCAGTGGGTGCAACAGTAGGGAAAGCGTTGGATAGCGTAGGGGTAATAATTACTATTCCCACTCCAGTGAGTGCAACAGTAGGGAAAGCGTTGGATAGCGTAGGGGTTAAAATTACTATTCCCACTCCAAAGAGTGCAACAGTAGGGAAAACGTTGGATAGTGTAGGGGTAAAAATTACTATTCCCACTCCAGTGGGTGCAACAGTAGGGAAAGCGTTGGATTGCGTAGGGGTAAAAATTACTATTCCCACTCCAGTGAGTGCAACAGTAGGGAAAGCGTTGCATAGCGTAGGGGTAAAAATTACTATTCCCACTCCAGAGAGTGCAACAGTAGGAAAAGTAAATACTTCATATATTATTTAAAAAAATATAAATGAATATCTATAAAAAATTAATTAAAAGTAATTACCAATTTAATATAATAGAATAATTAATCAATTAAAATTACAAATTAAAATTAATTATTACAATTAGTTACCTATTAATACAAATTAATTGCAAATTAACATTTAATTAATTAACAATTAAAAATTAATTAACAATTAATTAAAATTAAATACAATTAAATAAATTGAATTATTTAATTAATTATAAATAAATTACTTCCCACCCTTTTCCCCTATAAACCCACAACCCACTACAGAAAATAAATTAGTTAAATTAACATAATTGGCAATTAATCAATTAAATAAATTATTTGGCAATTAAAATTTAATTAATTACCCATAAAAAAATTAATTAACAATTAATTTTAAAAAAATACCAATAAATACTTTTACATATTTAATTAATTATCAATAAATTACTTCCCACCCAATTCCCCTATAAACCCACAACCCGCTACAGAAAATAAATTAGTAAAATTAACATAATTATCAATTAATCAATTAATTATAATTAATTGCCAATTAAAATGTAATTGATTACCAAATATAAATTAATTAACAATTATTAAAAATGAATACCAATAACTAAATTTACATATTTAATTAATTATAATTAAATTACTTCCCACCCTATTACCCTATAAACCCACAACCCGCTACAGAATTAAATTACGCAAAAATTAAAAAAGCAAAATTCATTAATTAAAATAAATTAGAACATAAATAGACACTTTTCACACATATAATAACATAAAAAACACTATAAAAAATTCGATAATATTAAAATTTCGATAATTTTAATAACCTATATTATATACTTCGATATTTTATCTTTCTATATTTTTAACATTCGATATTACATTACTTACCTTGAAAACGATATTTTTTATGTCTATATTCTGTCCATTCGATATTTTGTCCATTCTATATTTTGGACTCGATATTATGTCCATTCGATATTTTCTACTCGATATTTTGACTGTGTACCGAACAAATCACCCAGAAAAGGATGGCATAAAGTTGCAGGTGAAGCAGAGTCTTTGATCTTTGCATTGTATAGTTTGCCAGTTAAAAATGTTTTAAATAAATAATATAATGTTTTACGCTCAATTGAGGCATGGTCCGTGTATTCTCATTCCGGCACAGTGCAATGTTTATACGTGTGCCAGACAGTCTTTGAACATTGTTTTAAGAAGTAGTACTGAGATATGTACAGAATAATTAGGTAAAGTGCAGGCACTATAATCTAACACAAGATTACTCTCAGAATAGAATGTAATACCTTTTACCCAAGCCTATCTCCTCCAGTATTTTGGCTTATTCATGACCTGACCCTCATGCATGCCCTGTATGTACACTGAAGTGGTCTCTTGTCAGCATGAGTGAATCCAGGTCAGCGATGCAAATACATCATTTAGTTGTACGGTTCCTCATTTTTTTATTTCTTTTTTATAACATGGCCGTTTTCTTTTCACACTTTGTATTGCCAGCAGAATCTGGGTTATCTTCGGCATCTGCCAAGATGATACCATGGCCTTTCCTGCTTCCTTCCCGGGTTTGTATTAGTGTTAAAAATCAATGCCTTGAGCCAGTCCTTGTCAAGAAAGCTGTGCTGCCCCTGATCACCAGCCAGGAGTGATAAATGGCTGTATCATTTGGCCACATTAATTAAAGCACGTAAAGGACTTTATTCTGTGACCACCTGGCACCAAGACATTTGTGCCTAGACAACAGGAAATTGATAAATGAACACAAACTAAAAACAGACATATCAACTCCCTCAGTTCGTGATCTGAAGCCTATGGAAGTACTAGGCACTTGAGTGTGACAATATCAGGCACACGCGATAGCCTTGACTATACCACATGCTGGATTAAAAGGCCCCTGGGTTAGCACTGTATGCATTGGCTCAAATCTATGCAAATAGTAATTACATTAATGGCAGACTTATAGAATAACTTTTCAGAGCATCAGTCACTCAAAAATTCCCAGTAACTCCCATCTCCTAATCCATGGGTACTCACAAACATTTTCACGGGGATCACAAAGTTTGAAATTTGGTGTGACTGAGGGCCGCACTAATGCCAGCGGGGGTGGGGGTGTACAATGGGTGTAAAGGAAGCGAAGCATGTATATCTAGTGGCTGAACTCAATTGCGCAATGTGAAACCAGAAAACATGGGATGAATCGCGGCTTTTCCACTTGACCTAATTTTGTGACCCTGGGCAATTGTTTAATATCAATTTCCCTCCTTTTTCTTCATTATAACATATATAAGGAACTCAAAAAACATGATTTCAGGATGCATGCTGTACAAATCATTTTCTGTGCTTGGATGTAATTACTAATGGCATTGTTGTAAGGGGGAGGGGGGAGCATGACAGTTTCTAAATTCATGTTTGAAAACCATAACTTTAAAATATGATTTCTGAATGTGCTGCTACAATTTGATTTACTAGGGTGAAATTGTTCTACAGGTTAATGAAATACACTTTTTGACTTTGGAAAAGACTATCGTATTTTTATGTTTGCTGTCTTTAAAAATGAAGGTGTTCCTAAGGGCCTAGGTACCTTCTTTTGTTTAACTGCAATTAACCCTGAATTAAGTGCTTGCTGTTTATTTAACATTTTTTTAATGTTATTGCTGAGTCGAGTAAACAGCAGCCCAGTGCTGCTGCTGCTCAGGGGTGGCTGCATGTAAAGGTCAGGAGGGCTGCATGCGGCCCCCGGACCGTACTTTGAGTATCATGGTCCTCATCTATGAAATTCAAGGATGCTATGAACGTGGTCCAGTGCATTGGGCACTGCTTGAACCTGAGTGAAGACCCTCACTCCAATGCCAGTTACCAATCAAGGGGTAAATGCAATGAGTGCTTATCCTACCACAGAGCAGTGGTGGCAGCATGAGAACCTGTGCCCACTTGAATGCTAGAGCGGCAAATGCCCATTCTGGTTTACAGACAAAGGAAAGCTTAGTCTGGTAAAACCAACAGCCAGAGAATATTTTGTTGGTGTTATAGGTCGCTCCTTTACAAGTACCTCCACATCTAAACAGCAATAAAATTAACAAAGCACACCAGGCCCTAGAAGGCATACCTGCTCTTCAGCGGCCAAGATGCTCGCTCCCTGATCCAACTAAGTTAAGTGCGGAATAATCATCCTTTTATCCAAGCACAGAACTTATTCTACTAGACTTAAATTGATTTTGAAAAACATGAATATTTGTTATCCAGGTCTGCTCTGAAATGTTTTTCTTTTATGATTAAAATAACATTGCCTGTTCCCATTCGTGTTCCAGCATCTTTCCTCCTAGTGCCAGGACAGATTCTGGAAAATCTAGGGGAAATGCAAGTGTTTCTACTAAAGTTACTTTGTTTGAAATTTCCCTTAGTGAACCCTCCCTTTGCTTGCCCTCAGACAAACACCATTCTGCTAAGTACGAGAACAGTAGCACCCAGTGTAGGGGCAGCCAGTTGGTCATTGGGTCCTGGGATCCAGAGAATGTACTCTGGATCCCCCGCTCCCTTTGTGTCTATTGGCCAACTCGCGTTCATGGTCAACTTTTCTTGTTTTTGTCCAACAGACATCTGGCTCTCTTCATCTTCAAGAAGGACTCGCAAGGAAGAGCCATCGTGAGTTTGACATTGTGGCTATCGTCTATGGATACAAAGTTACAGTAATCCTTCTGATTAGGGATGCATGTATATCTAGTGGCTGAACTCAATTGCGCAATGTGAAACCAGAAAACATGGGATGAATCGCGGCTTTTCCACTTGACCTAATTTTGTGACCCTGGGCAATTGTTTAATATCAATTTCCCTCCTTTTTCTTCATTATAACATATATAAGGAACTCAAAATACATGATTTCAGGATGCATGTTGTACGAATCATCTTCTGTGCTTGGATGTAATTACTAATGGCATTGTTGTAAGGGGGAGGGGGGAGCATGACAGTTTCTAAATTCATGTTTGAAAACCATAACTTTAAAATATGATTTCTGAATGTGCTGCTACAATTTGATTTACTAGGGTGAAATTGTTCTACAGGTTAATGAAATACACTTTTTGACTTTGGAAAAGACTATCGTATTTTTATGTTTGCTGTCTTTAAAAATGAAGGTGTTCCTAAGGGCCTAGGTACCTTCTTTTGTTTAACTGCAATTAACCCTGAATTAAGTGCTTGCTGTTTATTTAACATTTTTTTAATGTTATTGCTGAGTCGAGTAAACAGCAGCCCAGTGCTGCTGCTGCTCAGGGGTGGCTGCATGTAAAGGTCAGGAGGGCTGCATGCGGCCCCCGGGCCGTACTTTGAGTATCATGGTCCTCATCTATGAAATTCAAGGATGCTATGAACGTGGTCCAGTGCATGGGGCACTGCTTGAACCTGAGTGAAGACCCTCACTCCAATGCCAGTTACCAATCAAGGGGTAAATGCAATGAGTGCTTATCCTACCACAGAGCAGTGGTGGCAGCATGAGAACCTGTGCCCACTTGAATGCTAGAGCGTCAAACGCCCATTCTGGTTTACAGACAAAGGAAAGCTTAGTCTGGTAAAACCAACAGCCAGAGAATATTTTGTTGGTGTTATAGGTCGCTCCTTTACAAGTACCTCCACATCTAAACAGCAATAAAATTAACAAAGCACACCAGGCCCTAGAAGGCATACCTGCTCTTCAGCAGCCAAGATGCTCGCTCCCTGATCCAACTAAGTTAAGTGCGGAATAATCATCCTTTTATCCAAGCACAGAACTTCTTCTACTAGACTTAAATTGATTTTGAAAAACATGAATATTTGTTATCCAGGTCTGCTCTGAAATGTTTTTCTTTTATGATTAAAATAACATTGCCTGTTCCCATTCGTGTTCCAGCATCTTTCCTCCTAGTGCCAGGACAGATTCTGGAAAATCTAGGGGAAATGCAAGTGTTTCTACTAAAGTTACTTTGTTTGAAATTTCCCTTAGTGAACCCTCCCTTTGCTTGCCCTCAGACAAACACCATTCTGCTAAGTACGAGAACAGTAGCACCCAGTGTAGGGGCAGCCAGTTGGTCATTGGGTCCTGGGATCCAGAGAATGTACTCTGGATCCCCCGCTCCCTTTGTGTCTATTGGCCAACTCGCGTTCATGGTCAACTTTTCTTGTTTTTGTCCAACAGACATCTGGCTCTCTTCATCTTCAAGAAGGACTCGCAAGGAAGAGCCATCGTGAGTTTGACATTGTGGCTATCGTCTATGGATACAAAGTTACAGTAATCCTTCTGATTAGGGATCCCCCAAGATGAAAAGAAGGGCAGCCAATTAGCCCTACAATTAACGTGCAAGGACTAGAGGTTGGGCCATTCTGCAACCTTTTCTCGGCTGTAGCAATCTGCCTGACATATTGCTGAAAATATTGGCACTTCTTGGTGGTCTTTTGACATCATCATAGAATACATGACAGCATTTTACAAATGGAAAGTGGGAGATTTTGAAATAAAAGTTGGGTGAATGTATTTTCCCCCATTGAGTTATAATGCTGCAGAGGCAATTTTAGACGGCAGAGAGCTAAATAAAGCTATTTTAGCTTACAAAATAGGGAATCTGTATTGTGGCTCTGGTATGTATGTGTTGGCATAGCCCATTAGTACCCCAGAGGTTTTCATAATGCTGTGGAACAGAAACAGTGTCCAGTAACCCCATTACTAGGCATATTTTTCCATTGTGCATTAACATCTCGCTTTTCGTCATGAAATGATGAATTTGCTAAGAGTAAGACTTGCTATTTACAGAGCTTCGACATGTCAAAATTATGAATGTAAAGTCCAACATAAAAAAACATATATTTCACATTTCAAGGACTGATAGTAGCTGTCAAAGTACACAGGATTTTTTTTCCTCAGAAAATGCGGTTTAAAGCTCTGTCTCCCATTGTGCAGAAAAATGCAAGTAACGCGGATTAGCAAACCAGGTGATATTTCTCCAGTCGTAACACGAGGCACTTAATTCATTCCTGGCAGACCAAGCACTTGGCATTAGCCGGGCGCCTTGGGTCCCTGCCTATTCAAGGAGCAGCATTCATGTTTTTATTTCATGAGCTATGAATGACAATTATTCAGGAGTGGCAAAGCTACCTCAGTGACTGAGTCACCCATGGCGAGCGAAATACAAATATGCGCGCAGTCCCTTGAAGTCATGGGTTCCATTTATTCAGCGGTAGGGCGGCGGGCGGAGCAGGGAGGTAAATCAACAAGACCCTCTTAACTCTGTTTATTCAGACGTACTTTTTCAGAAAAAGCAACCTGGATTTTTATAGCGTTCACTTTCACTTCCATGAGGCTGATGACATAAAAAGGAAACACATGTTTTTAATGCATGCGCGCGCTTTTACCGTATGTCATCAAGGCATGGCTGTGTATCCTGCGAAGAGAAGTACTTGACTTTATGTGATGACAATCAGGCTGCACCCGCTTTGGGTAAATACGGTACGCGGTAGTCGAAAGCCACCTTTTTTTCCACAAGACTTGTGAGCGGCACCGGCGCAGCTTTAGTATTTAGAGGAAACACTGACTGTGTGTAATGTTTGTAGCTGAAAGTTATTGACAAAGCGACTGGCTGCAGGGCCAGACAGTGTGTTAATTATACGCCTGGCTGTGGCGCAGTCGTTTTTTCAGTTTACCATATTGTACAAACAAGACTCCCCTTTCTTACATTTCTCAAATGTTTCCTGTCCCCTGTCTTCATCAAAATAGGCAGCTGAATGTTTTATGTTATGTGTATTCGTAAAGCACACTATCCTCCACGAGGGTATCTTGGCACTGAGCAGGTGTGTGTGCCAAGTGCTGGCAACAAAAGGTTGGTTAATTAGAAAGCGAGGTCTGCAGAATTAAAGAAGCGAAGAGGAGGAGTCCTTGATATGGAGTGGGAGCTCCTTCCAAGCTTTAGGAGAAATGTAAGAGAATGAGTGTCCTCCTGATCTAGTTCAGTGCTGTAACCCTGCGGTGCGAGGGGCCCCAAGCTCCAGAAGGCACCCTCAGCACAGTACTCTAGCCTGAAACGTCTTGGCGGAGTCCAGAGGAATGCCCCACCCTGCATTTTGCAGGGGAGCCCTCTCAAGTTTTGTTACACCACTGATCTGGTTCTGTGTAAGCATGGGGTGTATGCGAGTAGGAGTCCTGCAGAGGTGTCTGAGTGGTTGGTGGAAGTAGATGCGGCTGTTCAGGTAAGTTGGGCCTGAGTTGTATAGTGCTTTGAATGTGTGTATTTGTGGAATTTGAATTGTCTGCATTTGTGTATCGAGTGTTAGTGTAGTTCCCTGAGATTTGATGTGATGTAAGTATCTATGGGAGGTTGAAGGATGAGCCTGGCTGCCGAGTTCTGGATCGTTTGTAGTCTTCTAGTGAGTTGTGTGGTGATCCCAGCATACCTTGTGTTCCCATGGTCCAATTTGCTGGTTACTAGGTCACAAGTGGCCATTTTTCCAGTGTTGCTTTGGAGCAATTTGATGATCCTCCTCAGTATCCTAGGGCGTAGAAGCAGGATGCAGAGATGGCATTGACGTGTGAGGTAAAGGCCAGTTTGCTGTTGATGATTATTCCAACGTTCTTTGCAAGGGTTTTGGGTGTGGGTTTGGGTCTGAGTTTCGCCAGTCACCAGTTCAAGTCACATGGTGAGGTGATCTTGCCAAAGATCACTACTTCTGTCTTGTCGGTGTTGAGCTTGAAACAGTTGGCTTTCATCCAGTTGGTGACTTAGGTCATGAAGATGGTGAACTTGTTTCTTGTGCTGGGGGTCTTGCCCGAGAGGGAGAGTATGAGTTGTGTGTCATCTGTGTAGGAGAAAATGATGATGTGTGTGCGGATGACATTGGCCGGAGTGATCATGTATGTATTGAAGAGGGTGGGGCTTGGCGATGAACCTTTAGGGCACTCCACAGATGAGTTTGCAGGCTTCTAAGGAGTAAAGTAGCAGGCTGGCAGCTTGTGTTCTCTTCGTTAAGTAGGAGCAGATCAAGCGGGGAGTGAGTCCTTGGTTGCCAATACCGTGTGTGGAACTGATGAGGATGGGGTGTAAGACCATGTCAAATGCTGCAGAGAGTTCAAAGAAAATGCCATGTCTCCTCTGTCAAGGATCACGCGTATATAATATGTGGCGGCGAAGACTACTGCTTCTGTATTGTGGTTGGGCCTGAATCCGGACTGCGTGGCATGGAGGGGCTGAGGCAGTCGTGAGGTGTCGGTTGATTAGTTTCTCTAAGAACTTTGCCAGGTATGGTAGGAGGGAGATGGGTCTGTAGCTGGGTAGGAGGAGAACAAGGGTTCCAGCGATCTGTTGCGGTCAAGACACGAATGTCCCAAATGTTAATAAATAGGTCCTCAGAAGAGGGAGGAGCGCAGGGTACCGTGGGCAGGAAACCAGAGATGTAACTTCCTGTGCAGATGGATGATGAGAAATCCAGTGATGTCACTTTCTGTGCAGATTTAATAATGAGAAATGTAGTCCTCTTACTTGGCTTCTTCTTTGAAAGACAGTTTTTGCGGGAACCAGTGATGTCACTTCCTGTACAGATGGATGATGGAAAACTCAGTGATGTCACTTCCTATGCAGATGGATGACTGAAATCCAGTGATGTTACTTCCTGTGCAGATGGGCAATGTGCATAAAGATGCCCTTACTAACATAAATTGTAAAATATATAGGCAATGGAAGGCATAATGTGAACCAGCCAGTGGCAATTCTATAAATAATTTGTAGGGTGGAGGCATACTGGGCCACACTCAAAACTGGTGGCCCAATTGCAAAGGGGTTATATAAAGGATGCATGCTTGTACATCCATCTATCTATCTATCTATCTATCTATCTATCTATCTATCTATCTATCTATCTATCTATCTATCTATCTATCTATCTATCTATCTATCTATCTATCTATCTATCTATCTATCTATCTATCTACCATCGTATGCAATAATAAATGTGTGTTGCAAGGTGCAGTATCTGTTTTTTTCTGTGTTACTTCTGAGCACATTCAACAGATACAGTGGTGAATTCCAAGGTTGGGCCATGACAAATAGAGCTGGGACGTGTCCCATCAGCCTCCCCCTTTGGCAAAGTGACTAGAGCCAGCATGTAAATTCATGCTTAACTTGTAAATTAAATAAATAAACAAATACAGGGACCCAAAGTTGTTCTTGGGGATTTACAGACACTGGACTCACTTCAGGATTTTGTCGAAAATTGCTTTATTATGGAGGCGGAATAAAGCTCGTATTTGGCACCCTTAGCCCTGCCATCGTTCAGGCTAGCAATGTTAATCTCTCACATCAAACTAATATATTGATTTAGCTGCAAATCCCCCATTCATTAATTAAATAATCAAATCTTCGCAACCTGTTTGTCTCTAATGCCCCCTCTAAAACTAACTTTATTCCTTCCAGGCCTATTTGTCAATGAGGACCCACTTTTGTCATTTAACCGACCTATTGGCTCCCACTTGCCTTAAGCTCCACCATTCCTTCCAGAATTGAACCTCCAAGTGCTGCACTGGTAAAGACATGCAAACTCAGATGGCGCAACTGTGTGTCGCCTAATTTAGGCTCTTTTCACCCGGTCACCCGGGGAGGAGCAGAAATCACACAGTGGCAGAGAAAACGAGCTGGAAACCGCTGCACAGAGTGGCATTGCAGCTTGTCTTTGGAAACTCTGAGCAGCTGATGTCCATTAAGAGGTTTGAAGACACCCCGAGACATCGGTGACAAACTCAGCGACCCTTCGGTTTCTTTTTTATGTTTTGGCGGTTTTTTTTGGGAGGGGGTGAGGGTCTTGTTGAGGGGCAAAGTTCCTCTTAGGCAGCTCTTGGGCATAAGAACTCACCCCCTCTGCAGCCCGCCCCCTCATCACATGGTAAAATAAGTTTATAGTTTGGCAGGTCTGCTGGTATTTTCGGCAACTGATTGTCTTTAGAACATCATTTCCTTGATGAAATGAAACTACCAGTCTTCAGGTCAATTGACTCTAATTATTCTTTGGCACTATTATTACAACCTATCATCTTTCAGCCAGCATGCCACCACAGAGACCTGGGCAGCCAATCTACCACATTCCCTTTCTTTATTACCCCCCTTTCCCAACCTACCAAACCTATATAATTCCCCTATAGATTCCCCAAGACTTTGTCCCACCACCAGAAAATCTCTCCCCTCAGGTGTTCTTTCTGCCTCCACTAACACCTATGTCATTCCTACACCATCCCTCCAGGGACCTGGCATCCCCTAAATCATCACTACTTTGGGCCACCTACCTTCCCCTTCCCACAATCCATATCATGGAGCTATCATCCTAATACTCCTTCCCCATCTCTGCGATAGCCATCTTGTATTGAAAGATCTGCCTTCAACTGGTCTACAGCTCCCTTTACAGGGAAGTTCTCAAAAGGACCTATTTCCGCACTTCCACCTCATTAATCCCACTATACTACAGTAGGCCCATGCCCCTTCCCTGGGCTTCCACTGTCCATCCCATCTGCATGTTCGGCCAACCAACCACAAGCATAGCAACAGCCTCATTTTCCGAACCACTCCATGTGATTAAGGTTGTCCCTTTTACTACCCAAATAACTGACCTGAGAAGCCACTGCCCTTTGGCTGCACCCATGAAGCCCTGAAGAAGGCAACCTCTGTGCCCTCTCAACAACTCTTAACTCTTCCAACCAACCGCCCACTCCGACTTCCTTCATCCAGGTGGTGTGGTTTGTGCACCTGTATATACTCCCTTGCTCCTTCTGATCCATTGTGTGTCCTCTTCTAGTGTTCAACACAGTATTTGGAGGGGTGGATGCCAAGTTCATAACCTCACATTTACCCAATCAGTACTCTATGACAGCTCACTTCATAACCGCCTAAGGAGTAGCACACTAAGGGGCATACTTACAAGGGGATATTTCCACCAGAACGTCACTTTTTGGCGACGTTCTGGTGGTGATATGCCCTTCTCTATATTTTCAAAGCGACGTTAAGCCACTTTTTGTGGCTAGACCCTGTCTTGAAAATATTGCCTCTTTACATGCATTACGATGCTTGAAAGGTGCGTCCAATAGGTGTTGCTGTGGGCATTCCACCGCAACACCCATTGCTTTTGATGCTACCCCAGATTTACAAGGAGGTGTAAATCTGAGGCAGCGCCAAAAACTGGCATTAGAATGGTGAAACGAGGAGAAATACTATTATTTCTCCTCTCCATGTGCAGCACACATAGAAAGTGCAAAATACCAATAATGATAGTTCATGTGCAGAAAGGTGTCCCTTCCTGCACATAAACAATCAATAAATAATGACGATTTCTAATAAATCACCATTAGTGATTGTTTATCTGCAGGAAGGAACACCTTCCTGCACATAAACAACCATTCCCTTTGGTGCAAGGCTGCCTGTATTGGTGCTAAGCAGCTAAATTTAGCACCAGAGCTAGGAAAAACACGGGTGCGCTAGACGCCAGATGCTGTTTTTCTTACAGAACGATGGCTACACGCAAGTTCTGGCCTGGATGTAGTGTCCGCCCTTCCTCCCAATTATGTGATAGATAGGAAAGATAGGGAAGCCCAAATGGGGGGTGGTATTGCAGCCATTTATAAAAATGTATACACGTGCAAAGTTGATGATCTACCCTTTAAGGGGTGTGTAGCTTTTCTGTTTGAACTTAATCTGTCTTCCCAGTTCACACTCTTGGGGATTTTGCCTTATCGTCCCCCTGGGTCGGCTGAACTATTGGCTACATCACTTCCTGATCTCATCACTCCTTATCTCTTGGATGCGACCAATTTTACCATCTTAGGTGATCTGAATCTTCATCTTGATGACCCGAAATGTGTGAGAAGCACTACCTTGATATCTGACTTGGCAGCAATGAATATCTTGCTCCATAATGGAGGTTCTACCCATGTGGCTGGCGACTTATTGGATCCCATCTTTTCTAACTTAACTAATCTTATCTGTTTCCCAGCTCTCCCATTGCTCTGGCAGATCACTTTATGGTTGGCTTTCGGGTCAGGAAAGAAATGTTGAGTCCACCCTTGTCCACTTTGGGCACCAAATCTAAATCCAAGTTTTTATGGCAGATCTAGATACCATCCAAAACTAGATTTTAAAGTCTTTTGACATGTGCCTCCCACCTTCCACTAAACAGGTGAACAATCATCGTCCTCATGCCCTTGGTTCACCGAGAGGCTAAAGGTAGAGAAAAGCAAATGCAAAGTGTTAGAAAAACTGTGCATGTGAATCCAAAGTCACATATAAATTGCCCAAAAAAGACTATCATTCGCTCTGCAATACTGCCTGAGCTGATTATGTGAGTTTTACGCACAGAATAGTTCTAAAACTTTGTTTCAAGTAGTTAAAGAGCTATCTGTGGCTCATAGTCAATCCACCCCTCCTGTGTTGAATGACCTACGATGTGAAGATTTTGCTAAGTTTTTTCTTAATAAAGTGACAAAAATATATTCAGCACTGAAAGTCACGTCAGTGAATATTACACAGCAAACTAAGATTACGGAACAGCTGAAATGTCAGATTGCCGAGCCCATTTTTAAATTGAAAAATTGGTCATTCCTTGATGTAATATCCTTTAAAAGGATTCTTTACAGTCTCAAATTTGGCTCTCCCAGAGACTCTCTTCCTGTAGCTGTGCTGCGGAAGCTGGAGTTGCCATCTTTGAAGCTAATCATGGAGTTACTCAATGCTTCCTTACAGGTAGCAATTGTTCTGCCTTCATGGAAGCACGCTATGGCCCTTCCACTCTTAAAAAAAGCTAATGCAGATTCGACGCAACTGTCTAAATTTAGGTCTATCTCATTATTCCCGATTTTTTCAAAAGTGTTGGAAAAACACATTAATTTACAACTGACTCATTTCATTGATGCTCATAAGTTTCTACACCTGTCACAGTCCGGCTTTAGTGCTGGTTTCTCGAAGGAAACTACTCTTTTTGGAGTAACAGAGATGATGAGAAGCCGCCTGGATGCTGGAGAAACTGTGGCACTCATATTACTTGATTTGAGTGCTGCTTTCGACACAGTGTCTCATACCGTGTTATTGAGAGCTTTACAATCAATGGGTGTCACTGGCCCGCACTAAATTGGCGTACTGATTTTTTTGGCAGATCGCACGTTCCAGGTATTCTCTTCTGGGGCCTGCTCCAAAACCCATGTATTACCTTATGGAGTACCGCAGGGCTCTATTCTCAGCTCCCTACTATATAATGTCTATGTGGGGCCTCTGGCTGCCATTGCTGAAGATGCTGGGTTGTCTATTTTCTCTTACGCTGATGACACCCAAATCATCTTTTCTCTCTCTGCTGAACAAACTTCTAAGTCATCTTCTCTTCAGAATGGTCTGCAGAATATTGCAAGTTGGATGCAAATCAACTTTCTTAAATTCAATGGCGAAAAGACGGAAGTGCTAATTTTGGGTAAAAATAAAGATCTTTGGGGCCCTCAAACTGGCCTTATGAAATGGTGGTCTTGCCACAGCCTACGCACCAGGTCCTTAACCTAGGCGTTATCATTGATGACCAATTATCAATGAAGCAACAAGCGGTGAAGGTGGCTTTAACCTATTTCACTATCCTTAAATGGCTTTACAAAAATCCTCTGGATGTTGCCTTGTCCCACTCAAAGAACTGTGGTCCAGGCTCTTATCACCTCCAGATTGGATTATGGTAACATCCTATATTTGGGAGCCAATAAGGATGTGGTACGTAAACTACAGGTGGTGCAGAATGCGGCTGCTAGGCTGCTCTGCCAGGGTCCCAGAATGGCCCCCATCTCAGGTTATCTATGGGACCTTCACTGGCTCAGGGTGAAAAATCGGATTAAATTCAAAGCCTTGAGCTATATGTTTATGATCAAATTGGTCAAGGCTCCCCAATACCTAAATGTCCTAGCTCACCCGTATGCACCATTGTGCCTTCTCCGCTCTGCCACTCAGGCCAGATTCTTGTTCCCTAAGACCAGACTGTCGCCTATGGGGGAGTCAGTCCTTTTCCTGTCTGGGCCTTTCCATGTGGAACACCCTTCCCCTGCCACTTCGAAAAAAAACATCTTACAAGAATTTCCTAAAGGGCTTAAAAACATGGTTGTTTAATCAACAGCTCTTCCTTCTTCCTTCTGCTCCTGTCAGGCGGTGCCGGGAAACCTTCGGGTAGCTGTTGCACCTTACAAGAATAAATAAGATAACAAACATAACATCTCTACATTTTGAAAGTGGCAGAGCTCAGAGCTGCCAAATTTGGTGCAGCTCTGCGCTCTAACATTTTCTTGTAAATATGCCCCTAGCTGTGCGATGTGTTCACCTTGAGCATTGGTTGATCCAAAAAAATTAGCTCCCATCACCCCTGTGACTTTGCTCTCCCCAGCAACCTCTTTCTATATCCCACCAAAACTGTCAACCCCCGTATAAGTAGATCCAATTCCTATGTCCCAGTCACTGAGGAGGCATTCCCAAATACTTCAGCCAAAAACCCCAACCGAGTGCCAATCAATGGTGACCTATAAACCCCAAAATCATGCTTCCCCCACTCCTATACCATCCACATAGCCCTTGTGCATTTCTTAACCCCGGTACTCTTCTGACCTCACCCTTGTTTCTCAAAATATCTGGCCGAATCCTTGCCCACCAGAGAAACTTTTGCCTCAAACCTGTCTCTTCTCTCATTCATATAACCCCTCCCTATAAATGCACAAATTGCCATCTCAGTTCCAATCTCTGCAACTGCCATTCCTGATGATAATTTCCTCCTAGAACCGGGTCAACACCAGTAATCTCCACACAGTTTTTAATAAACTCACTCCCCTCTTGACACCCCCAGTCTATATGTGCAATGATAGTATCTCACCACCACTGTTCCCAATAAGGAGCGCGCATGCACGTGCGCCCACCTCTGTTACCTGTAGCGCGCACTGCTGTGTGTTAAGCGCGCACACACACAGCACATCAAACGAGAACGTTCGCGCAACTGCTTTTTAAAAGCAAGCGCTGCAAAAAAAGGATAATTCCTGGGGCACTTGCTTTCTTACACGTAGTCTAGAGCACGGCTGCGGTGCATACTGTGTGCTTTTGTTTAAGTATTCATGTTAATTGCAGCTCCGTCACGAGCTGCGATTAACAGGAATACTTTAAACAAAAGCACACAATCTTCCCACAGCCACGCTTAGGTAACAAAAGAAATTCAGCAAGTCTACAAACACAGGGTGAAAAGCACACGCTGTTTTTGTAGACTTTCTGAATTTCTCTTCTTAATAGAGCTGGGCTGCGGGGTGATTGTGTGACTTTGCTAAAGTTTTCAGGTTAATAGCAGCTCCAGACAGGCGCTGCGATTAACCTGAAATCTTTAACAAAGGCCCATAATCACCCCGCAGCCCAGCTCTATTAAGAAAAGTAATACAGCAACTCTAAAAACGCGGCATGAAAGCACACGTCGTGTTTGTAGACTTGCTGAATTTCTCTTCTTAATAGAGCGCAGCTGTGGGGTGATTTACACTTTTCTATGCTTGGCATAGTGTGCCACCCGACTTGTATTTTACTGTTTCTGTCATTGCATCCAGATATATGATACAACAAGTAACATCATACCCAGGACTTTAAGTGGGATGAAAAAACTGGGGGGGTCTCACAAAGGAGTGTGGCCAGTGTGATTAAGGGCGTGGTTTAAGACACATGAGCTAAAAATCTATACTTAGCATAGTGTACCGCCCGACTTGTATTTTCCTGTTTCTGTCATTGCATCCAGATATATGATACAACAAGTAACATCATACCTACAAGTCAGGACTATTGGCTTTGTCAATGGATGTTAGTTGCATAAATTAAATAAGCAGCAACTATGGTTTGTATATAATATTGAAAAAGCTTTAACTTAACCCGTTCCATACTGAGGATGGCCCCTGGCCATCCCACGTGACAGTGGGCATGTACGGAGGACGGCCGGGGGCCGTCCAAACCTACCCACTGATTAAAATGCCTGCACTGTGGCGGAATTTGCGCCGCGGTCAACGGGTTTTAGCCCTGGTGACACCACGACAATGTTGCTGCTCCTCAGTTTCAAAAAGAGAAGGGAAATCCAGAGAGAAAAGGACTCCATTCAAAGGATTTCCCTTCACCCTACAAGGCTCACCTGGCATGACGTCATGCCTTAACCTATTGTCATTGCAGTCTGGAAATAAAACGGACCGCCTGTGCCAGGGCACAAAACAGAGCCCGAGAGAGACCAGTTTCTAGGCCTCCTTTAAAGAACTGCTGGTGCTCAGCACCGGTAAGACCCGGCCCACTTAAAGCCCTGATCATACCGACAAGTTGGACTATTGACTTTGTAAGTGGTTGCTGGTTACATAAGATAAATAGGCAGCAACAATGGCTTGTATAAATTAAATTCATCTGACTTTGAAAACAGCGAAACTCTACAGCCATCTGTCTAGTTGTGATGAAGCTGGCAATGACAGAGACTTTCTTGAGTGTCTGTTATGGTCACGCTGGTAGTACAGTTTTAACAACCCTTTTAGACAAAATGTGACATTTTAACAAGAAGTAGTTTGACTGTTAATGAGATTCCCGTTTTTGTACTTGCATATATTAGGGCAAAAGGGGGTGATCTGCTGTACAAAACTCAGCTCTGAAATTCATCTGGTTAGGCAGACTGTCTTGTGATAGGGGCTTGCCATACATCTAATAGTGCAGCTTCCGTACTGTGGTTGAGACAGAAAAGTGACCAATGGAATTCAACAGTTGGCTTGCTTCTAAATATTTTTCAAATTGTAGGGTGAATATTCTTTCCAGGATTAATGGGGTTAGAGGAAGGAAGAAAGGGGAAATGTTTGCGGTATTTCTCAATTTTTGTAATGTAGGTGCTCATTATGGCAAGTCTGAAGAATAGACTAGATAAACCTTGACCCAGTGAAACACTGATAATGGTAACTGTAGTCTCCAGCAGTGGAGAAGCAGAGTCTTTTTAAGGGTCTTAATTTTTGTTCTATTATTATCTTGAGAAACTGACATCTAGAAAGAGTGTGTTTTTTATGCATGATGATCTGTGACCTGAGCATTCCTCTGGACTAGGTGATGTATCAGTGCGGTGATGGTGCAGGTTTCCACAGATCTCTTGTCAGCATTGTAATTTTGGTCTAAGTTTGTGTTTTTTCAAGGATTTGAAAGTTGCATAGCAGTTCAGTGATCACTTTTCTCACCTATAAAAGACTCTAAGAGCACTGCCCACTCCTAGTCATCCTGTTTCACTTCATCTGAAAGTTTTCTTGTTAATTGCAGCTCCAGACGGGCGCTGCGATTAAGATGAAAACTTTAACAAAGGCGCGCAATCACCCACAGCTGCGCTCTACTAAGAAAAGAAATGCAGCAACTCTACATACATGGCGGGTAAAGCTCACACTGGGTTTGTAAACTTTCTGTATTTCTCTTCCTAATAGAACTGGGCTGAGGGGTGATTGTGTGACTTTTTAAACTTTTCTGTGCTTGGCATAGTGTGCCCCCCAACTAGTATTTTCCTGTTTCTGTCATTGCATCCATATATATGATACAACGAGTAACATCATACCTACAACAAGTCAGACTATTCGCTTTGTCAGTGGTTATTAGTTTTATAAGAAAAATAAGCAGCAACTGTGGCTTGTATATAATATTGAAAAAGCTTCCACTTAAAGCCCTGGTGACACCACAACAATGTTGCTGCCCCTGAGATTCAAAAAGAGAAGGGAAGCAAGTGTTAGTGAAGAGAATACGCCAGACAGATGGATCAGTCATTTACACACTTGCAGCTGCCATCTGCTTAGACCTGCAACTTGGCAAGATAAAAAATCTTGGCAAGGCCTAACCAGCCTTTCACCCTTCTTAGTTTGTTCAGGTGAGCACGGTTACACAGAGCAAGCATTTAGAAATTACAAGATGGCGAAAAAGGCTCCTTATAGAATCCTCCAACGTCAATATGCAGAGTCGCTACTTCTGAAGCATTGCCATACCACACTCGCTGTCTTCTCCGACATATCTTTTTTCCTTTTTTCTTCCACTCCCCAGCTCTCACCATCTCCTTCTCTTTTTTTACTTCTTCCTCATATCGGTCCCGCTACAGTTTACCCACTTTCCCCTTCTCCCCATCCCATTCTTGTCTCCATTTCCCTCTCACTGCCTGTTCTTTGCTTTCTCTCTTACTGGTTTTCCATTCTCCGTTCTCCCTCCCAGTTCTCCAAAGCCTCTGGCTGCGTTTCTCTTTCCGTCCCTCTCTTACTAATTTCTCCATTACCCCTTCCCCACTTCTCGTCTTTGCACCCTGGCTTTTTTTCCACTTTGTTCCTCTCGCCCCCTTTCTCCGCAACTAAATCCTATTTCTCATTAGTCTCCTCTCCTTTCCTTCAGGCTATATTACCATTTTGAAAACACATACCACTATCTCTGAATATTAGATGGAAGCACATTTAGAATTTGGACCAGTGTGTCTCTGCAGTGTCAGTGACCTGGCCAAAAAGGACATGAAAAAGCTGAAATTGGATCATAAATCCAAAGCTGTTCTAATCAGGGGCCCCAGAAATAAGTGTGGCCCAGGGCACTCAAAATCCTTAAGATGTCCCTGTGCATTTGTTAAAGTTTTCATGTTCATCGCATCACCCACCATGAGCTGCAATTAAAACGAAAACCTTAACAAATGCACACAATCATCCCGCAGTCCAACCCTATTAAGAAAAGAAATGCAGCAACATAGCTGCCAAGGTTTCAAATTGCAATGTGGGACGTTTTCATAATTTCACTGTAATCATTAGTGCCATTTGATCAGGGCCGGCTCTAGTGCTGGTGGCGGCTGGTGTGACAATGTTTGTTGGTGCCCCAATGACCATCTCTGCCACGGATACTCTCATTACCAACCTTTAACAGTGCCCCTCAAGTCTCCATAACCCCTCTCTCTTTCATATTTCTTTTGTTTAATAGCGCCACTCTTACCAGTGTAAGGTGTTAAGCACTTTACATCGCATACCCATTACACAGACACACTGAATCATAGTGTGTAAATCAATGTATAGGAAATGTTACATCAGACAGAGGAATACAATTTCTCTTCTTAACAGAGCTGGGCAGCTAGGGTTTTAGGCAAAAGTTTGGAGTGATATTTGGCGCTGCACACACGCGCGGTCTGGTTCCTGGCGCACATAGCCATGGATGCAGCACACAGAGACCCTACACTGCCGCACACAGAGATAATAAAACAGAGGGAACATGGAATATGAGCCACATTGCCTAAGAGCAAACAGTCCTGGAGTATGATCTTTTATATATCAAACCGAACACCACAATAAGAGAAGACAAACTCAAATAAAATCTACAATATATGGCATACCCAACTCTTCTTGTGCAATTTTGGTAGGGATCCCTTGACCAATGGGTAATACATTTCTCAGTAATTTGTTCTCTATCACCTGAATACAGTCAGTATTTGCATACCCCTAAATTTCATCGCCAAAGGTGGCCATTGGAACACATTTGGCCCTATAAACATCAAGTAACAATTTCGGGAACTTATCTTATGCACAATGCGCCTTGTAAAATCTTGAAGCCCGAATTTGCATGTTGGAATGCCATTCTATATTTAGATTAAACAGGTTTCCAGCTGTGGCCCGAATTGAGTAGCAGACCCAGGTAGGAGAAAATTTCCACCCTGGATAAAACCTGACCCTTAGCTGAGGGGTTACAAAATTTTACCTTTCTAGGACGCACCATAGAGTGCGATTTTTAAAAATGTTATGGATAGGTCTAAGCAACACATAAAATCAACAAATGCATCCAGCAGATGTTGAAGGCTCCTTGCCGTACGGGCAATTAAAACGCATCATCGGCTTATACCAAAACTGGTACGGCTCTACCCCCTTCTTAGGGACGTCAGCTTCAATCTCAATTAAGACCTCCTCAAGGCTATTGGTATACATAATACATAGATAAGAGGGGACAAGAATGCAGCCCTGACGAACACCTTTATTTATTTTAAAGGGCTGAGTACATTCCTCATTTTGGCCAAATCTAACCACCACAGTGACATTTCTGTGTAAATCTCTTATTAAATTAATGAGAGTGGGGTCCACCCTCAGGGACCCCCTTGCAGCCCACAGCCTGTCTCTATTGACACAGTCGAAGGCTGAGCTGAGATCCAAAAAGGCTGGATGGACCGAGCCCTCCTTAGACCGTGCGTACTTATGAGTCAAAAGGAACAGATTTAGATTTTGTTGTACTGTGCCAGTCCTGATCTAAAACTATTATTAAAAGTCAGAGAGGATCCCTTTCTCATTGGCTCAATTGGAAAGCCTCTTCAATATAACTTTCCCTATTACCTTCACCTCAATATCGATTAACGATATTGGTCTACGATATGTGGGATCCTGCCTGTCCCCTTTTAAAAAAAATTGGCATTATAACAGGCCTCTGGGTGCAGACCTCTAATGGCTGCATTTATGTGTAGTATTAAAACAGGGGCCCATAGATCCACCAACGATTTCAACAGGTCACCCGGCACACCATTAGCACCAGACACCTTGCCTTGAGGGAGCGCTAGCATAGCCTCTTTGACTTCTGACTACTGAAGAGTAAGTGTATCAGAATCACTCACTCAAATCATGAAATAATTGTAGACTTTACCAACGTTTTAGTACCCCACTGGTCATTTGATATAAAATGATGTAATAGCAAAAACATACTTACCTTCTCATCAACTATCCTCTGAGAGCAGGTTGCCATTTAGTCTCAGTCCCTGCATTAGCACACATCTCTTGTCTTGAAGCCTGGTGGTACAAATGAATGTCCACCCCTAGAATATCGTGTACAAAAGAATTGAGGACATAAATTGAGGGACAAATATAAAAAAATAAGTGCTTTTAGAGAAGTATAAATTTACTATTCATATCTCCACATCTACATACCTTAAAGATATATATATATGTATATATATATATATATTACCTACTGGCGGTCGCCAGTAGGTATATATAGTTAGGATTTTTTCTCTATGGGATTTTTGAAAATTCTATGTCAAATAACTTTGGCGTTTGTGGACGGAATTGGCTGAAATTTTCAGGAAAATGGCACATTTTGTTTCTGAGCAGCCCCTGAAAATTATGGGGGGGGGTTCGTCCAGGGGGGGTCGAGAAAAAAGGGGGGTCCCAAAACGTGTTTTTAACATTGAGTTTTCCATAGGGCGGTTGGCCTCACTTTTAGCCCGAACGGCTGAATGGATTTGCACGAAACTTGGCAAAATTGTAGGGACTGGTAGCCCGATGTGCCTTTTGTAGGTTTCAATATATGTGCTACAGTGGATTTTGAGAAATTAACGTTTAAAAAAAGATATATATCTGTAACAGCGGACCGGGCAGCGCTCCAGTACGCGTACTTTTCGCGCAACGGAGCTTTGTGAAGCGAAGCTGATTGGTTCTCCGGCGTCTGTAAACATTCCAAACAGTCCGTAGCGGCCGCCATCTTGTCTCTCGGTAGGATCGAGAGACAAGAGGAGGCCAAAGCGAAGGGGCAAATGACCATAAGGGGGCATAGTAGATCCTCGCTGACCCCCTAGGTTTGATGTGGAGGTTTTAAAAGGGCCCCGCGGGGCAAAAAAAATAAAATAATAATAATAATCGAACGGCTGAATGGATTTGCACGAAACTTGGTAAAATATTAGGGACTGGTAGCCCGATGTGCCTTTGCTAGGTCTCAATATGTGTGCTCCAGTGGATTTTGAGAAATTAACGTTCAAAAAAAGATATATATCTGTAACAGCGCTCCGCTTCGCGTACTTTTCGCGTTACGGAGCTTTGCGAAGCTGATTGGTTCTCCGGCGTCTGTCAACATTCCAAACAGTCCGTAGCGGCCGCCATCTTGTCTCTCGGTAGGATTGAGAGACAAGAGGAGGCCAAAGTGAAGGGGGAAATGACCATAAGGGGGCATAGTAGATCCTTCCTGACCTCTTAGGTTTGATGTACCATTTTGCCAAGTTTGGTGTAATTCAGTTCAGCCATTCAGGCTGTAGACGTATGTAAATGTCCTATGGAAAATTGCATGGGGAAAACACATTTGAAAGTGTTGAAATTTAGAACCAATTAAAATGTTACTTTGGTTTTGTATTTGTGTGTGATGAAAGTTAATTGGTTATGTATATATGTCAAATGAGAGGAAACCACAGCCATTTTGTGATACTACTGTCTGAGGTACATTTGTGAGGAATTTTTGGTGGTGAATTTCTGGTGTTTGATTTACACAGTACTAACACTTCTCCTACTTTTAAAAAGGTGAGTTGTTAATTTGTAAGGGGAACTATGTTGTACACTTGAAGATAATTTGAAAAATGTTTTCTGTTATTTATTTGCAGTCCTTCTGTTATACTAAATACTTGATAAAGTTAGTTTTATATTATGTATTACTAAAAACGATAAATGAAAGTGATTATTTTTTTCTGCAATTTACAGCAAGCAATTTCAAAATAAAATGGCTCACAATGAAGAGACCGTGGCAATTTCTTTTGAATTGTCCACTACATTGATTGAAATTGAGAGCACCAATAATGAAATATTGTCACAAGGAGGAGATGACTTGTATGATTCCATTAGATTGATTGAAATGGACAGCACCAATAATGAAATATTGTCACAAGGAGATGACTTGAATGATTCCACTACATTGATTGAAATTGAGAGCACCAATAATGAAATATTGTCACAAGGAGGAGATGGCTTGTATGATTCCATTAGATTGATTGAAATGGACAGCACCAATAATGAAATATTGTCACAAGGAGGAGATGACTTGAATGATTCCACTACATTGATTGAAATTGAGAGCACCAATAATGAAATATTGTCACGAGGAGATGACTTGAATGATTCCACTACATTGATTGAAATTGACAGCACCAATAATGAAATATTGTCACAAGGAGGAGATGACTTGAATGATTTTTTTGATCAATCTGTTGATGGCGAATTTATCGAATGTTTGGAGACCATAGAGTTACAAGAATCATCATTGCAGACTTTTCATGAGGAAATTGCTGATGAGGACATGTTACTAGTTCTTTCAAATTTAGAAAATTCTGAAGAATAAATGTATATTTAGAAATCAAAAATTGTTTGAGACATTATTCATTTTTATTTTTAATTTATGAGGTTGTAGCGAAGTGATTGTAGTATAAAATGAGACTTATAGTATAGAGTGCAACATTTTTATGTTACATGGTAAGTTTACTCATATTTACTTCCCTTCTCCCACTATATTATCTCCAATGTGTATTTGACATCTCTTCTTCATCTCCGGCCTCCTTTCTCTCACTGTGTGTCTCCGATGCATCTTATCGCTGCTATTTTGTGTAATTACAGAAGAGAGTAAAATAAAATAGTTCGGAACGTGAAAAGGGGGCAAAGTAGAGTACCCCTCACCCCCTAGGCCTTTTTAGGCGGTCCCAAAAGGATCAGTTTCTGCTTTCCTGAGAGATTATGGTATGAGTTCCATATACCACAATAATTTGCATTACAACATGCAAGATATCTATCTCCTATTACCAACTTTGAGATATTCGCGCTAAGCGCGAATATCTCCAAAAAGTAACACCTGCCCTGAGCAGTTCTTAGCCATGTTATCCAATGGGAGGTGGATAACATGGCTAAGAGCATTAGCTCGGTAATGCATGAATATCGCTGACTTTTTAGCGATATTCATGCATTGCGGCCGTTTATTATCGCATTTGCGATAAACCTTGATAATAGCAAGGTTTATCTTCGATAATTTCTGACGATGCTTAGCGGTAAAAAATTCGTTGGTAAGCATCGTTAGCGATAAATATCGCTTAACTTTGGTAATATGCACCAACGTCTGTTAACGTTCGATTCGAAGGAAATGAGGAAGTGTTGAAAAACATTGTCTGCGCCATCTTGCCTTTTTTGAAATGCCACACTTTTGTCGTGCACGGCAGCCATTTTAGATGCCTTGACCAGACCCACTCTCTGCACGCTGTCGATTCGTAGCATGGCTCCCCACCCTCGCAAGCATCTTCCCCAGGCACTGGTCACCCCCGCTCTCTGTCTTATGCATCGGCAATAAACCTCCCCCCATCTGCGCTGCTCTTCCCTGAAAATCACACTCTGTGCCCGCCCGACACCTCCCTTTCGCCCTATTCACTACCGCACCCTCTGACACTCCTCTTCCTCTGTGTCCGATTGTCCAGGCTATCACCTAGCCCTGCAGATGTAGTTTATGGCCCCAGCTGTAAAGAATCACCCCTCTTCAAAGGAGTTATAGTAGATCAAGGCCCACACCCGATGAGATCCGTCACACCACACGTGTTCCTACTATCTGAAAACCATCCTGTATTGTGATTGGGGAGGGGACCGAGCCTGAAGCGGAAGATTCCAGGAATGACTCTTTGTACATCAAAGTTTTTACAATTATGTGTCACATTAAAAATATATAGCACTCCAACAAAGTAGTAGGAATATAAAACTTTAATAACATATAAATATATACAACAAAACAAAAACAGTAAAAACATTTAAACAATGACGAGACCGTGGCAATTTCTTTTGAATTCCTGATGAGGACATGTTACTAGTTCTTTCAAATTATGAAAATTCAGAAGATGTTGCCTGGGGGTGGGTCGTCAGTAGCAGTCTGTTGTGCGAATAGTTCCAAGGCAGCAGAACGCGCTGAAATCTAGATGGCACGAAAGTGATGTCTAGTAAGTTGCCGCCCAGCAAATAACGGCGTGGGGCGCCGCGGGGCTGAGTGAGTCCAGTAGGCACCACAACTATTCTTACCGGCATTGCAGAATTACTGCTGGGGACAATGCCTGTGCTGTAGCAGGGTCACAGCAGAAACAAAAAGGATTCTGTTGAAGATGTTGTTGGTTTTCAATTTGAATACAGTTCTGGTGTCAACTGCTATGCTAATGTAGTGGTTAATGTTTTGTTTTCTCTAGAAAATGTAAAAGAGGGGGAGGCAGTCCAAAGTTCCGTTAAAAGGGCAAAGGAAAGGATCGGTGGTTTGAACTATCAGTCAAAAAGGGGAGGGGGTGCAACAATTTTTCCTACCGGGTCACACTGTGCTTTCACCGGAACTGAGGTCTGCAGGATTCTAGTAATTCAAAGTGAGGCTGGCGCCAGCATGGGAGCACCGACGTCCCGAGGATACAGTTTCGTCACTCCACGGGCGATCATGGCAGTCATTCCCCATCGGGGGTCGGAGACTCCCGCGGCTCCTCTAGAATCTTCAAGGTCGTGGAGGACTACGGTGGTGGAGTCAACCAGTGACCGGGCCATTTCTTTATGCTGGGCCCACTCTTGCCAGGTCGACCGCCATTTTGAGAGTTCGGTAGCTACTGGCGATCGCGGGGTCAAATGAGCGGACGGGCTCCACCCTGCCGGACGAGACGTTGCAGCATGGCCACAGTAGAAGAACCCTTTTCCGGGCGCCTGGAGCGCTGAGGGTGCAGCTGGGAAGCCTCCACCTGGGGAGGCGGGAGAGGCCTGTTCGCACCGTCTCTCCCTCCCAGTGCACCCCACGGCGTCTCGCTTGAGATTTGTTATGGCCGGACCAGGCGATGAGGACGAGGGGGGGGGGTCGGAGGCATGTGCAAGACATCCCCCCCCAGTGTTGTCGCAGCCATTATTCAAGAAAGAAGAAGTGTCCCGTCCGTCTTCGGGCCGGGCTTCCGGTAGATGTCGGCCGGACGCCCCTGGCTCTGGCCCCATGAATGGGTTTCTTGGTTTATCGGCTGCAGCCGGATCCCGTCGGCCTCGGCCCCCCGACCGTTGGTGGCCGGACCGGAAGAGCATGTGGCGGGACTACCTGAAACTGTCAAGGGCCACCGCGGCCGGACTGGGAGAGAGAGGGGAGGGTCGAGGAGACATTCCCCCCCCCTGCAACTGTTCAGCGTTGTAAAGGCAATCCCCTGGCCAGGTCCCGCTGGCCTCGGCCTCTCCTCCGGCTACACCCTACGTTAGGATCTCCTGGCCGAGGCGTGGCAGCAGGACCCGCCTTATATGGGCTGCTCCCGGCTGGGCGTAGCCGCAACCCTGCCCCACCTTGGAAGTTTCCAGAGTGGGGGCGGATGTTCTACTGACTTCCATTTTCCCTAGTCTATCGATTTTTTTGGCGTGGCAGGCGGTGGGACAGCGAGGGGTGATTTGGTTTCTCTTACTGTTTTTCTGGTCTCTCACCACCTGCATATTTTAATGTTTTCTTGTTTCTAGGACATTAATAGGTTTTATCATTACGTTATGTTATCGTTTCTTTGTTCGTTGTTTAATAAAAGTTCATGTTCATCAGTGGCCTACTGATTTTCGTTTTCCTATTCTTTTCTTTCCAGGTTGTTTCATGCTAAAGTTTCTGTTAACAGGATACAGTGATCACTTCGTTATTATTGCATATGTCCTTTTCACTAGGGGTGCTCTCTGGTCGGGCCAGATGACGTATCTCTAGTAAATGGTCCGGGTGAAACAGGTGCATCAATCAGTGGGGAGTAGATAGGCATGACAGATTACAACGGGGGAGAAAGGTCCGCATTACGTACCCTTTCACTATTTGCAAAGATTTTCCTACGTATATTTGCAAACAGGGAATACCTCCAAAAAGAACCAATTCCCAAACAGTCAATGTTTGGGGAAACAATCAATCAATGAGGAACGAAATAGGCACGACGTGTTAAAGGTTTGCGTTACCTACCCTTCACTATCTGCAAAGGGAGAGAGAATATTCCTATTCTTCCTCGTTTGCAGGCAGAGAAGATTCTTAAGAGAATCAACTTCGAACAATTCAATGCTCGATTCAAACAATCAACAAGGGGTACTGTGAACACAAATGAACGCCGCTTATGTACATACACATTGGTATTATCAACAGGTTGTTCCTAATGTTTCTATTTTAGGGAGGTCAAAAAGAGATCCCATTAGTGGCCTACTGATTTTGCTCG
This sequence comes from Lissotriton helveticus, assembly GCF_964261635.1. Classification (NCBI taxonomy): domain Eukaryota; kingdom Metazoa; phylum Chordata; class Amphibia; order Caudata; family Salamandridae; genus Lissotriton; species Lissotriton helveticus. The sequence goes on along the minus strand of NC_136059.1, from coordinate 1,138,975,652 downwards.
ATTCCTTTTGTTTTTTTACACGATTTTTCGCTATCTGCAAAGACTAAACAGAGTATTGCGACTCTGTGCTTGTTTGTAAATAGAGAATGAACCAAAGAGAACAATCAATCAAATGGAGAGAGAAGCAGGCACGACGGATTACAACGGGGGCAACGGGGGCAAAGGCCTGCGTTAACTACCCTTCACTATCTGCAAAGAGAGAGTACTCCTAATAGAAATGAGGGGTGGGGGGCAGCATTCAAAGCAGATCAGTGTGCATAAACACGAAAATGTTTTTACTTACCACGTACTTGACATTCGACAGCTTATGATATTTGCTATTAAAAAACCATTGAAATTCACTGAAAAAACCATAGGTTATAGACCATATATAGTTAGGAATTAGCATTTAAAAAACCTTATTTTACTCACACAAAACCATTGAAATTCCATATATAGTTAGTTGCACTAACTATATATCGCGCACCCGCAATCCACTGCTGATCATGTCACATATTACATCATTCATGACATGGTCAGTGACATCACTGATGACATCACTGATGACATCTCAAATGACATCACTGATGACATCACTGATGACATCTCATTTGACATCATTCTTGTGCTAATACGATAAACCTCTTCAGACTCTAATATAACCTTAGATACACTCAGTGTATACAGACACTCACACACTGCCACTCATCCATGGAGTTACTCACACACCCAGTCAGTCATGCAAAGAAACAATCTCACCTCCATTTCTTCAACTATACAGTTAAACACACCTTACTTATTGAAACATATACTAACACATATTTACTCTCTTATACAATCCCTGATACAAGTTCACAATGATCGATACAACCACTCACTCATTCAGTGGCTCTCATGCACAGTTATTTATATATGCCAACTCTCACATGTACTGTGTTTAACATATGTACTTACTATGACATGTAGCATTGAGATATCCATTCACTCATCAATACACTCATGCACACAGTCAACTGCCCATGTAGCTGTTTCCACATGCAGTCTTGAACTCATACACCTAGTGAATAAACTGCTCACACATCTATGCATAGAGTCACACACCTTCCAGCCACCCCCACACAAACTCAATCTCCCATAGAAATACTTGGGCAACCAATTAATAACACATATAGCCTCTCGTATAGCTAATGATCAACACATGCAGCAGTTTACATCACAACAGACATAATGATGCACAAATTAAGACAGTTTAGTCACTAACCCATGCATTCAGTGAGACACATTTAATCACTCACTCATACAGTCAGTCACGCACCTACTAAATCCTTCATCCAGACACTTATACATCCACTCATTCTTCAATATGTAAGACATATTTTAACTTTACAGAAACATACAGTCACTGGATGTTGTCATCAGTGATGTCATCAGTGATGTCATTTGAGATGTCATCAGTGATGTCATCAGTGATGTCACTGACCATGTCATGAATGATGTAATATGTGACATGATCAGCAGTGGATTGCGGGTGCGCGATATATAGTTAGTGCAACTAACTATATATGGAATTTCAATGGTTTTGTGTGAGTAAAATAAGGTTTTTTAAATGCTAATTCCTAACTATATATGGTCTATAACCTATGGTTTTTTCAGTGACTATATATATATATATATATATATATATATATATATATATGCCTAATCATCATGCCTTAATCATCACAGTGGTGCCGGATTCAACTACTGTGATCTTGTGAAAAATTGCGGCAAAACGGAACCCACTGTGGGTGTTTCAAACATAGAACTACATGTCCCAATATTCCAAGCTACTAAGCTGACACGCCTACAGCTGACACTACTAGAGACAGCTGAAGCAAGGACTGTGATTAGTTAAATATACCGAATTGCCGGAGCCCAGGACGAAGGAGCAGACAGCTCTGAAACGCGTTGGCAAACAAGCTTTAAAAAACGGATGTGAAGCCGCCCTCGATGTGCCAATAAATGAGGTGTTACCTCAAACGCTGTGGAGTGCCTTTCTAAAAGCTGAGCCTTTGCATTAAATATATATATATATATATATATATATATATATATATATATATATATATATATATATATATATTTCCAGTCTCTGTTAAACCAGTATATCGCCACCACCACCGATACACGGACCACCACGCAATGGATAGTATTCAGAAGGTAGGTTTATTTTCCTCCAAAGGTCTTATTTCGGCATGACGCGTTTCGGGCACAGGATGCCCTTGATCACATGTCGACAGAGTTTTACACCTCACAATAAATACTAGTTTCATTGGTGATTGATAGCACGTGGTAAAATAAACAGTGAAAACATACTTCAAAGTGCAATGAGTGCAAGGATTTACAGGGATTAACGCATATTTCATATATCTTATTATATCATGCATGATTAGCGTCCAAGGCAGAAATATACTATTTTCCTCAGTTCAATAGGTTTTAGCTTTGAATTTAAGGCATAAATGCAAGAGATCATAAAGAAGTGCAAATTCTGGCAATGCTTCATCAACATATACACATTACAATTCAGTAATCACAATATGTTAAAAATTTCATTATGAATTTAAAACCAATTACTATCAAATATATAAGTATGATACAAAAATATATGTTCTATTAAATAACCTGTGCAAATATATGCATTTAGTGAGCAAAAACTAATTACAAGATATTCAGAGCACATCAGAATGAACTAATTCTAAGCATGAATGCCAAATAAAGCCTTTCTAGTATGACACTTAACTGAGGAAAATTATAAGAATTAATTTATGCCTGTTTGACATTTCAATTGCAAAAAATATATACACAAATATTGGTACTACATAGTTATGGCAACACTCGGTCCCGAATGTTGACCCACTTAATATAATGATTCTATGAGCAATTAGGTCCCTGTGTAAAGTGCTAGTGAAATCAAGTGATACACAACTAGGAAAAGATGTGTGGTGATTAAAATAACTGGGTTACATGAATGATGATATCAGCATCGATAATAGGAAACTCCTATTCAATCTTTTTCAATTTCATTTTAGAAAAGTTTTAATTCATATTAGGTAAGTTAACACTGGATCAGGTTATCTCATAAAGGAGTCACTACAGGAACGTGTGCATGTCTTCTCTGTCATTAAGACCATGTGGAGATTTACTATTTAAATTGAGGATATATTTGGTTTCCATCTTTCTTAAAAGTTTGTCTCTGTCTCCTCCTCTTTTTTGTTCTGGTACTGTGTCAATGACAAAGTAAGAGAGACAGTTAATATCCTTATTGTGTGTGTTCTTAAAATGTCTTGCAACCGGGTAGGCTGGGTCGCTATTTATGATGGCTCTAATATGCTGCAGTATCCTCACATGCACCTGGTTCTTGGTACTTCCCACGTACCGAAGTCCACAGGTGCACGTGAGGACATATACCGTGTATTCAGTGCGGCAATCACATTTGCCTTTGATTACCTGCTCTGCAATTTTAAAAGGCGTGTTATATTTGGCAGTGTTAATGCCAAATTTGCAGGCCCTGCATGTGGCGCATTTAAAGAATCCATTTTTGACAGGGCGCCACGCATTGCCATATATATATATTGCCAAAAAGCATATGTGTGGATCTAGGTATAGAAATTCAAGGCTTATCTGTCAATATTTTATTTCTGATATTTTGCCCTTGATATTCTATCCCACTGACATTCTGGTGTCGAAATTCATGGTTCACACGCTGAAGCCTTATTACTTAGCTTTGCAGGTTCCCATTGACAAAAGATGCTTCATTCACACCAAGACAATGAAGGATTCATTTCAAGTTACGTGTCATTAGCAAGACAATGAATTTAGCACCATCCTGGTACTGGCCGGGCCAATTCCTCTTACCTTCCAGGAACAGAGGAGATGGGGTGCCTCCAGGTTGCCATTGCCCTAGACCATTCCACACTGATAATTTGAATCTCTATCTTTTCTATGAGATTTTATGTAGTGGCGGAATCATGAGTGAGTCTGTACAAGGAAAGTGCAAGTCTAAAGGCAACAAGCAACGTCACTGACTGATCATAAGCCACAAAAAAGGCATCCAGAACCTGGTATTCCCAGGCAGCCCCACATACGGGTACTTACCATGCCGAACTCTGCCTCACCTCTAGAACAGACAAGATGAGGTACATATATGGATGTGTGGCACTAGACGCCCATGTTGATTTATGGATTTATATGACACATGGCACCCATAATAACATTTGGCCCATTTGATACACTGAAAGGAAGAGTTAAATAACCATTCAGAAATGTTGCCACTGAACTTTCAGCAATAAATAAGGCATATTTGCTTCGTACCAGCGACCGGTAATAATTATGTTTACTATGGCATCTTGGCCTTCTTCCATAACATAAAAGAAATGCACTGAAAACCACATAAAATCACTATCAACATCATGTCCGCACTGGCATATTTATTTATCCTATAGAAAACAAACACAAATCTTTAGAGCAGCAAAAGTGAATAAGCAAATGTATGTGTTGAAGCCACACCCTCTCTATAAATTGCTGTGCGAAAACAAAAGACCAGTCAGGTTTTTAGGCATTGTTCTGCCCTACTTTCAACAAAAAAGAGACATTCACGGGAGTCTTCTTTCATCATACTTCTTTTGGATATTAAGAATGAAGCGGCAGTGACAGGCACTCTGTTGACCTCTATTAGAGACTAAGGCATGGCAGTATGGCACAGCAAGCACTTGTATCTCACTCAAGAGTGACATCTAGTAACAGCTTGTGACATTGGAGGTTTGTGAAAGACTTCTCACCCTTGTATCTGACTCAAGAGGGAAATTACGAACACCATTTAGTGCTGCAGCTTTCTAATACTTGGATTTGGCTCCAGAAAGACATCTCTTAACTCTTTGAGGTGTTGCGACTCCGCAAAAGACGTTTCAAGCACTTTCATCTGACTTGAAAGGGACATCCACTGACGCCTTGTGGTTCCAAATCTTTGCGAGAGACTTTTCAAGCACTTGCATCTGACTGGAGAGAAACATCCAATAACACCTTCCTGTTGTGGAACAGCCCCAAGAGGGTCTACAAAAAAAAGAATTAGCTAGTGTAAAATCTAAGTACTGGGCAAATGTGGTAGACCGGTATGCCACAAGCTTAACCACTGGTTGTTTAACTACCAAGTTCTTTAGCTTTAAAGTTTGAGCCCTTTCTAGATCTGATCATGCCACCACTAGCGAAATGTCTGTATGTGAGAGGTCGATTGGGCTGTCTACCAGTAAGATCCTTTAGCACCTGGGTCAACGATCAAGCCTCAGTTATGTGCCCTGCATATGGCCTGGCCCCAGAAACAGAAGAACATATTATATTCTTCTGTACCGAAAATCATCTTGTCCGAAGGAAGTGGATTCAACCAATATGCCTGAATCTGGCACTAATGGGTAGCTTACAGGATCTTAAAGAATGATACATCTAATCCTATTGTTTTTGCTGTAAGCTGCTTTTTACTGAATGTTTGGTTTAGGCGATGGAAGTTTGTGACCCTGACCAACTAGGAGTTTTTCTTTTTCTTTTTTTATGTTTTTTTTATGCCCTGGATAATCTGTTTGCTTATTATGTGACAACTTTTGTTATCATTAATTAATGTGATGAGAAATATGTGTTCAATGTTTTATAATGCACAAAGCACTTTTTTTTAAACTGTAACAGAGACTATAAACTTTTTTGGTCTGTGAGATTGTTTCATCGAGGCTATGTATTTAAACAGTTTTTACTATCAACATTTTTTATTGTTAACTAGTTAATTTTTAAATGTAGAATCTCAATCATAATTGAATTTGTATAGGAGTATTTTAATTATTGATCTCTTCTTTGTAAATTTTAATAGCTTGGAATACAATCTAACACATTATATGAGGTGCAGATTTTACCATTGGTCATGGCGGACCGAGATATGTTTTTGACTATGTTTTTTTTTCTTGCTTGTCGGAGTAGAACCACATGATAGCAGAGAATAATTGTATGGAATCCCTTCTGAAAATGCCCACTAGTTTTAACAACCATTACAAATAAATGGGGTAACCCTATCTTAGTCAAAGAACCTGGGTACAGTATAATATGAAAACAATTGGTCCTCGACAAACCTTAAAGAAAAAAACAAATAATGAGGGAAATGTTATCATATGGGGGTTGCCAAAACTGTCAACCCCTAGTAATGAATACTATTATACCAGAAATTATTAGACAAATTCACACCCTGAAAGGAAGAAGTAAAAAAATATATGGCTATACAGTGTGTATATACAAACTACACTCACAATTTTTTGTTAAATTAATTCATTTTTTATATATTCTCAAAGTTGAATGCAAATATAAAAATACAATGGTAAAGACATTACCACACAGATTAGAGGCAAAAAGAAGTTGCTCGAGGGAAAGGAGTGGGAGAAGGAAGTGTCGTGCTAGGAGGAAAAAGGGGTGAAAATCGCAAGCTTCAGAGTTGTAAGATATTCCTTGTTTCAAATGGATGCTGGTTTACAAAGGAAAACCAGTACAGTATGACCTGTTCACAAAATTATTTCTTACAGTACATTTTTCAGCAGGAGCATGAATGCAACATCTGATGGTGGAGCATGGAAGGTCAAAGGAGTAGTACGGACCCTTGCTTGGGGGTGTGCGTCAACGTTTCGACCAGACGTGTGCATAGAGGGTAATTTATGCTTCCGCTTGTGGGTCTTCTTCAGGATAGAGGGGTGGGAGGGGCAACCTAATCCTGGTGCCAAGGAGGGGTGTCCCAGGTCACTATTCCCATGTGGTGAATAGTTTGCAAAATTGCGGTGTGTCGCACTAAGGACATCCAAAGTGTTGTGATGTCCAAAAGGGTATCCAATTACCCAAAAGATTTTCAAGGAATAGCGATCAATCGATATTCCTGTGAAATTCAGAAGCACCAGGCCTCGTAGAAGCTGCTCCATTGGAATCCGAAAGGACCTTTCGAGTAATTGGATACCCTTTTGGATATCACAACACTTTGGATGCCCTTAGCGCGACACACCGCAATTTTGGGGACTATTCACCTGTACATTCCTTATCAGCATGCTTGCGCACTGCACAGATTAGACACTGACAGCGTGATCTATTGGGCCCAGAACGGTTTCCTTCATGTACATTTTTGTTGGCCGCCAGTGACAGATCAATCTGACTTGTACTGGCTAGTGATCCTTCCGGGACGTTGCTGGTGCCACGCACCTGTGACGTGAGCAGGTTCTGGAGTGGCCCCTGGCCGCTTTGACCACTTGCTATATTTGAGAGCTTGGCCTGCTCGTGCTCCCTGACCAGGAGAGGGAACCAGGGTGTGGCGGGGCCTTGGGGCACATCAACACTTTCCTCAAGCAGCGAGTAAACAATGTTTTCAGCCCCAAGACTGCCAGGACTCTGCTATTGTTTTTAGTAGTGGGCCTCCTCTGCTTCCCATTGAAACATTGATGATTGCAGGTCGCAGCTACAGTGCACTGAACCCCTCCTGATCATGGGAAACAGTCAAAGCTTTATTTTGAGGGCAGACGCCTCACCCCTCAGATGGATCATGAATCACAGTCAGAAAGCTCTCCAGATCAGGCTGGTCAGGAAGAGCAACTAAATGCGATCTCAGGTAGCTCCTGGTGGATGTTAAAACAAGCTTAAAGGCAATATACGCTAAATTGGATTTCCATACTAGTCATCTAGACCATGTTAAACAGCAAGAAGCAAAGCATGAGGATAGATTGGATCACCTGGAGAATCATGTCTCGGATGCAGATAGTGCACAGAGAGACTCCAAAGAACAACTATTGAAGATGGACAGGGTGCTTGAAATCATAAAGACCCAAAATGAAGACCTTGAAGAGTGCTTCAGGTATAATACAGGAGTCCAAGAAATCATAGCCATCACAAAAATGGATGACTATGTGGAGAATATTCTGCAGGAACTATTTGGAGAATATATATCCATGGTATTCATCGTTGAACGGGTGCATCGCTCGCTGGGTTAATCGCTGCCCCCAGGCACGCCAGCCTGCTCTATACTTGCACGCCTCTTTAATTATAGAGACCAAGGCATGATTTTGCAACTGGCGCGTGAGCGGGGGTCATTCAGTATCAAGGAAAAAGCCTGTCATTCTACCCGAATTTTACAATGTTGGTGCAGGCCGCCTGCCGTGAATTCCTACCTGTCAAGCGACTGCTCCAGAGGGTGGACATTTTTTATGCATTGCTTTACCCGGTCAAGCTATGGATCACCATGGATAACAAACTGCACTTCTTTACTGATGCTATGTTTCCACTGAGATTTGCTAAGCAGATTACCAGAGATGAACTAACACACAGGAACCAAGCGAGCAAGTGGGATGAGGCTATACTGAGTGGCAATGTTTAAGAATATGCCCTCTTGGACTCTGTGATTTCTCAGCATCTTCACTCAGCTGACATTAGCTGATATCTGTCTTTGCCTCTAACAAGACCCTACATTGTTGGACCGATCTATAAAGGGTGCACCCCATATATTATTTCATTCTGTTAGTGTCATGGAATAATTGATACTTATTTGCTTTGGGTGCTCCCTGAGTTTTCCCAGTCTAGCCACTCAACCGGTACAGTGGGATTATTCATCCGGACTCGCTATCCCCCTAGGGATATTTCCCACTTGACTCATTGCGCTGCGACGGGAAAGGTCTATGGCTCAATGTTTAATGGGCTTTTGGGGTGGCAGGGGAGAATCTGATACTCAACCAAGTTTGGGGGGTGTTGTGGTAGGTGGGCGGGTTGTTCTATTTCAATGTTTGTTATCTACTTCCACTCAATTCGAAACCGTAATAGCTATCATATACAAGTTGAAGGCTGAAGCTCCGCTCTAATGCATCTTTGCATTAAGTCCACACGTGTCCACTTAAATTACTAACATGGAACATTTGCAGCCTTAATGATCATCGCAAGACACAATAGGTGTTTGCATATTTACAAAGGCACTCCACAGATATCTGCTTATTGCAGGAGCTTCAGCTCACAAAGGGGACTATTATACGGCTGCAAACCAGGTGGGTTGGGAAAAAGTATGTCACTACGTACTCCAGTTACGGTCAGGGAGTAGCGATTCTTATTAGAAAGTGGCTGTCCTGGCACACACCAGAGTTCAGTGTGACATACAGGCCAGGTTTGTTCTACTTTCGGGAGTTCTTCAAGATCACCCAGTCAAGATTATTTTATCTATGGTCCCAATACAGATGACCCCCAATTCTTTGCTAAGGTATGGTGGCTGGCTGAGAAACTAGGGCCCAGGGCAACCATATGAAGAGGAGATTGTAATGTCATACTTAACCCTGAGATGGATAGGTCTAGCGACTCCAGACGCCCCCACAAACGTGCTGCGGCCCGGTTTCGCCTAATTATGGAAGACTTTGATTTGACTGATCTCTGGCGCTTCTGCCATGCCAACAAAAGGAGGGTATCTGCATAAACACTGCCCACACTTCGTGGTCAAGGATAGACTCTAGGCTGGTGTAGCTGGATGTCCTGGTGTGGACTGTCCAAGTATCACATTAACTGTGAACACTCTCTGACCATGCTCCTGTACCTCTAGAGTTATTACTCCCAGACAGTCTCCCCAAGCCTTTAGTTGAAAGCTCCCACATGATACCCTGAGAGATCAGGTGTTCCGGGAAGATAATAGAAAAGTAATTTTGGGCTACTTTGAGCACAGTGATAAAGAGGACATCTCAAGGGCTTCCAGATGGGAGGCCATCAAGGAATTAATAGGGGAGCATGCATCTCCAAACATGCAGGCTTCCTCCGTGCCCTACAGGGAGAAGTGCCACTCCTGGAGCACGAAATTAGAGAACTCGAATTGCAGTTTTATAATGATCGGGATGTTCTCAGGCTAGCAACAATTCAGAATAAACTCTCTGCTTATGAAAAGGCTGCGCAGTGGTAGTCACATTATTTAGGAAGGGAGACATGTGCCAGACACTTTGTGGGGGGGGATAGACCAGGCAAATCTCTTGCTCGGTTACTTCGCAAGCCATGGGCAAGCGACTACATAACTAAAATTCAGGATGACAATTCACATATAAAGGTCGGCACAGAAGCGGTCCAAAGGGTCATTGTGGGTTTTTTCTCCTCCCTATATTAAACTAGGCAGAATTCCACTTCTTAAGATCTATCAGCCTACTTAGACTCAATCCAACTTTTGTGGCTTGAAGAGGGCTATTTACAACTGAGGAAGTTATTGAGGTAATCCGCACTATGCCCACAGACAAGGCTCCTGCCTTATTTCTTTTTTATTTATGAAGTTTTATGGAGCACGAACAAGACCACAACTTTGGTCTCAGAGCGCTGCACAACCTAGGAAATAGCAGCATATTTACAAGGAGCAAAATATAGAATATACAGCATGCAAAGGTACTACAAAGAGACATGGTGAAAACACCAGCAACGAAATCAAATTGGCATGTGTAGTCACCTCAGATAGGAAGGAGATTATTCAGTAGTCCCATTTTTACTTTGTTGTTGAAAAGAGCGAATGAAGGGATGGTCCTGATCTCTGGGGAAAGAGAGTTCCAAATGCTTGGGGAAATTTCAGAGAAAGTTCTCCTATAGGTTTTCTTTTTGTGAAATGTTTGGGGTTTCAACAGTAGGGAGCATGTATTACAAGAAGCTCTATTCTTTCCATATAGAACCAGTTTCTGAGCCAGGTAACAAGGAGTGTTGTTGGTGGATGGCTTTGTACGTCACGCATGGTATTTTTAGGTGGATCCTAGGTTCATAGGGTAGCCAGTTCAGAGATTGGAGGGCTGCGGTGATGTGTTCATTTTTCTTTATGCATGTGAGGAGATGTGCAGCCGCATTGAGGGTAGCCCTCAGCGGTGGAGTTTTCATTTCGGTAGGGCAACGGGGGTAGCATTCCCATAGTCAAGTTCGAAGATCACATGAGCGTGTACCGCCATCTTGAGATCTGCTTTTGGCAGGAAAGGCTTTAATTTTTTTAAGACGTGGAGATGGGAATTGGCCCCTCTGGTTGTGGAGCTGATGTGATTCAGCACAGAGAATTTGCTGTCTAGTGTTATTCCTAGGGATTTTGCTGAATCAACTATATGTGGGGTAAAGTTCAAGGCGGTGAGTTCAAGCCAGTCTTTGATGTTAGAGGTGGGGTTGGTTGGCGAGATTAATAGATTTCGGTTTTGAAAGCGTTAAGTTTGAGGTGGTTAAGAGTTAACCAGTGTTGAGTTTTGTTCAGGATGTTATTGAGAGTGCTCATGTCGTTGGGGGAGGTAATCTTCATGTATCATCAGCATACATTTGTTAGGAGATGTTAAAGCGTTTGAGGATTTCAGTCAGGGGTTCCATGTACAGATTAAACAAGGTGGGGGAAAGTGAAGAACCTTGAGGAGCGCCAATAGTGACCAGGGTCTGATCGGATAAGTCATGATTGATTAGGACTTACTGAGATCTGTTTTGTAGGAATAAGCAGAACCATGTTAATGCAGTACCAGAGAGACTCAACCTAAGTTCTAAGAGATTCAGGAGGGTTTCATGTTTGACTGTGTTAAATGCTGCTGATAGGTAAAGAAGGATTAAAAGGCAGGATTCATTATGATCGAGAAAGTGTAGAGCATCCTCAACAATGTGGACCATGGCAGTTTCAGTACTGTGACCTGGTCTGAAACCAGATTGGCAGTGGTTGAGGAGTTGGTGCTGATCAATGTGATTGCAGAGTTGTTGATGAACACATTGACACAAACCTTTAGGGCTTCACTCTTTGCCTACCCAGAATCAATTAGCTTTGTATGATGCAGAGTGTTTTACCCCCTCTCAGAGAGAGGCCCTCATTATCACAATACATAAACCTGGTAAGGTCCCCTGCCACTCTGATTCATATCGTTCACTTTCCTTGATCAATACGGACAATAAAATCCTTGCGAAACTCCTTGCCTCGCTCCTCCTCCCTTTACTTCCAACTGTGGTGAGGCCTATCTAGGCAGGTTTCGTGCCAGGTAGGTCCACCGCGTATAATCACTGCACTTTTTTTCCACTTCTTCATACCATCGACACGCGATAACTGTTTTTTTAGACACCACCAAGGAGTTTGGTTCCTTCAAATGGCCATATCTCTTTGCTCGGCTGATGCGTTTAGGCTTGAGTACTACCTTCATTAAATCCATCAGCTTGCTCTACTCCCTACCTATGGCTCACTTGAGAATCAATGGTAGTATCTCTGACCCCTTTGCAGTAACTAGGGGTACCCACCAGGGTTGCCACCTATCTCCCATACTCTTTGCAATTGTAATGTCCTGCTTGTGGCTCGTCTCTGCCAGCATCACGCACATCATGGGCTGGTATTTCCCCTCATAGAATATAAGTGTTGTTTTATGCGGATGATGTTACCTTATATGTCAAAGACACACATGTCAATTTGAGCCCCTTATTATGGAATTCACTAGATACGGCGGGATGTCAGGGATTGAAATAAACTGGGCAAAGTTAATCGTCTTCCCCCTGATGGAGGTGATGCCCCAAACAGACTCAGAGTTCCCCCTAGTCAGGGCAGATGGCCCTGTCAAGTATCTTGGGTGTGGCTCAGCAGAAAAAGGGACAAACTATGGAGAAATAATTACACCTGTCTGCTAACATGGCTAGAAGACAGACTTCAGGGATGAAAACAACTTCCCTTGTCCCTGATTGGCCGCCTGGCCATAGCGAAAATGACAATCCTCCCAAAACTCCTCTACCTTGTCATTAATTTACCACTACCTTTACTCTTTCACTTCCGCTGACAAATCAGAGCTCGTCTTCTCTCCTTAGCCTGTGCAGGTGACCAGCTACGCATAGCCTCGGAGATCATGACACTTCCCTTTCAACAGGATGGCCTAGGTGCCCCATATCTGGACATATATTATTTCTGCACACAAGCCCAGTTTGCCACTTATTGGCTTTTCCCCGTTAATTCCTGGCCCACACTGTCCCTGAATGTGATCCCATGGCTCCTTGCCCTTTATAGATAGTGCTATTCCTGCCTCCTAGGTGCCCGAGAGAGCGAATTGCACAGTGACGCTACTGTTCTGTCCAGTCACGCGTGCTATCCCCTAACTACTGCCTCCGGCATATTCATTTGAAATTCATTCACCAACCATATCATACCCCCGAGAGATTGTTTAAAATGGGCCTGGGCACAGACATGTAATGTAACCACTGCCTGCTTCTTACACCTTGTTTGGGATTGCCCAGGAATCTTTGATTATTGGTAGGACATTTTCTACTATGCTTACAGATATTATGGGTCACCCCCTTGAACCCTCTCCCCATGATGAACTGTTAGGATATGTTCAGGAGCTGCCGCCTGAGAGGTGCAAAATGGCGGCACTCCTCCTTCTGCTTGCTAAGAGCAGGGTTGCGACGAGGTGGGGGCGACGTGCGCTATTGCTTGCAGCAGAATTTCTCAAGGATTCCACCTATTGCTAGGAACAGCTTACCAACTTTTGGAAATGCATGACCATATGTTCCAGTCCTAAAGACATTTGGCTCCAACTGGAAGAATCTTTACGTACCCCCGCAGTTACGATGGAGATGGCTGCTTTAGAGTCCGAACCATCAAACAATTTTGCTGATACCTGAATAAAATGTGTCTCGTAGCAGCCCTTCATTATAAGGCCTTTGGGATTTACTGACTGATGTGGACATTACAGAAATTGCCATCCTAATTGTCAATATAGATGTATGGTTCGATGAGTGGATGTCTTTTTCTCTTTGTCCTCTTACCTTGTTTTTACTTTGAAGTAGACTGTGTCGAACAATATCTCCTCCATTGTAATGTGACATTGCACTGAAATCACATTTGTACTTACTGTTACTGTCTACTGTAACCTCTGATTGTTTAAAAAAAAACTCAATAAAAATAATTTAAACAAAAATACAATTAGGTAAAAAATGTAAATTCCACTTTTGCTACTTCTATGCTGGACCCTGGAGATGCCACACTGATGCCAATGGCCTTGATTACCTGAAAAATATGGGGGAAAGCATCAGAAGATGTCTTCTATTACAGAAAGCTTGCAAACTCCGCATATGTAAAAATAAATCATGTGTTCTCTACTTTGGTACTCTAGTGAGCCATACCCCATAGATCCTAAATGTTGTTGCACAACTGAATATCGAACTCCAGAAAATTGTGGTACAAGAATATCGAGGAGAGAATAGGGATACAATATAGAAAGTAAAGAGCATGCATAAAGCACTATTCCTAACTCCAAATCTGCGTACTTTGAAAATATGTATATCACCAAGGAGCATATATGCGGAGTTAGATATAGAAAATCTAGACTTACTTACCTGTCGATATTTATTTTCGATCTTTGTCCCCGATATTGTGTTTTATCGATATTCTGGCGCTGATATTCAGGGTGCACACCCTAAATATTGATGTGACAGCTGGATCACATGCAATTCGGCAAAATAATTATATTTCTAGGTGTCTACCATTGATGAAGCACATGAAAGAGTTCGAATGTGCCAACACTATGCTGGGCTGGAATTGTGTCACGAAAATGAGTGACAACAAACTAAGTAAGATTGAATTCAGAATACCAACTAACACAACATTGTGAAGGTAATATTATGTGTGTAAGTGTATTTTTACTATTCTTAACTCCGCATCTGTGTGTCTTCAACATATACATATATCTTCAAGGTACATCGGTGCACAGTTTAAATGACTACGTGCCAGATGTAGGTAATCCAAATTTACCGATTCTAAAATACCGAATTTTAACGATTCGGTATTTTAGAATCGGCAAATGCTATGTAGAAAAAAATTTGGTATTACCGAATCGGTAAATACCGATTCGGTAAATACCGAATCGGAGGCCCATCGGAATAAATGAAACTTACCGAATCGGTAAATACCGATTCGGTAAAATAGGGAAACATTCAAGGGTGGCAGGGTGTCACATTGACACCCTGTTGCACCCCTGAATAGTGCTTGTGTGCACATGTGGCACACATAAATACCCTAAAGGCATGTATGTCTGCCACATGGCACTGTTGAAAATGCACAGATTTGCATTTTCAAAGGTATTCGGTATTTACCACCAACTAATAGTTGGTGGTAAATAACGAATCCTTAAAGCACATAAGCACTCTTAAAAGAGCTTCCTACATAACATTTACCCATTTGGTAAATACCAAATCAGTAAATAATGATTCGGTAAATACAGAATCATCCCCTACCTCTGAAATGGCTCAATAAGGGGTGGTTAGCCTGAAATTTACCGAATTTCGGGTTTACCGACCGGTAATGGGCCACCTACATCGGCCCTAAATCTACACCTAGCCATATTTACTTTCCTTCACGATGTTGTGATAGTTGATATTGTAGATACAATATTTTAGCATAAAGATATGTAAAACTCTATATTGTCAAAGAACATTTGTTGGGCTGTGCC
Organism: Lissotriton helveticus; assembly: GCF_964261635.1. Taxonomy (NCBI): domain Eukaryota; kingdom Metazoa; phylum Chordata; class Amphibia; order Caudata; family Salamandridae; genus Lissotriton; species Lissotriton helveticus. The sequence continues at coordinate 1,138,960,203 of NC_136059.1, read as the reverse complement.
CTGGAAGTTTGTTAAAAAAAAGAAAGATTACATTGGCATAAGCTAGTGGTGTGAGCTACAGAGTTACCGCAAAGGTAAATTGTAGTAAATATGGCAACATATTGGCATTTCCATTTTTTTTTGCATAAGTTAGGGAAGGTGAAGGCATCTATATCCCATTCCTGTAGCGAGGATCGGATTGCTGTAATCTGGTGAAGGGTTAGACCCCTGAGATCCTTAAAGAGAACTGCTTATGCAACAAACTATACCCCCATGGATGTTTGAGTTACCAAAACCATTTCACCCAACCAGCAGACTAAAATAATAAGGGACAACACAAAAATGGAAAATTGTTTCTTGAATGATTTATTTCTTCACTAACTCACTGCTGCCACAAAGGGTTTTTCAAATTTAGTGATAAGCTGAAATATTGCTCCGGTAAGTATATTTGGAATGAGGGCGTGGCTTAGACTCCGACGGCATGGACGCTTGAGCCCCGAGCTCCGGGCCCGATCCCGGTGTTTATCCTGATCCGGACCCCGCACAGCGGCGCCGACGACTCGGTGCGGTGCCTAGGGGTGGCGGACCATCCTGGCAGCGGTTGGGCACGGGGAGAGGTCTCCGGGAGCGGCGGACCTGGGAACCGGCGAGGCCCCGCCTGTAACTTTCAGCCGTCTTGCCTGAGGCCTACTGCGGCCGGCATATCCCCGGCCTCAATTAGCATGGAGCCACCGGGACGCTCGAATCACCGTGGGCAGGTGGAGACCGGCGCTTGCCCACCATCTGCGCCCCATCGACCATCGGAGCGGGCGCCCAGCCCCGGTGCCCGCGGACGGCGGCGGCAACGGCATAGCGGCTGGTGGCGGTTGGAGGAAGCTGGGGACGACGGAGCGCCTTGGAAGCGGTGGTGCACTGGGTGAGGCCCCCGGGTACAGCGACCCTGGACATTAGCGAGGCCCCGCCTACAGCTGTTGACCATCTCGCCTGCGACTTACTCTAGCCAACGGCCCCCCGGCCTCAATCAGCAGGGGGCCGCTGGGAGGCCTGAACCGCCGCCGGCGAGCGGAGATCGGCGCTCGCCCATCATTGGCACCCTGACGAGCATTGGGGCAGGCGCCCTATCCTGCTATCTGCAGACAGCTGTGGCAGTGCTGCAGCAGTTGATGGCGCGTGGAGGTGGCAAGGGACGGCGGAACGCCTTGGTGGTGGTTGGATGCGGAGTGAGGCCCCTGGGGACAGCAACCCCGGAACCTGCGGGGCCCTGCCAGCAACCGCCGGCCATCTTGCCTGGGGCTCCCTGGCCTGCATTTACGAGGAACTGTTGGGAGACCTGACTTGCCGTGGCTGGGGGAGTCTGGTGCTTGCCCTGTACTGTCGCCCGCGAGCATCTGTAGCACTGAAGTGGCAGGTGGTGGCTCGTAGTGGTGGGGCCCGGTGAATTGAACCACGGCCCCATCGCCCCTGAGCCACGGCGCGGTGCGATCGCCGGAGGAAGTCAGCGACTTGGTCCAGATCGGGTATTGCACCGCTCTGTGCGGGGAGCGCCACCGGTTGGAGGCCTGAACGGAGGTGAGGCCCCATTGGAGGACACTGAGGCTGGCAAGTAGTATCCCGTTGGGCCGGCGGATGCTTGTAGACCCACGGTGTCATCTGGGGCGTGGGCTGGAACCTGGACTTTCCTACACGTACGGCCACCCGGCCCCTACCCTGGTGCACTTCCTGGAAGGAGCGACTGCGGCACGGCTCCTTTTGCAGTACGGGGCGCCTCAAGGAGTTGGCTTCTGGCGCTTGGCACGATTTACGAGTCCGGGGGTTCCATCATGGGGAAACCCCAAAAGGGAGCGGGCACGGCACCGGCGGACCAGGCTGAGGACCTGCCAGAGGTGCAAGGCCAGAATGCGTCAGAGGGCCAGGGTGCAGGGCTCCAGCAGCTGCAGATGGATCAGATCCTTAAAGCAATAGGGGACACCAAGGAGGCGCTAAGGCAAGACATTGCGCAGGTGTCGACGGGCCTCGGCCTGCTGAAGGCGGACCACGACAAACTTGCCGATCGGGTCAAGTCCGCGGAGCTTGTGTTGGAGACATTGGAGCCGGCCCAGAAGCTGACGGATACCACGTTGGAGGATTTGTTGTGCAGGGTGCGCCACCTGGAGAGAAGAGCGGAGGATGCTGAAGGGCGCAACAGGCGCAATAACATTCGCGTGGTGGGATTGCCGGAAAATATCGAGGGGAGCGACATGGTTTCCTTTCTGGAGAACTGGCTGCGGGATGTGGTGGTTCCCGAGGGCCTGACGCACTTCTACACGCTTGAGAGGGCTCACAGGGTCCCGGCGAGACCGCCGGCTCCAGGCCACCCCCCGACTGGTGGTGGCGCGCCTGCTGCACTTCAGAGACCGGGACATCATCCTGCGACAGGCCAGGGCAGCTGGCCCATATAAGGTGGACAACGCCTCGGTGTCTCTCTTCCCCGACTACTCTCAGGAGGTCCAGCGCAGCCGCTTCTCCTTCTTGGCGGTCAAGAGGGCCCTTCGTGATGAAGGAGTGCAGTACTCCTTACTGTTCCCTGCGCGCTTGAAAGTGATGGTGGACAGTGTGGCGACATTTTGTGATACGCCAGATGACGCTTGGCAGTGGTTGGAACGGTCCCGTGCGGGCAAAGATGGCGCTGGTACTTGGGCTGGGGCAGCGGAGGAGCAACCGAAACCACGCCGGAGTAGACGCAACCGAAGACGAGTGCGGAGCAGGAGTTCCCCGTCCACATCGCAGACTGAGCTGGAGAGGCAGGCTGCCCTGCAGGCGGTTTCAATTATCTCTGGAGTGGTGACAGAGGCCCCCTTACTGGACTCGGGCTCCCGGCTGGGCTCTGATGAGGCGGATTTGGGAGGCTCCGATGGGGGTTCTGAGAAAGGACTTGGAGGGCTGCCTCAGGTTACCCCACAAACGGCCGATGGATTGATGGATGAATGATCCTCCCAGTTGCTGAGTGAAGGACAGTAAGGAGTCAGGCTCAACCGCGGTGTTGACACTGTGGGGGTTGGTGGGGGACCGCTTCTTGGGGCATTGGGGGGAATGCTTTCTTCTGTGATGCGGGGAGGTGGCTGTGATGGAAGGGAGCGTTGGTGGGCTGAGAATACGACTGGGTTGCGGCGCTGCTGGGGTGGGGAGACTGTCCTGTACGGGATCGGCCTATCAGGGCGTGGTGGGCCTCTTGTTGTCCGGCCTGACTGGTGTGTGGTCACCCCCTCTACCTCGCATTATTTGCGAGTCTCTGGTGATTACCAGAGTTTCCCTCATTTCCGAGGGTTGGGTTTGGATGGGTAACAACTGTTTGGCGCCTGTTCTGGGGGAGGGTGGGATGGGGGTTGGTTGGGACTGTTACATGTTTAAGGGGGTTGTCAGTGTGCCGGTAGGGTCCTCTGGGATTGAACTCAACTGTAGGCCTATTGATGGCGGCTAAACTTGAATTGAAATGTATTACTTGGAATGTGCGGGGGCTCAACTCTATGAGGAAGCGATATAAGGTACATGCGTATTTGGTCCGCAGGGGAGTCCAGGTAGCCTTCTTACAGGAGACACACTTAACTCAGGCGGAAGGGCAGGCGCTGCAACGGCAATGGAGGGGGCAACTCTTTTATACCACCTACTCTGCTTATGCCAGGGGAACGCTGATCTGGGTGCGCGCAGGTGTCCCCTTTCACCCTATGACGACTATGGTAGATTCAGATGGGAGGTTTGTGGCTGTGTTAGGGCGTCTCGATGGCCGGGACGTTACGCTTTGCAGTGTATATGTCCCGAACTCTGATCAGGCTGCATTCTTCTCGCTGCTTTCGGGGAGGCTGGCGTCCCTATTGGTGGGCACGGTGTTTATGGGGGGGACTTTAATTCGGTGATGAACGTGATGATGGATCGCTCCCACCCCCCGTTGGCGCAGTCGGCGGTGCGCGGGGTGGCGAAGGCAAGGAGGACTTGGCAGGAAAAATGGGGCCTTTTGGATGCCTGGCGTACGACGCACCACCCTGCAGATAGGGATTATTCCTTTTACTCCGCACCCCATGACCTTCACGTGCTCCTTGACACTGTTCTCTGCACGCCTGGGGCATAGGAACTCACTCGTGGCAGCGAATACCTAGCGAAGACTATATCAGATCATAACCCTTGCTTGCTTACGGTTCTCTGGTCGAGACAGCGGCAGTCGGTTCCAACATGGAGACTGAACCCGCTGGCGCTGGAGGATCGGGTGTTTAGCGCGGAGATACGGGAGGGCATAGAGCACTACTTTCAAGAGAACGCGGGGTACGCGACTACTAGGGCACATCAGTGGGACGCTTTTAAAGTGGTGATACGAGGTGTGTGCCTCTCATCTGCGGCAGGGGCGCGGCGGACATTGTTAGGTGACATAGAACGGGAGGAGACCTTGTTGCGGCAAATAGAGAAGGCCAGTCAAAGACGAAGTGCTGGCTGCTCGGGAAGGGGTGGCTGCGCATGTTGAGAGGCTTCGCTGCCTTGACTATAGGGAGTACATGGTCCGGGCACACGCTGAGAGGGATCGGGTGGGTACGCTGCTGGCGTGGCTGGCCAAACCGCACGCTAGGGGGACGCCGATATTGTCGCTGGTCACGCCCACGGGAGACCTGGTTCATTCGCAGAAGGAAATTAATGAACAATTCCTGGATTATTACACGGAGCTCTACCGGAGCAGGTTGAGGGTACCTCCAGCTGGCTTGGATGCCTTCTTAACGGAGGCGCAGTTGCCGCAATTAGACTCGGAGCAAGGGGACGCGTTGGGCGCTGCTATATCATTAGGGGAGATTAGGGCAGCGGTCAAACACATGGCCAGGAAAAAGACACCGGGGGCCGACGGCCTACCGGTGGAATTTTACGCCTCGTACATTGACCTCCTGGCGCCTCAATTACACCAGATGTATAGTGAGGCCTGGGAACTCTTCCTTCGTCTGCCAGAGAGGCGCTCATAGTGCCGTTGTTGAAGAAGGACGGGCTACCCACAGCTAGGACGGCTTACCGTCCGCTCTCGATGCTCACTGTAAATTATAAGGTGCTGAGCACAATCTTGGCCGCGCGGCTGTCTGTGCACATGCGTACGCTGGTGCATTCGGATCAGTCGGGCTTCATCCCCACGCGGAACACCTCAACATGCATACGGCGATTGATACGGGTCATGGATATCGAGGGAGAGGGCCCACCTGGCGCGACAGTGCTGTCGGTGGATATCGAAAAAGCGTTCGATAGTGTGGAATGGTCGTATCTGTTTTGTGTGCTTCGTAGGTTCGGATTAGGAGATGGCTTTGTCCGTTGGACGCGGCTGCTGTATGACTCCGCCACCGCCAGGGTCCGTACGGGTCGCTCGGTGTCGGCGGCGTGCCCAGTGGAGCGAGGCACCCGACAGGGTTGTTCCTTGTCTCCGCTCCTCTTTGCGTTGGCGATCGAGCCTCTAGCGGCATGAGCCCGGCAGGGACAGTATTATAGGGGGGTGCTGCTGCGCGGCGACCTACATTATATCTCCCTGTATGCCGACGACCTCTTGCTGTATCTGGCTGACGTGGAGACCTCGGTGAGAGGCGCACGGGTCCTCCTCCGGGAGTTTGGCGAGCTGTCGGGACTACATGTTAACTGGTCCAAGACCTGTTTGATCCCGCTGACGCCGCGGTGCGTCCGGCCCGCGGAGTTGGGGGGACTGCGCTGGGAATCTGAGTGCTTGCCGTACCTTGGTGTTTATATTTACCACACTCATTCGCTCCTCTATGAGGGGAATGTGGGCAGAGCACTAAGGGGCATTAGGGGCAGCATGGGGTTTTGGCGTACCCTTCCACTGTCCGTGGCCGGGCGAATTGCGCTGTTAAAGATGGTGGCCCTCCCGCGGCTGCTTTATTTTTTTCGAACACTACCGGTATGGATTCCGGCTTCCTTTTTTCGGATGCTGCGGTCGATGGTGATAGGGTTCATCTGGGGCTCCAGTAGGAGACGTGTGGCCCTGAACACCCTGCTCAGATCGCGGGAGGAAGGAGGTCTGGCGGTGCCTGATTTTGAACGGTACTACCTGGCAGCGCAGCTGCAATGGCTCACGCAGGCTGTGGCACGGGAGTTTAGGGGTCCGGACGGCCCACAGGGTAGAGTTATTCAGCGCCATATCTTGTCCTTCATAGTGCTCCAGCAGGGGCTCCGGTTGGACCAGCTCACTCTCGAGGAACGCACCCTTCGCCGATGCTGGCTGCGTAGCCAGAAACGGGCTGGAATTCCCACCCCATATGCCCCGGAGATCCCTCTGGGCATGTGCACTGCCCTCCCTCATGGCGGGGATTGGTCAGCACTAGCGGGCTGGGAAGAACGTGGTGTCCACATGATAGGGGACCTGTATAGGGATGGTACTTTACTGTCGTTCCCCGAACTGCAGAGCGCCTTTGATTTACCGAGGGGTGATTTTCTGTTACATACAGCCTTGGTGTCGGGAACACAGACACACTGGAAGAAGGGTCTGGCAGAGCCGCCCACATCATTGGGCTGTCAATATGTTACGATGGCTGCTGGCACTTTCAAGGCTATCACCTGTTTATACAGGAGATTGGCACTGGAGGGACCACCACCCTTAGATCGGTTGAGGGAACGCTGGGAGGAGGACGTCGGCCAACCGATACCGGAGGCGACCTGGCCACAGCTCGTACGGCGAGCCTGGAAGGGCACGCGCAATGTTCGGTTCCAGCTGGTCCAATATTTTACGCTACACAGGGCTTACTGGTCGCCGGTTAAAATACAGCAGATCCTTAGGGGAGCTCATTCAGTGTGCCCTCGATGCGCCGTGGAAGGAGCCGGCTTTGGCCATATGTTTTGTCCTGTGCGGGACTGGGCACGTACTGGACTGATTTTATGGCGTGTTTGAATGAGGTCACGGGGCGTCAAGTTGAAGTGAATATGGGGGCCTGCCTTTTACTCTGGTTTCCACACACACCAGCCACTAAAATTACAAGTAAATTTCTTGACTTGGGGTTGATTATGGCTAAGAGGGAACTCACTATGCACTGGAAGTCTAGGGGGGGGCCAAGCTATCTGAGATGACGGGGGAGTTTCCAACAATGGGCAAATAGTGAAGGGACTCTTAGAATGCAATTAGCCAGATGCACTTCTAACGATAAAGCGCTGGAAGCGGCCAGGGCGTGGGTTGCACTAGTAGCGGACCTTCAATCGACAATAGAGGCTAGTGAGGAGATGGAGACGCCAGTGGATCAGACACTTGAACCCGATGCGGGGGGAGCGGGGGTATCTGCGGGAGGCGATGATGGCTAGGCCAAGGTACTCCGGTACATGTGATGGGTTACACACCTGTGAAAAACGAATGACAGATTACTGGGACCATATGCTATGTTTTCCATGTTATTTGGATCATTGAACTATTGATGACTATGTTTATGGCTATCTTCGGAGGAGTTGGGGGATGCAGCACAAAGGTTTATATTACGCTATAGGGGAGGGAGGTGGAGGCACACTGATTAGGGGGGGTGGGAGTAGTGGGGGAGGGGGGACAGGGATGTAGAGAGCAACAAGGGATGCGGGATAATGTTACATTATACTGGAATTATGCTGTACTGACGTAAACCTGCTTCTGCTATCTATATGTAAGATGTTTGACAAAACTTAATAAAAATCTGTTTTAAAAAAAAAAGTATATTTGGAATCTTATAGGAATTGATTTCTCTATCAGCTAAAAACCATGAATGTGCATGATCTGTGATTGTCGAAGAGAAAATAAATTTGCTGGGTGATGCAATGTCAATGCTTTTGTGTCATTTCTGTTTGGCTGCACTCAGCGAAATTGTTAGATTTGTTGGATCCTCTTGGAATTATTACTCAGAGGAGGACGATGGACAAGGAGGTAAATCATCGATTGCTTACTGATCATCTTCATATTACTCCATCATTACTCCAAGGCTAACTCCTACACATCCAGTCAATTACAAATTCCGTTCTCTCCTCCTTTACAGGCAACAGGGAAGAGGTGTACTTGGGAAGGAGGGATTGTAATGGACTGAGGTTAAGTCCCAAAATTGTAGCATTCATGCGGGTGAACAATGTATCTAAGAGGAAGTTTAACCTCACATTGTTAAAGTACCAGGAGTACTAACGAATGCCGCTAATTAATAGGTTATACAGAAGGAGGGGTTAGGCCCTGGGGATTAGAGGGTAGGCTGGGCCAAATAATTGAGTACATAGAGAAGGTGCCTGTCCCTCAAAATTATTTTAAAGAATTATTTGATATAAGGAAAGATAAACAAAACTTTATACGTTTATCTTGGCAATTGTTTATGCCTTTTATTTTAAATGCTTATTTATGCTTTAAACATGTTGAATCATCAAGAAAGACACATCATCCTTATTACAGGGTGCCACATTATTAAAACATATTTACAAAAAACCAGAGTGAATTGTGCATTTATCAAAATCTATAATAAATCATACAAGTGTTGTGTATTTTTTTTAAAAAGCAAACAAAAACAAAATGTCATGAACATTTCTTAGGACGTATAAGATCTTTCATATAACGTTGTACAATATACAACTTGTTGACAACAAAAATAGCCTTGTTATAAGAAACCTATTAATTGTCTCTTTTAATCAAGGAATTTTGGGGATATGTATCCAGTTATCTGATTAATCACGGAATAAATGCCGTTGCCGACGCGTTTCGGGTTCTGGTTCAAAGTCACCGGACTCTCATCAGGGCTGTGTTTATGTTTTCATTAAACCACTATTCATGACAAGAAAAACAAAAATTATAGAATTTTATGTAAGTCGCTACCTCTATCTATTCGAAGGTGTTTTTCATATAATTCGCATAAGTCAGGACCACATACCTTCATATTTTCACGGAGCTAGTGGATTTAAAAATGTCGAAAGTGTCGAAATTGCTGGTGGTTTGGTTCTGCAACAAAATGCAGTTTTATCAGATTTTGTTCTCATAGAGTCACATAAACATTCTTTTGTAAAAAGGAAAGGTTCTAATCACGTTTTACCTCCTTTGTAAAATATCAGATACAGATCAGGGCAGTCGCCGGTTCCTTTCGTTTAGCCAAATATACACGAATCAGAAACAAATGAATGATTCTGTAAAGAGAAAGGTAACCGTGCTGTAATCTTTGGGCACGCATTCAGTTTTGACGTGCCAGGCTTAAGAGAAAACAATACTCACTGTTGGCAGAGTGTGCCTTTTTCTGAATTAGTGCGGCTCCCGCTTACGGGATTATTTGCATGCGACGCTGTAAGAAGCGAGAAATGCGTGATAAGTGGAACGCTTAGTCAAAAGTTTCACACAAAGTTCTCTGATTGCAAAGGAATCTCACCTTGGCGTCTCCGTTTAGAATTTCGGAGGTCTGTTCCTTTTTTCCAATTGCCGGCTGAGCAAGAATGGCGATTCAAGCTAGAACGCCATATTTTCAAATGTTGACCGCTGAACTAATCACAGTGCAACATCAAGCCTATTAAGGCATGATGCATTTTGGGATTTGCAGTCTAAATAAGCCGTTTAACAAATGATGCATTTTAAAGTTCTTAAAAATCAATTCTAATTTTTATAGTGCATCTTTGGTTGCTGAATTTTGGAAATGGTTATCTCCCGGTCAACTAAAAAATAATTAGAGAAACGGAGAAGCCATTTTAAGCATTCTGGAGGATGGATTTTATACCCTATTGAGTTCGCTCATGCAATTCAACCCCGATTAATGCTGTCAAATTTCATGATCAGATATGCTTCTTAGCGCAGCAAAGCACTTTCAATACAGGGCGATCGATGTTTGGGATCAATCCCAGCTATGACCGTCCAACGGAAATCATTTTCAGTATGGTTTTCAGTCAAAAAATGTTCAACCATTGGTGCCGTCAGTACCTTTCTCTTAATCCTAGATCTGTGTTGTGTGATTCTTGAGTTGATTTGCTGACATGTTTTCCCAATATATATTTTATTGCATGGACATACCACAGCATAAATTACATTTTTTGTCCTGCAGTTAGTAAAACTCTCATGTCTCCATTTGATCTCATTATGAATGAATTCATTACCTTCTATAGGAGAATTGCAAGCTACGCACTTCCCACATTTGTGGTGTCCACAAATAGGTTTAAGATTCCATTGTGCAATTAGATCACTCTTTGGTTTTGGTATATGGCTATCAGCTCGAATAATTTGCTGGCCAATACTTGGATTCTTGCGCATTGCAAAAATCGGTTTCTGCAGGGGATGTTCTAAATTCTCCAAAAGGTGCCAGTTTCTTAAAATGATGTGTCTAAACTTATTCGTGTGCGACCCATATGTAGTCACACAAACAAGTTTATCCAACTCACCTTTCTCTTTAGTCTGTAATAGACTTTCCCTTGGGGTGAATCTCGCTCTCTCTTTGGAGTGCTTCAGTAGTTTCTTGGGGTATCCTCTCTTCCCCATTTCTTCACAGAATAACGTTGCATGATTTTCAAAGTCAACCAGATCTGTACAATTCCTTCTTATCCTTAACAGCTGACCATAAGGAAGATTTTCTTTAAGACACTGAGGGTGTGAGCTTTTATAGTGGAGTATAGTATTTTTATCTGTCTCCGTCTTATACAGTGATGTTGTTAACCTTTGTTTGTCAGTGCCTACTAGAACATCAAGAAACGTCATTTTACTCTTACTGGACTGGATGGAAAACTTAATATCCTGATGTCTGGCATTCAACCAGTAATGAAACTGGTTAAGCTTTATCTGGCTCCCCTGCCACAGGAGCCAGATATCATCAATATACCTGAGCCATTGTAGTATGTTGCTGATAAACGGATTATTGTTATTAATGAATCTTTCCTCATATTGTGCCATGTATAGAACTGCCATCTCAGGCGCATAAGGACAACCCATGGCTGTCCCTTTAATTTGGACAAAAAAGTCATTTTCAAACTTAAAGTAATTACTTCTGAGGGATATTTCTGCCAATAAAATGATAAATGAAGTGGGAACCCTGTGTGGTCTTTCTCTCTGTTCCTGATATAGTTCCATTACTTGGAGTGCCTCGTCCTGAGGGATCTGAGTATAAAGAGAAGTGACATCTAATGTCACCATTATCTGTATCTCATCATCAAATACTTTCCCTTCAATCTGTGTTATGAAATCAGTTGTATCTCTTAGGTAGGATTTGACACCGTGCAAGAATGGTTTAAAAAAAAAAGTCAATGTGTTTTGACACTGGCTCTAGTGCAGAGTCACAACCCGAAACAATTGGTCTTCCCGGGGGTGTTTTACTATTCTTATGTATTTTCGGCAAAAAATACAATACAGGTGTTCTCGGCAGTTTTTTGTTCAAAAATTCGAACTCTTTGGGGCCTAAGAAACCCTCCTCCAGACCCACTTTGGTTATTTTAGCAATTTTGTCCTGAATTTCTAATTAATAGGGGCATGTGTGTAGGTATGTTTGCACCTGTGCAGTTACTCCTGAGGACCGTCTGAAGACAAAATAATCCGTACAAGTTAGTGAGGAAGAAATCAACATCATTCTATTCAACACGTTTTCTATTTTTTCCCCACCGTGAAAAGAGTTTCCTGGATGCAAAATACCTTCTCCTCTATTTCAGTGAATTGGGAGGGGTGGAGTGCATTATCACCTTTAAATCTCTTTTGATTGGAGGAGGAGCCAAGATGGCGATCGGAACAGTCGCATAAACGCCTCGCTCCGAGATCCCTTCCTCCCCGCCGCCTATCCTGTCTTTAATCCTGATCGGGGTGTTCCGAATTTGGTTACCTGGGAAGAGCCTTCACTTACCGTCTTTTTCCGGGGCTCTGGCGTGCAGTGGTTTCTGCGTTCTGCCCTTGTATCCTTGCTGGCCTTCCCGGCCCTGACGCCGGGGCCTCGAGTGCTGTGTCTGCCCGGAGGTGTTCGGAGTGCCGGCGGCCCGGAACCGCTGAAGAGACCCGAGGGTGGGAGCCTGAGAGCCGCGAGCCGGAAGCGCCGGAGCGGACCCACCCCCGATGGTGGGCCACCCCGCATGCCTGATTGCCTGCCGGCCCGAAGAAGAGAAGCCGCGTTGTCCGGCACCCCTCGGGTGAGAAGCCCACTCCTGTTGATTGTCCCGCCTGGGATCCGGTGCAGGGCTCCCCCGAGTGTTGTGGGGAGCACGCCCGTTCTTCTGGTGACTCTCCTTTCTCCGCCGAGCGCCATCAGCCGCGGATCGGCTGTGTGTCCTGGGGCCTCCGGCACTCCTGGTGGGCTTGGAGGCGGATGCGACAATGGCGGCGGGCGATATGCACAAGATGGCGGATGGCCCCTCGGAGTGTCTTCCTCCTGGAGACAGGGACGTTGCTGCATTTGCTCTCCCCAGACCTCGTTTGATTCGGGCGGCCCCTACACGGAGGGCTGTCTTGTTCGCCCTGGGTGCTCTGCGGATCGACCTGTCCTTGCACTGCCGGGACTTGGAGTTGCGGATCGCCGCCATGGTTGTTCAGCCATTTTGTGACGCGGTGTCGTCTCCCCGAGTTGGTATTGTTGAGACTTCTCTGGCTGCTGTGCTGGGATATCCGGCTGGGTGTTCGATTCCATGGGATCAAGTGGACCCGGTGCAGATGCAGCAGTATTTCCTACATCCTGATTTCTTTGCTTTGTGCTGGACAGCCCGGACTTTGTGCTTGGCCACGTGGATCTTTGGGTTACTTTTGCATTCTGACTGCTACCGAGTTTTCCTGGCTGCTTTTTGTTCGCCGAGACGGTGTTCCGTGAAGATCCCACTTGCTTTCCCTGACTGGTATGGACCAACTGTATCATGCTGTTTCCTGGCCGTGGCGGGGTCTGGCAGCTCTGCTTTTCATAGAAGTGGACAGGGGTGATCGTGCCTGGGTGCCTGCGGGACTTTTGTTTTGTTAATTGGCTTCTCCGTGCCTCATCATTTGGACAGTTCCTGTCTTCATCCTTTATGTAGGCTTTTCTCAGTGTCCTTTTTTTGACCTCGACTAGTGATCCGTTATTGCGGGTGGGGTGGTGTTCTGTATTTCGATCGCTGGCTCCCCTCCTTTCTTCTCTCCTCTCCTTCTCTTCCCTCTTTTTCCTCTCCTTTTATCCCTTTCTCTTTTTTCCCTTCGTTATTATTCCCTTTCTCTTTCTTCTATATTTCGGGTGACTCTGGGCGACAGGCACGCTGTTTAGTGGGATAGGCCATAGCCATTACAGTGATGTAGGGTGGGGGGGGTGTTTGTTATTTTAGTTTGTTTTCTTCTATGGTCCCTTCTTTGCTTTCTTTCTAGGGGGTCGGCTATGTCCCTTTGTTCTTTCTCCTTCGTTTCGTAAGTGTCTGCACTTTCTCCTTTTTCGGGGCGGGAGGGCGGTCTATGCGGTGACCCATTTACTTGTTTGCTACGATTTGTCCTTTATTTTTGAACCTTTGATGGGCATTGGATGTATCTGGGCTTTGCTCTACTGTGGTTATTTGATTGCGTAGGGGGCTGCATCCCTCTCGTCCCCCCCCTCTTTTTCTGAGTATGTTGCATGACACATGGGTAGATATGGCTTCTGCCTCCTCTATACATCATAAAATGAAACCTTTCTTATCCTGGCGCTTACTGTGTAACGATTTCATCACACGTCTATCCTGTATTCATCCTACCGTACACATTGATGTTGTTCCCTTTTGACTCTCCTGATTTTGCGGCCGGCCCTTGTGGTTGTAGGCCTGCGCTTGTACTTATACCTGTTTCTCAATAAAGGTTTTTAAAAAAAAAAAAAAAAAAAAATCTCTTTTGATTACTTACTCCAGCCTATTAAGCTATAGTTAGATTAAATGCATGTAGGCAAATGGGATGTGATACACCCCTACAAAGTTTTGATATCCATAAAGTTAAAACTTGTGGTTGTTTACTCCCTTCCCAGTGGCCCTCTCCTGGGGGCACCCAGATTATCACCCAATATGGCTTCAAAAAATCAGCAGGTATACACACTTGCAGATCATAATTCCCCGACCCCTGGTCATCCATTTTAACCTACGAATAGCATTCATTGCAACTAGCCGCAGGATAATTTTGAAAATTAGGCCCATTACAGACAACTTTTTAATGTTTTACCCCCCATTTCAGACGCCTGCGTTAAAGTTGAAACAGGTTGTGTTGAGTAAAAGTGCAAACACAAGGCATTATTCTTCAAGGTGCTCCTTATATCAACTTTGCCACATTGACACGCGAGAAAATATTTAATTTCCATTGTACTACAGACGCTCAGTCTGAAAACCCGGATCTCTATTGGACGTGCACAAATGTGCTCCTTTATTCATTCAGGCATTCGTGGTTCCATTACAACACCGGAAGCATGACCTCATCGAGGAAAGCAGGCTTCCTGTCATTTCCACTTGAAGCTGTGTGCGGTAGTTCACACCCAGGCTCTTACCCACTCTCAAAGGCAAACATTGGCAACCCTGCGCCTTCCACAGGCAGCTGTTTATCACCGTTAATGAGGTGCCAATGTTTTAAAAACACGTTTTAACAATCTTGATTGAGGTAGTGTACACTGTCAAGTATGTACAAGTCTGAGAAGGCATTATTTATTTTTTATTTCACCCAACAGCATGCATCTTTCAGTCTGCAACACCCTCGTAAAAGATGTTCAAACTTCATCCTCGGAGTAACCAGTTGTCTGAAAAAAGAGACCATAATTTTACCTCTTGTTTTAGTTGATCCTCAGTGTAGGTTTAAGCTCCTTTTAAAAGAGTCAGCGAGAAGCTGTGAAGAGGTTCACATGTCTTTCAGGCAGTTTATGATAGACTCCAGTTTTGACTATACTCTGATCCCTAATTGTGACTATACTCTGATCCATAATTGCCAGGAAATCCCAAAGTCAATGCAGCTTTAGGATAAAAGAAATATAGTATTTTGCCAGCAAGATCAGAAAGAAGGCTGGTTGTATAGATTGTATTAGTGCCACAGGGCTCAGAGATTGTTTGTCCCTGATTTTTGCAACCTTAGGGCACATCCATATTATAGAAAGGGCTGTAGATGTTTGCTTCTGTAATGTATAAGCAGGTGCACCTTATGCACCCACACAATTTTACCAAGGGCATGCCCTAATTTGCATTGGGGAATGCCTTTGTATGTGCGGCAATGGAATATGTGATGTTACAATGTGATCAAAATGATTGCGGTATGTTACATCGCAGTTTGTACAACACAAGTTGTTACAATGACTTGCGCTGGAGGGCGCTGGACTTAGGAGTAGTAAGATTTACTATTCCAACACCAGTCTACGCACAGTAGGGAAGGTGTTGAAATAGTAAATCTTACTATACCTTAGGTTACAGTGCCCTCCACGTCAAGTCGATGTAACGCTTGCATTGTAATGGCAGCCTTCTAAATGCATCGTGGTGTAATCACCGCGATGTAAAGGATGTTTCCCGCGGCAATGCTATATCACAAATTTGGGCACATGGTAAAAGATGCTTTGGGGAGACACACTAAATGTATACCACAGTTAAAATTGTGCACATATCTGTGACCAGCAAAGGCACTTTTTTGGGAGGTGGCTTGGAGAGTCACAGACACCTCCTAGGTACCCCACACCAAGAAGTGCATGGCCCCCGAGCCCATTCCAAAGGGTGGTCATGCTCTCCAGTGCACACTCTCATGGCCTGCACCCAGCCCACCCAATGAAGATGAGCACTAGCGCAAACTGGATAGTGCCCCGCATATGTAATTCGGTGCATGGAACATTTGCCTTACAATGAAAAAAGGTCTTTAGTATTTTTGCGCCATGACTTACAGTTACTCTACTAAGGCTGTCTTACCTCACCTTTTGAAAGTGCTGGCCCTGTCTGCTACTTGGAGCGTATTGCGTTATCACAGCTTTATTAAAGCATGATCTGACCCAGGAATAGGGTTGACTCACATGTATGCAAAACATTATTTTTCATGGAGACTGCAACACTTTTATGTTTCCCTATCCCATGCTACTTAAAGCCACCCACAGCCACAAAACAAATGAGTACCTTCATTGAAATCATGACTTCCTCAATTATTTCCAAGCTGGCCACAGGTCTAGGCGAGGAACTAGACCAATTCATCAGGCTGTGACAGATGAGGTACTCTAGGCACCAGTAAAGTGGATGTCAGTACATTCATCCTTTTAGTCCTTAATCATGAGAGACTACTTCTGGAGTTTAGAAGAGCTGGCTGTGGAGGAATCGTTACCAATGGATGCTCTCATTTCTATAAGACTACTTCCAATATATCACTAAAAGAGTCTTTCGTTCAGCCCAAGAAAAGATCTCTGGGAGCATTTTTATCAACCCCATACATGTGAACATGTACTTTTGAATCCTCTGGCTGCACTCCTATCCAACCATGTGCTCAAATTGTTTGCCTATGCTGATAATACCCAGGGGCATATGTATAAGCCCCTATGGCCACCATAACGTCACTTTCACCGACGTTGCGGTGGCGATAGGGGTCGGTGCCTTATGTACAAAGCAGCTTAACGCTGCCTTGTACATAAGGCCCCATTTCATGCTATGGTTAGCGTGAAATGGGTGTGCAGTGGGTGTTGCGGTGAGCGTTCCACGGCAACACCCATTCATTTTGACGGTGCCCCCTACGTACAAGGGTGAAGTACATAGGAGGCAGCTCCAACATTAAGACCAGGTAATTCCTGGTTTTAATTTAGTAAAACACGAGAAATGCATTATTTCTCCTTGTTTTTGCTTTTTCTATGTGTGCTGCCTTGTTTAGCACACATGGAAAATACAAACTGCCATGGTTTGGTTATGTACAGGAAGGTGTCCCTTCTTGTACATAAACAAACCTGTTTAAAAAATGCCAGGCATGCAGCAGCACACATGAAAGTGACAGAATAACATTTTAGGATTATTTATGTGCAGGAAGGGACACCTTTCTACACATAAACAATCCTTCGCTGCACACAGACACCCTTGCACTGTGGTGCAAGGGTTCCTGCGCTGGAGCTAAGTTGCTAAACGTAGCGCCATGGCAGGGGGAAACGCAAGGCTGCACCACATTCTTGTAAATATGGTGCAGCTTAGTGTTTCAGAAGCGGCGGAGCGTGACGTTGACCGAGGAGGTTAACGCCTGCTCCGCCACATCCTTGTACATATCCCCTCAGTTGTTTGTCAGTATAGACCAAGGCAATCCATCTGTGCAGATACACTTCATTTGTGTCTATCAGCAATAAATAAAAGGATGGAGAGCAACATTCTTGACTAGCAGTAAGATCCTTGCCTGCTGTAAAAATATCTGCTTGAACCCATACTTCTGGCCACCAACATAGTTCACAAACCACCAGCCTTGGATAACGGTGAAAAATCTGGGCATCTTCATTGATGACAATCTCTCTTTTTCTTCTCAAATGGTATCAGTGGCCACTGTCACAACTACAAACTTCCTATTCTTCATTGGCTCCTGTCTTTACTAAAAGAGCTTGCACATCACAAATAGTAGAAGGATTAATATTACCAACTTGAGATTACTTTAACAGAATAGATCAAGGTCCTCTTAGATGTCTCTTGAACATTGGCAACATCTTCAGAAAGCTGCATCAAGAACTTCAACAAAAAACAAGACTAGATATTGCATCCCACTAGTCTTGTCAAGATTACATTGGATGTAACTACATCTAGTGCATCACATGCAAGGCAACAAAGGCCCAGGTACTATTATTCCATTCTCAAACGCGGTCACACATTATACCTCAACGTTTTGCTAATGAAATAGTATTTTTTATTTGGCATATGTTTAAATAGATCAGTAAGTCACAAAATACCAAATCACACGTGGTCACAGAATAACCTGTCTAATTCAAGTTCTGTTGACAGGTCCCAATTTGTGACCCGCTGGGATTCGACACAATCAGAGGATGGTGGCGTGCAAGGGTAGGTAGACCATGTCTGTGATTATGTTTAAATAAAGAATTTTGTATCTTTTTTTAATGAAGCCTGTTTTTCTTATAGGAAACAGGAAATTAACTTAAAAGAAAAAGGTTTAATACAAAACGTTTTCTTACTGTAAAAAGTTTCACTGAAATTTGTTAGTGGCCCTATTGACCTAATTTTTCATGGATAGTATTTCTCAGCCTGATGGCCATCTCATTTGCTGCACTGGGCTGGAGTATGAAACTTGTGCATTCCAAAGGCCCATCATTGTTCTGTTTCTCTCAGAGCCTGAAGTGGTTTGGTCAGCTGTAACTCAAGCCTTGTTCTAAACAGACAGCCATCTTGTTTTCCTTTTTAGTCTATGGGCTCCTTGTTCCAATGTTTCACTGTTGTTTTAGCATGCCTCCAATGGCCACAATAAATGTAATAGCCTTCAATGTTTCACGCACACTCTGCAAAGCACACACAAAATTACTTTAAAAAAAGAGGTTACTAACAAGAGCTACAGTACCACTCATACGAGTCTATGCACCCTTTGTGCATGTTGGCCTTTTAATGATCTTTGCTCAACAATAACTGGGTTATCTAATAACATTGTTATTCTACATGGAATTCAAGTGCAATCCATGATGGTCATGCATTCGTAAGAGTATTGGCAATTTGACCATGGAGAACATATATATCTCAGCAACATCCAGTATTATATAACCCCACTATACATATTCATTAAGTAGCTCTGTTACTTATTTTCTGTCTTTCTTTGTGTTTGAACATTACTCAGTATCACCTGAACTTCTTGCCAAAACTACATTGCAGCAAGTCAGTTCAAACACAGTCCTAGGTATTCCTTACAGTTATAGAGGTCACCTCATAGTTCAACCTTTCACTTATGACATCTACCATGATGGAAAATATACCAGGGTTTAGTCGACCCCCATCATTTCCTATAACACCATGAACCTAAACGAATGTGAAAAATTATCTCAGGTTGTTCATAAATTAGCTAATAGCAAAAGATTAGAAAATACTCACCAGAACTTTTGCTATGTATTTCATTGTTTAGGCAGTGAGGGTCCAAACAATTTTGATCACCTACATGTATGTGAAATCAAAGAGAGAGTCAAACCATTGGATGTTTATAGAGAAGCACAGTTTATTATTAGAAAATCACATTGTATCAGAAACAAGCACTGTGTTTGAAACAAAGATGTTCATTATGAGGGGTGTTAACAAATCAGCCTGTCTTCTGTGAGTATAACTATGTTGTGGATATAATGATCAGAGACCAAATGGTCTGGCATTGTTACACCAAAAGAGTTTATGAGCAGCCTCTTGCAGGAAATCCACCCTGGATCAGACAATAACAAAAGCTAAGAGTATAGAGCAGTGATTGGTGTCATCTAAGGTTCTTAAGGTTCTTGATCATCAGTTGTCAGATAGTACTCATAGCTGAATTAACCTCATACCCAAGGCAAGAAAACACAATCACAAGGGTTTCATGGAGATCTAAATGATGAAAGCAAGGTATGCAACAAATGTGATCACAACCATCTACACAAAATGCCATGGTCAAGTTCAGTGTGGTGCAAAGAATGGAACATTTGTGGGCATTTGATACATTTCTCCATAGTGTATAAAAATAATAGAAAATTAAGTATAACATGGTAGTAAGGAGGAGGAAGTAGAACATAATATGAATAATCTCCTAGACATGGTGAATGATAAAGTAAATGATGGACATATTCATCTGATTAATTTTCAAAACAGAAACATTAGGTCCATGGTAGACTCTGTCCTGGCAATTTAGAGGTTTACAGAAACAAATTGTCTAATGTCAAATTAAAAGAAATAGTCATTAGACCAAGAGGTTACAAAAACCAAATGCCCTTAAAGGCTATATTCGGTAAATACTGAGTTCCATGGCTGAAATACCATTGGTAAAATGTATGTTGTAGAGAATGGTGACAATATACTCAGCAGATGACATGTTAAACATTATAAAGCATATATAGTCCCTGTGCAGAATCTAACATTTCTGCAATTAAAGTGCAGAAATAAACTAAGGAATTATTGGACAGCTGTACATATATTTTCAGTAATCAGCTGGAAAAGAGAAGACATTATCACTATATAATGATAATTCAAAACAGGGGTCGCCTCTGTAAAACAAAGTCAGTGACATTCCACTATCAGCTAGAAAGGATAATGCCAACTCGTTGAAAAGTGTTGACTTTATTGAGCCCAATGAATCCTCAGTTTGATATTCTCCTGTGGTCATTGTGTGAAAAAAAGTATGATAATGTAAGAATGTGTGTTGACTTAAGGTCACGTAATAACAACATTTGGATTGACTCACACCCCAACCAAAGATTTATGAATTTACTGCTGTATTGCATAGGCAAAGTTATTTACAACACTTGATCTGAAATAAACCTATCATCAAATAGTTCAATAGAAATATTTCTGAAAAGTAACCGCCATTATAACCATTCAAAGTGTCTTCTGCTTTAGAAGAATGTTTTTAGCCTAGCCTCAGCAGCGCCTAAATTTCAACTTTTAATGTATCAGCTCTTTAGTTACGTCAAATATATAACAACATTCCAGGATTATATTTTAATACACGAGTCACCAGAACATGAACATGATGAAGCATTAAAAAATGTTCTCTAAATTTTGATAGCAAAAAGTTTTAATGTTACAAATTCGATTTCAAGAAAAAGGAAGCTAAACCACAAAGCTCTTGTACAAATTTGATCTGGCAGAGCGTGTTCAAAATATTCATATAGACTCGCATATTTAGCTGCTCAATTTAATGAATATTAATATTCAGTGCAATATACTGCATATATTAAAATGGTTGTACTGACTTGTTTATCTCAGCTACCACCAGAAGATACTTGTGACGATGTAAGAGATGAAGATCTTCATGATTGCATTATTGAATAATATTGATATCAATGAAATGTCTGATAAGTAAATGAATGAGCCAGAAATGGTATATGAACTGAAAACTGATGGAGCTCTTAAAAGTATTTTATATCACTTATATGGGATAGCATAGAGATTTCCAGAGTGGTTAGACATCTGGCACACTAGTCAAATCAAAACCTTTGGACAACTCACAGAAGAGTTTGATCTCCATAATTCCCAGTTTTTTTATACTTAAAGATCAGACATGCTCTAGAGGGCTATAAGTCAGAACTCTAATCAGTTCCTGATTTTAACCCACTAGAATCCAAGTTAATTTGTGAAAAGTGAGCCACTGAAAACCCTCAAAGTAAAATCGGACTTGGGACCTTTGGAGGTGGAGAAGGAGGAGTGGATGGAATCCAAAATGGTGGATAAACAATTGGTGATATCTGCCCACCTGCAACTCATTCAATTCAAATATTTACATAGAATATATTAAACACCTGCACAGTTGCATAATATGAGAAGGGGTCTTGACCCAACTTGTTTTTAGGTGTGGATGATTGTAGGATGATACCTTTCTCCAAGTGTTGTGGAACTGCCCAGTGATCCAACCTTATTGGACTAGATTCCTCAAGAAACTGAGACAAATGACCAGTATAACTTTCAAGAGAGAGCTCAAGAACGCACTATTGGGAACAATGTTGGATTGGGGCGGGGTATGGGAGGCAGAAGCTGGTGTCTTTGGGTGTAGTTCTGGCCAAAAGTGATATTGCCCAGCACTGGAGAGCATCAATTACTCCGTCCATTGAAGAACGGATCAGAGGTATGGACTTCTAAGCTGGATCAGTGGAGATGATCTGTAAAGCAATAGGCTGCCCAGGGCAATATGCCAAGACATGGGGGCAAGGTGATATCATTTTCAATAGACTAAAAAATATGAGCATACAATCGGAGACTGTGGAAACACACGGTGCTACTTGATGCATATCACACGTGTGAAACTGTACTGCCATGTTTTCTTTACGTTCTTGTGTTACATGTAATTGCTATTGTAATGAGAAAGAGAAAACGTTTTATGAGAAATTTATTTTATACACTTAAAAGCAGCTGGCCCTAGGAAAGTAGCTTACAACTGGATATACAACTGTGCTGGCAATCAGAGTTATCTATAGAAAATGGTTTGTTATGTAAGAATTAAAAATTGCTGCATATTGTATATTTACTTTGCAGGTTGATGTGTTAATCACACATCGGCCCAACTGGTGAAATTTTAATTAAAAAAAGAGTGAGGCAAATGTTTTGGTCGCCACGTGTGGACAATGATATTGATTTACTAGTTCAGAACTGTAACCTCTGTAATTTAGCAAACAAGAATATTTGCACTCATGAAGTACCATTACTGGCCTTAGAAACTCACAATATGCCCTGGCATATTTCTTACGCCTGTGTTCAATCTGACTTAGCCGTTATATCCAATGGAAGGTGGATATAATGGCTAAGTCTGCCCTGCCATATCAACAACGTATCCAGCGATTATCGCTGGATTTCCAGTGATAATCGCACATTTGGCAGCTAACTCTGGAATTTTTATCTATTTGGAGATAAACGTCGCTGATAGCGCGTTATCTCCGCGATAAAATCCATCGATAGCCAGGAATAATTATCCTAGCACTAAGCGCGCTTAGCGATAATTATCGCCGGTTGTTGCTGATATGCCCCGTATTTTGAAAACGTTTGCTCCCACGGAGAGCATTCCTGATCCCTAAATGGGGTGAAGTTGAATCAGACTCACTCTCACGATTGCTCCATTAAATGTGGGCAGGGTACCACTGTCAAACCTATTGTCAAAAGGTTAAAATATGTCGATGGATAACCATGTATAAATCATGGATAATTAGGTTATGTTTTGTAATGTAAGAACAGAAAAGTATTTATGTCCTACCTAGATAAAAGATGAGACTATGAAAATGAAGGGCCTCATTTACAAGAGGCCTGCACTGCCAGAGTGTCACTTTTTATAACACTCCAGTGCACAGGCCTCTCATTCCTATCTATGAGGCGAAGGGATCCCTTCCTGCACAAAAACAATCGTGCCAACAATGCAGACTCGTTGGTGCTAGGCACCGATTTGTGCGCCGGCCCCAGCAGAAAGGACACGAATGCACCGTATTTCATTGATACGGGACATTCCTGACCTTTTCCTTTTGATGCAGGGCAGCACAGCTAGAAGCCTTGTGGCACTGCCCTGTGCCAAAAAGTTGTACATGAGCCCCAAGAGCTCTGATTGAAAACGCACTTCATTTATCCATCCATAACTCCTTTGCCACATGAGAGGGTGGTGTTTCTTTTTTCTTTATTTGAAGATATTTTGGATGAAATACCATTTCTGAGGAGACGTGCTGTATATGAAACAGATGTTAACAAATAGTCCTTCTCTTATGTTCCTCGTTTACTGTCTGCTTGCTCAGTCATACTCGAGGCCCTTGATTGGTTTAGGTGATCAGCCACAAGTGAGGGCCTCCTGGCAGGAAACTAGCTTGTCTGGGATCCGTGGAAGCATGTTAGGAGTTTATGATTCAAAATTAAACAGTTCAGCCATATACAATAACAATATGGCAACGGGTTATTGTCATGCCTCAAACCTGACAGCCAGCCAAGTATTGGGGAAATGCAACAAACAAGCAGGATTAAAGCCATTTTTGTTGAGTCCGTTTGACTTTATTGGTGTACGCATGGGTTCAGTTTTAAAGAAGGGTGCAAAACTGATCTGCGCCGGAACCCATACCCGGTTTACCGCATGTGGCTCACTGAATTCCTACTAAGACTCGCATGTTCCCAGCAGTACATATGGAGTTGTTCCATAGTTGTTTCTTCATGAATATGAATGTATTGCCTTTCCAGGGCAAGCCTGTTCATGGGCTGGCCTAGGTATAATGAAACGAACACAAAATAGCTAAAGGGCAAAATAATCCGCTATCTGCTCCGTGGGCTACATAAGACAAATGTATTTAAACCGATAAAGTAATTTAACACACTGTCATCATGAACGTGGCATTACCTTAGTCCACTGCATCACACAGGTATTGGCCTCGAGGTACTTTGCACAAAAACACTGATGCTAGAGTGTATCACATCAATGGAAAATGGGTTTGCAGTCAACCTGATGCGAATTAAGATGTATCCAAAAAAACTCCCCAACTTGCACCCAGTAGTGTTAATGGCCGAAATATGCATTTTCATATTTTTCTGCATGTCTCAGGATCCACACTGAAAATCTATGGCATTGCAGCAGCTGTTGTCGCACATTAAGGGATGCCTTGCAGGCCCCGGGAGGGCCAATCAAAGTGCACCTCCATCACTTCTATTTCGGGAGATACAGCCCCAGGTGTTGGATGTGATGGAGGTGCTGGGCATAAGGAAGAGGGGTGGCGGCACAACTATTTTTGTCTTTGCCATGCCTCTAGAGGAACTCACTAACATTGGCCATGGGCTCTGGCAGACAATGTAATTCCAAATTAATTTCTTTAGGTTTTAGCAAGGCCTTAAGGCGATAACTATTGATACCTGTAACTGCATATAAAACATCTACATTCTTGTATTCTTGTTCACAAAGAACCTTAACATAGATATTTCAACATTTTGTATTTTAATTAATTTAATTTCAGCCTCAAGAAGTTAGTGAATATGAGTTCTAGCATTATAATGTCTTGATAAAGTGCAAGAACGGATCTCAGATTTTTCGATAGCTCAAAGCTTACCTGATCCATAGTAAATATATATCTTTCAAGTAAGTTATCATAATCATCTTATACATCCATTCTCCAGCGGTTATTGAGGGATCCTTAGACCTCCTTTTTAAGCAACGATTTATCTTTCCAGTAAAGGACCAAAAAAGATTACACTATTTATGCCAATGTTAATTACATCATTTTGCCTCGTCCCTACCAGAACCACTCCTGGATCAAGATTCTAATTCAATCCTAAAGTTGTTTCCAGATTATTATTAAAAATAAAGGGCCAGAAGGGTTGAAGTTTTGTAGTTTTACGCCCACTCCTTCCCATAGCATCCCACAATGGAATGGTCATCCTTCAACCCCTACCCCTTGCAGATCTCGCCGACATACTTTAGTCCCTTAAAGCTACTTCTTATAAAGATGATGTCTTACCCTTGTCCTTCATCAAAGCTCTCTCGGGGGAGGCTCCCTCACCCCTACTCACTATTGCAAATGACTCCTACAGTGAAGGTATCTTCTCAGGAGCTAACAAGACAGACCAAGTCCTCCCACTCCTAAAGAAACTTACACTAGGTCCAGATAACCTTGTGAACTACCGGCCCATCATTCACTTGTCATTCATCAGCTAAAACACTGAAAAAGCAGTCTATGTTCAACTCCAACATCACATCAATGCTAACCAGCACTGTGACCAGTCTGGCTTCAGATCACACTGCAGCATGGAGACCACTACTTTACACATCATAGACAATACCCTCTCAACCACAGATGAAGATGAGCTGTGTCTCCTGATATTGCTGGACCTGTCAGCTGCCATTGACACAGTTAACCATCCCACTCTTATATGCACCAAGTAGTCTCGAATATGATTCATAAACAATATCCATCTATGGTTCTCCCCCTACCCTTCCAGCTACCACTAGTTTATTTGTATGGGCACCTCCTGGTCCCAAAAGATCCCCATCACCTCAGCAGTCCCACAGAATTCAATGCTGCCTCCTCTCATCTTCAACCTCTACATGGAGCCATTTGGTGCTCTACTCACATACTACAACATTAAGATTCACCAATATGCAGATGATACACAACTCTACTTGAAAGTCTCCATTGTTTCAGGCATACCATGCCTCAAAACTCACCTGCACATCATCCTGACCTTAATGTCTAGCGCCTACCTGAAGCTCAACCCACCCAAGAGAGAATACCTGTTATTTTTCAATAACAACAAACAAGAAATTGCACAAACCTATCCTAATGACATGAACATAGATGTCTTCGATCTCCATCTTCCACAGAATGCCGAGTCACTTTATTTTACCCTGGACACCGACGTCACTCTTAAGTAACATGCTGCAAAAAAACACATAGACTGTGTGGTACCATCTCTCTCTTCTAAAGAAAGTGAAAAACGATTCCTTTCAGAAAGCAGCTTCAGAACTGCTGCTCAAGCTAGCGTTCTCTTGCATCCAGATGATGGTAACCGACTGTTTCATGGCCTCTCAGACTCCACATTGGCACCCATTAAAGCTTAGGAAATATGATCACATCACCTCCATCCTGATGGAACTCTATTGGCTGCCCTTACCGGGCCACACCATCTTCAAATCCAGCTGCATCATTTGCAAAGCCATTATGACCAGCAGCCCGCTTATCTAGCACTCAAACTCACCACGTCTGATGGCTCTCAGCACATCCACAGCCAGGACACCATCAGACTGCAATATTTATAAAAAACTAAACCCGGAGCACTCTGTATCTTGGTAATATATCATTCCTGTTTTTGGAACATTCCTTATAACAGTGTACCAAACAAAATCATTTGATCAACCCCAATTCCATGGGTAACATTTATATAACACTGGGTCATGTGTTCCTTTTGAAAATTCTTCTTTGTTATTGATATTCTTTACAACTACAAAGTATGTACATAGGCAACGCTGAGGCAAGACCTAAAGGTTTTTTGTCTGATTCTTTATAAATAACATTTTTTTGTGATAAAACGTTTTTATCTTATCAGTCATACATTTCTGTTTACATAATTTATACATGTATTTGTACATACTTTGTAGTTATAATATGTATGTACAGTTGGCATTATATTGTCGGGGGCACATTTCATATTTTATATGTTTATGTCTTGTTTTAGAGGTGATATATGTCAATTTTTATGTGTATATTTGTACATTTATTTACCTTATATGGATTTTGTATTTTTTTATTTTTCAGCCCTGATGAAGTCTGCATGGATTAAATGCATTGGCTGGGCTGATTAACTCATGACTATAAAGAATACCAATAAAAAAAAGAATTTTCAAAAGGAGTACGTAACTCTGTGTGATATAAATGTTACCCATGTTTCCATCTATGCACCCAGGATCTGGAACAACATCCCCATACCCATCAGGACCTCCCCAATACTGCTCTAATATAAAAATTTAAGAAAGAGTTGAGGATTAATTTCTTTAGAGAGCACTACATTACAATGCATTATCCATACACAACACATCTAGCTCTCCTATGACTTGTTGGCTTTATGATTGTCTTTGATCCTGTACAGCTCTCCCCTGCCTAGATTTCAGTGCTGGGAAAGCACACTTCAATTGTGATTTATTTTTCTGGCTTGCACAGTCACATCTGTTTGACAACAGGTGATTGATATGTTTCTATACCTCCAACCCAAAAATGACCTCATTTTCATTAACTGATTCTGTTGGGACTGACCATTGTAACCTTTTTGTTTTGATTATCTGTGGTTTCCCTTACAACATCAGGAAACAGAGAACCCTATTCACAAAGATAAGTCTGCATATGTAGATCTTGTTTCATGTAGAGTTACACTTACATCGATATGTAAATCTCCTCATGGAAGGAATTCACCATTTCCATGTCTAGATATATACTTACAAATCTCCAAACCCCTCATATGAGGGCGTGGAGACTCCTATGATTGATTTATAACTGTAAAGATACTATTAGGAACTTTCTGCCTGTTTGTGGAGATCTTCACCACCAAGGTGATGGTCTCGCTAAAGAAAGTAATAGGGAATTTAAAGAAAATTAATTTAAAATATTTTACTATTAAAAATAAATAAAATATTTCTCTAAATAAGCGGTAACCTGCAATACATTTTAAATCATTTTACTTACTTTATTTTAATTTAAATATGTTTTAATCAATAGAAATTAGTTATAATGTAAATCCCTCTCCTCCAACCGTTGAAGTATCATTTGTGTTGATTGTATCACAATCTGGGATCAAGGTTGATTATTACTTGTGATTTAATGTAAACAAATATAATATAATGTATCATTTATAGTACACTGTATTAAAAAAAATTATATGAAGCAATTAAGATTTGGACATTTTTAATTTTAACAGATTATGTAATAAAAGATTTTGTAATAATAAAAATAGAATTAATTATATATTTTTTGTGAAATTGTATTCAATTTCATTTATTTGACGTTTCCCTTATGTGTTCGCATTATTCCCACCTTCTATTGAGTCCTATGAAGTGTGTTGCAGTATTAATAGTTCACCATGTGTTGTGCTTCATATATTGACTTAGCTGGAGTTCCTTTAAGCTTGTTTTGTTAGCAGTACTGCTGTAGTAGACTTAAATGTGTATTTTCTGAACTGTAACTGTATTACTCTTGTGTGGGTGTGTGTTTTGCAATATTAAGTCCCTCCCTCAGACCCACCTTCAATTTCCCCTAACCACACCCATATTGTAGCAATTATTTCCCATGTTACCACCACTCGCCCTTGTCCCTCCCACATTTACTACTAAATCCTGTACTTTCATATGCGGAGATCTCCTTCACCAGGTCGGAAGTCTCCATAAAGGAAAGATAGGTGAGGTGAAGACAGACATGTCTGACTGGATGTCTATGGATTGCATTGTGTAGCATTACTGTAAGTACTCCAGGGTAACTTTTGTGAATATACCCCTGGACATTCCTTTAACCCTGGTCTGGTTATTACACAGTACTCTGCACAGGAAGTGAGTGGGCTGACGTTGTGGGCCTATTTGGCCCAATTGATAAATTGAGTGTGCTTTGGCATACTGTTGTAGCACTACTGCCTTACTACAGGAATCCAGGAATGCCAGAAAAACTACAAATGTAAGTCACACCTTCTCCTGACAAAGTTTTTATTAAATACACATTGTGTATTTGGCTGATGATTTATGCGCCAGTGGCTCATTTGTAGCTGCTTCTCTATACTTCAAACAACTAAGATGTGTGAGGAGTGTTATGGTGTTTAGACAGGCCCACACGATTAGCCCTTAAACCAGCTTTTACTACCGTCAGACACATTCAGTTGCACATAGGCACATTAGCTTGTCTCTCGGATGTAACCGTATCTAGGAAGATCTACTAACAGTGGGGGACTG
This sequence comes from Lissotriton helveticus, assembly GCF_964261635.1. Classification (NCBI taxonomy): domain Eukaryota; kingdom Metazoa; phylum Chordata; class Amphibia; order Caudata; family Salamandridae; genus Lissotriton; species Lissotriton helveticus. The sequence continues at coordinate 1,138,931,303 of NC_136059.1, read as the reverse complement.
CCACCGCTGTAAGAGCCATCTTTTGTTACAGACATCTTTAATTAACAGGAGATCTAGACTCAGTTGTAGGCCTAGAAAACGTTGGACATTGATATTTATCATTCTCTGTAACCACTGAACAATCACATAGCTGTCAGTAGTAAAATTGGATGATCCAGGCTGTTTCATTTGCTTCATATTTGTTTTAGCATTCAGCTCCTAATTTTTGTTGCCTGGACTGCACAGTTATGTGAAATCCTGTCTTCAGCTTTCCCGCATTGCACACCTGTGGTGTGGTGGTGTGCTTTCGTGATTCCCTCCCTCTACTACGATTGCAAAATCTTCAAAGGACAAAAAGTGGGCAAATATATACTAGCATATTGCGAATTACCACCCAATTAGTTCTCAAATTTGGGTTCTTAGGGTTCCATGTAGGACTATTCCATTTTGCGAGTCGCAAATTGCGACTTGTTGCGACTCGCAATTTGCGATTCGCAAAATGGAATGTACAACAGTGTCTGAGACACTATTTGCGATTCCCAAATGGGTCACAAGGGACCTGCCTCATTAATGTTCATGAGGCAGGTTGCAATTTGCGACCCATTGGGAATGGCCGGCACTCACATAGATGGCGGCCTGCTAGGGTCAGCAGTCCACCATGTCTGTGACTGCTTTTTCAATAAAGCAATTTTTTTTGTCATGAAGCCCATTTTCCACAAAGGAAAACGGGATCTGTTTCAAAAAGAAAAATGAAATGCTTCAGTTTCGATTTTTAAGAGCAGACACTTTATTACTGTTGTCATCCTCTGAGAATGCATGCGAGATGAATGTTATTATATTTTGACTAGGCCACAGATAAGGTCCTCTGGTCAACAGTCATGTGTGTCTGCAATGCAAGACTCTAACCGAAATAACTTCTAAGAGACGCAGCAGTAACAAGCTTGAACTCACAGCTCTGTGCTATATCATAGGCAAAGGATATTGGACTCTTTTAAACTCTGTGGTGTTCAACTACCATCACTGTCCGTGAAATGCAACTTAAATTTTAAGGCTTTGGGTCATGTCCCTATTTCGCAGGAATTGGGTGTGCCTGTTGGATGCTTCATATGGCATATTCTGCAAAAAAATATTATTCTGCATGACCACACATACTTGCAGGGCCCATGAAGGTATTGCAAGCAGCAGATAAGCCTCTTTCCATAAAACCCTCGTAGGAATGCTCAACATAATTTGGTTTACATATTAGCAGCATGAAATACATCTTTGGTACTTGAGATGATGTTTCCTAACAAGTATTAGTAACCTGCTGTCTATGTAGCCACATGGTTGGGACAGTGGACCTTTTTCTTAGGAGCGATGTTTCTGGGCTTGAGGTGATGACCCCCAAAGATATTTTACTTTGGACTCGAGACTTGTGGACAATCTTGAAATGCAGAAACTATAGATTTATTCAAAGGAGCAGGCTAAACAAAAGTCACATTTTCCAAATGACCACACTCACATCAGTTTCATGGAAGACCAGAAAAAGTAATGAAGTAGTGCCAAATCCAGGTTCTGATCCTATGTTTGGGGAAAATGTTCATGTTATTTTTCTACCAGAAACTCATGTGTTAACAGGAGTCTCAGAAATGTAACCAATCTGTGGGAGCAGTGGCAGCCGCCACAAAGATTAAGTGGTGGGGTGGGATAAGTGGGGGGGGGGTGCGGCAAGGGGAAGGGAGTTTAATCTTAATAATTTAAAAGTAAAAGAAAACTTATCTGCAGCTGCCGTCCGCCTCCCACGTCGCTCCTCGGTCTTCCTGGTCCCAGCAGACACTGGAACTAAGTCACAGACTCCCTATGAAATCATCTCATACTATGAAAGCAGCACGGGGATTGGCCTAAGCAAGCTGAAAAGACATTCCGCATAGGTCAGGGTGTCTGTGGGTTTCTCCAGCCCGACTGTTCAATGCAGCCGGGCAGGAGAAACCTAGGTACGCATGTGTGTTTGGCCGGCCTGAGACAGCTGGACAAACACACATGTGCACTTAGAAGTACTAATAGCACTCCTCCTCTTCCCTCCCGAGGGCCTGTGCCCCGCCCACCCACTGCACACTCGCTCAGCCAGCAACTGAAGAATAAAACAAATAAATGATATCCTTTTATTATTCAGGTACTGGCTCTAAGGTAGAGTGGCAACGCTCCTCCACCATTCGGGAGGTGCCGCCCGTGTGGGAGACAGATTTATTACTCTACCCTACTTCAACATAAGTGGCCATGAAAGAGATAATTGGGCAAATTGTTCTTTACTTTTTTTAATCAGAAAAATTGTACTCAAATGGGAGAAGTAAAGGAGTAAATGCTCTCAACATTTAAACATGGTATGCTTCGCTCTGGGTCAGAGTTGTGCTTTCAGAAAACTTTGGGGGCATATTTACTAGAAACTGGCAGAGCGCGGTATAACCAATACAACAATGACTGGGTCCTATAGGCAATTACACATATCTCATATGTGTACCACGTATTGCAATTTTTTACAATTATCTCCCCTCAGGGTAGAGAGTATCACGTTTATTTTGCCACTGTAAAATAACTTATATCCCAACTAGACAGTCTGTATGCATGACATTAGTGTCAATCTAATGTGAAAAAAGTGTGAGAAGGCAAGATGACACCTCACGGGCGAACCACCATCGGGATATCTGGTAGGTACTCACCAGATGCACCCTGTTCTCATCATCGGCTGTCATCAAGCCCAGAAATGAATGTGTCCAACAGAGGAATAATAGAAAAGGAAAGTGCAGTGAAAAAAGGTGAGAAAATAAAGAAATCTCATAAAGTGTTTCTAAAATGCATAGGTGTGCACGTTTTAACACTTTATTCTTTACTTTGTGCACCCTATCAATTTAAAAAGCAGGGCTGGCTGTTAAACATACACATCAGTACCACACGCCAACATGTTTAATTGCCTCATCAACCTTTCAGGCAATTTCTTCAGGGCTAAAAATGTCTTGCCACTGCATCAGAGATGGACACACCATTCATAGAGACCTTAATCAGCCAATGTGTCTCATACCGGCTGTAAGGTTTGGTGAAATAAAAAGGAAACACCCCTCCTGTGGGTTACCCTCTATTTGCAGCCGATATACGGATCGATCTGCTGGGAAGGAAACGCCTTGTCTCCACCTCCACTTGTGTGTTGTGGGTGTACGTGTTTTGCATTCTCCTGTCACCTAGTGGTTGGTCCGTATGTTGGCAGGCAGGTTGTTTTTCTTAGGAGCGCGGTATTACGCCAAAATTGGTAACGCTGCGCTCCGTTAGTTTCAAAATGCGCTGATCCGCGTATTTACAAGAATGTGGCGCGTCTCTGCCTTTCCCCTAGTGCTGTTGCTAAAGAAGCTGCCTAGCACCAGAGCAGGCACCTTTGTGCCATGTTACAAGGGTGCCTGCACTGCAGGGGTGATTGTTTTCTATGTGTGCTGAAGAATGCAGCACAAATGGAAAGAGCAAAAAAAAACGAGGACAAATAAAAAATTTCTCCTCATATTGCCAACTTAAGACCAGGTATTCCCTGGCGATATTTTTGGCATTGTCCCATACCTTGTAAATATGGGCTAGCGACAAAAAGCAATGGGTGTTGGCGCGGAATGCACACTGCAACACCCATTGCATGCCCCTTGCACTTTAAGTGCTGCGTAACATGCGGCATTATTTACATGCCTTGTACATAAGGCGAAAGTCTTAATGCTGCCATAGCGTTGGAAAAAGTGACGTTCGGCTTGCGTTCGCTCCTTGCAAATATGCCCCTTTGATTGTCAAGTGGGATCTGGAAGAGATTTAAACGGTGCCCTCCGTAGCATAAAACACAGATCTGAAAGACAGAGCATGCCACTTGGTTTGATGTCCAAAATTCTTTTGAATTTCACTCAATATTAAAGGTTGGTGGCCCCTTGAGAGATGCTCCACCTTAAAAATGAGTGGCATTTTAACCATACCTTGGTACATAAGACTTGTTTTATTTACCAGAAGCACAAATGCAATGAGGCAAACACAATGGCTGCAGACCACGGTTGAGGTCCAAAATGAAGTCCAGAGAAAGCAAATATGTTGGGGCTTAACACAAGGGCAGATGAGATCTTGTTTGTAGTCACTCACTGAGTGAGTTTACCGTTGGCAGGAGCAGGAGTAGCAGCAGCTGTACTCATGCAGCACATGATTATCAGCTAAAGGAATTTCTACAAAGGTGGAAGTAAAACATTGAACTTGTATTGTGTTTCACCTCTAAAGGACAAGTTACACATTTGCTACATTCTCCATTCATATTTTACTGTTAGCAGAAATTTCATGTTACATGTACACCTCTGCAGTCTACTCAGAGCTTATATATTGCATTTTATTTTCAAGAAGTGCTATTGGGAGGTTTGGGTGGCAGAGAGGCTAAGAATATTGAGTTTACAGCTATGTCTTTAGGGCTTTCACAGTATCGAAGCGGTCTTTTCTTGATCGAACTGAGGTAGGTAATGAGTTATTGGTGTTGGACAGAGTAGGCTTTACTATAGCATTAGAGCCCAACATAGCGGACTCTACCAGCCATTAAAGGCCCGCCCCAGCATTCGAATCGGGCCTTTAACAAGGGAGTGGGCATTTAATAACCAGTAGAGCACACAACAAAGGACTCTAAGGCTATTAGAACATTCCTCCCCTAGAGGGCAGAATGTTCAATTTGTAAAACAAAGACCTCACGGAATCCAAGGGGGTTGAAAACTATGGGCTTCATGAGGCCTTTGTTAAACATTGAAATGTTAATGCTCCGGCTTCTGCCACCCATTAGAAGTCCGGAGCACTACATTGTTTTGAATGGAGAGCTCAGCATTCCAATGTTCTAACTCTTTATAGGCCTTGTGCATGATAGGTGTCTGCAGTGGTCAGGCATCGAAGGATATTGAGTGGCTGTAGAGATGTGTGACTGGATTTGTTGTTTGGGAAAATGTGATTGTTATCAAGGAAGGCTTTCTGGAAACAAACAATAGTTTGAATTGAACTGCGTTTGCCCCAGGAAGCCCGTGAGGAGTGAGACACAACGAGTGCACTCTTGCTGGGTCAGCATTAAGCGGCTTTCGTGTAAATTTGCATTTGTGCAAATGCAATCATAGTTATCTGGAATTAATTGCTAGTAGACATACCACAATAATTGTTTCATTGTCTTAACAGGCACTTCCTGAGTCGTGTCAGCAAAGGTTCCATACCCAGAACAAGGTATTCCACTGCTGTTGTGAATGTATTGAGAAAGTCCGTTCTTATGTGCACGTTTTCCTTTTTTCTTTAATGAGTTTTGCTTTTACGTAGTTGCATATTTTACATTTCAAATCCAGAATCAGAGGTTTAGGTTAATTAAAAGTAGCAACTGGGATTACTATTTGAATTAAACCTGTAATTTGTATGACATATATTGATTTCGATGATATAACGTTTACTTATGGAGTAAGGATAAAAATGCATTTCTAATTTCAATGAACAGCCAAAAGAGTGTCCCTGCTGTTGTTGGCATAAGCACCTATTCACCGGTTATCCTTTGTGCGCCAGTATAGGCCCCTTGGAACACAAACTTCCAAGCTCAGACACATCACACAGACTCCTTTATCATTTGTCAGACCTCTCGCCCCTGTCTCCTATCATCTTGCTGTCGGCTCTTTCCCTAACTGCAATGTTTTCTGTTGTTGTACTTTTTAGTTATGGAACCCCGCCATCTTTAGTAGGCCGAGCCAGCGGGAGAGCAGACAGGAGCAGGCCGAGGAGAAGAGATCCGGTCCCTCCTTGAGTATCGCAGCAACGAGCCAAGAGCGCGCGGCCGGGGCAGCTTCCATCTGAGGCGGGTAGGGGGGGCGAGCCGAATTAGAAAAAGATTTCAGTTCAATTTTTCATTTGTGGCTTCAGAACAATGGAAATAACGGGCCTGTGAAATGTAGGAAATGCTTTCAGTTTCCACGGGCCGCCTTTGGGCAGAGCTACCGATCTATACGGAATATTGCTTTATTGATTTCCGCCCTGAACTTTCTCCGCAAACATCAGGAGGGGTGGTGGGGGGAGGCCTCAGTGGGGCATGGGAGCGCCTTTCATTTTGGCAACTCAAGACAGCTCAGTCGGCATGGGGGCCACTTCTGAAGAGATTGTTATTATTTTTCTGTTCTGTACACTGAACTAGCATAGTCGTGATTGTGACATTTTGAATGCGTGTCAATATTTTTGAAACTACTGTAGAGATGGAAGAATTCCAATTGATGATACTGAGGTTATGGGTGATGTGCAACTATTCTGTTAATTATGGTTAGCACACTAATTCCTAGGGAGACCAGGAGTAGTGTCACTGGCTCGTGTGGAAACGTGTCTGACTTTTCTGATTGGGCCTTATTGTTTTCATTCCCAAATGCGCCCAACAATCTAAGATGTGTTCTTTGTTCATACAGGACCATACCATCGGATCAGGGTTACATATAAACATATTTGTAACAAAAGTACAGAATATTCTTCATTGAGTTAGTGTTCTTATCACATGCAGCAGACCACTTGCTTTCAAGGATGTGAACTTGGTGGAAAGATAGAGACAGAGATGCCTTCGCGCAACAAGAACAAGCCACACTCTCCAAGTTTTCTTTAGCATAAAAGGTCACTTTATTTAAGACAGGTAAACAATATAGCCATGCAACATTGTACATTAAAACATTCTTTTATGTAAAACCTTTAAATATCAAAACCTTTAAAACTTCCCCACAAAACTTTGCATCAGCAATTTCCCCAAATGAACAGAACCATGCCCTAGTTTATTTCCTCCTTCCAATTTCTCGTTTCCCCCCCCCCCCACCCCCTAGGGAAGGATGAGCCCGCTCCTGACCATCCCATCCCCAAAAAAGCGCCTTCAGCAAATAACAAACACCATGGCACTGTCACCTGTCCTATAGTGACAACAAAATAAATATATAACAAATGGTAACATCATTACAAGAAGGGAAGGGAGGGTGGGACTCGAAAATATCAGCTGCGTATTATTCCTCGCAGCGCCGCTCTCCTCAGCCTCTGCGCGCGCCTCCTGACTGCCCCCGCCCGCGAGCCCTGACCTACCCACAATCCCTTGCGCGTGGATTGTTCCAATCGCGCGAATCATCCCAGGGGGACACCGGCTGACGCCGGAATCCCCCCGGGCCCCATCGCGCAACAAGAACAAGCCACACTCTCCAAGTTTTCTTTAGCATAAAAGGTCACTTTATTTAAGACAGGTAAACAGTATAGCCATGCAACATTGTACATTAAAACATTCTTTTATGTAAAACCTTTAAATATCAAAACCTTTAAAACTTCCCCACAAAACTTTGCATCAGCAATTTCCCCAAATGAACAGAACCATGCCCTAGTTTATTTCCTCCTTCCAATTTCTCGTTTCCCCCCCCCCCCACCCCCTAGGGAAGGATGAGCCCGCTCCTGACCATCCCATCCCCAAAAAAGCGCCACCCAGGAAAACCAAAGAGTTTTCCTGGTCCCCAACCACCCGAACCCGGGAACAAAGGCAGCAAATATGAGGCTTAAATCTCACGTTTAGCAGAGCACCAAAGATTGTCACCCCAGAAAGCAGACAAAAACTCCCTCACCTCCAACAAATAGTAGGCTTGACCCAAGTCAGAGAGATGAACCCCATCCTGACGGAACAGATCCATATCCTTACCAGAAATGGTTGCATGGCACAAAACCTTAATACCCATGTGGTCGCAGTAACACTTCATTGCCCTGTTCAGTTTTCTACGGGACTTCTCCAGTGCAGCCTGATTCCGTGCTCCCACCCAATGGTGTCGATAAACAAACTCCGTCCACACTAACTTAGTACCAGCCCAATTTTCCGTGAGAACCGCTAAATCAAGTTGCATTTGTTTCAAGAGGGACAAACCAGAGAGTTGGACCAGGTCATTTTCACCTAAATGAATTATAAGGAGATTTGGAATGCCTCTGACCGAAGATAACTTCGACAACAATGGAAACAATTGAGACCATTTCATCCCACCTTGTCCATTCCATAAAAGTTCATGGCGTTTGCTAGGAAGACCGAGCTCTCTGCCATAGATCTGCTTTTCGGCAAAGAACGCAGCCCATTTAATAAAAGAATGTCCCACCAGCCACGTGGTGTTTTTCCCCCTGGACAATGAATGGTAGACACGACCTAAACAGAAAAAGGAATGTTAGAAAAGGCACTTAAAACAGCATATATACTTACAATCGAACATAACGAGCACAGCACCCAGATTTCCACCTACCAATCCTCTGGATACCTTCCCAACCAAAACCCAAGTTGTAAGCCTCAGTCGCTGCCCCAATGCGAAAAGAATGCGTCCCAAAAAGCAAAGGGTCCTTCCCAGCTAATGACAATGTTTTTCGCAACACTGACAAAAACTGGAAACTGGTAATGTTATCCCCTGCCCTGTGAACAAAAATAGGTCCAACCTGAAAATGAGGCGAGCGAAGCAAAGAGGACCACTCCGCAAGTGGACAGCACCCCTCCCGACCACTGGCGTGTAAAGAAATCAACGTCCCTTTCCCCAATTGATCCGTCTTGGAATGGCTTAACCATATCTGTAAAACACCTTCTTGAATCTGAATGGCACCGGAAGATATCCCCGTTTGCCCTTTAAGCCCCAGCAACTCTGAAACCCTAAAAGCACCAAAAAACAACCAAATCATGCAAAGACGAAAACGAGAAACTTCCCAGGCATCATAGCAACAAACAGGCAAATGCCCCAATAACACACATAACAGGTCAAAAGTGATCGGCTCCCGCACTCTCTCTGGGCAAAAACGCTCCTTCTTAAAACCTTGTAACATTCGCTTCAGGAGAACATCAGAAACCAAATCCTGCCCCAAAAACAACTGACCATAAAAGGAAACCCCAGCCAATTTCCCAGCAATCGTAGTATGAGACAGACCTTTATTCATCAAATGCAAGACAAACTGCAGAATAAAAGATCTGCTTCCAGGAACTAGCCCCGAACTTTTTTGAGAATCAGCAAAAGTTAAGTATTCAAACCAGGCTTGACGATAACTACGTCTGGTGGAAGGTGCAATAGAGTTCTCAACCAGGTCGGTTATTCGGAGTGCCCCAGGACCCAGATGTCTCGCGGAATGGCAGTCTTGCATAGATCCGCTCCTGGCGCCAATTCCCGGAACTTCTGCCAATTAAAACGAGACAAAGCATCCGCTATTGAGTTATTGATCCCTGGGATGTGCCTGGCCCTGAAAACAATGTTGTACTTCAAACTCTGAAACATAAAATGTCTTAACAGCTGAAGCACCCTCAGGTCTTTTGCCTTTTGCTTATTGATAAGGTGAACCACAGCCAAATTGTCTACGTGAAACAACACACACCTGTCACGCATTTCCTTCCCCCAAACCAACATAGCCACCACCAAGGGAAACAGCTCCAAAAAGGCGATGCTGCAACCAACTGCTCGGCCAAGGCTCCGCACAGCAACGCCCTTCCCAAAAAATTCCAAAACCATTCGCACCAGAAGCATCTGAGAAAATCTGTATCTGCCAAATCGTGTCGTCTTCCAGAAAAAAGATTGAAACTCCATTAAACTCCTCCAAAAATCTCACCCATACCTGAAGATCTTCCCTTACCGCTTTGGAAAGCCGAATGCGATGATGCGGAAGGGTGGCCCCAGCCATCGCCATGCCAAGCCTCCGACAAAAAGTCCTCCCTGCACGCACCACCCGACAAGCAAAATTGAGATAGCCCAAAAGACGCTGAATCTGACGGAGCTCAATTTTTGTCTTTTCCAAGATTTCCAGCAAAAAAGAACGGATCTCCAAAAGCTTGTCACGTGGCAAACGGGCCACCATGGCAGAGGTTTCAATCTCAATCCCCAAAAAAGTGATTTGTGTGCAAGGCCCTTCCGTTTTATCAGGAGCCAGCGGTACACCAAAAACCTCTGCCAAACCTTGAAAAGCCTGCATCGCCTTGCCACACTGACCTGACTGTGCCTCGCCAATGAAGAAAAAATCATCCAAATAGTGACAAACCGACTGATGACCACTGATTTGTACAAAACATCATTGTAAAAAGGTACTGAATATCTCAAAAAGAGCACAAGAAATCGAGCAACCCATGGGAAGTACTCTATCCACATAGAAGGCGCCATCAAAATACATTCCCAAAAGCTCAAAATCTGTGGGGTGTATCGGGATCAAACGAAAAGCGGACTGCACATCACACTTAGCCAATTCAGCCCCAACACCAGCCAATCTCACCATCCGGAGTGCATCATCAACAGACGCGTACGAGACATTGGAATCAGAAGAGGAAATATAGTCATTGACAGATTGCCCCTCAGGCCATGATAAATGATGGATTAATCTGTAATCACCCGCCGCTTTCTTGGGCACCACCCCCAAAGGTGACACAATCAAATTGGGCAAAGGACAATGTGGAAAAGGTCCTGCTATCCTACCTGCTTGTAACTCAATCAACAGCTTCTTCTGAACAACATGAGGGAGCTCCTTGGCAGATCTCAGATTTTCCGACCATCGCAAAGAACGTGGCCCTTGGTAACCAATTCTGAAACCCTCCAAAAAAAAACAAAATAGTTTTGATGCAGCCTCATAATCCGTATAAAGCTCCAACCATGGTAACAAAGCCTGTAACCTAATGGGTGTAGGAGCCCTTTGGCATAATTGCTGGAAAAGCACCCCCTCCTCCTCTTTGGGGGGTCCCTGTTCCTCCATAGGGGCGTTGGGCAAAACACTGAGTAACGGCGTGCTTTCCACCACATTGGGAGCACTCATGTGTAAACTTACAAAACTGTCGAATGCAAGATCCTCTGTTAAAGTTCCAGCAGGCACCCAAGGGAGGCAGCTGTCCCCTCCCCACCAAACCCGCCCCTGCGTGGGCGGGACGCTGTAGAAAGGGCCGATAGGTAATAGGCAAACCACTTGCAGTGTGAAGAGTAGCCTTAGGCTGGGACACCGACATCCACTGGAGCCAAAGTTCCTGATCCACTTCCCCCCATGGCTTATCGTGAAACAACCCCACCCGCGCCCGAAACTCCTCATCATAGTTCAGCCATGCATAACCTCCAAACTGCAAATAAGCTTTGCGTATTGTATCCATATATTTAAATAAGGACACTGCCCTGTCTGGGTTTTTTTCACAGTACACACTAGCATAAATTAAAAATGCAGCAGTCCAGTTATCAATAGAACGAGGAACCCGTGGCCTACGAGCAATCTCCCACTCCTCCTCCTTGGAACCCTCTTTGGCTTGAATGTCCCTATGCAAAAGTTTGAAAACATCCACAAATTCGTGTCTCCAAATACGCTGTCTAGTCATGTCGGAAAGGTGTATACCTAGAGGCATGGCCAAACCCATATAAGGCAACTTCTTCCTTCCACCACTAGAGACCGACACATCAGATGAGAGGACTGTGTCGCTCCGAGAAGGCGGTATGACGGGATCTCCCACACCCGAAATTACCCTTGGAAAATCCAAAACAGACCCCTTTCTGGCAGTGGTGGACTTGTCCGTACCCACCCGACTCCTCCCCCCACTCCCCACTTGAGGACCCACTGCTGGTTCAGACCAAGCAGCCCACCAACAAGGCTCACCTGAAGTTAATTGGGCCGCCCGCTTGGAGAACTCTGGAAGGTCCTCTCGCCGCTGAAAACTCGGATTCCGCTCATGAACCGACGAGGAGCCCGTTCTTGACTCCTGCAACAAACTAGAACAATTATTGGCAACCCCGCCCTTTGCTGGGCGACCCCGAACCTGCAACAAAGAACCCTCCACACCTTCCAACACATTTCTCACCACCATATCCTCAACAACATCGTCTAACGCATCGTCTTGATAAGCCTTGTCCATATTCAATTGCAAATTGTCCTTGCTGGTCCCCGGTCTCACTCCATCCCCAACTCCCCCATCATATGTCTCCCAATTGGTCACAGGTAAAAGGTCCTTCAACCTGGCCGTTGTCCTAAAATCCGCACCTGATTCGCCTGGACAAGATACTTCTGCAGGAGCAAACACCTGGTCTGACCTCAAAACTCCTGAGGTACCAGGCATCGCCGTGTCTCGCAAAAATTGCGACAACCTCCGCCCGCTCGTGACAGAAGCCGCGGACTTACCAGAAGGAACAGCCGGAACTTGCCCACGAACACCCACTACGGTCTGCAGAGGGACAGAGTGCTCCACCCATACCCATTGACCGCTCTGCGGCCCCAAAGGTGATTCAAATGAGACCTGTGGAGGAAAAGAAGATGTGCCAGACATAGGAACTACAGGCGCTACATCCGCTGACCCATGCAACTGTTCCTCAGCATCCGAAACCAGGGCAAAACCAGAAACAGACCTCGAAGGCTGGGGCCTGGGTGAAAATTGGAATCTGTCAGAGGTCGTCAAGTCACACAAAACATATTGCCGCATCTGCGACCGCCTTGCCAGTCTGCCGGCTCTCTGGGAACCTCTCTGAGTGAAAGACACCGCAGTAGTAACATCCAACACCTGGCCTTCCTCGCATTCCTCGTCATAGAAATCCCCCAGAGCGGGCTGATTGCTGCCCGAAAAGTCTACCAACTCCAGCTCCTCCTCATCATCGCTATCGACATCATAATCCACCAGCGGGGGGGCAGCCAAAACTGCTGCAGGGACCGGGGGGGCCAAATCCACTGGGGGCCGAACCCCCTTTGACAAAACCTGCGGGCGCAAGGCACCGGACCCCAACCACTGCTGACTCTGCACACTGGGGACACCAGCCACGAGGGGTGAAAATTGGGTGCCAAACGCTCCCCCACTAAGTAACTCATCGGGGGCCCCCACCATGACATGTGCAGCCCCCTTTCCTTTCGACTGCCTCATAGGCCTGTTGACTTGCGAAACCTGTGCCCCCCCCAGACGCCTCCTAGTAGCTGCAGGTACAGCTGGGCAACTCCTGGACACCAGCCTACCAGCAGGGCTTCTCCTTACTGCCCTACCCCTGCGACCACTGGACTTGCCTGAATGAGGGGGGACCGAGGAGCTGGACTGTCGTCCCCTGAATGTTCTGCAGGCTGCCACAGCATCCAGGACACCGTCAGACGCCATCCTCTTTGGCCTCTGCGCACCTGAAAAGACTGCCACTGGTGCCTCAGACAGAAAGAAATTGCTCCGGGCCTCCTCCTGCATGCCTTCTGCCGTCATCCCGCCGAAAACGGCAAAACAATCGCCAAAACGGCGAAATACGCCGATATTAAGGGTTAAATTAACCTTACTGTGCCAAAACAAAGTTCAAATAAATCGTGACACACTCGAAAATATCAGCTGCGTATTATTCCTCGCAGCGCCGCTCTCCTCAGCCTCTGCGCGCGCCTCCTGACTGCCCCCGCCCGCGAGCCCTGACCTACCGACAATCCCTTGCGCGTGGATTGTTCCAATCGCGCGAATCATCCCAGGGGGACACCGGCTGACGCCGGAATCCCCCCGGGCCCCATTGCCAGTAGTTTGTCTTCTGTAATTCGTTGTTGGCCCAGTAACTTGGGACCCAATTCACAACAGTAATCTGAGACAAAATCCTAACTGTACGACTTTCGGTATTCACAAAAGGCATTTAGGAGTAGTAAAGTTAGGATTTCCTAATTTAAGTTAGGAATTTGTCTTAAGACCAAAACTTAAGACAAACTTAAGACAAAATCCTAACTTTACTACTCCTAAAGGACTTTTGTGAATACCGAAAGTCGTAAAGGTAGGATTTTGTCTCAGATTACTTATGTGAATCGGGCCCTCTGAGAATAACTGGTGAAACCATTGTTTCTGCTGATAATTCAGACATAATGCTGCAGTAGATATTCTCTGAGAATTACCAGGTGATGCACAGTTTAATCCTAATATCTTCTGGTATTAACACTGCATCTCCCATACGCGTTATACGGATATGCTGCATGACATTGTGTGTTCCTAGTGCTGCAAAATGGAAGAAATGTTGGGCAATGGGCTTGTAACACAGATGAAGTTAACGCCCTACCTTGTGAGAAGCCATTGTTAACATTTTAGTCAACCTTAACTCAAACTTTAGTTTTTAGGGCATTTCAGTGTTTGTTGACATATGATGTTGGTTTTGTGAATGTTTGATAATGTGTATATTGGCATATGATGGTGGGCAGAAGGCTTCTGAAATTGGTTGTGTGCACATGTGATTGTGGATACATTAACTAATGATGATGGTGCCTGGACTTATCATGGGGTGGGTTTCTGAACTAACGATGTTGCTTGTGTTGATGTGTGATAGTGTATGTGTTGGTGTTTGAGGGTAATTGTGTGGCCATATGATGGTGGGCATATTAGTGTATGATTATGCTGGTGCAAGATTTTGGTTGTATGAATGTATGATGGTGGGTGTGCTGCCATATGATGATGGTTGTGTGCACATTCAATGGCAAGTCTTCCCCGCACCCACCCAATGTGTGCGTTCCTGCCCCATTCCTGCATCCCTTCTTGGTACCTCTAGCACCTTGTGCAGCACCACTGCATGCCCTCTACCTTCCTTGCAGTCCTTCTACGTCCCCCTGCACCCTGGAGCTTCTTTATGTATCTCTGACCCCACAGCAGCCCTGGTGTGCTGTCTGATGCACCCCTGCTGCCCTGTCTTTACTTCCCCGTCACCAGGTAAAGCCTGTTCAATGCAATTGCTGACTCGTGATTAGTACATGGTCCTTTGATTCGTGTTCCCCCTGTCATGTGGATGGCATTTCTGACTTCTTTTCACACCCAACATTGTCCCACCATGCAACAAGCTATTTGAATATTTTGTGGGGCAACATAGGGTTCCGCGTGTCTCTTTGATGTCATGTACCTAACAATTTGTTTTTCCACTATAGATGTCCAACACATTTCAGGTAGACATTTCTCAACAGATGTGACGACAGCACCTAGCAGACACCCTTACCTTCAATTCAAGTTCTCATGCTGTATAGCTTCTAATACAATCATAGTAGTGCTTATTAAATCCCCAACTGCTGGTCATTATATATTGAGATAATTAATGCCTGACGTCAGTAAATGTTGTCAGTATAATTGGATCAAGTGGCAACATGAGAAATTATAGTAGTATTACAGATGCAGACAATGAGACAATCATCAACGGGAACTGTCAAGAACCTTAAGAAAGGATCATACTATGCACAGGGGTGCCCGAAACCAGACACAGAAAGTCGCAGAATTCTTTGCCACAGACACCAATGGAGAATGTGGAGAGCAGACCTGTGATGTCAGGGGCACGCTGGCTGAGTAAGACTAGGCACAATTGTCTGAGGATTCCATTTAGCTCAATATAAGCAGAGTCAGAAGGAAGTCACATTGCCTAACAATGTCATGTTATGCAGATCCCACTTTCAATGGTTATGGGGGTAAAGTCAGTATCCTGGTCCACGACTGGTCTCACAACTGCACAATCAGTCTGGAATCCAGATAAAATAGTTGAACTTACTGGGGATGAGGTCTTATATGAAACTACATCTGAAACGCCTATCTGTTTATTGATATCTTTCTTTTTCTTGCATCGATTTAACTCCATCCTTATATCTAAAAGCGAGTAGTTGGGCTTATTCTCAAGCAGACGCCACCCAACCCTGATTTTAGCTGACACCAACTTGCGACAGCAAATGCACCAGTTTTCTTCTTTCCATTCTCTGTTTTTCCTTCCATCTCTTGTTAGGTATTTCATTCCTCTGTACCTCCAGAGATGGTTGAAGACAGCCAGGTCTCTCAGTGGATCTACATTTTGATTTGAAGCTTGACAGGAAGATGTTCATTTATCCAATACATGCCCACTTTGAATAACTTGTAGATGCCATTTGGTCCTCCACCTTGAACCTTCTATGTTTCAGTGTTTCATCAATGATATCTTCTGAGATATTCTTTACAAATCTTTAATAATATATCTGGAGGATAACTTGGTGTTCTCTGAGACTCTAACCGAACACAGAAAGCACATGAAGAAAGTGTTGAGCAGACTTTGAAAGCCCTCATTATATGCTTAGTTAGAAAAATGCAGTTTTGAAAACTGACATAATAATTTTTAGATTCCTGATTTTGCCTTCTGGCACACAAATGGGTGCAGAAAAAGTGTCTGCAACCCTAAATTGTCTTTAGTATTCTTGGGTTCACAAACGTCAATGGGCATTTCATTTTGAAATTCTGTGTTACCTATTACACAGATCATTATGAAAAGTGTACCTTTTATCTGGGATCCTGAGCTAGTAGATGTATTCCAAATGCTAAACAAAACATTCACGATGGCTATAATCCTTAGACACCCTGCTGTGGAAACAGATTAATTGGAATTCAGCACCAAAGTCATCATCTCACCAAGAGGATCTGAGACTTACACCTTACATCCAGTGGTCTTTTCCCCCCATATGTTTTTATCTGCTGAAATGAATTACGTGATTCATGATAGATGACAATCTAAAGTCTTGCTTTCCCATTGGATACATCACTTGGAGGGAGTCAAATATAATATTATAGTATGGTGAGATCACAACAACTTAGGTTTTCTCAAATCTAAGAAGTGTTCAAATGTGAGACCCCACTGGATTCAAGCTAGCTGTCTGATGAAGGGTGATGTCCTGAAACCGGTCCTAGGATGCTTGTTTCCGTTCCAGGGAGGGCCCGGCTTGGCAGTTCGGGCTGGACTGTCCCCACAAGGAACAGATTCAAGACTGATTTGCATATGGCTGGGTCCAAACTGGGGTGGTTTGGTGAGCAAAATAATGATGGATTCAACCCAGATCCTTGTGACTTGGGGGTGAATGTTTGCATTTTCCAGCATTCCATCCATCAATTGTTTCTTTGGAAATGTGAGACCCGACAGAAGGACGTTGTTCTCTCAATTCAACTGTGAGATTGCATAACAACATGGGATAAGATATGGGAAGGCAGATTTTCTCTAGACAAGGAGAAGCTGAATAAATAAATGAACAAGCTCAAAATTAATTTTAACAGCACTACGTTGCCAATAAGCGCAGGCTATGCAAATATTAACGAGAAATGACTGGCTCAACTTCAGATAGATGCTAAAGTTTGAAGGATGTACTAGCACATTCCCAAAAGTTATATGTAAATGAACAAAGACCTTAATAGAAAATGATTACTTTATGTTGTAACACAACATTATCTAGGCATCCAGTAATGAAATAAAAATGTTTTTGTCCTTGCATTGTTCCATGTAAGTTAGCATTCGTTGCACCATTTTATGTTTAGTCGCCATTTTGAATCATGCTCTTAACAGCTTCTTGTCTCCTCGAGGCCATGGATTGTGGAAAGTTTCATTTCTCCAAGATTGAGCCTTGATTTGCTAATTAATACACTGTTTTTATTAGCATATACCTTTTCCCACTAGATAAAGGCCTTCTCCCGCCTAGTGGCGGGTACGGGCAGAATGACCTCGGGCTGAAGATAGTGTTGCCCGACCTCAGAGCCGAAACCCATCCTACTGTACTTCTTTGTTTAGCTGCACCTGCTTGGAAAATTCCATTATGGGCGGGTCTTCCTTGGTTCTGAAATGTACATAATGTATCTCTATGTTTGCTGAAGTCAGTCCTCTCTGCAGCACCCCTAAGCGTCTGGGCAGACGGTGCTCCACTGGAGTATATCTGCATCAACATATACTTGATGTGTATTCTCTACTGTCTGACCGACTCTTCATTTGGTATGTAAGGCTGAGATGTGGTCGCGAGTGACCTGGGTGGCCCTAAATGGGCCACTTCCTTCAGTTGGCGCTCAAACAGGCATTCCTATGGGTGAGTGACCCATCCCCTCCCGCGGAAGGGTGGGGAGGTCGAGGCCATCGTTGGGTCAGGCGGACGGATCAGGGATCCCTGCATGTGAGAGTCCTTGTACTCGCAGCTGCCCCTTCTGTCCCGCCGGACGGTGCCTCACCCAGTGGTCATCCCAACTGGAGTCCTGAATGGCGAAACCCTTAGATCTGACCGTTTGGTCCAAAGAGGCGGCAGTTGAGAATACATTTGTTTGACCTACATATATCAGGTGAGTTCATTTTGGTTCTTTGTGGATATGGTACCATTTTGTTTTGTATTTGGTGCGCTCTGTGGACCGATTTTAGGTGAAAAGTGTTTGCAAATACTTGGCCAGGCATAAGTAGTGAATTTGTTTCCTATTGAGAATGCCCGATCTCAGCAAACTGTTTTCCTTATGCTATTCTTGTTCTGCTCGTGCTCGACTAGAAGAAAGTCAGCCAGCGCCTCCAGAAGACACTCAGAATGTTGATATGCATGTGAAGCATGGCCTTGGCCCTATTATGTTTAGTACGCTATACAAGGGACAATGCAGAGTTGCAGTGGCCATTGATGGGTACTTTTGATGAGCAAAAGATTGGTTTCTTACAGGAAAAATTGTTTGCGGAGCGAAGTAGGCAGTCTATTTTTGAATCTCTTCTGACATGGCAGAAGGAAGCTAACTAGAGGTGAATGAAAGCAGAGAAAGAGGCCCGGAAGGGGAGAATGCAAACACTAACTCACAAAGTTGTAGCACATGATAGAGAGAAACAGGAGACAGGGATTGAACGTGGCGATAGGAGGTTTCGATTACAAATTGATAAATCTTATGTGGCCCAGGGAGAAAATAATACTTTTGTGGGAGAATAATTAGATATGTGACCCCCACCTCCATATACCCCTCAGAGAATATACCCCTCTATTCCCTCACAGTCTCAGCCACCCACTCCTTTTGTCTCTGCTGTTTCTGCTCCTTCTACTGTTGATAAGACTGCTTTAGCTACAGCACCTCCTGCCTTTTCTTTGTCCTCGACGTCTGCGGCAACAATGACTTTTAGTGCCCCTGCCACACCTACTGTTTCAACTTCCCTTTCACCAGCCCTTACAACTACAACGTAGCCAGCAGCGACGTAAGTGCCTGTTACTTCTGTTGCTACTCCCAATCTGTTTCTCCATCCCCCGACATTACTGAATAGTGGGACACCAGTACGCGACTTGAGGATAGAGACTGGATGAAATTTGAGGAACGTATGGGGCGAACATTAGTGCGATCTGATGTGGGAGATGAAGAGAAAGAGGTAGTAGCTGATCAGGCTGCTCAGTGGGCTCGAAATCCCATTTACATTGTGGAAGATGTGTGGAACATGATGAAAGATTTTGAGCCTTTTGTACAGCAGCATGCCCTTAAGCATATGTCTGCTACTCTGATTGGTCTATGGGAGCAGTGTTTCAAAGATGCAGCACAGCGGATTTTGTATGATATTACAGATCATGTATATGGAACTAATATGGGTTCTGAGCAAGTTTGACAGTATTACGACCTTGATTACATACCGGGGTAGGCTAGTTGAGAAGAGCCCCATCTCAGTATCTCAGTTTCCGATGCGGGAGGTTCACCCTATATATCACCCCGAGTTACCGGAGCTAAGAGATCAGCATAATGCTGTTAGTAGACCGGGTCCATTTACAAGAACAGTGGATTTATACTCCATGAAAGAGGAGTGAGGTTTTGTCTCTTAAGACTCAGTTGCCTGATCCTAGGAAAAATCCTACTGCATCTTATAAAGAATTGACTGAAGCAGCTTCTTCAACAATAATGACACTTGCAGACATTGAAATGTTCTTTGGTTTACTGGTTCCGGTTGATATTTGGAGACATGTGCACACACATGATCAAGTTGCGGAATTGGGTGGTACCTGGGATCAAATTAAAGGATGGGATCAGGAGAGGATGCCCAGTGAAAGCCTAGAGGAGAGATACTTGCTTTGCCAGGCCGCATTATCACGTATATGCATTCTCTTATTTCACCAAGAAAGGTTTATTGGGATAAGTTATCGGCTTGTTGCCAGAAGAAAGATGAGAGTGCACCTGATTTTTTCGCTTGGTTTGAAGGTGTGTTTCTGGATTATAGTGGGCAGGATTTGTCTATTGAGGGGGGTGTTCGTTTTTTTGTCAATAGATTTTTTTCTAATTTGCTTCCTGAAATTACGACTCAATTGCAGGTTTCCAAGAGCACCTGGTCCAACTCTTCCCCTTCTGTTATTTTGAATATGGTGCAGTATTATGAGCAGAGGGAGAATGAGGATCAGGAGAGGACGGAGAAGAAGCACAAAGATTTGAAGATGAAGGTGTTGCAGCAGGCTTCTAGAGGGAATGGTAGAGGATATGGTGGTTCGGCCTGGCAGCTTCCATGCACGAGCAGGAATACTATGCCTTTAGGGCCGAATCAGTGTGCGTATTGTAAGGAGGAGGGACACTGGTGTAGCGAGTGTCCTGTGTTGTTGCAGAAGGTGGCGTCCCTAGAGGACGAGGTTCTCGTGGACAGGGTCGTGGAGCTGGGGGAGTGGACAGGGTTCAGAATGCTGCGGCCTCATAGGGTCGTTTTGATAATAATAATTTTGATGTATTATCTGATAGTATTATCATGATGATTGTGACATAGATGAGCAGACAGGAATGTCATATAGCTAGGACAGCCAGGGACAGAGTGAGGGACCAGTTCCGTTACCTGTAGATCAACGCAGTCCATATTTTACTGCAAACTTGCATGATTCGGCTAAGGACTTTTTGGTGGATACAGGTGCAACAAACAGTTCTATTTCTCGCTCTTTGGTCCCTGAGGCGGCTCTGTCTGGCCATTATAATTTTCGGTAGGGTTTTCTGGTGTACCAGTTGTAAGCCCCATTTCAAAACCTCTTGCATTCACTACCACTCCTTTCACTGTGGTTTTGCCATGTTTGCTGACATCTAATTGTGGTGAGAATTCGATGGGTCTGGGTTTATTGAAAAAGTTGCATGCCACAATTTATTGGTCTCCAGAAAGGGTGTCTATATGACACTGGGTCCGGATGTAGTGTGCACTAAGCAGTGTCTGTCCAAAAATACGCCCCTTCCTGCTGAGTGTAAAGACGTGCCACCCACTCTGTGAGCAACAGGTGACACAAATGTGGGACTGTTGCAGATATCGCCTGTTTTGATACGTGTTAAAGATGGTGCTGTTTTACCTCATGTCCCTCAATATAAAATACCGCAGGCAGGAGAACGAGCCTTGTTGCAGATCGTACAGGATTTGATTGAGAAAGGTGTGGTTGAGGAAACGACTGCTAATATTTGCAATAGCCCTATTCTTCCGATTCCTAAAAGTGAGCCCCCAGGTTCCTTTGATGATCATGACGATGTCTATCCTTTTGTGATAGATTTGCCTGAAGTTAATAAAATAGTGAATCTCCAGTTTCCGGTGGTCACAGACATCACCACTCTTTTGACAATGATTCCCTCTTCTGCTGAATTATTTCCTGTCACTGATTTGAAGAATGCGTTCTTTAGCATTTCTATTCATCCTGATAGCAGATATCTGTTTGGGTTCACCTTAGCTGGTAGAAGCTTTAGGTTCTGTTGCTCTCCTCAAGGCTATACAGAAAGTCTGAGTATCTATAGTCAGGCACTGAAAGGTCCGTTTGATTCTTTGTTGCTCCTTGCAGGTAATGTATTGCTACAGTATGTTGATGACTTGCTCATTGCTTTTGACACGGAACAAGGTTGTAGGGACAGTACAGTTAAGTTGTTGTTGCACTTGACACACCTCAGGCATAACGTTTCTCTTTCTAAATTTCAGTATTTTCAACAGGAGGTCACCTATTTAGGTCACCTACTGTCGAAAGAGGGTAGGAGATTGACTCCGGAGCGCATCAGTACCAAAAATGTCAAAATGCCCATCCCACAGACTCAGAAAGATGTGCGCCCCTTCATAGGTATCACTTCCTACTGCAAGAAGTGGATACCTAATTACTCCATATTAACAAAACCCCTGCGTGCACTAACCACTAAAGATGTGCATGAGCCCCTGCCTTGGACGCCTGAATGACAACAGTCTTTTGAGCAACTAAAAGTTGCGCTTTGTTCGGCTCCTGTGCTTGGCACTCCCAACTATGGCAAGCCGTTAGTGCTGTACGTCCACGGCTGGTTGTGAGCTTTTTTTTCTAACACAAAAATTTGGAGATAAGCAACAGCTGTTTGCTTATTTCTCTGCTCTTTTGGACCCTGTTACAAGAGCCCTCCCGTGCTGTCTAAGCGCAGTCGCTGCTGTGGCCATCTCAATAAGACAATCGGCTGGGCTCGTGCTTGATACTGATCTCATCATCATGGTACCTCATACTGTGGATACCCTTTTGAATAAGATTAAGACACAGCACCTCACCAGTGCCTGTCTGACGGATTATGAATTGACACACTTCGCCAAGCATATTACGATCAAACGATGTGCCACTCTGAATCCAGCAACGTTACTGCCCCTCCCTTCTGCAAATGATGAACATGAGAAACATGATTGTATCTTCCAAACAGAAGAAGAGACGAAGGAACGAGTAGACTTGAATGATGTTCCCTTATCTGACCCGCAAGGGGAATTATATGTTAATGGCTCTTGTTTCAAATTACCAGAGGGCACTATGACTGCTGCTTATGCTATCACCATATTGAGTACAGTCGTAGAGACATCACGAGTCCCTTATCAGTCTGCCCTTATTCGAGCTTGTGAATTGAGCCAGTATGCCTTCGGGGTCACGCATAATTTTGGGCGACTCTGGGCTAAGAGAGTGTTCCTTACTTCCCATGGCACAAAGATTCAAAACAGCCACCTTATATTAAGGCTTTTATCTGCCTTGACACTCCCTAACAAGTTGTCAATAGTGAAGTGGGCGAACACCCACCGCAACGCATGCGTTACATCGCATGTGTTTACGTCGCGTGCCGTCACAACGCACGCGACGTTACGATGCATGCTTTCACTATGCAGGACATTACATTGCAGGTGCCATCACATCGCGGGTTCTTTTACAATGCAGGCACCGGGACAGGGACGGCGGGGAGACAACGCTTCTGGAACCACGACGAGAGACAGGTAAGGACGACACTGTACTCGTAGTGTTTTAGGGTAGTTGATGGGGAGTGTAGTGGAGGGGAGGGTTTTAGGATTTAGGGCTTAGGGTTGATAGTAGTATATGTTAGTGTTTTAGGCTTTAGAGTTAGGGCTTTTAGGGCTTGGTGTTAAGGGTCGTATATGGTGTGGTTTTAGACTATAGTGTAAGGGCTTAAGTTTAATGGTCGTATATGATAGTGTTTTAGGCTTAGGGTTTAGAGCTTAGGGTTAATAGTATATGGTAGTGTTTTAGGCTTTTGGGGGTCATAGTGTGTTTGGTACGTTGCTATATTAGGTCGTTGTGTTGCCTTATTTCTACACTTTACTGTTTTGAGTCAGGGCGTCATAGAGTGTTTTGGGGGCCGTTAGGGAGAATTTTGCGGTGTAATAGGATGCGTAGTCTTTGTGTGCATTGTAAAGGTATTTTGCATGCATGTGGAGGCGGGGTGCGATGTAATGGTTTGCGTGGTAGATGCATGCAATGTAACGGTGCATGCGATGTGAAAAATGCGATGTAATGGTGTGGGGTGTTTTTGTTTGCGTTGCATCATCACATATCCCTGAAGTCTTAATGTAACAGAACTACGGACAGTGGACCACTCCTGTTCCAAGCACCAATCCTAAGATCACCAATATAATTTGTATTGCTAAATTCTAAGGTACTGGCGTGCAATTTTCAAATGCCCCCTGTCCCCAAGGGCATATCCAAAGAGTTGGAAATAATCTATATTTTTTATAAATGAAAAAGCACCGCTACAAAGTTAAATGTCCAATAGTTCGTTGAAGAGTATTAACTCGTTAGGCCGTTCACATTCATACCGACGCTGAATCGTGAATAATGATGAAAAATATATGGAATTCAATGTTCCTTTAATAGTCCATACAAACACCAGCCAACGCGTTTCGTTCCGTTACCAGAACTTCTTCAGGGCTGTAAATCACAAAAACATACAAAACCACCATAAGTGCCACAACATAAAACCAGCATGTATGCATACATACATACATCAGTGTTTTAAAAACAATACAATTCTATACAGACAGCGACAATGGGAAACCTTGATCAATATTTGTAAAAATCTCCCCTCTGGCTAAAAAGAAGAAAATCATATTTTACATCCCAATTATTTTTCATGTCCCATGTCGCATGTTGTTGACTGTATTCTTAAATTTACATTAAAATTCATACTTTGATTGTGTATATCAGCGTCATTCTTTTTCTAATAGTTCATTCTTTCATAATCGATTGTGGGAACTAATTTAGCATATAACACATTGATTTATAAGAAAAAATCAAGTCACTTTGCGGGAAATGGCTTCTCCCCAAGCACATTGCAATTCAAGCTCGGAGGTCATAGAAAGACAATTCCTTCATGTAGTCATCACTATCATCATGTCAACATTGATATCAGCTAAAGTATTAGAAGTAAGCATTCCAGCACGGTTCATTACCAAATCACCTATCTCCAAGTGTTTTCACCAAAGTAGTTCATCAGACTAAGAACCCACTGGAAGGAATGTATGAATTCAAGACCACAAATACACAGTATCTGGCTCAAAAACCTTACCCTTTCCAATAATATATATCCTGTATGCTATTCGATGGAGTAACAACTTGTGCTGTGTCTATGCATTTTTAACACACGTGAAACAACAGATATTTAGAGTCATTCGACCAAGAGTCCTACCTAAATAATTTTCCAGACGCTGGGTTTTTCTGATCCGAAATCCTCATCCATACATGTATCAATATTTCCGGGATTACCTCGCTAAGTTAGGATTCATCTTATTGGTCCTGTTCCATTGGGAAAACATATATGTTCGATATTGTGCCAGGTATTAACCTAAAGGTTAGGATGACAAGAAAAGGAATAGTGGAATATGGGGGACGAGTATCCACAATTATATAGGTACATGTCCACACCAATATCATAGATATATGTGGACAAATGGTGCCACCCGGACATTACTTGTTTCCAATGGCATTGACTACCCCTATTAAAAACGCCTACCTTTTCGATATGTGCAGAGTCTCTGTCTTCAATTAAGAATGTATCCCCTGGGCTCAATAGTCAGTTTCAAAAATAATATCAATTCGTGGTAGTTACCTATAAAGAACAGAAATATATGCAAGAAGTGTAAATATAATCCT
Source organism: Lissotriton helveticus (assembly GCF_964261635.1). Classification (NCBI taxonomy): domain Eukaryota; kingdom Metazoa; phylum Chordata; class Amphibia; order Caudata; family Salamandridae; genus Lissotriton; species Lissotriton helveticus. The sequence continues at coordinate 1,138,906,256 of NC_136059.1, read as the reverse complement.
TGTTTACATAAGCACTAGGATCTGCTAGCCCTGTTTGTATATTAGTATATTGCTACGTCCACATGTGAGTTGTGTGACCCAGTTATTGGTCTACACGCATGTCCAAATCCCCTATACTTCAAAAAGAATGTGTGAAGGGGATAATTATACATGTGCACGATTTAATTAATAAAAGAAAGCGTTCCGACAATCGGGGACTAACACTTCCTATCAGTCTGAGATATAGAGAGGGAATAGACGTGGACCCCGCCGCCAAGTAAAACACTTGTATGAAATTGCTAGTATGTCGCTAGTTTGGCGTGCAGTTACCATCCCATACAGCTAAGCGAGTGCAGCTAAATATTTAACGCTTTGCAAAAACGGGGACAAACGAAAAGGCAAAGTGGGAGAAAGGGTCTCGACCTAAACGAGAAACACTATTGTCAATAGACAAAGATTCGAGTTATGCACATACCCGTGTGGTCAATAGACCGTCCTCGGTAGTGGCGTCTCGGATCCCCGGCGTCAGTAGCAATCCAACTAAGGATAGGCGGCCCGCTCGCCCGCCATGGAATTTAAACGCGATTCGCGTCAATCACGTGTGTGAGACCGCAATTGAATCATATTATACCTTGGAGGAAGTCACGAACATGACCGCCATTTTAGCCTAGTCATTAGTTGGCGGTTTGTAAACAAAATGCGTTAAAACCAGCTAATATCGCTGAATGCGAGGTGGTGATTTGGATAGAAAACATCCTCAACAAATGGTGACATAGTAACCATGCCACCGAAGTGAATATCATTTGATGGTTAATTTTTAGCAAACAAAGCGAGAGGCGACAAATAATTTGTGCAGATTACTAATTCGCCCGAATGAGAGTCTATCAACGAAAGGCAACCCATAAATATGAGTGCATCGCTAGGGCAGAATAATAACATATCAAATTAGTTTGGAATGGCATCCCTCAGAACAAAACACATTTAGAGCAACAACCATTCAAGTTCCTTAGCAGAGGGGCGCACAATGTAGTATAACGACAATATCGGGAAAACAGATCTCTCAAACTTGTAGCACATGTTATACAAATGGCAATGAGGACTAAACGTTATATCCAAAGTCATGCGAGCTCAAATACACAAAGGAATTGACAGTTAATTTGTGATCATGTTACCATAATGGCAAATGTGTAAATCATAAGAATATTAATGAAAGACTTGTCGCAACTCATGTCTTTAACAACTCTCATTGCGTGGGCAACTCATAAGTAAGCTCCAAGTGAGTTGGCAAGAGAGAGCCAATAGAAAGACCCCAATAATATTATGTAGTATATATCAAACATATGAAATACCTTTCAATGTGTGTTCATGGAACGTTTGACAAAATAAATATAACAGAACAGATCATTGTAAGTAGTAGTGCATCTCATCCTCTGTATTATGTCCTTTTTCCAGACACCTCAAGCGACAAATCCAAGCTGCCTCCTTCCTCCTTAGGGTAAGTTCACGATCACCCCCTCTGGGGTGTGGAGGCACATGATCAATACCCTGTACCCATATCTTACAATTATCTTCGTGGTGTTCTCTCATGTGATATATCATTGGGTATCGTAGATCGAAGTTTTTGATGGCCCGTACATGTTCTTGGATCCTCGTTTTCAAGGGTCGTGTCGTGCTACCGACATATATCTTGTCACATCCACAACCAATCACATAAACTACATGGCTGGTATTGCAGTTTATGTAATGCCTTATCTCATATTCACAACTGGTATTGTATTGGAATTTTTTAGATTTGTTTTTTCCCAAAGGGCAAATATTACACCCCCCACAGGTGAAGAAACCTTTGGGCTTAGTAGACATCCAAGTGCTAGGTTTTCTAGTTGCAGGGTAACTCGGACATAGAACATCCCGTAAGGTTTTACCCCTCCTAAAAGTGACCTTAGGAGTCTTGTTAACCTCATTATTCAGACTGGGTACCTCTGTGAGGAGACTCCAATGGCGTCTGAGTACCCTGAAAACTTCAGTACTGTGTTGCGTGTACTGGGTAACAAATGCCATGTGCGATTTCTGAGTTTTTTTTAGAGAGCTTGGCTTTCTTGATCAAGGTGTTTTTGCGAGTCACAGTAAGTATTCGCTTCTCCGCTTTCTCCAGGACCTTAGTGTCATACCCTCTATTGGTAAATCTAACCTTGGTGTCATTAAGATTTTCTCTAAACGACTTGTCAGTGCTGCAATTCCGTCTGATGCGCACCATTTCTCCATATGGTATGTTGTTAATAGTGGAGCTAGGGTGCGCACTTGAGGCATGCAGTAAGCTATTGCAAGATGTACTCTTGCGATACAGATTGCTATGGATCGTGTTATTTTCTATATGGAAGAGTATGTCCAAGAACTCGATCTGATTGCGATCGGATTTCATAGTCAGTTGTACATTAAAGGGGTTATCGTTCAGGTAGGAGAAGTACTCCATCAATTGTGATTCACCCCCTTTCCACAACAATATGATGTCGTCGATATACCTCCCCCAGAAAATGATCAAATCCATCCAGGGGGAGGCATATCGACCCCAAGCGTGTTCCTTCTCCCACCATCCCATAAACAATCCCGCGTATGAAGGAGCAAATTTGCTCCCCATCGCGGTACCCCTTATTTGGTGGTACCAAGTTTCGCCATGTAGAAAAAAAATTCTTGAAAGAATTAACTCAGTCATTTCGAGCAACATCTCGTTATGTTCAATGTGGTCAGCCGTTCTTAAAGCCAAGAAAGAAGAGAGTGCCCTGATGCCAAAATGTTGGGGTATGCATGTGTATAACCCTGTCACATCTAATGTGACGAACATGAGGTCAGGTGACCACTGTAATCCGTCAAATTTGTTCAGTATGTCACCCGAATCCTGAATGTATGAGGGTAGGTTTACAACCAATGGTTGCAAGAACCCATCCACGTACTGAGACAGTCGTTCCGTTGGAGAGTTAATCCCCGAGATAATCGGGCGTCCTGGTGGAAAAGGACCCCCCTTATGTATCTTGGGGAGTAGGTAAATGCATGGGGCCATAGGTTTTGCCACTTTCAGATAACGACATTCCTCCTCAGAGAGGAGACCGACCTCGCCCCAGTCCTGTATTCTTACATTGATATGAGCGACAAGGGAGGAAATGGGACTTGCATGCAATTTTTTATAACAAGTTGTGTCTGCTAGTTGTCTTCTTATCTCACCGTCATAGTCAATGGTATTCATGACAACCACATTTCCCCCCTTGTCTGCTTCTTTGATGGTAATACTATTGTCCCCAGCCAGTCCGGCCAGAGCCAATCTTTCGGACTTGGTCAGATTTTGGTGCCTATGTGTGTATTTGTTAGGTGAATCGATCATTTTATGAAAGTCCTGTGAGACTCGTTCTCGAAATAAATCTATATTTTTATGTGTATTCACCGGGATGTATTTGGAACGTGGTTTGAGGCCACTAGAAATCATTGTGTCTTCCTCAATGTTGAGGTCCGAACGTATCTCGTACAGTGACGGGTTGTCACCTGTTTCGATAGACAAAAGTAATTGTACATTCTCTAGATCAGAAATTGTGGTGGTACAAGATGGTGTGGCAGATGAAATATCAATGTCCAACTTAGGATTGTTTGCAAAATGGTCTTTTAATTTTAATTGTCGCGTGAACTTGAACAAATCTATCATCAATAATGTTGGATCCCCAACCTGTGAAGGACAAAAACTTAAACCTTTTTGTAAGATGTTAATTTCCACATCAGTAAGATTGCGGTCTCACACACGTGATTGACGCGAATCGCGTTTAAATTCCATGGCGGGCGAGCGGGCCGCCTATCCTTAGTTGGATTGCTACTGACGCCGGGGATCCGAGACGCCACTACCGAGGACGGTCTATTGACCACACGGGTATGTGCATAACTCGAATCTTTGTCTATTGACAATAGTGTTTCTCGTTTAGGTCGAGACCCTTTCTCCCACTTTGCCTTTTCGTTTGTCCCCGTTTTTGCAAAGCGTTAAATATTTAGCTGCACTCGCTTAGCTGTATGGGATGGTAACTGCACGCCAAACTAGCGACATACTAGCAATTTCATACAAGTGTTTTACTTGGCGGCGGGGTCCACGTCTATTCCCTCTCTATATCTCAGACTGATAGGAAGTGTTAGTCCCCGATTGTCGGAACGCTTTCTTTTATTAATTAAATCGTGCACATGTATAATTATCCCCTTCACACATTCTTTTTGAAGTATAGGGGATTTGGACATGCGTGTAGACCAATAACTGGGTCACACAACTCACATGTGGACGTAGCAATATACTAATATACAAACAGGGCTAGCAGATCCTAGTGCTTATGTAAACAAGGATTATATTTACACTTCTTGCATATATTTCTGTTCTTTATAGGTAACTACCACGAATTGATATTATTTTTGAAACTGACTATTGAGCCCAGGGGATACATTCTTAATTGAAGACAGAGACTCTGCACATATCGAAAAGGTAGGCGTTTTTAATAGGGGTAGTCAATGCCATTGGAAACAAGTAATGTCCGGGTGGCACCATTTGTCCACATATATCTATGATATTGGTGTGGACATGTACCTATATAATTGTGGATACTCGTCCCCCATATTCCACTATTCCTTTTCTTGTCATCCTAACCTTTAGGTTAATACCTGGCACAATATCGAACATATATGTTTTCCCAATGGAACAGGACCAATAAGATGAATCCTAACTTAGCGAGGTAATCCCGGAAATATTGATACATGTATGGATGAGGATTTCGGATCAGAAAAACCCAGCGTCTGGAAAATTATTTAGGTAGGACTCTTGGTCGAATGACTCTAAATATCTGTTGTTTCACGTGTGTTAAAAATGCATAGACACAGCACAAGTTGTTACTCCATCGAATAGCATACAGGATATATATTATTGGAAAGGGTAAGGTTTTTGAGCCAGATACTGTGTATTTGTGGTCTTGAATTCATACATTCCTTCCAGTGGGTTCTTAGTCTGATGAACTACTTTGGTGAAAACACTTGGAGATAGGTGATTTGGTAATGAACCGTGCTGGAATGCTTACTTCTAATACTTTAGCTGATATCAATGTTGACATGATGATAGTGATGACTACATGAAGGAATTGTCTTTCTATGACCTCCGAGCTTGAATTGCAATGTGCTTGGGGAGAAGCCATTTCCCGCAAAGTGACTTGATTTTTTCTTATAAATCAATGTGTTATATGCTAAATTAGTTCCCACAATCGATTATGAAAGAATGAACTATTAGAAAAAGAATGACGCTGATATACACAATCAAAGTATGAATTTTAATGTAAATTTAAGAATACAGTCAACAACATGCGACATGGGACATGAAAAATAATTGGGATGTAAAATATGATTTTCTTCTTTTTAGCCAGAGGGGAGATTTTTACAAATATTGATCAAGGTTTCCCATTGTCGCTGTCTGTATAGAATTGTATTGTTTTTAAAACACTGATGTATGTATGTATGCATACATGCTGGTTTTATGTTGTGGCACTTATGGTGGTTTTGTATGTTTTTGTGATTTACAGCCCTGAAGAAGTTCTGGTAACGGAACGAAACGCGTTGGCTGGTGTTTGTATGGACTATTAAAGGAACATTGAATTCCATATATTTTTCATCATTATTCACGATTCAGCGTCGGTATGAATGTGAACGGCCTAACGAGTTAATACTCTTCAACGAACTATTGGACATTTAACTTTGTAGCGGTGCTTTTTCATTTATAAAAAATACATATCCCTGAAGTGTAGCGTCCATAGGAAGATCACAGATGATGTAGGTAGGGGGAATGACTGCTGATCAGACAGCTAAAGAGACAGCATGTACAAAAATGAGGAGAATGTTTGTAGCAGGTCCCGCTAGGTGGGTGCCTGAAGGTGCTATGTTTAAGGGTAGGGTTGAGAACGTGAAAGAGATCCAAAGCTAGGCTACAATAGGCTTTGGCAGACCTGGTCCTGATATTCCAGTCACTTGGGATCAGTCATGCTGGGCTAACCCTGTGTGGAGGCAGCTGGCAGACCTCTTCCTCAGGTGTGGGAGTATAGCTACAGTGGCACACTTTCAGTCGCTGTCCTAGAATATGAAGGCAGTCCCCTGACTGGCCGCTGAGGTCTTTGGCGCCTTGGCTGCCAAGCACTATCTTCTGCCCATGGTGCAATGAAGGGACGTCCTTCAATCTTCTGAGAAGGGTAGCCCTGAGGCACCCCTGGTCTGTGCAGGGTCCTCTACTTGTTAGAGGACATTTGGGGACACCTCAAATTTGGTAATATTTATTCTGAGGATCGGTCCCATCTTGTACAGCACAGATTGTCAGTGTCGCTGTCACACCACCCACATTGTCTGCACATTCACAAAGGGTGGCGTAACCAGGTACTTATCCTGAATTCAGTCAGGTCTATCAGTTGGGGACACAGTTCCTGGAACCTATGTGGTGATGATGTGGATAATAAGGGAGACCGGTTGACACATTTCAGCCAGGGATGGTTCCTCCGATGGAGAGGAGGAGCGTCGCCCCAATTAAACCCCCACAGCCCCAGAGATGAAAAAGAAAATGGTCATTTTTTACCATTATATTTTTCATGCCTCATCCCGAACAGTATAAACAAGAACAATTCCCAACAGGTATCATTAAAAGGCAATTTCAACAATGTATGCAATTCGCATTACATGAATAAACAACAAGGAGTCTCTAAGGTTTTTTCGAAAAGGGGTATTATTCACCAATTGAGAAAAGAGGGGTCTTTCACATGGCAATACAGTTGGACAGCACTGTACAGAACAAATCATGTGACAACCCGGTGGCACTTGGTGAGTAGTGATATATACAGTTGGTGATGGTGAAAGTGCAAGTGCTAAGGTGAACAGCGTGATCGACGCATAGTGACAAATTATAAAACAATAATGGCTCCAGAGGATCAAGTTGTGGTCACTTAGAACATGATTAAATGAATTTTAACAGGAGCACAAAATGTAATATGCGCCATAGAATTATGCTGTGAAGTCGACGGCGTTTCGATCCCCGTGAGTCGGGATCGTCATCAGGACAGGGTTGTTGATGAGGACAGTGATAGTCACCCAAGCGGAGGCGCGTGGGTGGCTAGGTCCATGCGGTCGCTCAGGGATCGGCGGCTAATCGTTGGTTCGGTTAAATCTGATCAGCAGGGACGGGCGGCACCTGTATGAATCAGGGCGGCGGAGGGCGATTAGGGCTCTCAGGATCTTGTGATGCTCGCAGTAAATGCAGGAGCTATCCCGAATAGAGCGTCAGGACGTGAGCAGGGCCGCTACTGAGTGACAGCAGCATGCCATTCAGCAGTGAGGAGGGTGGGCTTGCAAAGCACTGTTTAACGTGTGCATGTCTTTTTGGCCAGCCGTCTTGTGACTGCCAGCCACAAATGCACTCGTTAAACAGCTCTAACCCAGCTGTCTTAAGGCAGCTGGGTTAGAGCAAGCCAAAGCCTTCAGAGTGCTGTGGAGGGCCAAGTGAGGCCACTCTCACTAATCATAGGGCTGCCCTCATGCTGGTGAGGGCAGCTCTAGGATTGGCCAAGGGAGTTGCTGCTTCTGGTTCCTGTTCCAAAGAAGAGGTCGGGACCGGAGGACGGCGTGTTGATGCAAATTAAGTTTTTTTTTAAATATATATTATGTGCACACTTTTTTATATATATATATAATTTGTGTGCACATGCTCACCCCACCCCCTGCCGCAGATGCCAGTTGCCACTGACTTCAGCAGTCCAGCGGCTCCTTACATGAAGCTGCACAAACAAGTCGGTGTTCTCTATCTCGTTTGTCATGTTTGGTAGTGACTTTATGTTGTACAGACCAGTACTCCAGCGTCAACTACTGCAGTCCCTTATTCTGTCAATTACCCCCTGCAGGGTTGGCACTTCCTCCTTTAGGTTGGACTCCACGTAAAGTGCCCCACCTCTGGGGAGCTGATTGTCAGACAAACACCAGTCCTTGGTTAAGCAGTAATCCACTGAGTACTCTGCGGAGTATCTCCTCCTTGAAATGGAGTGACAAATGGGCCAGTAGCTCCCACTTCTATAGGGTTTTCACAGACTGAGGATGTGAATTCTCTTCACCAAACTGGTATGGGTAGATTTCTCTTTTATGTGTCCCAGCAGGCCATGTTCCTGATCAGGTCTTTATCTAGAGTGATGCTCTGCACAGCAGGGCAGTCTCTAAGCGGGGCACCACCATGGAGGTATAAAACAAAATATGAACAAGCTGCACCCCAGCATTTTTTGACCACTTCTAGCAGGAAGAGAGAGAAAAGATCTGCTCTTTTTCAAAGAAACCTTTCATCCCTGACAACAAATACTGCGGGCCTCATCCTTCAGCTTCTGCCATCCACCAAATAGTCATCTGCATCAGAAAGTCCTTAACGTTTTTAAGGGCAAGCCTGCCTCCTCTTTCCTCACGTCAGTGTTTGGTTATACCCTCTCCCATCTCATGAATGTCAGCAGCAGGGCCGGACTGACTACCAGGCAGTTTGGAATGCTGCCGAGCTTGGGGCTGATTTCACTGCGGTGGGGGCTGATTTCGTTCATGGAGACCTGCGTGTGCTTCGAAATAATTAAAGCAAAACGAATTTCGTTTAGCACACGCAGGTCTTCATGAACGGAATCAGCCCCCAGCTCAGCAGCATTCCAAACTGCCCGGTAGCCAGTTCGGCCCTGGTCAGCAGTACACTTCTGCCTGCTGGGGAAAACAGTCTTATCTCCACCATCTATATCTGCCCTGTCCAGAGACTTCCAAATGGGACCCACAGTCCTGTATCACTCAGCTTCACTCACATGCACATGTACTGCACACTAGCATGCACTTTTGCTTAGTATATGGGGCTTTGATGCTAGTACTTGAGAGGTAGAGATTGAAGTCTCTTCCTATGTGTAAATCTGAACTCAGAAATGGTGAATAGCAAAAAAGTGTAGAGTTACGCAGAGGTGTATGAGTGGATCAACACATAAATAGGTTTACACAATACAAACGTACCTTTGTGAATAAACCCCTTCATCGTTGAGCTCCCTTTGAAGCCTTCAGTTTTGGACCAAATGCTGCCTAAAGGACAGAGCAGTATTACACAGCTGGTGAGGTCACTTCGACACTGGGGGACCTTTGCTGCCTCCCTTGGTCCAAAGTTGTACCTTTGGTCACTTTTTTGTTCTCAAAGTCCTGCAAAGAATCATGGCTGAATGCTATTACAGCAGAGGACTCCATGAGGGCAGATTCCTTCACTGTGTTGTCCTACTCAGGACTAAACTTTAGCGAGTCGAAATCCAGCCACTAACTGGTTTGCAACTGCTAAAAAGACTTTTGGAATGTGCTTTGCCTACAAATTACTATAGTTTCTAAAATTGCACAGTGACTTCAGAAAAGAGTGAAATTGTTCTTTTTAGCAACATTTCTTAATTGTAATTTCCTAATAACGATTCACATATTATGTGTTCTAATGATGCTCAAATTGCGACTAGTCACAAACGTCCATTTTGCCTCCAAAAATTACCATCAAGTAGATTCAGCCTGTAAGCAGGTGAAAGTACAAAAGAGATGCAAGAAATCAGTCTTTATGGACATTGGCTGCATTGTATGCTTTGGTGAGGAGGATGAGGATTTTTGCTGTCCAAGAAAAAGGAGACAGGAGAAGAATTTTAGTCTTATGGTAAGAATTGTTCAACAAAAATTGGAAGCAATCATATCAAAGTATAGGCTTAGCAGTCAGGTTATTTTAGATCTAAGAAAAAAGAGAAAGCCTCTACTCCAAGGTATAGCTCCAAAAATACCAGCTAATCCCACAAGTGTGCAGGTTTAATGGCCTCTACACCTCCTAGTTTCTGGTAGTTTTCAAATAGCTGTTGCAACAGCAGGTGGGGTCTCACAGAGTGTGCTATCTAAATAGTTTAAATGTGTTTAGATGCTATGTTGAGTATAATCAATATATATAACAAAAGAAGAAGGGGGGACCTAGGAGCTGTTAAAGGTCCAGTGTCCACACTCCTTATGTCAACATGTAAACCAAAAAGAGGACACTGTTCCTATCGCAGGGTGCAAACAGTCACCCAAGCCTAAGAGTGCAAACAGTCACCCGTGCTATTATAAAAAGGAAGAAAAAGGAGGAGAGGTCAGAAAAAGGAAATCCTAGGTTAAAGGTGAACCACTTTAAAGATGGAAGATCACTTTTTGTCCTCTGATGCCCTCAACCCCCAGAAGGGTGTCATGCTTCATCATCGGGCAGTTGCTCCTCGTAGGGCCGGCGCTGCAATCCCCTACGGGTCCCCCGAAGGGTCACTTTGTCGGAGATCTTTTCATGTACTGCCGGATTGTGCATGCGGGTGTGTGGGGTATGGGTAAAAAGAGGGATAAAACAGTGCATGCAGTAAAGTGAAAACGTTAATTGAGGGTGAACATGCAGCGAGAAATAAAATGTCTACTCCCAATAAACTGAAAAAATTAAGAATGCACCACAGGCACATTGTGCCTAGGTGTCAAAATGTAAAGGGTCGACATGTTTCGCGCCTGCGTCGCCATAAGGGCCGTTGGCGCTTCTTCAGGACCAGAGAATGAAAAATAAAGTGCAAGTGAATACACAGTAAACTGGACTACAACACCCTCTATATCAATTAGGGCGGGCAGTAACCTGTATACCCTCGGTGTGGCTACAGCTGCATGATGTGAGCCGCTCCTGATTATAACTATTTAGCCGGGGTGCTCCCTCCTCTAAACCTACCCCATCCACACATCTGTCACCTTTAACCTAGGATTTCCTTTTTCTGACCTCTCCACCTTTTTCTTCCTTTTCATAATATCACGAGTATAATCAATAACCATATTTTTACAAAGCTTCACAGGAATTGTAGCACAAAGCTCCAATTCTACAGATGGTCTCATTTATCACAATCAATCAATGGCTGTTGATGTCATTCCTTTGCAAATAAATATTTTTATAGGGATCGAAAAATCAGCATAGCCTTACCGATGATCTGCAATTCTAAATTTATCATAACAGACATTGAGACCTATTTATAAGCCCGTTGCGCCTTCCAGTGTGTCACTTATTTTGACACACCAGCTGCGCAATGGGCTTGCACATATTTACAAGGCCACGTAAAGTCCCCCTGCGTGACTTTTTATGGCCTCGTGAATATGGGCCCCTTTTATGCATTACTCTGCATGAAAGGGGCGTTCTATGGGTGTTGCTGTAAGTGTTCCCACGCAACATCCATGGAACTTGCCGCATTCTCAGATGTAAAATATTTTGTAAAACTGGGAATGCGTCAGAATCCTTTTTTTTTTTTTTTTTTTTTAATATTTTTATTAAGCAGTTTGACATTTTTCCATATATTCCTATATAAGTTACAGCATACAGCAATTTCGCCAGTGGTTATGCATATATTACACGTATATAGTTATTATTCTGGTGCATATAAACGTAAATAGAAAAAATAAGATAAACAAAAAGCATAAAAAGAAAAAAAAAAAAGAAAAGGGGAAAAGAAGAGAAATGTAATATTAACCATCCCTCGATTATCCTGGGTTTAATCTACTGTTTTTCCAGTTTGTAATGGGCTGCCATATCCTTTTGCCAAGCAGCTTAGCTCTCTTTCCTTTCCTGTCATAGATTGCCTTTTCCAGATTATAAATAGACAGAAGTCTTGAGATCCACACTTGGAACGGGGGGGTAGCATTATCCAACCAGGTTCTTGCTATGCAAATACGGTACACCGCCATTGAGACAAACATAAATTCTACTGGAAAATTGCCTGGCGTATCCCCCACTCCTAGTATAATTAATTCGTCTGTAAGTTTTATCTTAACCTTGAGTGATTTCTCGAAAAACTCTTCAATAGCCTTTTTCAGGGTATACAATTGAGGGCATTGTGAGAACATATGTACAATATCTGCTTCGTTTGAGTTACAGCGGGGGCATGTTATTCCAGTTATTCCCCCCCACTGGGCGATTCTAGCTGGGGTATGATATAGTGAGAACACAGTCTTAAAATGTTGTGATTGCAGAGTGGCTGAGCATAGTACTGTTCTGCCCAGATCCAGAGACAACTGAAAACTTTCTATCTCTGACCCCAGTTTTTCTGTCCATCTTTGTGCATATTTCCCCCTTTCATCAGTTTTAGTATCTTTCAGTTCTGCATATAGCTTTCTTATTGTGCATTTGTCTGCTAATTCAATATAGTCCATGACTCTACATTGACCCAACCCCGCCATGCCACCCTGTTTTTGCATTAAGAAACTTCTGATTTGGAGGTATTTATAGAAGCTATGGTGTTCTAATCTGAATTTTGCTTGGAGCCTCCCAAACTGTAGCATATTCCCCTGACAATCGAGCAAATTTCCTATTTTCACTATAACCTTGTTATGCCAATCCCTCATAGTAGCATCCCCAAAAATGTCCTTTGGTAATGAGCCGTTTGTGTACAGTCGTGTATAATTATTGTATCTTCCCAAGCCAAGTTTTTTTGAGACCCCTTTCCAGACCCTATAGGCCGCCTTTAGTGTTTTGAACCGTGTGTGCTTAAAATAGCTAAAGTCGATTGTATTTAGGAACCCATTTACTGCCCCCTCTCCCAATAATGTAGTATAGACATTAGAATGTCCTGGGTTGTCTTCCGATGTATGATCTGTGCCTCCCCCACCTAGCAGCCCCTGGCAGTACTGCAATACAGCAGCCCAGTAATAGAGCCTAAAGTCTGGTGCCCCCCAGCCACCTTTTTCTCTAGATACTGTTAAATGTCTGTAGGCTCTCCTTGTCTTTCCTTTGGCCCAGATAAATTTGTTCAAGATTGTTTCTAGTTTATTAAAGAACATGCTATCAAAAAACAGTGGAATTGATCTAAACAGGTATAAAAGCTTAGGGAACGTTATCATCTTTATTACATTAATCCGTCCCATCAAGGTCAGATGCAGATTATTCAATCTTTCTGTATTTACTTTTACTTTTGACAATAGTGGAGTCATATTAATTTCTACGAGCTTATCTAGGTCGGCTGTTATTTTAACACCTAAATACATAACTTCCGGAGCTACTCTTATATCCTGATGGCTTACCCATTTATTTTGTATGATTTGCGTCTTTCCCTTGTTCAGTGAATAGCCCGAAACTATCCCAAACGCAACCGCCTCCTGTTCTATTTCTATAATGGCTAGCTTAGGTTCAGGGGTAACCACCGCCACATCATCTGCATATGCAAGTGTTTTGTGTTCCACACCATTTAGTTTCATCGGGGGTATATTGATATTTCCTTCCAGCCTGCGCAGGAGGGGATCAATATATAGCGCGAATAATAGTGGCAAAGACGGGCAGCCCTGTCGTGTGCCTCGTCTTATGCGTATTTCATTGGTGTACCCTCTGTTTATTCTCACCTTAGCCCTTGGTTCTAAATATAGTGCTTGGATAGCCTTAATGTAGCCCGCTCCTATGCCAAACCAACCCAAGACCCTCCACAGATACCTCCAAGAGACCCTGTCAAAGGCCTTCTCTGCATCCAGGAAAATAGCAGCGACAGGGTCCCCTGTGGCGTCCGCTGCGTCCAGTATGGTAACCATCTGCCTTGTATGTTGAGTGGTCCCTCTCCCGGGGATAAATCCATGTTGTGTTGTACACACTAAGCCCTCAATTACCTTACTTAATCTGTATGAAAGTGCCTTGGAGTAAATTTTTGTGTCGGCATTCATTAATGTTATTGGTCTATATGACCCAGGATCCAGATGTGATTTGCCTTTTTTCAGGATTACTATAATGTTTGCCCCGGCCCAAGACTGTGGAGTACTTTCCCCCCTCTGTGATTGTCTTAAAGTTTCCAGCATATCGCCCCCCAGGGTATCCCAGAAAATTCTATAAAATTCTGCCGGGATTTGGTCTGGCCCTGCTGCCTTTCCTGAGGGGAGTTTGAATACTGCATTCTGCACTTCCACCAATGTCAATGGTAACTCCAATGTCTCCTTATCCACCTCGGCCAGTTCCCCGTGTGCAGTTCCTACTAAGTAATTTTCTATCTCCGTATCAACATTCCCAAGATCTTGATCGTATAAATCGGTATAGAATTCCCTGAATACTTCTCTTACTTCCTCTGCCTTAGTCACCATTTTCCCCCCTTTATCCTTAATTTCCTTTATTTCTCCTGCTGCCGTATTTTGTCTGGTACGCACTGCTAGCATGTGCCCAACCCTTTCATTAAACTCGTAGCATTTTTCTTTTTTCATTAAATAATTACTTGCCGCTTTGTTTGCCAGACTCTCGCTAGCCTCGGCTTTTTTTAATTCTATTTCCAATAGAATCTCATCTAAAGGTTCTTGGGTAATGGCCGCTTGTATAAGCCGTTGTTCTAACTCCATTAAATCATGCAATCTGCCAGTGAGTTCGATTTTTTCCTTTTTACATCTGTTAAAAGTATATGCCATTGTTTCTCCTCTTATCCCGGCTTTACATGTGTCCCAGACCACCCCTGCGGCAGCTGTACCTCTGTTTACTTCCCAAAATTCTTTAATCCATATCTTCATCCTTTTTACATATTCTTCTTCCCTGAGTAGCCCTCTTTCAAACGTCCAATTATACTCCTTACATACTGTACTGTTGCTCTGAGGGATAGATAATATCAGGGGGTTGTGGTCTGAGAAGACCCGAGGAAGTCTTTCTATTTTTGTACCTGGTAATAGGGAGCTAGAGACCAGAAAGTAATCCAATCTGGCCACTACCCTATGAGGGGCGGAATAAAAGGTACTACCTGTACCAGCGGGATTATTGACTGTCCAAACATCTACCAGTGCGTTGTGAAACATTAGGTTATTGATAGCCCTTCGTGTTCTTTTTTTCCGATCACCCTGCATCCCCCCACCCGACAAACCCAACCCTGATAACCCATTGACATTAAAATCCCCGCAAAATATCACCGGTTCTGCCCAAAGTGCCAATTCAATGTCCAGAAAATCAAATAAGTCAGGTTCATCCTCATTAGAGCCATATACTGAGACAAATGTATACCGACCCCCAGCTGTCTCCCCTTCTACTATAACCCATCTCCCCTCCTCATCCTCCTTTTTCCTCCCTACCTGTACAATTCCTTTCTTAGCAAGAATCGCCACTCCTTTTGTTTTAGAATCTTGTTGTGTACATGCTAATACCTCATACCCAAGTTGATCCATAAGGTATTTATCCTTCCCCCTCACATGCGTCTCCTGGAGGCATATTACATCCAGCTTCAATAGTCTAAGCATAGCCGCTACTTTCTGTCTCTTCCCGCCATCGTTTAGCCCACAGATATTAATAGTCGCAAGCCTTAACGCCATCCTATCTTGATGATTGAACTACCAGAAATCCTCCTCTTAGAATATGCTATCACTTTTTCATTTCTGTATATCTTCCTATTTTGTGCTGTGTTTATCCTAACTTCTTCACCTCCCCTCCACCCCCCCACCCCCCAGTCAACCCCCCTCCCCTTGCCTACCCCCCCATTCTACAGGCAAATAGGTCAAGCATGACCTATGTGTGGCAACTTACTGCTGTAGTGCCGCCTCCTTCTCCTGCCCAAACTACCCATAGTACTGACATATTCAATACTTCTTGAGTATTGCGATATGCCTCTTATACTGGTTCAGCGTCCCTACTCTTCCTGCCCCTTTCGCTCTCCTTTATTTCTGCCAGATATTCACCTGCCTTTATCTCTGAGAAAAACATTCTAACACGGCCTCCTGTAATGACTTTCAGCTTCGCTGGAAACATCAGATATGCTTCAGAGCCCTGGCGCTGAAACGGAGTAATTAGCTGTCTGAGCTTCCACCTCCTTTCAACAGTCGCGTGGCAGAAATCGGGCCTGGCAAAGAATGTGGACCCTTCAAATGACTTTTTTTTATCCGGCCTGGCAGAATCCATAACTTCCTGCCTAGCCAGGAAATTCCCAAAAAAGACTAGCATAGCCCTTGGTAGAGCTTCCTGACTAGCGCCTCTTGCTTTTTTCTGGATCAGTGGAAATCTGTGTGCCCTCTGGACCTCTAACTCCCATTGCCACTGTGCCTCTGGGTATACACCTTTCAGTAGTTTAACCACAAACCCCCTAGGATCTTTCCCTTCCACTCCTTCTTCCAGGCCAAGAAGTCTCAGGTTATTACGCCGCTGGCGGTTCTCAAAATCCTCTAGTTTCCATTGTAGGTCCTCGACCACCTTCCCTTGCTCCGTTCTGAAAGACTGCCAGTCTGTAACTTCATCCTCCAATCTGCCTGTTCTTTCTTCGACCTGAACCACTCTTTCTTCCACCTCTTCATATTTTTTATTCATTTTCCTGATGCTTGCTTGTATTTTTTTAGTGTCCTGTCTTGCTCTCCTGCTTTCCATCCTAGCCTCCGTGTGCATTTGTTTTAACATATTAAACATTCCCTCTAAGGTTGCTTGAGGCGGTGGTTCGGCAATGTCTTGTTTGGTACTTGCAGTAAAATTATCATCTCCTCCTTCCTCCTGATACATCTTAGTGGTGTTACCATAGTCCCAAAGCAATTTTCTATTTGTACTTGAAGCAGATCTATCTATGTCTCTATCTTGTTTTATCATAGTTCTTCTTTTTTTCCTTTGTGTCTCTTTATTTCTGGAATTACCAGTATGTGACCTTTCTGATTCTGTCTCTAATGAGGAATCTGATATTTCGTCCTCATCCTCTGTGCCCAATAAGGAAGAGTCAGAGCCAGAACCTTCGGTCACAGAATAGAATTTCCCTCCTTCAGGGGAGCGCACTCTCCTTCCTTTATCCGCTTTAAACCCCTTGAATGCACAGCTCTCAATGCTCCGCATGCTTCCCCAGGTGGTAGGTTCCATTAATGTTTTTTGGTCCCCGGGGGTAGGAGCGAGATTCACCTGCATTAATGCTTCTAACATTTGGGCATTGTTGAAGTTTGTTGAATCTCCGAGCTCTACCCCTGGCTGTCCTGACATCATCTCCCTGCTCACCTGGTCTGCTCCGGACTCCGTGTCAATGTGTGTGACAGCATCGGCATTCTCAGCGTTCACAGCGCTGCCTGCGCTTCCAGCGTCTCTGTCTCCCAGCGCGGCTTCCGCATGAGGCGTGCACGGTTGGAGTCCCTGCTGCCTAGCAACCGCCGCCGTGCTTGCGCCCTCGCGGTCGTTGAACGCTGCCTCGGTGTTTGTTCCCGCATCTGCCTCGTCCGGAGCCTCAGAAACCTCGGAAACCGTGATCGCCGGCTGGAGTTTCCCCGCAAAAGCCTCTGAGACGGTGGGTTGCCTCAAGTCCTTGGTTAAAATAGTAATCTGTTGTTTTACAGCTCCGCTGTCCGCTTGGGAGCGTTTCTGAAGTTGCTGCCCCTTAGATCCAGGGGTACCTGCTTGCATCGTTGTTCTGACTCCGACTTTCTCTTTGGCAGCTTTCTCTGCCTTCTCTCCTTTCCTCGATTGCGAGCCAGTGCTAACCGGCGCTGATCGCTTGTTCGTGCCTGTCAGTTTTGGCACTGCTCCCAAGCGCTGTGCCATCTCAACAACTGT
The DNA here is from genome assembly GCF_964261635.1 of Lissotriton helveticus. Classification (NCBI taxonomy): domain Eukaryota; kingdom Metazoa; phylum Chordata; class Amphibia; order Caudata; family Salamandridae; genus Lissotriton; species Lissotriton helveticus. The sequence goes on along the minus strand of NC_136059.1, from coordinate 1,138,888,723 downwards.
GCTGGTGCCTCGCTTGTAAGCCTCCCTCAGATGTCTTCCAAGTAAGACAAGGAGCACCGCCAGGGACTTCTGTATCGCCGTACCACCAACAATATAAACTTTGCTTGGGGTTGCAAGGATCGGCATATCCCTTTTTTTTCCCCCAGATTCCAGCTACATATCCCGCGGGTCAGGAGAAAGAGAATGTGCGGCTATTCTCTACAGCAGCATGGCGGCCATCTTGCCCGGTGGTTCAGTAATCGCCCCACCCAAATGCGTCAGAATCCTAATGGTGCAACAAGTAGAAATTCTTTTATTTCTCCTTGTGTTTACCTCTTTCTATGCGTGCTGCATTCTGCAGCATGCATAGAATGAAGAAAATGCCATAAATTATTGTTTTTGTCATAAATTATTGTTTTTGTGCAGGAAGGTGTCCCTTCCTGCACAAAAACAATCATCCCTGCAGCGCAGGCACCCTCGCAAAATGACACAAGGGTGCCTGCGCTGTCACATGACAGCCAATTGTGCGGCAGCACAGAGGAAAGCACAGGGATGCCTCATATTGTTGTTAATACGACGTATCCCTGTGCTTTGAAAATTATGCAGCATGGTGCAGCTAAATGACTTGCGGTGCTGCACTGCACCATTTTCTTGTAGATGAGGCCCCCTCCGGCTAAATATTCAGGCAGTGCACAAAATTCACATATGTTCAAGTACCGTTCACTAAACAGTCACAGTACTAGAGTTGAATTTGATGATGAATTTTTATTGGGTCAGTCATAGTTATAGCATTATTTTAAAAAATGGCGTGGATCTGATTATTATGAATGAGCTATAAAGAAACATTTTAAGATTTCCAGAGACAGTGGCCTTGCTCTCTGGCCCAGGATCCTAACAGCAGATCTTAACGCTGTCTCTCCAAATGAAAGAAAATATAACAACGCTCACAAACAAACTTGGGGCCATATTATCAAGAACGGCGATAACATTATCCTCACTTTAGAGGCAGGAAACTGCAGCTAAAGCGGCGATAAGGGGCTTGATAATATGTCCTTGTGAATTCCCACAAAAGCCCAGGTTATGGTGTGAACCTGGGCTGCTACGGGAATTCACAAGGGCATATTATCAAGCCCCTTATCGCCGCTTTAGCGGCAGTTTTCTGCTGCTAAAGCGGCGATAATGTTATCGCCGTTCTTGATAATATGGCCCCTGGAATGTTAAAAGGGAGATTCAGAAGTCTTCATAAAAGTATGGAACACTTCTCTATACACCATAGACGTCATCCAAATTAATAGCCTGCTGGGCAAAGTTGCATAATTAGCTACTAAGAAGGATTTCCATCTGTATCAATGAATTAAGAATCTGATGACGAAAATCTGCAGCACTGCAACAAAACTTACATGTAGATATTGTTTGCGCTGCTAAAGGAAGAACATGCTGTGCAGACATCATAAACACTACATTTAAAGTAAGTTATTTTACTGATAAGCAATACATAATATTAGAGAAAATGTATTAAATACGTAAACAATGTTCTCTCAGTTTTCTTCACAGGTTTTCAAGTGTCATAAGGAGAAAAGAAACACTAGTCTCAAAAGATATTTCAGAAATACAATTACAAAACACATTGTATATAATTAGAAGATACATTGTTTTCATGCTTCTTTCTTCCTTTGCATCCAGTCAGACTTTCAGCACTTATTGTTCTTGGTGCTTGTGCCTCTGAACTCCTGCTCCTTGGATGTCTCTCTCTCATTGCTTCTTTAATGGAGATGCCACTGAGACTGGAAGCCTCCTCACTTTTCCCAGCCATCGCTTCTTACCCTGTTGCAATGTCTGCAGTTTTGTAATTCCTGTAGGGTATTAGTTATTTGGCTAAACTTCATCCCCCAGATTCATCAAAGTCCTGTTTTGCGAGTCCTTAATAGCGATTTTTAAGGAATCGCTATTAAAGACTCGCAAAACGGGATGCATGTAGAAATCGCAATATTTTTTGAGATTTCTACTGCTTCCTTATTTGCGATTCGGTAATTGCTAATCGCAAATAAGGAATGGCTTTCCCATTCATTCCTATGGGCCTAAAGGCCTATAGGAATGAATGGGGAGTCATTCCTTATTTGCGATTCGCAATTAGTGAATCGCAAATAAGGAAGCGATTTCAAGGGTGCCAGGGTGTCCAAAGGACACCCTGTAGCACCCCTGAAATGGTAAGGTACACTGGTGTGTGTGTAACATACAACTTAGAAAAATGCACTGAAGTGCATTTTTCTAAGTTTTCGCTATTTACCACGAAGTTAGACTTCGCGGTAAATAGCGGCCCCAGATTGCGAATTCGCAATTTTAAAATGGTTCATGAATTGCATTTAAGGAATCTCAAATTGAGATTCCTTAAATGAAATAATTCGCAATTTAGCGATTTCTGAAATTGTGATTTTAGCATTTGGGATGATGAATCCCAAGTGCAAAAATAGCGCTCTCAAAGGGCCAGATTCTCATAATCTGGCCCTTTGCGAGCCGATTTCGGCTTGATGAATCTGGCTGCTAGAGACATCCCCACTAAAATGTCTCATCACCACCTGTAGATTGAAGTCTAATTAGGAAGCTATGCTACTGAATTTGATAGTCAAATTACAGATGTACCAAATCCATCCATTCTGTTCACAATGTGGCATTGTCCGTGAACTTTGTACTCTGCTTTCATGAGTTACAGCGCGAGAAAGGTCAGTGACCGTAGATTTGAAATGATACTTTTGTATTACATGTAATAAACGCAAAATGTATTCTTCCTTAATTTCGTTCCCCGTTAAAGCAACTCCCCTCGTCTCTTTTATGGCTTTTAATTGTTGTTGCTGGACATTTAAAATTGCACTTTCCAAATTATGGAATTGTGAAACAGGAGAAACAGCCCTTCTGCTTCACTTTCTCTAGCTGCTCTCTGGCTTGCAGCAGCAAAATGTCTCCTTAATCTGGAACCTCTTAAATGCCTGGCAGTAGCAACTGACTGAGACTGTAGGTGTCGAGGTGCACATATGACTGGTGTGTGGTTTCTAAACTTTGTTTCAGTTGTGTTGGATGAGCAACGAATTCCTGGACTAGGAGTTGTCAGTATGACTTCTGCCCCCTCCTGTTCCTCTAATTTCTCTTACATCCCTTTTGATTCAGCTTCATGCTGTGTTTCTATATAGAAAGACAATGTAAAATTATTAATTGACTATAACTATTCTCATCAATAACCTTATCAAACATATAATGCCAGGTAGAAAAACAGATAGCGGTCAAAAATCTATTTCAAAGCAAACTTATGCCTACGCCAGGAACTACAACCCCTCAAAATATACTTTAAAAGTCCTTGCAGCAATGTAATCATCGTCCAAGTGAGGTACCTTGGGCAGGCTGACAATTTTAACAAGTCTTTGCCGTGCATCTGTTTACATGACTCGTCAGGATTGCTGAGTTAAAGAGGGTGAAATCCAATAAAGAATCTGGACATATAATTTTCGGATTGAGGTCACACATTGACAGATATAGGCATGCAGAAGAGTCTTTCTGGCAGAGGAGAATGGTAGGCTTCCCCAACAGCTCAACAGAGGTTTCGAGTTGAAGGGTCCCAAACTACAAGTGATCAGACCTGGATGAGTACTGTACAGGGTGTAGGGTCCATAATAAGGCTGATAGTCTTGGCCCCACTCGAGGACCAAAGGGCTTGCCTATGGGCCTCCCTTTGTACAGAAACAAATGGAGAACATTCCTAGCATCAGCAGAAATAGACATTAGCTAGAAATATGAAGTAAGATCAACAGGTACTCTCAGTGCAGACTGGGTGGAGAGGTAAGTCTTGATTGGATTCCAGATTGAATGGGATTTTAGGGTCAATTGGGGCCCCAAGCGCAGGCAGCACACCGCATTTCGTGCCATGGGAGGTTGGGAGGAAGGTAAGGGGAGGGTACGAAATGTTGCTGTGGCAGCTGTGGGATTCAGAAAAGGGGGTGGTGATGGACAGAGCATCTGAATTAAGCAGAACACTCCTACCCAGTCAAAAGATCAGGGCTTGATCCATCACCGTTTTTTAGCTCACTGCACCATCCCAGTTCAGAACCTGGCTACATGCAAATTAGTCTGTCCCTGGCCCAGTGCATCATGGGAACAGGGCAGACCAAACTACCAAGCCAATTCTTTACTGGAAAGGAAACAAGCTTCCGGGGACCGGTTTCTGGCATTACAGCCGTCTTCGGCCCGGCTTGCTTGAATCCTGATGGTGCAGTGAGCAAGGGACTCATGTCTGAGCATACCCTTCCACTCCTATAGTGGCCAAAACGATTCAGAAAAGGGGGTGGTGATGGACAGAGCATCTGAATTAAGCAGAACACTCCTACCCAGTCAAAAGATCAGGGCTTGATCCATCACAGTTTTTTAGCTCACTGCACCATCCCAGTTCAGAACCTGGCTACATGCAAATTAGTCTGTCCCTGGCCCAGTGCATCATAGGAACAGGGCAGACCAAACTACCAAGCCAATTCTTTACTGGAAAGGAAACAAGCTTCCGGGGACCGGTTTCTGGCATTACAGCCGTCTTCGGCCCGGCTTGCTTGAATCCTGATGGTGCAGTGAGCAAGGGACTCATGTCTGAGCATACCCTTCCACTCCTATAGTGGCCAAAACGATTCAGAAAAGGGGGTGGTGATGGACAGAGCATCTGAATTAAGCAGAACACTCCTACCCAGTCAAAAGATCAGGGCTTGATCCATCACCGTTTTTTAGCTCACTGCACCATCCCAGTTCAGAACCTGGCTACATGCAAATTAGTCTGTCCCTGGCCCAGTGCATCATGGGAACAGGGCAGACCAAACTACCAAGCCAATTCTTTACTGGAAAGGAAACAAGCTTCCGGGGACCGGTTTCTGGCATTACAGCCGTCTTCGGCCCGGCTTGCTTGAATCCTGATGGTGCAGTGAGCAAGGGACTCATGTCTGGTGCCGCTCGCAGCTGATAGCCTGACCCTGTGACTCTGTACTTGCCTGCTTTGACGCTTTGGAGCCAATTCGGCGAAAGGGGTGCATATTGTCTTGGAATCACCGACGCAGTCCTAACAGGGGCCGGGACTGCGAGACCCAGGGTTCCGCGCAGGATCAACGAAGCGCACCTGGAGTCTCTTCCCGCCCCCTGCTCCTCCCGGTCACACCGCCCACAAACAGCTCGCCGGCCCCCGCTTCGCGGGCGCCGCACGCAGCTGATAGCCTGACCCTGTGACTCTGTACTTGCCTGCTTTGACGCTTTGGAGCCAATTCGGCGAAAGGGGTGCATATTGTCTTGGAATCACCGACGCAGTCCTAACAGGGGCCGGGACTGCGAGACCCAGGGTTCCGCGCAGGATCAACGAAGCGCACCTGGAGTCTCTTCCCGCCCCCTACTCCTCCTCCTATAAAGATAGGCTCCCAACGCTAAGCGGGACGCGTGCGGGACGCCGGACGAAGCCCGGACAAAGGGCGGACAGTCTTAGACAGTCCGAGACTGGTAGAGACTGGACTGGGCCAGTTACTCTGTCCAATCATCAAGGTGAAACATTGTCATCGAACGACGCCCTATTCGAACTCCAACTATTACTGACTTTGCATGAATTGTGGCTTAATCGTATTCAGGGTCCGTAACATACGCCGCTCGCGCTTTTACTAAGTGTTTTTGGGAGTATATTGTATACTGGTGAGCTATGTCTAATAAAAAGTTATCCCCGGCCAAAAATACTATGGATAACTACCTAGTTCAGGTAGTAGCTAAAATCAATAGCGAGAGGAGGTCCTCATTGGGGCTGGGTGTATCTCCTAAATTTACCTTGTCGGACCCTGATCTGGCCCAACTCCCCGATTTAGGCAACAGTAGCAGCCCTGTTGCATTCTCTGACCCTGTTGATAAGGCCATTTCGGCTCAGATTAACTGTGTAGCTGAAGATAGTGACAGTGATAGTGAGGGGGAGGTTGCATTACATCGAATTGAGGAAAAAGCCCCAACCCAAGTGCCTGGACCGCCTACCACCAGAGGAGTTAGAAAGGGCCAGCCTAAACGCGGAGGGCTATGCTCGAGCCGGAAAAGGCCTGCTTCTCCACCTAGCAATACTGTTGTAGCCGAGGAAGAAGGGTCAATTGATGAAGTTTGTATGTCTCTAACTAACGAGCAATTTAAGAAGCTGTTGGGTATGATAGATTCGAAAATTAAGGGCATTGTAAAGCCTTTGGTAGGTAGGATTGAGAAGTTAACTGTTGAGGTAAACAGATTAGGGGATTTATTGGACAAAACTCTAGTTGTAGTAGAAAAATTGCCTGAAGAAGTTGTATCTAGAGTGGAGTTAAAAAAGGGAACCTCTAGACCTGAGGGTGGAGGTGGAGTTATTCCTTTGTTTAATCACCCGGCGGTCCCTCAGGTAGCCATAGTGGATGGTGAGCCAGGTGAAGATGCCCCTCCAGTTGTATCTACTGCCCTGAATCCTGTGAAAGGCTCGGTTGAGCTTATTGTTGAGGCTTCCCCCCTGGTCCTTGTTTTAGCTAATGTTCCCACATTGGCTCCAGGACAGGATGAAACTACTTCATTCCTGCTGTCTAAGGCCTTACATTGGCTGACTAACAATATGGTGATAACTCCCTGGGGTAAGCAACAGTTGGCAGAAGAATTAGTTATGGCTAGGAGGGTGGAGTGGATTGGAAGTAGCCCTAAAAGATTTAGGGGTGATTGCGTTGTTCTGAATTTTTCAGATCCAGATGTATTAACCAACATACTGCCCTACCTTCTACCGCCACAGCGAAGAACAGCCGATATTATTCCACTCACTTTGGACTTTTTCTATCGCCGAAGAGGGAGGAGTCTTAACCCGTGTACACTAAGGACAAAATGGAAATTGGTGCCAAACAAGGGTAGGAGGGTTCCTCAATCCACTGAGTGGGGATTAAATCTTGAAAACAGGTTCTCAGCTCTTTCTAATCTGAACGAATGTGACTGACTTTTTTGGGGTAAAAGTTCTGTACTATCAGCTTCAACTTTTCAGAGTAGTGGCAGCCTGCATGCCCATATGGGCAATTGTTCTGGAAATAAGATGGTGCCTAGGATTGGGGCCGGATTCGGCCCGACGGATCCCCAAACGGTCTCGGCCTTATCCTCTGTATGCTGTGATTCTGTAGTTGGCTTACAGGGGGTGGGTAATAGTGATGTCATATGTAATGTAGCCCAGGCAAGTTCTGTAGTGTTAATAGCGGGCGAGCCTAGTCACCCGGGCCCTATTTCTAAATTGCAAGCTGGTTCTTTGATTGGGATGGGAAACCTAATCTCTTGGAACTTGGCCGGGCTGTGTTCTAAATTAGATTGTGGGGACTGGCTTGGCTTTGTTAGTTTATTCGATGTATGTATATTCCAGGAGACTTGGGCATGCGAACCTGTTTATGCGTTGGGATATTTAAATTTTTCTGTGCCAGCAATAAAGGGCCCAAAAGGGAGACCAATGGGGGTCTCACAATTTGGGTTCGACAGTCCCTTAAACTAACAATCAAAAGTATGGTGACTAGTCACAATGATATCCAGTTAATCAGGATAACCAATGACATTTCAGGTTCACTTGATATTTATAATGTATATGCCAGAAGTGCTAAGGTTGGTCGATCTGAGGTTTTAATTGCCTTGAGTAACCTTCTTGACACATACTCGCATGACAATAATATCGTTATAGCAGGTGACCTCAATCTGACTTTTGAGCCTTTGGTCATTGACGAGGCCTTCCTTGGAGCCGAAGAGGACTCCCATTGGAGTATCTCTGTGTTAGAATTGAAGCCAGTCACACGCTGGACTGAGGACATAATAGGTCTGAATGCTATGTGTCTCGAAAAAGGTCTAAGAGCTTTGAACGGAAGAACAGCATTGGATAAAAAAGGCTCTATGACATTTGATAACGGGAGACATCAAAGCAGAATAGATTATGTAATTTGTAGTATGACGTTATGGCCATCTGTCTGCGACATGGAGGTTGTTGTGAGACCCGAGAGTGACCACAATCCCCTATGTGTGGAGCATAAATGGTGGCCTGCTGGGAATGATTCAATTTGCCCTAATGCTCTTGTACCACCTCTAATTATTCCAGGTAATGACATGCGTAGGCTCAGATGGGCTAGCGTAGTGACTAACCAACAGGCCATCGATAACATTAACCTTGAAGCTGATAAAGCTATACTGGCCATGGAATTGATTAGCGTTTCTCCCTCTGGACTGGGGGACGTGGTCAATATTCATGATACCCTTTTTGGCAAGATCAAAAATAATTTTTTGAAACCTGCTAAGCGCAACGGGGCAAGAGCTTGCAAAAGTGCAAAATGGTATAATGCCGAATGCAGGGCAGCACGACTTGCTCTGGGTCACGCCATTAAGATGAGGGAGCCAGAGGCCATCCGCCTAGCCAGAAAGGATTATAAAATCTGCATAGCGAAAGCAAAGAGAGCCTGGGATGAGCAATATTGGTGTAATTTGAAAGGAGCTAGTGACAGGAAGGATTCCAGACTGTTCTGGAACATTGTTAAATGGGGGCGTGAGAGAGTTGAGGACCCCATTAATAACAATGTCCCCCAAGACGACTGGGTACAATTTTTTAGCTCCCAGTACGCTGCTAATAACCAGATTACAGCCGAGGACAGTATTACCCAGTCTTTTTCCCAAGGTAATCTCTTTACCTACAAAGAGACTATGTCTGCCCTAAATACAGTGAATAGAGGGCGTGCTCCAGGTTTAGACGGCGTCCCTGCTGATATTTTCTTAAACGACAAGGAGCGATGGTGTTAATATATTTACTTACTTATCAACTTCATTGCTAAAGGTGCTGAGGTCCCGGCATCGTGGCGGGGTGCCGTGATTATCCCAGTGTTTAAAAAAGGAGATCGTGCTCAGGCAGGTAACTATAGGCGAATAAGCCTTATTGACACTGTGCAAAAAATAGTTGGCCATGTGGTCGTAAATAGGCTCCTTGACTGGGCAGAGGACAACAACATCACCGTTTTTTAGCAGCTGTGGGGCCATCCATGTAGTGTCAGCGTGTACGGCAGCCAGCGCTCTTTCCTTTGTGCCTGTCACCAAGCTGAATTCGTGATGCAGTTATTGAAGTCCTAAATATTTACCAATAGTGGCAATTTTTCACATTTTCAGGTGCAAGACTACCTTAATGAAGCCTATATAAGGCAGTCATTTTGGGATTTAATGGCACACTGATGGCTCCAATCGCCTACCCAGAACTGGAAATTCAGTGAACATTCATACTTTTGGAAGCGTTGAAGTGCTTCCCCTTGCATTGATCGTCGGGGGGGTCAAACTGTTTGCTGATTCCCACGCTGTGCAGTCTCTGCAGGGGTTACAGCAGTGATATTTTGGCTGTGGGTTGCCTCCCAGATGTTGGAGACGTGCGGGTGACCCCGATCAGGGTGGTTGCTACTACATCCCCTTCTAGTGCTTGTCAGAAAAACAGTGGCACCGAAACAGGGCGGGCAGATATTGGACAAGGAGTTCTAGAGGAGCAAGGGTTGAGGCAGAAAAAGTGGGAAGAGAGGACCTAGCTGGTCCTAGTGCAGGTCGTGGTAGGGAGCAAGAATTTTGCAACATCACACAGTGAGTCTGATGTGAGGCCGCTGAGGGATAACACCTTGAGGAGGAGTGGCGTAGGGAGCTGAGTCAGATTGGTGCATCAGTGAGAGGGTCTCGACTGAAGTCTAGGCCATCAAGGATCAGCACCCTGGTGAATGAGAGAGGTGCAAGCGCTGCTAGTACTGATCCTCCCCAAGGACTGAGACTTCATATGGCCCGCGTTCGGGCCAAGAGGGAGGTGGGTTGTAGAGGACTTCAAGGCGCCACTTCTTCTGGAAATTAATCAGCAAGCAGGAGCTGGAGGGCCCAGGGATGGTGCAGTCTGGCAGCGGCAGCTTACCTTGGATGATGGCAGGATGGGGCCCCCGAGTAGCTAGGGAGGCCCCCTAGATACCTTCCCAAGGCAAGAAGTTCTTTGGCAAGGGGTAGGAGCCCTGTTGCAGGCTCACTCTCCACGTGGGAGGATTGGGGGTTCCTGAACAATCATTTGCAATCCAAACAGGGTCTGAGGCAGCAGGAGGCGGCAGACAGGGCTATCAGTAGTGCAGGAGCCATGGAAGGACTGCAGGTGAGGAATGGGGGCGGGCAAATACGTCTGTACAGGCGGTGGAGCACAGGGCTGCTCCCAGATCAGTGGCGGTAAGGATCATTGAGCTATAAGTGCCTAATGAGGGGCATACTGGGGAAGTGGCAAAAGGCCAAGTGGTGCCTTGTCTACGAATGAGTACCTGTCTGGTGCAGATGACAGTGGCAGCCAGGAGGTTGGGGCCTTCTTTTCAGGGGAAGAAGGGTCAGGCAGTGGCCTGTGATGAGCTCAGGACAATGGTAGCCAAAGTACGGAATGGAAACAGGTGGAGGGGAGGCTTCAGGCAGTGGGGAGGGTAGCCCAGGCAGGAAGGGTAAGGGCAAGAGATGTCCGGGAATGGCATGGACCAGATCAGCATCGGGTGGTGACAAACAAGGATAAAAGACAGCTGGGGGCCAGGAGGTGACTATAATGATGGCTCGGTGGACTCGGGGGATACTGGTAGAAAGAAGGGGTCAGGGCTTTCAGGGAACCGGGTGTTTCGGTGGCACTGGGAATTTTGAGAGGTTGCCGAAAGTATGGTGGGAATCGTGGGTTCGGAAAAGGGGTAGCTGGAAAACAAGGGGCAGGTGCATGGAGCAGCATGATGCGGGCAGGGCTCAACAGTTGGGTTGAGTGTGGAACTGATTGCTAGGGTTGGTTCAGCAAAATGAAAGACACTGCAGCAACACAGGTGGTGTAGAAGGAGAATAACTCAGAGGAGGAAGCTGCAATGGGGGACTCTGTGGAGGATGCAATCACAACAAAGTGGAGCGATGTGGTATTGCTGTATATGGGTGTAGATAACTCACTTGGGTTGTCATTTGATGCAGACGACCAAGGATGAAAGTTGAGCAAAATAATATTTTGATTTGTTTAAATTGCTGCATAAAGAGACGATAAGCAAAGTAGGTGCGAAAGTAGAGGAAACGGAGCTAGCTAAGAGGCTGAAGGTGCCCACTAACACTGATACCAGGATGGCCCTGTTAACTAAGTACACAAGCGTCTGCTGTGAAAAGTCCCTGGAGCAAGGTGTGGCCTTATGGAAGTACATGGGTGTCATTAGGACAACTAGCATCAGTTTTTGGGGCTTGGCATGGTTAAGATATGATAAGCAGTTCAGAACGTCATGTCAACGAAATCATGGGGAATATTGGCCAGGAGCATTTCTCTGGCTATGGTACATGACACCTATGAGACCTGCGCTGATGGCACTTAATGTGAGTGGACTTCCTATCTGAGTCACCCCGCCCACAGTGGGGGGATGGGACAGGCAAGCAGCCTGCACCGGGGCTTGCTGGAATTTTAACATGGGAGCCTGTTACCGGTGCTCCTGCAAGTTTCACCATGACTTTTCCAGGTGCGGAGGCAGGCACTCCCAGCTGCAGTGCACAGCAGGGGGCAACCTTCCCATGGTGAGTCGGGCAGGGTGGCTTGAGAAGGAGTGGTGGCAAAGGGCTGATACTCTGGTTATACCGGAGGCAATGCTGCAGTGATTGAAGAGATATCCTTATATAACACTAAGGGAGAAAAAGAGGCTGAGATGGGCCAACTCCTGCCTCTCAAGTAACTATAATACACAATAATGTCATGCTGTCCTTATTTTGGGAAAAAACACAGTTGATGGACAGAATGTAGAACAATGTCATACATTCACCCCAGTACAAGGATCTGGGCCTAAATCCATCGTTTTTTTGCACTCCACACCACCCTGGGTTAGACACTGAGGCACAGGGTCAGACTGATTTGCATATAGCCATGTCTGAACTGGGGTGGCTGAGTGAACTAAAGAATGGTGATGGATTAAACCCAGATCAGTTGACTGGGGGTGAGTGTTTGATTTGTTCAAACGCTCCGTCCATCATCCCCTTTTGTATCGCTTTGTTCGCCCTAAGTGTGGCAGGGTATGCTCAGATGTGAGTCCCTTGTTCACTTGGCCACTGGATTCAAGATAGCCTGGCTGATGAGGATTATGAATCCAAAACCGGTCCAAAAGTTCACAAGGTGGGCTCACTCACGTAATGTGACATGCTTCATCATAGGCCACCTCATCCCACACTGGTAGGAGGATACCACCGGGGCGGACTCAACCTTGGGTTGGGCTAACCTAAGGGAGTTGTTAGAAATTCTTATATTTTTCTGGATAACAAGGGTCCAGTTGCTAACTAAAAATAATTTAGGATATACTACAAAAGTATCCTATTATTACCGTGGTACCCAGGGTATAGATAAAAAGATTTCAGTTAGTTAATAGCGAGGTATGGAAATGGATGGTATGATCCTTGCATACCCCTGACGTTATCCAACAGGTTTCTGCCCTCTCCGAAAAGAGTAACAGGTCTTGGGTATTCATCAGGTTTAATGACTGCTCCTCTGCCCTATCAGAAAGTGAGGGTAAGAGGGTTGTTAGAAAACACAGAGAGGACCTACATCTCTAAGGTTAGAATCTGGCTTAGATACCTATGCTCTAGTGGCATTTTACCTTATTGTCTGTTGAGTGGGGGCACCTCCTGTAGTCATACATTCCTCAAGGAGAAATGTCCATTTGGATCCTACCGATCCCCTACCAACAGCCGATTGGTAGGAACTACCATACTCGCTTACTCTACGTGGGTGGCCCTAACCAGTTATTAACCCTGATGAATGCCCAAGACATGTTAGGCTTTTAGGAAAGTACAGAAACATGTGAGCAGCAAGAGGGGTTTGGGTAATAGTGCATCAGAGCATTCATTTATGAGTCTCCTCATTTCTTCAGGCAAAATAGGATACACTTATCTGAGGCAGGAAATAACCTGTATTTAAAGGGTTGGTGAGGTCATTGGAAGGGAGGATGAAAGAAGTACGAAGCTCTGAGTTAGGGGGACAGAAATGACTGTTGGTCGAAGAAGGCAAACTGTTCAGCTGATGTTAGGGGTGGGAGTTACATGGGGAAGGTGGATTGGTTTAGAACCTTTTGTTAGCGCAGTTGACAGTATAGCTTGTGCTGGTTAACTTAAGTGCTAGGTGCTTTGCATGCCATTTGTAAATAAAGCAGCCTTTTGCACTCAAAGCAAGAGGACTGGAGTAGTGTAATCATCTCCTCCCAATCAGGGCCTGAGTGCAGGTGGCACACTCATGCTTGGGGTGGTGGGGAGGGAGGGGAGGGAATGGTGCACTGATGTGAAGGCCCTAGGGCCGCCCATGTAGAGTCAGGGAGTGCAACAGCGAACACACTATCCTGAAGTCCACCTTCCAACCCTGTGGGTTGGAAGAGGGCATTTTATTGTTATGGTGCTGTTATTGTTGTGTACCGTTGTCACTTAATGGGAACCAGAGAAAGGCTATCAGTTCAGCTGATTGGGGGAAAGATGGGTTAGTGTAAGACTGAGCAAAGAACAAGATTTGGGACAAGACGAGTGCCTGGTCTAAGGAATGGCAGGCTCCACAAGATGGTTAATGTGGGTTCAGGAGCAAGGACTACAAAGACTCATGGCATTTCAAAAGTTGTGTGCAGTTCAGAAGTGTTTGGGGATGAGAAGTTGGAGTTTGAGTTTACTTAGGGGAGGCAGGTTGGTTTAGAACCGTTGTTAGCCCAGTTGACAGGGTAGCTTGGGCAGCTCAACCAAAGGGCTAGGTACTCTACTTGCCAGTTGTAAATAAAATGGGCTATTGCACTAAAAACAAAAAGAGTGTTGTGATAATTCCCTCCCAAAAACATCCCATCACAAGCAAAGAAGTTGATGTCATGCCCAGGAACATGTAGTTATCAACAACACCTCTTCCAGCGAAGGTCTGCTCAGAAACTATTGAAGATCCTCTTGGTCCCTTGCAGACAGATCTCATGTCTCACCCTCTTACCAGATTTACAATCATGACACTCAACCTGAAATCCACCCATGCAAACTGGGTGGTACCTTCTACCAAGGTCAACAAGTTCTCCACCACAGGAAGCGTAACAAGAAGGGCTATGAGTTGTAGACAGACCAGTGGTAGTTTCTTAAATTGTCTGTATTCAAGAGAGAAGTGAAGGCCTTCCTGGTATACCTGGTGGATAAGTAGACTTTTACTAAAGTGGGTCCTGGCACTATGATCTCTTGCTGCTACAGAGCGTAGCGGACACATAGTCTTTCAGCTGCACTTGGTCATCATGAGACATTCCCTATGTGGGCAAAGACATCACTCGCCCAATCTCATACACGGGCCTATCAGCACTAAGCCAGGACTGACAACTTTTTTTGTTGGGGAACTCATGGTTGCTGGCCTATCAAACTAGTATTGTTGTAACCACCACTCAGATTGCAAAGCCTGGTATAGAAGCTAGTAATTTAATGCTTTCAGCCACCCCCCTTTCCTAACACAGCAAGAGCAAACAAACAATAGTAGCCCATCTGTCAGGATTACACCTAGGGCCATACAGGGAAAGAGACATAAGTGCAAATCTGTATGTTTCTTTACAAGAGATCCATAAATATTCAGAGAGGTCCTGAGACTGCTGCTTTTGTACATGTCCCGATATTAGTTAAAAACATTCATAGCACACATCTCCAAAAGCCAAACAAAAATCAGGAGGGGGGAGTAATCTCGGGGAGACCGGGGAGTACTGTCAGGATTACACCTAGGGGCATAATGGGAAAGAGACATAAGTGCAAGTGTAGTGTAGCTCCTATCATCCCAATAGGCTCTGCGCATTGGAATAATACCTACAGCAGTAAAGGCCTAGGCCAGACGTTAACTAGGTCTACTACTGTCGATACTAGACTTAAAGTTTTGGGTTTGCCAGCTTAGCTCAGAGTTCACTAGAAACTTTCTCGAATGTTCAAGGAGGAATTAACTTCCCTGATTAGACAAGAAGGGATTTAGGGGTATATTATCAAGGGGTTTATCTCCGCTTTTTTGGCTTTAAAAGCCAAGAAAGCGGAGATAAAATTATCTCCCTATTACCAAGCTGTCGCTAACACCAGTTAGTGATAGCTAATAGGAGATAGCGACCATCTTGGGCCCCGCTTTGCATGTCAGTGATATTTATCACTAATGACATGCAAAGTGGGCGTGCCAAGATGTTAGCGACTGGAAACAGTCGCTAACATCGCTATCTCCTATTACCAACTTTTGGAGATATTCGCGCTAAGCGCGAATATCTCCAAAAGCTAACACCTGCCCTGAGCAGTTCTTCACCATGTTATCCAATGGGAGGTGGATAACATGGCTAAGAGCATTTGCTCGATAATGCATGAATATCGCTGACTTTTCAGCGATATTCATGCATTGCGGGCGTTTTTTATCGCATTTGCGATAGACCTTGCTAATAGTAAGGTTTATCTGCGATAAAAATCGCCGATGTGCGGCGATAATTTTTGTCTCTAAACAAGTTAGAGACAAAAATTATCGCTAGTTGTTGGTAATATACCCCACAGTTTCTGACAACCATAGAACATGACAACTTTGCTCTCCCCTAATCAAGAGTAAATCTCGAGAGTCGTGTGAACAAAAGGCAATTTATTTTACTCAGTCAGTACGTGCATTCTTAGTCTCATCAGAATGTAGAGAAAAGGAAGAGACGGGCGTGTTCAATAAAAAGGTGTTATTTATTGATCAGTCTCTTTTCTCATACAAGAGAAATGGATCGATATTATTGCAATACTTATAGTTAAGTAAAGTGCATACATTAAAAGCAATAGTATAAAGTAATACTGTAAAAACATTGATATGGTTTCTAAGCCATATGATGTTTTAAAATGAGTAAAATATATTACATACACATATACATTTGACTAAACGTACTCAACTGGTGTTTCTAGATACGCCTACCCCGTGTACCTGACCTAAGTCTAATACGTGGGCGGGAATAGAAAGTTACAGTTTAAGTTAAGTTTGTTTTTGCCAAGTGGATAACTAAAGAATTCTCTGTGAGGGGTTATTCAGTTCTGTCCCTGGAAGTTAGGATGAATGAGGAATGGTATCTCTCTCTCTGGTCTCGATATTCCAGGCTGCCTGCGAGGGCTACCCAGAAACGCCGGGGCTGGATTTCTCGGCAGGAGAAAGCAGCGCGTCTCTCAGCGCGTCAGGAAGGCGGGGCTGCTGCCAGCGGGGTCTGCTCTGCTCTTGGCTTCGGCAAGTATGGCTGCTCCGTCTCGTCACCACGCGTGTGTTTGCATAGGGCAAGATCGGTAATATTTATACCTTTAAGGTGCCGAGATTGACGTAAGGATGGACATAGATACGTCAATAAGGATGTCATACGACTTGCTCGTTAGCACATTCTTTTACTAAAGTTCTCGGTGAAATCAAAACAATGGCCGCAGGGTTTTGCCCAGGTTGTCATAGGTTTGATTTGTTATGAGAACTCCGTATGCCTTATCAGGGGCTGGAGGAATATCGCTTGTCTAATTAGATCGCAAGCGTTATGACCTAATCAGATAACACGTTCCTGTGCCGTAGTGTGACTGCGTCAGATAACGGTATCTGCATCATGGGGATTTTCTGCCTCATGGGCTGACTGCTAGTTAACTTGTTAGTTTGTTTAACTAGAATAGGGTCAGGAATAGGGGGATCGATTCAGGACCTATAGGAATACATGACACCCACTCCACGCTAACTATGGTCATATTTACTAATCTAGGCATAGTATAACATAGTACAACATACTATAGAGTAGTGTGTATACCTTACCACCCCAAAATACATAAATGCATTTTGAAATTCTTCAAATATACTGAAAAATTGCAGACATATATATTGTATGCACTCAAGCTGTAGAATAATGCCAAAGTAATCACGCATTTGTATACATTATTGCTTATTTGGTATATGAGAATTACACATGAAATGGCTTCTTAATACAGAAAAAAGGTTCGAGACCATTCCATCACAGAATAAAATATTTATGAACGTATCAGCGGGCAGCTAATGTCTATAAGCTATCTAAAATTTAGAAACCTTAGTTCTCTAAGAATAGTTCTTACTTTAAGCAGAAGATAGTGTCCCGAAAAATATGCAAAAATATTTGGGGCTGCTGGAAAAACTGCTGTCCGTGAACTGGAGCGAAAGTGTTCATGTGACTTTATTTTTAAAGTTGAAGGCCGAAATCAGGGAACACCGTGTGCGAGCTTGCTCAAAAGTCTCTATTTCTGTTCGGGTGAGAACATCATATCATTTAGGCTTTCGAAAAAACTGTCAACAGCTTCCTGGGAAAGTTCCACTAACTCGGAAATAGGTGTAATCATGCATTCTTGCGCATGATTGTCTCCATTGACATTCTGATTTGCATTACTGACAGAAGGTCGTACCTGATCGATGCTGCTTTCATCTTGAACTTCACTACCCATCAATCGTAGTGGTGAAGCTTCCACGAATGCCGTCATCAGGATTGGTAGCCTTTGAGGGCAGCACAAAGCAT
Organism: Lissotriton helveticus; assembly: GCF_964261635.1. Classification (NCBI taxonomy): domain Eukaryota; kingdom Metazoa; phylum Chordata; class Amphibia; order Caudata; family Salamandridae; genus Lissotriton; species Lissotriton helveticus. Next base: position 1,138,871,207 of record NC_136059.1, on the reverse strand, counting down.
GAACCTTGATCGGGCTCAACAATGTTTCTGCATCCATTGGCGCATCCGATTGTAGCGTCAGACAGGTGTCTAACACGCATTCTTCTCCGCATAGCAGACACCTTAATACAGGTAAAACACATCTTTGCCACATTGGTCGAAATGATAGAAACCAAGTCATGTTCAGGTCTCTAAGCCGGGAGAGTCCCAGGATTTTTGATATCCGGTCCCGGTATCCAATGGCTAGGATTGTTTCTTCCCTTGTCGCAAGAGTTTTGTCTGTGACATGGGTTGCCATAACGAAAAATAAGGACTAAGAATAGGATTCCTGCAATTAGTCCCAGGATCAGGGGAAGTCCGCCAAAAATCGAATGGACGAAATCTGGAAAAATACCCAGTATGGCTTTGAATGGTGTTAATGCTATCGAAAATACTGTCTTAAATACCTTTGAGACCCCATTGGTATCAGAAATATTTAAGATTTCATTCAGGATTTCCGCGAAATGTACGGGGGAATTAGTTGATAATAATGTATGTATCTCTGCAGTCGTCCTTGCGACTTGTAGATCATACGTTTCTTTTGATGACGAGAGCCTGGTAGGCGTCTGAAGAAGGACTGTTTTCATTCTGCTTAAAGTATCTATTCGAATAGAAGTAATTTTCAAATCGGGCCATGCCCTTGCCTCCCTGTCTGGGAAGGAGCTGGGGAACAACGAGCGTCCACAGCACTTGACCTTCGCAGTCGTAGTTACTAGATAAGGAGTCCCGGGCATAAGACTACAACATCTGCGGTCTACAATTAGAATGTAACTCCCATTATAGAGTCTTTGAAAGAATGGTTCTATTTCTGTTGCAGGTGCGCCTTGCTGGTGACATGAAAGGTTGTATGAATTCCCTTCACAGGCTCCATGCAAACTAATTCCGTTACACAGAAGTGTGCCACTTAGTGACATCGCACAATTGTTGCCACTAAGAAACACTTTCTGTCCTTTATTACTGACACATGCATGTGAATAGGGCAGGTTCCATGTTGTTCTAAGGTACCCCTTTCCCAATTTCTCGTACATGCCAGCCTGTATATATTTTTGGCAGTATTGAAACCTGAAGGTTGAGATTGGAATATTTATTATTCCATGTATTATCCATTCACTGACAGGTCGTTCTGACATTGTCATTGGTAATCTTTCTAGTTTTTCAATGCTCAAGATTGTATAATCAGCACCCTTTTGTGCCATACCGATTTGTCTATCAGTAAGGTTAAAGATTTGGAATAGTGACGTTGTGTTGATTAAACGCCAAGGCACATAGCCTGAACGCAGATTTTGTAACGTCCAGCCAAGCTGTACAATAGAACGCAATTGTGACTGACCGTGTTGTAATAACAGTAAGTCTTGCGATAATATATCGATTGCTGACGACACAATGCTGTCCAAAGAAAAAATTCTGGAGGACAGAGTCATTAACACATTGTCCACTACAGAAAGTGATTTTTCCAAATTAATACGGTCAATTTCCCGTATTCTCTCTGCTGTTTCAATTTGAGTAACCTTCCAGGCCTCATTGTATGCTGCATATACAGAGGCTGCTATGAAACGCTTTTGACGCTGTTTGCGTGGTCCCAAAGTGAAATCACGCAAGTCAGCACCATCAGTAAGTAAAGTTAGGTGTTGCTTAATTTCTGCCAGTGTGGAAGTTTGTAGCCACTGAAGGCATAGTTTGCCCACACTGTAGGTTGTTATTATCCCTGGGTGATGTCTTTGAGGATATCTAGGGTCTGGCCTGGTCATTTTGAACCCCTGTGTTTTGTTCAGGAATCTGTCTTGACAGTTATTTGTATCTGTGGGCCAGATCAACCATTGTTTCCAATCAGGATGTGTTCTGTTTTGGTTTAATATATGGTTTACGTCTATCTCTTCATCTGTATCAGAGCTATTGCTAAACATTGTTGGCTTTGGAATAGACGGTTTAATTAAATCTTTGATTTTGGCTAAGCCAAGACAGGTGGTTTGTTGAACAGTGTCATTTAAAAATATCATTTGTTCTGGGATCATGCAGGCTCTAAACAAAGCTTCTATACCCTGTACTTGCCATTCTTTTGTACCCCAAACACTTTTCAATTCAACATTTTTGTCCCAATAATCAAAACCAAAAGTATTCATTTTTTCAAAGAATGAGTCTGAATATAACAATTGTGTGTTGGTTATCATGGTCTTGGTCCCTGTTTTGTTTGACAATTTAAAATAGAATGTTTCAGCATTACTTGTGTTAAAACCTGAAAAATATGAATATTTGTCGTAAACGGTTCTTGAGCTCCCTTTTGGAGGTGTTGCACAATGTTCCCATTGATTATAATTTAAAACATTTCTAGGTTGTGCAGATCTATGTAAAAAATGGTTACCATAGTGGTTATAGCAATACATACTATCATAATTTGTAGAACCCTGCAAATAATCATGTTTGGTAAATTTAGCAGACATTACTAAATCAGACATCATATTATTAATGCTTTCGAAGTCCCAATCATCAGCAAATGAGTTTGGTTTTACAAAGTCACTCAAGGAGATCTTAATTTGGTGTGGATATTTCAGGATCTCGACCGGACCATAAATTTCATAGTCAGTGTTGTCCCAGGCTACCCCACCAGGTATCGGATTGGCTGTGAAGTTGGCTGAAGAAAGTTCTCTTTTCTCGACGTGTGAAGATGTGTGTGGTTTGAGGATCAAGTTGATTTTCTGACTTGCTGTGTCCATTTTAGCATATTTTCCCTCAATGAAGCGTCCCAAAGTAAGTACCATGATGAGCCAAAGTATGAGGATAAATGCACCAAAACCCACCCAAAATTCAATCCATGGAGAAATCAGATATGTTTCTTTCAGTTGTTTCAAAAGTTCCTTAGCTTTATCTTTAAAGGATTTTGATGATGGCTGTGTCTTTGATTCACTGAGGCTTTCAGAGGAATCATCGAAGTTTATGAAGTAGCCGGATGCAGTTCTGTCAATTGTTCCAATTGCTTCAGGATTTCTGTTTCTTGCATTTTCACTTGGTACTTCATTATAGATTGGTGTGTCTCTGCTAAATGTATTTATTTGGGTTTTCAGAGGTCTGAGTTCTATTGCATTGTTGCATAGTCCTTGTTGTTCTTCTGTAGGCGTTTCGAATGTGATGAGCCTCTTTGTTAGGACCTCTGTACTGGTAGCAAACCTTGGTGTTCTGCTACTTATTGGGAGTCCACTTGGCCTACTGTTTGTTATCGGCCACATGATTGTGGTTTTACCAGGTCGATGGATACAACTCGGTTCTCCTTTTTACCAGCAAGTGGCGGTAGTACAACTGATCTTGTCCCGTTGACAGACAAGACAGGAACTGCTTTTCTGTAAGAAGGCCCAAATTCCTTCTTTACCGCAATCTTCTCCCTGACTAGATCCCCGACTTTTGGAATCCAGACAGGTCTTGCTGGGACAGGTGGTGGTTCTTCAGTGGTTGTTGGCTGTTGTTTCAATTTTATGTTGCTCAGGTCTTTTCTTGTTTTGTTTAAGTCCTGCAAAATAGCCAAACGGTCTTTGATATCAAAGCTTTTTTCTTTCACCACTGAAGTCTGACTATCAATGTCAGAGATCATCATCCTAGTTCCAAATAATAATTCGTACGCACTGAATCCCTTCAGAGAATTTCTTGGCAAGTTATTGAGACTACGTTGGACACTTATTAGATGTTTGACCCACCCAGCTCCCGAACCTAATATCCTTTCCGCTATAGATTGCTTTATGGTTCACATCTCCTGAGGCGGAAAGCCGGGAGACGCTCTCTTTTTACTGTGTAATATTGTGATTTTAAAACTTTATTTGCTGCTATCTGCTCTGTTGCACCTCGAGGGCTCCGTGTAGCGGATCAAGCGCTCACGTGACGCCCTCCTGCCGGCTGGCCACGCCCACCTTCAGGCCACGCCCACTTCCCGCCCTTCTTAAGCGCCAGTTCTCGAGCGCTCGCTGGGTTCACATCTCCTGAGGCGGAAAGCCGGGAGACGCTCTCTTTTTATTGTGTAATATTGTGATTTTAAAACTTTATTTGCTGCTATCTGCTCTGTTGCACCTCGAGGGCTCCGTGTAGCGGATCAAGCGCTCACGTGACGCCCTCCTGCCGGCTGGCCACGCCCACCTTCAGGCCACGCCCACTTCCCGCCCTTCTTAAGCGCCAGTTCTCGAGCGCTCGCTGGGTTCACATCTCCTGAGGCGGAAAGCCGGGAGACGCTCTCTTTTTACTGTGTAATATTGTGATTTTAAAACTTTATTTGCTGCTATCTGCTCTGTTGCACCTCGAGGGCTCCGTGTAGCGGATCAAGCGCTCACGTGACGCCCTCCTGCCGGCTGGCCACGCCCACCTTCAGGCCACGCCCACTTCCCGCCCTTACGGCCATCTATAACAATGTGTCATTTCAGTACGCGCAGCGGACGAGCGCAGCGGGAGCGCCGACTTCGCGCCGAAGTCGCGCATAAGTCAAGCCCGTCTGCGCCCGTCCGCGGCCGGACGGGGCCAGGGGCACGTCACTATGCCAAAATTCTGTCCTACACGTCTAAGGACCTCGTCGCCCTCCAAGGCCCCTGGCCTCTCCCGGATTCCGTCCATAGACTCGTCTCTGCACTAGGCCTTGCCCCTACCCTCCCTACATCTCCGCTTCCCCTGCTACCCACCCCCCTGTCACCCTGCCCCCCCCTCGCCGATCCCTGCCCCACGACCCCAGCACTATCTGTCATCCTACTTAATACCAGGTCAGCGGTCAAGCACCAACACGAGCTGTACGTCCTACTCGATTCTGAGAAACCAGACTTACTGCTCCTGACCGAAACCTGGTACTGCGACTCCTCCCTCCCCGCTCTCCTGGCTACCCTTCCGCCTTCCTACGTGGCCCTACGTGCCGATCGCCCGGCGGGCAGGGCTGGCGGTGGGGTAGCCTTAATCGCCAGGTCCGATCTGCACTTTCAATCACTTCCTTTTCCCCCTATGCTCCCTGCTGACTTCTTAGTAGTCCGCTCCCTCCTATCCTCCCCTCCCATCACTTGCCTTCTTGTGTACCGTCCTCCTCAGCCCTCACCTTCATTTCTACCAGCTTTTCAAGACCTACTGGCCAATCTGGTGGTCAATTACGCCTCGGTCTTGGTGCTGGGGGATTTTAATTATTGGCCCGCTGACCCACACGAGTGCCCGGCCTCAAAGGAATTTACAGAATCCTTACTATCTTTCAACTTCACCCCACATATAACTGACCCCACTCACTCCCACGGGCACACACTTGACCAGGTCTGGTCGCTCAACCTTCCATTGGCCTCGGTGGCTGTCTCTCCATGCCCCTGGTCCGACCATGCCCTCATCTCCTTCTCCATCCTACACAACCCTATTTCCAGAACACCGCGTGCCAAAAACACCTGGGCACGGAACTGGAACAGGCTCGATCTCCCCTCCTTGACCTCCCTGCTCCGTAATTCCATTCCCTCCTTCTCTGGCCTATCATCTGCCTCTCAAGCCAAGGCCATAAACACCTGGCTGGCGGGAGGCTGTGACTCAGTGGCTCCCCTACGTCGCATTTCAATCCGTCGACTCAAGGACTCCAATAGATGGTTTAATGACCACCTAAAAGAACTCAAACTGAGCACCCGACGGGCGGAGAGGCAGTGGAGGAAAGATTATAGCCTTTCATCTAAAACTCACTTCCTGGCATCACTGGCTAAATATAAAACAGCAATCCTGGCTGCAAAAACCGACCACTTCTCTACGAAAATAACGTCTGCCGACAACAAACCCAGGGTAATCTTTGGCATTGTGAATGACCTGGCATTCTCGGACCGAACCTCGTCCCAAATCCCTCCCTCCCAGCCCCTCTGTGATCAACTTAACCACTATTTCTTGGACAAAATCACAACTATCAAGGCCAATATCCCTTCACCCTCCTCTGCTTTTGTTGATCCCTCCCCCCCCACTGTCCTAAACCCTCTCACCTTCATCCCTCCCTTTACTCAGGAATCTTTTCTGGCAATACTCCCTAAAGTTAAGTCGGGGTCTCCGGCGGACGTCTGCCCCGCACGCATCCTACAGCAAATATACTCTAGCTGCCCTGATCCCCCTATCGCCTTTCTCAATAGCTCCTTGGCTCAGGGTGTCGTGACCCCTGCACTCAAGGCCGCCACTATAGTACCTCTGCTGAAGAAACCCGGAGCGGACCCGTCCATTTCGGCTAACTTTCGCCCCATCTCCCTGCTGCCCTTTCTGGGCAAGGTGATGGAACGCCATGTCACCGCGGTACTGAGCGCTCACACCGAGGCGAATGGGGGGCTGGCCTCTCGCCAGGCAGGATTCCGCCCTAGGCATTCGACCGAATCGGTCGTAGTTTCAGTCCTGGACAACCTCAGAAAGGGTATGGATGATAACAACCGCCAGGCACTGGTCCTCCTTGATCTCTCCGCCGCCTTTGACACGGTGGACCACACCATCCTACTTGCCCGTGTCAAGGCGGCTGGTATCGGGGGATCAGCTCTGGTCTGGCTCTCCTCCTTTCTGAGGGACCGCACTCAGGCGGTCCGTCTGGGCGATTTCACCTCCACCACTCTCCCTGTCACCTGTGGTGTTCCCCAGGGTTCTTCTCTCTCTCCGTTACTCTTTAATCTCTATATCTTTCCTCTTATCTATGCACTCCAGCAGCTGGAGGTCACTGTTTATAACTATGCGGATGACCTCCAGCTCATCTTTGATCTGTCCCCCTCTCCTCTCTCGGTCTCTAATTTTCAGTCGACTATGACATTCATCAGGGACTGGATGAACCACAACCACCTTAAACTGAACCCCGACAAGACCGAGTTGGTTCTTACTGGTGGTTCATCCAGCCCCTGGAATTCTCTTTTCTGGCCCCCCTCTCTTGGCCCGGCACCATCCCCCTCCACTGTGGTCAAGACACTGGGTGTTAAAATGAATAATCAGCTCACTCTTCACTCACAAATTAGTTCCGTGGTTTCCTCCTGTTTCCTCACTCTCCGAACTATCCGCTCTGTCTCCCGCTTCTTCTCTCCCCAGGCACTTAAGATTATCATAGCCGCCCTGGTCATCTCACGTTTGGACTACGCCAACGCCCTCTATCATGGCATTCCAGCGTATAGCCTGCGTAGACTCCAAACCATCCAGAACCAGGCGGCCAGGCTGATATACGGCCTTCCACGCTATCACCACTCCACCCCCCTTCTAAAAGAGCTTCACTGGCTACCCGTGAAACAACGCTCCCTCTTCAAGATAGGATGCATGGTTTTTCAGGCCCGCCAGGGCACTGCCCCCGCCTTCATCGCCTCACTAATTAAACCCTATGTCCCCGCTAGAAATCTTCGGTCTTCCTCCAAATCTCTTCTTCAGATCCCCCGCTTCTCACGCAAAAAATGGGGCGGTTCTAACTTCTCAACTCTGGCTCCTATCTTCTGGAACTCACTTCCAGACAACCTCCGTTCTGCTACTCAGTATCTCTCTTTCCGTAGAGACCTGAAAACGTTCCTCTTCAGCCAGGCTTTCCCCGCCTAATACTTATTCCACCCTTCCTTGGTCTTTCTCCCTCAGTTCTGAACCTCCAGCGCCAAGAAACCGCAAGGTGTACGCCGCGCTCTACAAGTGTTTTAAATTAGAAATTAGAAATTATGCCTTGGTTTTTTCTTTACACCATCCCGTACCCTCAGGAAGGAAGTGAGAAGATTCCCGCTGGGCTATGCTCATTTGGTCATGTTTCCCCTCAGGCTGTTGGGCTAGAGTGAAGACAATGGTCAAACGTAGCATGCTCTTAGCGTATATGCCATTTAGACTCGCAAATCTTTGTATAACAGTCCGGACGTCAGCCGAGTGCTGGTGATCTACATTATAAGTGGAACTAGCCTGTATATGTTAATCGCAACCCTTCCTTTTTACTCCTGATTCTTCCTGGAGTAGAACGACGAGGTATTAAACTGTTTCTCTCCCCACTGCGATCTCTGTTGCAGTTTGGGCAGTTTTTTACAAACATGGTGTGACGCAGGCTCATGCCTGGCCACCAGTACCGTGATTGTAATTCTTCTAGAGAATCTTTTAGTTTGAGGTGTCTGAGACCCTCGCCCATATGTGCGTCTGCGATTAACAAGTTTCTCCTGTCCATGTTTGGAATTACTCTATCCCCCACTCCAGGGATTCGAGCAAAAGGGACGGAGTTTGCATCGATTATGTATGTATAATTGAGTGGATAGTTGATCGGTAACGCTGAGCAGTCGCCTTTTGATGACGTTTTCACCGCCAGCACTGTTTCACCGTCAATGTATTTTAATGTACGCTTTTTTCGAACTACGGGAGCCGATTTAGTGGCTGCCGCTGCGGCTGTTTCAGCCAATGAATTCCCTACAACGTGAACGCCATCATGCTGATGACTCAGTGAGTGTGTCACGTGAGTCTTTGGTAGTTCTTTTTGTAAAAGAGCTATTTGTTCCCAGAGCAGTTTCTGCTTTATTGGTGCATCTGTGTCATCTTTGTAACCGTTTCGAATCCATGTCTGCAAATCTTTGTTATATGATTTGACGCAGTAATATGAATCTGACACTATAAGTGTCGGGAATTCGCGATCCGCATTATCTAGCGCCATTTTCAAAGCTAATATTTCAGTTTGTTGTTCTGAATTAGTTTCTACTGAGTGTGTCTTTGTTAATAGAGGTTTTAGTTTACCTCCGCGCCACACTTCTTTTGTAATCCCACATGTGGGGTTGTATGCCTGTTCGCCCCAAACGGGGGGTTGAGCATGTCCGTCTGTATAAATTACACAGGCGTAATGTCGTAAGGGCAGAATGTCGATTGGCAGAGGGTATGTTTTTTCATATTCTAGATTTTCCATTTCTTCAAGTTCTTGATCAAAGTAGTAGTATACTTTGTCCGTTGTGATTGAATTCACCCATTGTATCCATTCCGGATTCAATGTTGTTGTTGGTAAATTACACGGTGTTGTTAATGCCTCAAAGGCTGATTCAGCTGTTCTGACTGTGATATGTCTACCGTCTGCTTGATCTTTCTCTCTAGCTATTGCGGTTTGAACTGCATGAACAATTTTTTCTTTGTTGCTGAATTTCTGTTCAGCTTCTGTGTACAAGTGTGATTTGAATGCAATTGGTACCTTTTCTCCCTCATTAGAGGTCAGGTATGTGAATCCGCATCTCCCTGGGATGACTCGAATCACAAGATTGCGTGTGTTATCACGTGTTTCTAATTTTGTTTTAATTAGCATGTCTGTTTGTAGGGATCTCAAAATTTCTGTGTGTATTTGAGTCCAATTGGATCTTTTAAAATCTGGTTTTATCAGATCATAAAGGGGTTTGACCCTTTCTGCGTAATTTGCAATGTATGTTCTTCCGAAGTTTAGGAAGCCTAGAATCGACTGTAAGTTTTTTAGTGTTCTAGGTGCTTGGAGTACGGCACATTTCTCTAGGAAATTGTCAGCCAGGCTTTTGCCTTCACTTGATAACTCATATCCTAAGAATAGGACTGTCAGATGGGCAATTCTGGATTTTTTAAAGTTGAATTTGTAACCCTCTGCTGCGAACCCAAGTATTATGGTGTTCACTCTCTTCAAGTGAGTCTCCAAGTCATCATCTGTTAAGTAAATGTCATCGACATAAGATAATGCTTCATCATCATATAGTTGTAGTAATTCTGTTACTCTCGCTGAGAATACCCCCGGGCTGTTCTTGTACCCCTGGGCTAACCGACAGAATTGTTTTTGAGTGCCATTTACTGAGAATGCAGTTAAATATCTGCTCTCTGGTGCTATGTTTTGACAAAAGAATCCATTAGAGATGTCTAAGGTTGTTTTGTATTTTTTGCGCACTATGTTATTCATTAGTGCAGCACTGTGTGAGTTTTGCACTGCAAAAGTTTTGCAACATGTGTTAAGGTGTCGGTAATCCAAAACTAGACGATATGAATTGTCTGGTTTGGAGACCGGAAACAAAGGGTTGTTCATTTGTGAGGTGCAAGTTTCAATCACCCCCTGGTATTCTAGCTGATCTAGTATTTCATTTACCTGTTTTTTAGCTTCTTGCTTAATTGGGTACTGCCTTTGTGCAGTCGGTTGTGATTTTAACTGGATTTTGTGAGGAGGAGAGTCCTCATCCCATCCCACGTGATTTTTATATAAAGCAGGAGCTAGAGCCACTGCCCACTTTCTAGCAAGTGTGTATTTTTTATGAATTGGAATTTGATTTGAGAAGGCAGGCATAATTATTTCTTCGCCATGAGGGCACTCCCTGACAAACTCTGGTGGCCAGTCTTTTTCAGCTAGAAGGATGTCATAGCCCTCGGAGAGGTTATCCCAAAATAGTCCCCTTATTTTCCTAGTCTTATCTCCCTCTATACGTAATGTTATTTCGTATATCTTGTGAGGTTTGCTAACCCTGGTGTCTGCAGTTTCCACTTGAAGATATTCATTCGTGTCCACTGTCTCCAGATGATTCATAAGGACTTTGCGAGCTATGCTCACTTCTGCTGCGCTGTCTAGCATTGTCTGAGCCCATTCCCCGTTTTTCAGTTGTGTCCTCAGAATTCTCGGCATTGTTAACTACCTTGATACTGGCTACCTTCTTTTTTGGAAATTGTAATTTCTTTTTTAGCTGAGCAGGTTCCTTGTCTTTGGACTTGGCGTGCTCTTCTCTTTGTTCTGATCGTCCTCTTCTTTCCGATTTCTGCGAGGAAGTCTGAAAAGATTGAGAGGGACGTGTATCAATGTCTTGATATCTATCAGGTTTTTTTTATCTTATCCCTATTTCTAAGGTTATATCTTTACCCAGAGGGGTCACTCTGGGGTGACCTGTGTCTTTGGTTCGGAGATTTTTCTCTTCGCCTAGGAGACCTTCCTCTGGACTGGAATTTCTTTTCTTTAGGATTGGATTGTTTATTCCCATCCCAGTTCTTTTTTGGTGAATTATTATTGAAAAATATTTTTTCTGGACTTTCAGTCAGTTGTGGTTTTACTGGAATTCCACCTAAACTATCTCTACCTAGTTCCTCATAGGATTTTTCTATGATTCTGGCAATTTCAGCTGGTTGGTCTGCTATATCTGTCTCTTTTAACCTCTGGCGGATCGCCACGTTTGCTGCTTCACCTTTTATGTTGGCTAATAATATAGCCGAGACCTGCTTGAAGTCTTTTAGTAATTTCATACCCAGAGTTAAAGCAGGTTCTGGACCGTATTCGTCTTGAATTTGTTTTAGCACATCTGGTATCACCGAAATGGATGGAACACCGTGCGTTTTTGTGTAGATGGAAGCAAAGACTGTACCCCAAGTGTCACAGTCCTCTATGTGTGGTGCGATTCCCATTGGGAGACAGATAGTCAGAATCCTGTGTTTTTCTAGCGGGGTGGTGTCAGGAAACACCGCCTCTATTTGGGTGATTTTCTGTGCCAACCAGAATGGTATTTGTTCCCGTTTAGCCGGTACTTTACCTAGGCAAGACTGGATGTTCTGTGGTGTAATTTTATTTGTGTTCCCCTGGTGAGGGGTCAGCTGTGGAAGTTTAATCGCTGGCTGAATTGTTGAAGTCCGCATCACATACTGTACTAATTGTCTATGAATTTTTATTAATTGTTTTAGCTGTGTTAACAGCTCTGCTACAGACATCCCATTGATGTCTGGATGTGGTGTGTATCCGGCTAGGACCGGCCACGTTGCTCCTGGTCTACCTAAAGGACCGAGCCTGGTGATGTGATTATTGTGTTTTAGGGCGCCATCAAATAAGAGCAAATGCTCTTGGAATTTGAGTGGTACTTCCACCTCCTCGAAAGGAGTGTACTCATTAGGAGGTTCCTCTATTTTGTAATAGTGGAAGTACTTTGTTACAGCATTTGCTGCTGGAAAATGTATCCAAGAATAGTATACCTCTGTCTGCCGATATTCGTGTGCCTCAATTACGAATATGACTGTGCCACCTCTAGGTGTCAGTCCATTTTCTATAAGTTTTAGGGTTATAGATCTCCTTTTGATGACCGGGATGAGTATTATATCCCCGTCCGCATCTAGTGCTGCAGCATCAGCCACTGCGAGTTCAGCTGCTAATCTAACTGCCTCTCTTTCTTCTTCATTGTCTGACATTTTACTGTCCTGAAGGTTATTTTGTTTGTTTGCAGATCAGGTTTCTTATGGAAACAAAGATTAGATGCACAATATTTTGGAACTGTTTATCCTTCAACGTTGACTATACCAAGAACCATACATAGGAGTTCCCTCCTGCGAGGTCTGGCGGATATAACCTTTCACCCACTCCAGACGTCTTTGGAGTATTTGGGAAAAGGGGTCTGAGTGAGAAAGCACGACTGAGTTACTCTAAATGTCTTACGTTAGTTTTATCGCCCTTTCCAAACGCGTTGGGCGCCATGTAGTGTAGCTCCTATCATCCCAATAGGCTCTGCGCATTGGAATAATACCTACAGCAGTAAAGGCCTAGGCCAGACGTTAACTAGGTCTACTACTGTCGATACTAGACTTAAAGTTTTGGGTTTGCCAGCTTAGCTCAGAGTTCACTAGAAACTTTCTCGAATGTTCAAGGAGGAATTAACTTCCCTGATTAGACAAGAAGGGATTTAGTTTCTGACAACCATAGAACATGACAACTTTGCTCTCCCCTAATCAAGAGTAAATCTCGAGAGTCGTGTGAACAAAAGGCAATTTATTTTACTCAGTCAGTACGTGCATTCTTAGTCTCATCAGAATGTAGAGAAAAGGAAGAGACGGGCGTGTTCAATAAAAAGGTGTTATTTATTGATCAGTCTCTTTTCTCATACAAGAGAAATGGATCGATATTATTGCAATACTTATAGTTAAGTAAAGTGCATACATTAAAAGCAATAGTATAAAGTAATACTGTAAAAACATTGATATGGTTTCTAAGCCATATGATGTTTTAAAATGAGTAAAATATATTACATACACATATACATTTGACTAAACGTACTCAACTGGTGTTTCTAGATACGCCTACCCCGTGTACCTGACCTAAGTCTAATACGTGGGCGGGAATAGAAAGTTACAGTTTAAGTTAAGTTTGTTTTTGCCAAGTGGATAACTAAAGAATTCTCTGTGAGGGGTTATTCAGTTCTGTACCTGGAAGTTAGGATGAATGAGGAATGGTATCTCTCTCTCTGGTCTCGATATTCCAGGCTGCCTGCGAGGGCTACCCAGAAACGCCGGGGCTGGATTTCTCGGCAGGAGAAAGCAGCGCGTCTCTCAGCGCGTCAGGAAGGCGGGGCTGCTGCCAGCGGGGTCTGCTCTGCTCTTGGCTTCGGCAAGTATGGCTGCTCCGTCTCGTCACCACGCGTGTGTTTGCATAGGGCAAGATCGGTAATATTTATACCTTTAAGGTGCCGAGATTGACGTAAGGATGGACATAGATACGTCAATAAGGATGTCATACGACTTGCTCGTTAGCACATTCTTTTACTAAAGTTCTCGGTGAAATCAAAACAATGGCCGCAGGGTTTTGCCCAGGTTGTCATAGGTTTGATTTGTTATGAGAACTCTGTATGCCTTATCAGGGGCTGGAGGAATATCGCTTGTCTAATTAGATCGCAAGCGTTATGACCTAATCAGATAACACGTTCCTGTGCCGTAGTGTGACTGCGTCAGATAACGGTATCTGCATCATGGGGATTTTCTGCCTCATGGGCTGACTGCTAGTTAACTTGTTAGTTTGTTTAACTAGAATAGGGTCAGGAATAGGGGGATCGATTCAGGACCTATAGGAATACATGACACAAGCGTATTTGTTTCTTTACAAGAGATCCATGAAAGACAGGGAAGGAGCTATGGGCTACCAACTCTTGGTGGCAGACTCACACAGAGAAGCTCAGGAACAGACAGACAGACCTGTGGTGGGAGCAGAGCACTCTCTGGGGAGAGGAAAAAAGAAGGCTCAAATCTATTAATTGTAATTTAAAGCAAAGGAAACAGACAAGTTCAGAAGGGGAGGAAACTCTTGTACAATTCACTTTTTAATCTCGGCCCTTGTACGGGACATAAGACAATGGAATATTTCAATTGGCGCTGATAAGAAGTCCTGCTGTTATCCAAATCAATATCACTCATTTTATACCCCTAAACTGGATAAGGGGGATGAATTGTCCTAAAAAGAATTTAATCCTCTTCCCCCACATTACACACATATCTGTAGAGAAGATGAATGGTTCCAGGAAATTAAAAACCGGCCAGCTACTTGTAAACTAAAGTAAAAAGGCTCAGGGGTATCAGTGATTGAAAATTCTTTAATCTAAACAATGTACCAGAATTCTGAAAGAACTGGAGGTATTTGTACACAATCTGGATACAATAGCATTTACATCCCAAGCACCTCATGCATTTTATGGAAAGGACATACTCTGAGACATAGTGCAGTCACTACAAGAAAATGAGTACTGTAAATAGAGAACACTGTTGTAATTTGCACACTATGTCTCCATTTTAGCCCATGTAATGTCTCCATTTTAGCTAGTTTCAGCTTGACTTCTTTTTCTAATGGTGACTTTTTACATGTTTTACACTTACACAATAATGTACTCAGAATCTATTTACATACAGCTCAGTTCTTAGTGAGCATTATTATCATGTTGCTCATAAACTCTGTCCAGGGCTAGGCACATAGAACGCGATTCCCTTGTATTTGGTTGTACAGTTGGAGACAGCTCTTAGGCTCTAGACAAAACATTGCATCAGCTCTGCACCTTTGACACAGTGAGATTGGAACAGTGCTTTTATTATATAAACTGACTCTGTGCTACATTCGGAGCACTTCTGCTGGGAATATCCTGGAACTCTGCACTGTGACTGAGATGCAGCTCTGCTGAATCTGACGTTTATCCTGCAAAGGATGATAGCCTGTTCTACTCAGACGGTCTTCCTGGCACTATATACTCAGGTATGGGAAGTTAGGTTGTCCTAATGGACTTGGCAGAGGGTACTCCCACTATGCTCTCGATAGTATAGGTCAGTGTTTCCCAAACTGTGGTCCGCGGACCCCCAGGGGTCCCTGACACATTCCCAGGGGGTCCGCAGGCAGCAGTTTTAAAAGAACCACAAAGTATCTTGTTTAATTAGCAGTTTTAAAGAACAATAAAGTGTCAAGATAACACCAGTGATTAATGTCCCTGCTGGAGAGAGATGAGAGTTTTGTCCAGTAGCAGCTTTGACTTATCTGATGTAGCACAGAGGGTTAATATGCCTACTGCAAAGAACGTGTACCATGCATTTTAAAAACAGTATTTTATAAGCATTGGTCAGTGGGTTACTGCTTTTGTCAGAGAGATTCTTTTGTTAAAGTGCAGTTCATAAGTGACAGTCATAATCTAGCACAGTGACCTATAGACTGTCATCAAAGAGCTGCTTGCAAACTGCAAGGTACAAGTTCATGACATGTTTTTTCCCAGTCTTTCATTATACTGATGCTGCTAAAAAGGTTTATTTGGGTGGAAATGCATTTTTATTGGTAATGTCAAGGCTAACCACTGTGTTATGTTCTGAATCCTGAGTTTGTGCTTCTAAAGACCAAGCACTCTTTAAAAATGCCTACCAGTATGAATGACGTGAATTCTACACCTTGTAGTCCCCTTTGACTTATGTAACATTTTCTATACACTTATTTACATGTATGATTCACTTTCTCTATATGTGTGTGATGTAAATTGCTCTGACATCCTACAATGCTATGAGAGATGCTATAAAAAATGAAATACACGTGACAGAGGGGCTATGGAGAGATGAGAAGCACTGTTGGAGGGTGATAGTGGGGGAATCATTGAAGAACCCCCTGAAAGATTTTCGTTTTCTGATACATAGTAAGGTCTTCATTTACTATTCTTTAAAAGCTAATACAATTCAATATATAATGATAAATGTGTTTTAGACTGCACCATTCTTTCCTAAATTTCTTAGAGGGAGAGCCTCCCAAAGCCTACTTTGTACTGGTCAGGCTCACTCACTGCACTTGGGGGCCGATTAGGATGGCGGTGAATCCGCATCCTCCGGGCCGGCGGAAGCCACCGCCGGCCTGGAGGATGCGGATTCACCGCCTTGGTTTGTGAAAACACCACCCGCCACATTACGATGGCGGTGGGATCAGCGGCGGACGGCAAGTCCGTCCACCGCTGATCCGCGGTGGTTGTACGCAGATATGGTGGCGGTGTCTGCAGACACCGCCAACCATATCACGATGCAGGCGGAAACATGCTTTTCCACGGCGGCTTTTCCGCCGTGGAAAAGCATGTGGTCTTTTGGTTTCGGGGGCCGGTGCGAGCCCCCAGGTTGTTGGGGGTGCACATGGGGGGTACCTATGGTACCCCCCTGCTTTGGCATGCACAATGTGGCAGGCTTGACGCGGTGCCTGCAAAGTTGTGCATGCCAAAGGTAAACATGCATATTTTACATTGCGGCGGGTGCTGCTTAAAGCAGCACCCGCTGCTATGTAAAATATACGGGATGTGACCGCCAGGGTGGTGGTCACATCCTAATTGCAAAGGAGGGACCGCCGCTGCCCCTGCGGTCGGTCCCTCCACCTCGGAGGTGGAGGACGGACGCAGGTCCGTCCGCCATCCTAATCGGCACCTAGGTGTGCACCGTATGGGAACTGGTCTGAAATCATTTGCCAGAGCTGCTTTGGGTTTCCAGTCTGGCCCTGGCAGGAGCAGGAGCCTCGTACTGCGAAATAAAACCAACCATTGAAAGTTAGTCATGGAGACGCAGCACCAACCTTCGCGTTAACCTTCTTTCGTTTTCTTGCACATTCATATAAAATACAACAGAAGTAGTGGAGAGTGTCGTTAGCCTCCTTGGCTTAACAACACACTCCGCCACTTCAGAAACGCAGGGCTGCACCATATGTACAAGAATATGGTGCAACCCTGCGTTTCCCCTGCGCTGGCGCTACACTTAAACGGGGAAGATTGTTTATGTACAGGAAAGTCCCCCTTCCTGCACATAAATAATTTTGAAATGTCGTTTTGTCACTTCTATGTGTGCTGCTTAATGCAGCACACATAGAAGTTACAAAATGTCATTTTTTTAAAAAAGATTGTTGATGTGCAGGAAGGATCGCATTCCTGAACATAATCAATCCAAGGCGTTTTGCAAAAACGAGGAGAAATGAAGAATTTCACCTTGTTTTGCCAAGTTAAGACCAGGTTTTCCCTGGCCTTAATTTTGGCGCTGCCTCCCATTTACGCTGCCCTTGTAAATAGGGGGCAGTGTCAAAATCAATGGGTGTTGCGGGAGAAATGCCCACCGCAACACCCACTGCCCACCCCTTTCACGCTAAGCATTGGGTGAAAGGGGGTCTTATTTACAAGGCACCGTTAACCCACGTTAAGTGGCTTAATTTTGCCTTGTAAATAAGGCGAAGCCCATATTACCACGGGAACATCTCAACAAGTGATGTTCCCATGGTGATAGGGGCTTGTAAATATGTCCTTAAAATCATTAGTAATTCGAGTACTTGTTTTGTGTGTTGTGTGTACAGGTGTGTTAATTTTTTTCGAATTACTGTTTTAATGTTAGAAATTTAAATCCTACAAATTGCTTGGGGGTCCCCGGCTTCCAGTGGTGACTCAATGGGGGTCCTCAGGAGTCAAAAGTTTGGGAACCACTGGTATAGGTAGTATTAGATAGGAGTATAATCAGATAATAATGTTATAATGGTTGAACTGTTTACTACCCGCTTTCTACACAAGATTATGATTGTTTCAATAAATGTTTGAAAAGCCAGATTAGTATCTTTCTTGTATTTACCTTGGTCATGCAAAAGTGACAACGAAAGGGTAGATCTGTTTCCACGATTTCCTTGGTCACGTTCAAGGTTGCAGATACCATCAGGTACACTGGTAAGGTTAGGGGTTAAGATGGGCCATTGTGAGCTAGCTAGGAAGCGGGCCAACATTGTCTGAAGATATTTTTGGACTATGCGTGCAACTACATTCCTCAATCATCCCATGTCGACAAATTAAGTACGGATGTTGCGATATGAAAGGTATTTCTTGCATACGATATAGGGCTTTCAATTAATTATTTCCTTTTTGGAGGGAGTGATAGATACATTAAAGTCTGTCTTCAGTTGGTCTTTTCCTAGTGATCCAAGATTAGTTATTCTACACATTACTAATGGCCTAGAGTCCTATAAACATAAACGTACTATATTGTGGCTTGGACTCCTGATTGCCAAAATGGAGATAGTTGTTGCTGGAAGGAACCTGAGCCTCAGACACTGGTTGGGTGAGGAGCGGGGGAGAGGTAGGCGGTAAAAAAAGGGATTAGACCAATGCATCAGTTTTAAAAGGCAGAGGTAGGCTGTCCTGTTTTTTGAGTTTAGAGTGAATATTTTCCTGTGTTTTCAAACATTTACAAAATCCGTGTTTATATATTTGACGCCGCAAAAATAGTGCATAGACCATGCTTTTCTAGTGTTTCTGAAATGCTTTATTGCAGGTCAAGCTTATCACACCAATACTACAGGATATATACATTTCGCAAAGCTCATTACTGGATGAATACACTTTGAGAAGGAATGCAGTGATAGATTGTTGGTGGGCTGGTGTTGTCTATACAAATGTTTGTCTTGGAAATGTACTGCACTCCTACACATCAAATTTGCTGTAGTATATACCTTGCAATACATTTTAAGGGTAATGCGACTCATCCTTGCCCTTTCTTTCCTCCCCACGAACACCCTGATCTGTGTGAATTACCTTTCAGCGTTGGGGCAGGAGCCCACCAGTGTAAGGATACTTAAAATACAAACTGCAAGCTCAAGCTACTGTCGTCTCTTGCCAGTCCAATAATGATGTACCGGGAGCTGGCTACTGTCAGGTACTGGCTCCCCAACATATGCACAGAACAGGCTGCGTATGCGATCACAGTCATCAAAACGATCAAATGAAAGTCCATGGGTCGCACACTACTCCACCCACCAGCGGGTATACCCCAAGAGCATCACGGTAAATGCAGTACTTCAAAGCGTGTGCGCTTTTCGTAGATTTAGAAGTGTAAAAGCAAAGTTGCAGCACCAACTCTGGACACCGGTGTTTCAGGATTATTTTCCTTCATCAGCAGAGTATAGGTAGTGTTCGGGGGTTTGCTGTGCAGGCTGCCAAATATTATCGGGTCTGGTACCTCTCAAGGCGCGTAGGTGCGTTGTCCGAGCTCGTCAGCCCAATGGTTCGAGGGAGCCATTTTAAATGAAAGTCCATGGGTCGCACACTACTCCACCCACCAGCGGGTATACCCCAAGAGCATCACGGTAAATGCAGTACTTCAAAGCGTGTGCGCTTTTCGTAGATTTAGAAGTGTAAAAGCAAAGTTGCAGCACCAACTTTGGACACCGGTGTTATTTTCCTTCATCAGCAGAGTATAGGTAGTTTTCGGGGGTTTGCTGTGCAGGCTGCCAAATATTATTGGGTCTGGTACCTCTCAAGTGGGAAACTCTCCAACAGTGAACAAGTTGCTGTACCAAATTCAGTGAAAGTATCCCCCAGTTTTTTCTCAAGCTCAAGCAGGAGTTTTACATCTACACCAATTACATCATACACTTGGTAGATGTAAGGCTTTTCTGATTCCAACTTTTTTTATTATTCCGGCTACTGCAGTCTCTTGTAGAAAGAGAAGGGTGCAGTAAACTGTACTTTTTTTTAACTTAAATATGTGTTGTAAGGTCTTCACATTTATTCCCTGATGTATCAGCACTCAGGAGAAAGTCTGTGAGCAGTCACCACATGAAGAGAATCAATTCACTGACTCGAGAACAGAAAACCACCTGATGAAGTATGAGAAATCACTTTTTCTCTCATGCCACAGAAGGAACAAAAAGAGAACTATTTCCTTTTGAGCGCAAGCACACTCCGAAAAAGTGTGCCTATGTTCAACAAAGTAATTTGTTTCCTTCATTAGTACTGAAGATTATAAAGCAGTTTTTAAAACACCTTCCAGTAAATGGCATGGATCCCTGACTGGAAAAAACTTGAACTCTGCCCTCCCCTGTAGTAGATAACCAAACAATTTTCTCATGTAGCTAGCAGAATGGCTGAACATGCACACAACATTACTCCAGTTTTTACCGAACTTGACAAGCAGATTCTGTAGCATTGCTGTATCTGAAACTGCATGGCAGGTTTGTAAAACGTCTAGATCAGCCATTTCTAGTTGGCGGGCCTCGCCCATTTTCTGCATCACAAAATGTGATAAGTACTCAGTGGCGTAGCTAGGCCTTAGGCTGCTGTGGCAGTCCCTGTGTTTGCAGCCCACTGTGGGCTAATTTAAGAGCAGGGGGGATGCTGGCTATTCCTACGGCCACTGCCCCGCGACATACGCAGGTAAGAGTGGAAGGGGCCTCCCCCAAACTTGAGCCACCTGGGGCAGATCGCCCCCTATTGCTACAACGCCACTGTGAGTACTGCCACTGCATCTCTGGGGTTTCAACCACAGTGATAGAAATCTTTACTTCACCATGGAGTAATGCCCTAATATGTTCAATGTCTGTCTAAAATACACCAGGTAGGTAGTTTGCATGCATTTGCATGGATCTTGGGAGCTTCTTGGCTGCTGGTGCATTTTTGCACAACAAATCCCCAACGGGACCATCAGCCTGATAGGGACCATCAGCCTGATTCAAGCTGGTGCCACAATGCACTAAAGCGCGTGCACTCTCATGAGCATCTTTTTAATCATCACGTCTCCTTTTAAAACGAGTCATTGTTTTTTGGCAGGACATCTGGCACAGGTAACCCTCAAATCTAGGAGGCTCTTTAATCTTCAAGTGGTTCTATGATGTTAGATAATCTGCAATTCAACTTGCTATCTTTTCAGTTTCTATACCGTTACGAATAGTCACTCCACAAAACTTACAGACCAGCATATTTTTTCATTCACTTCCTCCACTGCAAAATCTTTTTGTTCTCTTGAATAACTATCTGCACTCTTGGCTCTGCAGTGCTTTGGTGTAGGTTTGCCTATAAGAATAAAAAATACACATTGAAAGATGTTTGCTCTCTACATTATTGAGCAGTGCGAATATTGAAGACAAAATTCACAAGTGGAAAAGAAAGAGTGAGTATCACTGCAAACTTTCTCTCTGCTCCCCTTCCCGGCCAAGGTCATCGAGAAAACCGTCAACAGACAGCTAACCCGATACCTCGAAGAAAACAGAATCCTGGACCCTTCCCAGTCAGGGTTCCACAGCAACCACAGCACAAGACTGCCCTCATCGCCACCATCGACAACATCAGGACCCTGCTGGACAAGGGTGAGACTGCAGCACTCATCCTCCTAGACCTCTCTGCCGCCTTCGACACCGTCTGGCACCGCACCACAATGGATCCGAGACAAGGCTCTGGATTGGACCACCTTCTTCCTCTCCGGCAGAACCCAGATCGTCCGCCTCCCCCCATTCCGTTCCAAAGCCTCCGGGATCATCTGCAGCATATCCCAGGGATCATCTGCGGCATATCCCAGGGATCCTCCCTCAGCCCAACGCTGTTCAACATTTACATGGCCCCGCTCACACACGTAGCCCGACTGCACGACCTCAACATATTCTCCTATGCCGAAGACACTCAGCTGATCCTCTCCCTCACCAAGGACCCCGTCACCGCCAAAGCCAACCTCCACGAAGGAATTAAGGCCGTGGCCGACTGGATGAAGACCAGCCGTCTGAAGCTGAACTCGGACAAGACGGAGGTCCTCATCCTTGGCTCCAACCCTTCAGCCTGGGATGACTCCTGGTGGCCGACGGCACTGGGGGCAGCCCCGACACCCACCGACCACGCACGCAACCTGGAAATCATCCTCGACTCAATGCTCTCAATGACCAAGCAAATCAACGCCGTCTCCTCCTCCTGCTTTAACACCCTCCGCATGCTTCGCAAGATCTACAGATGGATCCTGACAGATACAAGAAAGACAGTCAGGCCCAGGCCCTCGTCAGCAGCAGACTCGACTACAGAAACGCCCTCTACGCAGGAGCCCCGACCAAGCTCATCAAACGACTACAAAGCATCCACAATGCCTCGGCACGACTGATCCTCGATGTACCACGCCATGGCCACATCACCCCCCACCTGAGAAACCTGCACTGGCTCCCCGTCGACAAGAGGATATCCTTTAAGCTCCTCACCCACGCACACAAGGTACTCCACAAGACCGGCCCAGCCTACCTCAACAGACGGCTCTCCTTCTACATCCCCAACCGCCAGCTACGCTACGCAGACCTCTCACTTGCCACCGTCCCGTGCATCCGAAGAACAACCATCTCCCACCTCGCCGTCAAGACATGGAACACCCTCCCACTGAGGCTACGACAGACCAAAGACCTGCTGACCTTCAGGAGGATACTCAAGACCTGGCTGTTCGATCAGTAGCGCCCCCCACCCCCACCGCCTTGAGACCCTCGCGGGTATGTAGTGCCCTTTACAAATGACTGATTGATTGATTGAATGAGCGCAGCTGCATGACAAGGATCAACCTCTGACCATCAAATATTTCTTGAAAAGACCAAGATGAAAGCACAAAACACAATTTAATTTTTGCAGTGGTGTGAACATATGGGTCACTCAGGAGCAATTCCTTCCAGCACATATTAAAGGCTTCATAATACATACCTCAAGCAAATTCTGTGAGCCTGTGTAGTACTTCAGCTCTGGCACCTTTTCACTGCAGGTTCTGTGCTTGCACTACGTATGCCTCTGCTGGAAGCGGAAATGAAAGAGTGAGTCAGGAGCAGCTGCCATAATTTAAAGGTTGGGTAGAGGGGCACGGACAGGCGGGGGGAAGACGGGGAAGGAAAAATAATCCTTTTTTTAAATGTACTATTTCCCTGCAGCCTCCGACGGCTGCCTCTGAGCTCTCCAAGCAGTCTTTGGGAAGGCAGGCTGCTCAGCCAATCCAGACACAGCTTTCTTGCTAGGAGACCAGCGCCAGGATTGGTCTGGGCGGCCTGCTCTGCTGCTAAGACAATGCCTGTGAGCCTACGACATTTCTCCAACCCGGCTGTGAACACAGCTGGGTGGCAGAAATAGAAGTGCGCATGTATGTTTGGCCAGTTAAAAACATACATGCACACTTCTCAGTGCCACCACCTGCCTGTCATGGCCTGGCCCACCCTGTACACATGTCAAAGCTGGTCAAAGAAAAATAAAATGATATTGTTTCATTATCGTTTTATTTTTCTGTGACTGACTCTGATGAGTGAGGCAATGCTCCTCCGCCATTACAGAGGAGCCGCCCCTGGAGTGAGTACCACTGCCACCTATACATGATAAGCACTGCTCCATCACAAGGGCCTTCCTCTGACCAGCAAAGATTTCTTGGATAGGCAGAGATGAAAGCACGAAAACACAATGTAACTTTTGTGGAAGTGTGGACATGTGGATCACTCATAAGCAATGCCCTCTAATAGATATTAAAGTCCTCACACAACATACCTCCAGCAAATTCTTGGGTTTTGTGTAGTATTGCAGCTCTAGCACATTTCCATTGCAGGTTCTGTGGGCATGTGGGTCATTCATGAGCAATGCCTTCTAGCATATGTTAACATCTGCACAAGTGTGTACATGTCAAACTACTTTTCCATTTTAAAGGAAAATGCAATTGCTGAATACTGTTTTATTACACGTTATCTTTTCTCCTGCTATGGATCTGGTCAGATTATTATGTGTACACGTCATGCTTGTGACCTATATCTTTGGAGTTGTAAGTGATAGACATGTGCATTATTGAAAAGCTTGTGTTGCCTACTGACAGGACAGAAGTATGCATATAGTCTTTACTAGGACGTAAAATGGAACAAAAAAAAGTGGGGGCGTGTCTCTAAAAGGGGCATGCTTGGTTATGTTATTAAGGTGGTGCTTTAAACAAGTAAATCAGATTACTGTAATTTCCAAAGTGCGCCTCACAACCAGAATTTTGATGCCTCTCTGAGAGTTCTGTTATTGCAACTACATATATAACACAACAACTGACATACACCTAAAACTAGCCAGGACTATTGGCTTTGTCGGCCGTAGTTATCTGTTTAAGATAAATGACTAAAAACAATGACTTTGTTGTAAACAATTATTATAAATATTATTTTAATTCCGAAATTAGGAGACTGTGAGCTAAACAATATTGCAGCCAGTGGAAGTGTTAGAGGGTTTCAGAGTGACTCAGTCAGTCCCATTATGTTCACTGTACTTTAGAATGCTTTTTTTCGCTCCACATCTCGTCCATCACATCTTACACCTCCACTCGTTACTCTTTCGCAGCCTCGTTTCACTCTTGCCTGAATGTATCTCCTGACATGTCCTTCTCTTACCCACAACCCTCACACACACGTGTACGTAAGCACTGCATGCTTAGTTTTGCCTTGTCAACAATGGTCAACTCTGTACCTCCTTCGCAAACATTTGCACAGAATCACAACCGCAACTTGATATAACCATTAGTCAGTGTGCTCTGCTTAGAGGCCAAGGATTGAATGGCCATGTGTTTCGAAACTACCAGAAACTAGAACTGTTGTCAGCCTCAACTCAAGAACTCTGACTCATTGTGGGTCATAAACTGCCGGAAGTGACTCAGTTCATATTACAAGAGTAATATGCTCCAAAAAAAACAGAGAAATACACGATCCTGGAAATAGCAAACACTTTAAGGAATGCAAGATTAAGTAAACCAAAAATGTGAAATATAAACACAAACTACAACTTTGACATGGATTACCTTAACGTTTTTAACATTCACTGTTCAGACAGCGATCAGTGATAATGCCAGTAATCTTAAACACCGACATGAATAAAGATCCAGGTAGGAATCCATTTCAAAGTCAATTTTAAATTACTGCCGCCTTCTGCAGCTTCTCTCCTGGGACCAAGGATTGCCAAGTAAAGAGAGAGCTTGGCACAGTGCTCTCCCACTCCCTGAATGACTGACCTGCTGGGACCCCATCCCCGGCAGGCACTGATAAGGTCCGCCAGCCCAGCCACAATTTCTCTGCCAGCACCACTTGGTCCTGGCAAGGACGGCCACAGGAACGGAGTGAGGGAAACTGGCACAGTGCTTCCCCAACCCAAATAGACCTGGCATGCCAGGACCCCATCCCCAGCAGTCACTATTGCCCCTCTGCCTTTTGCCAGCTGGGACTCAATGGTCCAGGTTGTCATTGAGGCTTTTCACGAAAGTGGAGAGCTGGGCACAGTGCTCCCCAACCCCAAAATATCTGGTATGCCGGGACCCCATTCCCAGCAGCACTGTTGTTCCTCCCCCCCCCCCCCACCCCTCCATGTTTTGCTGGCCGGGACCCATTGGTCCCGACTGGCATTGTGGGCCTCATGGGAGTGAGGAGATTGACATAGTGCTCTTTCACCCCCAAAATCACTGCCTGCAGGACCCCATCTCCAGCAGTCAAGGGGGGGCCTTCATCCCCTCAGCCTTTTGCCAGCCAGACCTCAATGGTCCCGGCAGAAATTGAGGTCCAAATGGGGTGGGAGAACTTGGCACAGTACTCCACTACCCCAGTGGTGGCTCGCAGAGGGAGTGCTGCAGGGCGATGAGGCGGGGGAGGGGCAGGGTGGGGGGGAGGGACGGGTCGGACATATGACGGCCATGAGTAAAGAAGTTAGTAAATAAATAAATACAACTATTTACCATGCACTCGCTGAATGGCAGAGTAGGCGATACAGCAAGCGCAAGGTAAATACTTTTATTTATTTACTTACTTTACTCCTGGCCATCGTGTGTCCGACTCCACTACCCCCCACCATGCCCTTTCACACCGCCTCGCAGTACTCCCTCTACAAGCCGCCACGGCACTACCCCTAAAGGTTCTGGCCTGCTAGGACTCTATCCCCGGCAGGCATGTCTACCTCCCCAACCCCTCTGTCTTTTGCCAGTCGAGACCCGAGGCTCACGGATGGCATTTGAGCGCCTAGCTACCTGGACTATCCCAGCACTAGCAACATCAAACAGACAGGCAGACTAGATGGCTTATTGGGCAGCATGTTGGCACAACAAGGTTTTGATGAGCTTCTGGAAAGAAAGATGATGGGTCACTGAGCGAAGATGAGAGGGAAGGGTGTTCCACAGTCTAGCAGTGTTGTATGAAAAAGAACGGCCTTCACATCTTACCCTTTTTAGGTCTCGCCTAAGCAGCGCACATGCGCTGCATAGGCAAAGACCTTTAGCAATCGCTTTGGCTTTTCAGTCAAAAAAGTGTACGTGATCCATTGCCTTCAATGGCAACGTGTGCACGTGTGGCGATTCACTTGCGGGAGCACGCGGCGACATATGGTAGCAATTATTGCTCCTGGCGCTGCTCGCTCTCGCAAGTGAAATGCTTTCAGTTTTGCCGACACCCTGCTCCCTCCTCCTTTAGCACGAGGCGCGCACTCACGTTTGTTTTTCTCGTTCACTTTGTTTTATCACCTGCTTAGCTAGCTGTTGGTAAATCAAAGCACAATTACGGAGTGAGTAGAATGTGCGTGCTCTCTCGACTCACACTGGGTGCAAAGATTAAAAGCGAGCTCAGACTACTTTTAAGATACTGTGTGTCCTTTTCTGAATGAGGCCTTACATTGAAGTCCTTTCACTCTGAAATGTCAGCCTCTGTATGGTATTTCTGGCACAAATGTCCCTGTTGCATTCTTGCAGTTTTAGCTGACAGCTCACATTGTCCACCCCTCCTCCTCCGTTATTTGCACACTGTCTGCATTGCAAGCACATTTTTGGAACTTTCCATGGCATGCTTCCCTGTTAATCATTGACGAAAGCTTTGTTAATGAGTGCGCCTGTTAGAGACGCTATGGTTGAGCTCTGATAGACAGTTGAGGAAAGCTGGCCCCTGTGTTAGAAGAGTGACCTGGTGGGAGAGGGCGATGGGCGCCGGCTGCAGAGTAGCATTGGTACCACTATCTCTTGGAGGAGGGGGTAGCCCCAGAGTATAAAATACCATTATTCATGACATAATAAACAACAATGCAACTCTATGCGGCTAAAATTATATTACAAGTTGATTATGCAGGTTGGGTTAGCTTATATGTGAGCCAGGTTTTTTATTTTTTGGGGAGGTTATGTAGCGCAAACTCTTCCCAATGGTTTCCGAGCGCTTAACACGAGCACCAGTTGCATTACAGACGGACACATTAATTTTTGTTAGGCACAGGGAGATTAAGTGATTTGCCCACAATCACAGTGTTTGTAGTGTATGAAAATAACGGTATCCCTGCCGAGACCACATGTCAATGGAGTCTCCTGCGGACAAAATTAGTCCCTCCTGACTGCCAGGGAAGCAACAGTATGTTGCTGTCGGTCCTCTCAATTCCTCTCCGAGGGCAAGGTGGCCAGCAGCTGCCCTTCTTCCTGCATCAGACGCGCTGCTAGAGCGCCTCCTTCAGCCCAGTCTGTGGCCGACCAGATGAGGGAGGCTGCAGCGTATTTCAAACCCAAACATGAAAGCGCAGGGAAGCCCTGCCGGATCCGCCTGTGTACATGGCCCCCATTGTCCAGAGGAAGTGTTTGTTTTGGCGCCTCAGTGTTCTAGCCGCAGATGCTCTGCTCATCCGAGTTAAAGGTGCCTTTCTAGTCCCCAGTCTCTGTAAATGCCTGTGGTTCCTGGAGAGATACAGCCCTAGTGTCTTCAGACGCACCCGTAAAAGTAATGTAATGACAATGGTGACTATTTGTAGTACAGACCACAAACAGAATTGTGCCTAAGCACTTTGATAGGTGTTGTCAGAGCATCAGTTAACATTTGCGGAGAGGTAGCCAAATAAAGGTGTGAAGAGGGCAAGACAGACAACAGAGCGGCCAATGGGACGCACATGAGCGTGGGTGCAGGTAACACAGAGGAACTCGGAGAGACACTGAAGGGGAAACATGGATGTCTGCCAGAGGTTCTGGAATGCAAGTAAGAATTTAGAGACAGTGCAATCTGTGGAGGTGTTCACTTCATTGCTCATATTTTAGGATGCTATTTGGCTAAAAGGTCTTAAGAGAAGCACTTTGTGTACAACCCAATAAAACAGTACTTATTTTTATCAAGTTCAGAAGGATGTACAGCTCAGTTGAGCTCACAGTCTTTCAAACCAGAGACATGCAGGTCTGTTGTTGGGCACTCTGGCCGCTGACACTCTTTAAAGCATAATTAAGACAGATAAACATATACCCAGAAGCCTTTGGATTTCTTAGGGTCTCTTAATTGTGAACCTATATTGCTGAGAAAATGAAGTGTATCAATAAGCTTCATGCTTGTTTTCATACCTCTCACATTTTGGTCAGGGCTGTTTATAAGTGTTGATTACACGGATGCCATGTACTCATTTTGTTAATTAAGATTTTCATCAGTCCACCATTATGAAAAGTCAGATTTAAAGCATAGCATTAAAAATATGTTGTACACACAATCTTTTGAGTGCAACGAATCTTGCTGCACTTGAGCACTCTTGGGCCAGACCCCAGGCTGAAGGAGAAGCGGCGACAAGAGACGGTAAATCTAGACAGGTAAGTTTACTAATAGTACATTTATTCTTACATTTTTGAGTAACTTTACTATTTTGGGCTGTGGCCAAAATACAAAATCAATGTAAAGTTATTCAAAATTGTAGATTTGCATCTCAACTCCCTTAAATAGGTGATGAAGCCAAATTTTGAAATGTATAGTTACTACCACCAACAAGCATTGGCATAGCCAATAGGTTTTGCCTTTGGGACATTATAAGTGTTCAGCCATGCAACAGTTGATGTTGCACCAAGGATATTGTGCTGCATAATAAATACATATAAGGTCCCAAAGGCGAGACCTATTGGCTATGCCAATGCTTGTTATTCTGGGGACTGAGGCTAGGAATAGGTTGGTTGATCGTAGGCATTTAGTAGGACAATAGAATGTGATGAGAGATCGATTAACTGGGGGGCCCTTCCTCCAGAGGGACTTGTGAGCTATGCACAGAGATTTAAGCTTTATTCCATCAGTAATTAGTAGCCAGTGCAAGGTATTCAATGCAGGTTTGACAGACTGGGTTTTGGGAATATTAAGCAGCATTCAAGCTGCACGGTTCTGCATAACTTGTAGTTTCCTTGTGGTTGACTTAGGGGCCCCTAGATAGAGGGGGTTTCCATAGTCGAGACAGAAGAGAAACAGAGCCTGGGCCATAAGTGTCCTTTCCATAGTGGGAAGGAGAGGCAAGACTTTACGGAGCATCCTGAAAATGCCATAGCAGGTGGCTGACAGTTTCACTGCTTGGTGGTCGAATTTAAAGGACTTATCCAGCCTCATAATTAGACTTTTGATCTTTGTTTTAGGGACAGGGGCAGGGCCCAGACAATTTGGCAATGCCAGTCCACGATCAGAGGTGGAGGGGTTGCCCAGGAGCATTAGCTTCATTTTATCTCCATTGAGCTTAAGACAGGAGTATTCCATCAAATTTGCACTTTCTCTTAACAGGATTCCAGGCAAGATGGGAAGTTCTGGGAGTGATTCAGAGCGACAACCAGTTGAGTATCATCGGCATATGCGACTATATTAATCCCATATGGCAGAACAATCTCTGCAGAAGGGTCTCATATATACATTAAACAATGTAGGGCTCAGTGATGAGCCCTGGGGCACTCCGCAGCTAGGCGACAGGCTCTTGGAGGTGTTACCTCCTTTAAAAACCTGGAAAGTTCTACCTTCTAAGAAGGACTGTAACCAGGTGATGTCACCACCTGGGACTCCAACATTTCTAAGTCACAGTTTACAGTATCAAATGCAGAGCTCACATCAAGGAGGATAATAGCAACTGTTCGTCTTTGGTCGAGGATTTTCTTAGACCCTTCCACCGCAGCAAGAAGAACGGTTTCCGTACCATATGTGGCTGAAATCCAGTTTGGGAGGACTGCAGTAAGTTATGGGTTTCTAAAAACTTCAAAAGAATCATATCAATATATTTTTCTACAATTTTTCTTTGAAGCATAGCAGCTATCACAGGGATGGGAGAACTTGGCACAGTGCTCCTCCAATCTCAAATGTTCTGGCCTGCCAGGACCCCAATCCCCAGCTGGCACTGATGCCACCCCAGCCCCACTGCAATTTCTCAGCTGGGACGAGTTGATCTCGGCAGGGACTGCCCCCTGAATGGGGGTGTTGGAGCTTGGCCCAGTGTTCCCCACCCCCATACACTCTTGCCTGTGGGGACCACCCTCCACGGCATGCACTAGGACCCAATGATTCTGGTGGCACTGAGGCCACAATGGGAGTGAGGTGCTGAGCATAGTGATCCCCCAGCCGCTAGAAACAATGGCCTGCTGGGACTCCACATATCTGCTGCCAAAGCCCTCTTTCATTTTTACCAGCCAGGACACCCCAGTCCTGGCTGGCATTAAGGCCATCATTGGGGTAGTGGGAACTGAACACAGTTCTCCCCAATCCCCATAAGGTCTGGTTTGCTGGAACACCATCCTAGTTGGCAGGTGCACAACTAGACATGAACTTTGGGGGGAGAGCTAACAGTTCAACTAATGGAGGCGGGGCAAACCTTGAAAACAATGGGTCAGAGCTATCATGGACTCATTACAAGAAAATAGAGAGATAATTTGTGCATTTTAAATATATTGGTCAAACCAGAAGCAATGATAAAAAGCATGGTTTAGTGGGTTTTACAATGTTTATAGGCTACTGTCAGAGATCTTTGAAAAGGAGAATGAGTGAGAAAACCAGAAAGCAGCTTTTATGGATTTCAATTCATCGCACTTTATAACCAGTTTTGTAAAGTACTTACAAGACACTTAGGGCTGTTTTAAGGCTGGGTGGGGAGATGTTGGCTGGCAGGGGGGCATGCCTTGTCTGAGGTTTGGGAATGGCTCAAGAAAAGGCTACAATGTATCCTTTACCAATAGTGAGTTTACCTGCTAGATTTTCCGGTCTGTAAAATTGGCGTTGTTGTTCCTGTACCCTGTAAATCTGGGTGCAGGGACACTCAACCTTTTGATTGTTTTGAATGGATTATGGGAACTCCACTCCGTACAGTTCCCAATCGGGTCCTGTGACTTTTCTGGGTATGGGAAACAGCGTTACATCGCATGCCATTACAATGCAGTTGTTAAAACTACTGTGTTGTTACATCGCGAACCATTACATCGCAAGTCGTTACAACAACTTGCCGTGGGTTCCCTTCCTGTGCAAAACCTATTCTTGCCAGAGTGCACACACACTTGCACAACTGAAAGGGTGTGTTTTGGTGCATGTCAGCGTAATGTCCGCCAGTATAGGGAGAGAAGACAACATAGCCATATCTTAGTAGGAATGGCGCTGTTTGCTATATTTTAGTAGAAGTGCTTCTGTTCTGCTCTCTCCTTTTCAAGCAACGCAGCCCAACTGTTATTGTACTGTATTGTTTTAAAAGTTAGTAAATCTGCTCCTTAATCTCTCTGCACATTTTGTCACACCCTTTCTTACATTGTGTGTAATACGATTTAAAATAATCACTTGCATATTCAAAGTGCTTTCAGTCGCAGGCTGGGACTTCGTAGCACTATAAAAATGTGTTACTATTCTAACTGTGCTAGAACCAGGATTTAGTTGCGTGACTGGCTGCACACACATACATCTGAAGTGACCCAATTAACCAAGTCTGTATTCATGGCATAATTTGATGCATTTCCCATTGATCGATTTGACATTTATTTTTCATTTAATGTGTGCAGTTTTTAT
Source organism: Lissotriton helveticus (assembly GCF_964261635.1). Taxonomy (NCBI): domain Eukaryota; kingdom Metazoa; phylum Chordata; class Amphibia; order Caudata; family Salamandridae; genus Lissotriton; species Lissotriton helveticus. Next base: position 1,138,839,511 of record NC_136059.1, on the reverse strand, counting down.
TTTTTATATATTTTTGCCTGAATGTGAAAGGTCGCTAAAATAGGTTGCAGGATATTATGTTCATTTTTTGGCCACATCTCTGATCCCACCGACACAGCACTCAGCATTAGAGGTCACACGGCTTTTATGCACTTAAAATACTTGTAAATACTTTGAATGAGGCTTTGATTGAGACCCCATCTTCATTGCAGCCCACGACACATAGTATATATATCTAGGTGAGTCTTGTAAGCTGCTACAGCCCAGGCTGAAAAACTGGGCTGAAGCTCTTTTAGCCCAATAGGTTTTATGCGCTTGCCGGCTGGCACTTTTCACCCCCAAGCCCCTGTGCATTTTGCCGGCTGGGGCCCGATGGTCCTAATGGGCATTGTGGGCCTCATGGTGGTGGAGGAGCTTGACATAGAGCTACCCCACTCCCAAAAGTATTGCCTGCCGGGACCCCATACCCGGCAGGACAGGAAAGCCCCTCTGGCTTTTCCCATCTGGGACCCGATGGTTCCGACCTGCATTGAGGCCATCAAGGGGTGGGGGAGCGGAGCACAAACTCCCCCACCCCCAAAGGTTCTGGGCTGCCGGGTCCCCATCCCCAGCAGCCACGAACAGGACTCAAATTGTGGCAATTTCTCTGCAAGGGACCAGTTGATCTCTGCCTGAACAGGGTATGGGAGCTTGACACAGTGCCCCTGTGACCCCCAAACGTTCAGACCTGCTGGGTCCCCATCCCCAGCAGACACTTTTGTCCCCTCCAGCCTCTCTGTGTTTCTCCAGCCGGTACACAGTGATGTCGACTGGCATTGTGGACCTCAAAAGGGTGGGGGAGCTTTACAGTGCTACCCCACTCCAAAAGTACTGCCTACCAGGACCCCATACCCAGCAGGCAAGGAATTCCTCGAAAACCCCCTCTGGCTTTTGCCAACTGGGACCCTTTGTTCCCGGTTGGCATCATGGGCCTCTCCGGGATGGGGGAGAATGGCACAGGGCTCCCACACCCCCAAAAGTTCTGGACCTCCAGATCACATTCCTGGCAGGTACTGTTGCCCACCCCAGCATCTCTGTGTTTTGTCAGCTAGTGCCCATTGGTAATGGCTAGCATTGTGGGCCTCTTGGGGTGGGGAAGCTTGGTATATTGCTGCCCCAACCCAAAAGTACCACTGCCTGCTGGGACACCATCTCCATCAGTCAAGGAAGACCCCTATCCCCTCTGGATTCTGCCAGCCAGGACCCGATGGTCCTTACTGGCACTGAGGCCCGAGTGGTAGTGGAAGAGCTTGGCACAGTGCTCCTCCCTTCAAAGGCTCTAGCCTGCCGGGACTTCATCGCCAGCAAGCATGTCTGCCCCAGCCCCTCTGTCTTTTGCCAGCTGGAACCCAATGGTCCAGGCTGTCATTGAGGCCATCTTGGAGGTGGGGGAGCAGAGCACAGTGCTCCCAAAATCTCAAAAGTTATGGCATGCCGGTACCCCATCCCCAGCAGGCATTGATATCCCCCAGCCCTTCCGCAATCTCTCTGCCTGGACCAATTGGTCCTGACAAAAACTGCCACCTAAAAGGGGTGAAGGACCTTGCTAGAGTGCTCCCCAACCCCAAAAGGTCTGGCCTGCCAGGTACCCATCCCTGGCATGCACTGTTGTAGCCCAGGCCCCGTGTCCTTTGGTAGTCGGTCCTAACATTCCGGCTGCCTCAGAGGCCATCACGGGGAGGGGAAGTTGAGTACAGTCCTGACCCACCTCTAAAAACAATGGTCTGCCAGGACCCCATGCCAAACAGGTATGTTTGCCCCACAGCCCATCTGCAGGGCATTTTTGCCAGCCAGGACCCGACAAGCCTGGCTGGCATTGAGGACTTCACAGGGGTGGGAGAGCTGGGCACAGTGCTCCCTCACCCCCAAAGGTTCTGAACCGTCAGGACTCCATCGCCGGCAGGCACTGTTGTCCTGTCCACCCCCAGCCTCTCTGTATTTTGCTGGCCGGGACTCATTGGTCCCGCCTGGCTTTGTGGGCTGTGTGGGGTAGGAGGGCTTGGTGCAGTGCTCCTCCACTCCCAAAGGTACTGGTCTGTTGTGAACGCTTACCTGGCAGGCATGTCTGCCATCTCAGACCCTCTGTCTTTTGCCACCCAGGACCTGCTGGGCCCAGTTGGCATTATGGACCTCACTGGGGTGTGAGAGGTGGACAAGGGCTCCCTCACCCACAAATGTACTGCCTATCGGGACCCCGTCCCCAGCAGGCAAGGAAGAGACCTGATTGCCCCAGCTGGCATTGAGGCCATCACAGGGGTGGGAGAGATGATCACAATGCTACCCCACCCCCAAAGGTTCTGGCCTGCTGGGACCTCAACCCCGGCAGGACAGAGGGCATTGAAGCCCTTTGCATGAGTAGCAGTTACATCACAGAAGGTCAGGCTCCTCCACCATCCCTTGCAGGCAAGGATGTCCACCCCTGTGTAATTTGTCTACCGGGACCAAGTGCCCCGCAGGCACTGTGACCTGGTGGGAGGCAGGGCTGGACAGCTTACCTGCGGTTGTCCAGTCGAGGCTCCAGTGCCGGGTACTCAGTGGGTGGCAGTAGCAAATGAAAGGAGGTGGCAGGAGAAGCCCGGCTTTTATGGGCTGAGGACACCCTGATCAATACCCTAGATTCATGCCATAGGGGCAACCTACTGTCCTGAACTACAGCAGGTGAGGGAGCACTGGTGGGGGATGTGGGGAGACTTCAAGTTCTACTTTTTAATCTCCCTGCACCTTCCCTCCATGATGCTACTGCTCATCGTGGCCACCTGTTAGAGGCAGATACTGCAGGTGCTTTTCAGTTTCAACCTTAATGGGCTGATTTTCATCTGGTGGGTATTTACTGGCGAAAATTGTTTGAAAGCCTAAACTGGATATATATAAAATATGGATGGATTGGACTTGTTATAGAGGAATTACCATGGCCCCTCTTGGGGAGGGGGTGATCACAAACTTATAGGGTTTGTCCCTACTGGTGCTGCTGGGAAGAGAGTGGAAGCGGTCCCCAGAGGAACTATGGACTTATGGTGTTATGATTCTCTGGTGGGTGGTTGGGTGGTGTGGTGTCTCAGAGAACCTGTAATTATACTAGTCTCACTATTGCGGTGTTATGTTTCTATAAACAATAAATTATGTTTTATAAACTGATTTGGTCAGATCAAAGTACACAAATATAGAACTCATAACATAAAGAACTTCTATAAAATTGTACTGCGAGAACATGGGTGCCATAGAACCAACGCCCTTTGCTGCAATAATGCAGATTCTGGAATAGACACATTGTATTGCACAATATATTGTCAGCACTGCACTGCACACCAGCGCTGTCACTTCCCACAAACTCGGTGCTCTCACACATAAGTGGCCAGCACCTCATCAAGTATTGATGACCCAGCCTTCTCAGCTGTGCATTATCTCCTTCGCTCACCCTCGTGTTGGGAAACAGAAGCCTTGTAAAATCATCCCCTGTCACTCAGCTCTTCTAGCTCCCCCAGTCAAGCAATGTATGTCTGTCTTGAGATATGTGCCTTTTGCACTTTAATGTACTTCGAAACATCTGAATACAATTTTCTGGGAAGCGTAGTTGAATTCTGTATAAATATGACAAATGCTTCTGTGTCTCTTACTATGGGGACGTGAGCTTTTTTTCGATGAATAATTGTCAGACCTGGCATTTCTTGGTGTGATTACCCCTTTTTTGCCTCTACCTTCTCTATTTTTGATGCTGTGATGGATTTCGTTTTACTGGCTTAGACACCTTGGGCACTTTGCCACTGCTGATCAGTGTCAAAGTGCAAGTGCTTCCTGCATAAAGTGTAATGGTAATTGTTTGTCCATGATTGGTATGTTTGCCTTACTAGTAAAGTGCACTATGTGTGACAAGGCTGGTAATGCAAAAGCTACTAGTGGGCCTGCAGCACTAATTGTGCCACCCACACCAGTAGCCTTAAAGAGAGAACTCAGGCCTGCCACTGCAGTGCATGCGCGCAGTTTGTTAAACTGCCATGTTGTCCTGACAAGTGCACCCACTTGCCAGGCCTTACCCTTCCTTTTCTATGCACATCAGACACCCCTAAAGTAGGCCCAAGGTACCCCCCTGGGCAGGGTGCAGTGCTTGGTAAAGGTAGGACATGCACTGAGGTGTGTACCATGTCCTGACAGTGAAATAATCTCCATTTCGTTTTCACTGTTGAAAGGCCATCTTGCCCATAGGACAGAATTGGGGAGGCTGTGTAATATATTTCCAGCCTATCTTCCCAAAGGTTTAAGATGAGAGGTGAAGTTTAGTATGCCTGAACTCACAATTCAATAGCACATCTTTTTGTGAATGTGGTTTTTGCATTGTGAGTTTAGGAACCACTCTTTTAGAAGCGGCTGGGTTTTTGTGCTCTAACATTTCTGTGTGTCTTTGCTTGGTTGTGGATTGACTGTCTGGATCTGAAAGTGATAGGATCTGGGGAATGTCTTGACCCTGGGGAGGAGGTGAGACATCAACAGGCTGACCTGCATCTGGAGTGTAGGCGGGTAGGGGGACAAGTAGCCCCTAGAGGTGAAAAGGCCTGGGCTGGCACCATAAAACAATGGCTCAAGCTCTTGCTGAGTGATGAGGAATCCAGACCCCCACTATCAAAGGAAGAAGGTGTCACTGGCAGGGAGACACCCAGAACTGGTTTGGACAGGGTTCAGTTCCCCCCTGAACACAAAGACTTCAAAGACTTTGAGGGGTATAACTATGAGAGCTGAAACCGCTGAAAATTGGACTGCTGAAGACTGAAAAGGCTTGAAACTACTTCGTGGTCAAGAGGAACCTCTGCTAAGGAAGAACCAGCTAAAGCGACTGAAGGAAAGGACTGACCCTTGCTGTGTATTCTGCGGCTTGCCTGCAGTTTGATGATTTAACCAAGGAGAGGCTAAAGAGACTTTGCTGTGTGCTGTATCCCCCTGTTTGAAAGAACTTTGCTGTGTGCTGTGTCCTGAAGTAACTGAACCACGAGGGCCAGAGGAGAGCTGGCTCCCAGTTGTGGAAACTCAGGAACACAAGAATTTCAAGGAGAGTCTCAGCGACGCTGTGTGCATATATTTTAGCAGCCTGAGACCCTAGTAAGAATTGCCCTGTGATCGTGGGCACAAGGAGTCCAAGTGAGTCTCAGCGATCCTGTGTATGTGTGCTTCGTGCAGCCTGAGACCTTCGTGAGGATCGTCCTTTGACAGTGTGCACCCGGATTCCAAGTGAATCTCAGTGACACTGTGTGCGTGTGCTTGGTGCAGCCTGAGACCTTCGTGAGGATTGCCCTGTTATTGTGCACACCCAGCGTCCAAGTGAGTCTCAGCGACGCTGTGTACATGTGCTTCTTGCAGCCTGAGACCTTCGTGAGGATTGCCCTGTGATCGTGTGCACCCGGAAATCAAGTGTGTCTCAGCGACGCTGTGTGTGTGTGCTTCTTGCAGCCTGAGACGTTCGGGAGGATTTCCCTGCTATCGTGCACACCCGGAGTCCAAGTGAGTCTCAGCGACGCTGGGCGCATGTGCTTTGGGCAGCCTGAGACCTTTGTGCGGATTGCCCGGTTATCGTGCACACCCGGAGTCCAAGTGAGTCTCAGCAACGCTGTGTGCATGTGCTTCTTTCAGCTTGAGATCTTCATGAGGATTGCCTTGTGATCTTGCACATCTAAAACTCAAGTGAGTCTCAGCGACGCTCTATGCCTGTGCCCTGTTGCAGCCTGAGATCTTCGTTATTGCCAATGGCCCGGAAACCACAAAGTCGCATCGGAGGCCCAAGTCGTGAGAAGAGGAGAGGAGAGTGAGGTCGCACCCGCAGGTAACGTTTGTCGCTGCCTGGGGTGAGGTGCGGGCTCGGAGAGGGACGCTCTTAGCCTCTCCCATTCTTGCAGCGCGAGCCTCTACTTCAGTTCGTAGCACGGCCCGTACTTGCCGAGGCACAGCAGTACCGGGGCCGGGGTACGGATCTGTACTTTGGTTTACAGCATACCCGTATTGGGGGCATCTGTTGGGGGAAGCTGACGAGGGGCGGAGAGACCGTCTAAAGCACCGTGATCGGTGCTGGAGTGTATGACGAATTGCATTATTTCTGCCTTACGAACTACCTGATTAGTGTATTACGCATTGCATTATTTCTACATTACAAACTACCTGATTGTAGCATTACACATTGCATTATTTCTCCATTACAAACTGCCTGTTTGTTGCAATACGCATAGCATTATTTCTGCATTATGAACTGCCTGGTTGTTGCATTACGCATTGCACTTTGTTTGCATAACAAAGTACCTGATTGTTGCATTTCGCATTGCATTCGTTTGCAGAATGAACTGCCTGATTGTTGCGTTACGCATTGCATTATTTTGGCATTATGAACTGTTTGATTGTTGCACAACGAACTTCATAATTTTTACATTGCGAACTGCCTGATTCTTGCATTACGAATTGCATAGCATTGCATTAGGACTGCAGTGGATCATCTAGAATTGCTCATTATTATCGCCAGAACCTACAAGGGCTGGCTGGCCTAATAACCGGCCAGGAGGAAGATTACAAATATGAAAATATTGGATTTATATTGTGTGGTCTCATCGTATTTCTATTTATATAAATATATACTTGTTTTTATGAGACTCGTGTGAAGTCCATTTGTGGTGTCATCATTGGGTCACTGAGAGCGTGGTTGCAAATACTTTACACACTTGCCATGAAGATAAGCCTGGCTGCTCGTGCCAAGCTACCGAGGGGGTGAGCAGGGGCTCTCTAAGAAGGTGTCCTTCCTTTCCCTGACTTGGAGGCAAGGGTCATATTTGGTCTAAGGTACCTACCTCAGCCAACTAGCGACCCCTAGGTCTAACAATAATATATATATATATATATATATATATATATATATATATATATATATATATATATATATATATATATATATATTACCTACTGGCGATAGCCAGTAGGTATATATAGTTAGGATTGTTTTCCATAAAGAAATCGCAACATTCTATTGGGAATAACTTTGGCGCCGGTTGAGGAATCTTCCTGAAATTTTCCTTAAATTTGCCTCGCGGCGCTCCGCTCCTTCCCTGAAAGATTGGGGGGGATTCGTCAAGCGGTGGCCGAGATAAAAGGGGGGTCCCAAAACGTGTTTTCCCCATGTTAATTTCCATAGGGCGGTTGGACTCACTTTTAGCCCGAACGGCTGAATGGTTTTCCACCAAACTTGGCAAAATTGTAGGGACTGGTAGCCCGATGTGCCTTTGCTATGTCTCAAGATATGTGCTCAAGTGGTTTTTACGAAAATTAACTTTGAAAAAATATATATTGGGCTACATTGGGCTATATATATGTTAGAGCCCGCAATGTAGCCCAATGTAGCCCAATGTAGCCCAAAGATGGCCACCAGAGACAAAAAAAGACAAATGTAGCCCAAATATCAGCCAGATGTAGCCCAACTGTAGCCCAATGACAGAATGTCCCAGAGTGTTCTAAAGAACAACTAGAGCGCTAACAGTCTTACTTATGACAAAAGTATGGCACACCTGAAGTCATCTTGATTGGAATAAAGTGTTAACACTTAAAACATTTAATTTGCAAAGGAACAAAATAAGGGGGTTCATTTTGCCATAGAAATTATGATTAGTGCTGAAGAAAGAAAAATTAGGGCACATTTTGAGTGACTTCTCAAATCCTCTTATATTTCATTAAAAAAATTCTGATATGCAGTCTCCCAAGATGGCCACCAGAGACAAAAGAGCCCAAATGTAGCCCAAATATCAGCCAGATGTAGCCCAACTATAGCCAAATGACAGAATGTCCCAGAGTGTTCTAAAGAACAACTAGAACGCTAACAGTCTTACTTATGACAAAAGTATGGCACACCTGAAGTCATCTTGATTGGCATAAAGTGGTAACACTTAATACATTTAATTTGAAAAGGAACAAAATGAGGGGTTGCATTTTGCCATAGAAATTTTATATATATATATATATATATATTCACTAAAAAAAACATAGGTTACACACCAGTTATAGTTAGGAATTAGCATTTAAAAAACATTTGAAATTCACTGAAAAAACCATAGGTTTCACACCAGTTATAGTTAGCTGGAAATTTTACTCGCATAAAACCATTGAAATTCCCACGTTATAGTTAGTTGGACTCACTATAACTTGCACGTCTGCAATGCACTGCTGATGACGTCACATATTACATCACTCATGCATATATTTAAATATTTAAACATTACTCGCTAATATATGTATTCACTAAGATACACTTAATAGGCCAGTTAACCAATCAATTTTTTTTTTTAAAAACACTGAAAAAACCATAGGTTTCTGGCCTTATATAGTTAGGAATTAGCATTTAAAAAACCTTTGAAATTCACTGAAAAAACCATAGGTTTCAGGCCTTATATAGTTAGGAATTAGCATTTAAAAAACCTTTGAAATTCACTGAAAAAACCATAGGTTTCAGGCCTTATATAGTTAGGAATCAGCATTTAAAAAACCTTTGAAATTCACTGAAAAAGCCATAGGTTTCAGGCCTTATATAGTTAGGAATTAGCATTTAAAAAAACCTTTGAAATTCACTGAAAAAACCATAGGTTTCAGGAGTTATATAGTTAGGAATTAGTTTTTTAAAAACCTTTGAAATTCACTCAAAAAACTATAAGTTTTAGTGGTGTTATAGTTAGCTGGACATTTTACTCATACAAAACCAATGAAATTGCTCCTATATAGTTAGTTGTACTAACTATATTTCGCGCACCCGCAATCCACTGCTGATGATGTCACATATTAGATCATTCATGACATGGTCAGTGACATCACTGATGACATCTCAAATGACATCACTGATGACATCACTGATGACATCATCCACGTGACAATCACATACACCTTTTCATACACTATTACAATTTTTCATCACTGTTTGTAAAATACAGAGTATCATATTTAAATCCATTGTCACAGCAATACAAGTATCTAAAAATCCACTCAGTGATTCATAGATGTATACACACATCTACTCACTTACCTATGGATTCACTCATACATGCTGTCAATGAACAATAGAACACTATCAAAAATACTTATACATCTATATCGACATTAAACAACGGCACGCATCCTATTCACATATGAAGTCATCCTACTCACTTATGCAAACAATGGATCATACTTACATATTTACTTAGCAAAACACTTATACAAACACCACTTCTTCTATTCATTTAGATAGTAAGTCATACTTAGTGAATTATAAAATCATTATTACAAGTATACAGTTATCCATACAGTCACTCACACAATCATTGTGTCTTATGTATACTTATTTATATACAACAACTGACACATACACTGCCTTTTATTTTTCTAGTTTGTTGGACCTGTACCTTTGAGAAATGTTTTTGCTCATCACCACACCCATAAAGAGATTCCCTCACCCAAACTGTTAGAACATGTAGTTTTAACTTCATATATCTACTGAATCAACTATTCACACATCTTTGGACAGTCACACACCCCCCACCGAACCACACACACTTTCACACTCCCATACAAATACTCAGTTGACTAATCAATAACTAATATAGACTTTCATATAGCTAGTAACCAACTGTAGAATCAGTTTACACAACAACTGACAAAGTGATACAGATATTCACACAGTTTAGTCACTATCCACTATATTTAGTGAGACATTATAAATTGGTCAAGTAAACAGTCAATTACACTGCTACTAAATCCTCCATCCAAATATTTATTTATATATATCCACTCATTCTTCAATGTAAATTGCTATATATATATAATGCATATTTAAATAACGAAGCAAACCACATTCACTGGATGATGTCATCAGTGATGTCATCAGTGATGTCATTTGAGATGTCATCAGTGATGTCACTGACCATGTCATGAATGATCTAATATGTGACATCATCAGCAGTGGATTGCGCGTGCGCGAAATATAGTTAGTACAACTAACTATATAGGAGCAATTTCATTGGTTTTGTATGAGTAAAATGTCCAGCTAAGTGTAACACCACTAAAACTTATAGTTTTTTGAGTGAATTTCAAAGGTTTTTTAAAAACGAATTCCTAACTATATAACTCATGAAACCTATGGTTTTTTCAGTGAATTTCAAAGGTTTTTTTAAATGCTAATTCCTAACTATATAAGGCCTGAAACCTATGGTTTTTTCAGTGAATATATATATATATATATTATTATTTTTTTTAAGTTGCCTTTAAAGTATGTATACATGGGATAATGTGTGCAGAAAACCGACAAAGCTTTATCCTTCTTTCCTAACAAAAGCAAGACAATATGTAGTCCCAAAACATGAAATGCCTGTTGGTTATATATAATATGATCCACAGTGCACGTGCTTTCTTGACTAGCAAGGGCAAGTGGCAAAGTGTGCTACTCATGTAGAAGAAAGCATGGGAAAACTTATGGCGCATAGTTAAAAGCCCCTGTCGCCACAGGAACGTCACTTTTAACGATGTTTACTCTGGAGATAGGGGCTTCACCTTATTTACAAGGAGGTGTTAAGCCACTTAACGTGGCTTTACACCGCCTTGTAAATAAGGCACCCTTTCACGCTATACTTAGTATGAAAGGGATGGGCAATGGGTGTTTCGGTGGGCGTTCTGCCGCAACAGCCATTGATTTTGACACTGCCTCCTATTTACAAGGGTGGCATAAACTGGAGGCGATATAGGCAGGGGAAACCCAATAAACCCTTGTAGGCTTGGGCCATGGATATTTAAAGTCAAGGTAAGCTACAAGGGATTTGATTCAAAGAACAGTAGGCCTCAGTTAGGAGTCGTACAAACGTATCAAACTCTATTGTATCCACAGGATATCACACTTAAATATTAACTAGAGTAAATCAAAAAGACAAAGGAAGGAAAAAGAACACACGGAAGAAATAAATTATATTAAAAAAACGTTTGTATTTAGTGAGAAAAGCATCAAATGCAATTCTGGGGAGATATACACAGAAAAATAAATTCAAGCAAAAATGGTCATGAACGGAGGTATATGTAACATCTACTCATCAGTTCACAACTGAACATCAACTCCTTAGTGTTTAACAGACAACCAAATTAATTAATCAACAATGGTCGTATGTTGGTGACAACGCAACGCTTCTGGAGATGATGGGAGTGTCGACGTTTCGGTCTAGTGTGCAGTCGTCATGTAGACCATCATCAGGACATAACAATTTGTTGCTGGAGAAAAAAAACCCTGAAATTTCTGAAGAGGCTTGCTTCGAATATCGATGGACAGCAAGAAATGCAAGAAAAGGATCCACCAGATGGATGAGAATCTGCGTTGACGTATACAACCGCTCGATGGTGAATAGTTCTGGAAAAGCTGGTAGCTGAAAGCTTGGTATAACTCTGGCAACCTGAAATTTCTGAAGAGGCTTGCTTCGAATATCGATGGACAGCAAGAAATGCAAGAAACGGATCCACCAGATGGATGAGAAGCTGCGGTGAGGTATACTACCGCTCGATGGTGAATAGTTCTGGAAAAGCTGGTAGCTGAAATGTCGCATTTGTCCTTCCATGACCCTGCATGCCGACGGGAGACGCTGCATATACATTTTTTCAACCCGACTGATGCGAGTTGCCAGAGTTATACCAAGCTTTCTGCTACCAGCTTTTCCAGAACTATTCATCATCGAGCGGTTGTATACCTCACTGCAGATTCTCATCCATCTGGTGGATCCTTTTCTTGCATTTCTTGCTGTCCATCGATATTCGAAGCAAGCCTCTTCAGAAATTTCAGGTTGCCAGAGTTTTACCAAGCTTTCAGCTACCAGCTTTTCCAGAACTATTCACCATCGAGCGGTTGTATACCTCACCGCAGATTCTCATCCATCTGGTGGATCCTTTTCTTGCATTTCTTGCTGTCCATCGATATTCGAAGCAAGCCTCTTCAGAAATTTCAGGTTTTTTTTTCTCCAGCAACAAATTGTTATGTCCTGATGATGGTCTACATGACGACTGCACACTAGACCGAAACGTCGACACTCCCATCATCTCCAGAAGCGTTGCGTTGTCACCAACATACGACCATTGTTGATTGATTAATTTGGTTGTCTGCTAAACACTAAGGAGTTGATGTTCAGTTGTGAACTGATGAGTAGATGTTACATATACCTCCGTTCATGACCGTTTTTGCTTGAATTTATTTTTCTGTGTATATCTCCCCAGAATTGCATTTGATGCTTTTCTCACTAAATACAAACGTTTTTTTAATATAATTTATTTCTTCCGTGTGTTCTTTTTCCTTCCTTTGTCTTTTTGATTTACTCTAGTTAATATTTAAGTGTGATATCCTGTGGATACACTACAGTTAGATACGTTTGTACGACTCTTAACTGAGGCCTACTGTTCTTTGAATCAAATCCCTTGTAGCTTACCTTGACTTTAAATATAAACTGGAGGCAGCGCCAAAATTAAGACCAGGAAAAACCTGATCTCACCCTGGCAAAATGAGGAGAAATGCTTTATTTCGCCTTGTTTTTGCTGTTTCTATGTGTGCTGCATTGTGCAGCACAAATAGAAAAAGTAAATTGCCATGAATGATTATTTATGTGAAGGAAGCCGTCCCTTCCTATACATAGAAGGAGCTACTCGAAACTCTCTCTCCCCCCAGCGCCTTAAGACCCTCACGGGTGAGTGGTGTGCTTCACAAATCCCTGATTGATTGATTGATAAACAATCTTTAAAAAAATTATGATTTGCAACTTCTATGTGTGCTGCACACAAAGAAGTTTCAAATAGCAATTCTGGATTATTTATGTGCAGGAAGAGACACCTTCCTGCACACAAACAATCATTCCCTCAACGCAGGCACCCTTGTACTGTGGTGCAAGGATGCCTGCGTTGGCGCTAGGCAGCTTAATATAGCGCCAGCGCAAGGGAAAACGCAGGGATGTGCCGTATCTTTGTAAATTCGGTTCATCCCTGTGTTTTTGGAAAGGCAGAGCGTGGAATTAGCATTTTGTGCTTAACACCACGCTCCGCTATTCCCTTGTAATTATAAACCCAAAGTACTTGAGGGACAAGGACCACTAACAACTGGTTTTAATTTCCCTTTTGCTAATGACTCCCCTGATAAAGCACACCTGTGCATCCATTCAATTAATGTTCAAATATACCTCACTACCTTTGATGCATTAATTAAACCATCTTGGTTTATTAACACAGCGTCAGCGTTAGACAGGGTGATCATCGGTCATTGAAAAGAGTTGACAGATTAAGAGTACCCGGATTATTACTAATAAGATAACTTTTCAGCACTCTTGTGTTCACCAATCCTCCTCTTCAAACACTTTTGAGCAGATCATGCCACACAAAATGCTGGAGGCGATACCTATCTCAATCTTGTACCCTAAATCTACAGTACAGTAGTAGGTGGTCCACTAAACTACCTTACATTTCTCAAAAACAAGCGCTCCATTGTGGAAAACCCAAACAACGTCCTCAATCCTGGTAAAATATTTTATATGCTTGCATGGAACTTAGCTTGTTTATGTAATTGTGATCACTGAAATGGTACCTGATGATCTGGTAATAGAGAGTTTGGAATATTTTCCGGCAGGAGCATTTTCATCATTACAGACAAACAGGGGAGTTGTGAAACGAATAGAATTAGTTTACACCTTGCAAAATATCACAGCACTCTGGACAGTACAAAAGAGATTTGTTTTGTTAATGTGGGAAAATTAGCATCCCCCAAGATGAAGAAAGACGTGTTAAAAGTGACACCTTGCCTCCTGGTGTTCAAGAGAGGACACCACCTAAAAGTTCACATGGAAATTTAGGTTCCAGTGAGTGTGATCTTCCCCGGGTGGTGGAAGCGTGTGTAGAAACACATCAAAATGTCTCCTGAAAGCAGGAAATTACAGAACAGATTCACCAGGACTAACCTGCAGACTCCAATTTTCAAATAATGCTACTACTAGGTGTTCACAGAAGCCAAATAGTGAGAAAGCCGACTTATAGGACTTATCCCTCAGAAGTCTTTGCTGTTTGCCTTAAGATCTCAACAGTACACTATTAGATCAGAATGCAACAGCAGTAGGGTGACAAGATATCCCAGATTTCCCCGGTCAGTCACTGTTTTCAGAGGACTCTCCCACTGTTCCTATGCTTTTCTTCATTTTCAGTATCTGTCTTGGTGTTTGAGTCAAAGGTCAAGTGATCCTGCAAAGCAGCATTGAAATGTAAGTATGAAATAATTTAAGTCAAGTATCTGTTTCTTTCCAGCAGCAAGGGAGGGGGTAGGCTGTATGCTCTCGGCAGAGGGGAGAGAGAGGGACTGGGGAGGAGGGAGAGAAGTTCAGGGTGGAGGTCTTCCCATAGCTAATTTTATGTAAGTGGAGCCTTGTGAATGTGTGCCTATCTATCTATCTATGTGATATATATATATATATATATATATATATATATATATATATATATATATATATTACCTACTGGCGGTCGCCAGTAGGTATATATAGTTAGGATTTTTTCCCTATGGGATTTTTGAAAATTCTATGTCTAATAACTTTGGCGTTTGTGGACGGAATTGGCTGAAATTTTCTGGAAAATGGAACATTTTGTTTCTGAGCAGCCCCTGAAAATTTGGGGGGGGTTCGTCCAGGGGGGGCCGAGAAAAAAGGGGGGTCCCAAAACGTGTTTTTAACATTGAGTTTTCCATAGGGCGGTTAGCCTCACTTTTAGCCCGAACGGCTGAATGGATTTGCACGAAACTTGGCTAAATTGTAGGGACTGGTAGCCCGATGTGCCTTTTGTAGGTCTCAATATATGTGCTGCAGTGGATTTTGAGAAATTAACGTTCAAAAAAAGATATATATCTGTAAGCACGGACCGGGCAGCGCCCCGGTTCGCGGACCTTAAGCGTACCGGAACTTCGCGTAGCGAAGCTGATTGGCTCTCCGGTGTCTGTCAACATTCTAAACAGTCCGGAGCGGCCGCCATCTTGTCTCTCGGTAGGATCGAGAGACAAGAGGAGGCCAAAACAAAGGGGGAAATAACTATAAGGGGGCATAGTAGATCCTCGCTGACCCCCTAGGTTTAATGTGGAGGTTTTAAAGGGGCCCCGCGGGGCAAAAAAAAATAAAAAAAAATTTTAGGTTTTTTTCGTGGTTAGCGCCCGGTCCGCGAACCGGGAAGCGTTCTGGGGAGCGTACTACAATGAAAAATGAATGATAGTCTTTTCAAATGCTGTATGTTAATTGATTGTTGGATTTTTTGATTATTTTTTATTTCCTTTATCTTCCCAGGGAGCGACCCGGTACGCGAACCGTTGAGCGCCTCGGTTCGCGGACCTTAAGCGTTCCGGGAGTCCACCATTTTGTGTTTTGGTCGAATTAAGATACAAGATGGAGGGCAAATAATGTTCGGAATGGGTAGAAGGGGGCACGGTAGAGTTATCTTGACCCCCTAGGTTTTCTGAGGGTGGCTGAGGAGGTTTATATGTGCGAAAAAAAAAAAAAAATTTTAAAAATTTTGCGAGGTTAGCTCCCGGTACGCGTACCGGGTAGCGCCCCAGGGAGCGTACTTTGTTGAAAATTAGTGAAAAAAGTTAGAGTAAAATAATAATTGTGAGTGATTAGATGTAGGGTAGCTCTGAGAAGAGCTTTTGGGTTTATGGTACATTTAGGTACTTATAAGTAGGTACCAATGCACATTCTTAAATTCAGAGTGAAAACTCTGTTGCCCTCATCTGAGAAGTGAACTCCATCTCCTCTGTAGATATCTTGCATGTAGTAACGCAAGTTATTGTTGTACAGGGAGCCCATTCCATGGTCTCTCATGTAAGCTGAAACAGATTTGTTTACATGCTTCCTCGACTTCTCAATTTGTGGACAAAATTGGTTTGACCACCTCCATTTCTGTCTTTGGCATATATTTGAATATACCAAGGCAGTCTGAGGAAAAAGTGCCATTAATTGCTCAAAGGTGTCCTTTAAAAGCATTTCCAGACCTACACCAGTCAAAGTGCCCAAGTCATTACCTCCACAGTGCACAATTAACAGGTCAGGTTTTGGCAAATGCATAAAGGTTTTCACCAATGGTATCAATTGGTGACATTTTAATCCTCTGTGGCCAAACCACTTAATTTCCACATCTTGTAAATTGAGGTTAGGTAAATTCCTGCTTTCAACGTACCTTTGAGCCCAGTGAATATAACTATGACCAACAATCCAGACAGAAAACATGGTGAGAGAAGGTTCTCCTGCAGTCAGATGAAGTGTGGCAATGAAATGGCAGTTGAAAAAATGAGAGTGTAAAATGAAAAAAAAACTGTGGAGTTTCTGTGTTCATGAAGCAGTAACAGTGATTGGTGGATTTTGATTGATGAAAACAGAAAGTTAGGGTGCACAGATGTGTTCTTTGAAAGATGTATTTTGAGTGGTCAATAAAAAATCATTAAATGAAAGAATGCACTGGATATGCAGGTGCACTGAGAGTTCAGAGTTCAATTGCAACATTGTTGTGTGAACTTGCAAACACCAGAGTTTTTCCAAGAGGTGGTTGCTATGGAAAATAGGCAGAAAGGGCAGAGGGGGAAGGGTTTTCATTTGAAAAAAAGTGAGGGAAGAGTTTTGATTGGGTGACATGAGAAATATGTGTGAAGAATTACAGCATTTCTGTGCTTTTGATAGCTGCAGACTCTGGAGTGCATACCTTTTGCTCTGCTGAAGACAAATTGGTGTGTTTCTTAGACTGTTTTCAAACTCAAAGTATTTGCTAAGGTGAGAAAATATTTCTTTAATTTAGATAGAGAATAGTGTGCTTTAAGGAGAAAATTATGATTTATGTGGCGCAAATTGCTTGTAAATATGCTCTCACATGTGTATGGAAAATTTAGATTTTGAATGTTTGTGTTACATAGCCATGTTAAAAGTGACCAAACCATGCTGGAAAGCCAATCAAAAAATGCTTTCATGTGTTTTAATGACATTTTAAGTCATTTTCCCATGTGCAGTGTTTAGAAATTATGATTTGAAAATCGTTTTTGGGGAAAAGGAATTGTTTTTAAATTCATGACAAGGACATAATGGTGTATGCTCACTGGTAACAAAGGGTCTTTCTCTCACAAAGATGAAAGTCAGAGTGAGGAAAGAAGGAGGGGTTTTCATCATTTGGGAAAAACAATAGTTCTCAACCAATGAAAAGTGTTAATTTTAGATTACATGACCTAGTCTTACATCATTAGGAAACCAAAAGTGAAATGAACCAATGAAAAGTGTTATTACCAAGTCACATGACCTGCTGTGTTTACGTTACGCGCTTTGCGCCGCCTCCCGGTTTGCTTCCGTGAACCTGCGCTTCGCGCCTCGGTTCGCGTACCAGTTCGCTTTCGGGTACGCTAACGTAGCACGTCATATGACGTATCACGCGACAACGCGAAACGTCATGCGGACGCGAGGCGTCACGATGTTGTTTTCTAACGCGGCAGTTGCGCTAAAGGAACGTTTACCGGTTCGCAGACTATTTCGCGGCATCAAGGTCAGCTAACGGGAAACTTCCCGATTCGCGAAGCGGGAGCGAAGAAAAAAAAAATATTAAAAAAAAAATTATTAATAAACATATAAAATATATTTTTGGATTTAAAGAAGAATACATTTTACAGCTACAGATATTAGCTTTTAAAAAACCAATGAAATTCACTGACAAAACCATAGGTTATAGACCATATATAGTTAGGAATTAGCATTTACAAAACCTTGAAAATTCACTGAAAAAAACATAGGTTATAGACCATATATAGTTAGGAATTAGCATTTACAAAACCTTATTTTACTCACACAAAACCATTGAAATTCCATATATAGTTAGTTGCACTAACTATATATCGCGCACCCGCAATTCACTGCTGATGATGTCACATATTACATCATTCATGACATGGTCAGTGACATCACTGATGACATCACTGATGACATCTCAAATGACATCACTGATGACATCACTGATGACATCTCAAATGACATCACTGATTACATCACTGATGACATCTCAAATGACATCACTGATAACATCTCAAATGACATCACTGATGACATCTCAAATGACATCACTGATGACATCACTGATGACATCTCATTTGACATCATTGGTCACATCACTGATGATATCATTCATGTGACAATACAATGCATCTCCTCACACTTTCATATAACCTCTGTTACACCCAGTGTTAAATACAGAGTATAATTTTTTAAACCATTGACACACCAATACTAGTTACTACATACGCACTCACTGATTCCTATGTTTACACAAACACTCACTTATTCACCCATACAATCATTCATACATACAATCACTCATCTTTACAACACTATCATATGCACTCATACACCTATACAGACACTCACACTCTGCCACTCATCCATGGAGTTACTCACACACCTAGTCAGTCGTGTAAAGAATCAATCACACTTCCATTTTCTAATCTATACAGTTAAACATAGAGCACCTTACATTTTCAAACATATACTAACACATACTTACTCTCTTATACAATCATTGATACAAGTACACATTGATCTGCACAGAGTCACACACCTCCCAGCCAGCCACACACACACTCAGTCTCCCATACAAATACTTGGGCAATCAATCAATAACCCATATAGTTACTCATATAGCTACTGATCAACACATGCAGCAGTTTACAGAACAAAAGACATAATAATGCACAAATTAAGACAATTTAGTCACTAACCCATGCACTCAGTGAGACACATTTAATCACTCACTCATACATTCAGTCATGCACCTACTAAATCCTTCGTCCAGACACTTAGACATCTACTCATTCTTCAATATGTAAGACATATTTTAAGTTTACAGAAACATACAGTCACTGGATGTTGTCATCAGTGATGTCATCAGTGATGTCATTTGAGATGTCATCAGTGATGTCATCAGTGATGTCACTGACCATGTCATGAATGATGTAATATGTGACATCATCAGCAGTGAATTGCGGGTGCGCGATATATAGTTAGTGCAACTAACTATATATGGAATTTCAATGGTTTTGTGTGAGTAAAATAAGGTTTTGTAAATGCTAATTCCTAACTATATATGGTCTATAACCTATGGTTTTTTCAGTGAATTTTCAAGGTTTTGTAAATGCTAATTCCTAACTATATATGGTCTATAACCTATGGTTTTGTCAGTGAATATATATATATATATACACACACAAACACACAAGCACGCAGACAATACAAAAATCGGGACAGGCCAGACATAGAATTGAGGCTAAGGGCTTTTGTCCTATTTTCATGTCAAACCTGTCCTGGTTTTTGCTTCTCAAAATCGGGTCACCCTTAATAGCAGTCATCCTTCAGACACCAGACCTTCAGGTTGAGTAATTAGAGAGGTTAAGGTAGTCTTCCTGGGTTGCTGATGAAGCAGAAGATCGGATTTACGACAGATGTCTAGTGTCATTTCAGTCTCTATCAGGCTCAAGTGGTCTAAGAACCAGTTCTGGCAGGTCTGGGTGCAGGCCGTTGGAATATTTGAGCAGTCCTGGCAAAGATTGGCTCTCTTAAGGACTGTATGGTTCACTGTAAGGGAAGGAAATCTGTATAGTCAAGCCCTCAACTATTGCCCCTTTAGGAATCCTTCCAGTGTCGTGTATTTCTATAGGTTCTGAATCGATCCCCCTATTCCTGACCCTATTCTGGTTAAACTACCTAGCTAGTTAATTAACAGTCAGCCCATGAGGCAAGAAATCCCCCATGATACAGATACCGTTATCTGACGCAGTCACACTACGGCACAGGAACGTGTTATCTGATTAGGTCATAACGCTTGAGATCTAATTAGACAAGCGACATTCCTCCAGCCCCTGATAAGGCATACGACGTTCTCATAACAAATCAAACCTATGACAACCTGGATAATCCGTGCGGCCATTGTTTTGATTTCACAGAGAACTTTAGTAAAGAATGTGCTAACGAGCAAGTCGTATGACATCTTTATTGACGTACCTATGTCCATCCTTACGTCAATCCCGGCACCTTTAAGGTATAAATATTGCCGACCTTGCCCTATGCAAAACACACGCGTGGTGACAAGACGGAGCAGCCATACTTGCCGAAGCCGAGAGCAGAAGCAGACCCCGCAGGCAGCAGCCCCGCCTTCCTGACGCGCTGAGAGACGCGCTGCTATCTCAAGCCGAGAGACCCAGCACCGGCGCTTCTGGGCAGCCCTCGCAGGCAGCCTGGAATATCGAGAGCAGAGAAAGAGATACCATTCCTCATTCATCCTAAATTCCAGGTACAGAACTGAATAACCCCTCCTAGAGAATTCTTTAGTTATTCACTTGGCAAAAACAAACTTAACTTAAACTGTAACTTTCTATTCCCGCCCACGCATTAGACTTAGGTCAGGTACACGGGGTAGGCGTATTTAGAAACACCAGTTGAGTACGTTTAGTCAAATGTATATGTGTATGTAAATATATTTTAATCATTTTAAACATCATATGGCTCAGAAACCATATCAATGTTTTTACAGTATTATTTTATACTATTGCTTCTAATGTATGCACTTTACTTAACTATAAGTATTGCAATAATATCGATCCATTTCTCTTGTACGAGAAAAGAGACTGATCAATAAATAACATCTTTTATTGAACACGCCCGTCTCTTCCTTTTCTCTACATTCTGATGAGACTAAGAATGCACGTACTGACTGAGTAAAATAATTGCCTTGTGCTCACACGACTCTTGAGATTGACTCTTGATTAGGGGAGAGCAAAGTTGTCATGTTCTATGGTTGTCAGAAACTAAATCCCTTCTTGTCTAATCAGGGGAGTTAATCCTTCCTTGAACATTCGAGAAAGTTTCTAGCGAACTCTGAGCTTAGCTGGCAAACCCAAAAATTAAGTCTAGTTTCGACAGTAGTAGACCTAGTTAACGTCTGGCCTAGGCCTTTACTGCTGTAGGTACTATTCCAATGCGCAGAGCCTATTGGGAAAATAGGAGCTACACTACATGGCGCCCAACGCGTTTGGAAAGGGCGATAAAACTAACGTAAGACATTTAGAGTAACTCAGTCGTGCTTTCTCACTCAGACCCCTTTTCCCAAATACTCCAAAGACGTCTGGAGTGGGTGAAAGGTTATTATATCCTCCAAAACCTCGCAGGAGGGAACTCCTATGTATGGTTCTTGGTCTAGTCAACGTTGAAGGATAAAACAGTTCCAAAATATTGTGCATCTAATCTCTGTTTCCATAAAGAAACCTGATCTGCAAATAAACATAATACCATCCTGTCAGCAAAATGGACAGCGATGAAGAACGAGAGGTTACTAGATTAGCTACTGAAATAGCAGATGCTGATGCTACCATGCAAACAGCAGACCCGGATATAATACTCATCCAGGTCGCCAAAAGGAGATCTATAACCTTAAAACTTATAGAAAATGGACTGACACCTAGAGGTGGCACAGTCATATTCGTAATCGAGGCACACGAATATCGGCAGACAGAGGTATACTATACATGGATACATTTTCCAGCAGCTAATACTGTAACAAAGTACTTCCACTATTACAAAGTAGAGGAACCTCCTAATGAGTACACTCCTTTCGAGGAGGTGGAAGTACCACTCAAATTCCAAGAGCATTTGCTCTTATTTGATGGCGCCCTAATACATAACAATCACATTACAAGGCTCGGTCCTTTAGGAAGACCAGGAGCAACGTGGCCGGTCCTAGCCGGATACACACCACATCCAGACATCGAAAGGATGCCTGCAGCAGAGCTGTTAATACAGCTAAAACAACTACTAAAAATTCACAGACAATTAGTTCAGTATGTAATGCGGACTTCAACAATTCAGCCAGCGATTAAACTTCCACAGCTGACCCCTCACCAGGGGAACACAAATAAAATTACACCACAGAACATCCAATCCTGCCTAGGTAAAGTCCCAGCAAAACGGGAACAAATACCATTCTGGTTCGCACAGAAAATTACCCAAATAGAGGCGGTGTTTCCTGACACCACCCCATTAGAAAAACACAGGATTCTGACTATATGTCTCCCAATGGGAATCGCACCACACATTGAGGACTGTGACACTTGGGGTACAGTCTTTGCTTCCATCTACACAAAAACGCACGGTGTTCCATCCATTTCGGTGATACCAGATGTGCTAAAACAAATTCAAGATGAATACGGTCCAGAACCTGCTTTAACTCTTGGTATGAAATTACTAAAAGACTTCAAGCAGGTCTCGGCTATATTACTAGCCAACATAAAAGGTGAAGCAGCAAACGTGGCGATCCGCCAGAGGTTAAAAGAGACAGATATAGCAGACCAACCAGCTGAAATTGCCAGAATCATAGAAAAATCCTATGAAGAACTAGGCAGAGATAGTCTAGGTGGAATACCAGTAAAACCGCAACTGACTACAAGTCCAGAAAAAATGTTTTTTAATAATAATAATAATTCACCAAAAAAGAACTGGGATGGGAACAAACAATCCAATCCTAAAGAAAAGAAATTCCAGTCCAGAGGAAGGTCTCCTAGGCGAAGAGAGAAATCTCCAAACCCGAGACAAAGGTCACCCCAGAGTGAACCCTCTGGGAATAGATATAACCTTAGAAATAGGGATAATATTAAAAAACCTGATAGATATCAAGACATTGATACACGTCCCTCTCAATCTTTTCAGAATTCCTCGCAGAAATCGGAAAGAAGAGGACGATCAGAAGAGCACGCCAAGTCCAAAGACAAGGAACCTGCTCAACTGAAAAAGAAATTACAATTTCCAAAAAAGAAGGTAGCCAGTATCAAGGTAGTTAACAATGCCGAGAATACTGAGGACACAACTGAAAAACGGAGAGTGGGCTCAGACAATGCTAGACAGCGCAGCAGAGGTGAGCATAGCTCGCAAAGTCCTTATGAATCATCTGGAGACAGTGGACACGAATGAATACCTTCAAGTGGAAACTGCAGATACCAGAGTTAGCAAGCCCCACAAAATATACGAGATAACATTACGTATAGAGGGAGATAAGACTAGGAAAATAAGGGGACTATTTTGGGATAACCTCTCAAAGGGTTATGACATCCTTTTAGCTGAAAAAGACTGGCCACCAGAGTTTGTCAGGGAGTGCCCTCATGGCGAAGAAGTAATTATGCCTGCCTTCTCGAATCAAATCCCGATTCATAAAAAATACACACTTGCTAGAAAGTGGGCAGTGGCCTTAGCACCTGCTTTATACAAAAATCATGTAGGATGGGATGAGGATTCTCCTCCTCACAAAATCCAGTTAAAATCACAACCTACTGCACAAAGGCAGTACCCAGTTAAGCAAGAAGCTAAAAAACAAGTAAATGAAATACTAGATCAGCTAGAATACCAGGGGGTGATTGAAACTTGCACCTCACAAATGAACAATCCTTTGTTTCCGGTCTCCAAACCAGACAATTCATACCGTCTAGTTTTGGATTACCGACACCTTAACACATGTTGCAAAACTTTTACAGTGCAAAATTCTCACAGTGCTGCACTAATGAATAACATAGTGCGCAAAAAATACAAAACTACCTTGGACATCTCCAACGGATTCTTTTGTCAAAACATAGCACCAGAGAGCAGATATTTAACAGCTTTCTCAGTAAATGGCACTCAAAAACAATTCTGTCGGTTAGCCCAGGGGTACAAGAATAGCCCGGGGGTATTCTCAGCGAGAGTAACAGAATTACTACAACAATATGATGATGAAGCATTATCTTATGTCGATGACATTTACTTAACAGATGATGACTTGGAGACTCACTTGAAAAGAGTGAACACCATAATACTTGGTTTCGCTGCAGAGGGTTACAAATTCAACTTCAAAAAATCCAGAATTGCCCATCTGAAAATCCAGTACGGAGGATATGAATTATCAAGTATTGCCTGGTTGACAGTCTTTTAAGAACTAGAAGAATTAAAAAATCTAAAATATGAAAAGACGTATCCTCTGCCAATCGACATTCTGCCTCTACGACATTACGCCTGTGTAATCTATACAGACGGACATGCTCAACCCACCGTTTGGGGAGAACATGCATACAATCCCACATGTGAGATCACAAAAGAAGTGTGGCGCGGAGGTAAACTAAGACCTCTATTAACAAAATCACACTCAGTAGAAACTAATTCAGAACTGCAAACTGAAATAATAGCTTTGAAAATGGCGCTAGATAATGCGGATCGCGAATTCCCGACACTTATAGTGTCAGATTCATATTTCTGCGTCAAAGCATATAACAAGGATTTGCAGACATGGATTCAGAACGGTTACAAAGATGACACAGATGCACCAATAAAGCAGAGACTTCTCTGGGAACAAGTAGCTCTTTTGAAGAAAGAACTACCAAGGACTCACGTGACTCACTCACTGAGTCATCAACGTGATGGCGTTCACGTTGTGGGGAATTCATTGGCTGAGACAGCCGCAGCGGCAGCCACTAAATCGGCTCCCGTAGATCGAAAAAAGCGTACATTAAAATACATTGACGGTGAAACATTGCTGGCGGTGAAAACGTCATCAAAAGGCGACTGCTCAGCGTTACCGATCAACTAGCCACTCAATTATACATACATAATCGATGCAAACTCCGTCCCTTTTGCTCGAATCCCTGGAGTGGGGGATAGAGTGATTCCAAACATGGACAGGAGAAGCTTGTTAATCGCAGACGCACATAAGGGTGAGGGTCTTGAACACCTCAAACTAAAAGATTCTCTGGAAGATTTACAATCACGGTACTGGTGGCCAGGCATGAGCCTCCATCTTACCATCTTTGTAAAAAACTGCCCAAACTGCAACAGAAATCGTAGTGGGGAGAGGAAAAATAAAATACGGTGGAATCTGACTGCAGATAACATCACCACTAAAAAGAATGGCTTGCGATTAACATATACAGGCTAGTTCCCACTTATAATGTAGATCCACAGCACTCAGCTGACGTCCGGACTGTTATACAAGATTTGCGAGTCTAAATGGCATATACGCTAAGAGCATGCTACGTTCGACCATTTTTTTTCTTTTTCTCAGGCAATCCAGCCTGGGGGGGGGAAAGAATGGCCAAATGAGCACAGCCCAGCGGGAATCTTCTCACTTCCTTCCTGAGGGTATGGGATGGTGTAAAGAAAAAACCAAGACAGAAAGCAATCTATAATAGAAAGGATATTAGGTTCGGGAGCTGGGTGGGTCAAACATCTAATAAGTGTCCAACGTAGTCTAAATAACTTGCCAAGAAATTCTCTGAAGGGATTCAGTCCGTACGAATTATTATTCGGAACTAGGATGTTGATCTCTGACCTTGATAGTCAGACTTCAGTGGTAATAGAAAAAAGCTTTGATGTCAAAGACCGTTTGGCTATTTTGCAGGACTTAAACAAAACAAGAAAAGACCTGAGCAACATACAGTTGAAACAACAGCCAACAACCACTGAAGAATCACCACCTGTCCCAGCAAGACCTGTCTGGATTCCAAAAGTCGGGGATCTAGTCAGGGAGAAGATCGCGGTAAAGAAGGAATTTGGGCCTTCTTACAGAAAAGCAGTTCCTGTCTTGTCTGTCAACGGGACAAGATCAGTTGTACTACCGCCACTTGCTGGAAAAAAGGAGAACCGAGTTGTATCCATCGACCTGGTAAAACCACAACATGTGGCCGATAACAAACAGTAGGCCAAGTGGACTCCCAATAAGTAGCAGAACACCAAGGTTTGCTACCAGTACAGAGGTCCTAACAAAGAGGCTCATCACATTCGAAACGCCTACAGAAGAACAACAAGGACTATGCAACAATGCAATAGAACTTAGACCTCTGAAAACCCAAATAAAGACATTTAGCAGAGACACACCAATCTGTACTGAAGTACCAAGTGAAAATGCAAGAAACAAAAATCCTGAACCAATTGGAACAATTGACAGAACTGCATCCGGTTACTTCATCAACTTCGATGATTCCTCTGAAGGTTTCAGCGAACAAAAGACACAGCCATCATCAAAATCCTTTAAAGACAAAGCGAAGGAACTTTTGAAACAACTAAAAGAAACATATCTGATTTCTCCATGGATTGAATTTTGGGTGGGTTTTGGTGCATTTATCCTCATACTTTGGCTCATCATGGTATTTACTTTGGGACGCTTCATTGAGGGAAAATATGCTAAAATGGACACAGCAAGTCAGAACATCAACTTGGTCCTCAAACCACACACATCTTCACACGTCGAGAAAAGAGAACTTTCTTCAGAACTTTCTTCAGCCAACTTCACAGCAATTCCAATACCTGGTGGGGTAGCCTGGGACAACACTGACTATGAAATTTATGGTCCGGTCGAGATCCTGAAATATCCACACCAAATTAAGATCTCTTTGAGTGACTTTGCAAAACCAAACTCATTTGCTGATGATTGGGACTTTGAAAGTATAAACAATATGATGTCTGACTTAGTAATGTCTGCTAAATTTACAAAACATGATTATTTGCAAGGTTCTACAAATTATGATAGTATGTATTGCTATAACCACTATGGTAACCATTTCTTGCATAAATCTGCACAACCTAGAAATGTTTTAAATTATAATCAATGGGAACATTGTGCTACACCTCCAAAAGGGAGCTCTAGAACCGTTTATGACAAATATTCATACTTTCAAGGTTTTAACACTAGTAATGCTGAAACATTTTATTATAAATTGTCAAACAAGACAGGGACCAAAACCATGATAACCAACACAAAATTGATTTATTCTGATTCATTCTTTGAAAAAATGAATACTTTTGGATTCGATTATTGGGACAAAAATGTTGATTTGAAAAGTGTTTGGGGTACAAAAGAATGGCAAGTACAGGGTATAGAAGCTTTGTTTAGAGCCTGCATGATCCCAGAACAAATGATATTTTTAAATGACACTGTTCAACAAACCACCTGTCTTGGCTTAGCCAAAATCAAAGATTTAAATAACCCGTCTATTCCAAAGCCAACAATGTTTAGCAATAACTCTGATACAGATGAAGAAATAGACATAAACCATATACTTAACCAAAACAGAACACATCCTGATTGGAAACAATGATTGATCTGGCCCACAGATACAAATAACTGTCAAGATAGATTCCTGAATAAAACACAGGGTTTCAAAATGACCAGGCCAGACCCTAGATATCCCCAAAGACATCACCCAGGGATAATAACAACCTACAGTGTGGGCAAATTATGCCTTCAATGGCTACAGTCTTCCACACTGCCTGAAATTAAGCAACACCTAACTTTACTTACTGATGGTGCTGACTTGCGTGATTTCATAATGGGACCACGCAAACAGCGTCAAAAGCGTTTCATAGCAGCCTCTGTATATGCAGCATACAATGAGGCCTGGAAGGTTACTCAAATTGAAACAGCAGAGAGAATACGTGAAATTGACCGTATTAATTTGGAAAAATCACTTTCTGTAGTGGACAATGGGTTAATGACTCTGTCCTCCAGAATTTTTTCATTGGACAGCATTGTGTCTTCAGCAATCGATATATTATCGCAAGACTTACTGTTATTACAACATGGTCAGTCACAATTGCGTTCTATTGTACAGCTTGGCTGGACGTTACAAAATCTGCGTTCAGGCTATGTGCCTTGGCGTTTAATCAACACAACGTCACTATTCCAAATCTTTAACCTTACTGATAGACAAATCGGTATGGCGCAGAAGGGTGCTGATTATACAATCTTGAGCATTGAAAAACTAGAAAGATTACCGTTGACAATGTCAGAACGACCTGTCAGTGAATGGATAATCCACGGAATCATAAATATTCCAATCTCAACCTTCAGGTTTCAATACTGCCAAAAATATATACAGGCTGGCATGTACGAGAAATTGGGAAAGGGGTACCTTAAAACAACTTGGAACCTGCCCTATTCACATGCATGTGTCAGTAACAAAGGACAGAAAGTGTTTCTTAGTGGCAACAATTGTGCTATGTCACTAAGCGGCACGCTTCTGTGTAACGGTATTAGTTTGCACGGAGCCTGTGAAGGGAATTCATACAACCTTTCATGTCACCAGCAAGGCGCACCTGCAACTGAAATAGAACCATTCTTTCAAAGACTCTATAATGGGAGTTACATTCTTATTGTAGACCGCAGATGTTGTAGTCTTATGCCCGACTGCTTATCTCGTCACTACGACGGCGAAGGTCAAGTGCTGTGGACGTTCTTTGTTCCCCAGCCCCTTTCCAGACAGGGAGGCAAGGGCATGGCCCGGTTTGAAAATTACTTCTATTCGAATAGACACTTTAAGCAGAATGAAAACAGTGCTTCTTCAGACGCCTACAAGGCTCACGTCATCTAAAGAAACGTATGATCTACAAGTTGCAAGGACGACTGCAGAGATACATACATTATTATCAACTAATTCCCCCGTACATTTCGCGGAAATCCTGAGCGAAATCTTAAATATTTCTGATACCACTGGGGTCTCAAAGGTATTTAAGACAGTATTTTCGATGGCATTAACACCATTCAAAGCCATACTGGGTATTTTTCCAGATTTCGTCCATTCGATTTTTCCCTTGATCCTGGGACTAATTGCAGGAATCCTATTCCTAGTCCTTATTTTTCGTTATGGCAACCCATGTCACAGAACAAACTCTCACGACAATGGAAGAAACGATCCTAGCCATTGGATACCGGGACCGGATATCAAAAATCCTGGGACTCTCCCGGCTTAGAGACCTGAACATGACTTGGTTTCTATCATTTCGACCAATGTGGCAAAGGTGTGTTTTACCTGTACTAAGGTGTCTGCTATGCGGAGAAGAATGCGTGTTAGACACCTGTCTGACGCTACAATCGGATGCGCCGGTGGATGCAGATACACTGCTGGTTCCTACCAAGGTTCACGCTTTGTGCTGCCCTCAAAGGCTGCCAATTCTGATGACGGCATTCCTGGAATCTTCACCACTGCGATTGAAGGGTAGTGAAGTTCAAGATGAAAGCAGCATCGAACAGGTACGACCTTCTGTCAGCAATGCAAATCAGAATGTCAATGCAGACAATCATGCGCATGAATGCATGGTTACCCCTATTACCGACTTAGTGGAACTTTCCCATGAAGCTGTTGACAGTTTTTTCGAAAGCCTGAATGATATGATGTTCTCTCCGGAACAGAAATAGAGACTTTTGAGTAAACTCGCACACGGCGTTCCCTGAATCCGGCCTTCAACTTTCAAAATAAAGTCACATGAACAATTACAATCCAGTTCACGGACAGCAATTTTTTCAGAAAGCCCCTTAAAATATTTTTCTATATATTTTTTTCCGGGACACTGATCTTCTGCTTAAAGTAAGAAACTATTCCTAGAGAACTAAGATTTCTATTTTTTAGATACTTTATAGACTTTATATAGACTTTAGCTGCCCGCTGGTATGTTCACAATATATTTTATGTGATGAAATGGTTTCGACTTTTTTTCTGTATAGCCATATTAAGAGCCATTTCATGTGTATTTCTCATATACCAACAAGCAATAATGCATAACAATGCGTGTTTACTTTTGCATTTAATTCATAGCTTAAGTGCATACAATATATATGACTGCAATTTTTCATTATATTTGAAAATTTCAAAATGCATTTATGTATTTTGGGGTGGTAAGGTATACACTATACTCTATAGTATGTTGTACTATGTTATACTATGCATAGATTAGTAGATATGACCATAGTTAGCGTGGAGTGGGTGTCGTGTATTTCTATAGGTTCTGAATCGATCCCCCTATTCCTGACCCTATTCTGGTTAAACTACCTAGCTAGTTAATTAACAGTCAGCCCATGAGGCAAGAAATCCCCCATGATACAGATACCGTTATCTGACGCAGTCACACTACGGCACAGGAACGTGTTATCTGATTAGGTCATAACGCTTGAGATCTAATTAGACAAGCGACATTCCTCCAGCCCCTGATAAGGCATACGACGTTCTCATAACAAATCAAACCTATGACAACCTGGATAATCCGTGCGGCCATTGTTTTGATTTCACAGAGAACTTTAGTAAAGAATGTGCTAA
The DNA here is from genome assembly GCF_964261635.1 of Lissotriton helveticus. Classification (NCBI taxonomy): domain Eukaryota; kingdom Metazoa; phylum Chordata; class Amphibia; order Caudata; family Salamandridae; genus Lissotriton; species Lissotriton helveticus. The sequence continues at coordinate 1,138,809,357 of NC_136059.1, read as the reverse complement.
CGAGCAAGTCGTATGACATCTTTATTGACGTACCTATGTCCATCCTTACGTCAATCCCGGCACCTTTAAGGTATAAATATTGCCGACCTTGCCCTATGCAAAACACACGCGTGGTGACAAGACGGAGCAGCCATACTTGCCGAAGCCGAGAGCAGAAGCAGACCCCGCAGGCAGCAGCCCCGCCTTCCTGACGCGCTGAGAGACGCGCTGCTATCTCAAGCCGAGAGACCCAGCACCGGCGCTTCTGGGCAGCCCTCGCAGGCAGCCTGGAATATCGAGAGCAGAGAAAGAGATACCATTCCTCATTCATCCTAAATTCCAGGTACAGAACTGAATAACCCCTCCTAGAGAATTCTTTAGTTATTCACTTGGCAAAAACAAACTTAACTTAAACTGTAACTTTCTATTCCCGCCCACGCATTAGACTTAGGTCAGGTACACGGGGTAGGCGTATTTAGAAACACCAGTTGAGTACGTTTAGTCAAATGTATATGTGTATGTAAATATATTTTAATCATTTTAAACATCATATGGCTCAGAAACCATATCAATGTTTTTACAGTATTATTTTATACTATTGCTTCTAATGTATGCACTTTACTTAACTATAAGTATTGCAATAATATCGATCCATTTCTCTTGTACGAGAAAAGAGACTGATCAATAAATAACATCTTTTATTGAACACGCCCGTCTCTTCCTTTTCTCTACATTCTGATGAGACTAAGAATGCACGTACTGACTGAGTAAAATAATTGCCTTGTGCTCACACGACTCTTGAGATTGACTCTTGATTAGGGGAGAGCAAAGTTGTCATGTTCTATGGTTGTCAGAAACTAAATCCCTTCTTGTCTAATCAGGGGAGTTAATCCTTCCTTGAACATTCGAGAAAGTTTCTAGCGAACTCTGAGCTTAGCTGGCAAACCCAAAAATTAAGTCTAGTTTCGACAGTAGTAGACCTAGTTAACGTCTGGCCTAGGCCTTTACTGCTGTAGGTACTATTCCAATGCGCAGAGCCTATTGGGAAAATAGGAGCTACACTACACCAGTGGGTGATTTGTCTAATGGCATGGGACTCAAATTGATGTACACTCCAAGTCCTTAAGATCCGGAGGAAGATCAAGTGGGATCTACTTATTTGAGAACTGTGAGTAGAGTTTTGAAGTCATAGTGTACAACTGTTTCTGTAATTTTCTGTTGTGAAATCTGTCCCACAAGAGAACATTAGTTGAAGTTGGTATGGAAGTGAGACATGGTCCATGGATTTGATGTGTACAGCAGCCCTTATAAATGGTAGAGGTGGTCGATGTTTTAGGGTGAGTGACGTTGAGACATATAGAACACTTTGGAAGCCAGCCGGGAATAGTACGGTTTCGTGTTCCATATCACTTATGTAGGTGGGGATTTATTCCTCAACAAAATTAATGACTCTCACCATAGACAAGTTGTCAAAGAAATCTGCGCTCATGACAAATCAGAAGTCTGAAAATGTTTATTAACAAAAAGAAAAATAATTTGAGAATCACAGAGCCAGGCTACAAGAAGACCTCTGTGCATCTTATGAGCATAAAAGCTAAAGCACACATCTACACATTGCAAATGTATATGTTTTCATACATAGGGCTGAAAAGAAGATCATGTGACAAAACCGGAATAAAGAAGTATGTAGTTGCAGGAACTGAAATTGTGGGATAGTACACATTCAGACCTCAAACTGATACAAAAATATAAATTTTTAGAACAGAGCAAGCTATACAATGGCAGGCATGAGAGTGTGGCATTACATGTCAAAGACGGGCCCAACTTGATAGCGTTGGCTTGATATTGAGCAAGAATAAGGCTGCAGCTACTTCAGTTACGATAATTCAATATTTCTATTTCTAAATTCCCCACACGACTTTTGGTTGAAGGTCCGAGCTGTGTACAGTTTATGCTGCTTCATGACAAACCAGAATATTTTTAAAGATGTACTAGACATGAAATAGGACTGGGTTTACAATATGTCTTAATTTTAATACATTCTCTTCTGAATTATGAGCTAGTATGTGATAGCGCGGTACTGGCCCAAAATTAATTTATAATGATCATTTAAGCCAGAGTTGAGCCCACCTTCCCGCACTATGGCTTTCTTCTTCTGTGATGGACCTTTGAAATGTGTATTTGGAGTCAAGAAGATATTTTGACATTTTAAAATATAATAGTTTATGTTCAGTCAATTATGAGAGTTGTGTTGTCGTTTTAAATTTTATTTTCTCATTAAACAAGTAATAAAGATCTTTATTTTGTATCTTTATTCAGCAAGGCCATCAATCAAATAAGTTAACATAATTCACATCATAAAGACAATTGCATAGAACAAAATCAATCACCATAAAGGAAAATAATTCCCCACTGTACAGATCAAGATCAGAGTTTCTTAAGAATCCATAAAGAGATCGAAATCAATGGAAAAGAGTGAAATCAAGGAGCAAGGAATTTCGAAATCAAGTTAAATAGCAGAATTACCCATAAAGAGTATTTCATACAAATCAGCAGAGTCTCAGATCAGGATACAGTTGCAGTAGCAAACTAGTGGAATCCAAATAAATTCAGGTCTGGGACAATTCTCCAAGCAAAAGTGCTACCTCTACCTAGGAACACGCACTAATATAAAAGTTAAAAAAAACATATTGAAAACATTGTTGCCGGCTTTCTCCTCCATGAGCCAATAAGAAGACAGGTTTCTTCCGTAAGCAAGTTCAGCTCCTCCATTCCCACAGAAATACATGTAGATCAAACGTTTTATCATGTTATTAGCTACAGACAGTCTTGCGAGGTTAGATTTTGGAAACATCAGGCGTAGTTCCCATAGGCTTCTCACATCCTTTGACCTTCTATATCTCTACTTGTTTCACTGCGAGAACAATGAACTACTAACTGAAAGACAAATCACTGTTAAGTAATGCATTCTTTTTATGTTAAACAACAGTCGGTATTGTTTAAATGTGCAAGCAATTCTATTAAATTCAAGAATAAAATGTTGCGGCGTAAAGTAAAATTCTTTCTTAAATGGAAAACTCTGCAGTTATGACAACATCTCCGAGCATCAATCTAAGGTAAAGCTTCTACATCACGTTGTGGACATTTTGACTATATCGAGTTTCTTCTTAGCTAGGAAAACTTGTGTCAGGGTTCTTCTGCGGCCTACATGAATAGCAATGATTCCCTACTGTAAGTTAGCACATTTCAAATGCATGTCAGTTTAACATAAAATTTTACACTCTTCCTGGCACATTTAGCATACTATATTAATTCATTGTTCATCATCATTTTTAGACTCTATTACATACCTGGGCTATTAATATGTTGGTATCATATAATTCCATAACCTTCAGGATTCCGAAAGGAGCTTTCGGAATTACTTTGGGACACAGTAGGAAAGAATGAAGGACTCTAAGGAAAGTTACATTTGACATTGTTCTTGAGGGTCTTGAGAACCCATGTGACTTAGGTGGTGTATGTGCAGCGATTGTAAAAACGAAAGGTACATCCACCCAAATAAATCAAAGGTGACCACTGGCTGTGCTAAGGCTGCGCTAAGTTAGAGTCTGCCTCATCTTCAGGAAATGGGATAAGTCTTGCCACAAAGTAAAAACTCTCCAGACAGAATTGTGTAAAAGTGGGTTTATTAGCATAGCCTTGAGTAGCACCGACTCTGTCTGGCTTATACCTCGGGCCCTTTCCAACTGGCAGTTCACTCACCGAGCATTCTACTTAGACCCAGGTGACACGAAGGCCCACTGTTACATCACAGTAACGTTTTTAAAACACAACAAAATGCTAGTTCTGATTAGTGCTCTTGTCAAGGTAGATGTCATTCTTGCAATCTTACTGCAAAAATATTAATAATAATTATGCTGGCTAGTGAAAGATTGCTGTGGTGCCTCTTGGTCAGTAAAGGGGCATAATTTGGCTGCACCGATGCACAATCAAAGTTCTAGTTATATCAATTAAAGTTCTTGGTTTACATTTGCACTCTGGAAATAGAAGACCTTTGCAGTGCGGGATCCGCTTCCTCAGAGTCTTCTGAGTTATTGTTTTAAATGTGAGAGACATACGCTTTTGGAGCAGTGCGAACATTCTTATAAACCATACCTGACTTTACTTCTAAAGAGGATACTGAGTTTCGGTCCCAGTGGTTAGACAGAATCTTTTCAAACAAAGGATAAAGTACAGCTGAACAATGCAATGACCTATGTGCCATCATGGGCTGTTCCAGTCGACAGAGGGGCACTTGGTGGCTCCTAAGCCACAGTGATAATAAGATGCAAGTGAGATGAGAAATCACTGGCAGAATACCTACTACATCTAGACTCATACAGCTGGAGTTCCCATCATGAAAGAGTTAGAAAGAGATGTCTACACATGTAGAATGTAGTGATTGAGTCAGGTACGCATGCTGAGTTTCAAGAAGCTTTATTCAAGATGGTACAATAGACCCCACCAGGAGCAGCAAGCATGCTGCTCAGCCCAGTCAACTGTGACTATTTGACTCACAACATTCTATAACATGTCATCACAGTAAGATTCTACAGGCAGGTCATGAATAGCATTGAACTCAGGATATAACATAGAACTTGATCATCAAGGCCACTTCTGGGCAATGATCTGGCATCAGTGTAAAGAGCAGAAAGAGGGTCAAACCTGGAGATACCAGCACTTCAAGAATCAACGTCAGAATCATAGAAACCCAAAGGTGTGGAGTGTCCATCACATCAAGTGAACTGTGCCAAAACTGGAAAGGTGAGTTGGGAAAGTCTCGGCAGACATGCACATTTATATCCATGGAGGAGCACTAGGACACTTTGAGTGGAATTCCTGTCTGGGCATCATCAAGGAGCAAAACTGTTCTTTTTCATGGTTACGAGAAACCACTTCTAATCAGTTATGAAGGCCTCATAACCAGGACTGTAGTAATTACAATATTAGCACTGATTTTGCTTCTCAGCTGTGCATAGGGAATGTAGTATAAAGTTCCACTCTGAGCTGGTAATGCAAATACGTGCTTCTTGTGGAATGTTTTCTTAATCTCTCGTCTTTCAGGGGTCTTCTCTTGCCATTATCAATGCCTTTAGGTTGCCTCTGGAAATAAAGACAGTCTTCCACCTAAATAAGAATGATAGTACAAATAATTTCTTTGGCTTCCTCATGTATGTAAATCAGTGTCCACTTCCATCGTCAGTACTAGACTACTGTGGCCAAGTGTAGAGATGCTCTGTTTATTGCTGTATGTACATCAGGCCATTTTCACCGAACAGAAGTGGATCTGTTGCAAACATGGGATTGGAGACTCCAACAAGGAATCTGTGTGGTGTAATAAAGAATTAAAAAATCCAATTTCTATGTCGATGCACTGTGTAGCATCCAAATTTCCACTCCTCGTGTTGCATTCTGTCAAATCATATTTCCAGAGCCCATATTGCTTCACCAACCACCAGGTGCTAGGGGAGACTTTTTGACTGGGAATGATACTGAAGGTCCAGACAATGGTTCATCATCAGAGAGAAAGATTCGAAAGATGGTATTTCAAAAACTGCAGTGCTGTCAACCAAAGAAAATATGATGCGTCATGTAAACCTTCTGCAAGTCAGTCAATACTGAAAAAGACAAGGCGGCTTGTCTCCATTACATATAAATATTCACACAAAAATAATTTTCTTCTTCTAGTTCCTAGTTTGTCAAGAAAGTCAGATTTATAAATTGGAGTTTTACATTTTGAAAATATTTTCGAAAAATCATACTGTTTTGAGAGACTAAACGTTCTTCCACTAGTGACGCTGGATATATTGGATGCTACTAGCTCACCGTTGTCAGGTAATGCACAAACACAACATCGCTGGGTATGCAACAAAATATAAAATAGAGATTAATTAATTCTACCGAGCAGCTAACAGCATGGTTTGCATGACAGAAGAGGGAGAAAACATACGAAGAAGATTAGCAAAAATCACTAGCCAGTTGCTACTACATTCGAAGATATGAAAAGGTAAGTGGTATCTGGTTTTGCCCTTTCTGGTGTTAGTCATCGTTTTGTTCAAGAAATCCCAATGCAAATAGACGCCTGTCGCCAATAAGCCTCCTTCCCAAGAGCAGCCATTTTAAAAGGCAGCTGCCAGCTCACGACAACATGGAGAGTTTATACGGCTCCTTTTGTACTGATGTGTACTGGATTTCAGATATGCCACACACTTATTATTATTTCTTACTTATATTTGAAGACATAGTTCGATGTTTATGACACCTGTTGATTCGTGGCAAATGGATGGCTACTCTCGCAATGCTACATGGATTGGCTAAAGGATGCTTAATTGTTTTTGCCTCAGCAGACTGCCTATGATATGCGCCTATTGTAATATTCAGGTAGAAAACCGAAAAAAGAAGCCCCTTTGATATAAGCAAGAGGGGAAATACTAAAACTATAAATTATTTAAGAGAAATATTACTTAGAATCACAACAACTGGGACTCAGAGTCATGCATGAAGCCACGAATCGCCCAAAACCCTAGCCTGTCTTTCGTGAGAAAAGTTAGCATGTGCGCGCTCCCTCTCCTCGCGCGCGGCCTCTGCGGGACAGCCGCGCACGTGCGCCCCCTCTCCTCGCGCGAGGCCTCCGCGGGACAGCCGCGCACGTGCACGCACGCGCTTCCTTCACGTTTTTCCCATCCCACGGCCGACAGTCGGTAAGCAATTACACATTTATTTTGTGTTTGATGGCCGAGTGCCGAACCTGAAAGCACGCTATTAGTTTGTGTCCCTGCAGGGCGGCTGCAATAAGTAGTCGGGAGAGTTGGGACCAGGGAAGAGGGTGTTGTCTGCTGTTAGCGTGACAGTGCTGTCGGTAGCATTCACATTACTGAAAGGTAATAAAGTGACAAGTGCGTTATTAGAAAGATATGAGGAGAAATTGAACGGCAGCGACGCCTTGCCGCGCGGCCCGTCCTCATTTCGTTCTTGCCTGCTCTGTTTTTAATCTCCCCTTTCCTCCCCCCATCAGATACAAACGACACATCTTCTCCACGTTGGGTACAAACATCAGCATTTATGTCGGAATGGAAGGTCAAAGCAATTTGCAATGATAACGGTTAGTGGTCGAAGTGTAATTGGAGAAGTAGTAGAACGGAGGGCTTGGGGAGAGTGAGGGGAAAGGGGCGAAGTGTGAATAGCAGGAATATTCCCTCAGATGCAGGTCGCCCCAAATCACTGGGAGAGGCAAGTGTCGCACGGCTTTTCTCCATTCAACATGTGTTACACCTCCACCCTCCCCTCCTCTTTCCCGCCTTGATTACCTGTCTACTTCCCCAGCTCCTTCCCCCAAATATTTCCCCCTGCCTGCTTTTCCCCTTATGTATTTGTGCTTATTGTTTATCTTGACCTTACAAGTAACTATGTTGCCATGCTCTAATAACTGTGTAACCTTTGTAACAATGTAACCTGTAACTATGATCTGAAGCTCATGTAAAGCGCTCTGATGCCTCCGGGTCTAGCCAGTGCTATATAAACCTTTAAAATGAATAAATAAATAAATAAAATGACCAGTCAACAGGAGCAGAGTCTTCTCACCACCCCACTCTCACTTCTTCCTCTTACTTCTGTTTCATCTTTTACTGCCCCTCGTTCTATCAGTTTTAACAGTGGCGGCTCCTCCGCTAAGACGGAGGAGCTTCGCCCGACTGCTTTGCAGCAGTGAAAGAAAGGGAAAATAAAATGATAATAACTTGATGTTATTATCATTTTATTTGCTCCTGCTGCAGCAGCATGGGGGTGGGGGCTGCTCTGCCCACAGAGCAAGGCAGTGGAAGAGTGGTGGTCGCACTGAAGCAGGCATGACGCTGGCCGGCCAAACAGTTATGCGCACATAGCATGTTCTCCACCCAGGCTGTATTGCAGTCTGAGTGGAGTACATGCCCAGGACCCCAGTGCCCATCTGAGCGCCAAACTATGGCGCTCAGACCAATGGCTTAGGGGAGCCAATCACAACGCTGCATTGCAGCGTTGTGATTCACTCAGGGGTGCCTGGCTGCTTCCTGTTCGACCGACGCGGAGGAGAGGACGTGGGAGAAAGAAGCGACGAGATGGGTGTCTGTTCCTTTTTTACCCCCTCGCCCCGTGCCCCGACACCCCAGACCCGTGATGGCCGCCACAAATCAGTTACTAATACTGCTGGTACTCTTTGGACTCACATCAAAAGGTTAAATGGCTAGGCCAACCTCCACTGGCAGTCAAACTGATGACTTTGTGTTTGTGGGCGTTCTGCACAAGTCACATGCGCAACACACATTGGGCTAGAAGTAGGATGACCCGAAGTGCAGGGGCATTGCTTCAGGGGGGCGTTACACCCCCTAATAAATGTATTTTGTGCTAAATAGTTGGGTACAGATGCTTTCAGTTGGGTATGGTGCAGGATCTGTCGGATTTCACTAGGAATTTCTACACACCAAGACAAAAACATGCACACACTCACACTCTCTCCTTCCAGAAAGACTTTCACAATGTTTATTATTTCACAAAATAATATTCTTTCTCTCACTTTTTACCCCTATCTATTCGCATTCCTCTGCCTTTCTGCTGCCACTTAAGCCCCTCTTGTTTGCCCTGCTCAGCATATAATGTATTTTAACATTAGGTGCCAGTGTGATTGTTGAGAAATCCATTGCTCACACGCCCCCAGTCTGACTGACGAGGCTACACCCCTGGTTAGATGAGCCCTCTTTGCACAGCCAGAAGTTCTCTGCTTGAAAGGGGCATCTTTTCTGCTGCCACATTCACGCAAAACAGCACAGTGGTGAATCAGAATCAACTGCATCACCTTCAACCCACCTCACACACACACACACTCATCCCAGCATGGTGACCTTGTAAATGACAGAGTTTGGCCCAGTGGTGCAGGCATGTTGGGGTTGGGGAGGGTGGTAGAGCTGAGGTGGAGCTGGAAGCATCCCAGGTCACAGGGTCAAGGGTAAAGATGATACAAAAGCCTAAATTAGGAATAATTAGGAATAAATAGGACTTCGAGTCCCACAATGCAAAGAAAATTGGGCTGTGTGTGAGCTAGTCTTCAATTTTTTTAATTTAAGCAGGTGCTCAACGTCTGAAGCATGTTTATCTCTATTATTATAAGTAGTCATTTTAGTAGAGTTGTAGATTTCGCCTATGCAGTCCCATATCTCAGGTGTGATCATTCGTCTATGGCAGGTGCCAACGTTTTGTTCTGTTTTTATGTCTATTACCTCCCCAGTTTTTTGCTGTAAAAACATGTCACCCTGGCTAAAAGGGCTACAAGATTTCACTCAGTCACTTTTAAGGCCATGCTGTGTCAAAACCCTGCGCCTGCTTGAATCAGGCGTAAGGATTGACGCAGCATGTTAGGGATAGGGCACCCCGAGCCTTGCTGGAGCTGCGTCGCGCTTGCGACGCAACTTCAGCAATGCGCTGCCTTTCCGACGGGGGATGCGACACGCATCTGCCCATCTGTGCGCCACGGTGCCCCGCATTGTAAATGCGGTGCATCAGTGGTGGCGCACGGGTGGGCAGGTGCATATCAACTCTTCTGGCGCATTCCTGCTGATTAGCAGAGATGCGCCAGAAGTAGTAAATCTGCCCCAAAATATTTGACACTATGAAGACTCGTGTGACTTAATCATTCAAAGCCAAACACTAGCTCCCAAGAAGTTTTAGATTTACTTATTAAACGATTGCACACAATTCTATTTGTCCAGGTAGCTAGCACCCTGGCAAGAAGGCATGTTTCTTCTTTTGATGTCTGCCTCTCCCCTGGCTTCACAGAACAGGTAGAGGTGGGTGAGCTAACTTACAGAGAGAGTCGAGTCAAGGGTCTATTTTGGCTCTAAAAGCCCATGCATGAACTGAGCCTTGAAAATATTATTCACTGCATTGAAAGAGATTAAATAAAAGTGATAGTTTTAAAATATGAACTTGGAAATGTTCATGCTGCCAACAACTCCACCATGATGAGTTTGAGTTTGAGTTTGAGTATGGATTTCTAAAGCGCATAGCTACCCTAGGGCGTCCCAGCGCTGGCATGACCTAAGTTCCGGAGTGGAGAGCATAGATGTTTAGGGTTCTGGGAAGAGCCATGTTTTTAATTGCCTCCGAAAGGCCAGGAGGTTGTGTTCCTTCCGCATTACCAGGGGGAGGGAGTTCCACAGTTTTGGGGCGTTATAAGCGAACCGGCGCCCTCCGGATTGGGACCTTTTTATTCTGGGAACGTTGGCAAGGGAGAGAGAGTCAGATCTGAGCTGTTTGTTGGAGTGGTGGGGTTTAACGAACGGCCTCAGAATCGACAACGCCACTAGTGAACTAAGGGGCTAGTCAGTTGTCAGGTGTACCTTACATTTGGCCTAGATTCTTATTATGCATGGACCAACATTATAGTATTTTAAAACAAACACAAAAGGTTTTTGTACAACTCAAGTCAGGTTTTTGAGTGGTTTCACTAACACAATCTCAACATGTCATGTTATCTTATAGGGGTAAGCGCACAGATACTCCAAGGAGTGTCCCGGCGCTATCTTAACCCAGAACATTTTTACATCATAAATATCGATGTAACAATGATTGATGTAAAAATATAGAATACAAAAATATCGACTTCCTATACTTAAAAAGCTAAGTACAAAAATAGCAGGGAACAATATAGATGTAAAAAATATAGTTGAACAATATATATATATATATATATATATATATATATATATATATATATATATATATATATATATATATATATATATATATATAATAAAAATATTATTAATTAATTTTTTAACAACTATGACAAATAAACAGAATTTAAAAAAGTTAAACACACATGCATAATAATTAATACAAATATTTACTTAAAAACTATTAATTTTAATATATTTTATCATTTTAAAATTATATAAACATGTACATATATATATATATGGCTTGTGACCACCCTCTCGGTCGGGAGCTATGCGACTCACCTGCCATCTTGTTGGTTTTTGCATGAAACTGCATTTGCGTCGGGCCCCCAGTGCCGGATTCCCACCTGGTGGTTTGTGGCGCATGGGGAGAGAGGAGGCAGAATCTGTCTGCCTGATAAGGGGGCAAAGGACGGCTTTTTACCTGCTTCGAGACTGCAGCAGCATGAGAGCACCATTGTTTGGAGGCATCACTTGGTGTTATGGAAATCCCTTCACTGTATGGGCTCCTGAGGTGAACTCCAACGTCCTGCATGCAGCGGTGGGGCAGGCACAGCGCAAGGAGCTTCACACCTGTGAGGCAGAGGAGGGGCGTGATCACATGACTGGGAGTGGTCAAAGCTTTTAAACACCACAGCAATGGACCCCCTGTAAAAGACACATCTGAAACAGGCACTGAAGAGGCCAATTGAAGGCTGAAACGCATCTGCCGAGCGTTTCAGGGACCCTTTGTATGCCAGCACAATACCAGCAATAAAGCTGTTGTATTGTTCCCCCGGAGCTGTGTCACACTCTTTTGTTGAGTAGGAGAGAGACTGGTTGCTATATTTCGCCAGCTAGTAGGTGCTGGCTTGTGACCGTCCTCTCCATCTGGAGCTACGCGACTCACCTGCCATCTTGTTGGTTTTTGCATGAAACTGCATTTGCGCCCCCCCCCCCCCCCCCCGGTGCCGTATTCCCACCTGGTGGTTTGTGGCGCATGAAGAGAGAGGAGGTAGAATCTCTCTGCCTGATAAGGGGGACAAAGGATGGCTTTTTACCTGCTTCGAGACTGCAGCGGCATGGGAGCGCCGGCAAAACATTGTTTGGAGGCATCACTTGGTGTTATGGAAATCCCTTTACTGTATGGGCTCCTGAGGTGAACTCCAACGTCCGGCATGCAGCTGTGGGGCAGGCACAGCGCAAGAGCTTCACACCTGTGAGGCAGAGGAGGGGCGTGATCACTTGACTGGGAGTGGTCACAGCTTTTAAACACCACAGCAATGGACCCCCTGTAAAGGGCACATCTTAAACGGGCACTGAAGAAGCTATTTGAAGGCTGAAACGCGTCTGCCGAGCACCTTCAGGGACCCTTTGTATGCCAGCACAATAACAGCAATAAAGCCGTTCTATTGTTCCCCCGGAGCTGTGTCACACTCTTTTCTTGAGAAGGAGAGAAACTGGTTTATATATATATTAATTTGCCAAAGGGCGCGGCACTCGAGGGAAGTTGTGATATTCAAGTTATTTTATTGATTTAAGCTCAACCGACGCGTTTCAGCCTCCACGGCTTTGATCACGGTAGGTGAGTCCTTTCTTTATTGCACATATTTATACATCCACATGATCTTAAAATACTGCATTGTGGGTAATGTAGTGCCCAATTTAAAAAGATATTCTTATCGAATAATTAAAAAAGGAAAAAGTGATGTTATCACACAACGTGACAAGTTAATTGAAGAAAGTTTAGATATAGTATCATATTTAACATCAGAGACATTTTTGAAAGTTATTCTCATAAAGTAATGGTATAGTACCCTACTTAAATTATACATTTGCATATTAATATTCTTTTGTAGCCTTTGAGGAGGTATCAAGGAGTGTCAAGATGTGGAAAACAGGTTAAGCAATAGAGCAGTAAGAGGGTGAGAACAAAAGAAAAGAAAAGAAAGATAAAGGAAAAAGAAAAGAGGGAATAGAGAGAAAAAAGGGGTTTAGTTATTATTACTTTTACAAAGGTGAATGTATTCCTATTACTCTAGTCTAGGTTTTCAGAACGTAAGAAAGTCCTACACATTTTAGAATAACATTATATCTTCGTATTCAATTAATTACAAGCAATTTATGAACAACCAGAAGTAGTCTGATAAAGTCATCTCGTTGTTGATTAGTATCGACACTCGAAAATTCTCCTGATGTCATATTCCTTGAAAAGGCCAAAGTAAAAAAGAGAAAAATAGAGAGAAAAAGAATAAGGGAGAAAAGATAAGAATACAAGGTAGAGAAGGAGGCAAAGGAAAAATAGAGGAAAGGAAAGGTAATAAACATTTGTCATCATTTATAGGAACCAAACACTTCTCATTTTAGGTGGTTAGGATACATTTATAAAAGGATAAGTCTGTTATCTATTCAAGGTGTACAGCGAGTTCCTCATTAAAGTTAATCCCTTTCGGCATCTTTGTTTTTAAACGAATGATATATCGGGATTCCAATTGGCGTAGTTCTCTTCTCTGATTTCCACCACGTTCTTTGGGTAAGATTGTATCAATTCCATAGTATTGCATAGCCCGCCAATCACCATTTTGGCATGCAATCATATGTTTGTCAGTAGCATAGGCAGTGTCTTTATTCTTCACCGCCCGAATGTGCTCCAGGATGCGTTTCTTTAGAGGGCAGATTGTACTGCCAATGTATTTCTGGCCACATTTACATTCTATAACATACACAACATACTGTGTTGTGCATGTTATCCTCTGGTTCACTTTTATTGTATTGCCATTGGGTTCCATAATAGATTTAGTATTTTTGCCAATCTTACAAGCCTTGCAGGAATTACACTTTGTGAAGCCCTTTTGTTGTTCCTCCAACCAGTTTACTTGTTCTTTCACCTCGAAGTGGCTGCTTACAAGTATGTCTTTTAAGGATTTCGTCTTCCTATATGTGGTTGTGGGTTTAGATCCGATTAGTTCTCCTATATCTGGGTCTTTGGAAGTTAGATGCCAGTGTTTACGCATTTTGCTCATAATAGCACCACTCTCTTTGCTGTATGTTGTCACAAATCTGGGAATTAATTGAGCCTTTTGTTTCACCACTTTGGTTTTCGGAATCAAAGTTTTAATCCTTGGTATGCAGTCTATTTATTTCTTATTCTGCAATAATGTATGGTCTTGGTATCCTCTTTCCTTGAATCTGTGTATGGTTTCTTGCATTTTCTATTCTGCATCATCCGATTGAGAGCAATTTCGTTTCATGCGCATGAGTTCTCCAAAGGGAATGCTGTTCAACAGAGGCTTAGGGTGGAAACTGGTTCAGTGTAAGATACTGTTAGTTGATGTTTTCTTCCTATAGAGTGTAGAGTGTATCATATCATCCTCTATATACACTAGTGTGTCAAGGAAAGGAAGCTTTGTACGGCTTGTTTCATATGTGAAAGATAGTCCAAGCTGGTTATTCACTAGCTTGATGTAATACTCTTGAAATTGTTTTGCACTTCCGTTCCATATTATAAACAAGTCGTCTTTAAAACGAACCCTTAGGATAATTCTTTCCAGATCTTCTTGGTTCTCAGCATCCCAGGCCACAGTTTTTTCCCACCACCCCATGGTGATGTTCGCATAGTTCACTGAGAAAGAGATGCCCATTGCTGTGCCACATAGTTGTTTGAACAGTTCTTTATTGAAGTAGAAAATGTTATTAGTCAGGCACATCTTAATCATAGTTAGTAGCATCTGTGTATGTTTCATTTCAGATACCTTCCTTTGGTTGAGAAAGTACTGACAGGCTTTCAAGCCTATCTCATGGCGTATTGATGTGTAAAGCGATACTGCATCGATCGTTATCATCAAATATTGTTTGTTCCATACCACACCATCAAGGATCCGTAAGAAGTCACCCGTGTCCCTGATGTAAGAGCTTAGGCTTTTGGCAATAGGAGCAAGAAATTGGTCGACAAATTCTGACACGTTCTCATATAAGGAATTGCAGGAAGAAACAATAGGTCTACCAGGGGGATGAAATAAAGTTTTGTGTATTTTTGGTAGAATATAAATAGTTGGGATAACTGGGAAATCATTGGTGAGAAATTTTTGTTCATCATCACTCATCAGATTTTCATTTCGCCATTGAGTTAGCTTGGTTTGTAAGTCCAACATCATTTTATTGATTGGGTTGTTGGTCAGTCTACTGTAATTGATGGTGTCATTCAGTTGTCTGTAGGCTTCCGCAAGGTAGTCTTGGGTGTCCATTATTACAGTGTTACCACCCTTGTCTGCGGGTTTAATTATTATTTTGTTGTTTTCTTTCAAGTTCTTGATGGCTTCACGTTCTTTTTTACTCAAATTTTCCCTTTTGTTATCTTGTCTACTGTTTGGTAATTTCTCCAACTCCTCTAGGACGGCTTCGCTGAATTGGCCGAAACGATTGCCAGGAGGTAGAACTGGGCAATAACGTGATTTCTTCTTTAGCCCACTCTTTACTGTAGCGTCCGTTTCGATAGCAAGTTCAGTTAATATTTCTCCTTCTGTCATATCGCTGTCTTCCAGATCATATAAGAGGTCAAAGATTGTTTTTAAGTCATGTACTTGTTCGATACTGATGGTGGGTTCCGTTTCCTCATGTATTTCTTCACATAGTTCTTCTGATGTGGTATTCATTTTGATATTTTTAGCATGGATTTTTGCAAGCTTCAATTTGCGTATATATTTGTAGATGTCTATTTTCACCTGAGTGCGATCTGCATGGCTTTCAGGACAGAATGATAGTCCTTTATTGAGGACCGCTTCGTCCTCTGGTGTCAAAATGTAGCTGGACAGATTCACTATCAGGTTGCTGTTACCTATTTGCGGTTGCGCAGCGGATATTGTCTTCTTTCTTTTACCGCGTCGGGTTTTTCTGGTGCTGGTGAGGCATTCTTTCCTCTTCCTCGGCCTGGGTTTACATTCTTTCCGCGGCCTCTTGTTCTGGATAATGTTTGATCTACATACAACTGATGAAGCAAAGCTTCGCATATTTTGCGACTTTCCGAATTCATGAACCTCGTTTATGTGTAACAAAGTAATAATTTTTACGTCGTACTAACGTTTCCTTTATGTTAAAACAAGGTTCCCTGACGCTTGCCTATGTGTTTTACTAAAATAATTTACTCGAGTCATTTAATATGGCCGTTGCTTGTATTTAGTTACTGCGCATGCGTCAGCCACACTCACGTGTCCTGACGTGTCTGCAGAGTTGGAGGGAAATTTATGCGCATGCGTAATACATAGCTTTGCCAGTAACGTGGTACTGCTCGTGCCACTGCTCTTGTGTCTGTTTATATTTAGCTAACATTTAGGTTGCATAAGTATATTTTATAGTGATAAGTTGAAAGTACAAACCCTGTGATGTGTTTTCATAATGTTATTTCTATGTATTAATTTGTTCTCACTTACTTTTCATGTACCGCGGGGAATGGGGGTCTGACTAAACTGAATGCCATCTTGGAGGGCCTTTCTACGCATGCTCCTCCATCTGGGGAACTGACAGCCTTGACTGGTGGAACTTGGCCAGCTGGCAGAGATGGGCAAGATGCTCCTGAGAACTGACCTGAAAACCCAGGAAAATGGAGCCATGTGTCCCTGCTCGGCAACAATGTTAATTGTCAATTGTATTTCTCTGCAGTTTCTCATGGGAACCCCAATCTTGCTAGGCGGTACCCAGAGATGCAAATTAGGCATCCAAATAGTGTGTTATGATTGGTGTGTTACCCAAAACCTACCTTAGGACCAATCCAAATTGAGGGATTCTGACACTTTGCAACATTGGGGGGTGGTACACCGTCCCCAAACTGTATATCTACCCTGGGTTCACCTAGGGAAATTGTCCGACTTGTCTGGTTTAGCTGACCTGTCACTGACCCATCGTACTCAATAGGTGACTGAAGATACAGAGCGCTGCAGAGCACTCTGTCCGAAATTGACCATAGACTAAGGTTCTACTGAACCTTAAAGTGCTGGCGAAGCACTTTGCTGGGAGTTCGCTGATCCAATCGGGGTCTTGATCGATAGCTGCAGAGAGGGTGGAGCGCAGGCGTTGCTTCCAAACTGCGGGTGCAGTCCTGTCCTGAGCGGTCCTGTCCTGAGGGTTTGCTTTCCTGTCCTGAGGGTCCTGTCCTGATTCCTAATCTGAGGGTATCCTGTCCTGTCCGGGTTGTCCATTCTGCACCTGCTGTCCTTTGAGGGGTATCCTTCCTTGAGGGTTTCCTGTCTTTAAACTGACCCGTGGCCAGGGTTTGGTTTTCACACCAGTCTAGGTAAATATTGCTCTGAAATCCTTTAAACTTGCACCTTTCTATTTTTCTGTCTTTGCTTCAATAAAGAGACACCTTTGCATATGTTGATTTTCCATGCTTTGCCGCAACTATTGAATCATAAAGTCAATTGCATTTTTCTTAAACTTGTTCCTATGTTATCCTACCTTTTAGAAATTATATTTTGCATTGCAGTTTGTCATTTTCTGATATGGTCTAGAACGGCCTTACTTAAATTTTCCAAAGAACTGTTGCCCTGAATGCATAGCGTTTCATGTTTCATATCATATTAGTATTTTCATGATTACCCTGACTTTATTTCTCTATAGTTATGTACTTTTCGTTATCTTGATTATTGATTGTCTCATTCTTGTAAACTTAATGCTCAACGAAAACGAACTTTAGATAAAGCTTTTAAAACTTCCAGTTGTCCGTGGTCATTTACAAACAGTATTGAATGTCATTTTGGGTTGGTATTTTGCTGCCTTTCCTTTTACAGCTAGCTCCCTGATCCGTTGAGGTCATAGGTACCCGTGTCGGTGGATGGTAAGTCGGGTACGCTGAGTAATAACAGTAGGGCAACACACACAAATTGGTAGAGCCCGTGAAGTCGCCCGATCAATGTATATGGTAAATTGAAAGTATATGGGCCCTGAAGCCGGAAACGGCGAAATTATTGGCTGGGTGACCTCGCGCGCTCTATCAGTTTTTCTGGCTAGCAGAGGATGGTTAGGGACTAGTTGAAGGTTAGGCAGGATTAGTTAGGCTAGCTAAGTCGGTAGCTGCTAGTATATTAATGCTGCTATAAGAGCGGCTGTTCCGAGGGACCCGATCACTCTCTTGTGAATACGCTGCTGAAATTCATGAATTGTTTTATTATTGTTATTCTTGTTCTTATCTTGTTATATGTATTAATCCATGCATTTGTAAACCGTGTCAGTCAGTGTTGTCCGAACTCCCCGGGGAATTGAAAAGGCAAGTGGTGAATAGAATCCATTGTCTTGAGGTCACAGGCTTAAGGAAAAGTTAGGTGCAGGTTAGGATAACCGGGAAGCACTAACTAGGGTTTTTCTGAATACGTGTGTGAATAAATGTCAGTAACGAGGTTCATTGGCAAAATTCCCATAGTGGCGTAACCTAGTAAGGGTCACATCGGAAGAGTAGCAGGTTCCTCGGAGCTTGGGTGAAAGCAGAGGGGTCCGCTGGGAAACCTTAGACTCGGATATATCCCGGAAGAGTGGATGAGTTTAGGGGAATAACAGGTTCACCGATGCTAGAGTGAAGGGTAGGCGGAAGAGATCTGCCCGCAGCGCGTGAAAAGTAAATGGAAGTAGTTTACTTGCAGTAAAACAACGCTATCCTGTCTAGACACTTGAGCACTGTGGCGAATGTGTATTTGTTGTAAAATAACCAAGCACTGAGCACTTTAGAAAGAAAGAAAGTTTCCGTTACCTTGTGAAGGGAGGGAGTCAGCCGCGAAGCGTCTCTGACGTCACTCCGTGCAGCGCTGGGATTGGTAGAAACAGCGGGCGGGTAGCGGGGCTGGAATTGTAAAGGAGGGGTTAAGCGCCGGAGCGTGAGGACAGTCTCACGAAGGGGCCACGCACCCATTGGCCGAGATTCTTTGAACGCGTGCACCTCATTGGTCGTACGGAACTGCAAGGCGCAGTCTGATTGGAGGTGACTTTGTAAACAGAGTTAAGCGTAGAAATCGTATGTGGCACTCGTATTGTCCAGAGACTAGACCCGATCCAAGAAACCAAGGGTTTGAAAGGGATCAGTGGAAAGCCAATAGATACGATATTATGTACGGAGCTAAGAGAAAGATGTCCCTTGTAAACAGGGTAAAGAATTATTTCAAAACGGACAAACCAATTAAGTCCAGAGAGGGCGTTATTGTCCCGCCACCGAATACTCCCGCCTCGTTCATGATGTTTGATCGGGGGTACAATACCTGTGTGTGGTTGGAAAATTGGGTAAAGTACACAAAAGATGACGGAATATTGGCTTTTCCGTTAGACGGTACTTTCAATGGCAGGATTTTATTTAATTTGAGAACCCGAATGAATGAATTGCATCCCAGACCGAGACTAACGCAGTATGAGGCATTAGAGGAATGGGAAATTGAGGCTTTCGAAAGAGAGAAACCCCGAATGGACAAAGGTCTGACCAAGTGGTACCCAAGGCTGAAACAAGAGACCAGGGATAAAAAGATGAAACAGTGGAGACAGAGCATGATTGTTGAGGGTCTGTTTCCCATGATGCCAGCAGGTACCCCTTCTGCGGGAGAGAAAAGGACAGAAAAGAGTAAGCATTGGGGAGCGCTTGGGGAGTCAGACGATGAATTATTAGATGACATCTTTACGAGAAGTCCGCCCCCTTATGATGAGGGAGCCCGACTTTCCAGTACAGGAGGGAATCCCCAGCGTCCATCTATTAAGGAGGAGGACAGATCCCTAAGTAGGGGGGGAGGTGGTCAAGTACTGCCCTATTTTGAGAATCCTGGACCCGCGGAGGTACGAGATATATATCCTAGAATGCCCGTGAGCCCGGAGGAAAAGTATTCCCGTGAAAGAGCCTTTTTCCCCGGACCTCTTTATGAAAACGAAGAAAAGCCATTAAGTTCAGGAATGCCCTTTTTGCAGCCTCCATATGGGGAGGAGCGCAGGTCATTTGGCACAGGAACTTTGTTCCCAAAACCAAATTATGGTGGAGGACCAAGTGAAACGCATCCTACTGCCCCGAGTCTTACCCCTCACCTGACCCCACAGATGATACCTGACCGGACATTAGGAAGAGTACTAGATGAAAGGGAGCAAGAGGCCCTAGCTAGACAGAGGACAGAAATAATTCAGAAAATCTCCCAGTTAAATACCAGTCCTGAGGCTTTGACTATTCCGGTAACAATCGGACCAGTGGTTCCGTTGTATGGGAATAATCAAGGAAGTCCAAACCCTCCAGTTATGAACCCAAGCATGGCCCCTCCGAGGCAGGAGCCCCTACTGATAGACGATCAGTCCAGTGAGTGCGAGTCTGAGGTTGTGTTTTTGGACCTGCCAAACAAACAGACCGGGAAGGGATTGCAGAAGAGGCATAATCCTTTTAATGCGAAAGAAATTAAATTAGAATCAACGTCAGGTACTAGGAGTGTTTCTCTGGTAACTCCGGAGGAAATTGAAAATTGGAGTCGTGAATTAGAAATACAGACTCCGCAAACGAAACCTTTAGACCTTTACAAACTGAGGGTAGAAATAGAGGAATTAATGGCAGGAAATGTGGGATTAGACAGATTAAATACCTACTCTGAAGAATAGTTGCTGTTTATGTGTAAGAGCCTTACCAGAAGTACCAGAGTGCTCCACGAAAAGTTGACAGACACTGCAGCTAGTATGGGGGTAGATATTTCAAGATCCAAGCCCTTGCAAAAACCTTACAGAGCTGAATTCTCAGACAAAGATATAGAGAACTTGAATGTGTCAGGGAAAAAGTTGCAGATTAAAGAGTTGATTGCAGTTTTGCAGAAATGGGGAGATGTGGAAAAATGGAAAAGCAGGTGGGCACGAAAGAAAGATGAGGCTCGATCCAGACAAGCCACCCCTGAGTTCCCTTTGAGAGAAGTAGACAAGCCCGAAACATTATGCCCCATGCGTGAAGTGCCAGGAGGGAGGTATGTGCACGTTCCATGGTCCAGATAGGATATTGTGTCCTTTACTAACGATTTCCCGAAATTGCGCGAAAAACCAGTTGACTGGTACCGGCAAGTGGAAAGGTTCGTAAAGGTGCAAAAATGCCTGTGGAAAGACCTGGATGGATTTTTCGACATTGTGGTTCCGGTAGATCTATGGACCGAGTGTAAAATTGCCATAGGCTGGCCTAGTGAGGAGTACCCGAGGGACTCTAGCACAGGGGAGCCGTCGATTGAAGTGATGAAAAAATACGAACAAGTAATGCTGCATTTGAAAAATAAGGTGCCAGCAAAGGAAACTGATTGGACCAGGATAGATAGAACCACGCAGGAGAGAGACGAGACAGTGCACTCCTATTATGAAAGGCTGTTGCAGGTGTTTAAAACATACAGTGGTATAGATAACATCGAGATGAAGGATATGACGCATTTCATTTACAGGTTTGTAAACGGTTTAAGGCCTGAAATTTGTCAGTGGATAAAGGATAACAAAATTTGTTGGCACTCCAAAAAGATAGACGAGGTCCTGCGGTACGCAAAGTACTGCGAGGACGAGATGGCAGAAAAGAAAAAGGCACTCAAGGAAAAGGTCATGTGGGCTCAGGTGAAGCTCGCAGAACAGCAGGAAAAACAGTTGAGTAATATGGCCAAAAATACTCAGAACCAAAGTCCTGGGGGTGGGGGAGGAGGTAAGCCCCGGCCCAAAATGAGCAGGGAAGAGGCTATGAAGAAATTTCCCTGTCACCAGTGCGGAGAAATTGGACACTGGCGTAACGAGTGTCCTTATTTGCCTGACGATAACCCCAAAACACCTGATTTAACTCCACAGACGCAGAAAGAAAGACCAAGAAAGACTCAACCACAGGTAAAAACGGTTCAGGTGCCCCGAGCTCCTAAGCAAGTACATAGGGGAAAAGGCGCAGAGGGTGATGAGATAGAAGTCTGGGAAAGCAATGAGAACAGAAATGCAGCAACTTCGCAGTATCTGTTGAATGATACCTTCCTTTGTGATGACCAGTACTGACGGGGCCTGAGAGGGGAGGACGAGGAGTGCGTACTTGGCGCCTCCTTGCCGGTAGACCAGTCTGGACCATACATTGAAGGAAAGGTTGACGGAAATGATGTCACTTTTCTGTTGGACACTGGCGCTACCCGTTCTACTGTGAGAACAGTGGACGTTCCAAACCTACCCCTCTCGGGAGAAGCCATCCAAGTAGTGGGTGTATCTAATCAATTGATTAGTACTCCTGTTACCAAGCCCATGGAGATCTCAATCGGAAACTTTAAGGAAATGCATAGATTTGTCGTTTGTGACACCAGTCCAGTGAACTTACTGGGACGTGATTTGCTGTGCAAAATGAACTGTACCATCTTTTGCACACCAAAAGGTGTTGAAATTCAGACCCCAGATGAAGACGGCATTTATAAATTAATGTTAATCAGACCTGACTCAGAAATTAAACGAATGACCATGCAGGATTTGCCCAAAGAACTCCAAGAAGCAGTGAAGCCAGAAGTATGGGACTTTACTGGGAAAGATGTAGGGTTAATGAAAAATGTGGACCCCATACAGATAGCAATCAAGGACAATGCGGTATACCCCAATACTAAACCCTACAGAATGAATGCAGAAGTGAGAGCTGGTGTTACCCTGGAAATACAGAAATTGCTAGAAGGAAACATCATACAGGAGGTAATGAGTAGCCCATGCAACTCCCCGATTATGGGCATCAAAAAGCCTAGTGGCAAGTACAGAGTAGTGCAGGACCTACGAAAAGTCAACAAGATAGTAGTCCCCTGCTGCCCTATTGTCCCGAACCCAGCAGTGATTCTGTATCAGATTCCCTGGGATGCTGAGTGGTTCACTGTGATAGACCTATGTCATGCATTCTTTTCCATTCCCTTGCATCCAGATAGCAAATTTCTTTTCTCATTTGCCTTCAATGGTCACGTGTATGTCTGGAACAGGGTCCCTCAAGGGTACACAGAGAGCCCCTCTATCTTTAATCAGATCTTGAAAAAATGTTTGGAAACTTTGGTCTTACCTGGGAACTCTGTCTTAGTGCAATACATAGACGACCTCTTGGTGGCGTCTAAAAGTCATAAGGATTGTGTGATTGACACCATTGCCCTCCTGAATCATCTGAGTGAGAAAGGACATAAAGTGGCCCCTGACAAATTACAGTTCTGTGCAAAATCAGTGAAATATCTGGGGCACCAGATAGAGAAAGGGGTCAGGAAAGTGACGTCAGAAAGAGTGAGAATAATACAAAAGATGCAGTTACCCCGTACTCAGAAAGAGATCAGAATGTTCCTGGGAGTGATAGGATACTGCAGACAGTGGATTCTGGGATTTGCAGTCCTAGCTAGGCCCTTGATAAAAATGACCAAGAGAGGAACACCCGATATTGTAGAATGGAATGATGAAAGCTTAACGGCCTTCACAAAACTGCGAGATTGTCTGTGTACTGCCCCTGCATTGGGAATGCCAGACTATTCCAAAGAATTTGCCCTATTCTGTGACACTCGCGATAATTGCGCGTTGTCAGTCCTAACTCAAGAACATGGCACAACCAGAAGGCCTGTGGCATATTTCTCTGCCACCTTGGATCCAGTGGCTGCTGGATTACCAGGCTGTCTGAAAGCAGTAGCTGCTACCTGTGCCAGTTTAGAGCAGAGTGAGTCAATTGTCATGGGACATCCGGTAACTGTGTATGTTCCACATGGAGTGGTAATTTTGTTGACCAGAACAAAAACTCAGTATCTCACCCCTAGTCGGCTGACTAAATACGAGAGGATTCTTGTGGGTGCTGCAAATGTAAACATTGTTAGGTGCAGTATTTTGAACCCTGCCACCTTACTCCCCGACCCAATGGATATGGAAGGTGGGGTGGTTGATGAGCATGATTGCATTGATTTAACAGAATTCAATACCAAGCCACGTCCAGACATTAAAGAAACACCATTGCCTGTGCATGACAAGGAATTATTTGTGGATGGTTCATGTCTAAGACATGAACAAGGAGGCCTGAGTGCTGCCTATGCGGTAGTCTCCTTAACAAAAATTGAAGAAGCAGGTTATCTATATCACATAAAGTCTGCACAAGTAGCCGAATTGATTGCTATGATAAAAGCTTGCCAAATTGGGAAAAACTTACGCATAACAGTGTATACTGACAGTCAGTACTGTTATGGGGTTGTGCATGACTTTGGCCAGTTGTGGCTAAAGAGGGAGTTCCTGACTTCATCAGGTACCCCAATTCGAAATGGAAAAGTTGTTCAAGACCTTTTAGAGGCAATCCAGTTACCAAAGGAACGGGCAGTGGTGAAGTGTGTTGCTCATAAGAAGAGTATGGACACTGTATCACTGGGAAATGATTTTGCTGATCGAGTGGCCCAATGGTGCGCCAGAGATCGGTATATCGTAAATCCAAAACGAGGGGGGCCAGGAACCAGCTGCCAACTTCAGGTGTTTGAAGAAGTGCCTACATGGGATGAAGTGAAAGAGTGGCAGCAGGCGGCACCTTGGCAAGAGAGAGAGAAGTGGAAGGAAGATGGGTGTAGACCAAGACGTGTGGATGGTGTCATCTTGGGCCCAACTGGTATGCCTGTGTTACCTAGACACTTACTTAGCACAATGGCGAGATTGATACATGAAGGATCACACATTGGTAGGGACGCCATGATTCTAGTGTTCCAACAGACTTGGTACAGTAAAAAGTTCAGGAAAGTAGCAGAGTCCCTCTGCCAGAGGTGCCTGTCATGTCAAAAGATGAACCCAGGGAAGAAGACTGTGGTGGAACTGGGGAAAATTGGAAGGTCCGGGGGTCCCTTTGTGAGAATACAGGTTGATTTCATCACCATGCCCCGTTGTGAAGGGAAACGATATGTCCTTGTCATGGTCTGTTTATTTTCAAAGTGGGTGGAAGCCTTCCCTACTCCCCAAAATGACGCAATGACAGTAGCTAAGTGTTTACTGAAGGAACTGATACCTAGGTTCGGGGTTCCAGTCACTATTGAATCAGATAGAGGCTGACATTTTCAGAATGAGGTGATCGACGAACTCTGTAAGGCCTTTGGAATCTCACAAAAGCTTCACTGTGCATACCGTCCAGAGGCTTCTGGAATAGTGGAACAAGTAAATGGAACTATCAAAAACAGACTAGCAAAACTGTGTGATGCAACAAAGATGACCTGGGTGAAGGCCCTGCCCCTGGTCCTGATGGGACTCAGAAGTGTTCCTGACCGCAAGACAGGCCTAAGTCCCCATGAAATCATTATGGGAAGAGTGATGAGACAAGCATGGGTGCCAGGAAGCAAACTGTTGAGTATTACTGATGATTTGGTGCTTGAATACTGCAAGAGATTGGGTGACCAAGTGCGTTCTATCTCTCGCCAGATCGGAGAAGACGCAATCCTCAATCCAACGACTCCCCTCCACAAACTGGTCCCGGGGGACTGGGTGAAGATAAAGAAACATACTCGGAAGAGCTGCCTGGAGCCAAGGTGGGGAGAGAAACGTCAGGTGATCCTGGTGACTACCACAGCAGTGAAGTGTGCAGGGGTTCCACGCTGGGTACACGCCAGCCACACCCAGAAGGTATTACCAGACGAGGAGCCTGAAGAAGAAGGGCGTCCAGCAGAGGACTCTGCAGGAGCCAGACCAGAAGTAGCTGACGACGTACCAGCCCAGTACCAGTCGAGCTGCAGAATCAGCAGATGTTGGCCCAAGAATAGTTGATAACGAACTACCAGGAGCCCAGCCTGCTGAAGGGGTCCAAGAAGCTGAGCCAGAAGTAGCTGAAGACGAGCTGCCGAGCATATGGCCAGAGGAGTGGATTCCATTGATTGATCTCACTGAAGACCCCATTCGAACAAGTGAGCGACTTTGGGAAGGTAGAGAGTGGAATAGAGAGGAAAAGGAAGGCACAGGCGAAGAACCTCAGAATCTTGAGATTCACATCAAAACTGAGGAAGGAGAAGGTCAGACAGGGACAGAGCAAGTGATTGATACAGAACAAGTGAATACTACAGAGCCAGTGCCCGATACTGAACAGATGAAGGATACAGAGCAAGTGATTGATACTCCTCCACTGACTCCTGATATCGAGAAGGGACAGACTAGACATAGTGTAATAGTTCGAGCAGAAGAAAATCAAGAGATGGAAGTGCTTGAACAGAGTCAGATAGGATTAGAAGAACGTGTTCAGGAAACAGAAACAGAGACTTTCGAAAAACAAACGCAAAACTGTCCTGAACAAGGCCAGATTAGTAACCAGGCAGAAGAAATAGATGCTAGCCCTGGAAACAGTCAGATAGAAGAGGAAGACACTGAAACAGAATTGCCACAAACTAAGGAGAACAAGAGGGCCAGAGAAGAAAACGAAGTCCAAGTACCCACTAAAAGACTTAAGAAAAGGAAGCACATTGAGCCTGGATACATAAAGAAATTGAGACTGAGAATAAAAACGGTAGAAGAAAAACGTGCAGAAGAAAGTGCTCGCATAGCAGAACAACCAGAAGACACTTCCAAAAGAAGGAGTGATCGAATAAAGAGACAAAACAAAAAGTACAAGTCTCATTCTTGTAAACTTAATGCTCAACGAAAACGAACTTTAGATAAAGCTTTTAAAACTTCCAGTTGTCCGTGGTCATTTACAAACAGTATTGAATGTCATTTTGGGTTGGTATTTTGCTGCCTTTCCTTTTACAGCTAGCTCCCTGATCCGTTGAGGTCATAGGTACCCGTGTCGGTGGATGGTAAGTCGGGTACGCTGAGTAATAACAGTAGGGAAACACACACAAATTGGTAGAGCCCGTGAAGTCGCCCGATCAATGTATATGGTAAATTGAAAGTATATGGGCCCTGAAGCCGGAAACGGCGAAATTATTGGCTGGGTGACCTCGCGCGCTCTATCACATCCATTTCATCTCCTCTAAAAAATTGGCTTTTGGTTCCGATGGAGTTCTGCCACTCTGTTCGCCCTCGCTAACATCAGATTCACTGGCACTCACGCTGCCTTCTCTTTGTGCTGGTGGTAAAGGATAGTTTTTCTTTAATGTTTCAAAACGCTTTGCAAAAGTAAGAATTCTCCCACAACAATAGTCTTGTTCATCTCTCAAAAATTGGCGTTTTTTTCTCGCCTGGATCTCCACCTCATATTTTTCTAATCTTAAATCCATGTCTTTGCGCAACTTCACAATTTCATCTTTTGCATTACTATCCCTGATTATGGCTTCCAATTCATCAAGCGCTTTCGTTATGTCTATTATGTCTATTTTAGCATGCTTTATCAAAATCCGCATCATATTCATTGAGCACTGCGTGTTGTTTTCCGCCCAATCCTCTAGTAAAGCGCTTTTTGTATCCGGGTGTGTTGGTATCGTGAAAATGCGCAGACCTCTTGGTATTCTGTTAACCTCCAAATAGTTTTCCAATGCCAAAATCTCCGAGCTCTTGTTTATCTCTTTCCTGTATAACCTTTCTAGTTTATTATACTGCTGCTTTAATGTTAAGTCTATTGCGATTGTAACATTTGCTTCACCGTCTCCTTGTGCAGTTGTTACCTCCGACACTTGGAATAATGATGCCGCTGTTGTAGCGCGTTTACCTTTTCGCGCTTCCATGTCACTCGGCCCTGGGGGGTGGCGGTCCCCTGGGCCATCAAGGGCTCCTGTAGGGGGGGGGCATGGCCCCCCTCCCTACCTGTGCAAAGCTCGGGGAGGTGGTGGACCCCCACATTTCCATATTTAGTGCCCCAGGGAGGAGGTCGTCCCTGGGGTGTGTGGGGGGCTCGAGCCCCCCCCACAGGTTTTTAAAAACATAAAATAGAGCCCCGGGGAAGTGGCGGTCCCCGGGGCAGCATGGGGTGTTTGGGACTCCCCCACTCATTTTGTTCACAGCCCCAGGGAGGTGGCGGTCCCCGGGGCTGCGGGGGGTTCAGGACCCCCATGCATCATTTCATAGCCCTGGGGAGGTGGCGGTCCCCAGGGCTGCGGTGGACCCCACGGCCCCAGCTAATTAATTGGCAGGACTTTGTTTTGAAAACAAAGCGCAGGAGTCCACGCTTCATTTTTGTTTTTATCATTTTGGTGGGATTTGCGACCCCATCGCGATTTCCCCAGAAAATATATTTAAAAAATGCGTTTTTGGGACCCCCTCAGGAGGCCTAGGGGTGCCCCCTTTTATTGTTGTTTAACCTCTTTTTTTCTGTTTTCTTGTGACTCAGTAGAACCAAGTCACAAGATGGCTGCCAGCACTTCCTGGTTTGGAGTGTTGATAGCCAATCAGAGTGAAGCTCGTGCCCGGGAGGGTTCACAAACCCACCGCTGCCCCAGATATCAAAAATTTATTTTTCTAATTTCTCAGGAACTATTGAACGGATTTACACCATTTAAAAAAGGTCTCTTTCTGAACCAAGTGCTACATTTTTGCCAAATTTGGTGTAATTCCATTCAGCAGTTCGGGCTGAAGTTTCCTATGGAGGACAGATATCAAACCCATTCTTTTTCTAATTTCTCAGGAACTACTGAACGGATTTACACCATTTGAAACAAGCATTTGCAATGCAACAGGTCTCGGGTTTGTTAAAGTTAGAGCTGTTGGCATTGAAAATAACAATGTTTTTTACTTTTGTTTTTTCATTTGCAGTGGAGTGATTATATTGGCATAGCACTATTGCCAATGGTATAAAAAAGCAAAACTAGAAAACATCGTAATTTTCAACACCAACAGCTCTAATTTTAATAAATGCGAGACCTATTGCTTTGGAAATCCAACATGTCTTGCATTTGTTGGCATTATAAATGGCAATGTTTTTCACTATCACACTCTCTGGCATGCACTAAAATTCACACAAAAAACTTGACTTGTCAAATTCTATGGATGATGCTATTGCATTAATGTAGCCATTTGCCGCTGTGTTTCGGTTCTTTTCAAATGTTGGTCTAGGTGGTTTATTAGGTCTTGCACATTCACAACTTGAGCTGTTTGTTGACATAGAGCTATTGTTAAAATACATTAAATGGGCTTGGAGTGTTCTTATGACTGAATGGCTTTCTTGTGAGTGTTGGTTCCCATTCGTACTTCTAAGGATTCGTGGAATAATTTGTTTAATCATTTTAAAAAAATGCATATGACATAATGGCAGCCCAACCGACTTTGGAACTGGGAACCAGTCAGAGTCTTAGCGTGGGCACAGCATCCTGAGATTCTGGGCAAATCAAGAAATCTCCCCGTGAGAAACATAAAATGAATGTGTCCCTGTATAATATAACTGGTGATCATGTAAAGCGCTGCAATACCTTCGGGTAGAGTTGGCGCTAAGGAAATAACTAAAATGGTGAGACAATGGGCTTAATGGGTAACGCCCTAATGCCGCACTTACATCAACATAAAACCCAGACAGACTTCTTTGGAAAATAGGAAGAAAGGCGACTGCAGGAAAATCCCTCCTTGCACCATCAGCATATTGAAGAAGCCACGAAACCACTCTGGGACGGTGTCTCCCAGCGTGTTTAGGTAATTGACCAATCAGTTACCATGCAACACTTCCCCCACTCTCCACGCTATTTTATAGCAATGAGGTATCTTTTGAAATAATTAAACATGTGTCATGAAAATATTCATCATACTCCTAGCAGAATAATCATGGCCTGCCGAAATAAGAAACAAATACAATAAAAAATATAATTATGAATATATTCCCCTGTCTTCGGTGCGCTTTGAAAGCTATTGATATTACAAGGGTTTTGGGGCATACAGGAGCACAAATCCGCATTAAAGAAAAGACAGCGCATTCTAAGGCGGTCAGATGAACTGACACAATCCTTTTCACATAAACCCACTGAAACCATGTTGTTGTTTTACGTTTTCTTTAGAATTTTACACAGATTTCTCTTCCCGAAAAACAGCCCTTGTAGAGGAGTTTACAAGTTAGTGTCTTTTCAGTCAGCACAGACCTGGTATTGAATGAACCTTGTTGACAGCCTCGAGGTCAGGCATGGAAATGGCGTTGTTTACACAGTCCACCTGTGCATTGCAGCGATTATGCTCTAGGGAATTGGAGGTTTGTTTTGCTCGTGCCTTCCAGAGGAGGGAGGATGGGGGTGGAGTTCGCAGAACGTTGTCTGCTCTGGCACCTAATAGAATCGAGTGCCGCATGCCAAACGTAAAGGCGGTGAAGTCAAGTGAGGACTTAATGCGGGGTGTATGCAGGTGTAAACAAGTAACACAGACGCGAGGTAAAATATATTCCAGTGAATTCCTGGTGTGGCACGGATTTAAGGGATAGAATAATGAGTGTCACCTGTTTTGCACAGATCTCGAACAGCAGTGGCGGTTGTTCGTAACACTCGAGTGAGTACCCGTAGGCAGAATACAAGCCATTGTGAGGGGTCTGTATCACTAGTACTTTTATGAACAGACAACTTCCTCTTTTTTACAGCACTTTACTCACAGTAAAACACATTCGCAAGACATTCTGGTATGTGTGCATGCATCGTCACACGGCAGTGTATGTAACGAGTATCACGGGCAATGAACACACCCGTTTTTTCAGTTTAGATTCGTTTATCATGCACCAGGGGTCACAAGGGGGGCAGAATGACACTGTATTCATATTTGTATTCGAGAGCACACATCACTTGCGTTGTCATGAGGTGCACTCCGTCCGTGTTGTGGTGGAGTGGCACAGTTGCGATAGTGGTGTATTGATTTAAACAACTTTCAAAGGAGTAAAAAGTGAGCCAGCACACTGGAAGTGAAAGCTGTGACTTTCAGGCAGCACAGAATATTGTAGCAGGCACGTTAACCCACAGAGCTACACCGTGCGCTTCTTAGTGCCAGGAGCACCCTGCTGCGATGTAAGTCAGTTATGATTTGTAAATACGGAACAGACAGAAATGGTGCAGAGCTCTTTACACCTGCAGGAGCGCTCCTCGCGCACTGATAAAAAGGCAGTTTTCTGGAGTTTTGCAGAAAAGCTGCGCTGCTAAGAGGTAGATATTTTGTGGGTGCCGTCCCATTCTCAGTTTGAGGGTGGAGCGCACCGTCACAGGGAAACCCCGGTGCATGCTCTCCCGCCTCCCATGCCAGCACGGAGAGACGCGGCAGCCGGTGGCGAGTAGCGAAAGCGCAAGCACACCATGCACGCATTGTGCTGAACGCGCCCGCCCTACGTGCACAAATTGCCTGGAATGAATAAGAAAAACAAGACGTCAGCGTTCGCCGTGAAATGGATCCCCCACCCCAAAAAAAAGCCCGCGAGTGGTGCATGTTCGCGCAGCTGCGAGGCATATGTCTTCAATTATCGCGGCCGCGTCTGGCCGCGATAATTGAAGACATATGGCCTTTGGTGCGCGTAACAGACACCAATAGGCCATGGGCGGAGCAACGCGACCACCCATGGCCAATTGTGTGTTCTGTTAAAAAAGTACACGCATGCAAAGCCCAATGAAAATGGACCTAGGAAATGCACACGCACGAACGTGTGGAATTTCAAGGTCCATTTTCAAAACCCCGAGAAAAGGACTCTGGCTGCGTGAACACTGCTGTGCAGTGTTCGCTAGGCCGAGACCTAAAAAGGTCACTTTTTGGACAAAGATCTACCTTTTTGCCAAATTTGGTGTAATTCAGTTCAGCAGTTTGGGCTGTAGCTTTGTTTAATGTTTCCTACGGAAAATAACATGAGGGAAAAGCGTTTTGGGACCCCCTTTTTTCTCTGCCCCCCCCCATTGACAAATCACCCTGAAACTCTCAAAGCAGGAGCTGACCGGAGCGCCCCAGTAGTTTTGAAAATTTTGCGAAGATTCGTCAAACGATGCCAAAGTTATTGGGAAAACAAAAAATGCTTTTCCTATGGAAACTCGGTCCTAACTATAACTACCTAATGGCGACCCCCAGTAGGTAATATTAATATATATATATATATATATATAGATCACCAAAACCTCCTCCTGGAAAGAGCAGAGGCCACGCAGGGGAATCTTGGAAGCACTTTATTTAAACAACAGCAAATGCATTTCAGCCCTTCCGGCCTTCTTCAGTGCCAAGTGATAAGGAGGCTGCCACCCACCGCATTAAATGAGTCTTGCCATGTTTCCATGGGTGGAAACCCGCTCCGCCCCATCAGGTAATCGTTCACCCATTCACAGTTCATGGAATTCTAGTGAACTGCAAGTCCCAAGATGCACTTTTGCTGAGGTAGGTGGTGCGTGGCATCTGTACTGCCAAGTGGTCAGCGGCAGTCAGGATCGCAATGTCAGTGGCAGTCAATTTCCTGGTAAGTTCAAATTAAAAGGCCTCCTTGGGTCCCCAAAACCGCTGCAGCCCCCAAGCACAGGATTCGTTCAGACGGGGGCAGAAATGGCAATCCATTCCGCCCGGCATAAGGTCAATGACCTCAGTGTACCACCCATTCTTCTCCCAAACTCAGAGGCGGGCTGAGACCATTCCAACACCTTGGAAAACAACACAAAGATGCCGTAGCAGGAGCCAGTGATGTCCCAGCCAATTTGTGCAGTGGGGGCCTCTGAAACGCTCTCTGGCTGACCCGTGTCAAATCACCAAAACTTCCTCCTGGAAAGAGCAGAGGCCACGCAGGGAAATCTTGGAAGCACTTTATTTAAACAACAGCAAATGCATTTCAGCCCTTCCGGCCTTCTTCAGTGCCAAGTGATAAGGAGGCTGCCACCCACCGCATTGAATGAGTCCTGCCATGTTTCCATTGGTGGAAATCAGCTCCGCCCCATCAGGTAATCGCTCACCCATTCACAGTTCACGGAATTCTAGTGAACTGCAAGTCCTAAGATGCACTTTTGCCGAGGTAGCTGGTGCGTGGGGTCTGTACTGCCAAGGGGTCAGCGGCAGGCAGGATCGCAATGTCAGTGACAGTCAATTTCCTGATAAGTTCAAATTTAAAGGCCTCCTCGGGTCCCCAAAACAGCTGCAGCCCCCAAGCACAGGATTATTTCAGGCGCAGGATTCGTTCAGGCGGGGGCTGTAGGAGGATGGATATCTGACTATGGTTACCCCAGATTTTTTGCCTTGTGTTTAGCTGGTTTTCGACTTAGTTGGCCTGGGACCCTGCTAATCAGGGCCCTAGGCTATCTGCTCTCTCTATAAAATGGACTCCATGTACCCTAGGTACATACCTAATTGAATATTGAGTCACCTTATCAGCCCCTGTACAGTGTACTATAGGTACCCAGGGCATAGGTGCACCCAAGGCCTACCAGGGGCTGCGGCATATCTTTTGCCACCCCTGGCTGGCCATCCAAACTGACACAACTGGCTGATCACTCAGCTGGGGCAAGGTCGTGTAATCACCCCTTGCTTAGATGTAGTATACCTATGTATAAACCTATATTTGGACACATATGTACCTATAAGTCACTCCTATCGCAGGCCTTAACAATCCTGAAGGCAGAGTGCTTGGTTTTATGTGAGATGGTGCCCTAGCATGAGCTGAGCCTGTCTGCAGCTTTCGGAACCATGTCCTTATAGCTGTTCCAGGGTATTGCCATACCATATAACTTTGGTTTGGCTTTATCAAAACATGTTGTGTAAGGTGTCATACACTTTGGAATACTACCTTCTCGCCAGTTCTGGCGACGGGGGTAGCATTCCACCCTTCTAGAGGGAGAAGACATGTTACTTTACTTGAACACGGTTAAAACTAACCAGAGCCTCAGCATCACAAAATGGATGCTGCTGCCACAGACACGAGTCTGGCCTCCTGCTGCTGACCGAAACTCCGGCAGGGGAGGCCTGGACAAAAGGTTTCCTGTCACAGGGAGGTGTTACACCACCCCAGACAGGAGATAGTGGATTGAGGCAGGGAGGGCTGAGTGAAACTAGACACTGCCTGGGGCACACAAAGGTGTCCCATGCATAGCCCAGTTCAAACCGGTTCTGGGGCACTCCAGCCCCAGCTCTGGCGCAAAACTGGACAAAGGGAAAGGGGTGTAACCACCCCCTTCCTGGGTCCCACCCATAGGAGGGACCTAGCAGGTAATCCAGCCCCTTGATTTGGAATAAAGGTAGGAGCTGTGTCCATAGACTTTAGATAATCCTGACTGAAACTTTGAAACGAAACTCTGGACCCTTCGACATCCCACTCGACGTTGAAGACTGAAGAATCTCCCTTGTGGTCAAGGAGTGACCACCCTGTGCAAGCAGGCACCATTAAGCGCCCAATGGTTTGCTTTGTTGCAGCTCCCGCCGGAGCTCGAGTGACAGAGATCGACAAGAACTGGATTCCCAGACATCCAACAGCCCAATCCACAGCCACAGCAAAGCTGAGACCCGTGGAGGCGACGTGAGATGTGGGACCGGCCATCTTGGAAAGCCTGCGAAGTGCTTCCCGTGCAGCTCCCGAGGCACCCTCGAAGCTGTGCATTGGGGACTGAGAAGCCCCAGCCCCGAGCAGCTTTTGCACCGAAGATCACCTCTCCACACTCACCGAGTGCTGCGTGGGGCCCTTTTGCTTTTTCCTGCTCGACGCGTCTGTCCGGTCACTTGCCCGTTGGCTAGTGGCCTCTGTGATGACGAACCTTTGAATTTACACTGCTGGTCTGGTTGCTCCAGACTGGCCCGTGCTCCCCTGAAAAGGAGCAGCCCATCAGATCTTGCTGATCTGAACCAGATGCCATCTTCGATTCCTGCGTGGGTTGCATTTGCCAAGGCCTGTTGACTCCAATCCGGAAGCCGACACCGCCCACAGCGAGTGCCTTTGTGGGACAGTCCGTGTCCGACTCCTGGTCATCGTCGATGCCCCCGGGTCCACGTGGCAGCAGAGACAAGCTTCTCGACAACCTTGTGCACCTCAATGGGGCTGAAAAAGGGTCACAACCCTACCATCCCAACCCTGATACATGTCCTAGAGACAGCTGATCTTGAAAAGTCTGCCACAGACCCCTCAGGTACTACAGGAGAAGGAGTAACCCCCCTAGATGATGAGACCATCACCCCAGAAGTAGAGGAGGAGGAGGTAGATGAGGATCTTGATTCAGATGATCAGGGGGATAGCCAGGTCCAGGTCAGAAGACTTAGCCAGGCTAACCTAAGCTTACATGGGAATGGAGAGGTGTTCCACCTTTCCAGACCAAATAGTAGACTTCTCCCTGGCAATAGAAGAGAGAGATCCCCTTCCAGGGAGTCTATCCTTTCTAATGCCTCAAGGGGTTCTCAAATGGGAATGACTTCCCCTCAGAGAAAAGAACATGAGGCGAGGATGAGAGCTGTCCAACTTCAGATTGAGAAAGAGGAGATAGCCCTGGCCCAAGCTAAACTTACTTTAGTAAGAGAGCAAAAATTGAGTGGATTAAATTCCACTGGTGGCAGCATTATCCCTAAGGATAAAGACAGGTCCTATGAATATTAGAACCTGAGTAAGATTGTGCCCCCTACAAAGATGGGGATGACATCCACAAATTGATGACTGCTCTGGAGAGGGCCTGCATGGTACAGCAGGTTCCCCAAGATCAGTGGGCAGCGATCTTGTGGCTTTCCTTTTCAGAAAAAGGAAGAGACAAGCTCCTCGCAGTTAGACATGAGGATGCTAAAATCTACACTGTCCTGAAGAGTGCTCTTATTGATAGGTTTGGCTTAACCACTGAGCAATACAGGTTGTTGTTCAGAGATACTCAAAAAGCTCAGACTCAGGACTGGACTGATTTTGTAGATTGTTCTACTAAGGCTCTGGAAGGTTGGATACTTGGCAGCAAAGTACATGACTATACAGGATTGTATAATTTGATTATGAGGGAGCAGATCCTTAGTAATTGTCAAAACCAGCTTTTACACCAGCACCTGGTGGACTCAGATCTGACCTCTCCACAAGAATTGGGTAAGAGGGCAGACAGATGGGTCAGAACCGGGATTAGGCCTAAGAATCAGGGTGGTGACCAAAAGAAGGATAATTCCAAGACTCAAGAGAAGGGTGGGGATAAATCAAAAGACAAGTCTCCCACAGGGCCCCAAAACTCCAATGGTGGGGGTGGGTCCCAAAACACCTCCTCTGTCAAGAAACCTTATTGCCATGCCTGTAAACAGCCTAGCCACTGGAAGACTGATAGCAGTTGCCCAAAGAATAACAATAAGGAAAATATTCCTCCAAATAAGCCTCCAACACCTCCTGTTACTATTAGTAGTAATCCCCCAGGTGGTGGGAGTACCCCCAAGAATTTGGCTGGGTTTACTTTTGGAACTCATGTGGACTCTGGCCTAACCAGGTCCCCTACTACAGCTACTCTTGTCTGTGAAAATGGCATGGGGTTTGCCAACTTCACTGCTTGCCCAAACACTTTGAGCAAGTGCAGACAGGAGCCCCTCATCAATGGTCAGAAAGTTGAGGCCTATAGAGACACAGGGGCTAGTATCACTATGGTGACTGAGAATCTAGTCCCCTCAAGGAAACTTTTACCTGGTGCCACATACCAGGTGACCAATATTGATGGAGTGCAGACAAATCATCCCATGGCAGTAGTAAATCTCAACTGGGGAGGTGTCACTGGCCCAAAGAGAGTGGCAGTGTCCACAAACTTGCCTGTAGATTGTCTACTGGGAAATGATTTAGAAATCTCAGCCTGGGCTGAGGTAGAACAAGAAACCCATTCTAAAATGGTAAATCTGCATGGAAAGGTTAATGGGGCTGTGATGGCCACAGCCCCAATCCAAGATGTCTTTCCTGAACAGGTTGGTAGGGCTATGCCAGTCTCAGCCCCATCTCAGGCAGATTCCCTCCCTGAACAGGTTAGCAGGGCTGTGATGGTAACAGCCCATACCCGAACTGAGTCCCTTCCTGAAAAGGTTGGTGGGGCTGTGATGGCCACAGCCCAAACTCAAACAGATTCATGTGTTGTGAAGCCTGAAACTATGGATCACTCCACACAAACAGAGAGCACTGAGGAGGAAGAGAAATCTCCCTCCCACCAGACTTTATGAAAGGATCAGCCTCCTCAGGGAACTGATCTTACCCCTTGTGAAGAAACTGCCCCAGAGGTAGTCAGGACTAGCCTGGCAGAGCCCCTGATGTCAAGGGACCCTTCCAAGGTGGGACCCAGTCTAGAGCAGGTAACCTGCCCCTCTCTACCCTGCCTCAGTCAGCCCAGGGCTGCAGAGGTCAAGGAGGCCAGTGGACCCCAAAGGGCCCCCTGTCCAATAAAACCCCCCATCAGCAGATTAGGGGCACCAAAGCTAGCAGCCCTAGCAAGGTAAACATATCAAAAACTCCTGAGGGATCTCGCTTACACCTAGTTAGGAACCTCCCCCAGATGGACACTGTTGGGCACAGCCAAACATGGGAACCAAAGGCCCCAAACCTGACCTGTCCCTCCAGTAAGCCAACAAAAGGGACCCAGCCTCCAGCTGTAGGCAGCCAGAGGTTGACCCTGACAGTGCAACTCAGTCATGGAAAGAAAGCCACCCATGGTGGATAGTGATTGGAGGAAGTTGAGCCCTACATTAGTGGAGCCTCACTTCAGTACTCCCTCTCAACACCAGCCTTTTACTTTGCCAAAACACAATAGAGGTAGTAATTCCCTATGGTGGAGACGCTCTGATACCCCTAGGGTGAGGGATTGCTTAGTGGACCATGAGATAGGGGCTAACCATGCCAGTGCAGGTTCCTCCTTATATGGCCACTCAGGCAATATAGGCTTACCTCGTCAAGGATAGCCTTATCTCCTTTCGTTTGGGGGGGTTATGTAGGAGGATGGATATCTGACTATGGTTACCCCAGATTTTTTGCCTTGTGTTTAGCTGGTTTTCGACTTAGTTGGCCTAGGTCCCTGCTAATCATGGCCCCAGGCTATCTGCTCTCTCAATAAAATGGACTCCATGTACCCTAGGTACATACCTAATTGGATATTGAGTCACCTTATCAGCCCCTGTACAGTGTACTATAGGTACCCAGGGCATAGGTGCACCCAAGGCCTACCAGGGGCTGCGGCATATCTTTTGCCAACCCTGGCTGGCCATCCACACTGACACAACTGGCTGATCACCCAGCTGGGGCAAGGTTGTGTAATCACCCCTTGCTTAGATATAGTATACTTATGTCTAAACCTATATCTGGACACATATGCACCTATAAGTCACTCCTATGACAGGCCTTAACAATCCTGGAGGCAGAGTGCATGGTTTTATGTGAGATGGTGCCCTAGCATGAGCTAAGCCTGTCTGCAGCTTTCGGAACCATGTCCTTATAGCTGTTCCAGGGTATTGCCATACCATATACTCTTAAGTGCATTATAATCCTCGCGGTTATTGCTAACTTTGGTTTGGCCTTATCAAAACATGTCGTGTAAGGTGTCATACACTTTGGAATACTACCCCCTCGCCAGTTCTGGCGACGGGGGTAGCATTCCACCCTTCTAGAGGGAGAAGACATGTTACTTTACTTAAACGCGGTTAAAACTAACCAGAGCCTCAGCATCACAAAATGGATGCTGCTGCCAGAGACACGAGTCTGGCCTCCTGCTGCTGACTGAAACTCTGGCAGGGCAGGCCTGGACAAAAGGTTTCCTGTCACAGGGAGGTGTTACACCACCCCAGACAGGAGATAGTGGATTGAGGCAGGGAGGGCTGAGTGAAACTAGACACTGCCTGGGGCACACAAGGTGTCCCATGCATAGCCCAGTTCAAACCGGTGCTGGGGCACTCCAGCCCCAGCTCTGGCGCAAAACTGGACAAAGGGAAAGGGGTGTAACCACCCCCTTCCTCGGTCCCACCCATAGGAGGGACCTAGCAGGAAAACCAAGCCCCTTGATTTGGAATAAAGGTCGGAGCTGTGTCCATAAACTTTAGATAATCCTGACTGAAACTTTGAAACGAAACTCTGGACCCTTCAATATCCCACTCAACGTGGAAGACTGAAGAATCTCCCTTGTGGTCAAGGAGTGACCACCCTGTGCAAGTAGGCACCATCAAGCGCCCAACGGTTTGCTTTGTTGCAGCTCCCGCCGGAGCTCGAGCGACAGAGATCGACAAGAACCAGATTCCCAGACATCCAACAGCCCGATCCACAGCCACAGCAAAGCTGAGATCCGTGGAGGCGACGTGGGACCGGCCATCTTAGAAAGCCTGTGAAATGCTTCCCGTGCAGCTTCCGAGGCACCCTCGAAGCTGTGCATTGGGAACTGAGAAGCCCCAGCCCCGAGCAGCTTTTGCACTGAAGATCACCTCTCCACACTCACCGAGTGCTGCGTGGGGCCCTTTTGCATTTTCCTGCTCGACGCGTCTGTCCGATCACTTGCCCGTTGGCTAGTGGCCTCTGTGACGATGAACCTTTGAATTCACACTGCTGGTCTGGTTGCTCCAGAGTGGCCCTTGTTCCCCTGAAAAGGAGCAGCCCATCAGATCTTGCTGATCTGAACCAGATGCCATCTTCGATTCCTGCGTGGGTTGCATTAGCCAAGGCCTGTTGACTCCAATCCGGATGCTGACACCGCCGACAGCGAGAGCCTTCGTGGGACATTCTGTGTCCGACTCCTGGTCATCGTCGATGCCCCCGGGTCCACGTGGCAGTGGAGACAAGCTTCTCGACAACCGCCTGATTGCACCGACATCGCCTGGTTCCTTCCTGGTTCCATACTGGTCACTGGCTAGTGACCCAGACTCTGTCCCCTCTGCTTTCAGGTACTCTACATCTTAGATCCACCCTTGGACTCTTCTCTCCTGGCCGCCTGCAGCATCTTTACCTCCAGGCTCCATAGAACTCCACAAAGAAACCCGACGCACTTTGACACCTATGCACCCGCTTCCTGTGGGTGAGGTAACACGAGTACCCTGGTGCTCCTGTAGTGGTTTACACCTCTAGTGTCCTAGTTTTAAGTGGCT
The DNA here is from genome assembly GCF_964261635.1 of Lissotriton helveticus. Classification (NCBI taxonomy): domain Eukaryota; kingdom Metazoa; phylum Chordata; class Amphibia; order Caudata; family Salamandridae; genus Lissotriton; species Lissotriton helveticus. The sequence goes on along the minus strand of NC_136059.1, from coordinate 1,138,769,845 downwards.
AAGTTCTAGTCCAGTCAGAAGACTCCTAAATCTGCAACTTTGTAACTTTTACACGCCATTGACTTTGCATTGGTGCACGCGTGTGCTTTAGACACTGCACCCTTATCCTGTGGGCCGCTGCCGTCCTAACTGCAGTTAGTCCAGTGTAGCCCCAGCGATTCTCAAGGCCCTAGGCCTTACCATTGTTCGTGACGTGGTTCTTATACCACTATTTTAGTATATGGTTTTAGGGGCCACCAGGGCCTATCCATATTTGTGCAACTTTTGTATGTTATATGAAGTTCTTTGTTTAACGCTTGTGCTTCTGTGCTCATAAAGAGTACAGGGGATTATTCTAGTAATAAATACATATATTTTATAATAAATAACTTGTGTGGTGTCCTTTCATTTGTTATTAAAAGGATTGCATATGGTAAAACAGCTGGCTTCACATGCCCTCTTGAGTTAAGCCTAAGATTGCTTAGGTCCATGCTACCCCTAGGATAGCTTGTCTATAAGGTTGACTTTACAACCACCACCATAAGGGTTGTTTGGACTGGTACAAGGTGCTCACTAGAATAGTGAACATCATACACGAGGCCAACTTCTCACAGGGGCCGAAATGGCAATCCATTTCGCCCGGCATAAGGTCAATGACCTCAGTGTTCCGCACATTCTTCTCCCAAACTCAAAGGCGGGCTGAGACCATTCCAACACCTTGGAAAATAACACGAAGCCGCCGTCGAAGGAGCCAGTGATGTCCCAGCAAACTTGAGCAGCGGGGCCTCTGAAACACGTCTCTGGCTGATGCGTGTCAAATCACCAAAACCTCCTCCTGGAAAGAGCAGAGGCCACGCAGGGGAATCTTGGAAGCACTTTATTTAAACAACGGCAAATGCATTTCATGCATTACATATGTACCAATAACATAAAATCTAATAAAAAAATTCTACTAGAAATTAAAACATTAAACTATTTAAAAATCTTTAAATCTAAATTTACCTCAACAGTCAGTGCAATAGTAAGGAAAGTATTGGATAGCAGACGGGTAAAAATTATTATTCCCACTCCAATACATGCAACAGTAGGGATAGTGTTGGATAGTAAAGGGGTAGAATTTACTATTCCAACTCCAGTCAGTGCAACAGTAGGGAAATTGTTGGACAGCAAAGGGGTAAAATTTAAAATTCCAACTCCAGTGAGTGTAACAGTAGGGAAAGTGTTGTCTCGTGGAGGGTAAACATTACTATTCCCACTCCAGTGAGTGCAACAGTAGAGAAAGTGTTGGATAGCAGAGGGATAAAAGTTACTATTCCCACTCCAGTGAGTGCAACAGTAGGGAAAGTGTTGGATAGCGGAGGTGTAAAAAACAAATACTATACCCACTCCGGTGAGTGTAACAGTGGGTGAAGTGTTGGATAGCGGAAGAGTAAAAATTACTATTCCCACTCCAATTAGTACAAGAGTAGGGAAAGTGTTGGATAGCGAAGGGGTAAAAATTACTATTTCCACTCCAGTGAGTGTAACAATAAGGAAAGTGTTGGATAGAGGAAGGGTAAAAATTGCTATTCCCACTCCAATGAGTACAACAGTAGGGAAAGTTTCGGATAGTGGAGATGTAAAAATTACTATTCCCACTCCAATGAGTGCAACAGTAAGGGAAGTATTGGATAGCGCCATCATAATGAGGGCCTCTGTTTTCAATTTGTTCAATTCATCCACTAGATGGTTACCAGTCATCAGATTTCACCACATCCACAAATACACAACAGAGGTACTTCACCACAGGACAGAGAATGCAAGAATCCCTCAAAAAGAAACAGAAAGAGGCAGTGATCATGCATTCTGTTGAATTTGTATAGCGCTTTCCTAACCCTTGAGAGATCCAAATGTAAATATAGCAGAAACATTGCTTTGCTTTATTTTGTTAATGCTTTAAACCTATTCATAAGACCAAGCACTATTCAAACAAAAACTGGACAGAAAAATTATATACTTTGTTATGAGGTTTTATCTGTGATCCTGTCTAAGGCCTCAGCCCTCCAAAGCCTGATCACAAGTGTTGACTGCAATGTGTATTGTGGGTGCTTTGGGCCCCATTGTACTGTGAAATTAAGGTGGATTTTTTCTTCCACAGAAGATGTTTTGGGGTTGATTGGCAGTACTCTCAGGCTTCCCAAATGCCTGAATCAATGAGCTTGCATCTTCCAAGGATAAATCTCCTTATATCTGCGCATTTTCTTAGAGGTTAATGGCTCAAAATGTACATATGCAAACTCTCCATAGATAGCAGGTATTGGCTTGTGCTGCCATGTCCATCCTCACTCGTCTCCTACACTTTTGAGTAAGCACAGCTACCTGCTTGCTTATGACATCATTTCAGCTGTTTCAGCCATATCCATACACCAAATTACTTCAAACACAGGCCAGACTGCACGTAAACACTTCTGTCCTTCAATTAGAATCTAATGCTTAAGCAATCTACCTCTCACTCATTTGCCCTTCAGATTCATGCAGAGACATAGCAATGGAACTTATTACGATCATAACCCAGGTCTGAAGCAAGACATCAAAAAACTCCCCATACTGGCTGTACAATAAACACACATTGTTCCATCTGTGGCACTGAACAGAAAAGCATAATACCCCTCTACAAAGGTGCCTCATTACGGTTCTAAAGCTCTGTGTTAATACAAAATAATTGAACCCTACAACACTGCGAAGTCATAATAAAAGGCTTAGCAAATCTATAAACATAGCATATTCCTGCTTTAGATGAACATACAAACTTTATTTAGACCCCGATTCAAAGTTGTGTTTTAAAATCCAATCCATACACAAATGGATGGTTGCACCATGTCTGATTTCTGAATTGTGCACCTAATAGCACACTCTGCAAATGTCACTTGACACATTTCACCAGAAAAAAAGCCTGAAGAAGTCTATCAGGATACAATGCTTGGATATAAATACTAAACATGCAGTAATTGACGCAGTAAACACAAATTGTTGCCAGTCATGTCGGTACCTATGTCCTTTAAGGCATTCATTGCACTTTATGAGTAACTGTTGGGACTGGAAGTCTTTTGCATGTCTCTGGAGAGAGTGCTTCCCCTGCCTTATGCTTATCTCCAGGTAAGTCCCTCAAATGCTACTGTATGGTTTCTAGATCCCTACCTCAGTGAGAATGACAATCATACATGCCCATTGAGGATCTCCCTGTTTACCTGAATTGAGTCCCTAGAGCTTGGCTCTGAGGTAGTTGGGGTATGCCTAGGGCACCCATATTTTTCAGAGAGCGGCTACTGCCCTCTCTACCCAGGATGTGGTAGACTGACAGTGGTGGCAGCAATAAATTTATCGTCAGGAGGGGTGAGTCACTAGCCACCATCCTGATTAATTCTGTGCAGTCTATCCCTTGCCTGGGTTCCTGTTGCTTTTGTCTACCTGACGTGTTTGAGGGCCAGTGGGTGTATTGGGGAAGAATGGTCAGTTTAGCCATTGTGTGGAATTAGAGCTGTTCTGCTGGACATCCCAGCTCCCCCGGGCACCTCCCCATTTCCTTGGAGAGGCCTGGTGGGCTGGGGTAGACACTCAGCTCTTATCTGGGTTTAGCTGCACTAACACTGCTAAGAGGATCCGCCCCCAGTCAGTGCCTCCTGGTCTGGAGTTAATAAGGATCCCTCTGTAGGGAATAGCACAGGCTGGTACCAGGAAATACAATAGGTCATCTGTGCATGCTTTGGTCAGGCATTGAACACACCATGAATGGATTGTGATTGAACGTATAATCAGGATGCAAAAGTAGCAGACCCTCTGATTGGATCAACCTATCAATCAGAGGTGATAAAAGTCTGGCTTGAGTGGTCAGCTGTTGTTTAAGACTGGTCTGTAACTGAGGGGGTAGCCATACTAGGTCCGTCCAAAGAAGCCATCCGGGACCCGTGGTGTGAGGGCAAGATAAAGACACTAGCTCACTGCGTCTGGAACTTGAAAACATTTTCTTTATGACCGATGGATTCTGCTGCCAGGAGTTCGATGAAGATCCAGGGCATCAGCAGCATGGGAGAAGACCAGCTGTTTCTGTGAGACTTGGTGAGCAGGTGCTTTGAACAAGGACATTGCAGATGGCTGCACAAGGTGGAAAGGAAGCTTGCAGCACAGCAAGGGAGCCAGAGAAGGGGAGGCTTGATCGTGTTTGGAGGTGGGATCGCTTTCCCTAAACTCTTCCCCTGCGCTGTGGAAGCCTGTACAAGCAGTAGTTGGGGAATAGAGGCCACCTTTCTTTATGTGATATCATTGGGGTATCAGGGTGAACTGGCACTCTGTCCAGCCACGACCCTTCTACAGCTAGCCAGTGGCTACTGGACTAGTGGGAATCCTGTAAACTGTGCTAAGACATCAGGCACATGTGATCAGATCCCTGACGCCTCTAGAGCAGTGTCCTCACTCAGGACAGGAAGGCTCCTCTGTTGCTTTGGGTAGGGGTTATGGGGCTGATCAAGAATCTTTGACTTCACATCATATGCTGAACCTAAATCCTTTCAATCCAAATATTGGTATTAAGGCTCTAGTGGATGAAAGCAACCCTGTGCAACATGGTCTGTAACACGCAATGCTAATTGTGTGTTTTTATAGTGCTTGACGTCTAGGCGCTATCATACTGTTTGGGGTCAGAACTCTGGCCCAGAGGGTTGTAGAGACATCTGGCTTTCACTGTTTACCTAGTTTTATGTGTAGTATAATTCTCTTGTGTGTATTAAAGTACTTTTTTTAAAAGTAAAGCACTGACTGGACCTTACTTTTATCAGCTGGTAGTACGGTGTGCACTGTCTTCTGAATGTCTAACCCCACCTCACTTCCTTGAGTAAGCCTTGGATTGCTCTGTCTCGCTACCCTGAGAGAGTCAAGTGCTGGAGAGGAGTACTTGGTGATCCAGTTTTGGGTCCACTAGTACTGAGGCCCTAGGACACCATGGGGAACACTCCAGTTGATGCAATTGTAGCACAGTATCCCCCGAGTGCCCTGGTGCCCAGGAAGCCGGGTCTAACAGTAGGAATTAAACTCAATACATATCTTGCATGTATGTGTTTTCAATCTATGTAGTATAGGTCTTCAGGAACTAAATAAAGGGCACTCTACAAGAAATCGAGGAAAAATGAAGGGCTGTGGCTCCTGCCCTTTGGTGATGGATTAAGATAAGGTAAACATGCCTACAAGGGATTTAGGTACAGAAAATCTCATTGATTCAAAGAACCATATCGAAAAAAGCCCCGATTAGTGACTTAAAACAAACAAATTGGCAAAATCTCTAATATTCATTCAAAGCGAGTGTATCAACAGAAGAAAAAGGCAAAACGGGTGTATACTTATGAAAGTACAAACTTATGTTGAAAGGTCCGGGTGATAAGGGTACAGAATGCAAATCACATAAATACAAAAGTGGGTGAGATACATTGTTTATACATCAGCTAATTTCTCATAAAAACGTTTGTAACCCATTTCAAATGTTTTCCAGTGAGGAGAACATCATTGAATAAACAATGAACATTTCCAAAATGTTTTTCTTTCTGCAAGAAAAATGGGTTGAGGTGTCAACGTTTGGATCTTATTACATGCTTTCATCTGTAAGAGCATCTTCAGGATGAAATGTTCATATGTAGACTGAAGACCCTATGTCAAACGAATAGTCCAATAAATTGTGTGTGTCAAACAAGTACTGACTATAAAATAAAGAGATATACACCCGTGAAAGAAGGAAGATTAAGATGTGTCCACAGTATAGAACCAGGAAAACCAAAAGCGCAATAAAAAAAATACAAAGGTAATGTGCTATACTACAAAATATTGCCCTAGCGCAGTGAACTGAAACAAACATGACATATACCGACTTAATGCAGAAGTCAAAAAAGGGAGAGAAATGTGAACCAGTGCTGCTCATTATACTGGATGTGCAGCTGAAATGACAAAAAGTTGCTTAGTTATGCAAACATACAAGGTCAATGAATAAATACAATCTGATAATGATTCTCAGAATAGGAACAAGAATGGCCATCGGAGTCTGTAGGAGCAAACTAAATAGATATGTGGTGAATAACTGTACCTCCAAAACTCTATGAAAAGAGGAGCCTGTATCTAAGTTATAACCACCATAGAAGATGGAAATCTTGACCAACAGTATAATGTCTCTTACTGATGGTTATAGAGAAATGAAGTACATATCTATACTTATATACCCATTGATTTTATTAATGCATAGGCAATTGACCCACGTTCAAGAAACTAGTAAATGCTCGCTGTAGTCGAGAGCTCACTGGTAGTTTAAACTGAGGCTCCCTGATTTAGGTGAAATATATATATCTCCACCTGCTATGGAAAATGTATGCTGACATGAAAACGGTTTGTGATAAAAAGTTCTGTAGTAAAAATACTTAGCTTCAGGCCAAGGACATAAATCAGAGCTAATCGATTATGTAAAGACACAGTGACCTCGAAGGCATTAGAGGTATTCTATATTTATATTACAAAATCACATGTGAGTGTGAATTAAGTGAAGCACAAAAACTGGGAAGAGGCCACGTAGGGTGGTGAGACATAGTATCATTTGTGGCCGATCCACTTACCTAAACCGATACTATGTCAGAAATCCAATTTATCAAAAACTGGGTACAGTACCTACATAGAAGAAGATGAACGACACTCTCTTACCCATCCTACGGGTGGGGTCAGGGCAGATAACAGAGTCAATCTGGACGACAAAAATAAAAATTAATTATGAAAAACAGGGTTCAAACTCACAATTTGTCATTGTGTGCAGCCTCAACAACTAATTAATCAGTACTTACTAATTTTCTGTAGTACTTCGCCACATCGGAATACCGTCATGGATCGGGTCTCAAATATGGGAACCGTGACTCAGAAGCGCACTTTAAGCTTCCGAATCTAGCGAACGTCACCTTGTACGTACGTGGTAATTGACGGTGAAGGTAGCGGCCATCTTGAAATGGCAAAATGCTAGTAATACAATATCCTTACTTTGGGCTCGAGATATATTAAGAGCTTTGTCTTTATACAAAATTGGTCAAAATTGAAAAGGAATTCAGAATTGCGCTTTAAGTAATATGGACTCTATATTATGGGCCCCATATCAAATATGAAGTAAATAAGATACCTAGATGGTACATACATTAACTACTGTCTAACAAGGTGCATCAGAAGAAGTGGGAATAGGTCAGATACAAAAACAAATTAGTGTCAGAACTTATTCAACATCAAATACCATAGCGTGTTTCATTAAACAAAAAAAAGTTTGTTTTATAACTAACAGTATATCATAAAAAAAAATCAAAAACAATTATAATAGTTATGGTACAATTCCAATTTGAATTTTTTTTCATTGGAAACGATTTACAGATGTTCATTAAAAAACAGAGTACATTAATTATCGATAATTAGCAATCACAACTGCCCAAAAGTGGAGGATCAGAGAATATACAGTTCTTTGATGATGAAATGACTAGCATTGACTATTGATCATATATGTTACAGAAAGTGAAAAATCACAAAAATGTACAGTTGTTTAAATTTAACACATGTATCACTCCTTTTGTGAATACAATTCTACAAAGATATAGTTCTAAACAGTAACATATATTGTCCAACTTTTTGTATATGATGTTCTACACAGGTGTATCTATTAAACAATCACATCTAGGGACAACATCTAATCATGACAAAGTGCTCATGCCATGAAAGGTGTATCCATTTAGCAATGACATATTCAGCAACAATATTCTCAAAGAGTAAGCAAGTTGGAAAACTGCTTATATCTAGAAAGACATATCTCTCAAATGAGGAGTACAGTGTTACATAATAGATACTAATGTGGGCCATTTAACAGCTAATATTCAAGCCTCTTGCTACGTTGTCTGTACGAGAAATCCAACCATTTTTCTTGATAGTGAGGACTTGTTCTACATTCGTTTTTCTTTTACAGTGCTTAACTACTTCAATGACCCACCAAGACATATCTTTTTTGGATTTTTTCATTCTGGTGTAATGTTCAACCAGAGGCGCATTTTCAACTTTAAAGGGTATCCTCGACTGATGTTGTAGGATACGTTCCTTGACCTGTTGTGTGGTTTTATCTATGTAGTGGAGACCAGATGGGCATCTAATACAATACACCACATTGCTTATATTGCAATTCGAGAATTGCTTGAGTGTAAGTTGGTGGTCATTAATAGGACATGTTTGGTAGTGTTACAGGCCGCACACATATTGCATCTGTAATGTGCTATTACAGGTATTACCTGAATCATATTGTCAACTGTTGCAATTTTTGGGAGGTCATAAGCATGTACTAGACAGTCTTTCAAATGTGGTCCTCTTTTAAAGGTAAAGAGAGTTTTCTCTTTAAATTCAGGTAGTCTTTTAAGTAGTGCCCAATGTTTATTGATTATCTTTTTGATTTTGTTTGATTGAGTTCCAAATGTTGAAACACACACTAATAGTGGTTGTTTTGACTGTCTCCCGACCTCCAACAGTGCTACTCGATTATTGTACCAAGCTCGTTTAAGAGATTTTTTAAGCAATCTGGCCGGTTAGCCTCGGGCTTGGAGTTTCTCTTTGAGTGTTTTTTTTCCTCAATTAAATAATTCTCTTTCTTTGACTAGTTTCTGCGAAGTCGCAGTAACTGCTCAAAGGGCACTATATCTTTTAATGCCTGTGGATGATGACTCTTGTATTGTGGGTTTCGTAAACAAGGTAGTGTAAAGTTGATTATCACTTTCTACTTTCACTGTGATGTCTAAAACATTCATGGCATGTTGGTCGCAACCTATGGTGAATCTGAGATTGGGTTCAAGGAATTCACCCATTGATGAAAGATATCCAGACTCTTTCTACTGCAACCTATAGTGAATCTGAGATTGGGGTTCAAGGAATTCACCGAATGATGAAAGATATCCAGACTTTCACTACTCCCCTTCCAGATTATGAAGACATCGTCAATGTATCTGAGCCATTAAAAAATGTGTGACCAGAAGGGATTCGTTGTGTTTTCAATGTTTTGTTTTACAAATGCCGGCAAAAAAAGCGTGCTTGGAGAACAAAATATGATGCCGCTCTGAAGCAGGTTTATTGCGCGGCACTTGATGAATATAAGATAGCTATTATTCAGGCTAAAACCACTTTCTTCACTCTTAAAATTCAAGAGGCGTCTAATTTCCTAAGGAGCTATTTCAAACAGTCACATCATTACTGAAATGTCCTCGGGATGTAATTTTTATTCCTGACCAAGATTTTGTAAACAAATTAGCCTTATTCTTTCAGAATAAGGTTCAGAAGGTATACAATGAATTGTCCAGTGTAGCTGAAGATTCCAAGGGAAAGGATCCAGTGCAGTCCACACTTAGGGTCGGGCACATGGCTTATCTTAATTCTCAATTCTGACAAGAGAAAGTAGCCCATATGTTGCCTCAAATGAAATCTGGCTCTCCTTTGGACCCGTCTCCACCCTCCATAATACATCTGGCCCCAAAAGAAATTAGTTCTGTCCTGACCCCTGTGCTAAACACCATTCTTTCCTCCGGAGTATATCCCTCGCAGTGGAAAATGACCTGTATTCGTCCCCTTTTAAAGAAGCCCAAACTCGACCCGTTGGACGAAAAAACTATCGTCCCATTTCTTGTCTACCATTCCCTGCCAAAGTATTAGAGAAGGCCATGAATGTGGAGATAACATCTTTCTTAGAATCTTATAGTATTCTTGATAACACCCAGCATGGCTTCCGCTCGAACCATTCTACAGAAACCGCTTTGCTTATGGCTGCTGAAGAAATACACAAGGTCATGGACTCGGGGGTAGGGCTATTCTGGTTCTGCTAGACTTAACAGCAGCCTTTGATACTGTGAATCATCTGGTGTTAATTCAAAGGCTTCAGGACATTGGTATCTCGGGCACAGCTTTAGCCTTTTTGTCCTCATTTCTAGCAGCCAGAAAACAAATCATCCACTGGGACGGACTTCAGTGGGAGGAATTCCTGCTACCGGGAGGCGTCCCTCAGGACTCTGCATTATCCCCCACTCTTTTCAATATCTAGGTTGCCCCATTGGCAAAACTAATAAAGAGTTTTGGGTTCCCGCTGGTGTCATATGCCGATTACACTCAGCTGATAGTATCAGTAACCCAGGCAGAGGATGTAATGGCAGTTGATTTCTCTAATTGTATCTCGGCTTTGATGACTTGGATGAACGGTAACTTTTTAAAACAAAACACAGAAAAAATGGAAGTTGTAGAGTTTGGTCATAAGTCTGCCATCTGGGGTCAGCATTGGTGGCCATCCTCAGCAGGGACTTGCCCAGTGCCAGTAACTAAGGCCAGAAATCTTGGTTTCATGTTTGATAAAGAGCTGGACTGGGATGCACAGATCAACCAATTGTCATCAGCCTGTTTTTTTATGCTTAAACGTTTGAAAAAGATCCTTCCGTTTATTCCTTTTATTTTGAGGAAAACTGTGACAATCAGGGCTGGACTGGCTATAGCGGGCACCGGGCAATCCCCCGGTGCGCCGCACGGGTGAGGGCCGGTTTTGGGCCCCTGGGGGCCTTTTTTGTTACAGGGCTGTTGTTGCAGCATAGCTGCAAAATCGGCCCTGTACCAAAATCGGCCAAAAACCGGCCCGGCAAAGAGCTCGGCGACACCTCCACCCCCCCCAAAGTGAGGAGGGGGGGCGGTCGAGCACTTTGCCAGGGCCGGTTGTGGTTCCCAGTCCGGCCCTGGTGACAATTGCCACAATTCTTTCGAGAATTGACTATGGCAATGCTCTGGACTTGGGAGCCGGTGTAAGACAACTGGCCAAACTGCAATCAATTCAAAATGCGGCAGCCAGAGTCTTACTTAATTTACCTAAATACCATCCTACTTCATTTGCCTTAAAACAACTTCACTGGCTCCCGGTACGAAGACGCATCAAGTTTAAATTACTCTGTCTGGCTCACAGCCCTATTTGGTGGTGTGGCAGAGGATGTGCAGTCCTTGTTTTCACGGTACATACCTGCACGTGATTTAAGATCGGCCACGCTTGGGCTGGTTAAACTTCCCAAGATAAAGAAAGTAAGATGGGGAGGGAAACGTTTCTCCTTTCTCGCTTCCAAATTATGGAACTCAGTTCCTATTCATTTGAGAAAGGAAATGAACAGAAGGATGTTCCATGGGGAAAATAAAACCTGGCTTTTTACTCAATAATAATCCTTGATTGCATTGTGGTCTGTTCAGTTACTAAAGTGCCAGGATGCCTCGGCAGCAGTGCGCTCTATAAATATTTTCATTCATTCATTAATTCTAAACAGGACACATAGATATTCGCAATGTCTGGAGCATAAACTGCGCCCATTGCTACTCCCTTTATTTGCTGGTAAAAGTAATTCTCAAATAAAAAGAAATGTTGGCGTAGGGATATTTCAATGCATGCCATAATGAAAGATGTAGGTACAGTATGGGTCTTAGTCTAGATTCTAATAGTTCAGTAAGAATGTCAAGTTCTTCATTCTGGGGTATGTTAGTATACAGAGTTTCAATGTCCATAGTGACTAACCAATCCTGGGTAGGGTCAATGGGATGTTTTCTACTATGTTAATCACTGCTGTTGTATCCTTGATGCAAGTCGGATTATCTGTAGCATATGGTCGTATAAAGAAGTCTGCATATTGTGCGAGGGGCTTGAGAATAAAGTTACAACCTGAGACAATAGGACGTCCAGGTGGTGTGGATGAGTTCTTGTGAATTTTTGGTAAAACACATTTACCGGAACTGTGGATGATTTGTTGATTTGTTGACTAAGAAGGCTGCTTCTTTTTCACTGAGCCAGCCTCCATCAAAGCCTTCCTTGCTGAGTTTAGAGATGGTCTTAGTTAATTCTGCAGTGGGATTCTTGGGGAGCTTTCTGTAGTGTTCTGTTACCGATAATTGTTTTAATAATTCATATCGGTAGGAATCTTTGTCCCAGAGGACAGCCCACAACCCTTATCTGCAGGCTTTACAATAGTATTATGAAGTGCTTGCAAATTCTGTAAGGCCTTGTGTTCATCTTTTGAAAGATTGTATTTGACAAAATGAGAGTCTTTTAATAGATTTTCTATTTTTGTCATAGTGGCATTTTCAAAGGTAAGAACTTCCTTCAATGTCCTAGAATTGACAGGAAAGAATGTTGAGGGATTATGTAATCCTGTGGTATCAGTATGTTGTATAGTTTTGCGGGACGCGAAAAAGTTCTTTAATCTCATTGTTCAATAGAATTTAGTTTAACGTATGCCTTGTATATTTTTTCTCTGGAATGGTGCCTATGCAGAGGAAGTACACTAGCACTTCTCTTGTGTAGGCACTGTATAGCTGTTGGACTTGGCCCTCTCTGCAGTATCACCCCCTTACATTTTGCCTTTACCTTGCCTATTTTTTTAATTTGGTTTTGTTGGCATTAGGACTCTGTGCCCTTTACCACTGCTAACCAGTGTTAAAGTGCTTGTACTCTCCCTAAACACAATAAAAGTAGCCTAAACCTGATTGACACATTTAATTTACTTGTAATCCTTCTGTACATGGTACTACCTGTGCCCATGGCCTGTAAATGAAATGTTACTAGTGGGACTACAGCACTCATTGTGCTACTTCACAAAACAAAACAAGATTACTTTGCAGATAAAATACGGTCTGCAAAGAATTCTACTAAATAATTATTTAAAACAGTTACGGCCTTAGCTCACACTCCCTCCATTCCCATTTTAGCTAGTCAATAATTGTGCGATAAGATAGCCAACTTTTTCTTTAATAAAGTTGATTATATCTATGCCACATTTACAGGAGATATAAATCATACCTCTTTAACAGATACGGCAAATTGGGAAGGGGAAGAAGGTACTATGCCTCAGTTCTGTAATTTTACACCTATTACAGCCTCGGAAGTCCATACTATCCTGGTGAAAGCCAAATCAGGATCACCAATGGATCCTTGTCCTCCTTCTATATTGAAGCTTGCTCCTGAACCAGTCATATCAATTCTGACAGTCATTATTAACACTATGTTTTTAGAGGGCTACTTTCTGAAGGCATGGAAGACAGCATTGATTCTTCCCTTGCTAAAAAAAAACAATTTGGATCCGATGGACTCTAACAATTTCAGACCCATATCTAGACTGCCGCTCCCCGCTAAAATTGCAGAAAAAAGAATGAATACCCAACTCAGTCGATTTTTGGAGGAGGGACACGTGCTGGACCCTACTCAGTATGGTTTATGGGGGGGTCCCTGCACAGAGTCGGCTTTCCTCAAGTCCACTGAAGAAATAAGGGCCATTCTGGATCAGGGAGGGAATGCATCCCTGATTATGTTGGATCTCTCTGCAGCATTTGACACGTGCCATCATGTTTTATTGATGGACCGGCTGCATGAGATTGGTGTCAAAGGTAGGGCCTGGAAACTGATTAACTCATTCTTGTCCAATAGGGTGCAGACAGTTACTCTTGGTAATTTTGCTGCTAAATCATTCTCCCTCCCTTGTGGAGTCCCACAGGGGTCATCTATGAGCCCTACTCTTTTTACTGTTTATGTCTCGCAACTGGCTCCTCCCATTGAATCCTTGGGGTTCAAACTGACTTCATACGCAGATGATGCGCAGATTGTTGTCACTCTGCTTCCAGATGAAATTCAGGAGCTAGCACCCCGCTTTCACGATTGCATTGCAGCGGTGGGTGGCTGGATGGCCCTAAACTGCCTGAAGCTTAATTCCAACAAAACAGAGGTGGTACTGTTTGGGAATAACCCTCAGTTTTGGACCCCGGCATGGTGGCCAGATTCTCTTGGCCTCCTTCCAACACCTGTCAGGAAGGTGAAAAACTTAGGGTTCATAATTGATAATAGACTGTCCTATAAAGAATAAGTAGATTCAGTTGTTTCGGCCACTTCATACATTCTGAAATCATGCAAAAAATACTCTCTTATCTCCCTAAAGAAAGTAAAAAAACAGTCATCACGGCTTTGGCTATGTCCAAATTGGACTATTGCAATAGCCTGTATGTAAACGTTCTGGAAGGTCTCATAAAAAAACTCCAACTCGTACAGAATGCAGTGGCCAGACTGCTTTCAGGTACCCCAAAACATGAATCCATTTCGGCAGAAATTAAAAAGTTACACTGGTTACCTGTTAGGAAGCGAGTTTTGTTCAAGGCCCTATGTGTGGTCCATAAATCACTCCATGGCATTGGACCAAATCATCTGATCCAACATTTCAATTGGTATGTCCCAAGAAGATCTCTGCGCTCATCAGAAGCCAAACTTGTCTGTGTACCGTTGGTAAAAAAGTCAATTGGGTGGTGGAGAAGTGTGGCTCAATGGTTGGAGCGGCAGACCCTGATGCAGAGGTCTAGCCCGGGACCAGGGTTCAATTCCCCGCCTCGGCGGGTCTTGGGCTCAAAATTCCACTGACCTGATAATTCTCGCCTCGGTGCCTATTCCAATCATGGAGTCCCATTCTGCAACTCTGGGCAATAGCTTGCTTAATCTCCACAACGGCCCCCACAACGCTAAGGATGCCTGGCCTCCACCTTGGGGGTGCCCAGGAGTGGACACCTCACAGGGAAAGCCAGGATGGGTTCCACAGCGGTATTCGTACAAGCGCTTTGAGACCCTTGCGGGTGAGTAGTGCGCTATACAAGTATCAATTTACATTTACATTTACAGGAGCTTTTTGGTGGGTGCCGCCAAAGCATGGAATTCCCTTCCACTTCCTCTCAGAGGCATAACAAAATTAATTGATTTTAGGAAGGCTTTGAAAACCTGGTTGTTCAATGCCTAAGGCCCAACTTGACCCCTCCGTGACCAGGTTTTTAGGTGGACATCTTACATAGCGCCAGGACACCCTTGGGTAGCAGCGCGCTTTATAAATGTCAATAACATTAACATTAACATTGTGCCACCCCCAAAAGTAGCACTTTAAACATGTCTCAGGTCTGCTTTCGCACCCAGTAGTGCAGATCTAAACTGCCAATTTCTCCTGGCAAAATAAACTATTTGATCAACATGGTGATGCCCAAATGGTGTCAGACCCAGGATGCACAGTCATAATGATATCACTTCCGTCATTGTCATAATTCCTTAGGCATTTTTTAACCAATTTAACAGCTTTATCACAGTTGTGTCATAGTCTTCAATATTGAGCCAAATGAAATGAGGAATTCCAGATCTTCCATATTTTATTTGCAGATAGTAGTATTCAGAACATGTGCACAAAGTTGCTTTAAGCATATTTCTACAACATGTGACAATGTAAATGTCATCCATTGTAACGTATACCCAATGCATTTTGAAAAGGTTCCCTTCATCAGGGCTAACTCAAGACAAAAGATTGGAAAAAACCCTGTCAGCACACGACATACGTGATGTTTGTCTAACAAAACTACACAATTGTGTCAAATCATGCTTTTGTGACATATAAATTCAAAAACAACTCATACGTAATCTCTCCAATGATCCATTCCCAAAGTCACCTTGAAACTAAAAATAAAGTGTGGACGCAAATAAAACCCATCACGTGATAAAACACAGAAAACCACAGAAACAACCATAATAGAAATCTGCTTGTTTAAGACCCAATTTACGTGCTATGAAAACCCTTGGCCAAACTATAATGAACTAATATGTTAACTACAGCTATTTATACTGCAAAGTAAAACACCATAGAAAGACCCCAGTAAAAGTGCAAAGCTGCAAAAGTATAAAACAATCCACTTACGAGGTATTGAATTTACGATGACCATGCCTCATTAAAATAAGCAAAGTATCCAAAATCTGCCCGCTAGCATGCGGCCCCTCCAAAGCCTACTCCATAAGAAACACCAGGTGAAACTAATCTCTTTAATAGTACCAAAGCAAACCCATGCTCATGAAGAAAACAAACGAAATACTATGAACCCCCAGTGCTCATTATGCTCTGCAGCCAAGAAGAAAGAATATCCAGGCATTCTCATAAATAATTGCTTTAACAGGGATACTGCAAAAGAATAACTTGGTTACTGCTTAGCTAAAACTACAAATTTTGCAAACGATATGTAATAAATTGTCCTAAATATTTCAATATTCTTTTGAACAAGGTACAAAATGGAAAAATAAAATGCAGTGGACCTTACTAATACTCATTAAATCACAAATGTTAGCAGCTGCGGGTATACTAATGAATCCTCAATATATGTTGATACTTATAATTTGTTTAAACCATTGTAGGGTGTAAGCTGCCGTGGACAGAAATGTAAATAATTAGTATATATGTGACTGGATGTATCCTGCCACATATATATATGTATATATATATAAAATAAACCATTTACCAGGCCTAAACTTTCCTTTTAAATACATATCAGCCCTACACCTTAACCAGCTCACGGTTTAGGGTGCATTATATTTTAAAAAAGTGAGGCACGTGGTTTTAAGTTTTACATGTTCTGGTAGTGAAAACCCCTAAATCCATTTTTTCACTACTGTGAGGCCTACATCTCCCATAGGTTCGCATTTGGCTACCTTATTGCATATAGTAAGCACTAACATTTGATTGGGAACAGGTAGAAATATCACGTTTGGACTCAAAAGAATTGCAATTTAAAATCAGTTAGATTTTAGATTTAAATATTGAAAATGCCACTTTTAGTGAGTTAGCATTTTACTGCTCAAAAGCTTCTATGGTCGTCTAGGCGTTTCCAGTTGCCTGGGTCTGTTAATGACTCCTTCATTAAAAATGCTTATTGGAGCCAGAAAGTGAACAATAGTGGACTAGATGTGGCCAGACTGTTTGGCAGCTGAGCTGTTCCCTGCCCACTTAATTTCAAGAGAGTGCATCCAAAGTAACCTGACACTAGTCATTTCTCACCCCAGAGTTCTTGGAGCCTAGCAAGGGAAGAGAAGAACTTTTCAGAACCAGTGTTGGAGTAGCCAAGAAAATTCCCCCACTTCAAAGAATGGCAACAGGTATAAATATTGGACATCCTTAGCCACTCTTCAGTACACTCCTGGACCTGCAAACATGCCTGAGGAAGAACTGCCTTGTTTTCCACAGGACTGCGCTTCTGCATGAGGCATGCCTTGATCCCCAGAGGACTTCCCTGGTGGCGGAGGCCTGCCTTGTTTTTCAGAGAACTGGCCTGTTGATTAAGGCTTGCCTTGTTCCCCAGAGGACTTCCCTGATGGCTGAGGCCTGCTTTGTTGTTCAGAGGACTGTCCTGCTGATTGAGGCTTGCCTTGTTCCCGAGCGGACTGCCCTGCTGTTCGAGGCCTACCCTGCTCTCTGTAAAGGAAGACTGGATCTGCTCCTTTCATCCTAGGCTACTTGTGCGACTACAAGGGTCAGTTGGCTGACTTCCTGTTCTGAGTCCTGCTGACCTCTGCTAGAGTGAGTGCCCGATCCCCAAGAGGAGCCTCTCCAGGTTTTGGACCCTTGCCTGGAATAAGAGTGCGCTCCTCTACAAGAAAAGGAGAACTCCTGAGTTCTGGACTCTTCATGCCGGACTTTGAGAAGGTAACTTTTCAGCTGGACTAACCAAGTCCCTGCACCTGCCCGCACTACATCGCAGTCAGCCTGAACTTATGACTTTCCCTTAGCCTAGTATGACCAGATGATCACAATTGGAACTATGGGGTCATTAGCATGGCGGGTGGACTTTGCCCGCCCGCCATACCCCCGGGAAATGGGACGCCCGCAATCCATGTGGCGGTCCCGCACATCCCATTAGGATGCTCCCGCCACACAGGAAGGCGCATCCCGCATTTTTAACATTGCGGCGGGCGGTGCTAAAAGCACCGCCCGCTGCAATGCCAGAAATGCAAGTTGAGCATTTGAAGGTACAACGTGACAGACACCGCACGGTGCCTGCCACGTTGTACTGTCAAAAGAAGGGGGGTAGCATAGGCACCCCCCATGTGCACCCCTCACCCCCCAGACTCCCCGGGGGCCCACTACGGGCCCCCAATGTTGAGAACCGCCTGCCTTTCGCCGCCACGGAAAGGCAAAACCCTGCATGCATCTTAATATGGATACCAGTGTCTACCGGACACTGCCACCATATTAACAGCTTTTCTGCCCGGTTGACTCATCTACCAGGCGGCAAACCGGCAGATGGTCTTTCCGTCTGCCGGGGTCCCCCTGCCATAGTAATATGGCGGGGGGAATTGGCATGTGGGCGGGCAAAAATGTCGGGTGGATCGCTACCGCCATGCGGGCGGTGGCGATCCGCACGACATACTAATAGGCCCCTATGTGCTTTTAGGGATTATGTCTACCTAAAACTTTGCAAATGCATACTTCTGGTTATCCTGATTGGATTTTTGTCATTTTTGTCTCCTTTTATTTATTAAAATGTACTCTATTCTTCGAAATGAGCATGGGCTTTTGCTTGTGTTGTTTGCACTTTATTACTGTTTTGGCATATATCAAATACTTTACACTTAGCCCATGCCTATCAAAAGCAGCACAAATTGAATATAATGTTTAACAGGCTACAAACGCAACAACTTTACTCACTGAAAGCATTACTTTGTGTACTAATTGTTCCAGTGTTACAATGAGAACTGGGAGTCATGTTATCTGCCTGGTGTCTCTTTTGCGCCCCTTTCAAAGTTGTCCCTTTCGCTACCCAAGCTAATCACTATAATTAGTATGCACATTTAGGACCAACCAATAAAGATAATATGGCCATTCTTCTCAAAGGAATTATTGAGAAATGTGTAGCAAATGTTGCATTTTATAATACACATTGAACCGGCAGGATTTAAAACAACATTGATAATTTAGTGGATTTTTCACTTTATGTGCTGGGGGCTTCAGAACAGAATTGAAAGCTTAGTTGTTGGTATTATAATAAATGCTTTTAAGAGGCACAATTTATATTCCTTATAAAACGGCCTTTTTGCAAGACACTGTCCATCAGCAACATATTCTACATGTTCTGGAGCTTGTAGGAATACGTTTGCCATTTGAATGCAAGAACACAACGTGTTGCAAATGTATTTCAGTTCTTTATGCATGGTGGCTTTCTGGATGGATGTAGCTTAGTCATTATGTATAAGAACTACTCATTGTGGGGTGCTAGCCACAACTATTTTATTTTGATTTAGGATAGCGCAGATTCTTGGCAAAGTAATTAACAGATAGTAATATTGGCGATTGATTTGCACTCATGTATTCAATCTCAGGAGAATTGGAAATGTATTAAGAATGAAACCTGTGACATGCCATCACACATTCCGAAATCAGGTGTGTTATGCCAGTAAGTTAAATATTCTTAAATCTGTACATGTGTTAGGCCTCAAACAAGCATATGTTACAAAATCCCCATGAGGAGACTAAAAACGTACCTTTGGTCAACAGTCAGGTATAAACTCCTTTCTAAAGAAGGAGCTAAAAATACTTCATGAGTTCACTGACATATTCACAGAAGGAATCAGAAAAAGGGTCATCATAATGAAATAGCCTTGCAAAAACTGTTTCGAAAGTGCTTTGTTTTATAAACTATGGAAACTGCTTTCTAGTTTTCCAATCATTCATTTCCCTTCATAAAGATCTCTGTCAGTAGCCTGTAAACATTGTAAAATTTCCTAAAACAAATTTGCTGTCATTGTATCAGGTTTGACCAGCATGTATAACATGCTCAATGTTTCACTCTATTTTCTTGTGTTAACTCTAAGGATAACTCAACTCTATTGTTAGATGTGTTAGCCCTCCTCTATTGGTTGACATGTTAGCCCACCCAAAGTTCGGTTCTAGTTGCACCCCTAGCACAACTGATGTCCATTTGAGGTTGTTTAGCAATCTCCCCAGGACATAAGTGCCAGCCTCCACGCTTTTGTATTTTTTCACCAGAAAGAGTTGGGAGTTTCTCTGCGGCAAGGCTGACAAAAAGTCAATGACTTTGCCCCCTCAGATGCCCATTCATGCACTGTAAAGTTCTAGGCACCGCCCCTAGCCACACCCCTCTGACTTCAAGGCCCCTCAACCACCTTGCTCACCGCTAGGACACTATTAATGTTGGCAGAAAAGTGTGTTATATATGCCTTAATGCAATACAATACCACAAAAAAGAAACACTGGCCTACATGTTATTCTAATGTCTTACACGTTTGTATCCATTATTGAGCCGAGCCCTATTAGGGGTGAAGCCGATCTTGGGCTGCTTGTGTTCTAGTTCAGGAAAGTCCTGCAGTTCGGGCTGGACTCTTTCCATTGGAGCAGGGTGAAGACTGATTTGCATACGGCTGAATCCAAACTGAGGTGGCATTTTGTGCAAAATAACAATACAATGAACTGGGATGCAACCGAGTAGTTACCAGTGGCTGAGATTAATTCAAACATTCCATCCATCATTCCACTTTATGTACTTCAGTGTTACTTTCC
The DNA here is from genome assembly GCF_964261635.1 of Lissotriton helveticus. NCBI lineage: Eukaryota > Metazoa > Chordata > Amphibia > Caudata > Salamandridae > Lissotriton > Lissotriton helveticus. The sequence continues at coordinate 1,138,749,440 of NC_136059.1, read as the reverse complement.
TTAAAATCGGTCGTGGCCATGCTGACACTCTCATTTTCTAGAAGACAGTCAATGCTAATTCATTTCTTTAATCACATAAACAAGTCCACTGATCATATTCGAATACTCTACTTCATCACAGTATTTTTATACCGACTCCCTGAAATAAGGCTTGTGCCACAGTATAGACACATAACATATGCTACATGGAAGAGTGAAGGCACTCAACAATTTTTAGCAGGGGTTCAAATGTTTGTTTAGCTTACCATTTGATGAGTCTTGAGACTTGAAAAAGTGTTTGTTGATCGCTGGTGAAGAAAACAGTGAGCATAAAGCATTAACAAACACCATTGCTCTCACATTTTAAACGTGAGGGTGAGCTAATGGCTTTGCTAATGCTTGTTTTATTTGGCAGAAGCTGAAAAATAAATAAAACATATTCACCATGGCATGTGCATGCCCCAGGACTTCAAGACGTCTTCACTACCTGCAAGAGTCAACCTTTAATAGTGTTTTATTAAAGAAAACGCGAAACAAAAATGGCCTCTATGGCACTCACATCTATATTGATGTCAGTGCATGTGCAGGCCACAACGGCCATTTCAAAAAAGGGTTTTCTTAGAGAAAACACCATTCCAATATTCAATAGTGTTTCCTCAAAGAAAACTCATTCCATGAATGCCACAAATGAGTGTGTATGCATTTTGAAAGACTGGTAACCATTTTGGCTGGGGCAACTGGTGTTCATGGGCAAACAGGGCGTTACCCTGCCACCCTCAGGGAAGAGGCATGAACAGGGTAAATAAACATAGAGCAACTGAAAAGAAATTGCTGCTATGAGGCAGTGTGCTGAATCTCCTGGGTCAATTCTTGTGAACTTGGCAGATAACCTACTGCACAAGTGCCAGCCGGGTGACGTTTTCTAGGACCTGCAGGCACAAGCTACAGCAGTGACATCAACAAATCAGAGGGAGTACTGAATTAGAAAGTCATGGCTCTGGTTGCTTTTGGGGCGCATAACCAGTGGCCCTGGGAAGAGTCACAAACCCCATGCACTTCAGTGGCTGAGGGTGGAGTAGGCCTATGAGGACAAGGAGGGAGTGGATGGTAACATTTTTTTGATTATCACAGAGGGGCAAGCTGTAGGAGGGATGCAGGGGGCTGCCCTCCAGGCAGCAATACATGTTTAGTACTGCATTTGGTTTCACTTTGGAAAACACATTATGGGGCTGAGCACACTGTGTGCTCCTTATCTCGACCGTAGAGGCCCAAGAGAAAGAAAAAACAGTTGCGGACAACAATTGAACTATTGGGCTAAGAGGTAAGTGTGCAGTTAAGCCTCTGCATCAAGGGCATCGTCACCCCCACCCCAATCCCATCCTCCTCCCTGCTTTAACAGCTACAGAGGGAGTGGATTGTTGATGGACCTCTTCTGTCTGCAGCTAGGCAGACAAAGGCTCATAATGAACTTGGGAGGGTGAGTGAGTGAAAAGGTGGATGGATGGATGGAATGGTGGATGGATAGATGTATGGATAAATGAGTGAAAGGGTGGATGTAGGAGTGAAAGGAAGAGAGGGTATATGAGTGAAAGGGATGGTGGGTGGATGGATGGATCCATGAATTGATGGATGGATCCATGGATGAATCCATGGGTGGATAAGTGTAAGGGTGAATGGATGGAGGAGTTAAAGGATGAATCGATGGATGTTGAGACAGGAAGGATCGATGGAAGAATGAGTGAAAGGATGGATGAGTGGAAGTGTAAAATGATGGATGAGTGGATGAATGGATGGAGAGAAAATATGGACAAGCGAAAGAATGGGTGAGTGAAAGGATGTATGTAAAGATGGATGAGTAAAATAATGGATGGATGAGTGTAAGGCTCGGTAGATTATGTTTTTATGAAAATATAGATGAATGAGTGAATGGGTACATTGATGAGTGGATGAATAGATTATGAGTGAGTGAAAACATGGATGGGTAAGTGAAAGGGTAAATGGTGGGATTTATGAATGGATTGATGGATGGAACAATGAATGGATAGCTGGGACGAAGGGTGGATGGATGGGTGTAAAATGGATGGCTGAGTGAAAGGGTGACTAGATGGATGAGCCAAAAGGAGGATGATGGTTAGATAGAGTGAAAGTATAGTTAGATGAATGCAAGGGGTGGATAAATGAAAGGACGGATGATTGAGTGGAAGGATTGGTTTGATGGATGTGTGTCCTTAGACCAGTGGTGGCTCTCCTTTTTGGGCTCCGCAGCTACACTACACCCTCCTTGTTTTGTAGTCCATTTTTATTGTATCAAGAGTGAATAATTATTCACACTCAGTACAATAAAAATAAAATGCAGACCCGCTTCGGGTCCAGCCACAAACTGAGGCAGCTCTTGAGATTGTTCGATTGCTGACACAGGTGAATGAAGGTGCCTGTGCCATTCCAGCACTGTGAGCATGTCTGTGTGACTATGTCCGTGAGTTAAAGTGAGAGAGAGTCAGTGAAGGAGTAAGTCAAAGTGAGTGAGAATGAGTGACGAGCATGTGTGAGAAGGAATGTGAGTGAGCGAGGGAGAATGACAGTGAATGTAACTGAGTGTTACTGTGTGTGAGGCACAGTAAGATTAAGTAATTCAGAATGGGTGGGACTGAGTGAGACAGATTGGGTCAGAGTAGAATGAGTGAGACTGTATGAATTAGTGAGACAGAATGAGACTGAGTGAGTCAAAGCTATGCAGTAAACTAAGGAAACTTTTAGAAGAGGCTTGCGCCGCTGGAGTGTCACTTTTTTAGATTCTCCAGTGGTGCAGGCCTCTCAGTCATATCAATGAGGTGACGCAAAGCCACCCTGCATGGCCTCATAGATATGGAGTAAGACAAGGCAGCACTAAGCGCTGCATGCCTCGCTCTGTGTAAAGGAGGTGTTTCATTGGCTTTGCGGTGGGTGCTCCCACGCAACAGCCATGAATTTTGATGTATCCCCAGATTTACAAAGTCACGTAAACCTGGGGCAGCGTCAAACCCTTATGCCGCTCCAGAGCAGTCATAACGAGTTTTCATTTCTCCTAGTTTTTTCTCTTTCCGTGTTTGCTGCATAACGAGGAAAACGCCTCCATGTATTGTTTTTGTGCAGGAAGGTGTCCCTTCCTGCACAAAAACAATCATGTCTACAACGCAGAACAAGGGTACCTGTGTTGGCACTAGGCACCAAATTGTGCATTGGCACTGGCTGAAAGGATAGGAATGCACTGTATCTCAGAGATATGGTGTATTTCTGCCATTTTAATTTGGCGCAGGGCAGCGGAGCAAAAAGACTAGTGCCCCTGCCCTACACCAAATTTTTGTGAATGAGGCCCTCAGTGCAAGAAAGTGTGATAGAACTCTTATAGGTCATCAGCTGCCATTGCATTTTGGAATGATATATAAATTTAGTTAACTTTTTCAAAGATGCCAACAGAAGGCATATGGTATGTGTGCAGGTAGAAAAAGAAGAGAGTGGTCTGGTGGCAGTGCATAGGTGCCCGGGCCAGTACAAAAAATGTGTGGTTTGTTTTTTAAATAGTAAATGTATGAGGACTGGTGTGGGTGCAATGGACGAGTCTGGTGTGAGGGAAGAGAGCAAGAAGTAAGCGGCCCAATAACAGCCTTCAGATGCGGGACCCTCGCCAAAAACGTGTTTGTGTATTTTTTTTAAAAGAAGAAAAAACAAACAATGGAATGGGTGAGGGAGCAACAGACAAGACATGATTCCGAGGATTGTGCAAAGCAAGAAATGAGCAGGCCAGTAGCAGTGTGCCATTACTGAGCTTTGAAATGGAAAAATAGAAGAGCAACCACCATCGACATAACCGCTCCTCTAGAGCAGTTGGGCCTGTACCATTTACTCATTGTAGCGCCGGAAAGTTGTGGTAACTTTTATGGACCTAATTGGTCTCAATGTTGGACCAGAAAAAGCGTACAACCACATGGTTTAGTATCAACACTTCGTTGTGACTATTTGTATTTTCACATTTGGTGATTGTTTTGTTTGACAGTAGCTGCACTTCCCTGATCCTGATGAAAGCCGAGACACTTTTATAGATCATTACGGCTGAAACATGTTGATCTAGCTAATGAAGTCTTTATAGTTTTGATAGGCTCATTCACAGCTTTTTAATACTGTCACTGTGGAGCTTAATAAAGTCTATCGCTCTACCTGTAGGCAGTTTTAGATTCACTCACTTACTCAGCACTGCGCGCTCACATAGGGTTTTTAGGACAACCCATGTGCCACAAAATAAAACATCCCTGAGCTCCCTCCTCGTAGAGAGGAGGTTGTAGCCCGTGCCGTGACTAGGTCCCGACACGAGGAGGCACCCCTATGATGAAGCATGACACCTCTGGGTGTGTGAGGGGAGTCGTCCTTTAAAAGGGATACTCCCATTTGATTTTTATTAGTTGGGCACTGTGGTTCCCATTTTTTCTTGACTGCCTCTTTTGGACCCGTGGGTTCTCTGTGTTTTCACTCTGTAACAGAGTACCTGCTTGTTCCTGAGAATTGCTGGTACTGTCCAATCAAACGTATTATTTCACTCTCCCTCTCAAAATAAAAAAGTGCTGGTAATCCGTACCGGGCAGTACCGACCCATTTAAAGCACTGGACTTTGGTAAAAAAGTGTTTTAAAAAAAAAAAATTTGAATAAAAAATGAAGGCGAAAGTGAAGAGAGAATATGGGAACAATGGGAAGAGAACAGGAAAAGACCTGTGGTCCCGTCAAATGCTAACTTAAAAAAAACTAGCTCCCTCTGTGTCAGCAGCAAAACCATCCAGTCAGAACATGGTAAAAAAGAAATGCTTCAGAGGCCAGCGAAACAAAGAATAGGGATGAAAGCCATCGACTTAGGAAGAGAAATGAGCCATACAAGAAAGCCGTAAAATGAATATGACGTGCCTGACCCAAATATGCATTTATATTGTAATGTACTTGACAAAATAGATATTCAACATTAGCATGCCTGCATGCAAGACCTAAAAATGGAAGCCAGAAGATACTTGTTGTTTCTCTCGTTCTAAATTCAAAGGGCTGAGCGCTATCATCATAAAACACATTCATTTGCAGCTGTGAATTGAAAGTTCATAATTGCATTGTTTTAAAGGGTGGCAGATCAGCAGAATAAAGAGATTAGCGTTCATATTACTGCCCAGGCCTCTGGAATTTGAGCTAAGTATCTACCACTGGGTAAAGTGTCTTGCAAACCTGCATTTTATCAATATCCCTTCTACAAACCACGTGACATGGGGGTGACCCATAGACCCTGAATGCTATGCTTGGCAGAAAAACATGGATGCAGAGCAGAGGTCCCCTTACGCATGTTGGTGCCAGAGGTACAACGCTTGTCCAATCACTGGGCAGGACACATCTTCTCTGTCACACATTTCTCAGATGGGTGCTATCAAAATGAATGCCCGCTGACAGGAAAGCCAAGATCAAGTGGGACACTTGAGCAAGCGTGAAGCGAGCATGTGGGCGGACAGTGGAGGAGGTCACTGCGGGAGCATGCAGTTGTGTGTGCAAATTAATGTTGGCCATGGGAAAATTCCTTCTTGCCTAGGGAGGAACTCATCGCGAGGACTGCAGCTGGACAAGATGATCCGTACCGAGCTGAGCAACCAATGCCATTGTGTCTTTCGGTTGCCACAACAACCACTAAACAGTGACACAGCAGTGACGCGCTGCAACCATTCCTCCCTGCCTACGGATTCACCTTCTCTTTGCCTTTGCAGGGCTGTTGCGTTTTTTGTATCTTCAGTGGAGAGCATTTCATGTTCAAAGAAAATACACGAAGGGAAAAAAAAACCCGATTGGTTAAATATTTAGGTGGCGCGGAGGAATATATCTCTTGTTTACTCTCAATCACCTTTTCAAATTGGAGCTGCGCTTCTTTGCTCTGTGTCCGTGGAATGGACTCTAAAGAGTTGTTCTCACGCTGCAGGCAGGCTGTGCGCAGTGGCATTTGCTGCAAAAGAAAACGTTCACTCAAACCGAAAGAAAGGCCCTGGAAGACAACCCATACACTTGTTTTTCAGTGTTGTACACGATACCACATAACCTCAATAAAATAGAGAATAAAAAAAATCACTGTAAGTTTGAACATCTTTCATTCAAAGATGTCTCCCGTGGCAAACAAAAGGGATTGTTAACACGTGGGCGAATGCCCCCCCCCCTATTTAGATCATATGCAAGTATACACTCTAAGGTTATATGTCAAAATATTAAATACTTAGTATCATGCTACCAAACTATCTTTGCAAATACATCGACAACCAAAATACTTTCAAGGCAAATATATATGTATATATATTTGCTATTCTCAACTCCATATTTAAAAGTACATTGATACATTGATGTGGATAGAAAATTTACACTAGCCTACATATATATAGTTACCTTGCTGATATTCTGGCAATCAATATTTAAGCTACGATATTTTGATTGCACAATACTTAAAACTTGATCTTCTGCTATGCTGATGTGGTCTACATCCGAGAAGCTGGCCACCTGATCTTGGAGCTCCACCGCAGGAGAGCAACAAACTCCGCACAGAAGCATCCAGCAGGTCCGTAGCAATACAGTTTTGGTAAGCAAGAAATCGTAACCAGAGTTGATCAAGACGATGTGGTTTTTGAAAGGCCACACTCATCAAATGCAAGAAATATTTGCCAAGCTCTGTGTCCTTCTCTGGGGATCTGCACCCTCCTTGCTGCCTCCCAATGGGCTTTGGGGGCAGCCAACCAACAGTAGGTGTGCCCCCAGGGAGTTTGGTGCAATGGTGCAGCCTGGGCTACATTGGGCTTCCTTGGGCTTTGCTGCTTTGGGCTTCATGCCCATTATATAACCGGACATTTCAAGCAGGTGGCCACCATTTTGGTAGGTTATGTATGTTATGTAATTAAGGTATTTATTAAGCGCACTAACACCGATTGGTTTCTTGGCGCTGAGGTCAACAGTAACATAGACGTGGATGAGGGGTGGAGAGTTATTGAAGTGCTTGTCTGAAAAGCCAGGTCTTCAAGGCTTTCCGGAAGGAGAGAAGATCTTGGCAGTTCCGAATCTCCAGAGGGAAGGTGTTCCATAAGCATGGGGCAAGTGTTGCGAACCTACGGCCTCCAGCGCGCTTAAGTTTGAAAGGAGGCGTCTGCAGGAGGCTCTGATGGAGTGAGCGTAGGTTTTGCGGTGGTATGTATCTGGTGATTAGTTGGTCAATGCATTTAGGGCTTTTGTAGTACAGGGATTTAAATATCAGACAGCCAGTTTTGAAGATACAGCGCTGAGTGACTGGGAGCCAGTGCAGTTTCCTAAGTAAAGGGGTAGCTGCTTGCCGCCTCGGCTGATTTAAAATTAGCCTTGCGGCATAGTTCTGTACCATCTGGAGACGTTTAGATAGGTAGCTGGGAAGACCTAAATAAATGGCATTCGCGTAATCCAAGTGTGACAGAATGGTAGAGATCACGACCTGGGTGATTGCCTCGGGCGTGAGTAGGCGACGGATCTTCCGGATTTGTTTTAGCTGAAAGAAACACTTGGAGACCACCTGGCCTACTTGTGCTTTCAATGAAAGTTCGCAGTCCACGATGACACCAAGTGTTTTGGCCGATGAAGAAGGTGTCGGGGCTTGACCTAACTCCGAAGGCCAGTAGTGTGGGCCCCAGTGCTTGACGCTGTCCCCAGTAAGAACCAACTCGTTTTTTCCTGGGTTCAGTTTCAGCTGGTTTTGGTCCATCCAAGATTTGATGAATCGCATGGTTGACTGAAAGTGCAGGATGGAGTTTTCAGTGTTGTCGATGGTGAAAAGTAGTTGTAAGTCATCGGCATAGTTGAAAACCCTCACCTGTTCGTCTCTAAGGGTCTGAATCAAAGGAAGTATGTATAAGTTGAATAGGTGGGGTGATAGGGAGGAGCCCTGAGGCACTCCACATGTGATGGTTTGTTTGGCGCCTGTTAGGTCTCCAAGACGTACTGCTTGACTGCGGTTTTCCAGGAAGGACCTCAACCAACAGGCCGCCGTGTCTCGTATGCCGGCCTGCCCGACACGATCGATCAAGATGTTGTGGTCGACCGTGTCGAATGCGGCCAACAAGTCCAGGAGCACCAAGGCCTGTGGGGAGCGTCTATCAGCACAATCTCGCAGCGTATCTAGAACTGTGGTGACTACTGCCTCTGTTGAGTGGGCCGGCCGGAAACCTGCCTGGTGAGAATCAAAGCAGGAGGACTTCTCAAGGAAGTTCGAGAGGCATTTAGCCACATGAGCCTCCAGGACTTTGGCCAGGTAAGGCAATAAGGAGATGGGTCTGTAGTTAGCTTTACAAGCTGGGTCAGCCCCGGGTTTTTTTAGGAGCGGGATGACCGTGGCCTCTTTAAACGCTGAAGGGACTAAGCCGGAGGTCAGAGAGTCATTCAGGAGTGTAAGGGCAGGGGCCGGGTATGTGGAAAAACACTCTTTCAAGATGTAGGGGGGGGCAGCTATCTGAGGGTGCGCCGGATTTGACTCTTGTCAGTAATTCCTGGAATTGGTCCTGGGTTATAGGTGAGAACCTGCTAAGGGTGCCACTGTAAGGCTTGATTGTCATACCAGTGGTTAGAAGGGAAGACGGTTGGGGAATGCTGGCTTTGATATCTGTGATTTTATCGGTGAAATAGATGTTGAGTGAGTCACAGAGAGACTGGGTGGGAATTGTCTTGGGTCGGACATTGTCCAGATTTGTCAGTTCATTAAGGATAGAAAAGATATCCTTAGATTTATTTGAGGATTCTAGGATTCGGGACGAGAAGTAAGCCGCCTTGGCAGCGGAGATGGTGGTCATGTACTCCTTCCTGGCCCTTGTATAGTTCAGTTTTAACTCGGGGTTGTATTCGCGGCGCCATTGGCGTTCTAACTGTCGCAGATCCGATTTCATGGTTTTTAGATCGGAGGAGAACCATCTGTTAGCATTGGCTCGCCGTGCCAGTCTGACTTTTTTATAAGGGGCATGAAGATCGCTGGCCGCTTGTAGCCAGCTTGTAAGAGTGGATACTGAAGAGTTGATCTCGCTCTGGAACAGGGGGATGGTATTAGCCAGTGACTGTAAAAAGGCAGTTTTATCCATTGCGTTCCAATTCCTAGCTAACCCGCCAGCGACTGGTGCGATAGTTGTAGCGGGGATAGTACATAGTTTGAATTTAAGGAAGAGATGGTCTGACCAGAGGCATGGCAGAGTGGTCGGTGTGGTTACGCACGTGGTGTTAGACCACACCTGGTCTAGAATATGACCCTTGCAGTGGGTAGGAGAAAGCACTAGTTGAGTGAAATTTAAGTTGGTCATAAGATCAGTCAGTTCGGCCGATTGGGGGCCCTCCAAGGTATCTTTATACCAGTAGTTTAGATCTCCTACTAGGAAGACCCTAGCATGTTAGAGTGCTATATTAGCAACTTGGTCGCTCAGGGACATAGGGAACGATGGCATCGAGCTTGGGGGTCTATACAGGAGGACACAAGCTATCGTCGTGCGGAGGGTGGTGATTTTCAGCACTAGGTTGTCTGTGTTTTCCAACGAGAGGCAGGTTAGGGTAGTAACGACCAGATTAGAGCTGATAATTGCCGCAACTCCTCCCCCCCCTTTCCCCGTGGCACGGTCTGCATGGATAATATAATAGTTAGGTGGCAGGGCCGCTATTATATTGGGGGCAGAGTCGGGGGTTGGCCACGTCTCCGTGAGTAGGAGGATGTCCGGTTTCTCCATGTCCAACAGCAGGAAAATATCCATTTGGTGTTTGACAAGGGAACGGGTGTTTAGGTAAAGGATGGGGAGCGAGGGGGGAAGTGGAACAGACTGTGCCTGGTTGTTTGCAGGGGTTGTCAGATGACAGCCTTGACTCAGAATGCCATACTCGCAGAGCCGATTGAGTGTCTCCCTCGGTAGAAGGCCCTGGGCGTTATTTCTGTAGTCCATAAGGTCGGACCTGGGGTAGTGGATAAGACGGGCGGCATGGTATGTCCCAGGTCCCGGAAGGTCGCGGACGGGCGCAGACGGGCTTGTCTTTGGCGCGTCTTCGACGCGCCGTCGACGCGCCCGCTGCGCTTCCTGGGCGGGGGGTTCATATATGGCCGTAGAGGTGGGAGGGGCCGAGCACTGTGCCGCTCGCCTGCTCCTCACCTAAGATGGTGGCTTACGCGTTAGTCCCCGGCAGCGCCTAATCGGCTGCGATGGGGTGGGCAGAATTCGTGGGGCGGGAACAGGAGAAATCAAAATACGTGCCCAGAGTGAGCGTTCAGTGAGGTTTTAAAAACAAAGTACACAATAACACTTTTAACAATTGATTCTTTTAAAAGCAGTTCGATCGGTGAGTTTTTAAAAACAAGGTACACAATAACACTTTTAAAAATTGATTCTTTTAAAAGCAGTTCAGTAGCAAATCGTTAGCTCACTCGCACAACAGTCCCGGCTTCCGCCTCAGGACCCAACATCCACGTGCACACTGTCAATCGGTGCACGCGCTCAGAATTGGCGTTTTTAAGTAATCAGAGGTGGGAGGGGCCGAGCACTGTGCCGCTGGCCTGCTCCTCACCTAAGATGGTGGCTTACGCGTTAGTCCCCGGCAGCGCCTAATCGGCTGCGATGGGGCGGGCAGAATTCGTGGGGCGGGAACAGGAGAAATCAAAATACGTGCCCAGAGTGAGCGTTCAGTGAGTTTTTAAAAACAAAGTACACAATAACACTTTTACGATTGATTCTTTTAAAAGCAGTTCGATCGGTGAGTTTTTAAAAACAAGGTACACAATAACACTTTTAAAAATTGATTCTTTTAAAAGCAGTTCAGTAGCAAATCGTTAGCTCACTCGCACAACAGTCCCGGCTTCCGCCTCAGGACCCAACATCCGCGTGCACACTGTCAATCAGTTTAGTCAGGAGTATTTTTTATATTAAGTAGTAGCACAGATATTAAGTGGGTATGGAAGATTCCAGGGTTCAGGAGGACATTGCACTTGCTTGCAGGAGAAGGTTGCATTGATCTACTTACCCCAGGCACGTGTGTCGTGGTACGCCTGGTGAGGCATGCAGAAGGCGGTGTGGTCGCTGCGATGCTTGCACACTCCCCCCTGCATCATACCCGTTCTCGGAGCAGCGATTTGCAGGTAAACTCAAGGGGCAGCTCGGTAGCCAGGAGAGGTTCCCCAAGAGGTATGTGTCTTGGGTGTACTGGACAAGGAACAGTGTGTCCATCTGCATTAGTATTTATGGGGGGGGAGGGTAGGGTCAAGTGGTGGGTGCAGGCCAGGAAATTGACACGTCTTACCAAATGAAAGCATCTTGCCGCAGAGGGGAGCACGGTGGCCTCGGGGGGAAAAGGGGAGAGAAGACACTGGGAGCGTGAGGGAGGGGACAGTGAAAGGGATGACCTGTCTGCCACAGGGCAGCAGACTGGAAGGGGAGAGGCATTGAATGACGGGCATGATTTCAGCAGCCAGAATGGGACAGATGAAGTAGAAGGGGCAGGGGTGAGGAGAAAAAAGGGGGCAGGTGGGTCATTTGTAAAATGACCCCCAGTGTCATGATCTGCAGGGGTTGGGCTAGAGAGGGCCCCCAGAGCATTGCAGGGTTTTTGGATTGAAAAAGGAGGGTGGGGCAGTGGCAGCAACAGGGGGGAGTGTGAGACAGGGAGCGAGCATGGTGGTTTTGCCTGGGGGGTGCTCAGCAATAGGTGGCAGCACCTGCTACCGCATTAATAGTGGCAGCTCTAGAGTGGAGTGATGACAAAGGCCTGGGGGTAGACGAGGGGGAAGGGGGACTGATGCAGGGGGAGGGGCAAGTGTCTGGGGTGAGGCCCCCATGGCAGTCTTACGCCCGCTAGGTTTATGCGAGGAGGCGGCACTGTTAAGGAGGGCAGAGCACTAAGCAGGAGGGGGTCGGGGGCCCATGGCTTTCGGGTCAGAGTGGTGAGGACAGGCTAGTGAGCTAGGTGGGGAGGCTAGTTGGGGAGGTTTGAGGGCAGTTGACGGTGGGTGCCACATCAGGGTGAGGAAAAGGGAGAAAAGGACCTTAACAGCGAAACACCAGACAGGCCTTTAATTTTTCAGGGTCAGCATCAAGGAGGACAAGCAGACTTGGGAGAGTCTTATGTGGCTCACGGACCCCGAGGAAATGAGATGGTAGGATTTATGGATAGCGACGTGGGACGGCGACAATACTGCTCCATGAAGGTGTAGGGTGGCATCGATAGTGCAAAAACCTGTACGGGTCAATGTGGCCCCTCGGGGGCCTAACAACAGCATCAAACTTCGTTAGTCAGGGGTTTAGACAGGAGGAAGTACTATTGCCCCCTGTCCTCCCCCAGATAGTGACATCTGTGGGAAAAGTAAGGTGGACGATAGGCATGATAAGAAGGGACAGGGAGGGAGGATTTCGGCGAATAGCAAGGGCAGTTGCATTATGACAAAATGAGTCTAGAAGATGGGGAAATAGTGGAGGATCTACAGGAGAACGAGGACAGGCTCTGGACGAAGGGCACTCAGAGGGGTTCACCTAACACACTTGTTCATAGTTCGTTGCCGGACTGCCATGACGGAATAAGGACATATTGGATGGAATTAGCTGGAGGAGCCCCTTCACAACTGGATGGGCAGCTGGATCCATGGAGGAGGCTGACATTGATGCCAGGTAAGGGTTTCAGTGGCAATGGGGACAATACAACACAAAACGGCAAGGTGGCCATGGGGGAGAATGCGGGGATGACGGAGGTAATAGGGGGCTCAGTTTGAGGAAAGGACGGTATATAAATGACTCTGGGGTAGGCATGGAGGGACAAGATGATGATGCCAAAGATGGGGTGGGTAAGACACGGACAGAAGGTCAGGAGTAGAAGGCATTAGACACGATGACAAAGGGAATACAGGAAGCACCACAAGGGAAGGCAAAAGAGAAAGGAACTCAAAAGTCATCGGGGGGAGACACAAAGGCTTAGGAGAGTAAAAAAATTAAGCTCAAGATACGGGAAACAGCCAATACAACGAAACTTTCACAGCGCATGCTATTACAATACAAAATTCATTGTAAATCATGCATGATAAAAGCATATGCATTGTAATGGCATGTGTTGTGATAGCAGTGCGTTGTAATGGCATTTGCGTTGTAATGGCATGCTAATACATAGCATGCCATTACAACTCACTGCTATCACAACGAAAAAGGCATGAATGATAAAAGCATATGTGTATTACATGTGATTATAAGGTATGTTTTTAGGGTTTAGGTTGGGTTTGGGTTTCTGGGTGGGAAGGGTAATTTTAGGATTTAGGGTAGGTGTGGGTTTTTGGGTGGGAAGGGTAATTTTAATGTTTACTGTGGGTTTAGATTTTTTCGGTGGGAAGGGTAATTTTAGGGTTTAGGACGGTTTCGGGTTTTTGGGTCGTTAGGGTCTATTTAGGGTTTAGGGTGGGTCTGGGTTTTCGGTGGGAAGGGTAATTTTAGGGTTTAGGGTGGGTTTAGGTTTTTAGGTGAGAAGGGTCATTTTAGGGTTTAGGGTGGGTTTGGGTTGCTGGGTGGGCTGGGTAATTTTAGGGTTTAAGGTAGGTGTGGGTTTATGGGTAGGAAGGGTAATTTTAGAGTTTACCGTAGGTTTGGATTTTTTCAGTGCGAAGAGTAATTTTAGGATTTAGGATGGTTTGGGGTTTTATGTAGGGAAGGGTAATTTTAGGGTTTAAGGTGGGTTTAGGTTTTTTGGGTGGAAAGGGTCATTTTAGGGTTTAGGATGGGTTTGGGTTTTTGGGTGGGAAGGGTAATTTTAGGGTTTAGGGTGGGTTTGGGTTCTTGGGTGGCAAAGGACATTTTAGGGTTTAGGGTGGGTATGGATTTTTGGGTGGGAAGGGTAATTTTAGGGTTTAGGGTAGGTTTGGCTTTTTGGGTGGGAATGGTAATTTTAGGGTTTAGGCTGGGTTTTGGTTTTTGGGTGGGAAGGGACATTTTAGGGTTTATGGTGGGTTTGGGTATTTAGTGGGAAAGGTCATTTTAGGGTTTAGGGTGGGTTTGGGTTTTGTGATGGGAAGGGTAATTTTAGGGTTTAGGGTGGGTTTTGGTTTTTGGGATGGAAGGGTAATTTTAAGGCTAGGGTGGGTTTGGGTTTTTGGGTGGGATGGGTGTTTCAATTTAAAAAAATAATAATATATATATATATATATACACACATACAAATGTGCGTGTGTGTGTATATACATATATATATATATATATATATATATATGTGTACACACACACATCGCATACTAATATCACATGTGCCATTACAACGTGGGTATTACTACGCCAATGCATGGTAAAATGTGCGTTATAATGGTAGTTCCTGGTAAAGGCATTGGCGGAGTAATACCCACGTTGTAATGGCACGTGTGGTATTAGTATGCAATGTAATGGCATATATTCTCAAGAGACTGCCGTATATGGGGATAGCTAATTTAATGCTAGTGACCAAGGAAAAAATATGGAAGGGGGAGTACGTGGAGGTACTGGAGCTCCACCACAGGGAATTGCTGTCCAAGGAGGCATCGAAAGAGGAGGAAGTTAAATTGTCTAGACAGCCGAGGGTGCCTACGGCAATAGAGAACTGGATGGCTGCTTTTCTAATTTTTGCAAGCGCCTATTGTGAAAAATATCCGGAGCGGTGTGTTTCCTTACATAAATGGGGTGGACGGGATACACATGGCACTATGTGCAACAGATCATACGCCAATTAAGGGCTAAAGTCTTGATGATTGGTTACAGCACTATCAAGAAAGACAGGATGCAAAGTTGTTGAGCGACTGTTTCCTAGAGGGGTTGCGTTTGGTGTACAGGGGCCCCAGACTCACAAGATGGCCAGACAATTTGAAATCGGTGGCAATACATAAACAAGTCCTGAGGTAGAAGTTATCAAAAGAAGTACAGGAGACCAGAATGGCTGGAGAGTTTGGTCAATGGCCTATGCCCAATTTGATTCTGTCATCAATTAGGGTGGTGCCGAAGAAAGAATGAGGTAAATTCAGGCTAATACAGCACTTGTCATAGCCGGAAGGGAGCTGAGTTAATGCTTTTATCTCAGGTGAGGATACGTCGGTGTCATATTCCTTAGTGGGTGTGGCTACGACATTGGTGGAACAAATTGGAAGGGGCGCACTCATGGCGAAGTTTGACATTAAGTCAGCCTTCCAACTGTTGCCAGTTCATTCAGAGGATTTTCTGCTGCTTGACATACAGTTGGAGGGCCAACGGTACGTTGATAAGGCTATACCAATGGGCTGTGCAATATCTTATGTGCAGTGAGTTTTCACATTATGGGACTATAACATACTATCTTGATGATTTCTTGTATGTGGGGGTGCCCGGTTGCGGCAGACCGTCACAGGTAGTTGACAAGTTTTCAAGAGCTCATGGGCAACATAGGGGTATCGCTGTCTCGGGAGAAAACTGTGGGGCCGGCAACTGTACTTTCATTCTTGGGTATTGAGCTGGATTCTGTATCCATGGAAGCACGCCTCCAGGTGGACAAGAAGGTGCAAATGCAACTGTAATTTGGTGCAATGCTGAATAAACAAAAGGTGACGGTCAGGGAGGTCCAGATGTTGCTGAGACATTTGAACTTTGCGTGTAGAGTAGTCAGGATAGGGACAAAACACTGCACTACAGTGCTGGAAGAGGAGTATGTCCAGGATGCCCGAGACCTACAATTACACAGCACTTCTCTCCTTGGTGGGCCTTCCGCATGGAACCCCATGCCAGATATTCTCCCCAGAGCAACTAATGGAATGGTCAGAGGTGGGCTTAAAGACAATGGGAGACTGCTATCAAGAAAAACACTGATTCCCTTTGTGGAACTAGTGGAACAATATGGATTACCAGTGGGCCAGTTCTTACAGCATGAAGCTCTGATCCGCACATTCGCAGATCTTTTTGGGCTGATGCAAGGAAGAACTGGACACACACCCCTTACTGCATGCATGGCTCTCCCTGGGAGATGCTAAGCACCAGGTGAAGTGGTTCTAGATGGCCCTAGTAGAGACATCGCTGGTATCATTACCCAATATCAGAGACCTCTTGGAGCATGACCTAAATTGGCAACTTGCAGACCGGGAATGGGAGAGAGTCTTGACTTCCCCTAAGTCAATATCCCACAACACGAGACACACTGAAATACATTCAGTTCAATTACATACATATGACCTATCAGACTCCACACAGGCTTCAAAATATACATGGAGGGGAGATGCGTAAGTGCCAGAGATGTGACCAACAAGATGTAGACTTTATCGACATGGTTTGGAGTTGCCCGACACTGACTCCTTTCTGGGCTGAAGTAGTGAACTTGATAGAGGCGACCCTGGGGAGAGCGCTGGATAGTTCTGTGGGGGTGTGCCTAATGGGCTTATCCCCCCCACCCCCACCGAAACTGAAAGTAGGGAACACATTTAGAGACCTAGCCATGGCTCTGGCCAAGAGACGGGTGGTGATGTCCTGGAAAGCCAGAAAGGGACCACAAGTAGAGGCATGGAAACAAGATCTCACAAGCTGGATGGAAGCAGAGGGGAGGGCACTCTCAAGGGAAGAAGCGAGGAGAGTGCGCAAGCGGCCCATAGCAGAACAGTGGTGGGAACTAGTGTGGTCCGGGGAACGCCTAGTATTAGAAAACAGTGATTCAGATGAAGAGGGAGCAGCAGGGACACCAGTCAGAACACCTGAAACTACATAAGGTGTGGAGAAAATAAATAATCAAAACAGTCAATAACCCCTAGGCAGGAGGAAACACACAGTAACTAGTGTACCACTGACTAAACCCTACATTGTTGCCTTGGTAGATAGAAGAAGATACCGTTCACCCAACGCAGACCCTACACACCCACCTACTAACCCCAATAAATGTATTAGGATTGACACCCACCCACACATGGAAATAAGTTTGACACATTTTACAAATTGGTGTTTTTATTTGGGTATCTAGCTGGTTTCCACACAATATAAATATAAACATAAAGTATACACAGTGAGATAATATGGTATCAGAAAAAACAGAGAGCGGCAGATCCCAAACTGGCCGACATATACTACAGGCATCACTTGAATGAGGAAAACGGAGTGATGATAAGTATAAAATATTGAATGCCTAAATTGATGCCAAGTCATAATCAATATTACTGTAAAACTGTAATATGATGTTGAGACTGATCTGCATACATCCCCTAATGATATGAATATATTTCTGGAAATGGCAATAAACAAATGTTTAAAAAGAGTAGTCAGGATAGGGAGGACTTTCCGTAGGTGTTTGAGCATGTGCTGAGCAGGGTTGCCATTGCTTTATCATCACATGAGTTTGTTGGGGGGTACAAGGGAGGACCTTCACATGTGATGCAGGTTTTTGGATGATTTCAATGGCATACTAATCATCACCCCCAAAGGAATGTGAGTGGGGCATCCAGATATACTCAGGAGCATCTGGGGAGATAGGATTTGGCCTTCAGTGGCACGGCAGGTGGTTTGCAGAGGAATGGCCGGAGGCATGGAAGCTAAGGGTAGAAGCATTGCGTTTCTGGAATTATTTCCTTTAGTCGGGGCAGTGATGCTATGGGAGCAGATGCTTGTTCACAGAAAAAGGATAATATGTCAGTGGTACTTGTGGTGAACAGGCAGTTGGCGAGAGATGAACAGGTACTCATTCTGTTGCGAATTTTCATAATGTGTTGTTTAAACATGATGTTACCTTTAAGGCTAAGCACATGCCAGGTGTGAGCAATGACATTGCAGATGCTTGTCTAATTCAATATAATAGAGGTTCCATGGTCTGGCCACGGAGGCATACAAAGACCAGACGATGGTACCAGCCCACATGTGGAGCACAGGAAAAAGAGGATGCTGCAGTTGGTGGTGGGATCGTTAGCCGTATCCACCAGGAAAGCATATGCCGCTCGTTGCCGTTTACTGATTGGGACTTTTACTTTGTTCAGCGTGGTGATTGAAGACCTGCCAAGCCCACTGGGATATCGTGACTTTTGACTCTGCCTGGAAGTACCTTGGTTTGTGAGGGTGCGGGACTGCGACTCCCAGGCGGTAGTGCGCGATAGAGATCGAGCGCACCTGGGACTCTTCCCGCCCCCCGCCCCCGACTCCTTATCAAGGCTCGCGGCCCCCGCTCCGCGGGAGCCGCTCGCTGCCGTTTGCTGATTGGGACTTTTACTTTGCTCAGCGTGGTGATTGAAGACCTGCCAAGCCCACTGGGATATCGTGACTTTTGACTCTGCCTGGAAGTATCTTGGTTTGTGAGGGTGCGGGACTGCGAGTCCCAGGCGGTAGTGCGCGATAGAGATCGAGCGCACCTGGGACTCTTCCCGCCCCCCGCCCCCCGACTCCTTATCAAGGCTCGCGGCCCCCGCTCCGCGGGAGCCGCTCGCTGCCGTTTGCTGATTGGGACTTTTACTTTGTTCAGCGTGGTGATTGAAGACCTGCCAAGCCCACTGGGATATCGTGACTTTTGACTCTGCCTGGAAGTACCTTGGTTTGTGAGGGTGCGGGACTGCGAGTCCCAGGCGGTAGTGCGCGATAGAGATCGAGCGCACCTGGGACTCTTCCCGCCCCCATCCTCCCAACTCCTTATCACGGCTCGTGGCCCCCGCTCCGCGGGAGCCGCTCGCTGCCGTTTGCTGATTGGGACTTTTACTTTGTTCAGCATGGTGATTGAAAACCTGCCAAGCCCACTGGGATATCATGACTTTTGACTCTGCCTGGAAGTACCTTGGTTTGTGAGGGTGCGGGACTGCGAGTCCCAGGCGGTAGTGCGCGATAGAGATCGAGCGCACCTGGGACTCTTCCCGCTCTCCTCAGGTGTATAAAAGTTTGCCCACTCACGCTCATCGCGGGACGTGCGCGGGCAAGCCGGGCTAAGCCCGGGCAAAGGGCGGACCGTCTGAGGCCGTCCGAGGCCTACAGAGGTTGGGTTGGGCCATCCCTCTTTCTAATGAGTCTTGATTTTCGTGGTTTTAGTATTTTGTGTATTTAGAGCCTGTTATAATTTCCTTATAGTTCTCGTTGTTATTGCCCCGCTGTAGGGTTGATTAGTTTACATTATAAAAATGACCCTACATTCTGGTAAAGAAAGACTGGTTCAGTTATCGACATCGAATGGGGTGTTTACAGGCACCATTGATCATTTTTTTCAAACGAACCACTTGCATATTGGAGAAAGAAATAGCCCTCGCCGAAAACTGCTTATCTATTGACTTGATCACTGGGAAGCGTTCTTCATTAGGGAAAATTGGCCAGGCAGTTTCCCCAGTCCCATTAACCCAACTGGTCCATAGCGATAATAATGCTATGAACCCGGATAATGTGCTAGCAGATCAGGAGTTGGATGGGGGTGCTATTGTTCTAGATTCATCATTAAGTAGTTCCCTATATAACAACTTAGTGAATATTGAGACTGATGACTTTGAAACATCTGGTACTGTATTGAGCCCTGAGCCCAACTCCCCTTCCTTAGATAAATCCCCCAAACATATATCTAGCAAAAGGAAACGGGAAGGGACAACTCAGAAGGGGGGCATTGCGAAAGTTTTAAAAACCAAATATACTGTGACACCTACGAAAGACACTGTAGCTCTTCCGACCAACTCCCCAATGAATATTATAAGTCACCCCCCGATAGATGATGTTGAAGGTACTCTTTTGGGCAAGATAGAACTAGTGGTCAAATCCCTACTGCTGTCGTTATTAGAACGGACGAGGCTGTTAAACAATAAAATGGACCAGATGGAGGCATTAGTAAGAGACAATATGCTTACCCTGAAAAAGTTATCAAATGCATCTGATTACGCAGGGGTTGCCCCATCCAGTAACTTCCAACAGCCAAAAATTAATAGTGGAAGGATAGGGCAATTGGCCAAACCAGTACCATTAACATCCAAAGATTCTCAGCCGAAGCAGGGTACTAGCAGGCTAGTGAATAAACCAGTAAAGGACACACCTCGCAAAGAAGGTTCAGCTACCAAACTCCAGCCTGCTCCTAGTAGGCCATCCAAAACAACCCATCCACTGGATCACGATAATTTGACTAGGAAGAATGCTTATCCCAAACAACAATGTGTTAACCTCCCACCCGAGTCAGTACCATATACTATTATCCTAACGGGAGTGGTCCCTTTGGAGGAGGGGAAGGTGGAATCTTATCGGGATCTACACAATAAAGTAAACTTTTGGCTCAACAAGAACCGAACACTTCCACCAATGTCCAAAACAGAAATCCTAAACGTTAGGAGAGTAGACTGGGTGGGTCATTGCCAAAAAGACCTAGAGGGGGATTGCATAATTGTTAGTTTCAGGGAGCCCTGGGTGGTGGATGTTATTCGTAGGAAGCCAAGATATGGAAAAGTGGGAGATGTCCAAACATTATCTCTACACTATTTTTACCCTAAATTAGGTATATCTAATGAGCATCCTTTTCAAACACCATCATATCACAATAGCAGACCCAGAGGAAGATATCCCCCAGATCTGGCTACATATCCAATGTTCTTCCCTCATCTTTCGAATCGATTTGCACCGCTTAGCGGACTGGACGGGGTTGATTGACTCGTCAGGGGGGTAGCCGGTAACAACAGAGTGTTCAAATCAACTTGTAGAACAGTGGCTCCTAATTCCCCTGAGGCATCGGGGGAGGACAGTAGTATTCCAAGATCCCGTACCGTCGAAGAAACATTGGGGGAGGGACCAATTGGAGTCGACCCAATTGGTAGTAATATGGTAGATGGACTTGAAAGCGGGTTGTTGACAGACGAGAGAAGGAGGGGGCTTATAGACCCAAATTCTAATGAACCATCCAATCAGGAGCAAACCCTCAAGATAGCCTCTTGGAACATTGAG
Organism: Lissotriton helveticus; assembly: GCF_964261635.1. Classification (NCBI taxonomy): domain Eukaryota; kingdom Metazoa; phylum Chordata; class Amphibia; order Caudata; family Salamandridae; genus Lissotriton; species Lissotriton helveticus. Next base: position 1,138,728,572 of record NC_136059.1, on the reverse strand, counting down.
GGGCTGAAGGGGAAACTGGATGGTGCCGAATGGGGGGAATTTATAGACCAGTACGACATTTTATTATTTCAAGAAAGCCGGGCAATTGAAGCTGTTTTTCGTATTGGTTATCTTAACTTCTATAAACCTGCGATCAAGGGGAAAAAGGGACGACCATCTGGTGGGCTGGTTATTTGGATTAGACAATCACTAGGATACAGGCCACTGGCACTGACAACCCAAAACGTTGATATACTGGGGCTAAAACTTAGAAGAGCAAACCATCAGGATTTATTCATAATAAACATATATGCAAGGGGACTACCAGGAGGAAGGAGTTCTGCAATCGTAGATGATCTAGACCTTTTATTGAATTCCATTGGAAGGGACAAGTGCATGACAGTGGCAGGGGACTTAAACTGTACGTTTGAACCCCTGCCTAGCTTGGGTGATGACTGTTACGGAGAGGTTGATCAACTATGGAATGTTCCCAACCTTGTCACAGCACCCGTTAAAAAGGTCACAGAGGCTGCTCTACAGTGGCTTGGTCTATGTTTGGAGTGGGGTTTAAGGGCAGCAAACGGAAGAACAAACTCAGACAAGGCTGGTAAGGCCACTTTTGATAATGGTTTCAGTACTAGTCGAATAGACTATTTTTTAATCAAAATGGAGTATTGGTCACTGTTAGGGGACATGGAAATCTTAGTAAGGCCAGAGAGTGATCATAATCCCCTGGTTATAAACCTGAAAGTTGATGGAGGATTGGCTAGATTAAACGCAACTAATTGTATTACAGCAGAGGCCACCCTCACAAATGATTGTCGTAGGGTCCGTTGGTGTAGGGTCTTGGATGACCCGGCTACCCTTGATAAAATCTCCCAAGAAGTGTCATCGGCAGTAATAAAGGCCAGATCAGTGATAGGCGACTCAGGGCCACTCGAGCAGATCAGCTTAATTCACGAGTCTCTGTTTGACAAATTAAAAACGCTCTTCACAAAGCCAGGGATATCAGTGAAAACTGGTGGGGGTCCTCCTAGTACCAAATGGTACGACAAAAACTGCCGCCAGGCCCATAGTTCCCTGATCGTTGCTATCAAAACTAGGGTGACTTCAGCTATTCAAGCGGAAAGGGCAAACTATAAAAAGGTTTTAAAGCATGCGAGGCAGTCATGGGACGACCGTCGCTGGTTGGAACTATATGAGGCCAGTTTGTCCTCCAACCTGATTAAATTCTGGCAGGTCGTGAAATGGGGCGGGCCTAGGGACTTGCAAACCCCAGTTAACCATGTTTCCGCCGCGGACTGGATTGAGCACTTCTCAACCCAGTTCTGTGGCTTGGTGATGGGAACAAATGACGTATTGGAGAGAGGCCTGTCATCTATACCCAAAGTTATCAGTGTGCCCCTAGTCTTTGATAACAATGAGGCGGTGAAGGCGTTAAGTTTGATCCAAGCCGGTAAAGCGCCTGGTATGGACTGTGTTCCGGCCGATCTTTTTAAACATGATCTGGATAATTGGGCTCCATATATAACCACATTAGCCAATGCCATCGCTAATGGAGCCAGGGTCCCAGAATCATGGAACGGGGCTGAAATCCTTCCTGTATTTAAAAAAGGAGATCTGTCTGTCCCAGGGAATTATCGTCCCATAAGTCTTATAGACGCCCTGCAGAAAGTTATAGCTAGAATGCTCTTGGGCAGAATCCAGGCATGGATGAGTGAGGTAAATATTTTATCCCCGATGCAAGCTGGCTTTAGGTCTAGCACAAGCACAGTCGACCAAGTGCTCAGATTTACTCTGATATATTGGAAGACAGTGTTTTTAGGTGAGGGCACCATTTATGCAGCGTTCGTGGACCTCAAATCCGCGTTCGATTTGGTCCCTAGAGAGAAGATGTGGGTTGCATTGAGAAAAATGGGAATGCCACCAGAACTTCTGGAGCTAATTATAAGGCTCCATGATAATAACTTTGCCAGAGTAAAATTGGGCAGACAGGGCCAGGTGACTGAGCCCTTTCCAGTTACTCGTGGTGTAAGGCAGGGGTGCGTTTTGGCACCAACCTTGTTTTTACTATTCATAAACCAAGTAGTGCAGTTCCTAGTAGATACCCCGACTGATGCGCCAGTTTTGGGTGGGACAAAGTTTCCCCTCCTTATTTTTGCCGATGACACGTTGATTTTGGCAAAAACTCAGGTGGGGCTGCAGACAGCAATAAATAAATTTGAGGAGTTCTGCAAAACTAATGACCTTGAGATCAATGTACCCAAAACTAAATTTATGGTCCTAACGAAAAATAAACCATTACGGAGTCAAGTCAGTATGAATGGCACTATTTTAGAACAGGTAGGGGTTATGACCTACCTAGGGGTGGTTATAGATTACAGGCTATGATGGAAGGAGCAGATCGAGGCCCTTTGTCTAAAATTCGCTCGTTTAACGGGTTGTTTAGTTAAGGAGCAACGATGCTCCCAAACTAAAAGGATTTTGCCAGCACTAAAAATTTATAATCCAAAATAAGCTCGGTTATTCTTTATGGAGCGGATTTATGGGGTACTGTGGATCTTGCACCTCTGGATAAAATCCAAAACAAGTTTTTACGCAGCCTGGTTGGTCTTCCGCAATCAACACCGACCCTTCCCCTTCTGTTAGATATGGGTTGTCATTCCATCAGAGACCAGGCACGATATAGGATGGTAGCCTTGTGGAGACGCATCTGGTCTACCCCAGATCTGTCTCTGTTTGCCAATGAAATCCTGGATGTGAGATCGATCATAGGGTCAGGAAACCTACCCTGGTTTCGGGATGTTAAGTCCATCTTACAAAAAATGGGCCTGAACTTACAGTAGTCAGATCCGGGAAACCAGGTGTTCCAGTCGAAAAAAGAATTCAAATTACTATATTGGGCTACTGTAAAAGAAGAACATGTTTTGCTCTCACAGTCTACAAACCTGACAGGTCTTTTCTTGCTTCATAAGGTTGACTTCCATATTGAGACTTATTGGGATAACATTACCAAAAGTTTAGACAGAAAACTTTACCACCAGTTTAGAGTTGGCACGCTACCTGTAAGGGAGTTTACAAACAATTGGCGTAGCCAATCAACTGTGTACTGTCCCTGGTGTAGTGGGGAAAGGGAATCTATTGGTCATTTCCTCTTTGCCTGCCCATCCTATTCTGCACCCCGTCGCAGATGGCTCAAGCCCATTTGCAGGAGGATTACCCTACGGGTGTGTGAGGAAGCTCTTGGAGTTTTAAGATCTAACACCTCAGAGTATGTGTCCATAGGCACGGCTAAATTCTTAGGGTGGGCATGGATCATTAGAGCAAGGCACTTACTTGGTAACAAATGAATTATACGAAGGTTTTTTTTTACTCCATTACCTTGCAATCTTGAATGAATTTTAAATTTTGATAGAATTTCTTGAACGTCTTTTTGAATCTATTTAATCCAGTTTTATTGTGTAATGAATTGTAATCTTAATGAATAGTATTTTTAATGAAGAATTATGTATGTATTTTATTTGCTGTCTTTTATGATGAAATATTAGAAATAAAGACGTATGAAACTGAAACTGCATATGCTTTGGCCTGGAAAGAGTTTGGGGGGTCGAAGCGGCGGTTAGAACAGTCAGAGAGGAAAGAAGATATAGTTCTGCACATCCTCACACTGATTGTGAGAGGTCTCTTGGAGTCACCATAGTGAGAAAACGGGCAGAAATTGCCTTTATGGGCAAGCTCTTATAGCACTAGCCACTTTCGGCCGGGGAACTGAAAAGGAGAATGTTAGAGGGATGGTCTAGAAAAAGGGGTTGTCGGCCTCAGCTGAAAAAGGCGGTTTCTCTGCAAAATGATGCGGTACTGCCAGAGATATGCAAGGAAAGGGGAGAATGGTTGTTTTTTCTTTACTCTCTTGTCACGGATGTTTTCGGGGATTTCTGGATTTCGAAGCTTCTGGGTACGAAAGGTATTCCAGGCATCAATGGGTAGACATAGTAAGTGAAGAAGGTGGGCTAGAATTGTGCATTCGACAATCCAAGACAGATTAGAGGGCGCTGGGGAAGAGAGTTCGACTTCAGGTTTTCCCAGTCCAGGATGTGTGTCTGGTACAGTGGGGTGCAGATTGGCGGGTGGTTAGCAGGATTTTTTCTCACATCCATTAAACACTGGTAAATGCTCAACTATTGCTTTGGGTCATGTGAAAAGCACTGGAAAGCATTGGAGATGAACCAGGGAACTTTGGGACACATTCTTTTAGAATTGGTGCAGCCACTGAGGCTTTTCTTGGGCTGGGGCAGGGAGAGCATTATGAGTTTGTGTTGCTGGTTGTAAGACTGCTTCAGGCATTATGTGCGCGGGGAACAGAAAGGAGGTTTCTGAATGGTGTCAATTCAGTATCTCACAATTGTGTTCTTTACAGGTGCAGTAGCTGGCCGGAAGCTATTGATTTGTCAATATGGATCGTGAGACATTAATTTATAAAATGGGCTGAAAAGCGTAAGCTCCAAAAGGGTCGAGGCTGTAACCTTGGGCTTGATGAGAAGCTATTTACAGTAAAGTGGCATGAAAAAGGTGGTATGAGGTGGCAGGAACTTTTACAATGCTTGAATAAGCTACTGAGCAGGCACAGGTGTCCTGACATTATCGTGTTACATCTAGGTGAAAACTATTTAGTGGTTTGTAAAGGCCTTGCCCTGATAAAAGAGATGAAAAGGGACATGCTAGAGATTAAGAGGCAGTGGTTAGGGACATTTATCATATGGACAGAATGTGTTCCGCTGCAACACTGAAGAGGGGCCATTGACAAAGTCTGCCTAAACAGTAAAAGGGATTTGAACGTTTTTTGTAGGGAGGAAAGGTTTGGCAGGGTAGAACATCCTAAGATGAGATTCGATGCACCATACTTTTTCAGTGGGGATGGAGTCCATTTACCAAAGTATGGGATGGAGCTATATCTGATATAGATCAGAGAGGCGCTTGACAAAGCGTTGATGGGGAGTGGAGAGAGGGGAAGTTTCTAAAGGGGGGAGTCGGAAAAGGGGGGTAGAGGGTAGGCCTTTTCGGAGTATTGGTAAGGAGTTTCACTTACTATGGTTATACATTAAGATGATGGTTATGAATATATTGGAAGCAGGACAATGGGAGTGGTAATAAAGTTAAACCTGGAGGAAGCAAAGGAAAAGTTAAGAGTTAGGATACTTAGTTAGTTACTTGATAATATATGTAGGTTAAAGTGTTTATCAATGTAAAGATTGACAGTTCAATGATATAGGAGGAGTTACAGTTGCAAGATAAGGATATTAACGGGACGGAAAATGTAGGGGCTAGGGGTAGGGGGAAGCTAGGTGAAGTACTGGGTAGTGAGGTCTAGTTTATGAGGCTAATGCCATTTAGGGTGATAATATGTGATTTGCACCTGTCTTCAATAAAGCAGTTTTTCACACTAGAAGCAAGTATATGGTCTGTGCTGCCCCTTTTGGCCCAAAATAACGCCTGAAGAAGCATGAACAGTCAATGCAACAGGAACCCAGTTCATCCACTCTCGCTGACCGCAATCACCACCCTGCCTTGGGAGACAACCCTAAACCTCACTTTGCAGTTTTGATTCAGAGTGATATTCAATGAGGCAGGTGGATAGAGGGAGGGACGTAAGGCAAAATACAATGTGACAGATCGTGTTGTAATGGTGCTGCTGAGGGACTTTAATTATCTTAATTGCATCAGAGAGTGCAAACAATCGCCACAGCTTTATTCCTATACCTAATCATTGGTAAAAGGGCATACCCAAACTTACTCGCCAGGTTCAGAACACAAATGAAATAATCCAGTTTTGCTTATATAAACCAACAAAACACACTTTTACACAGCAAGAAGCCTGGAAAACTGGCAGAGAACAGAGTAAACACAACATACTCAAAGCCCCCAGAGATCTAACAGTGATTAATAGAGCCAACACAGTTCCCTCTGGCAGCTGGAATTACTAAGAATAACTGGTGTGATAGATAACTCCGAAACATAAGACAAGATAGGCTCCTGTAAAGGCCATACTAATGACTGAGTCTGAATAGAAGTGAACCAAGTGAATAACTGTATGACCTAACTACACGAAAACAATGCGGGAATTATAAACTAACTTAAATTAACAATAGCCCAACAGGCTAACCACGATAGGCCATTAAGGCATAATGCAATAAACCCACATCTTTTGTAAACTGTATTGGCCTATTGCCTTACACTGCTATCATCACTCATATTCTCAGATTAGCCTTCGCACAGATGTATGTACATGAGTATGCACCAGTCTGCAATGTTCCGCAACCTAATGATCTCTAGCTGACAACCCGACAATGTCCTGCTAATATCTTCTTGGATCGCTATCAAGTCAAGCTAAAATAATCCACCTGTCACAGGACAAGCATTGAAAGCTAGACAGCAGTGACACCAGAGACAATTTATACAATTCACACGATATACCATGTGAAGACAGGATCAACAAAAAAAGAATTTGGGAATCAATGCCCTATCACAGTTTAAGGAGTATGATGTAAGGGGCAAGAGAAGTGAAATAAGAATTAATTGAAAACGAATCAATACTCTGAACCGTAACTTAAAACTAAGGTCAGCCTACCGCATTGGATATAGAAAAAATCACCCTGAATCACCATCTGAACACAGTGTCTACCACACCAACACCCTTATTGCAACAATGGTGGAACTGAAGAATATAGAAATTAAAGAAAGCAATGAACAAAAGGTGGGACAAAAAGATCCAAACTGGAACTTCCAATAGCAGATTATCCCATCAATGGAAAATCTGAGTTACCCAATAACATGGATCTAATTCTACAACACCTAAACATACTATATACAATCTAACAAAGAGCACTACAAATAATAGGGCAACCTATAAGCTGAGATGATGGGCTTGATAAGTGGCATGAAGTCCCTTTCAAATAGAGTAGAGGAGACAATCTAGGATAACCAAACCAAAAGATGTACAAAATATGCTTAAGAAAACATCAGACAACGTATCCAAAATGTTTGACATCTGGAAAGAGAAGTGAATAATTTAGAAGACAGGAATACAACAGGAAACCTAAGACTTTTTGGCATTCCAGAGAACTCCGACTAACAGGAGGCTAAGGTCTTGTGTTATATTTTTAGAATCATGGTGTCAGAAATGGGATTATTATTTGGTGTGCAAGACACGTCCCTTGTCAGGGTAAATCTTCCAAGTCATTAATTAACCTGTGCTCAATCCCCGGCAGCTACAGGCCTATGGCACACAGCAGACAGACTTAACTAAGGGCAATGTGTGCAGTATTTAGGCAGCACCAAGACAGTAATAACATTAAAATGCAAAAAGAATACATATCACAAACCAAATTACAAAAAGACAGTAATATATAATTAAAAAAATGACACCAAAATGAACATATCCAATAGGAGGAGTCAGACAGGTGACTTTGTTAACTTTTAAGTAGAAATAGTGCCAAGCAGCACTAGACATCAATGGTTGCAGTAGACCGAGGGGTAGGCACACTTTGAGGCCCATTGCGATGGGAGCATGGGTCAAATACACCAAACAGCTTAATTCTAATCAAGGATTTTACCTTCTGACTTAAGGCCCAATATAAATATTGATGGTTGAGCTGTTCTCTGCCGGGGTGGGCACAGTATTTTACTCTATTGCCCTGGTGGATGTCCCGACAGCAACATTTTTAAATGTCTGTTAGTCCAACGGACATTTGTAACATTCACAGGAACCGCCATCAAGGTTTTCCTGGTAGAGATAAGCACTAAAAAATGGCTATATGGCCCATCTAAATTAGGCCTGCAGACCTATAGATGGTTCTCCAATGGCCCTTACACCGTCGGGCCATAACATAAGTTTGGTCACGGCAGAGATAAAGTAGTCTCTGTCGCCTCCAAACTATAGTCCGCCAACTTTTAAATTTGGCAGGTGGACCATTATGTCCGCAGGAAGGGTACTCCGTCCCCTTAGCCACAGTCTGCCCCCATATAAATTAGGCCCTTAGGGCCAGATGTAGGTCGCCATTTACCGGTCGGTAACGGCCGATTTCGGCCGTTACCGACCGGTATTTGGAATTTGGCATGTAGGGGGCATCTCATTTACAGAATCGGTATATTTACCGATTCGGTAAATATACAGAATCGGTAAAATACCGAATCGGTAAATTTACCGATTCTGTAAATCAAGATGTAGGTGGCACTTCAAAGAGTGCCACAGGCCCTTTAGGAGTGGGTATTTACCACCCAATCCTATTGGGTGGTAAAATACCGAATTCCAGTGTACCTGCACATCTGTGCATGTACACCTATGCCATGTGACACACAGAAATGCCCTTAGGGCATGTATGTGTGCCACATGGCACACAAGCCTGCAATTGGGGTGCTACAGGGTGTCAAAGTGACACCCCGTTCCCCCTTCCAGGATTCGGTATTTACCGATTCGGTAAATACCGAACCGGTATTTTCAATTGATTCCTATGGGCTTCAAAGCCCATAGGAATCAATGGGGAATACCGATTCGGTATTTACCGAATCGGTAAATACCGAATCTTACAGATTCGGCAATTGTAAATTAAAAATTACCTACATCTGCCTCCTTCCAATTTACCGATTCATAAATACCGAATCGGTAAAATTCGGTATTTATGAGTCGGTAAATTAGATTTACCTACATCGGGGCCTAGTCTTTTAAGTCCCAATCAATCACATGAGTACATTTCTAAATCTCCCAGGACCTCAGGGTTAGCACTAAGAGACTCACATGGTGTCGGCCAGAGGCCACCTGCTCGGTCCAGTCCAGATCTATCTGCCACTGGTCAGTTGCATGCTGCATATTTTCAGGACTATCAGGTAGATGCATCAAGCATTTTTGTGAGCGCAAACGGTGCGAATCGCAAAATTCGTCCGTTTGCGCCCTCAAAAATGGCATTTGAGATGCATCAAGGGTTCATGCACTCGCAATTTAAGAATTCTCAAATAATTGCGAGTTCTCAAATTGCGATTGCATTTAAGGAATCGCAATTTGCGATTCCTTAAATGCAATGCATGAACCATTCCAAGATTGCGAATTCGCAATCTGGGGCCGCTATTTACCGCAAAGTCAAACTACGTGGTAAATAGCAAAAACTTAGAAATATGCACTTTAGTGCATTTTTCTAAGTTGTATGTTACACACACACATGTCCTTGGGACATGTGTGTGCGCAACACCAGTGAACATTACCATTTCAGGGGTGCAACAGGGTGTCCTTTGGACACCCTGGCACCCTTGAAATTGCTTCCTTATTTGCGATTCGCTAATTGCTAATCGCAAATAAGGAATGACTCCCCATTCATTCCTATGGGCCTTTAGGCCAATAGGAATGAATGGGAAAGCCATTCCTTATTTGCGATTAGCAATTAGCAAATCGCAAATAAGGAATCAGTAGAAATCGCAAATAATATTGCGATTCCTATATGCATCCCGTTTTGCGAGTCTTTAATAGCGAATCCTTAAAATTCGCTATTAAGGACTCGCAAAACATAACTTTGATGCATCTGAGGGATAGTCTCTTGCAGTTTGTGGTATTCCTGTAGCCACTCTGGAGATGAGTCAACTGACCTTTGGAGTCCACTTCTTTGTCTTGGGTACAAGAGGGAGCAGATCCAGTCCTTCAGAGAGCCTGTCAGGTAAAAGACAGCATGTCCAGTTCTCTTCTGATCTTCCACAGGTCCAGAAAGTTGGCACCTGGAGATGCCACATTTGTGCCTGCCACTAACTAGTGGGTGGGGATGACTCTTGGCCCCTCACTAACCAATGGGGTAAAGGTACATGGGGCAAACTTTACCCACGTTTTCAGTAATTTCAGTTTCTTTTATGTAAATAGGCCCCCAATGCCACTTGTCAGGACGTTTTCAAGGATCTGCTCCCTCTTGTACCCAAGACAAAGACGTGGACTCCAAAGGTCTTTGGGCAATCTAAACTTAGGCTGTGTGGGGGGTGTGTTGTGGTAATCCTAGTGCCCTCCCACATCTAACACTAAAACCTAGTATGTGGCAGGCTGTGCACCCATAACAAACCTAGAGGAAGAGGCCTGGTAGGAAAAAAGCAGGGTCTTTCAGAAACCAGACAGTGGCTGCACAAAAATGGTCTTGGCATCCTGTTTTCTCCCTTTCACGCGTGCCACAAGTGTTGGATGTGGCTTAACCAGCCTAGCAGGAGGGATCTGACACTTTAGTATCAAAAAACATAATCTGTGGAGTACAAGTGAGCGCTCTCTTCCTATTCAGGTTAGTCTGTTGTTGGCTCCTGGGAGGAATTTCACACCATTTACACCAGTTCAAGGCTGAGTGCTGGCAGAACATACGATAATTAGCCTTCTGACAGTTCAGTCTGCTAAAGGGTAATTTTCTAAAAGCAATTTTTCTGTAGTATTTATTTAAAACCCAACATCACCATTGAATTAGATTTTTAATAATTATTATAAATAGTAGTTTCCTTATTTTTCTAGCTAGTCCAATTATCTGAGACACAGTATTAGTATTTAGCCTGTACTCTTGTTTTCTGAATAAGACAGCTAGACCTGCCAAACTGAAAGTTGCTTTTATGGCCTTGTCAATGAAGGGACTTGGTAACATTTATTTTCTATGTATTACTGTTAAATACCACACACTCTACCATCTAGGCTACGAGGCTGACAAAGGGGTGACGTAATCATATTTGACGTGTCAAAAAGGTTTATTTTAACAGGTAAACTGCTGCAGTCAGGCTACAATAGTAGGCCTCAAGCCATGCTTTCCTTGCCACACTAGTGGGTGGCACAATAAGTGCTACAGTACACAGGTGACATTTAATTTCCAGGCCATGGGTGCACCTTTTACACCATATGCTAGGGACTTACATGCAAGTTTAACACACCAATTAGAAATAGGCCATTTCAATAGTTTCAGGGAGGAGCACATGCACTTTATTACTAGTTAGCAGCGGTAAAGTGCACAGAGTTCTAAAAAAAGCACACAAAATAGGGTCCAGCAAAAGAGAAAAATCTGGGGTGACCACGCAGAAAAGGCAGATTTCCTAGAGTGCTTAAATTACTTTAACCAACCACTAAAAAACATTAAGGCTCATACTACCCTCGAATGACTTCAAGACGGCCTTCAACTCCATCCGCTGGCAGGTCCTATTCCGTTTGATGAAACGGATGAGCTTTCGTTCCATATTTTATCCATGAGTCTATGTACTATATTCTGAGCACCTCGGCAAAGGTTGGGGTGAATGGGGTTACTTCTCAGACTATCCCAGTGCTATGCGATACAAAACAGAGCTGCCCCCAGTCATCCCTTTTGTTTGCACTAGCCATTGAAACCCTGGAGGAACAGATCCACCGAAATGCACAAATCTGCAGCTTTCACTGGCTTGAAGGCTCTGAGGACTGGATCTCCCTTGACGGCGGTGACCTATTACTATACGTGAGTGACCCTGAGAGATCGGTACCCCGCCTCCTACACATGCTGCAAGTATATGTGGACACCTGGAGGTTCATTGGTTCAAATCCACTTACATCCCTCTCCAGGTGATCCACAAAGACGTTAAGTTATGGCCCGATTTCATTGGTTCAATGGCCATTTCCGCTACCTCGGCATATAGGTTGCACCCTCTCAACAACAGGCCTGGGAACTTAATGTGACACCTTTGGTAGCCGGGGTCAAAAGGGATACAGCACACTGGGCTACGCTCCTGCTTAATGTGGTGATCAAGGGTACACTGTTTAAGATGAGTGAGCTACAGAAGTTCCTCTACATCCTGCAAAATACTAACCCATCCCACCTTCCTTCTTCCATTCACTACACTCAGATGTGATACATTTCACCTGGGCCTGAGGGTTGCAATTGATCTCACCAAGCCAATACGATCGTGGGTTGGGAGTTTTAAACCTCCAACTGTATTATTGGGCCACCCACCTTCTACCCATCACAAACTGGTTCTTTGCAGCCCACATTGATACCTCCATAGTGGTGGAACTTGGTGCACTTTAGCAATAGGGCATACTGAATCTTCTTTACGGTGTGACACTCCCACACATCTGCCATCTGCTTTCCACTTAACACTGCCTGGCACCAATCACTGAGGTGGAGCGGCTGGCACAAAATGCAGACGGCAAGGACACCTGTCTAGGCTGAGTCCTCGGTTAGCTGCACAACCTCTCTAGAGGTGCTTTTGAGTGTAGAATTCTGTAGGTGTTAGAAATCGGGTCTTCATTTGGCAGAGGTATACACCCTGTCCAAGTAGGGACCACAATCCTAGTCAGTGTAAGTCACAACACAATCCCAAATTATCATGTGCTCACCCCTGGTAGCTTCCCACAGAGCAGGCAAGTTTAACTTAGAAGGCAATGTGTAAAGTATTTGTGCACTAACTCATACAACAACACAGTAAATACACACCAATAAGACTCCACGATGGTTTAGAAGAATATAGAATATTTTTCTGAGTAAAACAAGACCAAAACAATCAAAATCCATCGAGTAGAAGTCAAGATTTTGAATGTTGAAGAAATAAATGCAATAAAGCTCTTAGAAGCAGGTAGCGCTAAAAAGGTTACTTCAGGTTGCAAGGAATTGGGGCAAATCCAAAGTTCAGGCCGACCGCAATGGAGCACAGGCCAGCTACACAAACCCACTTGGGCCTGCTGAGCACAGTACCTTGGACCCTGGGGCACAATCTGCACAGTGAGGCTTTGCTTTGCCCAGCCCTAGTTCCAAGAGGCTGTCAGCTGTGTGGCGTGACTTTGCTGGGCTTCACGCTGCGCCACTTGGTATTTGGCAGAAACTTAGCTGCAGAACCCACTTTTGAGGCCCAGCACTTGGAGGGGGCACATCAGGCAAGGGTAGGACTCACAGAAGTAAGTCATAGTCCAGTTGCACCAGCAGAACTACAGGAAGTCCTTTGCGCCCCTGAGACTTCAAAAACAGGAGGCGAGCTAACAAGCCCTTGGAGATTACTTATGAGGTAAGGTAGAGTCCAGCTCTCCTTCCAGCAGAGCAGCAGGCAGCACGTCAACAAGCAGTAAAGCAGTCCTTCCAGAAAACAAGTCCAGTTGGGTCCTTTGAGCAGTACTACAGTTCTGACAGCAATTTGGTGTAGGTCCAGAAGTGTCTTATTTGTAACGAACAGGGACACATTACTTATATCTAAATGTGCCTTTGATGTGGGGGAAACTTCAAACCGCAGTTTTGAAGTGCACGGTATCCCTTTCAAGCCAGTCTTGTCTGCCAAGTTATCTATGGGGATCACCAGCCTTTTGGATAGGGTCAGGTCATTACTCCTTGATGTCCCAGTGTGAGCCCCTTTACTCCAGTCTGCCCAGGCCGACAATCGGAATGTAGATTTTTGCAGAGGAGTGTTCAGCCACCCCTAGCCTGCCTAGGTTTGTGGCTGTTGAGGAGGAATGCACAAATGGGATTTGTCACCCCATTCAGATGGGTATTGGAGACAAGCTGGAGGTCACATAGAGCAAAGTTAACAGCAGAAAAATGCCCACTGTCTGAAAGTTGCAAAAAGAATAATTGATGGACAGAATGCAGAACAATAGAGATCTGGGCCAAAATCCATCATTTTGTTTGCTCACCATGCCATTCTAGTTTGAACCCACCCATATGCAAATCATTTTTGACCCTCTGCCCAATGGGAACAGTCGACACAAACTGCCTCACCAGGTCCTCCCTGGACTGGAAACAAGCATCCTGGGACCGGTTTCGGGGTTTCACCCCTCATCAGCCAAGATAGCTTGACTCCAGTGGTATGGAGAGCACGTGACATATGTCTGGGCATACCCGTCCCACTCAGAGTGACAAATGCAAAAAGAACAATTGATGGAAAGAATGCAGAACACCTTGTTATACATTCACCCAGTACAGAGATCTGGGCCTAAATCCATTGTTTTTTTTGCTCACCTTGCCATTCCAGTTTGAACCCAGCCATATGCAAATCAGTCTTGACCCTGTGCCCAATGGGAACAGTCTAGCTCGAACTGCCAGCCCAGGTCCTCCCTGGACTGGAAACAACCATCCTGGGACCGGTTTCGGGGTTTCAGCCCTCATCAGCCAGGATAGCTTGACTCCAGTGGCATGGAGAGCACGGGAATCACATCTGAGCATACCTGTGCCACTCGGGGTGACAAATGCAAAATGAACAATTGATGGACAGAATGCAGAACAATGTCATACATTCACCCCAGTACAGAGATCTGGGCCTAAATCCATAGTTTTTTTTGCTCACCATGCCATTCCAGTTTGGACCCAGCAATATGCAAATCAGTCTTGACCCTGCGCCCAATGGGAACAGTCCAGCCCGAACTGCCAGGCCAGGTACTCCCTGGACTGGAAACAAGCATCCCGTCCCACTCGGGGTGACAAATGTAAATATAACAATTGATGGACAGAATGCAGAACAATGTCATACATTATGTTATGTTATGTTATATATTTTTCTATAGCGCACGGCTGCCCCAGCAAAGGGGCGTCCTGGCGCTTTCTACCAGAGACGAAGAGAGGACCACTGCAGATGGAACTTGCAATTAACATAACAATATTTAGCAGAAGAGGTAGGTTTTTATGGCTTTTCTAAAAGACAGGAGGTCGTTCAGTCCACGAATCTGGAACGACAAATCATTCCAGAGCTTAGCTGCAAGATACCGGAAGGAACGTCCACCCATCCTGGCTAGCCTAATACGGGGGACGACTGCCAGGTTCTGTCCCTCCGAGCGCAGAGTGCGACGGGGCACATATGCAGTGAGAAGTGTACTTAGCATAGGTGGAGAGGTCCTTTTCAAGATGTTGAATGCGAGGCACAGGGTCTTAAAGTGGATCCTCTTCTCCACCGGGAGCCAGTGGAGGTTGATTAGGTTATTTGCCACTGACTGATGTCGGGGGAGGCCTGTCAAAGCTCTAACTGCGGCATTCTGGACTCGCTGCAGTCTTACTTTCTCCGCTACGTTTACCCCTAACAATAGGGAGCTTGCATAGTCCAGCCGCGATAGAATGGCTGACTGTACCACAAGCTGGCGTGTCTGATGGTCAAAGAACTTTAAGATCGGCCTAAGGTTCCGCAGGATCCCAAAGCATGTGGCAGCCACTTTTTTAGTCTGATGTGTGAAGTTAAGGGCGGAATCCACCCATACTCCAAGATTTTTCAAATGGTTTTTAGGCTCAGGCAGTTGGCCCAATGCCTCAGGCCACCATTTGTTTCCCCAGGTTGCTGTCTCTTTGCCGACCAGCAAGACCTCCGTCTTGCCGGCGTTAAGCTGGAGATAGTTTGAGGTCATCCAGTTAGTGAAGTCGACAAGGGCCTTTTTGAAGTTCTGTGCACTCAGTCCGTCCTCATCTTTCAGTGCTACCACTAGCTGGGTGTCATCAGCATAGGATACTAATCACAACCCACGTTTCCTGGCCACCTCTGCCAATGGTTGGAAGTAGATATTAAATACCGTGGGACTGAGTGCAGATCCCTGGGGCACTCCTTGTCTGATGGGGCACTCTTTAGAGAGGAACGGTGGGGTGGAGACCCTGAAAGATCTCTCAGATAGAAATGCCTTCATCCAATTGAGGGCCTGCCCTGATATTCCTGCCTCCTCAAGCCTGAACAACAGCACCTCGTGTGAGACCGTATCGAAGGCAGCACTGAGATCTAAAAGGATCAGTCCTGCCGTCCCGTCGGAATCCAATATGGTCCGGAGATGTTCAGTCACACTCAGGAGGGCCGTTTCAGTGCTGTGTCCAGCGCGGAATCCGTGTTGGGAGCTGTCTAGAATGGAGTTGGAAATCAGGAATGTGGTCAAGATGGTATTGACATAGGACTCCGCCACTTTGGCTGGCCAAGGGAGCAGCGAAATAGGCCTGACATTTTCGGGTAAACTAGGGTCTAGCGTAGATTTTTTTATGATAGGGGAGACCCAGGCTTGCTTCCATCTGGAAGGAATGTTGGCAGTGGAGAAGGACGAATTTATAATGTCTCGGAGCGGGCCAAGTACTGTCCAGTCTGCTTCTCTAAATTGTGCTGGTTTGAGGGGGTCTGCCGGTGAGCCTGACTTGATTTTGTTGCAGATTTTAAGAAATTCTTCTTGACTAAGCGCAGGTACGTTGGTTATTTTGGGCCTGTTTGTAGTGACTGAGGGGTTAAGGTGTGGTGTAGTAGGGAAAGATTGTAAGGATGGTTTTTGAGGCATTCTGGCTATTGCTAATCTCTGTCGTGTAGTATATAGCTCGTGTCCTACAGATGTTACGGTGATACCTTTTCTGTGCCTGAACATAGAGGATTTTGAGCGAAGGATCATATTCTCTCCTCCATTTGCGCTCAGCTATTTTACACTCTTTTTTAAGGGAGGTGAGCTCTTCGTTAAACCAGGGACTGGATTCCTGTGAGCGTGCCCTAATCCATTTAGCCGGAATCAGTACATCAAGAGTCTGATTGGTCCAGTCACAGAAGTTCTCATATCATTGATCAGGGTCCTCACTGGTTTTGGGGGGGTCAGCTGTAAGAAGTGCATGAAATTCCTCGAGGCGGAGCTTCCTCCATGGCCGTTTCAGCACTTGCTGGATGGGTCTTATATTGGGAGCACCCCCCATGGGCACTATCATGATCACCAATAGATGGTCTGTCCAGGTCATGGGAATAGGGGCCTCTACTGTCACCTCGGTCAAGTTGGAAAAGATGGGGTCCAAAAGATGGCCACCTCTGTGTGTAGAATCGCTAACGAGCTGACAGAGCTGAAAAGCGGCTAGGTCAGCTAACAGGGTGTTTATCTTTTTATTGGTGGTAAGATCGAAGTGAATATTTAGATCCCCCATTATATTAAAATTAGCTGTTCCAGTGACCAGAGAACACACATTTTCAAGGAGTGATTTTATAAAACTACTATCTAACCCTGGCAGTCTGTAAATCAGAATACCCACAAGGGTAAATTGAGGGTTGATTTTAACGTTATAGCGGGCACATTCGCTGCCTTCAATATCCAATTTAGTAAATAGACATGTGTAATGAGACTTGACAATCATCGCTATCCCGCCTCCCCTAGTTTGTCTATTTAGTGTGTATGTAGAATATCCTGAAGGGGTGGCTAGGTTGATGACCGAATCCATGTCGTCTTGTAGCCAGGTTTCCGTGAGAAATAAAATATCTAGGGCATGGCTGGTAAGTAATCCATAGACTTCCCTATGATGTTTTTGAAGGGATCTTATGTTAAGCTGGCCCACCTTAATTTGTGTAGGGTTGGCATTCAAGAAGGACAGTGGCATTAAGGGTTTGGGAAGGGAGAAGCCACATGAGCAATTGGGACGGCCTTTCCTAAGTGTGAGGGAGAATTTTTTGCATGTACCATCCAAGCGATTGAGGTTTAGTAAATCCTGCCTGGAATAAGTTACATTGTCCCTCATATTTTCACCAGGGTCCCTGGCGAGAGGCGACATGCAGGCGTGGACGGGCGCAGACGGGCTTGTCTTAGGCGAGTCTTCGGCGTGCTGAGAGCGTGCCCGCTGCGCTCGTCCGCTGCGCGTTCGTCCTGACATTGTCTTAAGTACTCTCTTGCCTCGGGTCAACTAGACCGCAGAGCACTCGAGAGCCGGAAATGCCCCCTGCCTGAATTATGAGCGTGTGACCCCGTTTCCACCCTCCGTTCAATCGGCACTTGCTGTGACGTGACATTCACCCCAGTACAAGGATCTGGGCCTAAATCCGTTGTTTTTTTTGCTCGCCATTCTAGTTTGGACCCAGCCATATGCAAATCAGTCTTGCCCCTGCGCCCAATGAAAAAGGCTTTAATATAAGTGAAATTAAAAAAGGCTTTTATATAGCGCATGGCTACCCGGGAGCATCCCAGCCCTGTAGCGGCAACTAGAGTTGAACATGACCCCTACGAAAAAAGTGAAGTCTTTAGCTGTTTCCGGAATGTGAGATGGTTGGGTTCCCTACGAAGATGCGGCGGCAGGGTGTTCCAGAGTTTGGCGGCATTGGAAGAAAAAAGCCGTCCTCCACTTCTGGCCTTCTTAATACTGGGTACCACTGCTAAGCAGGGCCGGACTGGGAACCAAAACCGGCCCTGGCAAAGTGCTCGGCCGGCCCCCCCTCCCCACTCGGGGGGTTGGAGGTGCCGCCGAGCGCTTTGCTAGGGCCGGTTTTCGGCCGATTTTGTTGCAGGGCCGATTTTGCAGCTATGCTGCATAAATGGCCCCTGTAACAAAATCGGCCCCCAGGGGCTCTAAACCGGCCCTCACCCTTGCGGCACACCGGGGGATTGCCCGGTGCCCGCTATGGCCAGTCCGGGCCTGCTGCTAGGTGAGCTCATCTGAGCGGAGTCTTCTGTTAGCCTTATTAGGGCAGATCATGGTTTTGATAATAGGAGGTTAATTCCCTTCAAGAGACTTGTGGGCAACGCAGAGGGCTTTAAAATGTATTCTCTCTTGCACCGGCAGCCAATGGAGGCGCATAGTGCAGGCTTTGCTGAACAGCTGTTGTTGGTTCCTGTGAGCAGTCTTGCTGCGGAAGTTTGTACGATCTGCAGTTTCGTGATCATTGAATTTGGGGCGCCCAGGTAAAGGGCGTTGCCGTAATCTATCCTTGAGACAATAAGTGCCTGGACCAGCAGTTTTTTTGCTTGATCAGGTAAGAGAGGAAGCACTTTGCGGATCATTCTTAGCAAACCGTAACATGATGCAGCAGTCTTCCTGGCTTGAGCTTTGAATGTGAGGTCTTCGCCTAACCAGATGCCTAAACTTTTAATCTCAGTTTTAGGGGTCGGTACCAGCACATACAAGCTGACCACATGGTACTTGTGTTAAAATTTAAGTGGTTGCTGAGGAGCATGAGCTCAGTTTTTTCACCATTGAGTTTTAAGTGGGACAAACTTATCCACTTGGCAACTTCCTCAAGACAGGAATGAAGATCATGGGAACAGTCAAGCCCGAACTGCCAGGCCAGGTCCTCCCTGGACTGGAAACAAGCATCCTAGGACCGGTTTCGGGCTTTCAGCCCTCATCAGCCAGGATAGCTTGACTCCAGTGGCATGGAGAGCACGAGACCCACGTCGGCGCGAACCCATTGCACTCGGGGTGACAAATACATCCAAACTAATATTATAAAGAGAGAGCCCAAACCGTTGAGGCGGGTAAGCTCCGGAACCACAGCGCCAACCGTAACACGCAATACATCATTGGAAAGGAGAGTATCAGCAGATGGACATAGGTTATACACCAGCCCAACATATACATTAGAAGTGAAAAAGAACGTTTTGGACAAAGTAGTCCGTTGTATGCGTGTGCGTTCTGCTGTGAAGCGATGGGCGTGTGCATTTGGCAAAAGCCGGCGGTATTATACAGCTTGCGATAAGCGTTCTGTGTGGGACTAGTGTTGTAACACGAGTGGGCGTGTCCTTCAGCATTGTTGTGGGCGTGTGCCGTCGGAGACGCCGTAAGCATTCAGAAGCAGGAGTTGTGGCGACGCAATGTGGGGCGTCTAAGTGCACCGTGCCGTGTTTGGGGAGTGCGTGCATTTTGCGCCGATCGGGGCGCCGGCTGGAGTGGACACACAAGTTCGCATATTGCGGCAACGACAACAAACAGAAGAGCACACGCTCACCTTCAGCGCTACCGAACGAGGGCTTATGATTGGACGCAGAGGCGGGACTTCGGCGCATTTGTCAGCGGGTGCTGAAGCGCATGCACAGCTCGACTAGACAGGTAAAGAAGACGTCCTATAATTGCAAAACGGAACGTGTTAATCATCAGAACAAGTACATGGTATTGGACCTACTAACCCTACTGCCTTAGCTAATGCTGCCTCCGTAACTATTTGTATTTGTTCCAACGATTGCAAACATTCTATTTCATCCCCGGACAACGTCGGGACGGGCCGCTAGTAGAATATAAAGACAGGTATAGGATCATAATGGGGAAGCGTAAAACACCGGGGCCTCATGAACCAAGCATAACATTCACTAATAGCACCACTTTAGACTCTTTCTTGGCAAGAGCAGTGGGGGTCATTACTACTGAAACTGACCTGGCGGAACGCAGGCTATCACTGGAGGTGGGGGCCTGGTCCTTCTCTTGGGGGGGGCTGGTTACGCAGGCCTTGCAGCCTGCCTCATAACCCCAGCCTAATAAAAGTGTTTCCTGCACGCCTCTTGTGGTTGAACCCTCTGACAACTCCGTTACGGTAACCCCTAATAACAGTATATGTTCACCCCAGCCTAAAATGAAGAGGCAAACCACACAGCCACCTAAAGCGATGGGTCTAATAGGACTATTGAACATATCTATCACCCAGCCTAGCGCTAACTGCTCGGCCCCACTGAGTCTTGCTGCCACGGATTGGGCAGATTTGTTTGGCAAGCTCAAAGACTCAATACAGCTAAGTATCGCCCCTTCGCTTGAAAGAATATCCGCACTGGTGTCAGCCTTAACAAAACTAGCTGTTGGGTTGGATCCACTTATGGATGCTATGAACTCATTCTGCTCGTTGGGAGGTAGGATCGCGGGAGCTGATTTGTTTATTACGCATGGACGGGATACCTTGTGAGACTCTTCGCCTAGAGGTCAAGTTGTAGACGGGGCGGCTATTTCCACCTCAACCCACCCTGGCTGCTCCCCCAGCCTTCGGCTCCTCCAGTTATATCAACTGCAAGAAAACCCACACCAGCGGACAGTTACCAAAGGACTCGTGTGGGCCAACCAGTACTTGGGGAGCCGGCGGGCAGGCTTGTTAAATCAGATGTACGGCTCCCTAGTCTAAATCTGCCGCCGGATTGTAGTCCTTATGTAGCCATCCTGCCAGGGGTTCCAAGTTTAAATATTAATGATACAGAAAAGTTTGGCCAACTGAAAAACAAAGTATGCTACTGACTGGCAAACAATGTTGAATTTGATTATAAGGATTACGATGATATCTTGTTTGTTAGGAGACCTATGCCCAAGTCCTTAGCGGGGGATTGTCTTGTAATCAACTGTAGGTCACCTGACTTGTCCAAGCGTTTACTCCCCAGCTCTGTATCATTGACCATCCAGGAAGCCTATATTAACATCCTCCCGCTTGGTTTTTTCCACTGATGCCTGCAGCTCCACCCACCTCCTATGGAAAGCATGATCCATCATTCCTTTAGGCACCCAGCCATCTCCCCTGCACAAATAGCTATCCCTGTGAGTAATAGAATTGAGCCCATAAGTGCCTTGGACCAAAATGATTAACTCCAGGATTTATCTTTATGTACCACTGGGGTTAGTCCCCCAAGCTCAGAGAAGGTTCTCCCAAATTCATTACCTGCCAGAGGTAACACCTTCAAGTGTCCCAGGGCACCCATTAAAATTCTTAAGCTGGAATATAGCAGGAATCAGGGACAAGCTAGCGGACCCTAATTGGCTTAATTTTACTTCTGAGATTGACATCATTCTGCTGCAGGAGACTTGGGCTTTTGACCCGGTTGGCCGAGCTGGATATGAAAGCTTCTGTGTGGTAGCAATTCCCTTCCAAAGCCGACGGTCTGGTGGGGGCCTAATCACCTTAGTAAGATTTGCAGCTAATTTGATAATAAATCCAATCCCCGTCAAACTTAGTGGCATTCAGATCCTTTGGGTGCCTATTTCTATAGATTTTAACTTCCTCCTTGTGAATTTTTATAACTCCCTTGGGGCCAGATCGAGGCCCTCTTTGAAGTAGTATCTTGTCTAGAGCATAGATCGTTTGCTTACCTCAAATCCTTTAGTATAATAATAGGCGGGGATTTTAATGCTAAGCTGGGTCAATATTACTACGATAGTAACCCGCTTGTGCTAGAAGTCCTTGTGATTAGTGACTCCAAGTCTGACCAGAGCGGCTGGAAACTCTTGGAGGCTCTTGGTCAGGGTGGGTTAAGAAATGTAATGCCTGGGGGTCCCAGTCCATCCAGGGAACTGCCCACCTTTGTAGGATTGGGGAAAGGGACCATTACAGACTATGGGGCAGAATTACAAGCCCCGTGCGCCACGTTTGCGCCGCCGTTGCATCACTTCTGTGGCGCGGCGGCGGCGTAGCGCTAGCGCCATGCTGTGGGGGTTTTACAACATGTGCATCTAGGGAGATGCATGTAAAAAGATCTTACACAGTGTAAGATCAGAATCTCAAACCCTCCTGACGCGTAGGTATGCGTTGTGGCAGTTAAATTCAAAGTCAATGGTCACACGTGTTCCACTTTGAAAAGAGTTTATTTTGAACCAATCTTCAGAATATTACTTCATATGCTGAATGGTTTGCAAAAAATATATATATATATTCCAAGAGAATGGTAACAGTAGTAAATTTTCAACAAGGTATATTTGTACACATCAGTCATAAATGCATCCCCTATGCATTTCGAGCGATGCTCTTCACGAGGGGGAATGTCTATAAAGAAATCAAAGATAACAGAAGAAATAACGCGAGATAGGAGCAGCAAGATCTATAATAACACATTCAAAATAATGCCAAAGTGTGCTAAGTGCGAACAAAACTGTCAGCTAGAGGGAACCAGTGTAGAAACAGAAAGCATGCTTCTACCAGCGTGAGTTCAAAATAGGAAGGAGAACCTTTGAAGTAAAAAAGAAGAATAAGAGAGAAACCCATGTGGAGATCGTGAAACTAGCGGGACAGACGGACACAATGTGACTGTAAAACAGAGCGGGTACGTTGTGGAAAATGCGGGATGAGTTACATGCCAGTGACAGCCCACACAGTAAATAGCGTCCGTGAGTCAAACTGACCCCAGAAGTTTAAAGTGTAGGACCTGGTGGCAAAATCAAGCAGATATGAGTATTCTTACCGCATACTATGACAAAGGCGTGCACCTTGGTGAAACCGCTAGGACGGGTGTGTCGTACGCCGATGACGCCGGAAATCAAGGCGGCGTTATCAGCGTGCAAAGGATGAACAGGGATAGAGGACTGGGTGAGAGTCAGGAAGTGTGTGTGTGTACGAAGAGACCCAGGGTAATAAAGTTAGTGAAATGAGCAACGAAATAGATAAAAAATAGAGGGAAGAAAAACTGATGGAAAGTTAAGTGCGGAAAAAATTGATAGAAACGGTAAAAAAAGTAAAGCATCCAAATACATACACTGCAAAGAAAAACTAAGTGCGGTCTTAAATGAACAAAAGACCTGAATGGAATAAGGTAATAATGGTAATAATCATATGGACAGTCACCTAACAGAGAAAAGCTAAAAAAATCACAAAAAATCAGGGAAACGATATAGGAAGCATAGTATAACACATTAAGTAAGGGAAAATCCTGAGATCCTAAGAAACTAATGAAAAACTGGAAAGAGTAGAGCAGAATCAAGAGGATAGTAGCAAAATGAGACAAAAAGATTAAAGAAAAAAGGTGACTAAACTGAGGCACATCAGAACAAGATCAAACTAAGGTAAATGGAAATGAGGTCATGGGAGGGTAAGAAAGAGAGGGGATCAGTGAAGTGTAATAAACAGTGAAAAAAGTGTGCTTTAAAAAGAGTGAAAGTGCTAAAGAGATCATGACACAAGCGGGAGGAACTAACAGATTTAAAAGAGTGATTGAATAGAGATAAAGTCAAAGGAAAGTAAAGAAATGAGACGGTGAAGCAAATGATAAAAAATTGAGTTGAAAAGGTCGAAAAAGGAAGAACAAAGGTGACAGAGGGGTCAAAACACTGGTGCAGAAGCATCAGCAAGCACTAGAGTCCTTCATAGGTAACAACTGTATTTGAGTCTCTCATTGAGGCCCTTTGGGTGTATAGAGTTCAGTTTGTGCATCCAGTAAAGTTCCCTTTGTAAAAGAAACATCTTGTTGTCTCTTCCTGCAACTTTATCCACGACTTTCAAAATCAGGAAACGTAACTGACTGACATTGTGAGATAGATAGGTGAAATGGGCCGCTACACTTGATGTTATGTTTTTAGTCCGAATGTTGCTGCGGTGTTCAGTAAGTCTGGTTTTAATTTCTCTCTCTGTCTTGCCCACGTAGGGAAAACCACATGGGCATTTAAGAAGGTATACCACATTGGTGGTGTGACATGTGGCGTTGACTTTAAGCTTAATAGGTGTTCCTTGTGTGGGATGTTGAATGACGGTGCCTTTAATGATACTGTTACAATTGCCACAGTTGTGGCAAGGTATAGTTCCGTTGTAGAGGACGTCTGTTGGAGTTTTATTGAATTTAAACATTTGTTGAATGTTCTTGGTGCGTTGGTAGGCGAAGATGGGCTGCATTTGAAAGATATTGTTAAAGTCTGGTTCCAATTGGAGCAATTGCCAGTGTTTTTTAATGGAAGCTTTGATTTGAGTGCTGGTAGTCGAATATTTGGAAACAAAACAAAAACGACTATCTGTATTCTGTGCGGGCTTTTTAATAGTCAATAGTTCAGCTTTCTTTCTTCGCTACTCGATGTTCTGCTAGTTGGGTGATACTATCAGGATAACCTCTTTGATGAAATTTTTGCACAATAGTTGAGCTGTCAGCTTTGAAAAAATCTGTAGTGGACGCTTAGCTCTTAGTAGTTGGGAATATGGCAAGTGTTTTTTTAGGCTCATCTGATGAAAACTTTTGAAATGTAACTAGTTATTGCGGTCGGTAGGCATGGTGTAAATGGAAGTTTGAAGAGTGTTGTTCTGAGTCCTGATGTTTACGTCCAAAAATGAAATCTGAGTTTGGCTGATGGTGTAAGTAAATTGTATCCTGGTATCAACTGTGTTAAGATTGTTAATGGCTGTCACCAGTTGGGGTTCTGAACCTTTCCACATCAGGAAGATATTGTCAATATATCGATGGTAACAGGTTAAGTGATTTAGCCACTGTTGATTAGATGTAATGTGTTCAGATTCAAATTGGTGCATAAAGAGAGTCGCATATGCCGGCACAGTTGGGAGATGCATCACGTTGTAAAGCCCTGCGCCACATGAAACCTGCGTCAGGTTTCATGTGGGTGTTCCGGCGCGGTGGGGGGGGAGGGGGGGATGTTCCGGTGCAGGAACGCCTCGGAAAAATGCCTGAGTGAAATCTACAAGATTTCACTCAGTCACCCTTTCCGACCCCGCTGCTTCATTACCTTGCGCTTGCTTCAAGGTGTGACGCACCATGTGCAAGATAGGCCGGGTTGGCACAGTGCTGGAGTTGCGTCGCGCCCGTGACAC
This sequence comes from Lissotriton helveticus, assembly GCF_964261635.1. Lineage (NCBI taxonomy): Eukaryota > Metazoa > Chordata > Amphibia > Caudata > Salamandridae > Lissotriton > Lissotriton helveticus. Next base: position 1,138,703,423 of record NC_136059.1, on the reverse strand, counting down.
AACTCCAACACTGCGCTAACATTACGACGGCAGATGCGACATGCATCTGCATTTCCTTGCGCCATAATGCGCCGCATTGTAAATGCGGTGCATCCGTGGTGGCGCAAGGATTGTGATGCGTGTCACAAGTTTCCTGGCGCATCACTGCTGATTTGCAGAAATACGCAAGGAATTGTAAATCTGCCCCTATATTTTTATTTTGAGATCCCTTGATAATTTGGTTAACCCGGGAGTGGTCCATGAAACCACTTTCAGTGACCATAACCCCATAGAAATTGCGCTAGGAATTAACGTTATAAATCCTGATCCTTGGCTGACCGGCTTAACCGCCAAGGATAGGGGTCAGAGGGTAAAGTGGCATAACCTCCCTATGGCCAAAGTGAAAAAAAAGTGTGGTTATGTGGAACATTGCTATTATCCTGGATCCCCTGTTAGCCTTGGATACATCACCCACCCTAGTGGTGGAAGCCTTTACCAGCTAAATGAATCCACTGTTAACACCATAAGGGATATGGGGGCATACGTATCAAAGAATCAATTTACAATTCCCTCAATGTGATTTTTAGCGAATCACATTTTGAGAATCGCTTAATGCGATGTAAAAAAAAATATCGGTAAATGTTAGCGATTCCTTAAAATTCTCAGAATAAGTTTGCAAACTCAATATTAGCGATTCCTTATTTGCTAATTCGCAAATAAGGAATCACAAATTTCGCAAATCGGCAATTCAGGTGCAGCATGATGACATCACACCAGGAAGTGTGACTGCCCGTGCTGTTCCTGATTGCCTAAGGCTGTGTGAGAGGCTGTGAAGATAAGCAAACCAATTTGGACTGCAACACAACCCAAACTAAATGGATCCCCAGGAGGAGAAGGATAAGGAGGAGGCTGGGAGGAAAAGGAAGCATGAGTTCAGTGAGAGGGAGCAGGAGGTCCCAATAGAAGAAATGGTACATAGCCATGAGATACTTTTTGGTTAAAAAATCTCTTCATGTTCCAGAATCTCAAAAAAGAAAAATATGGCTGGACATCCAGGCAAAGTTCAATGCCATCGGTGTTACCCAGCCCACCGTTGCTGACCTACGCAAGCGCTGATACGATATGCGCTCCAGGTCGAAGGACAAGGTGGCAACCAGGCTTGCAGAGGCAAAGCAGACTGGCGGGGGAACCCCCACTGAGACTGAATCCACGCCCCTGGAGGAGTTGGTGGAGTCCATCCTACAGCCTGAGAGTATCAGTGGTGTGCTTGACATCGACAGCTCCGATACTCCAAACACCACACAAGGTAAGATGCCTGCCAAATCTGCCCTGACACATTACTAACTCACTCACACACTCAGTAATGCACCAACTACAAAGGAACAATGCAACTCCATGACCCAGCAATGCATCATGGGAGATGTAGTCACACACATAATACAGTGGAGCAATGAGACACAGCAATGTAGAATCAGTAGAAGTGAATTAGTAAAGGAAAAAAACGATAGACAGTACTTAGCTAAGCTAAATTCAGATGACTTAATTTAGTGAAGAATGTGAAGCGGAACACACAATTAAAATGCGGCATCTCATTTACAATTCAACCTGAAACACAGGATGCCAATTCAGGAGCTGAGGAGGCAGCACGCACGGAGGACCGGGCAGGGCAAGAGGAAACAGAGCAGTCGACACTGCCACCACCTGTCCCACAGAGACACCACCAGATTGTGCCTCCATTCCACCGTTAAAGGACGAACCAGAGTCCATAGGGGATGAGGGGCAGCCAGACTAGTAACAGCATGTACAACAGGATCACAATCAGCCCCCTGTGCACCGTAGGGAAGTAACATGCAGGAGACGCAGGCCAAGGGCAACCGCCAGTGCAGATGCTGCAGAGGATCCCACTGTGTTTTCCGACCTGGAGGGCACCATGGTCAATAGCGCCTGCAATCAAAATCAATGAGGTCAATACACGGGCAGCTGGTGTGTGTGAACCACAGCCAGACTGATAAGAAGAAGGGCATCCGAGAGATGAATAACAAAATGGATGAGGGCCATAAGGCCTGTGCGGACAGCATCAGATAAAAGGCGGGTCCAATAAAAGAACTATGCCCCACCATGAAAAGAGACCAGGCATCCAGACTCAGGGGTAAACAACGTCTCCACACCCGTCTGGACACTTATAGCAAGGCGGTCAACTGCCTGTCTAATGCCAATTCCATGCTGTCACGCCGGTCATTTAGCATGGAGGTTGAAATGGCACACTGCAGCCAGGATGTGGCCAAAGGGTTGGTGCAGGTGACAAATGCAGTAGAGCAGCTGCAGACAGCTACCATGGGTGGCACAGGTCTCCTGGGCTCAGGGGATAGTGAGGAGCTCTCAAGAAGAAGCAGCATCACCCCACCAATTCTATGGCAGGACCGGAGGCTTCTGATTATGCTTTCTCATTTCTTTACTGCAAAACACAGCAGCCAATGAAAGTAAAAATATAGTATTGAAACACTACAATACCCATGAGGCTTTGAACTACGCCTCCATCATTATAACCAATCACAGTTCACATAAGCATACAAAGTAGAGAGACACTAATCTGGCCTCCTCTTTCTTTGCTGCTCCGCAGCCCAGATAAGTGCCTCTTTACTTGTCATCCTTTATTGTGTGATTAACCTTCATATTGAATACTATTGATATATATTATTATGGTGATTACAGTATTTGTGCTTTATAACGTGTTATATTGATTGTGTTCTGATAAATTGCAGAGTTTCATACTGCTTGCAGTCGCGAGCGCTGCTCGCACTGAGCGCTGCTCGCATTGAGCTAATTGTTTTTTGGATCGGAGCGCGGCTCCCCACCACGCTCCGTTTCGTTATTTATAGCTTTTAGCTTTAGCGCGTGTTGCGCTTCAGGTCCCTCTCCCCCGTAGAGCTGCCGGCAGCCGCAGCTGCATTTCAGCGCGTTACGCGCTAGCGAGGGACTTGGCCCCCCCTCTGGAAACGAGACACCGCCGAGGCCTTCGCGGGCTCCCAGCGTGCATCTCGGGGGCTCACACGTGCTCATTACACGCGCAGCCCCGCGTACAGTGCCAGCCAGACGCTCTTTCCCCTGGCTTAAGTGAGGACTTCACGCAGTTGGCCAGGAGTCGGTGAGGCCGTTTTTTTATAACAAAAAGGCAGTGTTTCCTCTCAATAATTCCATCGAGGGAAGCAATTATTAACCCCTGCACTCCCTGAGATTGGGGAGTCTGCACAATTTTTGGAGGCCTTTTTCTTGGTTTGATAAGGCCCTACTACCTCCATTAGTCCTAGATTGGACTTTATAAACTGTAAAGTGACTATTTTAACTTAGTATTACTGGCTCCTGCGCCTGGCACATTCTCCCAACTGACGCCCGTGTGGGCTGGACAATCGAGCTCCCCTCTGGGGATTGGAGTGGAATTGTACAATTCCGGTTTGATTAAGGCAGAGCTTGACTACTGCGAAGAGGAGGTAACTGCGTGTAACGTACAGGGCGATGAGGAATATTACGAAGAAGAGTCCATGGAGGACCTTATTGAGTAAAAACTTGATGCTAAGCTGGACAAGGCCCTTTTTCAGCCCTGCTTCCCCTGACCAAAAAACTAGAATTGCTAGTCCCTGATAAGCCCAAGCCCCTTCCTAGTTCTAACCAGGATAAGTCCCCCCCCCTCCAAAGAAGGTTCCAGTGGACCCCTCCTGGCCTCATATCCATTCCTACTCTAAATTGTGTAAATCTAAAGAGGCCTTCGCAGACGCAGAGCCTGATCCGACCCGGTCCCAGTCCTCTCCCGTCACGATAATAGATACCACTTCTGACACTGACACAGATACTGATTCCTCACAGGCCTCCAAGCACCGTAAGCGCACCAAGAAGCATAAGCATGCCTCTTCCCCTGTCACTCCTTCTCCCTTCTCCTTTGACCCCTCGGACATTGTCCACCCCAGATCCTCTGATTGGGTGCCACCCCCGGCTGTGGCAGAATATTTAGAATCTCATCTGCGCAAAGCCTTTGACAAGGAAGTTAGGGTTCGCCTGAAGTCAGAGTGCCCAGTTTGTTAGCACTTTTGCGTCCCTTGACAAGTCGCAGGCATCCCTGAAGAGAGTTTTACATCAGGTCTCTGGAAGGGCCGGGCGTGGCAGGGGACGTTCGACCGGCCGCTTCTCTAATAACAGTCCCCAGAGAGGATACACCCCTCGACGTGGTAGAGAGGGATACACCCAGGAGCCCGACCAGGCGGGGTTCTACCCATCCAGATCCCGCGGATACAGAGGCCGCTTTAATCGAGGTGTAAACCGAGGCTACAAGAACTTTGATAATCAGTCCTCTGGTAAGTCCGGTGAGTCCTGTTATGCCTCTGGGGGGCAGACTGAGACATTTTGTAAGGAATTGGGAGACCCTCACGTCAGACGTTTGGATCCTTCAAACGGTTCAAGGGTACTACATAGAGATGATCGAGTGTCCTCGTCAAGCCTTCCCTCCTCACCCTCTCCTTTTTTCCCATCTAGAGCAGAGTTTTATAGACTCAGAGCTGAAAGAGTTGCTGGCCAAGCAAGCCATTGCTGTAGGACCCTTCATTCCAGGAGGTTTTTGCAGCAACGTCTTTTTGGTTCAGAAAAAGGGTGGCGGTCAGCGCCTGGTTCTAAATTTGAGAGACTACAACCCCTTTGTAGTGTATCGTCACTTCAAGATGGAGGGTATTCACCTCTTGCGAGATCTCCTGCTGGAGATGGACTAGATGGTCCGCCTGGATTTAAAAGATGCTTACCTCACGGTCCCCATTTGCCCCTCACATCAAAAATTCTTGCAGTTTCCTTGGAAAGGGCGATGGTACCGGTATCATTCACTCCCCTTCGGCCTCTCCTCAGCACCATGGGTGTTCACCAAACTCCTCAAACCAGTGGTCTCTCGCCTTCGAGAGATGGGGGTGCGCCTCATCGTATACCTCGACGATATGTTGATTCTGGCACAGGATCGAAATCTCCTCCTCATTCATCTGGAGAGGACGACGTCCCTGTTACAGAATCTGGGGTTCATTATCAATGCCAAGAAATCTGTGATGTTACCAAGCCAACAGATGGAATTTCTGGGCTTCATGATAGATTCAGTATCTACACAACTCCTTCTTCCAATGAGCAAAATCAGGTCCATAAAGAGGGAAATCAAATCCACCTTAACCAAGGAGATGATTTCTTTGAGAGTGCTGGCGAGAATTGTGGGCCTGCTGGCCTCCTCGATCCAAGCTATCTTCCCAGGACCTTTACATTACAGGGCCCTTCAGAGGTTATAAATCTTTTATCTAAGGAAGAACTATCATTACGACAATCTCATTCCCCTATCTCCGGAAGCTGGAGAGGAACTTCTATGGTGGTTGGAGCTCATGACAGCTTGGAATGGGCGAGCAATCTTCGTCTCCGCCCCGGACGTGGTGATCAAGTCCGACGCCAGTCAGTGGGGTTGGGGCGCTCGCTGTGGAGAATTTACCACAGGAGGAAGATGGTCAGCAGACGAACTAAGCTTACACATAAATTGTCTGGAGTTGTTAGCAGGGTCCTTAGCCATCAAGTCTATTCTCACCGCTGAGGAGCAACTGCTGCATTCTGCTGCGAATGGACAATGTCTCAGCGGTGAGATACATCAACCGCCTAGGGGGGACGAGGTCCCGCATGCTAGTACACATTGTGAAGGAGTTTTGGCTGGATCTCGGTTGTGGCAGAGTATCTGCCCAGGAAATTCAATCAGGTGGTGGATTGGAACTCCCGGTTTCTGCGCGACTTCAGCGATTGGAGACTTCTCCCCTCGCTGTTTGCGCAGATCATGGATATGCGAGGCCCCTGCCAGATAGATCTGTTTGCCTCGCGCCTCAATGCCCAGCTTCCCCGGTTCTTCGGCTGGAGACCGGACCCGATGGTGATGGGAACGGATGCGTTCCTGCAACATTGGGGACAACAGAGGAATTATGCTTTTCCTCTGTTTACATTGATACCGAGGGTGGCGGCCTTTGTCCTGCGCCAGAGAGCTTCTCTAGTACTAGTGACTCCATTTTGGTCGACTCAGTCATGGTTTCAAACTCTGTTGGAGTTGTCTGTAGACCTTCCCTTCCAGCTTCCAACTCTCCTGACGCTTCTCCAGGACCCAGTGGGGTCGTGTCATCCCTTGGTCCTGCAGAACCAGTTAACATAGATGGTGTGGATGCTCTCCGGAGACATGAGAGCCTTGCAGGACTTTCAGAGGCGGCTGCCAATTTTATGCAACAAGCGTGGGCTCCTTCCACACAGAAACGATATTCTGCTTCAGGGAAGCGATGGGTGGGTTGGTGCCTTTCGAAGCAGGTGGATCCCGTGGGATCATCTATAACTGAAGTATTGAATTTCTTGTGCTGAGTCAGGACTTGCTTACAGGTCCGTTAATAATTTCAGGTCTGCTATTTCTGCTGGTCACGATCATGTTGATGGTAAACCTGTGGGGATGCATCCCCTGGTCTGTAAATTACTTAAAGGGGTCCGGGTGGCTAATCCCCCTCGGCCTAGGTATTCCATGCTATGGGATATTACTAAAGTTCTCACTCTTTTAGAATCCTGGCCCAACAATGTTGATCTTTCCTTGAAGCAGCTTTCTGCCAAGCTTACTTTGTTGCTCTGTCTTATTTCATGTCGAAGGGTGTCGGATGTCAGAGCCTTAGACCTAGCTGGTAGGATGTTTTCTCCACAGGGTGTCTCCTTCATTATCACGAGAAGGACTAAGACCATGTCTAGGTCGGTGGAGTACCCTGCTTTTCCTCACAATAACAAGTTATGTGTTTTGCAATATTTAAAAGTGTATGAAGAACGTACTATCTCTCACAGGGTGGACCCTTGGGGTCAGTTGTTGACTTCTGTTCAAAAACCATTCAAACCAGTCGCTGCTGCTACTCTAGCTAGGTGGGTCAGGTGGATTATGTCTGAATCTGACATTGATGTTTCTGTTTATGGCGCTCACTCCGCTAGAGGAGCTATGGCTTCTAAGGCCTATTTACTAGGGTCCCGCTTAGAGGACATTCTTAAAGCAGCTGATTGGTCGTCAGACTCAATGTTTAAAGTGTTTTATTACAAACCTATTCCTCATGTTTCTGATGCTGTGATTGATGAGCTTTGAACCAGCATAATCAGAAGCCTCCGGTCCTGCCATAGAATACAAAATTTTCTAGCTATCGCGACAAGAATTTTAGATTCTATTAAGGACACGGAGGCGAGGATTATCCCACCCGTTGGGACAGTTATTCAACTGTAAAGTTGTTTTGATATTATGTTGTTTAACAACTTTATGCCCACCCAATGAGAAATGTAGTTGTGGGCTCCTTTTTCTCAACCTTGTTTTTCTGTTTCAGGAAATGATTCTAACAAGAGTTGAGTGTCTACTCTGGATGGTGCTACGAAGTCTTCTGGACAGAAGAAGTTCTCCTTTATGGGTTTTGGATTTTCTCCGTTGAGAAACTTCTACAGGAACTTTTCATCTCTCCGTTGAGAGTTTATGACTTTATTTGTTCTTATCGGACTGGTTCGCGCAAATAGGAGGCCAGATTAGTGTCTCTCTACTTTGTATGCTTATGTGAACTGTGATTGGTTATAATGATGGAGGCGTGGTTCAAAGCCTCATGGGTATTGTAGTGTTTCAATACTTTACTTTCATTGGCTGCTGTGTTTTGCAGTAAAGAAATGATAAAGCATAATCCTCGCCTCCGTGTCCTTAATAGAATCTAAAATTCTTGTTGCGATAGCTAGAAAATGTTGTATTCCCAAACAGACAACGCAGTGTGAGGCAGGGAAAACCATTGGATGCCTAAAGGGAGAGCAGTTAGCACCCTGAGCGTGCAACAGCAAGACGTGCATGCAAAACATTAACTGTCACCACAGCAGAGTGCCAATGGGTGGAGTAACCCATGGCTTGTGGTCTTTTGTTTAGCCTTCATCCATGCACTGTGAACATCACATGTGCAAGACATTGCGCCACAGTGTGTTTTTGGGCTGTGTGACTAATTTTTATCCTGCAACTAAAGGAAAATAAAACACAGTCATGCACAAATCAACATTTGCATTGTGTCATCATTACCCACCTAGAAATAGTTCTGTTTTATCTCATCACGTCTCTGCTGGCCCGCAGCTGCCCCTACACCACCTGCTGGTCTGCAACGTGGACCTGGGCCCTCATCTGAATCTGTATCTGTGAATTTAACTGGTATGCCTTTTCTAGTTGCAATGTTGTCGAGCATGGCACAAGTAGCCATAATCTTGCAGCAGGTCACTGGGTTGTATTGTAGTGCTCCTCCGCTTTTATGCAGGCAGCGGGACCTGTTCTTCAGTATCCCAAATGTCCGTGTCAATTACACAGCGCGTTGATTTGTGTGGCCGATTGTATCTTCGCTCCCTATGATTTGCTACATTGAGGTACGGTGTGAGGATGAAATCTTCTACAGCATATGCACTGTCACCTACAGGATGAAAGACATTCAGGTAATCACTGTCCTCTCACTTCTGGCCTTAGCTGTATGTTAGAGTGTTAGACATGCATTTACCTAGCAGATAGCCCTCTCCAAATTCGCCACCAGTGAGACTTGTGAATGTCTCACAATGTCTGAATATAAAGGAGTTGTGTGAACTGCCAGGGTATTTAGCAATTATATCCGTTATGATATGTTTAGCATTGCAGATGACCTGTATAGTGAAAGAATATGATTTGCAGTTCCTGAATACATACTCATTATTTGAGGGGGGAGAGATGGCTACATGGGTCCCATCTATGCCGCCAGTGACATGGAGAAATTAGGCAATCTGATAGAAGTCCTGTTTTGTTTGCTGTAATGCCTGTTGCGTGTTGGGGAATTGGATGTGATGATGTAGCCTCTGTACCACTGCATTCAAGAATGCATGGAAGAAGCATGGCAGGCAACTCTGGGAGACCCCTCCTGCTGCTGCTATCACCCTCTGGCAACTCTCTGATGCCAATAAGTGCAGTGAACACAGGACCTGCACATGTGGTGGGATGGTTTGGGTCCTGCGTGTTGGGTGTTCAAGTATGGGTTTCAGCTCAGCAATCAAGTCCATAATGGTAGCAGATTCCAGCCTATACTTCTCATGGATCTCTTCGTCTGTCTGCTGGAACAGAGTGATGCGCACTCTGACTATCCGTTCCTGTGGCCTCCTTCTCTGTGCTGCAGCTTGAATTTGCATCCTCCTGGCTATCACATAGAGCGCTGCCATTGTGGAAGTTAATGTTGCATTGTGGGCCTGTTTAAATGGGTTGCACCTGGTTACCACCTGCTTTGAGTTGGTGGTAAACTGCATGTGCAAATTTCCGATTTTCGTGAATTCACAATTTGCAATGTTTTCATACATATATTTGCGAATTTGCAATTTGCGATTACACATTTTGGACTTATCGCAAATAGCGTGTCGGTATTTGCAATTTCGCAAAAATTATTCGCATATTCTCCTACTCGCAAAATAAGTATTCGCTATTTTTGCGAATACCTATTTTGCACTGCGATTTTCAGTTATACAATGGAGCTGGCTATTTTGTGATTGCAAACACAGTTTTTTTGCGATTCGCAACGTTTGCGACCACAAAATAGCTTGATACATATGCCCCATGACGAGTGAACCCAGGGGTGCCATGTCGGGCTGGAATAATAAAACATTAAGGTAAGCGGGCAATTATTTGCGTGAGGTCCTGAACACTATACCTCGCAACCAGGATAATATCAAGGAGCCCAGGAGGGCTTACAAACTTGCCTTAGGGAAGCGGAAGACCGAGCTCAAAGAAGCATCTTGGGACTGGTTGGTGTCCACATGCTCCTCTATATATTCCAGGGGGTTTTGGACGGTGGTTAATGGAAGGTGGCCTAATGTGGCTGCCCATGATGATATAGGCTCCTCCATCCCTCCAGCCATCTGGGCCACACATTATCCAAAGGTGTACGCACTGGATAACTTGTACCCTTTGGAGATTAGGTTTGAGTTTGAGGAGGTTTACAAGGCAATCATGGGCAGCCCGTCCAACAAAGAACCAGGGCCAGATGGAATACATATGGACTTTTACAAGGCTGAACCTAATCTCTGGGCTTCAGTTCTGGCCAATGTTCTTAATGCCGTAACCCAACTAGGTCTTCTGCCGATTTGGAAATCAGACACTATAGTCCCTGTATTTAAGAAGGGGAATCGGCAGGACCCTACCTGTTACAGACCAATTTCTTTGCTATGGTCGGTGGTAAAGGTGGTAGGGCGTATCGTCCTTCAGCGAATGGAAGTATGGGCTCGAGCCAAAGACATCATCTGCCCTGTCCAATACGGATTAAGGGAAGGGATGGGCACTATAGAACAATGCCTGAACCTCAACCTTATTATAGGGAAATATGTTGTGGCGAAGCAGGGATCTATTTTCCTTGCATTTATGAACTTCAGTAGCGCCTTTGATCGGGTGAACAGGTCCAAGCTTTGGGACATTCTTGGGGGGATGGAACTGTCAGCCGACCTGATTAACTTTCTTAGAGCTTTGCATATTGATGCAAACACCTGCGGTAGATACGGCACCGTGGGGGAAACCACGGAATCATTTAGCCTCCCGTGAGGGGTTAGGCAGGGATGTGTGGTGGCTCCATTACTGTTTTATTATACATTAATAGCCTGACCACATGCTTGAATAAAAATGGAGCTGATTCGCCGAGGGTATAGTCTATCAGTGTCCCGTCCTTTCTATATGCCGACGACGCTGTGTTGATGGCCCGGATGGCTAACAGGCTAAAACTCCTGGTGGATTGGTTTGTGAATTTCATGGATGACCTGGACCTAGACACCAACATCTCTAAGACACATTATATGGTCTGTGGGAGGAAGACAGTCAAGGCGAGACTTTCTGATCACTAGGGTCTCCACTTATCTGGGGATTTCATTCAACCACCAGAATAACTGGCTTCCTTGCATTTCCAGTCGCTGTTCTAAATTCACCCAAGCCTGTTGTGCCTTATTTAGATTTTAATTGTCAGTAGGTAACAAGCCCGTTCTGCCCCTGTTACAAATATACAGAATGAAGTGTCTCCCAGTCCTGACTTACGGAGCTGCGATATGGGGGTACTGTAAGTGCAAGGGAATCCAGTTGGAAGAGGACCGATTTTGTAGGAAACTCTTGGGGGTGGGTCCAAACAGTTCCTCATTTGTCACCCAAGAGGAATTGGGTTTAACCTATGTGGTGGACCAGGTTAAACTGGCTCCATTGTTACTATGGATTTCTGTCTGGGCTAATGAGAGCCTGTGGTTTAACAGGAGTGTGATCGAGGACTGTATGGAATGCACGTATGGTCAAAAGATACCGTGGATAAACCACATAAAATCGGTTGTCCGCTCCCTCGATTGTATGGATATCTTTGATAGGCCACATCTCCTCAAAAAGGGTGATCGCGGTCTTCTAATGTAAAGTTTTTTAACTAAGGTCAAAGAGCAAAGGGAAGCTTGGGTGCTGGGTCTTCTAATGTAATTTTTTTAACTAAGGCCGAAGAGGAAAGGGAAGCTTGGGTGCTGATGAAAAATTCTATTAGATCTTTCCTACTGCTGAAATCTGTTAGTGGCCCCAAAAATTATCTCATTGCAGTTAAGCAGCCCACGGATGGATCTTTACTTGCCAAATTTCGCTTGGGCACTATCCGTACAATGATTTGCTTCCCTCTGGGTCAGTTTGACCCCCAAGCTCTTTTAATTTGCCCTTGTGCCAACTGTTCCCCCCCAGACCCTAACACATTTGGTCTTATTTTGTGAATACTATGAATTTCTCCGCAGAAGATATTTATCACCACTTTTAAAAGAGAGGGGCTTTACCCAATTTTGACCCACTTTTCTATTCTTACAGTTATTACTGGATAAGGTGGTGAAGATTGCAGTTATCAGCTATCTAAAAGGCGCCTTACACTGGAATAAAATAATGTGTGCCTAGTAACAACGATGTATATCCGAGGCCGGGGACTTGATCTTAAATGGATTTTTTATGCTTATGAACTGTCTAAATCGGATGAATTGATCTGGTTTGTGTTTAATAATGGTTTTTAACCTGTTATGTGCTCCTTTTTAACATGTGTTTATGGGCCATATGTATCATAGTTCAGTTTTGTGAATTCCAAATAGCGATTTTTAAGGAATCGCTATTTAGAATAGCAAAACGGTATGTATGTACAAAATCGCTTTTTTATAGCGATTCCTTACCATTCCTAATTTGGGATTAGCAAATTGCTAATCGCAAATTACCCATTCATTTCTATGGGCCAGGAGGCCCATAGGAATGAAGGGGCAATTTGCGATTAGCAAATTGCTAATCGCAATTTAGGAATTTTTTCAAGGGTGCAGGGGTGTCTCAAGAACACCCTGCTGCACCCCTGAAAATGACATTTGGGGTCATATGGCGCACATACATGCCCTAAGGGCATGTATGAGCGTCATATGGCACCTTTGGTTTTTTTGAAAAAAGCTTTTTTAAAAGAATTCGCAACTTACCACCAACTAGAAGTTGGAGGTAATTTGCGAATCCTTATGGGCATTTTTTGAATATTTTTTCTTTGATACATTGCATTTAAGGAATCGCAAAATTTGCGATTCCTTAAGTACAATCGCAAAATAAGGAATAGCAAATTTTGCGATTCCTTATTTTGCATCAAACATGTTACATACATACCATTTTGCTAATTAGCATTCGCAATGGCCGAAATTCGCAGAATTTCGGCCTTTGCGAATGCTAATTAGCTTGATACATATGGCCCATACCATTTTGCTAATTAGCATTCGCAAAGGCCGAAATTCGCAGAATTTCGGCCTTTGCGAATGCTAATTAGCTTGATACATATGGCCCTTAATCTTTTATGATTATAATGTATAACCGAATAAAGATTACCATCAATCAATCAAATGCTTGTCTTTCAGGCGACCGAGCCCTCTCAAAGGTTCTCTCCTCCACAGTGGCCTATTGGTGGACACTCATCTGGTGGCCATATGGTAGCTATCCCTAACTATCCTCAGCCTCTTTTTAGTGTATTGGGTGAAGGCAAATAAACAAATAAACATGTATGGGATGTACATTACATAACACTGCCATGCTGTTAGTTCTTCCTTTTTATTCCTCTTTATACACAGGTCAGGTGCACACATAGGTGAAAATTGGTCCTCATGCCTGAAGAAATTGCCAGTAAGTGAGAGGTGGCAATGAGCATGTTGGCTGTTCTTCTTAAAATGGTCTATACATAGTATGCTGTTTTTAATCATGAGTGTGGGCATTTAAAATAAAGACGGGTGCTATATGCTGAACGCAACTCATTTTTAATGCATTCTTTCAGGTGAGGAAGAGTTTTCTCCTCCCTCTGCAATGTTCTAGGGAGGTTTTTGTGAGATGTGTGCCATACACGATAGGGTTATATATAAAAACACACACAGACAACAGTCTTCTGAGCTTGTTCGAGTGTTAGTTCCTTCACATATATAGGAAAGTTGCCAATGATGACAAAGTGAGGAAATTGGATGATAATCTGACGATTGGCATCCTGATAGGTGCTTACGTGACATGCATTCCATATTTCTATGTATTTTTCTTTAAAATTTGGTTTGTTCATAGGCACTAAGCATGGGCGTAAAATCCGTTCCGCTCGCGGAATTTGTGGATTTTCGGCAAATTCGTAATCTGCGAATTCTCGCGAATTTTCTGAAAAATTCGCAAATTCGCAAGCAGCGGATTTTTTTGCTTGGTCGCGCTTGACAAATACAATATTGCGGCGCGCGGCGTTCACTTACCGTCATTCAGCGTTTGAAGAGTTGTTTTTCTCCATGTTTGCGTGTGCTGCGCCATTTTGGATCTTGCTGCATGATCCCGCGGGAGTTTGTCGACCGCGATTACGTCATCGCGGCCCGCCACCTTGCACAGCGAGAGTTTGTCAACGCAAGTACGTCATAAAGGCCCGTGATCACGCATCGCGGGAGTAAACAATTGCGAACACGTAGATGCGGCGGGCAGCAACAATCTTGCGCTCGCGAAATTGCAAAATTTGCAATTCTGCACAAGAAATCCACCAGCAGGCAGCATAAACCTTCTGAAAATGATGATTTTTATCAGAATAACTCCTCAGGTTGACATTTGCCTGCACTTTTTTTTGCAAGGAGTCCATTTTGGGAGGGGTGGGAGGAAGGAAGTGCCCCACAGTCTCCAACTTCCTGTTCCTGTCCAGCAGGCTCCTCCCAGTGCTTTGTTCATGTCCTGGTCACTTTGATTTGGATCTTGACCTGGAAGGATTACTTTTTGTGGATGCTGCTGGATATTTGGATTTGAGGCCTTTTTGACTTTCTTTGGATCACTTTTGGATTCGAAATTTCACAAGTAAGTTTGTTTGGGGCATTACAGTTGCTGCAACTACAATTTTGGAACTTTTTCAGAACATTAAATAAAATATATTGTGGGTAGCCACAGTATCCAGTAGGACCAGGGTTAGTTATGGGTGCATGATACAACTGTTTTGTTGAATTTCAACATCATTTAGGGCATGGATGGCATTGGATTGTGGTGATTTTTGAGTGCTTTTCGATTTTTTGGCTGTTGTTGGGGCCTTTTGCCCAGTGGTACTCAGTGGTGCATGGACTGAGTCTTTCTGTGGGGTCTCTTTAATGTAAACATCATGGAGGGCATGGATGGCATTGGATTGTGGTGATTTTTGTGTGTTTTTCGATTTTTTGGCTGTTGTTGGGGCCTTTTGCCCAGGGGTACTCAGTGGTGCATGGACTGAGTCTTTCTGTGGGGTCTCTTTAATGTAAACATCATGGAGGGCATGGATGGCATTGGATTGTGGTGATTATTGTGTGTTTTTCGATTTTCTGGCTGTTGTTGGGGCCTTTTGCCCAGGGGTACTCAGTGGTGCATGGACTGAGTCTTTCTGTGGGGTCTCTTTAATGTAAACATCATGGAGGGCATGGATGGCATTGGATTGTGGTGATTTTTGTGTGTTTTTCGATTTTTTGGCTGTTGTTGGGGCCTTGTGCCCAGGGGTACTCAGTGGTGCATGGACTGAGTCTTTCTGTGGGGTCTCTTTAATGTAAACATCATGGAGGGCATGGATGACATTGGATTGTGGTGATTTCTGTGTGTTTTTCGACTTTTTGGGGTGGGGTGGGGGCCTGTCCATGTGGGTGGGGGCCATTTTGAGGCCTGGTCCAGGCAGGGCCTGGCCATGTGGGTGGGGGTCTAGGGGCCATTTTGAAGCCAGGCAGTGTGCTTTGTTGTGCCATAGGCCTGCACCCAGTCTGCCATGCTTTCATCCATTATGCCCAGGGGTACTTTGTCAGTGGTGCATTTTATTGGTCTTTCCATTTTGGGTGGTGGGTATAATAATAATGCTTCCTTGCAAATTATTAATTGAAGCGCTACATATGCAACATTTATTTAACTGATGTTCCTCTGGCTTCGTTTGCTATTAGGTGCAGAAAGAAGAATCATCAGCCTCATAGTTCCTCATCAGTGCCAGGAAGAAGTCCTGCTGCGGTGTGTGCAGCACAACGTCACGTGTGCCCACAGACAACTCCGCAACTTGTGCAACTGCGGCCTGCTGTTCTGACATCTGAAGAAGATGGCCCCCAAAAAAGTTGCCCGTAGCTCCTCTAGCAAGAAAGTTGCCAGTAAGGAGCAGAAGAAGCAAGTGGCGCCACTTACCAAGGAGACTGGTGTGCCGACCGCCACACTTTTTCGGAAAAAAAAGTACGCCTGCAGCAGCAGCGGGGTGTGCTGGGGACCAAGCTAGGAGGAGCACCTCTGCTCCATTGGGCTCAGTGCCACCACCACCACGCCAACTTAGGTCCAAGCCCTTGAGTGCTGCAGAGGCAGCCAGTATAGTTGTTCAATCACCATCAACCAGTGATGTTGGCTCATCGCAAGAAAGTAGCAGCATCCCTCAATCAACACAGGTTATTGTAACTCATCTGACGAGTGTTCAACAACCACAGCCGCAACAACAACCACATGTGCAAGTACAAGCCCAAGTACATGTGGAAGGAGAGGCGGCGCAAGGAGAGGCGCAAGCAGAGGTGCATGGAGCGGCACAAGTGCCCACAATAGTTGTTC
Organism: Lissotriton helveticus; assembly: GCF_964261635.1. Taxonomy (NCBI): domain Eukaryota; kingdom Metazoa; phylum Chordata; class Amphibia; order Caudata; family Salamandridae; genus Lissotriton; species Lissotriton helveticus. The sequence continues at coordinate 1,138,687,321 of NC_136059.1, read as the reverse complement.
CTCCCGACGTAGGGGCACATCAGGAAATCGACATTCAAGCCGAGGTATCATCTGAGGAAGCCACTCCTCCTGATGATTCATTGTCTTCCAGATCCCCAGCAAGGAAAAGATCAAGGATGGTGTCTACATCTTCTTCAAGCCCCCTTCCTTCTGATGATATGGATCAAAATTGGGAACCACCAGTGCTGTCTGAGAGTGAGGCACACCATGATGTGACAAAGGTAGCTAAGCGTAAAAGGAAGGTCCCCGAAAGTCTCATAGTTATGGAGTGTGATGATGACGCTGAACAAGAAGTGGCGTATGCTCCTGCTGATGAAGACTCTCACGACGACGACGCAGTCATCATAGACGTCACTTCAGCCTCAGCGGGCATGCAGCAAACAGACATTTTTACCCTATCCCAAAATGCTGCTGAGCGTGATGTTGGCGACGTGTCAATGGGACCACCACCAATGCAGTTAACTAGTACACCACCACCTACAGCTTCCATATTTTCTCGCCAGAAGGGACCTCCATCCACCTCGACCTCCATTTCTTCAATTAGTGGTGCTGTAAGTGCACACCATAGTAAATTTCAGCAAAACACATCCTCCACTTCATCTGGCATTAGCATTCCCAGTATCGCCTCCTACGTCCCCCACAGACATTTGAAGTCCGCAGTTTGGGACTTCTTTAGTGTTAGCCCAACAAGGGAAAACATAGCCATTTGTACCATTTGTAAGGTTCGAGTTAGTCGTGGTAAGCTTGGTACCAACTATGGTACCGGAGGCCAGAGAGGTCATCTTGAAAGACAGCACACTGTCAAATGGCATGCGCACCTAAGGGAGATCAAGGCAGCCCGAATTGCAAGTCAACAAATTGTATCCGTTGATGTTTCATCTGATGATGATGAGGAGGAAGAAGCGTCAAACATTTCTTCAGTTACACCCAGTACCCCTGTCAGCAGCACACCCCCTGCAAGATATATGAGCCACACTAAGAGTGTGGGAGAGAGTGAGACACCAATGCGAAAAAGTTCATCATCATCACTGAGCGTAACTGGGTCGCAAAAGTCATCATCATCCCGTAAAATGGTCCAGCCCACCATTAGAAGCATGTTGTTTTCAGATGCGCCATTTGAACGCAACCACCCAACGGCGCATCTGTATAACACTAAGCTGGCTAAAATGCTAGCGCTGGACCTTCTCCCTTTTTCTTTTGTGGAAGGGGTGGGTTTTCTTGAAATGGTGGCAATGCTCTGCCCTAAATGGACGGATCCTAGCCGGTTCTATTTTGCCAGAGTTGCGGTTCCAACACTACATGAAGATGTGCTGGATGTGATTGGGGCAGCTTTGCAGAAGAGTGCTGTTCACACTATACATCTGACAACAGACATGTGGACCAGTTGCCAAGCCCTTGATTACATGTGCATCACTGCACACTGGGTCTCTTTTTCAGGGGTTAAAGCAAAGCTAAACGCAGGTGTTGACACGGACAAAGTTTATAAAGCTGCTCGGAAACATGCAACAGTAGCCATGTTTGCCATGGAGAAAACTCATACAGCAGAAAACATTTTGCATGAGTTTAACACAAAGGTCTTTCAATGGCTGTCCCCAAGAAAACGCATGATTGGTTATGTTTCCACGGATAATGGGGCCAATGTAGTTAAGGCCATGGATATGGGTAACTATTTCAGAGTGCCGTGTTTGGCGCACTGTATAAACCTGGTTTTAAAAAAATTCTTGCATGAAGAAAGTCCAGTCTACGAGTTACTGACCACCTGCCGAAGAATGTGTCACATCGTTGCTGGTCGCCTATAGCGCATGGAACACAGGACACCAGGTTGGTGGTTATATCTTTCTTTATTCGTCGAGCGGGGAGCGTGTCATGCACATCTGTCCTCTTCTTTGGTCGTAGTTGTACTGTCCTCTTCCTGTCCCTACAGGATGTGGTGTCCAGTGACCTGGTCACTGCCCTGCGACCCACAGGGTCCTAATGCCCTACGTCTGTGGTCAACCTACTGTCAGGCTATTATATCTCCCCCTTTGTCGCAAACAAAGCTTGTGTCACATGCATAAACATCAGTGTTCCTTATCGTCATCTCCTTTTCGTTTTCTGGTGCTGATAAAGATAAGGAGAGAGAGAGAGAGAGATATTCTTCGTTCTACATCCCTTCAATTAGTCTTTGTGGCATCCTTCACTCTGCTTGGTCTTGTCTCTCTGCTGTTTTCTTGCTCGCTGTTTTCCACTTTCGTTGTTTTTTCCATTTGTCCTTCATCTTCCCCTTTCAGTTCCTTGAAGTGGGAGCTGTTTCTTGTTATTCTTTGATGATCAGATTCTGCCGTCACCATTGATCCCTTTACTTTGGTCACTACTAGCGGATCTTTTGAAAATGGGCTGTCTGACTTCCGTTGTTGTCTCTGTTTCACCAACACCAGGTCCCCTTCCTGTAACTGATGTTCAGATGCGTGTCTCTTCTTGTCAGCATATTCTTTAATTTTCCTCTTGGCTTCTTGATCTCTTTCCATTATGTCACTTCGATCCGTGCTCCCCTTTGCATCCATTTGAGGCAGTCTTGTTTTGCTTGATCTTCCCAATACTAGTTCCGCTGGACATCGACCTGTGGAACTGTGAGGGGTATTTCTGTAGTCTCTCAGCACTTGACATAATGCTTGTCCAATTGATATCTGTGTCAGTTTTGCTCTTTGGACTGCTTTCTTTATAGTTCCCATAAATCGTTCTGCCATCCCGTTGGCCTGCGGCCACAGGGGTGTTATTTTCCGATGCTTTATTCCCAGATATTCCATAAATCGACGGAATTCTTCTCCTGAAAATGGAGGTCCATTGTCTGTCTTTAGTGTTTGTGGGGAGCCCCAGGCAGCAAATATATCGTCTAATGCTGGTAACGTGGCGTTTGCCGAGGTTGATGGTATTTCTCTCACAATTGGGAATCTTGAGAATTCATCAATGACTACTAGCAGATATCTCCCGGTCTCTAGTGGTCCATAGAAATCTGCTGCCAACTCTGTCCATACGGCTGGAGGCAGTTCTGACATTTATAAAGGTGCTGGTTTGGAGGGTGGTCCCGTCACTTGACTGACATGACAGTGTGCTACTTCTTCTTCCACCATGTTGTCTAGTCCTGGAAACCACACCTTTTCTCTCAACATCTTCTTTGTCGCTACAATGCCTCGATGCGATTCGTGAGCTAGTTCAATTGTTCTTTTTCTTAGTCTGTGAGGTGTCACTATTCTTGATCCTCTCATCAAAATTCCGTTCTCAGTTTCAGATAATTCTTCACTTATCTTTTTGAAAGCCAGTAGTTCTTCTTTCATGACTCCTTCGCCTGTGGGGGTGTTGTTGTTGATGTGTCTCCATCTCTGCTGCCGCATCACGTTCCCTATTGCCTGCATTGTCGGGTCTCTTTTTGTTTATCGCTCTAGTTCTGCAATCGTTATTGACACCGGAGTGTTTTGTTGTAGGATGAAATTTAGGTATTCCTCTGCCATGGTGGTGCCATTTTCTCGATACGGTAGTGGGTGTCTTGACATGTAGTCAGCTGGGTTGTTCTCTTTTACGGGCTTGTGGACAATTTTGAAGTTGTAGTCCATCAGCCTGATTCCCCATCGCTCAATTCTTGGTGGTATCTTGGCATTTGGATTTCCGTATATGGCAACTAGTGCCTGGTGATCTGTAACAATCGTGAATGGCTTCCCATAGACGAACATGTGGTAGTGCTCACATGCCCATACTACTGCCAGACTCTCTTTTTCTGGTTGAGAGTATGCTCTCTCGATGTCTGACAGGCTCTTGCTTCCATATGCTACAATCCGTCGTGGCGAGTCTCGTCCCGGCTCGTGCTGCGCCAGTATTGCACCCAGACCTACTGGGCTGGCATCCACTGTCAACTCGGTGCATAAGTTCGGGTCAAAATATGCTAGGTGGTCCACTGCCGTTACTGACGCCCTTATCTCTTCAAATGCCTTGCTGCACTCTGCGGTCCATTCAAATGTTTGGCCCTGCTTCGTGAGTTCTCGTAGAGGGGTGCTTACTGTTGCGAAGTCCTTTATGTATCTCGCACAGTAGCTGGCAAGGCCACGGAATGAGCGCACTTCAGCTACATCTTTTGGTTCTTTTGCCTTTTCTAGAGTGACCACCTTGCTGCGATCTGGTCTCATTCCTTTTTTCGAGAAGATGTGTCCAAAGAACACCAGCTCCTCTCTTCCCAATTCACATTTCTTTTTGTTGACTGTCAGGCCCACCTCCTCTAGTTGTGAGCATACTTTCCTCAGTGCTTTGTCGTGTTCCTCATCTGACTTGCCAAACACCAGGATGTCATCGCTGTAATTCAGGCTGTTTTTTATCGGCCTAATTATTTGTCTGATCGTTTCTTGGAAGACTTCAGCTGCTGACGATATTCCAAAGCTTAATCGCTTGTAGCGAAACAGACCTAGGTGTGTTGAGAATGTCGTTATGTACCTTGACTGTTGGTCCAGCTCTAGTTGATGGTACCCTTTGCATAAGTCTAGCTTGGAAAACCTTCTCATTCCCGTCAAGCAGCTAATCATGTCATCTAGATGTGGCCCCGGATGGCGTTCTCTTTCAATGGCTGTGTTGGGAATTCTCATGTCCACACATATCCTTATTTGTGCACTGTCCTTTTTTGGTACAGCAACTATTGGGGACACCCACGGCGTGGGCCCTTCCGCCGGCTCTATGATGTCTTGCTCTAGCAGTGCCTTTATTTCTTCTTCTACCTGCGGTTGTAAGTGAATCGGTACCCTCCTGTGGTGTTGGGCGACAGGTCTGACTGACTCGTTTATGTGTAGGGTGATCTGTCGTCCTTTCAGCTTTCCAAGTCCTTTTGTTAATTTCGGGTACTCCTCTAGGATGTTTCCTTTGTCGGATATGTGATATGTCATCTGTAACAGGCCAATGACCTTCGCTGTGACATTGCTCAGTAGACATGGTGCGGGAATATCTCCTCGTAGTACATGAATTTCTTCTGTGACTGTCTTGCCCTTGTGCGTCATGGTGTCTGTGAATTTTCCCATGTTTGTCACTGGATTTTGTGCACCCCAAGTGAACACTCGTACACTTGATGGTTGCAGGTGCGGTTTTCTCTTCATTTTTTCGTATTCAGTGGCGCACATGATGTTGCATGTGGCCCGCTGTCTAGCACAAATTCTGCTTGGTGTGGCCCTACTTCAATGGTCACCCAGTCCGTCTTCTTTATTGACTGCTTATCCACCAGTCTGATGTGCTCTTCCTTGTGTTCTTCGTCTGTGGACATGAGGTAGAGGCGTTCCACTCTCTCGGTTGTTTCTTCTTTTTTCATCTCCCGACTCCAGCGACGAGCTCCTTGTGGTCGCTTCCATGTGGCGCACATGTCGGTTAGTTGGTATTCTTTGCCTCCCTGGCCTTCCCCTTTCACTTTTGAATTGCATTCCTTGGCACATGGTGGCGAAGTGGTTGCTTCTGTTGCATTTTCGACATATCTGACCAAATGCTGGGCATGTTCCTCGATGCGGAAATTCCAGGCCGCACCTGTAGCACCGGGACTCTTGTTTTCTTGTCGCCTGGTCCTTCGACCCTTTCTTCCAGCTTCCAGTTCTACTCTTGTCTGTCATTCTGTGGACTTGCTCCTCTCGTCGGTCCATCTGTCTTGCGTGCGCCATTGCTCTTGCCTCTGCTCTCGCTAGATCCAGAATCCTTTCTAGTGTGGTTGGTTCCTTCAGTATTCTGGTACGAAAGTCTGTGTCACGACAGCCTTCTATCAATCTTAGACGGATCGCCTGTTCATTGTCGTACTTTTCAAATTCGCAATGTGCTACCAGTTTCCTTAGCCTCGTTGCGAAATCATCCATTGACACCTCCGGCTGTTGAAAAGCTATGTTGAAGCTATATCTTTCAAAGTCAATGTTTCTTTGAGGATCGAATTTGCTTGTTAGACACTTTATTAGTCCTTTGTATGTGCTCCTCTCGCTCTTTGGGAGCGTTATTAGAAGGTCATCTATGTCATCTCCTGCCAGATTTAGGAATAGTCCTAGCTTTTTATCTTCGACTACATCTGTTGCTTCCATGTATCGTTCAAATTTCACAATCCACTTTTCCCATCTTATTCCCACTTGTGGCTCTGATATGCTGAATGGCATCGGTCTGCGATACTGTGCACTTTGTTTTGTATCAGGCATCTTTTGTTATTTTTGCTTTGATGCTCTTTTCTTCTTTTTTTTTCTGTCTGGGGTGTTTGTAGTTTCTTGCACTTTTTCTTTTGTTTCCCCTTTTAATCTCTGTTACTGTGAGGCTCTTTTTGTGCCTCCTATTCTTTTTCTTCTTTATTTCCCCTGTGTTCTGCTTATTCTTCGATTTTGCCTGTCTTTAAAATGGCCGCCATGCACTTTCAATGGTACTTTCCTTTTGTGTCCCAACGCAAAATGGCCGCCGTGTTCACCCGAGATTTCACGATCGAAATCTCGCGTTGCCTGTTTCTAAGATGGCCGCCGCGTTGCTTCAATGCCCTGATTGGCTTTCCTTGCCTGACTGTGTGATGGCCGCCGAGATGTGCCCCTCTCGCGAGACCTCGCGCTTTGATTTTCAAGCGAGAGAACCTCGCGCTTCCAATTTCGGGCACTAGCGCTTGTTATTGAACGCTCTTTCTTTCGCCGTTTCGCTTTCGTCCGCCTTTCTGCACGTATGAATCCGTCAGTTACCCTCGTCGCCAGATGTCATATCGTTGCTGGTCGCCTATAGCGCATGGAACACAGGACACCAGGTTGGTGGTTATATCTTTGTTTATTCATCGAGCAGGGAGCGTGTCATGCACGTCTGTCCTCTTCCTTGGTCGTAGTTGTACTGTCCTCTTCCTGTCCCTACAGGATGTGGTGTCCAGTGACCTGGTCACTGCCCTGCGACCCACAGGGTCCTAATGCCCTACGTCTGTGGTCAACCTACTGTCAGGCTATTACATCATGTGCACACATTTCAACCATTCTTTTAAGGCCCGGAAGCAGCTGAGGTGCCTGCAACATGAACGTAAAGTGCCAGTAAAAGCACTCATCCAGAACGTGGTAACACGTTGGAACTCAACCTTCTACATGCTTGAGCGTCTGTATGAGCAGAATGCGGTAGTCGATCAGTATTTCTTTAAACTGGGTACACCTATGATAGACCTGAGGATACAGGTGGAGCAATGGGAGCTAGTTAAAAGCCTGACAGACATGCTTCGTCCTTTTGAGGTCTTCACGCATGCAGTCAGCAGGGAGGACTGTAATTTGGGAAAAGCTATCCCATTGTTACGCATGCTAGAGGACAAACTGAAGGCGGTGTCTTCTACGTTTCAAAAAGATGGAAAGCAAGAAGCATTTGAGTTGGCGGAGAAGTTATTACAGAGCCTACTTCGCGATGAACGTCTTGAAAAGATCCACACAGAACAGCATTACATTTCTGCTACTATTCTGGATCCACGGTACAAAAAGGCAGTGGCAGGCAGAGTATTCTTTCCTTTTGATGACGCAGATGTTACAAAGTACAAACATTGTCTAGCTGTGTCAGCCACTTGGTTTGTTATGTAATGTTATGTTAACTATTTGGTTAAGCGCAAAACAGTTGCCCCAGCAACGAGGCGTCCCGGCGCTGAATAGCCACAGAAGCTATCCTGAGAAGGGAAAGGGAGGGGGAGGGAATCCTAGGAGGGGGGGAACAGATAGGTCCTAATAGCCTTTCGGAAGGCAGCCAGATTATCCAAGGAACGAATGTTTGGCGGCAAGGAGTTCCAGAGCTTAGCTCCTAGAACCCTAAAGGAGCGGCCACCCAAACGGCAGAGCCTAGTACGGGGTACAGTCACTAGGTGCTGGCCTAATGAGCGCAAGTTGTGCTGTGGCGCATAGGATGTTAAGAGCGGGCGCAAGAGTTCTGGGCATCTGGATTTGAGAATCTTGAAGGCCATAGTCAGGGTTTTGAATTGAATCCGAGATTCGATGGGCAGCCAATGTAGTTTCCGAATGGTAGCTCTGACTGAGCACCTGCGGGGGAGACCCACCAAGGCTCTAGCCGCTGAGTTCTGTACGCATTGAAATCGAGCTATCTCCGCTTTATTGGCGCCCAGAAGTAGAACACTAGCATAGTCCAGTCGTGAAAGGATGATGGATTGAACAATGAGCTGACGGATTTTTGAGTCAAAAAAGCTGAGTATCGGGTTAAGGCTCCTCAGCAGGCCCACACAAGTGGCAGCCACTTTTTTCGTGTGGGTCTGGAAACTAAGCGAGGAGTCCATCCAGACGCCCAGATTTTTGACCAAGGATTTGGGTGGCGGGATGGCGCCCAATGAAGAGGGCCACCAGTGCTCATTCCAATAACTGGTATTCCTCCCGAGGAGCAGCACCTCCGTTTTACCAGCATTAAGCTGCAGGCAGTTGTCCATCATCCACTGGGCTACTGCAGCCAGGCCATCCCTAAATCTCGAAGCCGAGATCGAAGGGCCTTCGGTGAGAGTGATGACTAGCTGCGTGTCGTCTGCGTATGACACCAGCGTAAGGTCCCACTCCTTAGCCACTGCCGCGAGTGGCTGTACATAAAGATTGAAAAGGGATGGACTAAGTGCAGAGCCCTGGGGAACTCCCTGGCCGATGGAATGGGGCTGGGAGAGAAACGGGAGGGCTGATACCCGGAAGGATCTGTCCTTCAGAAATGAGCGGAACCACTCCAGGGCAAGACCGGTTATCCCTATTGTCTCCAGACGAGTTAGCAAGATGTTATGGGAAACCGTAGCAAAGGCTGCGCTGAGATCGAGCAATACCAGCGCAGCACTCCGACCGGCATCAAGGATAGTCCGGAGATGTTCGGTAGTGGACAGGAGGGCCGACTCAGTACTATGTCCCGGCCTGAACCCATTTTGAGATGGGTCCAAGACGTTGTTTTGAGCCATTAGGTGGGACAGCACATTGTTTACATAGGCCTCTGCAATTTTGGACACCCATGGGAGCAGCGAGATCGGTCTATAGTTTTCTAGTTTGGTAGGGTCAAGAGTGGGCTTTTTAATGATGGGGAAACCCATGCTTGTTTCCAGACAGCTAGAACCTCAGCCGAAGAAAAGGAACGATTAAGTATGGAGGCTAGGGAAGGTATGAAGAAATCCAAGGATTCAAGAAATTGAGATGGCCTCATGGGGTCTGCTGGAGAACCAGACTTAACTTTCCTGCAGAGTATATTTAGGTCATCGTATGGGATTTCAGGTATCAATGTCAGTATAGTGCCATTGGTGCTTGTATTAATAGGGTTAGGTGGAGCAGGGAAGTGCTGCGGGAATAACCTGTACATTTTTTGCACTTTTTCTATAAAGTAAGTAGCAAGGTCCTCACACTGTTGCGTGGAGGTGATACAGGAGGCAGGGGTTTTACTACTTTGCAATTCTTGCACCAATTTAAAAATGACTTTGGTGGGATTCAGGCTTGAATTGATTTCTTCAGCGTAGAAGGAGGCGCGCGCAGAGCGAATAGCTTTGTGGTAGAGTTTTAATTTGGACAAATAGGATACTTTGTCCTTATTATTGTACTCCCTTCTCCAGATTCGCTCGGCTTTTTTGCATTCTTTCCGCATGGCTTTCAGAGTGTCGTTGTACCATGGGTTAGAGGGGGAACAGCGCCATATGGTCCATTTGGCTGGAATGAGGGCATCTAATGCTCTTGTAATCCAGTCATGGAAGGCAGCATATGTAATGTTAATATCCATATTTGCCTCGTAGTGAAATTCTCCTAGAGTAGACTGGAGATCGCTGGTTAAAAGTTTATGCCAAGGTCTTTTTAGACGACAAGTTAGCTCCTCTTTGTTGGGCAGTTCCCTAACTACCATATTAGTTTTAATGAGATAGTGATCTGTCCAACCCATAGGCTTGGGCAGGTCAGCCCTGACCTCCGGGATGTTAGTGAAGACGGGGTCTAATATATGTCCAGCTGAGTGAGTGGCAGTATGAATTAGAGAGTTGAGTTGTAAGGCAGCAAAGTCCGCCAAAACATTTTTTTTTTTTTTTTTTTTTTTTAAAAACCTTTATTGTACAAAGAGTGCTCACAAATACGGGCCTACAACCCAACGGGCTGGCCACCACATAGCGAAAGCATAAGTAGCAATATAAAAGTGTACACAGGATATGACGGCAAGAAAACAGGAGATACACCAAAAGCCATAGAGCAATCAGCAGGAACAGGAAATTAGAAGGGTAATTTTCTTTTTTTTACAGGGCGGGGAGTACAGGATCATGACGGGCAGTGAATCCAACAACAAGGGAGGGGCCGTGGTGAGCCGCGGTCCGGCGATCATAAAAATACAGGATAAAACCAACATGAAGTAAACATAGCAACAAGTACAAGCCCAATCGGAGGACCACAAGGAGAGGCAATGGCGTTCGCCGTCCAGCGCCCACCCACCACAGCAACCACCCGACTTGACAAACCTAAGTACAAAAAAAGGACCCCACCGTAAAAAACAATACGATACGCACCCCAACATAAGGAAAGAAACCCCTCACAAAGAGGGAGGGGAAGGAAGAAAAAGGAAAGAGAAGGGACTCCTACCCAATCACGCGCCCCCCGGCGACAGGCAGGAAAACAAAATCCGGTACACAGCATACATTAAAGGTTGATGATAGAACACATAGCGAACCACAATCACAGTACAACCGGAAGGTAAATGCATCCAAAATACACCAGGGGGACACATGACGAGACAGAGTCCCGAAACAGTGAATACTAAAGAGCCATAGAACAAAAAAGGGAGAAAAAAGGGGAGGAAAAAGACCCCCCAAAATGACAGACCCCCCCGCCCACCCCACAAGCCCACCCTGCACCCCTGCAGAAGGCTATGGCCTACCCCCCGGCAGCGTGCCTGTCGCCCTAATTAGAACCCGAAATATAGAAGAGCAAAGACAGGACAGAAACAAAGGACAAAAACGGGGGAGGGGAAAGGAAAAGGGAAGGAATCACACACGGGAGAGGGCCAAGGGACAGTATTATCTGCACCCACCCACCCGCCTGAGAAAAAGGGCAGAGCCCACGGGAAGTCAAAATTATCAGGATACACTCCAGGAGCACCTTAAAGTCACACATAATCATACCGTAACATGCCGATCATCCAACCAATACAAGACTACCGCACATAGAGGCAAATATATATCAACCCTGTCCTTGTTTGTCCAAAGTCATAGCCGTCCGATCCAACGAGAACCAGACCGCGAAGAACCGAAGGCATAGAACAGGGAGATCTGACGGCAGTCCGGATAAGGCACGTGGAGTAAAACACGGAAGATCCAGGAAAGTCATGGTACATCGCACACATCGCAGGCACAGTTCCAGGGACAGTTCAAGCGAGGCCGACCCAGCTGGGTTGGCGCAGGAGCCATGGCCGGCCAGCCGAGGCGAGAAGGGGCAGGAAGAGTCATCGAGTCCAGGCCAGACAGAATCCGGCCCCCAGACCAGCGGCAAAGGAGACCGCACAGGACGATGAAGGGCAACGGAACCCCGTACACCCACAGACGCGGCTGTCGCCGGGGCCACACTTCCCAGGATATTTCCAGCCGCACCCAGCAACGGTGAGGCCACCCCCGAGGCTGGGGGCCCAAACGGCCCGAAGAGAGGATCCGCCTCCAGAGCGAAAATGGGTGCAGCCACAGAAGCTCGCCAGGAGTGCAGGGCATCCAGGATATCCAGAAGTGTAGGAGAACCTTTACCACATCCGGCACCCGGGCCATGCGGCGGGCCTCCAGCGCTCGTCCAGGCCCGGCTGAGACACTCAGGGTCGGCCGCCATCTTGGAAGCCCGGCGAGGCCGCGGCGGCCGGCAACCTCCGTCGGGGCAGCAGCGAGACAAATGAAGACCAGCCGACCGGCGGCAGGGCATCCCGGGGCAGGAAGGAGGGCCACCAGAAGAAGGGTAATCGCCGGCTCCCCAGTGCCGCCGGTCCCGGTCTCCGAGTCCGGGCGGAAGAAATCAAAATGGCCGGACCGGAGAACAAAGGGGGAGCAAGCCAGATATACGAGTAGCCCAGCCAATGGACGGCAGCGCCTCCACCCAAGGCCTCCGGCCCACCGGAGTCGGCCAGCAAGCACAGCCGGCCTACACGCACAACGGCCTCCACGACCACGTCCACTGCGCCATCAAGGGCTGATCATCGTGCTCCGTCCCGTCCGGGCGCCGCCGAGAGGTCCAGGCCAGCCCGCCCCGGAGCTCCGAAGCGAGCGGGAGCGCCGCACAGGATCCACGGCACCCAGGACCACCGGAGCAAAGGGTGAGTGCCTGCAAGGCGTCTTCGCACTACAGCACAGCAAAGAGGGCTTCCCGGGGCAGGATAACGACAGGATAGGCGATTAAAACAGGCAGGCGAACGGAGCCGAGCTAAAACGCGGCCATCTCGGACGCGAGCTAGGCTCCTCCTCCGCCAAAACATTTTTAATGATCGGGTCTAGTGTCGAGTCAAAGTGGAGATTAAGATCTCCTAGTATGGTGATGTTAGCCAAACTCACCACCAAGGCGTTTGCCACTTCTAGGAGTGCTTTGATGAACTTGGAGGCAGATCCAGGGGGTCGATAGATGTAAAGCCCTGACAGGGTAAAGTGGGGGCCCGTCGTGATTTTGAAGCGGGCACTTTCACAACCCCAGATGTCTTCCTTGGTAAAGGAACACAAATATTGCTTTTTATAGATGACTGCTATGCCGCCACCTCTAGTGTCTCGGTTAAGAGTCTTCATTAAGAAGCCGTCTGGTAACGTGAGGTTCGGAAGACTGGTCATGTCGTCATGGAGCCAGGTTTCACATATAAATAGAATATCGGGGCTCTCGTCAGTTAGGAGGGTATTTACCTCTAAATGATGTTTCACGAGCGACCTAACGTTTAGTTGGAGGACAGTGAGAGGGGTATATTTAGGCAAGTTGACACTGTGGCCAGATGGACAGGGGCTGTGTGTTGCAAAGTTACATGACTTATATCGTAGGCATGTCTGTCCGAGGCAGCCTGATGTCTCGTCACGGCACTGGCCAGGGTTCAGAGTGAAGAGAAACTCCCTATTGTAATAGTTGTATTCCCTTAGAGTTTGGCCAGGGGGACAGGCGAGAGGCGATGTCTTGGCAATGACGGGCGCAGACGGGCTTGCCTTAGGCGCGCCTTTGGCGCGCCCGCTGCGCGTCAGGCCGAGGCACATTTTGAAAGGGGGGGGAGAGCGGGCAGGGGGCGTGGCCTCCATCAGGTGGGCGTGGCCTATGTAGCCTCGGTGATGGCAGCCAAAGTAAGTTTTAGTCAAATCCGCGGCAGCATTTATGTCGGCTGCGCGGTGATATCGGCGAGGCTGAGAAGGGGGGGAAAGTGCTCAGTGCCAAGTGAGGACAGTAGGTAAAATCAGCAATACAAAACAATAATTTTTAAAACAATCAGGGCAAGTCTCCCGGCTTCCGCTTCAGGAGCTTTCTGTGGCTAATGCGTGCGAGGGCTGGCGCGGCTTAAATAGCGGGTGGGGGGCGTGGCCTCCGTCAGGTGGGCGTAGCCTATGTGGCCTCGGTGATGGCGGCCAAAGTAAGTTTTAGTCAAATCCACGGCAGCGTTTATGTCGGCTCCGCCGTGATATCGGCGAGGCTGAGAAGGGGGGGGGAAAGTGCTCAGTGCCGAGTGAGGACAGCAGGTAAGATCAGCAATACAAAACAATAATTTTTAAAACAATCAGGGCAAGTCTCCCGGCTTCCGCCTCAGGGGCTTTCTGTAGGCTAATGCGTGCGAGGGCTGGCGCGGCTTAAATAGCGGGTGGGGGGCGTGGCCTCTGTCAGGTGGGCGTGGCCTATGTGGCCTCGGTGATGGCGGCCAAAGTAAGTTTTAGTCAAATCCGCGGCAGCGTTTATGTCGGCTGCGCGGTGGTATCGGCGAGGCTGAGAAGGGGGGGAAAGTGCTCAGTGCCGAGTGAGGACAGCAGGTAAAATCAGCAATACAAAACAATAATTTTTAAAACAATCAGGGTAAGTCTCCCGGCTTCCGCCTCAGGAGCTTTCTGTAGGCTAATGCGTGCGAGGGCTGGCGCGGCTTAAATAGCGGGCGGGGGCGTGGCCTCCGTCAGGTGGGCATGGCCTATGTGGCCTCGGTGATGGCAGCCAAAGTAAGTTTTAGTCAAATCCCCGGCAGCGTTTATGTCGGCTGCGCGGTGATATCGGTGAGGCTGAGAAGGGGGGGGGAAGTGCTCAGTGCCGAGTGAGGACAGCAGGTAAAATCAGCAATACAAAACAATAATTTTTAAAACAATCAGGGCAAGTCTCCCGGCTTTCGCCTCAGGAGCTTTCTGTGGTTTGAAAGAGAACGGCAGGAAATTGAAGGAAAAGGCAGTACATCAGCATCAGCAGGCCATCCGGAGTCAAAAAAATCCACTTCTGCATCTGTGGCTGTGGCAGAAGTGAGTGATTTTCCCTCTCAGCCGTTAACGACACCAGCAACCGTATCATCTGCACCAGACACAACAGTAATATTGTGTGAAGAAGAGGATTGGCTAACTCAGCTTGGGTTTGCTTCTCAAAAGGTCCCAGAAAAAAGTAAGCAAAGTGGAGGAACCCTGGAGAACCTTGAGTTGATGGTGCAGGCCTATCTGAATGACTCAACAGAGGTCTATGTTCATCATGACCCATTGGCGTATTGGCATGGAACAAGAGATGTGTGGCCAGAGATCACCAACCTGGCTATAAATTACTTGTCTTGCCCACTCGCAAGCGTGTCTTCTGAACGTGTTTTCAGTGCTGCTGGTGGCATTGTAACTTCAAAAAGGACCCGCCTCTCGCCCAAAAATGTGGAGAGGTTAACAATGATCAAGATGAATCAGTACTTCATACCACCAGATGACAAAATACGAGAATGCACGCAGGAAGAAGACGAGGAGGACCCCAACTTAGATGAGGGAAGTTCTTCTCTGTTAACTGACTTACTCCCGTCTGAATTCGCAGAGTTTGAGGACGAGCTCTTCTTCCCTGACACCGAGCCCTGAAAATGAGTCAATGAATCACTAACTTTCTTTTTCGTCCTTATTCACTTTTATTCCTGTGTGTCTGTCTTTCTTTGTTTTGCAAAATCTATATAAAAAAACCTTTAATCACCTAATCACAAAAACAAGCCCATCAGCAGAACTGTCTTCACTTATTTGCTTATTGATTTGACGGTGCCGCAGTCTGCATTCCTCAGGTTCACAAGTTCACAAGAACATGCTCCTCTATCCTCCTCCTCCAGACTCCTATTTCCCTCAAAGCAGATGGCTGGATTACGCCCAATGAAGAAAGACTCTGCACTTGTGGGGGTGTTCTACTTCTTTGCGGGTAGGTTGACGGGTCTGGGGCATTGCTGTGAAGGTCTAATACCGGATAAAAGTGGTTTGGAGAAAATCGGAGGTGAAAAAGTATATTGCATTTTTGCTCACTTGCCTGTCTTTGGGGTGCTGTTTGGGGGGCTTCCAGGTTTTTGGGGTGGGTTTTGGGGTCTGGGAGCACTGCTGCCACAGTCTAATGTTGATTGCATTTGTTTTTCAGAAAATCCGTGGTGGAAAAGGGGAGTTAGGGCCTAGCTGCAGAGCTCATTTGGACTGCATTCCAGGTAGGCCCAAAGTTTCCTAAGTGTTGCTTTTCCCCTGTTTTGCTTTTCGGCTTTTTGGGGGGGTGAAACTTGTTTTTGCCCGGGTTCACGGGTCTGGGGGCCTTGCTTGGAAGGTGTAATACCGGCTAAAAGTGGTTTGGAGCAAATCGGAGCAGAAAAAGTTTTTGCGCTTTTGATCACTTGCCTGTCTTTGGGGTGCTGTTTGGGGGGCTTTTAGGTTGTTGGGGGTGGGTTTTGGGGTCTGTGAGCACTGCTGGCACATTCTAATGTTGATTGAATTTGTTTTACAGGAAATCCATGGTGGAAAAGGGGAGTTGGGGCCTAGCTGCAGAGCGCATTTGGACTGAATTCCAGGTAGGCCCAAAGTTTTTTAAGTGTGGCTTTTCCCGGGTTTTGCCTTTTGGCTTGTTGGGGGTGTTAAACTTGTTTTCGCCCGGGTTGACAGTTCTGGGGCCATTGCTCGGAAGGTCTAATACCCGAAAGAAAGTGTTTTGGAGACAATCCCTGGGGAAAAAGTTTTTGCATTTTCTGAGATTTCGCTCACTCTACCGTTTTCGGGGGGCTGTTTGTGGGGGTTCCTGGTGTTTGTGGGGGGGTTTGCGAGTCTTGGAGCAATGCTGGGTATGGATACTTTTGCTTGCATGCAAGTGGTTTGAATACAATCCATGGTGGGTAAGGGGGGATTTGGGCCTACTTTACTTTCAAAGTACGTTTTGTCACCATTTTCTACTAGGCCTCTGACAGGTAGCAGTATCGCCGTTTTTTTTAGATCTGATTGGGGGTCTTCTACATTTTTGCGACTGGGTTTAGTAAGGGTCTGGGAGCACTGCTGGGAAGGTCTAATTTTGTTCTAAAACACAGTTTACAGTACACCTAGCTTGAGGGGAAAGATCCGCTAAATTAATTTGCCCATACTTATTTATCCTTCAAAAGGAGACTCAGACAGAGTACGCACTTTCAAAAATATTGTACTGTCTATTAGGAAACTCAAAGTTTGACTTTTTGCACTACACAGCGTACATACCTTATATTTATTTGTCAGTGGTGTTCTAATATCACTTCCTGTTTTTCCATCAATAATTACAGGCCGTCCAATGGGAAAAAAAGGATGATGTCAGGGTTCACATTAGCGAGCCGCAATTCAGCATCCGCCAGGCAGGCAGTGGACAGGGTGTCTTCTGGTCACCAACATTGATGGACGGAGCGTCAGATGGAATGGAGGAGTCCCGCTACTAAGAGGAATGGTTGGATGCATGCAACTTCCCAAATTCAACAGGATAACTACAACAACATACAGATACAGTATCCGTTCTTTTCTAATTATCTTTTAAGTTATGTTATTGCTGTGAAATTCTATGAGTGTGACTCTGCATTTCTTTGATCTCTGCTTCTAAATTCATCCCTAAAGCCATTGTATAGGTTTTACTTCTGCTATTTTTCAAACCTAATTTAATGTACGAAGTGTTTCTCTGAGTGCAGAGATAGGCAAGTGAAAACACATAATTACTGCAGCCCTGTACTGTCGCATTCTTTCATTCACGGTTGTCGAAAGTACTACTTACTTTTCAGTAACCATGCATGCAGTAGTGCATGCACTTCCTTTATGTCACTTAAAAGATTTATGGATAGCTTTGTACCCAAAGATTTGTTTATCTTCAATTATTGTTTGTCCATGCTGTGCTTTTTTTTCTTCTCTCAACAAAACTTTCCCAAAAACCCCCATTCCCATCCATTTTCCAAACCCTAACCCTCATCCCCCGGGCTGTGTGGTTTTGATTGATGTGTGACTAAATGACAGCAATAATTCCACACACTTGCTGGGGAGGATAAGGTCATAGCAACAGGCTGGTGAAGGAATCCAAGGATATATTCTTACTCAGCTTGACACAGACCCATGACTATTGGCAAATGAAAGCAGATTTTCATGTGCGCCATCAACTTGATTGATCATCAAGAACATCCTCCTCCTAGACGTGGCAAATGATTACGCTGCTGTGTCCTTCACCTTCAGTACTATTTCTTGTAGTAGTAGCTAATGTCAAAGAAATTCAACGCAAGCAGTAATTATACTTTCAATACTTTACCATTTGTTAGGATACATTGTGGCACTGTTCTAGTGTACTGTCACCTGCTATATTCTCTATCGTACTGTTCTAATGCTACGGTAAGGACAAACAAGGTTTCATTTTCTTTTTTTTCATATGCTGCAACTGCCACTGTGTAACAACACTAGTACCACCGCAATGATGACATTTCATCCGCCCAGGATTGCCAACCTTAATCGCCATTTCCCGTGCAGCCAGCCCTGTGCCTAGCCCTATTTCCAAACATAAATTACAGGTAAGATAAGCGTTTGGGGGGGAGGTAGTATAATGGAGTATTAGGAGAGACGAGAGACTGACGGTAGTATTAGTAAAGTCCTAGGACTATTGAATTCACTTACTCTGTGAGAGGCACTTAGTTTTGAAAACATTTGGGCAATTACTTACACAACTTGAATCAAGATGCCACTTAAGTTTCAGGAAAACAAACTTACTGTTAAACCCCCACCCACCAGCCTCAAAAGCAGTAAAAAACACGTATGCTAAGATAAAGTTTAAAGTATATTTATATCCCTAACATAAATAATCTCCCGCAAGACCCAACCCACCCCCCCTCCCTAACCCCAACGAATGTCCGTGAAAAGTCCAAAAAACCCAACTCCCAATTCCCACCCCCCAGAAGTCTTTAAAAAAGGGGCAAGGGACAGTCTCCTCCTACTGCTGGCTGCTGTTCACTTTTCGGGCCAGGTCGGCATGCTCCTTGCGGAGGGTTTCGAGCAGGGTTTTGGTGTTCAACAGCTCCTGCTCGAGGTAGGACACCCTGAGTGAAAGGCGGTGCAACCTTTTTTTGGTACTGCTGTGGGGGGCAGCTGATTTTTTTGCTGCTCGGCGGTGGCGGGTGGCTGCGGTACCCCGGCTCCGTACCGCTGGAGACCTTCTGCACTGACTGGCTGACCCAGGGAGCGCGGAGGAAGATGCAGCTGTCCCGCTCGATGTTGTGGTCGACTGCGTGTCCCCCTCCTCCTGGGCCACCAGCCGCCGATATTCGGCGACAGTCGCCTCCAGCCTCAGTTGCCGAGCCCTTTTAGCCAGCTCCTTCTGTGTTGGTTTGGAAGGAGCATCTATATGAAGAAAGAAAGACATAGTCTGTAACCAATGCTCTTTAAGATTAACACAAAATGATTCAGCAGAAAGTTGTGTCACAGTAGAACTAGCAACTTGCAAGCGCAGTACATAACTATTGTGGCCAGTATTTATCTAACCTCCCACTTCTTCATCCTTGCTCTAACATTAGTGGGAGTTTAAGGAATCAATTCTACGAGCACTATGGACTCACTCCATTAGAGTCTACTATGACAGTACACCAGTCTTATTCTTATTCTTCTCTCTTGTTTAGCAAAATTGGTACGTTAACTTCTGCAAGCCGGCATAATGTCAGCGCAGTCAACTTGCACCCGAGAAAAACAGACGCCCGCCATGATGAGTGAGACAGACTTGCGTTACTGTACCGGTCCAGTACATGCAGGTGGTGATGTCCCACTTTTCTATTATGGGTGGCACTGAGAATACTCTGTTACAAGGGCTGCTGCTTAATTAATTTAACTTTCACCTACAGTGCCAATGAATACTAGAAAAGGAAAATGAAGAAGATAAATAATCTGATTATCTATCACTGCACATGGTATGTATTTGCTTACATATGGGATGACTTTAGGTGCTTTGCTTTTTATTGAGTGAACAGTGATACATCCACACATGAATGACCGAGTTCTACTAAACTTATTAACAGAGGTAGTGAGTGGCCATCGTAATAGCCGGATATATGCTGTGCTTGCAATACAAACTACTGCTACTATTCATGGTGGTATTCGGACAAAATAAAAACTTCTTTTCCTTGCCTTTCCTACACTGGAACGGACGTGTGGGTGCGGTGTTACATGCTCTTCAAAGTAACACTTAATTCATCCAGTGACCGTCTACTCTCTCTAGATACACATATGCTATCTAAGAGTCAGATAGTACCATGATCCAGGCATTCATCCATTCAAACTATATGTCAATCATTCTTCTTCATGTCTCTCATCTGGACAAACCTTACGTTTTCTCACGGGAAAACAACCTTTTCATTTTATTTGGGGAAACCGCAAGCCATACATCCGTGCTTGACTTGCATTTGAATTTCAACTAAAGGATATATTGCGCACACATACAGTTTCTGTTTCACACACCCAGGCTGTTCTCCTTCCACCCATCCTTGCTTCATCTATAACCCAGCCATGCATCATATTCCTTCCCAGCCACCTCGGGCACCAATCAAACACGTATCATTCTTCTTTGTCAGTCATCATTACTTTTAACTTGCTAGTCCTTCCACACTTACTTACACCCTTCTTTTGCTTTTCGTTCATCCCATCCATCAAGTTCATCTCAGATCTGATTTGGATTCTCGAAAAAAAATTCACCGCTGAGTTGAAGTAAATTTAGAGGAGGCTACTACCTGGTTGATAAAAACTTTGTTCTAAATTTGAAAGTCTTCTTAACAGTATAGTAACTTAACTGTACAACATATATACTACACCCGTGCAGAGAGCACACTCTGCCGTCTGCAATCTCAATAAGTAAGGAATATAAGAGCTTACCACTGCCCGCCACTACCGTGGCAACCCTCACAGCAGTTTCCTCCGGCACTTGCACCGCCTCCTCCCCAGAAGTGTCCTCCTCCACCTCCGCGCTGGCCCCGGCACCAGATGTTCCACCTACAAAGTACATTTAAGAATGTTAGATGTCATAGACATACAGCACTCACTAGTATTTTGTCTAGGAATGAAGAAATGTGAATACAGAAACCAATCTAATAATTTGTGACTGTCTACTCTGAAGTAAAAATGTCCCTTTTTCCAGGGAAGGGTGTTGTCTTGCTGCACTTTTTGGCACAAATGATGAATGCTTGCTTTTTAACACGCACCATTTTTCTCATAACAGACAGAAGCTTCACTTCTAAGAACAAGAGCAAGATCAGATCATCAACACTAGGACGGAGTGACCAACGATTCAGCACCAAAAAGAAAAATTAAAGTTTAACTTCAAACCAGGTGAGGGCTCGGCTCGCCCACAATAAATGTGTGAAATAAATCACTAAGCACTTTTCCATTTTTAATCAACCGTTTATGTTTTATGACAAACTTGATTTTAATAAATGTTTTTACTTTTAATAAAGCTTTAAAACTTAAATAGACTCTGTGGTTTTTGGTCAAGAGTGACTGAGCAAAAGGTTTTGCAATTTGCAAGCATGAGTCCGTGCCTCTGACACTTCTGGATTCTGACTCCGTACTCTTGCCCTGCGTTGGATAATCATCATTGAGGATCAATCATCGATGAACTCGGGAGCTAAATGACTCTGCCAAACTATCTAGTCAGTAAGGAGATTGGGGGTTCTTCAAAGTCTGTTATCACGGAGGTATGTGGAAAGTCTACCTGCGCCTATTATAATTGATAAACAATGCACTATTTAGTGTCCATAGTTCTGTTTGTGCAGATTTGTCCCTGCAACAGTAGTAGTATGGATTGTCCTTCTATCCAAACCAAAAGTAAAGTAGTATCTTATTCTTTCTTGGTGGTCATTCACATTTTATTGTTGGGAATTGTCAAAGCATAAACATTTAGAAGACTTGAAAATACATTATGGACAATCCCAGAGGACTGCACTCAGTGCATAGAGCTATTGCTGACTAGAATGGGAGTTTCGTTTAACACCTTTTGCCAACTGTGCAATCTTAGTTAGCTACACAGACAGACTAATAAGAATAATCTAGTAATACCACAGGGAGTCATAATAGAGGCAGGATAAGAATTTAGATTCCGTCTACAAGAAGATCAAAGACGATTTAGAAAAAATCAAATGAGGAACGCTAGGAAAAAATAGGTACTCTATATTAAAATGAAAACTTACCGGGGCCAGCAAAGGAGCCCTCGCCTGACCGATCCTAGCCTTCTACAGCAGCAGCAGCCGATACCACCTCCTTCTCTGTCCTCTTGCCCCTGGGGGAGCTGATGTACAACATGAAAGAAAGAAAGACCCGAAAACATGGATGATTGTTGTCAACCAAATCAAACATTTCAAAAGAACAATAACAAAATATTTTGGCGAAATAGCAAATAGGCAACTATTCCACGGGTTATATTGACCTATCTCATGTGGTCTACTACGATATTAGTATTGCTTGATTTGCAGACCGTCGACTTGGAAAGTTATGTAACTCACTAAACAAACTACTAAAAAGGTTCGCCTAGGACTGGCAGGCAGCAGTCCGCAGCACGCGAAGTGACAGACAATTTCCATCGTGATTGCAGATCTGTGACAACACTAAAAAGTTTCCTACTACATTAACCAGTCATTAAAATACTAAAACTATCAATCCTCCACCACTATTTCTTCTTATTGCCAGGTGTACAAAGGAAGGACTGGACTTGAGTCTGTAGGGGCAGATTTACAAGACCCTTGCGGCTCTTTTGCTCCATTGTTGCGGGACTTTTGTGACACAGCGGCAGAACAAAAGAGGCGCCATGGTGCGGCGTATATTAACAACGTGACGCATATGGGAGATGCATCACGTTGTAAAGCCCTGCACCATCAGGGGGCGTTCCGGCGCAAGGGAGGGCGTTCCGGCGCAAGGGAGGGCGTTCCTGCGCTGGAACGCATCCTAAAAGTGGCTGAGGGAAATCTACAAGATTTCAATCAGTCCCTTTTAGGACAATGATGCGTCACTCAAACCCTGCGCCTGTTTGAAGCAGACGTACGGCTTGACGCAGCATTGGGGAGATAGGGCACCCCAGAGCATTGCTGGAGCTGCGCCATCGTTGCGACGCAACTCCAGCAATGCGCCGCCTTTACGGCACAGATGCATAACGCTTCGGTGACGTTTTGGGGCCATGGTATGCCGCATATTAAATACGGCGCACCATGGGTGGTGGTGGCGTGGCGCACAATTACTGGCGCATCCCTGCTACTTTGCAGGGATGCGCCAGTAATTTCAAATCTGCCCCTTAGTGTCTAGCATCACGCAGTTCTGTAAACTACACTCATACATAATTTCTCAGGCCAATGAAATGAACACAAAATCGAAAACAAATAAGCATAGTAGCAACGCTACTGAGACGGAGAGCAGTGCACCTGAAATGCACAGAAAATTTTGAAATATAATTTACCTACAATGTAATCAGCAGCATTATTGCTCTTGGTAAAAAACAAAAATTTGCAATATAATAACACACAGAGCAGGAGAAAACTAAGTAGTGATGAAATAGCTACTTCTACTCACCAAGCCCGTGGATCTCGACGCCAAGCAGGTCACGCTCCCGGTCTAGGATATAAGTCCAACGGTGGGTGGCCTGGTTGTAGGTGCGCCGGACCCGAGAGTGTTCATACATGGCCCGGCACACCTTCTCCCACCGCTTCCGGTGCTCCCGGATCCCATAGCCGCTTGCGATCCTGCCGCCTGCCGCGATGGTCCTGGGGAGGTGGCGCTGTACATAGTACACTAGTGCGGCCACCTCCTCCGCGCTAAAGATCTCCCGTGGCATCACTAGCTTCCCCCTCAAACACCCGCACGGGAGTCGGGCACGGGGTGCGGGACTCTTTCCCCTTCTCGGGCTGCTTCCCGGCTCCCTTTACCATGGTCTGGGCAGAAAGGAAGGTAAATAATAAATAAGAAATAGAATAGGGAAGAAGAAAAGAAAAGAGTTTAAAAAAGTAGTTTAAAATTAACCAAAAGTAGCGGAAAACACAAAAATATAGAGCTAGAAAAATAGAGGGATAGATAATAAGTAAAATAGATTAAAAAAAACTTCAAACAAGCAAAGGATGGTAGAGATTGAGAGAGGATACAGAAAGGATGCCCAGAACCATAGCAATGAATGAAAAACAAGATGCCGCGCCCGTTCACGACCGCGTGGGTAAGTTCGCGCGAGATTTCCCCCACGATCACACGCAAACTTGTACTAGCGAGCCGCACACTTCGCGAGATTACACATAGCGCCTGAGGGTCCGGGAAAAAAGTCTTAAGAATGACAGGTTCGTTAAGGTGGAAGTCAGACGTAACCTCTGGAATAAATTTAGGGTTTGTACGAAGTGTAACAGCATCCCTGGAGAATTGAAGAAAAGGGGACTGAATGGTGAAAGCTTGGATGTCGCTTACCCGCCTGGAGGATGTAAGTGCGAGGAAGAGGGAAACTTTCCAAGTAAGGAATTTTAAATCCGCTGAGTGGATTGGTTCGAATGGAGGCTTGAGAAGCTGAGCTAAGACAAGATTCAGATGCCAAGCAGGTGGTGGACGCCGGAGAGGTGGAAACATCCGGAACAGGCCTTTAAAGAACTGGCGAATGATCCGAGAGGAGTACAGAGATGTGGAACCATCATGGCGAAAGCGGGAAAGCGCAGCCAGGAAAAGTGAAATGCGAAAGTCCCGACTTTGCCAAAAGGAGGAAAAAAGGCAGGATTTGCTCAGATGTGGCGAGCAGAGGATCAATGTTTTCCGAGTGGCACCAGACACAAAACTGTTTCCATTTCAGTTTATAGGTTTTAATTGTCGAAGGAGCACTTGCATGAACAAGAACCGCTCTGCACTCAGGAGCAATATTTAGATGTGCGAACTCATGGTGCTCAGGTTCCAAGCGTGAAGCTGGAGAGACACTGGGTCTGGATGGCAAATCTGGCCGTGGTTCATGGTGAGAAGGTGAGGCAGGGGGCGAAGAGGAATCGGATTGCACTGGGAAAGTAGAAGAAGATCCGTGAACCATGGCTGATACGGCCACCTGGGCGCAATCAACAGGATGCGGCATGGTTGTACTCTCATTCTGTGTAGGAGACGAGGAACAAGAGGAATCGGCGGAAAAGCGTATGCAAATTCTCTCGACCAATTGATCGAAAATGCATTCCCGCTCGATCCTCTGTGGGGATGCCAACTTGCGTAACGTGGGCATTTGCGATTGAGTGGCGTCGCAAACAGATCAAGATCCGGATGGCTCCACATGCGAAAGACATAGTTTAGAGTTGGCTGATGGAGTTCCCACTCATGGTTGACTGTGGCCGATCTGCTCAGAGAGTCCGCAAGGGCGTTAGAGACGCCAGCACGTGGACTGCAGTCAAATGAATACGATGCTGAATCGCCCATTGCCAGATCTGCTGTGCCTGTCTGGAGAGCAGAAGAGATTTCCTACCTCCTTGTTTGTTGAGGTAGTGCATACTGGTGGTGTTGTCCGTACGCACTAAAAGAAACTCTCCTTCCACCAGCAGATGGAAGGTCTTCAGGGCGAGAAAGATGGCCAAGAGCTCTAGACGATTGATGTGCCATCTGCGTTGTTCCGCAGTCTATTTGCCATTGACGGACAACCCTTCGAGGTGTGCGCCCCAGCCCTCCAAGGAAGTGTCCGTCGTAAGTGTCAGTGTGGGGGCTGTCTCCTGAAACATGCACCCGGCTGCGACGTTGGGAGGGTGAGCCCACCATTTCAACACTCCCTGAAGGCGAGGAGTCAGCGACACCTTGTCATTGAATGTGCCTGAGACTTGCCGCCATTGTTTGTCCAATTCTTCTTGGATTACTCTCATGTGTAGCCTGCAGTTGGGGATCAATGGTATGCAGGACGACGTCATGCCCAGAAAGGATTTTAATATGCAGACAGAAACAGACTGTTTTGAGCGCAGAAGAGCCACTAGCTTGGAAATGCGAGCCTGTCGCTCCTGGGAAACAAACACCTTTGCCAGGTTTGTGTCTATTAATGCCCCAGAAACACTCGTTGTTGAGCTGGAAGGACATGCGACTTTTCGTGATTGATGGAAAGAACCAAAGTCTTGAAAACCGAGAGGCAAGTCTGCGTATGCTGTTGTGGAGCGAGAAAGGATGGAGCTTTTATCAGGCAATCGTCTAAATATGGATAAATTTGTATGCCTTGTAGGCGCAGATAAGCCGCTACCGGAGCCATGATCTTTGCGAAGACCCTCGGAGCGGAACGAAGGCCGAAGGGCAGAACCTTGAACTGAAAGTGTTTCTTTCCTACTCTGAAACGCAGGTACTTTCTGTGTCTGTGGTGGATTGGCACATGAAAGTAGGCATCTTGGAGGTCGATTGTGGAGAGGAACTCCTTGGGATTTAGGAACTGTAAGATTTCCAGCAGAGTCAGCATACGAAATGTCTGGGACTTGATGTATTTGTTGAGGGCTCGGAGGTCTAATATCGGGCGCCACTCTCCCGATTTCTTTTCGATGAGGAAAAATCGGGAGTAAAAGCCCATTTCCTGCTGTAATCGAGGAACCACTTCGACTGCGCCTTTTTGAATCATGACTGCTACTTGTGCAAACAGTTCCTTCAAGTGTGCTGGAGGGGGACCAGTTGGTGGGCGGTTGGTGGACACTTGAGAAATTCTAAGGCGTGGCCCTTTGAAACGACGTCCAAAACCCAACGATCGGAAGTTATTTGTGACCAATTGAAAAATTTGCGGGAGATTCGACCTCCAATTTGCGGAGTAGGAAAAGACTTGTTGTTGCGAAAGTCCTTTTTTGTTGGAGGAGTTACCTCCTCTGTAACAGGATCTCCTCCTGTATGGCCTGGATTCGGTCTGTCGAGACTGAGATTGGTTGGAATAACGCTGCCTGTTGTCACCGTATGAGCGGTATTAGGAGGTGCCACGAAAATTGGTGGACGTGCCCCTACCACGTGCTCCACGAAACTGACGCTTCCGGTATTGAAGAGAACCTAGGGCGCGAGCAGTGTCCGTATCCTTTTTGATGGATTCTAAGGGGTCGTCCACATGCTTGCCGAAGAGGGACTCTCCATCGAAGGGCAAGTCGAGTATTTTTGCTTGCACCTCTGGCCGAAAAGACTTAGACTTAAGCCAGCCTTGCCTCCGTAAGACTGCAGCGCCTGCTAATTGCCTGAAGCCAGTCGAGGAAATATCAACTGCACAGTCGATAATTTCGGATGAAATGCGTTCACCCTCCTGCAGGATCTTTTGTGCTTCCGCCCTGGAGGATTCAGGAATTAGGTCTACTAAAGCAGCGATTTCCGACCACATCTGTCGGTCGTAGCAGCCAGGGATGGCTAAAGAATTTGCCGCCCGCACAGTTGTCGCAGCCCTCGTGGAGAATTTTTTGCCGATGGTGTCTAGGCGGCGGCCTTCCTGGTCCGGCGGCGAAGTTAAAGAAGAAGCCGGATTTCGTGACCTCTTCTGGGCAGCCTGCGTGAGTCCGGCTTTGGCTGAGAAACTAAGCAGGCAGGAGAATCCTCAGGCACCTTATACTTTTTGTCAATGCGTGGGAGTTCGGCCGAAACAGAATTAGTTTCAGTCCTTCCTTCCAAATGAATTCAATTATTGGAATGGTGCGCACCTGCTTCAAAGGTTGATCTTTAAAATCATAAAGGAAGCAGTCTTCTTGCCTGACGACAATTGGCAAGTGGAAACGTTTGGCTGCCCTTGACATCAAAAGGTGGAAACCTCCAATGTCCACTGGAGGTGATGCTAGAGGTGAAGCAGGAGGAGGGGACGGTGTTTGAGCCTGGTAATTATCCCAATCTGCCAGGGCAGCGTCATCATCCGGGTCTGTATCTGTTTGATTGTCAGTATCCACATTTACAGGATATTGTGGAACAGATGATTGGGCTGGAGCAACTTGAACAGCCGCCTGTGCTGAAGGAGGCGGTGGAGATGCCTGTGAAGAAGGAAGGAAATGACGATTGTAATCATCTAGCATGTGCTGTAGATTTGAGATCAAAGACAGTGGTAACTGTGCCATAGGAACATTTGGTTCAACATCGTGCGTGTCATCGGGGACTGAGATGTGAGAGTCCCGGTCATCATCATCATCATAGTCCTGATATTTCATATGTAGCTCCGACGGGCTACTGGCAGCCCGAAAGTTATAGTCTACATAGGAGCCATCAGAGTCACCCTCTTCTTCCGACGCATACAGTTGAGCCGGTGGACCTGTGCGATGTTGCAAAGGGCTCAAATCCAAAGGAGCTGGACGCTTGACAGAAGTCGCCGTCACCACTGTGAAGGTGGTTGCAGTCGCCAGCGAAAATTGTGCCGTCGACGGGCCCGTCGACGAGGCCGTCGACGATGTCGTCGTCGAAGGCTTTGCAGAAGATGATCCTGGCGTCGACGATGAAGGTTTGGCTACCGACGACAAAGCTGACGTTTTTGTCGACGAAGACACTGGCTTCGACAGTGATGGTGCTGTCGTCGACGACATTTTTAACGTTGACGAAGTTGTCGTCGACGAAGCAGCCGTCGACGCGGTACTGACCGTCGACAGGGTGTGGTCGTCGACGAGGCCACCGTCGACGATGGAGATTGCGTCGACGAGAGATGGCACATCGACGAATGGCGTTTTGAATGGTTCGTCGACGAGACGGATGTCTTCGCCGTCGACGAGATCTTGATAATGGAAGAGATAGGTCGGGCCTCCTGGACCATCGTCGACGAAGTAGTCGTCGTCGACAGAGCGCTGGTCGTCGTCGTAGTAGGCAGAACGTCGACGGATCTCGTCGTCCCCGTCGACGAGCTGGCACTCGTTTTAGAGGACGAGGGCGCAGAGTGGATCTGCGACGCCAGAGAACTAGGTCCCGCAGGCGCCGAAGCCGGCAGATCCCGTGGGGAGACTGACTTAAGAGCTTCTTCTTCTTAAGAAAAGGAGATGCTGTGTCAGACTCAGACCCACGCTTAAGAGAGGTCTTAGATTGGCGAGAAGACACACTCTCTATATCAGGCACAGGGTTGTCTGAGGTCTTCAACCTCTGTAGAAGGAGACGGGCCTCTCTATCTTTTAAAGTCTTAGCTGAAAATGTCCTGCAAAATTTGCAACTCCTCACCTCATGATCCCGGTACAAGCAGTAGATGCACTTTTTATGAGGGTCCTCAGAGAAAAGACGAAGTTTACCACAGGCAGAACAAGGCCTGAATAAAGATTTCTTTGTAGAAGACATGGTCTTGAAGGTTTGAAAGCTTGAAGCTGAAGAAAACTGAGCAGAGCTCAGGGAGACTCCCTTCACACGACGTGTGGTAGAAAATATGAGGGCTTGAGCTTCCGAGGAGAAGGTTCTAGAGGGTGCTACAGCCTGATTGGCTGGCATTTGGACTATTATAATGACATGGATATGTTACTAAAGTGAACTCTCCCTTTATGCTTCTATGGGCCAATGTTGTTCTATGGTACTTTTAAGTTGTTATATTTTTATTATTCTTATATATATATGTATATATGTTTATGACATGTTTTATTATATATATATATATATATTACAACTATTTTATGTACCGTGGGACTCCCACGACGGGTAATTATTCAAGCATGTGAATCTATGAAAGACACCCCTTATACTGGAGAAGTTCTGTCTTTTTTTTTATTTCCCCCCTCGCGCCGACTTGTTACTTTTTATTGGCAGCAGCCTCCACTGTTGTCACAGAGATGGACATTGCCCACCACTAGCGCTCTAGACTTGCACCACCCTTCCACGAATGTTCTCGTGGAAAAGACTGTGCTGCTTTAGCAGGAAAGTTTATTTATAAATCCACGGGGTGCCCCGAAAACCACTAGAAGATTTGGGATGATTGGTTAACGTATTCAAAATCTCTGTCCTCTGTAATGTAATCTCCTTCTATCGTTCTCCTGTATTTCTGACATTGGGATCCACAGGTATTGTTCAGACTGGGGTGTTGCTATCTTTTGTTCACTGTCATATATTCTTTGTGATAAGCAATATGAAAAATTAATATACAGTTTTCTACAACAACAGCAAAAACTCATACTACCTATTACTGCCCTGTATTAAGGTCACATCCAATCAATGTAAAGATAATATGATTTCTATGTAATAATAGGTCAAATTTGCTCTGATATGTTATAAGATGTAAGCCTTGACAAACAAGTTACTTACCTTTGGTAACACTCTTTCTGTTAGGGACTATCTAGCTACAGATTTCTCACCTTTTCAATATGTGCCACACAGGATTCTGATTTTTTTCAGCAGTACATATGCAAGCTGGTAGGCGGTGCCATGCGGCGCAGCACTGATGCAGTTCTATTTCGGAAATGCCATGCAGGGCCTATATAGGCACCACTCCCACACAAGAAAATTGGTTGCTTTCGAGACTGTGTGCCCCCCAGACATAGAGGTCCTAAAGCAAATTGGTGTGACCAGTGTGCAGATTTCTAACCTTGGGATTCTATTAATGGACAGTTGCCACTCACAGAATGGGGAGGGTGGAAGGGTCAGTGACAAATCTGCAGCTAGATAGAGTCTCTACCAGAAAGAGTGTTACCTAAGTTAAATAACTTATTCATCTAATTGAGACTTAAAGCTGCAACTTTTTCACATTTTCATTAGATACCAAAGTAGTACCTTTCAGGAGATGGGTCTGTGAATGGACTCAAAGCAAAAAGTCCCGCTGGATAGAGTGGGTGAAATTCCTCTCACGGCGAACCTGACACTAGTGCTTTGTGAATGTATGGAGGGGTGCCCACGTAGCCACCTCACAGATGTCTAGGACAAGTATACCGCATGCTGACATGGCGGTAGCAGCTTTAACCCTTTTTCTCTCAAAATAACCCAAAAAAGAGCTGAGTGTCCACCCAGTGTTCCTCGCTACGATCAATGAAGAAGCTTAGTGCTCTCTTGGGGTCTAAGGGATGTAGCCCCTCCTTAGACAAATTAAGTGGAGCATAGAATGCAGACAAGGTAATGTTTTAACTGATGTGGAACGACGTCGAAACTTTTGGCAAGAAAATTGTCCTCATGCGCAAAACCAGTTTGTCTTGGAAGAAGGTAGTGTACAGTGGGTTAACGAAGAGAGCTTGAACTCACTCACACGCTTTGCCAATGTTATGGTGCCAAGGAACACAGTCTTATGGGTGAGGAGCAGTAATAAACAGCTGTGAAGCAGTTCAAATGGATTGCACTACAGGATACTAAGGACAAGTTAAAGTCTCACTATGGCTTGACAAAGTTGCAACCCTTTCAAAAATTACATAACAACTAGAGACTTAAAGAAGGCTGCTCCGGCAACCACAACAAAGCCCGAGCAGTCATAAAGGTACCCTTTAACTGGGTCCAGGGCACTGCGTTGCTAGGCTAGGGATAAAACAAACTAAAATGTCAAATAATTTGGGCCTGGAAGAGGTGAATCAGGCATTTGCTGCATCAAAGCACAGATGTGTCTTAACAACAGCCATATACAGTTTTTGTCGAGGGAGGCCTGGCTGCCAAAAGGACATCGAACCCCTCCAGAGGGAGGCTGAATGAGTTGAGCAGTCACCACTCAATCTCCAAGTGTGAAGGTAGAGATTGTGAAGGTCTGGGTGCATAGCCCGGCCATGCTGCTGCAAGAGCAGACCCTCCCTAAGGGGAAGCCTGATCAGAGGACAGATTCTCAGAGTCAGGAGTTCTGGGTTCTTCTTACCCAATCTGGAGCCACTATGAAGATTTGGGCCTGGTTGGTCCTCATATAATCTTGAAAACTCGGGCTGGAAGTAGGAAGGTATACAAGAGTCTTGAGTTCCACTCAAAGTGAAATGCATCCCTGTGCAAGAGATGACTTGTAAACTCCAACGTGCAGAAGTGCGGACATTGCACATTCTCTGGGG
This sequence comes from Lissotriton helveticus, assembly GCF_964261635.1. Taxonomy (NCBI): domain Eukaryota; kingdom Metazoa; phylum Chordata; class Amphibia; order Caudata; family Salamandridae; genus Lissotriton; species Lissotriton helveticus. Next base: position 1,138,656,070 of record NC_136059.1, on the reverse strand, counting down.
TGGTGAACAAATTAAGTCATTATTCTCCACATTCGCGAAGAGACCTTGAGCCACCTCCGGGTGTAACTGTAATTCGTGATCTGCTAGACACCGATGGCTGAACTCACCTACCCTGGGTTTCAATGTTCCTCCAGGTGGCTCACCACCAGGAAAATTCCTTGGAGGTCCAAGCACTTTCAGAGGTGCATGGCCTCCTTGGACAGGGTTTGTGACGCGGTCCTGCCGGTTTCTTGCAGCACCACATGGTGGTGGTGTTGTCCGTGAGCACTTGTATCAGCTGGACGGATGGAAGGTTTTCAGTGCCAGGCAGATGTGCCACAGCTCCAGAAGCTTGATATGGAGCAGCGGCTCCTCCAGAGACCAGAGGACACTGATCTCCACTTCTCCCAGGTGTCATTCCCTACCCAGAAGGCATGCATTAGTTACCACTGTTGGCAGGGAGGTAAGCAGAGGGGTGTGCGGCTGACCGAATCGCAGTCCAGTAACCTCAATTGTATGTATTTTGCAGTCTCCTCAGAAATCTGGACTTGGAGTTGTTGGGCCCACTGAAGCGTCCAGTCCTATTGCACAGCCCACATATGCCACCTGGCACGCTCAACCAACAGGATGCAGCATGCCATCAATCCCAGCTGCTTCAGAGTCGACCTCACTGAAATCCAGGCCTGAGGCTGAATGTCCCAGACTCTTTTTCCTGGAGGAAAAGACATGAAACCAGACTGTGTCCAGAATGGTTGTGATGAAGAGGGGTGTCTCTGAAAGTGTCATTTATGGCTTCAGCACATTGGCAGTGAACCCCAATGATGACAGGAGGTAGGGTCAATGTTTTCTGGAGGTGGTTGATGACTACCTGGGGTGTGCCTGCCTATAACAGCCAGTCATCTAGGTATGGGAAGACTGCCACCCCTGACCTCGGGTGTGCTGCCACCTCCGCCATCATTTAATGAACACATGAGGGGCACAGGTGAGATCAAAGTTGATCACAGCAAACTGAAAATGCCTCTGTCCCACGATGAACTGCAAGTAGTGGCAATGGGTCTCCAGGACAAGTATGTGGAAGTAGGCATCGTGCCGGTCCAATGCTACTATCTAATCTCCAGGATCGACGGCTGACAACACCTGGGCCAGTGTGAGCATCTTGATCTTTTCCTTCCGGAGGAAGGCATTAAGAGGGTGTAGGTCTACAATTGGATGAAAGTCCCACGTCCTTCTTGGGCACCTGAAAGTAGCGGGAATAACAACCACAACCTACTTCTGGCACAGGCACCCTTCTTGATACCCCCTTGGCCAAAAGGGCTTGCAATTCCTGCAGCGAAGCGGACCAACGGTCCTCAGTCAGTAATTACGTGATGGTGAAAGGTGCGTCAAAGCTGAAAGGAAGGTTAGGGTATAGCCCTTCTGAACGATTTGCAGGGCCCAGCTGCTGGATTTTGTGGTGTTATGACAAGTCAACCCGGCAGGAATCTTTGGATCCTACCTCCCGCCGGGTGGCTGTGCTCCAGTGAGGGCTCATTAAAGGGGGTTTGGCAGGTGGGTCTGCAGGAGGGGCTCAGGACCAAGCGCCCATTGAGCTTGGCCGTGGTGGCGGTGGTAACCATGGCTACAACTGCAAAACTGTTGGGTGCCATATTGTGGTTGGATTGGTATGGGGCATCTCTGCCAAAGAAGTGAAAGGAGCCAGGATGTGCAGTTGGTGAGGCGGGCAGATAGGCAGAGAGAGCGATCCGTGGCCCTGCTCTCTTTGAACCACTTGAGAACACAATCTACCCTATCCCCAATCAGGAGGATCCAATAAAACGGCATATCGATGGAGGACAACTGGATGTCAGCTGAAAAACTGGTGGACCGCAGCCAATTGTGGCTGTGATTGGCAACATTGGTGCCAATTGCCCTCCCAATGGAATGAGTGGTATCCAGGTAATGTGGCCACATCCTGACCGACCTTGATGGACTGGGCAAGGATATATCTGAGATCTTCTGGGACACCAAGGTGGAGTGAGCTAATGAGTCTAAAAGGGCATGGGAGTAGCTGGCATTCACTGAGTGGAGCACCAGGCTGGTGGGAAAAAAAGACTTGCTTCCCAAACTACTCTACTCACTCGTATTCTCTATCAGGGGAGCAGTGGGAAAAGAGTTCGGGTTAGACCTACTTGTGGTTGTCTGCACAACTAAAGTTTCCTGGGAAGGGCGTTGAGACAGCAATGCAGGGTCGCCTGTAGCAGGACAAAGGCATTTTCCTAATTGCCTGTTGATTGGGGAGCTAGAGCAAGGCTTGATTCAGCCACCTAACAGGGTATCTGTTAGTGCCTCATTTAATGGCAGAGGAAGTTCAGAAGATGTTTGCCCTGCATGGAGGACTTCCAGAAACACATTAGCTTTAACCTCCAAGGTGGGCGCTGGAGATCAAGGACTTCAGCTGCCCTACGCATCACCATGGAATAGGAGACTAACTCCTTCCTGGCTGGGCCAGTGTATAAGAGGAGACCTGATTCAGGGAAGGTATTGAGACTGCTGTCCTCCTGCAGATCTTCATACCAATTGTGCTCCGTATAGGGCTGAGCGAATTTATCAACCGCATCATAATCGTTGTCTGATTCTGTGCCAAAAAGGCAGTGTACATTGTGTGTTTTCCCTTGTGGAAGTGGCAAATAAATGTGGGGGAAGTGGCACCTCAACAGTGGTTGCGTGAGGCCTCACTTAAGGCTATAGTGATACCAACTTGAGAGAGTACTATAGGTATCTCCTCATCTGAGGTCAACGGATTCAGCACCAGCGCCGTAGGCAATTTGACGGGCTCGGAGGGTCCAAATAGTGCAGAGGGCGTACCCGCCGACGGGATTCTAGGTAGAAGGCGTCTCAGTTCCTTGGTGACCTAAGGCGTGCCAGAAAGAGTCAGCAAGGATCAGAAGAGACAGAGCATAGCTTCAGAGAACTCTTTGATCTGTTTAGGAGTGAGGGACGGCCCTGGAAACTCGAGTTGCCAGCTGTGGGATTGGCTCTGAAGTTAACGGACTCTGGGAGTGAGATCGAGAGACTTGATGCGACCCCTCACCTTCTCAGGTGAATGAGAGTGGTGAGAGATGGCAGAGTCCCGTTTTGATATCTTATTTTTCTTTTTTACTTAATGAACGATTTAGATCTCAACGAGGAACGACCTCTGGAATGGCTTTGACGAATTCTGGAACAAGAATGGGACCAGGGCAACACCTTTGACTTGAAACTGTGACTTGGACCGGTCTCATCGCTGGGTCTTCTTATGCTTGGTAATTTTGAGTTTTGCACTTTCAGATGGCCTTTGGATTCATCGATGTGCGATCGGTGTGGGCCTTAGTTGTGACTCAACCCCAGGCACCACAGGCATACCTTATGGGACGTTTTCACAGACATTTGTTTGCGACAGTCCCTACAGGGCTTAAAACCTGTTGTTTTTGGGGTTGACATTCCTTTGAACACTGAATGTATGGACAGAAATTATGAAGTAAACGTCTCTGAGACACCAGAGGGAGCTCTGGATCCCTATCTGGTGGCGGGGAAAGTAAGAAACTGACAGTACGCTGGGTTGGAACCTAGACTGGCCCTGTATGCCATTTCCAGAGATCAAATCAGTGTGGAGCTGCATGGCACCACCTAACAGCTTGCAGAGGTACTGCTGAAACGTTTCAGGATCCAGTCTGATGCCTGGGGATTATTCAAAAGGTGAAGAATATGCAACTAGAAGTCTCTATCAGAATTCGCCATTTTTTTCTAGAAAACTAAATAAAAATGTCTTGAACAAAAAAAATTGGTATTCTGCTACCATAGCCCCTCTACATAGGATGAATGGAACATCTGCCCATCTGGGTTTATTTAAGAGTTTGGCGGATGCTGGACACATTAGAAAAAATTGATGTATGACCCTCTCGCCCCATTCAGAGCGCACAAAACAGTATATACTCTAAATATGGCAAACTGGACAACTGCCATTTTTTAGTGAATGTCCTGCGTCTGCCAAACTCTATGATACTCCCAGTCATGTTTTAAGTGGCAGAACCCTTAAAGAACTTTTGCTTGGAACTTTAATGCTAAAAAATAATTAACCAGTTGTGTATGGCGAGCTTCAACCTTTCATCTGGGGTTAAGGCCCCACTCCAAAAGAATGACGACTAGGAGCTGTGCATTGTCTACATTATCACAAGGAGCCTGGTTCAAAAGCTGTTTCTTTTCCAGGAGTAGGCTTCATTCACTCAGTGAAAGCCAGGAGTACGTTTAGAGTAAATCATAACTATTAACATGAGGAAAATTGGCAATTGGGTACAATGAACATGTCTATTGAAGGATTTTATTGATATGGACATGTTAGGTACACCAATAAATATTTTGTAAGAACATTCTGTGTTCAACCTTTCAATATAAGGTATCACTTTCAGGCCTCTACACAAAATGACAAATTGTGTCAAAGCAATGTGAATTTTATGATCACATTTTACAAATGTGAATTTTCATTTATCTTAAAGTCATGTCTCCATCTCTTATAGATGTGAAGTGTTCAAATGTGTTCCCTCATTGAAAACCAGCATTTAGCATCTGAATGACTATTGGTTAAAGAGGCTATCCAGTGAAGAGAAAAATACAGTTCTCTTTACTCATCACAAGCAACCATCAATAAGCATTCTAGAGTGTTATTTCTTAGTTGAAGTCAGCCGGGGTTTTGGGATGCGCTGTGAAATAATTTACTGAATGGCCCCTTCAAAAATGGACTGCCAGGCATTGATCTTGGAAAAATACTTTAGAGCACACAAAACAATTAAAGTTACCCACCATGATTTTTCAGTAAGTAGTTGTTTTTTACTTTTGTCTGAGATGTGAATTACTACTCAATTTTCAGGCGGAATTCAGAAACCATAACATTTTCTGTGAAGAGTTGTGTCTTGGTAGAGGCTGAGTCGTCATTTACTCACAGCACCTGACTGACGAAGCAGCTTGCAGCAAGTAAGCATGCCTTACTTCTGAAAATACATATGTAAACTATCCCTAAACCTGTTATAGGACGACAACTCACGAAAAAGCCTAGTGTGGCCCGGGTGCCATCCGGAATAGTGTTATTTTTCTTAATTACACACTGAATAATTGTAAAAGAAAGGTTTTCCTTTTGTTTTTTAGGTCTAGCATTAGAAAAAATATTTACAAAATATAAACATACATATTTACAGGTGCTTTCAGCTAGCCCTCGTAATCCATTGGTCAGTTTTAGGATCCTTCTCAGTTTGCTTCCATCCACCACAGCATATAGCAAAGGGCAGAGGGCCGTCCACTTCAGCCATTGGGGCAGGTAACTGAGTGACAGCATTTTGTTTAGAAAATATAGTGGGTCAATGTGGGGTGGCTTTATTTGAAAAAGAATTATTTTCATTTTCTAACTTTTCAAAATATGTTTTCACTAAAGTCATCTCAGGCTCCTTTGCCCTTTTTCTTGTTGCAGAATTTTTCTGGAAACTTCTCTGCGGCATCTCGTCCACGCGATAGTTCTTCTGTATCTGATAGTGTTCTAGTTCCAAACGTGCATACAATATGTTCTAAAGGAACCAAAAATTGGGGTAAATCTTATAAAGAAATGCAGTGTACATATTTTTTACTGCAGATAGCTCTAATTGAGTACGCTACTTCGTCCTGAATCTTCTCAGCAAATACCTTTCATATGCAGCAGCCCACTCAATGCATTAGTCCTTTTCGGTGTCTGGTGGCGGTGACTGGCCCAAATTTCGAAACGAGATAAACTCATCATCAAAAGAGGCCCGTTTTAAAAAAAACTACAACAAACATAATGAATACTTAAGAGGTATTTAGGACCTCGTTTTAAAGTCAATGGACATTGTTTTTGATTTCAAGCTTGCGGAGACAGAAGAGGAACTATCACATGGGCTGAGCTTCTGCAGAGGAATGCTACCAAATAATAAGTTGCAGCATGACACTGAGGAAAAAGCTGTGATGCTGGAGTAAAAAAAAAGTACAAAAAGGAATTTTAATTTTTAGTGATTGTTTGGGGGCATTTCTTCCATAACAAACTAAACACAAAATCACAAAAGGCTGAATCACTTTAATTCCATATTTCAATGTTTCCTACTCTCTAGCTCTATGCAGAGTCTCTCTGTGTCCTCTTACAGTAGTCACATTCACTCACAGCTGGTGGCACAAATTCACTGTGTGCTTCACCATGCAGAGCAACAGACTGTATTGTAAATTGAAGACTTCTTATTGCTGGCACCATAGCTTGCTTTACAGTGGAGGTTGTTAAAGTGTTCAGGCCTACATTTGTGTGCAACAAATAATATTAAGTATTAATGATTTCTTTAATGTTGGACCCAATATGCAAATGATGAATTAGCACGCTTACGGTTTCAACAAGTTCAATATGAGGTTTAGAAGTGTGTGTAGTAACATAAATTAGTTAACCCACATTTTAGTGAAAATTCAATTTTGAATCAAATGAATACTTCTGTCTGTCATTCACTACTGCATTCATCCCCTCCTATCAGGTTCGCTTGCACATCTTGTTTCCCCACAAGCCTGTAAGAGGGAAGACATGATGCAATGCCTGATAATGCTTTCTTAACTGTTAAGACCACAAGGCTTATAAGTGAAACTTCTAATGTACGAGTAGATTGATGCATCCACTGTCTCTTCCGCTGTAGCTCAGTTTGACACAGAGGTCCTATTCTTTGTGTGAAATGATAAGAGTATATTTTGCATATTTAAATTGAACATCTCCGGATTACAGCGACACAGAAGATGCAGGATGCTGTCTTACATCTAATGTTGATGTGAATTCCTCTGATTTCCTAAAGATGTTGTTTCATGCAATCAAGCCATGCTGAATCTGTGGTTTTAAATCAATTCCTATGCATGAATTGTCTACAAGAACTACAAGATGCCAGGTGTGAATCAGATTATTTGAGAATTTCCTGAAAGTCTTCCCATTGTATTAGGGATGCTGTCCAACTCTTATGATTTTGCTGCTCATTTGGGCTTCGGATAATTTCCGATTTTAACTAATTTGTAATAACACTGCAATTTGAGTGTTTGAGGCATTCATTCTGTACCACTTGATTTTGAGATTTCTGTAATAAAACCCTTTAACTTTTCTCCTGATCTAGAACTCAATTAGTGATCCTGGTTACTTATTTTGGCACTCTGCTAAACTGAGGTCGGTGAAAGTGACTGTTTTCACAATTATTTTCCATTATGAAAAGGTATGATATAGCTGATAAGCAGCTTGATTCCTTGATACTTATAACTGATTATGAGACATTTTGAGTTATACACAGATAAACGTACACTAATCACATGGAATAGAGACATGCAAATTAATATGTGAAAAGAACTTAGTTACTGCATCATAAAAGCATGCAGATACATTGTAAGATAGATAGAAACATATAGATTAAGTAATAGAAGTTCATAGTTTAACCCATTTCCGTTGTTAATTCAATGTGTATCAAAATGTGATATATTTAGGTGTTCTAAGATTTCTAACAACTCTTATCAAAATATTGATGTGTGAAGAATGTAATGAAATCTAACATGATTTAGAGATGTTTACATGTGATATTGAAAAGTTTCATTCTGAATTTCATCATTGCATAGGCGAAAATGTGCACCAAAACTGACAAGAGAAAAAGTGGTGCTGCATAGTCATATTTAAGTGCAACTGCTCTGTAACCTTCAGATTCTGATCTTTATATATGTACTAACGCAAATAATTTGAAACAATATAAATATTTTTTATGATTTCAAATTAGTTTACATATTAGTACTTTGCAAATCCAGTAAAGTGTCTTACTTACATCTGATTCCTGAAATACAGCAAATAACAATAATTTGAATACTCACAAGCTGAAAAGGTATTGGAATTTTAATTTCTTTTCATGAAACATATATTTATATTCCTTTATATTCTATATATTTTTAATTGACTTTCTTGCAGGACTAATTTATTCTCTATTTTATGCTGCACTACATTTGTGAGAAAGTGGCATAATTCACACTGTGAATCAAGATTGTGTCTGATTTAAGGAGTTCTTACTCACCTACAGGGACTATCTGCTACAATGTTGACAGCTTTCAGAACATTTGCTATGGTAAACTGCACTCTTTAACTCATTCATATGCCTACTGCTGAAGGATCATTGTTTGGATATTCACATAAGCTGGATACTCTGACAAAGTATGTGCGTTGCACCACCCTTTTTCATAATATGTGTCTTTTTTATGTCTCTAGACAATCATCCTAAATGTACTAACCAATGGTCTGTGTGGTCTGATACAATGTGGTCTGAGTGATGAGATGACCCAGGATGTGTCACCATCAGAACTAGGATGAATATGTTATACATTGGTTTGGAGAAAAAAAGGAGATTTTCGATTTGATTTTGAGGCAGATGATTTTGCTGATTTTACTTTAATGACTAGACTTTGCCTCTAGGAACTTTGAGGATTTTCACGCACTTTCCTTTCTTACAGACACATACGCTGTGTGCCCTATTCGTGGACTCTTCCCCGATGGGACACTGCCTATGAACTGAAATGGTTCATGTTCTTGCTGAACTTACCATACATACCTTTTATTACCTTTTGGCAACCTTAAGTTGATTAAATACATTTACATTCCTTAGATCCTAAATGTTTATTAATGATGTATTACCTTCTAAGCCTTCGATAAAATTTACGTTAATTAAATCTTAGTCTCCGAGTTTGTCATGACCCGCCTCCTAAAAGTTGATTGTGTATTCTAATTTATTGATTAATGAAAGGGAAGAATCAATATAGGGAGATCTCAAATCATCAGGTACTAAAGCTATTGTTTTGTATTGCCTTAACTGAACTATTGATCAGCATAATTTTAGTTCAGCAAACTTTCTTAAGAAGATGTTTTCTAGCAGTTGGAATTCTCTCTTTATATAATTTGGTGTTAAGAATCATTTACATTAATCAAATTATTTATATGTGAGTCGGTTATCCTATTCTTGATCCTCGTTGGATACCCGTCTGTTAAATCTCTCATTTTCAACCCCTCAGTGGCAGTATACAAGATCCATCGGAGGATTAAGTGAGTGTTAGAAAGGTGTTAGAAAGGTAATCATTTGATGAGAGCAGTGAAACAAAATTCATGGCCCAAACCAAATTCTACTGCAACAGGTCTGAGGTAACATTATGGGGATTCTAAATGTTGGGGTATCCTAAAATATTGGGTTACGGATTTGTTCCTACAATGTTTTTATTATTTGCTTTTTTTTACTGCAGAGCTCAGTAGTTTTTACCTTCAATGACTACTTTAAGGCTACTGCCTTTTTTTTAAGTATTTTCTTATCGAAAGGGCAACATGCCACTAAAATGCACGCCTCTGTAAAGAAATCCATTTGTACAACTCTCTTAATCAGATGAAGTGAAGTGGCAATCCTAGCAGGGATTGTCTTATTTAGCCACACACTCATCCTCAAGCATTTATCCATTTACCCAAGCAGCACTCTACCCATAACTGTGCACACATCTGCCAATCAAATCTTCTACTTGCAATTATCTACCAGGCACAAATCCCTCGATCCTTCCCTTCAAGCATCCATCTACACTTCCACACCAGTCTACCCACATATATGGATTCCTCATCCACCCATAGTCATGTATATACCCACCCACAGCACCCAGAAATTGATCCATTCACGCCCAACTGAAAGTATATAACACTATTTGCGGTGTCTGTTTGTGCAGCCATGCCTATTAGAGTCATTACAACAGAAAACATGAAATAAGCCAGACCTATTGGTTTTGTCAATCATTGTTTTTCGTGTGATTTAACAGTATTTTATGAATTGACAGAACAGATTGCTAATATGTGCAATAAACAAATCTTTCAGTAAACCAACTGATCTTCACCACAGAGGACAAGTTCAACTAGAAAAAATGGGAATTTCAGCACAGAATGGCATGTATTTATTATGTACCTCAAGCCATGGACATGTTTTCAATGCATTTGTAGTAGTGTTTTTTTCTTTTATTAATAAACATGAATTATTAATAAACATGTTATTTATACCATACAGTGCATACGTCAAAAACTGTGCTTTTCGTTTGATTTTTTTAAATAGTGAATTTGTTTTTGTCGAAAATAACGTTGTACCTTTTTGGAAATCGGGTAGTTTATGATTATGACCACAGCGCAGTACAAACAACTAACACGCTCGGGGCGAATGAGAAGAGCACACATTCATTGAACTGGTTCTAGCGTCAACGTATATATATATACATGTACTACATGTATGGTATAAAACAAAGCATACATCCAACTCAATTTAACAAAGAAAAGCATGTAAGACTTTGGGGAAAGGTCTAGAAAAAACATCATTTAAAAATTCCTCAGCTTTTTCAATGTAAACATTAGTGGCAGATGCACATAACCGTTCATCAGGTGTCTTCTTGCAATGTTACAGTTTTAACTCACTGAAAACGAACGGAAAAGTATGTCCAAAAGACAGTGCGTTCTCTTCCGCACTGCTCTAGCGACCCCTTCCTCCCACCACCACTACCACCACATACCCCCCATCTTCAATACCACTGACCTGCCTTTCACAGAGCTCAGGAAAACATGGTATTGTTCTTGGAAACATTCCTAAACGTAAATACTGTCATACCATCATGTGATGCATAGCTTCTAAAGGGGTGGGGGGGGGGAGGAGGAATACTGCGAAGTTTAATTAACCCAGATGGGGCGCGGGGAGTGACGCCGGGTAGCGATGGTGGGGGGGGGGCAGAAAAATACATATTCATTATTTCCCTTGGCAAATGTAACTAAAGCACGTGCACACATGAAGAACAGAAAAAGGCGTAACTGTAAAGTCACATAATACTCAAATCAGTACAAGCGAATCTTGCGGCCTCCGCCCATCAAAAGGACAGGTTTTCCAGGCCAGTGATAGAAGAACAGTCCCTGCAACCTGTGATACTGTTTGTGCGCTGAGATATTCACAAGAAAGATGAGAGAATTTAGCATGTAGAGGTACCCCCAACCCCCCACACACACACACCTTTCCGCTGCCCATAGTTTTGGCTGAACATTTAATCATTCATGCAGAGCATTGTGGGATACCAGTCTAGGTTACCACTGCGGGCACCATGTGTAAACACTGACAACAAAAAGCAAAAACAAATAAAGGCGTGTGAAGGACAGAGCGTCACGTGTCTGTCAGTTTCAGCCACCATGCCTCGAGCTAGTACCTAAAGAAAGGTGATTTGGGGGGATTTCTTTTTTTCATCTACTTTTCCAAATGTGCAGAGATACACTGCATTAGCAGCTGAGCAGTGCTTGCCTGTCAATAATATCCTTAAGTGCTACCACCTCCGTCTTATGTCACACAGCTCCACCTATAACAGCGCCATCCAGAGGGAACTAGAAAAGTGCACAGTGCTCCACACAAATACAGGCCCTGGCGCACACTGGGCAGCTCCAAGGGGAATTTGCTTAAGCTTGACTCCATTCCAGGTTGAAAATCACGAGAGAGGTAAATAATTAATTGCATGTCAGAAGACACACATGAATCCTTTAATTTCCCACATTTTTTTGCCTACTCTGTCATCTTGTACGGATTCTACCTTAGAATGGTATCAGTGTTGCGGAAAAGCATCCCTTAGAAAAGATGGCCGCATATGACACATAGTAGTGTCAGAAGGAGGCTAGACAAGATGTCCGGAGTACCAGGGGACTGACTAAAAAACTTTTCTAAGGAGTGGCTATTCTTTCAACCTCTCATTTTCAAAGGACATCACTGTTGAGATTTGACAAATTCTCTTATTTTGCGCACAGTGGAACGGGTATGGTGGACAACCCATGACAAGAACACCATGATGGGGGTAGATGACAGAGGCACTGGAATGGGCCTTGTCCCAAGGCAAAACAAGTGCTTTGGAAAAAAACAGGAAAACAACAGGTGGCAACCTTCTTAAGCATTCTGGTGGTAGACAATGCAGTTTGGCAAATCACCTTAAGACCTGTATCTGAAAATTCTGTGCAAAGTTGGCAGCTTTTGTTGTAATATAAAATGAATACTTTTATATTTTTCTTTTTCAAGGGCGGGACCAAGGTAATCCAGGTATTTCAGTGGCATCTACTGTAGTTGCATGGTTAAGGTTTAAATACTTTTGTAAGATACACAGAGCAATACACATCCCTTTCTAGAGTTTGGGAAGGAGGAAAAGTGCATGATTGGATGAATGTGATAGTATCAGACCAAATAAAAGCTTCATTTGAGGTGCTGTATGCATGCCAACACCTCTGTATTACTACATCTAGCAGGTAGTTTAAAAAAAAAACAAGACTGTCTTTTTTTTCTTTGCAAATGTGCATCAAAGCTAACATAAATGAACAGAGCGAGCTAGCAAACTAGCCCTCTCGCATACCAAATAGCTGGATGTGACTGTAAAGCAAAACAAGAGGAAAAAAAAGACTACAATTGATACAGCTCTTTTACACTGTGGGCCATGGGCCGTCATATTTACAAGTGATTCTGCCATGCGTCACTGAGGTGTCCCTCAAAGTACATTGAGACAACGGAAGGAGATGGGCGGGTTTCAGACCTCCTTTCTTCTTTTTCTTGTTTGCACGCAAAAGTTCTGGGTAGATCACATTGTCTCTTTCCAGACGATCCAACAAAGTTTTTATCATACTAAAGCAAATTGGGAAGAGGAGCAGGGAATAAGTGTTCGTGTTGATCCGTCTCTGGTTCACAAGGGCAATTCACCCTTAGGGTAAAAACATAATAATACAAAAGCACCTGGTGAGTTTTGTCTTTTTTGTAAAAAAAAAAAAAAAAAAAAGAAATATACATTTGTTCATACACACACACATATATATAGATATGTATATTTATATATATGGCAGTTCATGAGCCAACTTTGTGTCCATTCTGGGCTTATTCTACAGAAGTGAATGGAATGTTTTTATGGAGGTTAGGGTTCTGGCTGTGCCGATTCCGACTGCGTACAGAAGAAAACATCATGTTGCACCCAAGGACTTTGCATTTGTGCATTTCCCTAAGGTGGACAGTTTTGTAATGCACCCGCAGCGTGCCCTTGTTGCTGTAGAGTTTATGGCACATGTTACACATTATACCACCGTTGGCCATTGATAGGCTGTTGAACATGTGAGAATCGGGGGTTTCAGAACCCCCGTCGATGGCTGCGGCGTCAGCTTTGTTAGAGTACTCTGCCCCATCACTAGCCTCGTCAGTGTCATCCAGGAGGATGCCCTCATCACTCCCCGCATCCGATTCTCTTGACGAGTGGATGCTGCTACTTGACTGGATGCTGGAGGTGGTGCTCAAGTCAAGGACCACATAGTCTTCAGCCATGCCCCTGCTGAAGCCATTGATGTGGGAATCTTCAGTGCCTGCTGGGGAGGAGGTCTCATCTCGGAAGTCAAAGCCCATGTGGTGCTGCCCTCCATAGATCTTCATCAGGAATTCATCACGCAAGGAAGGCTGAGACGTGTCGATCCCCATATCATCCAGTTCTTTGGTCAAGAGCTTGCGGTGTAGGTTGATGTTGGCACTGTGTCTATGGTGTAGAAGAGAGACAAAAAGAGAGGAGCAATAAATAACAACAACTTAATTATCAAATAAACTTCATATACAAATTATCGTTTACAGATTATCTGCAAATTCTCATTTTAAGAGTAAAGATTTAGAAATGATATTGTATGCAAATACATATACTTAATTGAACAATTCTGCTTAATTACACATGGTAAGCCCAAATCCCTTCCGTAAATCTATGGTTTTGAATGTTTGATCAAGCTATCAGTTTTCACTAGGAGGGGGGATTTAGAATCTAAAACACTGCACAATGCCTGTGTTGTAAGAACTGGACAAAGGCGGGTGGAAAATTCTAGAAATGAGAATGTAAAGATAAAAGGGAACCACCTTTACGTCCTTTGTTTTTAACTGTTTATTTATTGTTTAAATGTGAGCATCTGTGTGGTTTTTACATTTCATGGACCCAGCAAAAAAGTATTTCATTAGACATTTCAGATTAGTTCTTTAAAAAGTATGTCAGTGAGAGAGGTCTTGTCAAAAATTCTTAAAATTCACAATTGTTTATCATGCGGAAGTCCTTCCTTTAGGTTTGAAAATGGGGATGGAAGCGTTTCCTAAGTGGGTAGGGGAAAGAAGCATTGGCCCATATTTCAGTTTATACTGTACAATTTACTCCCATCTACTTGGCTATGACATTCCCTCAATCCTTCTACTGCTTTCTCTCCAGCACCATTTGCGAATGTTCGTCTATCCCGACTCTCTCTCCTTTATTTCTCTGCCTTTCCATCTTCATTCCCTGTGGGGCTGTACAGTTTTGAATGTGCATGTTCATCCCTAAAATGTGGGTTGTTTCAGCCTGGAGGGTTTTCCCGAAGCATCCCTGAACAGGGAGGTGGTGGTGTAAACCACATGGCGCCAATAGAGGTGATAGGTGTTATTTCTCGTGACAAAGCAGAACTCTGAATATATTCAGACGTTCCTGAAGGGGGCAAAGAGGGTCAAAATATCACAGCCTAGAATAATCTCTTTTATTGCGGATAGTGGCTTATATTCGGTAGGTCAAAAGGGCCATTCTTGCAGCTAGCTGGTCATTCCTCTGTGAGAGTGGCATTCAGAACATTTGGACCCTCCCAGATAGCTTCCCACACAACTAGACATGATTATGCTCTGCAGAGATATGGTAGCTCTAAATGGCCCTTCTTTGGCAATACCTGCTCTGAAATCATAGAGTGTTGGTTTGTCCAGGAAAACCAGGTTGAATTTAATGAAATAATGTAAGATGTTTTGTTAGAATTTATTTAAAAAACACATTTTTACAGAAACCTCAATCTCTATTAACTTCTTATGCAAACGTGACCAATCCATTCTATGATAAAATAAACAAACTCCTGCAAATAAATACTTTTCTACTTGACCAACACATTTTCGTCAATTACGTGCATTTATCAGTAAATTAAAGTTTGAAAATATTCGGAGGCATTTTGTCAAAAACGTGATACCATTTCTTTATAATTGAAAGGGTGAAGACAAAAAGCTATTCAAAACAGAAAAATAAGCTCTACAATGTTTTTACGTTTTAAATAGGGTGCGAGTATATTTTATTTATGTAAAAGATAGGTGTTGGACATGGGCGAAAGAAAGGCACACAATTGTGAGAGGCAAAGGTGGATTTCCCTATACTTAAGTTTAAAGGAGCAAAAAAGGGTTTAAGGTGTCAAGGTGGTTGGCTATAACCGATACTCATATGTATTTTTTTTATGCAGATATAATAAAACTACATTAAATAAAAATATGTTATGGGGATATCGAAATGTATATTAAAAAGAGGTTGTAGTTAAAATACGAAGTTGTAGAGAAACAGTTATTGTAACAGACGCTTTAGCAAGACAAGGTGTATGAAAATCATGTTAACACACAAAATAAGGAAGCAATAAAATGTTGCTGTCCCCTCTATTTTTGTCCTAAGCGCAGCATGGGCAGCTCCAAATGACCTGTTCAAGTTTTCAAAATGTCAAACATAAAATGTTTGGAAACAATCCGTTTTTTTGTTTTTTTGCTTACACCAAACAAAGAGTGACAAGTGTCACTAGGAAAAAAACTCCCATATTGTTTTTGGGGGGATTCTATAAGGCGAGTCACTGATTTTTTAAAATTAAATAGATACATAAAAGGTTTGTTCCTCATAGTGATGATCAAGTGCAAACGCCAATATTTTTGGGAAAGTGTATGCTCTAGAAGCACTGCCTGTCTTCATGGTGCAAGGCAAGTACACATGTGCCTGAATTTATAGGACTAAAAATGTGGTCACATGCGGAGATGGCTGATTTAACAACCAGGATGGGTCAGCTCTAACACTTTTTAAAGAAATGTGCTCTTTGTGAAAATGCTTTTAGTGTTCTTTGGAAGAAGCAAGCTGCAATTTGTTATTACATTTTCAAAGTGCATCTTTTTTCTTAGCGAAGGTCATTGGGCGTGGGGGCAAGGGATCATTCCTGCATCCTTGCTTGCTGCGAGGAAGGGAAACTAACCCGTCCCCATGTGGGCACCAACTCAATCTCATGAAATGGGTTTACTGGTTTTGGACTACATGCAAGGATAAACACCCCCAGAACACCTACCATTTGGCAGCGTTCACATCAGGACAGAAAGCCAAAACAAGGTGGAGTGTGATAAAGAGAAATGTACGGCAGGTATGCAAAGCATTGTTTAGCTCAACTACACTAATACACTTAATTGTTAGGATTAGCACTATACCATAGATTTGAGTCTTCTTGCATTAAAGTGATGGCATGTTAACCCCTAGCCTTTTAGGTCTCATTGAGCAAATTTGTCAGTAAATACAAATCCATGAAAATAAAATATCTTAACATTGTCTTAAAAAAACATACAAAAAGTTCATCCGAAGTAGATACTTTAAATAATCACAGAGAGAAAAGGTGGTAAGGGACAACTAATATATTCAACACGTTCTTAGTTTCTCAGCCCTGCCATGCAGGAATGACATTTTAACAAGCTTAGGGGATAGTTATATGGACAGCAGCTTTAACACACAACGTAAGTTGTACAGCCAAGGACGGGTGTCAATTGTGGCTCCCACGTACCTCATGGCAATCTATTCTCTGTTCTAACGCTCACATACAAATCGTGATTTTACACATGGTGTATATGTGGTCAGGTATGGACGACCATGGTCAAAACTTATTTTTGGCCAGATATTACATCAATGGACATTATTATTCAAGAAAGTTTGACAAGGCTGTTCCTAAGAAGGGGATCTCGGCGGTCAGAGGGGTAGGACACTAGCCTACCGCGCGGATAAACATAGCCTCCAAGTTAGAGGCATTTTTATGCGCTGTACATCCCGCCGAGTTTTGATGAGGCGGATAATTCTTGACCTTTAGACAAGGAAAATCACCATTGAGGTAACACTTCTACCCATACGTTGATTAATGAGTAACATTTTTGATTTAGGTAATTCCTATGGTAGACAACACACAAAAGGTCCTGATGAATAGCAGTCACTGCACATAGCGAGAAACATGTCGACCAACCTATTCAATCCCTAGCCTAGTTTAGAATAAAGAAACATTATTTTTCAAACTATTCTAGTCTAGATCCACGGTTTTAACTGTAATGAGGGACCGCCCGAATAAAATAGTCTCAGGTACCTTACGCTACATTTTAAACGCACTTTTTGTCTACTAACCTTCTGGCCCCATACCCACACTTCACCAATAGGCAGTTGGACTTAAAAGATCTCCGTTAAAGAGCCCCTCCTAGAGGTGAGCCCGTTGGGAATTGCACCGCCTACCCGACGAGGAGCAAACGCCCATGATGAAGCATGACACCTGCAAGGGTGTGTGAGGCAAACATGTCCAACATAATGGATACCCAGTGGGAGGCTAAAAACCTTTTTACCACCACTTCTTCTTTGACTAGGACATCTTAACCCCTCCCTTTCCCCTTCTTAGGAACAGCCTTGTCAAACTTTCTTGAATAACCTTGACTGAGGGCACTGACTTAGGCTGGACCTTCCATTCCATGTGAGTGGTAATCACGCCCTCCTTGATCGATTTGGATCACCTTCTCCCTTCTTTTTGTAGACATCAATGGACATTAACCACATTAGTTTCTTACAGCTCACTTTAAATCCTTTGAAAGGTCAATGGGAGAAATCACTTTGCCTCCTGCTGCTACCTAGTCACCCTAAAGCTCACCAGACCACATAGTTTAGATCTACCTTGCCCAGGCAGGCCCTATTGCTACATAACCTCTTGTAAGAAGAGTACATTGAATCATCCCTGTACTCTACAACCAAAATTCAAAGAAGTTAAGAGGACCCCCTTGGCTTGCTGGCTCATTGGTGTGCAGCAGCATTACCTTGGTCCTTCAATTGGCTACTTCAATCGCAACTAAGGCATTCTAAGAGAAAAGTAAAAATGGAGCAAAAATAAAGATGGGATACCATGTAAAGCTACCGAAAGGCACATAGGTTTCTGTAATACTGGAAAATGTGGGACCTAGTAGCACTCTTTCCCAAAAAAATGCGATGAAGGTTGAATTCAATTGTGTAGAGTCGGTGAGTGACAGGGGCACAGATAGGTAACTTGGGGTTCTCTACCATTTAAGAAAGTGAGACATGGGATGGGCTAAGTGAAGTAACTAACCAATAATGATACATGGAAGAAATTAGAAATCTTAAATTGACTCTGGAAATGGTGATGGGTTTCGTGAAAAGTAAGGCCTTATTAAGGAATGACTGCAGGCAGATGGATAGAAAGCTAACAAGAGGGAGAAAACAATATCAAAAAAATTTTTTTAGGGCTTCCATTGATTCCTTGTTTCTCCAGTCCTGATTGAACTAATGATTAACCCAAAGATAAAGAGGCTGAGATCTATATTTAACTAATAGAAAAAAGTGTGCATGGGCATTTACTCCTATCATTGATTTCAATACAGATTGAATAGAATGAAGACAGAGGGAAGCTTGAATAAACAAGGGCAACAAGACACTTAGAGCATGCAAGTCACAACAATTGAGAAGTGACGGATTGCAAAAGCGGAAGGCAGTGATCGTGTTATGTTATGGAGAGTTGTTCACTATCACTTGGGAGGGTGTCTTGGTGCTGAGTAGGTGTGAGTCTATTTACACCTAGGGCCTAGTGGGACTACTCAAAAAGCCAGGTCTTCAGCTTCTTGCGTAATTCATGAAGTGGAGAGGAGGCTCTTATGTCCAGAGGAGGGTCATTCCATGTCTTAGTAGCAAAGTAGGAGAAGGCTTGACTGACAGATCTGGTTTTCCATATGTGTGGGATTTGTGCAAGTAGGAGTGTGGATGAGTGGAGGTATCTGGAAGGTTTGTGAATACTGATGCGGTTATTGAGGTATGCTGGGCCAGTGTTACGTAGTGCCATTAAAGTGTGGGTGAGGAGTTTGGATTTTGTTAATTTGTGAATGGGGCGTCAGTACAGCTCCTCCAGGTGTGGTGTGATGTGAGTGCGGTTTGAGAGGTTGAGAGTGATCCTGGCCACCGAGTTTTGAATGGTCTGCAGGCTTCTAGTGAGCCTTTGTTGATTCCGGCATAGAGGGTGTTCCAATAATCCAGCTTGCTTGTGACCAACATATATGATGGTTTTCTGGGTGGTGATTTAGAGCCATTTGAAAATCATCCTCAGCATCATCAGGGTACAGAAGCACAAGGCAGAAGCAACATTGACTTGGGCGCTCATGTTGAGTTTGATCTTGATGATGAGCCCAAGGTTCTTGGTGGTGGTGGTGGTAGGTGTCGGTCTTAGCTCTGTTGGCCACTAGGTGCAGTCCTGTAGTGATGTTCTTTTCCTGAAGATCACGATTTCAGTCTTGCCCGTGTCCAGCTTTAGACAGTTGGTCTTCATGCAATGGGCGATTTGAGTGATGCACGCATTGTACTTGCTACGGATAGTTGGTGTTTTGTCTGTGAGGGAGACAATGAGTTGCAGGGCCAATAGCATAAGGTGATGGTTAATGCTTGAAAGCAAAAAGTGGTTATGATGAGTTCACCTACTCTGTAGCATCTGGATCTCGGGAAGAATGAGGGGGCTGGCTAGAACAGAGTAAAGGGTTAAGATAAACATCAACATGGGGAGGCATTGGTGAAAGGGATAAGGAGAATGCCATGGTGAAGTGCCCTAGGAGCCCCTTGGGCAAGAAATACATTTTAATCAAGACTAAACTGTAAGCACAGACAGAGTCAGGAGTCATTGAGAGGGTCTTGCAACTGAAAGCATTCACCCTTGGTAAACAATTATTCAGGAGTAAGGCATAGAGGAGTATTGAGTGTTTGTTCTGCACAGGCAGTGGCAGATTGAGTTGTAACAAAAAACACCTTTGATCGTTTTGCACTGGACTCCACTGCCCCCTAATGCTTCTGTCATACCTCTAGTTCAGTCAGCAGGGATACCATGACTAGTAGCAAAAAAACAACCCAAGCATAGCTGTCTGCCAGAGTAATCTATGTGAGTGCATTCTGTCTATCCATTGCCATGGAAGGCAGCAATGCTATAGCGGAACCCTAACATTAACTAGAAACATTGCAGCCCATATGTTGATTGGGAAGCAAAATAAAACTAAATTTCAATGTAGAATTATCAACAATTGGTCATCAGAATCAGCATGAGGTCTTGAAATTATTTTCTTTGCAGAAGCAAAGCAGAAAGTGGGGGGTCTCTTTGATTTCATGAAAATAAATGATCTTAAACCTCCATGAACGTTTGTAAGCAATTTATGTTCCAAAACTAACAACGTGCCTTTGGCATATAAGTGTGGTTATTCACATTCACTATCAAACGTCAAGTAGAAGTGTGAGTGCAGATTAAAAGGCCCAGCACGAAAGGCGGAGACCAAAATTAGAGTTCAAACACAGCAACAAAGCAGATTCATGCTGCTTTGACCATAAAAGTTCAGACTTTAAGAGCAAGCAAAGACTGAAAGACCAAGGGCCATCATTGACTCCAAATATGGAGTAGAGTGTCAAAGTCAAAAGCAGCTGCATGTTGCATACTATATAAGCGCACAATGTTTGTCCTCAGTACCTCAGCTAGGGCACAGGTATACAAATCAAATGATTTACCCAAGTGACTGTATCGTCAGGAGCTTTATGCTGTTGTAGGACTTTCATACGGCAGGGGAGAACTATAGTGAAATCAGTTCCTGAAACTGTTGCAAATCGCGGTGGAAATCTCAAACTAGGGTTTCAGATGACAGACAAGCGTATAATATTCTGGTTGCACAATTTGGGGGTGGTGTGTTATGTGCACCATCAGGGAGTCTGTCAACGCTCCTGATTTCTCTGTATGTTTTGCTGGCTTAGTGTTTATGAGAAGCTGTGCATGAAGTGAGCACTCAGCTTACCTCATTCCTTCTTTTAATTAGGTATCGTAATGTCAGTCAGCTGCCATCAGAATTGGGTGAATGATGGTTCTGCAGTATCTTGACATTTGAATTTTTGGAGAGCTTCAGAAAACCGGGTAACAGCATGGTGTTTGGAACCAGGCATGTATTAACTGGGTAAGAGAGACTTGATGAACTGAGTCAAGGTTCAAGGTCTTGGGCATGTGGCAAGATTCCTGCATGACGGGTGGCTACGACAGCATTAACGTTCTGGGTTCCAAGTAATTAGAAAAGTAGATCCTGAGTAATAGTTTGGCTTTTGGTTGGTATTTCATCCCAGCATGGAGTGTAAGCCGCCCCAACTTATATGATCGTGCTGCTCCATGGCTCTCTTTAATGTCATTTTACAAGGCCACCAAGGTAAACTAATTGTGTCCAAAAGGGTATTCTCTATGGATCATGAAAGGCTGTGAGAAGAGTGCCAATACGGTCAGTCAGTTATGAGGTCACGCATTCCCAGATTGAGGATGAATCAGGCAGTTCGACGGGTGATGGTAACTTACATACTACAAAGTTAAGTCAGATTTCAGCAGGAAAGACTTTTCTTTAAAGGTGAACGACCTTGTTAAATTGCTCCTTTGATTAATCCTCTTTTCAAATATGTCCTTAAAGATGCTGCTGATCAATCACTCATGAAGCTGTATTTAGAGGCGTGGAAGGTGGCATACTCCTTGCTAGTGTTTTGACAAGGAATAATTCACTCCACTTCTTTCAGCACTGGAAATCGCAAGATGATATGCAGATATTCTAGGCGGTGGCCCTTTGATGCAAAGTCATCCATGTCAGAGCAAAGGAAGTAACCTGCCCGCAAGATTCAAACAAAGGCCTTACATAAGATCCAATAATATTTGGGTTAGCCTTAAACCACAACGAAGTACATTCTCAGACCATAGGATAAATGTACACAATTATATAAATATATCTCTTTTTATTATTTTATAAAGAAATGCATTTTTAGATCATTGATATATTCAATTACATCTGATTAATTACAATTCAATAGAATAATTTACATCACATAAAAATACAAACAAAAATTCATCCTCACCATGGCCCACACATCATACCACACTTTCAAATCACACAGGCTTACACATACATACTCAACACATAGAAAACACATATGCCAGATACATTCAAGCTTCACTCCGCAAGGTTGTTTTAAATAAGCGGTCAGAAAGGAACAGTTGGAATATAGTCCAAATCTTTTGCTTAATCCCCAGATGGTAAGGACACCAACGCGCGTTTCAGTGCCAAGCCCCAGCCAGGGCTACACCTTCATCAGGGCGGAAGTGGGTGAGGGGGCACAGGGTAGAGGGTTAATCTCTTCTCTAGAAACAGTCCTGTTGGTAGAATGTAAAAAATCCCTGGACCAGTCACTCACATTTACATGTAGGGGTCCTTTTGAAAAGACATAAGGCAAACTCCGCAGTATAGATGATCCAAGGGGTAAACCTCTGAGTTTTTCTATTTTTTTTATATATATATACGAGCACTCGGGCGTTTCAACGGGGTTTTTCCAGAGTATTCCTCCTCGATGGGGCTGGATGAGAATAACCGTGGCCCATAGATGAGAGTTCAGGATAGGAGTACACGTCTTCCCCGTGTGGTGTGCGGTTAGGTTCCTGAAAACGGCTATCTCCCCCGTGAGTATTACAATTAACTTCCTTGGGCGGCTGCCAATGAATGTATATATATAAAAAAAATAGAAAAACTCAAAGAGGTTTACCCCTTGGATCATCTATACTGTGGAGTTTGCCTTGTGTCTTTTCAAAAGGACCCCTACATGTAAATGTGAGTGACTGGTCCAGGGATTTTTTACATTCTACCAACAGGACTGTTTCTAGATAAGAGATTAACCCTCTACCCTGTGCCCCCCCTCACCCACTTCCGCCCTGATGACGGTGTAGCCCCGGCTGGGGCTTGGCACCGAAACGCGCGTTGGCATCCTTACCATCTGGGGATTAAGCAAAAGATTTGGACTATATTCCAACTGTTCCTCTCTGACCGCTTATTTAAACCAAACTTGTGGAGTGAAGCTTGAATGTATCTGGCATATGTGTTTTCTATGTGTTGAGTATGTATGTGTAAGCCTGTGTGATTTGAAAGTGTGGTATGATGTGTGGGCCATGGTGAGGATGAATTTTTGTTTGTATTTTTATGTGATGTAAATTATTCTATTGAATTGTAATTAATCAGATGTAATTGAATATATCAATGATCTAAAAATGCATTTCTTTATAAAATAATAAAAAGAGATTATATTTATATAATTGTGTACCTTATCCTATGGTCTGAGAATGTACTTCGTTGTAGTTTAAGGCTAACCCAAATATTATTGGACCTTATGTAAGGCCTTTGGTTGAATCTTGCGGGCAGGTTACTTCCTTTGCTCTGATTTGTTCTTTCCCCGTCTACCTGCCCTGTATTGATGTGGGGTCCCCCTTCTATATAGTTGCAAAGTCATCCATGTTATGGCGTACACAGGTGATTCCATTTTGTATGGTGGCTAAAATCAATCAATCAATCAGATTTCTTATAGAGTTCAACAAATCACCCATGAGGATCTCAAGGCGCTGAGTGGGGGGGGGGGAACGGGGAGGATCTGCAGTTGAGTCTACTACAGATTGTGGAAAGCTATGTGTGATGATCTCTTGAGGGGACTTTCTCTTTTTATAATAAAAGCATCAAATCCAACACCCTGAAGCCTTCGGGGAGCCGCTGTGACTGTCGATCAATGCTGGGAATCTTCATCCTGTGGGCTGGGCAGGCGTGTGCAGATGAGATCCTTGATGAAGGCACGGATTTCTAAAGTACCATCCTTTGGTTGACGTGAATGCTTGGTTGTGCTTCCCTGCTCTTGTTTATACCCAGTGCAGTTTTTTTTCGCCAGGCTTCTAGTCGTGGGACTCTGTGGGCACAGTCTTTCTTCAAAGAGTGACTGCAGCTGATGTTTTCTGGTGATTGTCAGGGAGATCCCAACACATAAAATAATGCCCTGTTAAGCAATGGGCACCATTTGTAGACAACTTATTACAGTGTGGTCTGACTGTCGCCCTTCATGAAGTGAACCCTTTCTCTCCTTCACGCCTTACAACGACCAGTCAGCGACCTCTCGCAGGGGTGAATGGCACTTGTAGTAAAATATTATAGCTCTCAGTTCTGCCATCCAGCGCCTCACTTATTGTTTGAAATCATTACCTCTCCTTGCACCACCATTATATTGCTTTCAACACATCACATACGTACACATAACAAAAGATGTCCAGTCAGATTTCATTTTCTCATGGTTATGCGCATTCCCCTCTTTCGGAATCTTAACATATGTTTAGCCCTCCGGCCATTTTATTCAGTTCATTGCATTCATCCGAGTTTTCAGGAGAGCGCTTATCTTTTCTTTATTGTAGTAAACAAAAAAAAAGTTGCCACAATACGTCTACACGTTGTGATTTAACCCATGGTTGGGGGAAAGGGTGGCAAGTTGTTACTTGGTGAAAATGTGCGCTGAAACACAGTTGTGTACGTGTAGCAAAAAGTGAACCAAAAGCAGGTGCCTCTCTGGCTCAGGCTGGGAAGCCCATAGTGAAGGATGCGGACTCCCAGGTGGTGCATGCGTAAACTATAGCTTGGCAGCCTCCCCATAAAGCACCATTGTAAGGCAAGGTTGCTAAGAAGGCCTGCTCGTACCACCGCTTTCTGTGATAAGATACGCTATCTGAACGTATGTTCCATTAATCTCTCAAGAAATTAAATGAGAGTGAGGAGCCAACTTATATTTGGCATAAATAACTGAAAAACTAAAAAGAACCTCCCAGTTGATGTTTATTGGGCAAAGAAATTCTCAGAAAATATGCCTTTTACTACGAAAATGGATGCCTATCAATAAAAAAAATGTAATATTTGTCTGTTTCTGTATGCCCCAGGTATACATAGGATGGTTGTCTACTGCAACCCAGTCTCAGCCATCAAGTTCCAAAATCTCCAACATGCCCCAATTCCAAAGCGATGTCGGCACACACAGGAGTTTAGGCTGTCCAAGGAAAACAGAAGTTCTGAGAGTTGCTGCCATTCACTTTAGTATTTTATTCGGCAGCTTTATATTTCAATCTCAACACTGGCAAACCCTTATTCTTACAGCTCGAAAATTGCTATTTGTGCACCTGTGATTTGTTTTATTGATTGCGTATGAAAAAATATTGGCATATTGTTTATGGTTACTTTAGCTTGTTGGACTACACATAAATATAACCTCATTAATACTTAATTAAAATATAATCAATAGCAATACTTGGAAGTGTCGTCACAATCCACCCTTCTCTTTCTTGCCATCTGGGTGTCGGCTGGGTTAGGAGTGGAGTGGTGATTAGAAGAGGGAAAATGACTCGGTGTGAGCCACAATTGCTGGGTGGTTGAAGACCGGTCCAGAAGAAAGGTGTGCCCTCTGTCCAGCCTTCTTCAAGGTCTTTTGTGGTTATCTCCCAACTACCGATGGGGTAGTCGACATCTTCTTTTTTTCTGTGTTTTCTGTGTTCTGTTCACCTTGTTTATGGGCAGGTCGTCTGTGATGGTCAGATTTTAGTCAACATCTATGGAAATGTTCGGTTGAGAGCATCATCAAACAAAATGTTCAGGAATTTTCTAAAGAGCAAGTGGTTATTCCTCATGCCTCATGTCTGCAGAATTGTCTTGAGCTGTAGACTTCGGCCTGGCTAAATGTCTATTTGAGAGTGATGTACCCACTTTGGGCTCACTCGCAAGCGCTATAGAATCAACAGCGCACGAGACTGGCAGCCCAGCATACACCAGTGTCCATGCAGGAGTTAGACCACAGGGAACAATTCCCAGGGCATATATCGAGAAAGTGGTTGCAGGTGGGGCCACCAACACTCATTTTTGGGAACCAGCACTTATTTTTCCTCATTGGACTTTCATCCTGAGCATGAGAGGAAAAAAAACACAAAAGGGAGAAAGAAAGGCAGAAAAAGTGACAAAGAAAGAAAGCAAGAATGAAACAGGTCATGCAAGTAATATTATTAAGTAGTATTGGGTGATAAATTAGAGAGGCATCAGGTGGAATCAAGACTTTGCAGCCTTGATATTCAGCACCCAAATTCTGCAGTGCCCGAGCACAACTTTGGGCCCTGAAACTTATTTTACAAATTAAGCACTGATTAGTGCCTGCATTTTTTCTTTCTGAAATGCACCTGATATTTCCACAAGTGGAGGTGTAAAGTGCCCCATAAACGCCCTTGACAAATGCTGGCAACCAAATATGTATATGTAGCAAAAGACCCGCTCCACCAGGAACAGAAAACGAGATTGCATTGAAAGCAGTGAGACAAATACTGGGTCAAACACTGCTGCAGTCCAGAAAAGCAGGTGATTCAGAAGTACAAAGTTTGGCACTTTGCTTGAGTTCAAGAAAAAAATACACTTTCTCCTAAGGTCTTGCTACGATGAAAGGAAGCGGCTGT
This sequence comes from Lissotriton helveticus, assembly GCF_964261635.1. Taxonomy (NCBI): domain Eukaryota; kingdom Metazoa; phylum Chordata; class Amphibia; order Caudata; family Salamandridae; genus Lissotriton; species Lissotriton helveticus. Next base: position 1,138,629,615 of record NC_136059.1, on the reverse strand, counting down.
GGCGCGGAGCTGAGCTGGGCCGGCCTGCCTGTTGTTTCTCGCACATCTGCAGCTAGCGCTTCCGGGGCCAACCACCGAGAAACAGCAGCCAGGGGCAAAGGGGGAGACGAAGAGGAGGCCCGCGAAGTAACTTTGACTCTCACTGAATGGGACGGCGCGAATAAATTAGCGCCGGCGCGGAGGACGCGCGGATCCCCAGATGGACACGTGCCTTGCCGAAGACGGCTCGCGAACAACACCCTCTCCGCGGATGCTGGGATCGGAAGAGACGTCTCCTGTAGTCTGTTCTCACTCACAGCGGTAGAAATCTGTAATCTAATTAGACGCTGTACCCGTCTTCAATTCCTGTCAGCCGAACGCTGCGCAGAAATGTGCGGACGAGCCCTGGCACTCTGCTAAGCACGGTCCCCTTTCCGCTGTCAGCGCTCCCGCCGGCCCTCCTGATGCGATTACAGTGACTTTTATTCAATTAAGGGCCATTCCTGCCTTTAGAAAAAGCTGCTTTCTCAATTGATTCGAGTGTAATACAATAATAAAGATGAACTCATGGCAGTGCATTAGCTCGGCTGTTCATAACTTGGCTGCGCGAGTTCATTCATGCGAGTCGATTTCCATTATGCCACCTCGGCGCAGAAGGAATTGATTCCCGTCTCCGGGCACTTCCTAATCTCACGTGCCCCTTTTTTTTGCGCTTCTAAGTGAGGAGTCAGGTGAAGGTCTCAAGGAACAGAAAAAGAGATCTGAGAAATCTTGGGGTTTAAAAAAGTGCCTCAAATATTTGGTGACAATATACATGCTGCTGAAGATGTGAGTGCGGTGGCTGCAAAGAGTCAAGAGGAAGCAAAGAGTCTTCATTTCAGAATAGCCTGCTGACGAACCACGTGCACGGGAAGGTCAAAAGTGATTGGCCCAGTGTGGTGAAACTCGGATTGGATTGGAGGTCTTCTAGTCGCACTACTTAAATCTAAAAAAAACACATTTCTTTCCAGAGACTGGTGACACATGGCTTAATGAATCCCATATTGTATGCCATCAAATTCTCTATTTAGTGTCTAACTTAGTTACAGTATTTTTAACCCCTTCGCCGCGGGGCTAATTCCCCCGCGATGCGGGGGGGAGGCGCTCGGTGCTGGTGACGAGCTCGGCTCGTCATGCAGCACGATGGCACTGTGCTCATGATGAGCTGATCTCATCATGAGCACACAAACTGTTAAAGGTCTTTGTATGGACCAGACACCCTTTCATCCACATGGAGGCAGCTTGACAACTATAAAATCATGTTTTCAATGATAATTGTAAACATGCTAATTATCCAGTCTAAAACTTATGGCTACAACAAAACGAGACATTACAGCTGTTGTACCTAGCCCATTTGCAGGCTTATCCCCACACGTTTTGTCTTCTTCCTCCTATTTTCTTCTGACCTGTCTTGTTTGCTTTAGGACTCTGGCCATTTTACCAGTGTTAAACTGTAAGTGCTCCCTGTCTAAATGGTACTGGTGATTGGTTTATTCATGATTGGCATATTTGATTTACTAGTAAGTCCCTAATACAGTGGGCCATGTGTGCCCGGGGGATGTAAATCAAGTGCTACTAGTGGGCCTGCAGCACTGATTGTGCCACCCACATGAGTAGCCCTGCAAAAATGTCTCAGACCTGCCACTGCAGTATCTGTGAATGCAGTGTTAAACTGCCATTTCGACCTGGCAAGGGCACCCACTTGCCAGGTTAAACCTTCAGTTTTACTACATGTAAGTCACCCCTAAGGTAGGCCAAAGGCAGCCCCAAGGGCAGGGTCCAGTGTATTTGAAAGGTAGGACATGTACTGGTGCGTTTTACGTCCTAACAGTGAAATACTGCTGATTTCGTTTTTCACTATTGCAAGGACTATCTCTCCCACAGGGTAACATGGGGATTGCCTTGAATTATCTTTTAAGTGTAATTTCCCATTTGGGAGCAGATGGAGATTTGGAGTTTGGGGTCTCTGAACTCGCAATTTAAAAACACATCTTTCGGTGAAGATGGTTTTTAAAATGCATGTTTGAAAATGCCAATTTTAGAAAGTGTGCATTTTCTTGCTTAATCAACCTGTGCCTCTGCCTGTCTGTAGAATACACGTTTGGGTTGCCTGAAAGTTGGGCTCTAGTGTATTCACTCAAGACAGTCACACAAAGGGAGCGGAGGTGTGTATTGCATATCCTGATGGGCCATCACCATGCTGATGGGCCTTCCTGAACTAGAGTGGTGGGAAGAGTTGTCACGGACACCTGAATAGGGCTGTATCTGTCCTCACACTAATCTATCTCCACCCCCTCTAGTGTGTGGTTGGAGCTAGGCCAGGGAAAGGTAGGGTCTTGTGCACAACAAAGACTGTCCTTTTAAGTGTGTCTACTTCAAAGGAAGAAAGGGTTATAAGTATTTGGACCTTGGGCACCCCTTAATCAGAACACCTCTTGACTGAGAATATTCTGCCAGCAAGAAGAGCTGGATGCTGTAGGACGGACTGCCAATCTGACTGTTGCTTTGTTGTGCTGGCTTGCTGCATGCTGCGTCTGCCCTGACGTGAAAGGACTAGACTTTGCTTTCTACATCCTACTTCCAAGGTTCTCTAAGGGCGTGTGCGTGCTTGTCTCCTGTTAAGAAGTCTAAGGGCCATCAAAGACTTCACCTACCAGTTTTGGGCTCTTCTGCTGAGAGTTCTGACTTGCAAAGTGGTCCAAATTCAGTTCCTGGGCCCTTGGAAGTAGAATCTAGTGATCTTAAGGAGAAAATAAACACATCGACTCCCAGTGCCTGTTTTCTAAAAGCACCGCTACAAAGATCGACGCATCGCCGCTGCCTGCCCTGAAGTGTGGTTTCCCATCGAAGCATCGAACACAGGTTTCACCGCAGGCCCCAGTTCACTGTTATAGAGCGTTAGAAAAAGCGCCACAGCGCGAGTCACAAGCACTGTGTAACGTCCGTCTGTAGCACCCACTCCAATTCTGACACAGCACCTGCAGGATCGACGCAGCGCCAGCTTCGCAGCTGGAAGATCGACGCAGCACCTGCTTTATCGCTGTCACAATGCCACAGCGAATCTGGATTTTTAATGCATCGTCCCACAACCCCAATACTTAATTGACACCGCAGTGAGGAGCTGAGGCAGTGTGTCCGGAAACAGATGCAACACCTCCCCTTCCAGTAAGGAACCAACACATTGCCTCCCCTGGCAGTAAGGAACCTACATATCACTTTCCCTGTGTAGTAAGGAACCGACGCATTGCTTTGCTTTTGCAGTGCTTCCCCTCTCCTGTGCCTGGTGCCGTGATTGATTTTTGACGCGTCTAAGGTACTTTGTGCTAAAACAAATGCATCCATTGATTTCTATGGACTAAACTTGCTTAAGATTTTAAAAGGAATATTTTGACTTGTGTATGTTGGATTTTTGTCATTTTGATATCGTTTTATTCAGATAAATATTGGCTATTTTTCTACACTGGTGTGAACTCCTTTTGTAGTGTTTGTACTGTGGTACTGTGTGTGTGTGTGTGTGTACACATGCTTTACACATTGCCTCTTAGATAAGCCTGACTGCTTGTGCCAAGATACCAAGGGAGTGAGCAGGGGTTATCTTAGCTGTGTGACTCCCTTACCCTGACTAGAGTGAGGGTCCCTCCTTGGACAGGGTGCAAGCCACTGCCAACTAGAGACTCCATTACTAATATAGTCATTTTGATTTTTGTTGTTGTTCTCTATCTACTGAGAAAGACTTAAGGAGATATTTCTCTATTTTCTAAGAATCAAAACAGATCTTCTTAATTTTGAGGATTTAGGCCAGAGTGCCAGCTTGCTTGGCATACACCAGCTGGATATGCATGGCCTAGCATTCGTTAATTTACCTGATTGGGTAGAGTGATCTCATAGACTCCTCTTTTCTTCTTCTATACACTTAATAACTATGCAAACAGAGCTGATGGCCTCGATAAGTCGAGTAGAACAAAGTAATCCTAATGTGTTTCTACTGAGTAAGCAAAGAAACACCCATGAGGAGAGTGTTCATATGATAACTCCCTTTCGGTCCCACCGCTGGCCTCACAGTGCCACGTTGCACTGAATTCAACCTGTAAAGCATCAGTGCTTGCTTCTAAAGTCATGGGTTCCAAACCAACTACCTTCAGGAGCATAGCTGTCAGTGGTGTAGCTGATGCAGTTGCATTGGAGCCCAGGTGCGTGAGGAAGCTTTCACTGATGGCAGATTAGTTAACAGGCCTTTTTTTAGAGAGATTCAGCAGGGGCCTTACACTGTGTTTGCTCTTCCCTGCAGGAGTTTTGGTTTGAGGTGTGGGAAGAACAGAGTAGAATGGTCTCTAGGGAAACTGTGAGACCTAGCAAAAGGCCACAGCCCATGAAAAGTGATGATTGCAAATACATTCCTGGCCTTGATAGAGGAAGGGATAAAGAAACAGAGGACAGAAATGGAGAGAAAAGAGTAGGGTCGGACTAGGCCAGAAAATAGGTTTGTGCACCAAAATTAAAGTGGCTCCCATTAATGAATGAGAAATCTAAATAAGTGGTCCATGTTGGTAAATTGGGGGCAGTTTTGAACTCGTTAAGACACACTGTATATGTATTTTGAAAGGTAAGGAAGACTGCATGGATTACCTGCATGCTTGCTGCAGGTAAAATCTGTTTTAATATCAGGGAAATCAGCAGTAAAAACGGGTCAGGACGACTATAAAATAACTGAACTGAAACAAAAGGAAAAAAACAGCCCTCACACTAAACTCCCAGACCAGCCCTTCATACACTGCCTGATTGTCCTATAGGCCAGTCCAACCCCGAAGAAGAGACAGACAAAACAAGCTATTATGGCAAGAAAAAAGGGGAAAGAAGAAAAAAGGAACACATCAGATGCAGGAATGAAGAACAGAAATGAAGAGGAGGAAAAAGGAAAGTGTGAATTGTATCAAGAAAAGGAAAAAGTGAAACAATGGTAAGTCAATAAGTATGATAAAGAAAGGAAACCGAAGTAAGTAAAATGGGAGAGAGGCGCATGAGATGAAAATTAGGAAGTAGGTAAAAGTAGGAAGAAGTTGATGAGAGGGAGAGAGAAGCAAGGACAAGATGGAGAAATGAAAGAGAAAGGGGTGCACTGCATAGCAAGGAAGCAGATTAAAGGGATGTTGAGGCGAGGGAATGTAAGGAAGCTGAAGGGAGGGGTGTGAGGGGGACATAGGGGAGAGAGGAATAGAAAGATAAATGAGGGGTAAAAAGGGAAGAGGAGAAGAACAAGTGTTAAAGGAAGTTAAGGGCACATGAGAAAGGTAACAGAAGTGAAGGCGATAAAGAGGAGAAAGGAATGAAAGAGGAAGTAGATGAGAGGAGGGAGGAATGGAAATAGGAAGAAGGAAGAGGAAAATGGGCAGAATGTAGATCTCAGCAACCTGTAAGAAGTGGTGTAGCTATTATTCGTGTAGTGCCTCTGGTGCCCGAGTCTACAAAAAACCCATTGCACCACAATCTTGGCTATCTTTCAATATCTAGTGGGGAAAAAAGGAGGGGAGGCATTTTCTTTCTAGCATTAGGGCAGATAACACCGTTGCTACACCACTAGGTGGTACAGATGAAAGTATGAGCGCATTACATTTTATAAGAGAGCATGCATGTTAGCACGTTTGCAAATTAGTTGCTATTAGACTTGGGCCTCTATGCAGGGCCACCCCAAATTTTGTCTTCCCCCTTCTTGTATTTTTCGAATTCCGTTTTAGTTGGCTTTTAGGATTCTGTGCACTTTATCACTCCTAACCAGGGCTAAAGTGCTTTCACTCTCTCCTTTCAACATGGTATACCCAACTGCCACATTTAATTTACTTATAAGACCCTAGTAAATTGGTACTACATGTACCCAGGCACCATCAATTAAATGCTGTGGTAAGCCTGCAGCAATTGTTGTGCCACCCACTTAAAGCAGCCCCTTAAAACATGTCCCACCCCTGCCATTGCAGACTGTGTGCAGTTTTAACCTGCCAATTTGGCTGGCAAAAGAAACCTTTTGCCAAGCCTAAACCTTCCTTTTTAATAGAATAAGTCACACATTGGGCAGGGAGTAATGTATTTAAAAATTGGGACATGAACTTTTGAGTTTTACATGTCCTGGCAGTGATACACTCTTACATTTGTTTTTCATTACAGTAATGCCTACCTCTCCCATAGAATAAAGCTTGTTTACCGTATTACATTTAATAGGTGCTAACGTTTAATTTGGAGCTTTCAGAAATGTCGTAATTGGTCTCAAATTAATTGTACAATCCTTTTTCATGTTGGAGTTGTATTTTAAGTCACAATTCTGAAAATACCACTTTTAGAAAGTCAGCATTTTCTTGTCCTAGCCATTTAGTGCCTGCTGCATGTGTCCTAGGTCACAACTGTGAATAGTAGCCAGTTGGCTAGTGTATTTCATCCAGAGAGTGAGACCAAGACCAAGAGGGTCTAGGTGTTGGGAGGATGGAAGAGGCAGAGTTGTTCCTTGCCTCCAGCACACTCACAAACAGCTTGACACCAGCCTACTGTCACCCTAGACGTCTTGAAGACTGGGCAGGAGAGGAAGGAAATTTCAAGAACCAGATGTGAGGGGAAGTCTAGAGGTTTCAACAGCTGGCACCAGGTATATATACTGTACCTTCAGACCAACACTTCAGTTCACTCTTGGACCAGCTGATGACCCCCAGAAGGACTGTGTTGTATTTAAGAGGACTGCCCTGCTACTTTAGGCCTGCTTTGTACCTCACACGACTGCCCTTCTGCTACTGATTGAAGCCTGTCTGTCTGCTTGATCCCAGCACTACCAGAGTGGCTCCAAGGGCTAGTTGGCTGGCTTCCTGTTCTGAGCTACAGGGATACAATAAGCTCCAACAACTTTGAAACGGCATTTAGACCATACCTGAAGTGAGTCACGCCCTCCAATTGGTGCCTCACCAGTCCTGAGCCCTTGAAACTTCAAATATTTTTCATCTAAAAGTGGCCTGAGAATCGACAGGAGAACAGGACCTACCTGCTCACGATAAACCCAAGGTGCATCACAGGTCGGCCTAACTTCGCTATAGCACCCGCTACATTCTTCTCCACAGCAGCAAATCCTGTTCAGCTGCTCCTCTCAGAAGAGGTTTTGGGAATTGTGGCACCCTTGCTGTCTATAGCTTGCAACTTTGTTCTGCTTTGTTGCTGTTTGAGTGCTCCATAAATAATTTACAAATGCCTCTAAGATAAACCTGAAGGCTTTTTTGTCAAGCTTCCAGAGGGTTAAGCACAGGTTAATTTAGTGGCTTTAGTGCTTCACCTTGAGAGGGACTGGCGTTAATACTTGAGATGGGTTTTCTGCCCCCTCAATGAAAAAACACTATTTCCTACAGTTACCCTCTCCAACAAATATTCATCTACTAAGTTCTTGGTGGACACCATGAGGTTGACACCTTCACTGAGCTTTAGTTATGCAAATATCTCCAAGTCTCAATCTGTAGGCTGTTACTTTGACACCTTTTGTCTTGGCTGCATTTTACGCCCAAGTACATCTGCTCGTCGTCTACATACATGTGCAGGGTGATGTCTTGCAGTGCCACCAAATACTCCAAATTATTTGCATTTGATTAAAAGAGTGCTGCAGACAGCCGGTGACGTGAGCATCCAAAATACATGGTTACCAGTGTGGTCAACTTAACCAATCCCATCATTTTCTTTCTGGAATGTAGCTAGCATGTGAAGACACGCCCACCTACTTATTGATACGCAACAACAGTCCCAAACATACAATCAATACGGTAAGAATAAATATAGACAGAATCGATCTATATTGCGAGTGACATGTCCAGCCGGACAGTGGTCTTCAAAGTTTACTCAATGTACAAGTTATTAAAACAAGGAATACCTTCCACAGTTCAACCAGTGTGGTACACAAGCCTGTGCCCAGCACTAACAGAACGGGTAGAGAGGGTGAATATACAGAGCGAAGAAGGGTCGTTCGGCTTCATCCGTCTAACTATTTAAAATGCATGGGAATTCTTGCCTGCTGTTTGTTGATACTAGTGTGCCTTCTGCTCGATCGGATCTGATCCACCTGACCGCACTTTAGTTCCACCTCTGATCATGCATGGGATGTATGTCTGGTAACCTTAAAACTAGCGTGCCAGCTCGTGTCTTCTCGCTGAGTCACTTCTCTACACCAACCTGGCCGCAATTCAATGCCATAAGTCACATTTTGATCATGAACGAATTTTAACGTTTTAGCGACTCCTTAAACCAGTATGTCTGTTCCCTCCACCATGCGGTACCTTTATTATTCACCTGAGTCGTAATTGATCATGCATGTTATTTTACGCAACTGGACATCTGATGCCGGCATGCTTAACGACGCCACCTCGTTCTTGCACTTATTCTGAACTTCACCAGAATTGGAGTATAGTGCTTCACAATCCACTAAAAGTCACTTGTTGCTGTTTAATGCTTAAAGGTTCTGTGTTTTAAAGTATGTATTCCCTTCCTCCCTTTCTAGGCAATTAGAGGCTAAATTCTTGCTAAGGCTTTCACTGAATTGTCTTGATGATGGTCCCCGTGATTTACTAGGGGGGCCGAAACGCCGTCGACCAATTTAGCACCTATATACTAAACGTGATTACAATGTAATGTAATGGTGCTATGCTTGAAAATTCTGTACAATTGTATTTATGACAGAAACGTCCTTTTGCCTTAATAGCCCTTCTTCGCTCTGTATATTCACCCTCTCTACCCGTTCTGTTAGTGCTGGGCACAGGCTTGTGTACCACACTGGTTGAACTGTGGAAGGTATTCCTTGTTTTAATAACTTGTACATTGAGTAAACTTTGAAGACCACTGTCCGGCTGGACATGTCACTCGCAATATAGATCGATTCTGTCTATATTTATTCTTACCGTATTAATTGTATGTTTGGGACTGTTGTTGCTTCTACAAAGTATGTTCCCTGAGGTCCCTGCTGACTTATTTGGGGCCCCTTGTTGTTGATAAATCACCTACTTATTGATGTCACTCCTGGAAGATGAGCCAATCATACCGACCCTCACTCAGTTCTCCGAGATCTTCCTCCAATGGTATGACATTTACTGGCAGTTGAATTTCACGGAGTTGTTGAAGCAGTTGCATTGCCTTTTCCCTTATTCCCTAGGCATTGGCAATGAACCATTGTCTTTGTCCACTTGATGTGTTTCCTGTATGGATATATTTGGTAACAAAGTGCATGGGTATTCAGAGTCTTTGACTATATGATGTCATTGTTGTCCAGTCTCTTTTTTAGAGTGTTTTTGATGCACACAGGTCATAAGATATTGTCCCATTTCTCAGTGCAACCATCCTCTGCTAAAATGATCAGGCTCTGCTAGTAAGAACAGCATATTGGGTCATATGGCGAGAGCTTTCTTACTCCCCCCCCCATTTTATTGATTTTATGGAAACAATAAGGCAAAATGTAATTTATTAACAATTGCCACACAGCACAGTGAGATACAGTCAGCTTTGTAGAAGGATCAACATTTACACAAATAAGCAGCAATACCAACTGAAAAGCAGACAGCCTTGCTTCACCAAGGGATCCTCTGGCGACTCCCCCTACCTATTCTGATACAGATTTAACTGGGTGATGGATTGGAATGCCTAATTGATAAAGTCTTTACACATTTCTGGGTACCAACTAGGTAATCTTGCGTCCTGTCTTGGAGAAGGCCCCAAATGTTGTTGTGTCTATTTGGACTACTCCTAGCTTTGCACACTTCGCGCTCGATAGTAGTGCAATGATTAATACCGTTATCACATTCACATATGGATAGTGGGATGGCGGAACCCCTTCTATGGGTTATAAGCTGTTTTACCAGAATGCACCCATGTCCACCAGTAAACAACTTATCTGTGGACCCTCTCCCAACCCCCCCCCTTCCAGTAATCCCAAAAGGCCAATTGGGGGATGTGAGCGCTTGCGGCCTGCCTGAGGGCATTCTTTCTTATCCTAGGACATGTATATCCTAGACCTTTGATGACAATTTGTTATAGGCATTGGTGGATGAGGGAAATGAGATGAGGAGCATTTATGGGCAGGATAATTACCTCCCCTACCAGGCAGTCTAGTTACTTGCTTGATCAGAGTATTGATTTAATGACCCTGCTGAAGTAGTTTAAGCTTATATTTAGTTGTTTTTCATATGCTTACCTTTTAAGGTGCTTATGGTCTGTTGAGGCTAGTTTCTGCTTCTCTTACTCACACGGGCCCAATTTTTTTGTAATGCTCGTGAATCAATAATGTTAATTGCCCCATTTAAATCGACAATTGAGACAACTTCGCTTATGGCTACGTAGCTCCTCAATAATGACGTTTTAAAAGCTTTGTATGGTGTGACGATTATGCCACAATAAATGCCCCTACCAAGCAAAATTGAGTGTGAAGTAAAGTAGTCTTTTCATCCACCATCGCCTCTGTAAGGGTCATAGTTCAAACATGGCAGACGAGGAGTTAGCCCCATTTCAGGTCACATTATTCCCCGTCAGGAGGGACTTTTCTCAGATGTGGATGACTTAATGTGGAAATTTGGTATCCTGCTAAGTTCTATTTTCGAATGCAGTTTGTCCATTTGCAGCCCTATACGGGTTATTTACTGTGCTTATGTTTTTATAGCTCAATAAAAATTTGTTTAAAAAAATGTGTTCAAACATGGCAGGAAAGAATATAATGCAGTTACCGGGGCCTACGGCGGATGCCTACAACAATAAAGCACCACAAGACTTGTATTTCAAATTCCTTGCAAGGATGAAGAAGATAAAATACATCATTCTATACTTCATGAGGGTCAGATGTCCATCTACTCTGCCATGGGTCATACCCTATCTGGTTAGCTCTGATTACATGTCCTCATTATGACTCTCCAACTGGATGGGAAAGATTCCCTGGCAGCCTGGGCCGCCACAAGCAACCTCTCAGCTAAAGATTGTTCAGTGCATCAGACTCATAAAGATAGTACATGGCACAGTGAAGCGGAAGGGGGAACAGGCAAACTGCACAGACAGTATCTGTTCTGAGGCACAGTGCAGATTACTACATGATGCTGCATCAATCAGTCAAACAGTGGCCGCAGAACCGAGGGCAGGGTGCATTCAAGTCTCAGATTTGTTATCCTCGTCCTGAGCACTGCGTTTTAGCTTTCTCTTTGAAAACAGAACAAGTGCCAGTGGAGATGCTACAGAAGAAAGACCAATCGCCTCTGGGCTCCCACTTCTATCTCGCCATGTGTTTTCCACCTGCAGACACATCAGCGGCAACCCCCTGGAGCCCAACATCCACTCCACAGCCGAGAGGGCTGAGAGCAAAATCAATGAGCTGCGGATTCCTCGCGCCCCCCTCGGCAGCTGCCAGGCCATGCCTTTCATCCCGAAGTGTTGGCAGCCCTGTCCTATATTGGAAATCAACCTGTGTGAGCTTGATGGCTCTCCCAACAACCTGACAGTTCATCAATGCCAGGAGCAGAGCTGGCAGGCTCCGGAGACCCTCCGCTAGACTCGTCCAGTCGGCCCACTCTAAGTGGACAACGCAATCATGAGAGGTGATGCGATGCCTTTGAGATGTCGCTTGATTCTCTGCTACTGAGCTGTAGCCACCAAAAATATGTCTGCAGGGCTCCTGTGTTCAAAAAAACAAACGGCAGTGGGTTCAATCCCTTCATTAATGCAGCTGGAATGTTGATTTTTTTTTGGAAGGGTGAAGAGTTTATGGCAGTGCTATACATTTTTGAGTGAAAACGAGCCTGCACGTGTGACTGGTGGCTAGTCAGCGGACTCGGACACACAATCTTATTAACTTTCCTGTGCTGGCCCCATTTCATGGTGATACAGGAGGGGTTGCTCTATGTCCATCATGTGGGGGGATTGCCATATCCTAATGGTTGACATTGGGGTGTCCACACCTTGCACGGTTTCACAACCTGTTTGATTCTTACCCAGCTTGCACCATTCTGTTGCATCTTTTCAATTCTCTGATCTTGCATAAAATAGGAGCAAGATCATATATCTTTATACCTAGGTTAGGTTTAGTATGAAAAAGAACTCCAGATAAGGAGAAAATTGCCTGTTTTACTGACTAAAATTAATGTACCGCTTCCAAAATAGGAACTAACTGATGAACAGAAGCCTGTCCTCGACATGCAGTTGACCTGTAGAGATAAGGATGCACAAGCTGCACCACACCACCAAGGAATACTGTGCTACTACTGGATGTAAAGCGGCAAGTGTAGCAACAAACATATTCTGATTTACTGGCATTAACAGCTGCAAAGAAAATGTACTGTACAACAAAACACTCATTATAAGACAATATTTTTATCCATCAAAAATTCAATTACCGTCCTTCTTTTTATTGTGGTCCATCAAAAATACTCTTGTTTCAAAAAAGTATCTCGGTTGTCCTTTTGGTAAGCATCTCTCGAAGAAGGAAGGATTCTAATTCACACCGATAATCTGGTTTCCCTCCGTTGTACACAAATGTAACAAGTAAAGCTAAGTGCTGTTCAACCATCTTTAAAAAAAAAAAGCTACATTTTGTGTTCCAATGGTGACTGCATTACCAGTTCTACTAATTCATTAACTAGAAACTAGAGACTTCGATTTTATTAGTGATGTGAGAGAAATAAACAGACCTGGGTTTTTCATTATAGAGCCGTTAATCAGGAATGCATTCATCTTTAATTGACTTTTTAACAACAAAAACGGGAGGCTTGAAAGCCTGCCTCTCTGACCACACATCTCACCTATTTCCTTTTATGATGCACCTGGTGCCCGCTAACCTCGTCCTAGGAGTATATATAGCATTCTGTTTCATAATTCTAATAGTGCATGTTTGAAGAGGCTAGCCAACCCCTACTAAAAATATATATCATTCAGCAGTGCAGTGAACCCCTGCTGTAGGCCTGGCCTGTAACATCTTCATGCATTGAAAAGAGATCAGAGGGGCAGCTAGAAGTAATAACACCATAAAAGAGCAGAGTGTGGCTCTGGCAGGGGCGGGTTACAGTTTCTGAAGGGAGTGAACTTCTGGTTATGGACAGAGCGGAGGTCGCGAACATTAATGCTTATTGCCCATTTATGTGACTAAAGAAATCACAAAAGCCGTGAGGAGCCAGAGCCCAGGCCAATGTTCACCAATTAAGATTATTTTCATCAATATTATGCTCACCATTACAGCTGGACAGAAACCTAATGAACTTTCAAAATGGGCATCTGTGAGCCCCCAATTTCTTAACTGGGGTTTCCCTTTACAATTGTCTCTGACTACAAGGTAAACTAGTTTAACTAGTTGTCACCATTAAAATAATAATTGCATGCAGGGAAAACCAACTTAACAAAAATTGTGACATGACACATATAACACCGGTTTCATTCATAAAAAAAGACTGTATATTGCCAAAAAATTAAGATGCCCTTATCTTTCTCACATTTTGTGTTCAGATGTCATAAAATAGTGGCTTTCCGCCTGTAGGGAGAGGGGAAGAAGAGGGACAGAAACGAATTCACAGAATGTACTCAGCACGTGGGAATCTTATAAAAAAGAATATTTACCCATTTACATTTCTAATTTTCCCATTGCCCCATTTGCTGCTTGCTCTTCTTGGTGCAATCCGGAAGCTCTGTATCAAAAACAAACAAAAAGAGAGACCACACCCATAACGCTGGAGATATGACCGGAGGGTCTAGCATGTGCTCATAGCATACGATCTTTACAGTTTCTACCTCATGCTCGCATACCTGCACCATTAGATTTGTTATGTCAATCACATGTAACATGACACCATCAAAATGAGAGGGAACTCCTCTTTCTAAAGGGAATCTGCCACCAGAATGCTATTTCAGCATCTTCGCCGGGGCTCTTTGCTCCATTTTAAGAGAGATTCAGAATGTCCTTTGGGGCAGGTGCCACATCCACCATTACACTGGCAGGAAAAGACAAGATTTGTTTTTTGACCTCTAGATGATCCAGGAACTTTTCAGTATGAAAAGGGAGGAGTGGTCCCAAGGGTAAGAGGCACACAACATCCTTCTGGATCTGTCATAGCGAGGCGGACCTCACCATGACCGAAGAACCTAAGGACCTGCTCCTAAGAACATTCGAAGGGCATTTCAAACCTCATCGGGTCTTAAAAAGTGGAGTAAATAGCCCTGATGATGCTGCTGAAGTAGCACGTTCTTTGAGAAGAATATTAGGACAACAATCTCCCCTTAGTTGGCCAATACCTTGGTTACCCATAATATGCTCTTCAAGGCTCGACATGGCTTGGTTGCGCTACAAAATTGTGTATTGTCATCGAAAAAGGGCAGAAGTAGTTTTACATTTTTTTTTAAAAATAGACAAATCTGAAACTACTTTTCAAAAGCACTAAAACCAAACCCCCAAAAAATAGGAAAAGAGTGCACAAAGCATGCATAGATTACAGGACAAATTATGGCTTGCAAATTAAAGCTGTGGAGCACAAATCACTTAAATTCCTTCTAATGCGAGAGAAATCGTTCACACCGGTCACGCAATCGGCTCCCTCCGCATTCAAATTATTCACTTGAAGATAAGCTCCCACCCAAACTCTGCTGGGGCCTGGCTAATTTACTGCACAGATAGGGCACGTCTCTTGTAATAAGAGGCGGGATGCGCTGGGGTCGGCCATTTATCAGAATTAGCCTTCTTTTCTCAATTCACAGTGAATTACGCAGCCTACACTGCGCCTTCCTCCACGGAGCCCCCATCCCCTTATGGCCGCCTAATGTGGCAGGCAAACAAAATTGACAGTCTCGCCTTGTCAATAAGGCGGGGTGGCGCTCTCTGGGGGGGGGGGGGGGGGGGGCGTTCGACTTTGCAGGAGGAGTGTGGCATTAGCGCGCTTGTCCCACGAATGTTAATCATCGTCAAGCTGCCTCTAACTCTGACATGAGCGAAATCACCAAATTTGTGCACTAAATGAATTGTAACAGGCTCGTAAGAGAGCGTGACATATATGGCGGAGACAAACAGATGGTTTGTTTACTCCACTTTGCAACTTTATAAATGTTGTAACTCCGACGGGCCAGTGAGAATTATTTCTTGGCTGCCAGAAGTCGCACGCCTCTTGCATTCTGAATGCAGAGCAGGAGTTTCAAAAGCGTTCGTCATCAGAGTAGAATAATGTCACTGCTGTCGGGTGGCGTTTGGGGCGGCCACATATCTGTAAGAGCAGTTCTTTTTCTCCTGGGTGATTTTCCGTGCATGAGGTTGCTCGGGTTTACTCAAAGCTTGACATGCGCCAGAAAGTGTTTTGGCTGAAATGTCATAAATCATTCAGCCAGCACAGCGCCAACCTCCCCGATACATGCTCTGGAACAGTTAGCAATGACCATGCAAGGTTGGGATGCATAAAACAGGGGCAGATTAGGCCCTTCTGTCACTGGCATGCTGCACTGCAAACTCTATACATCTCTGAAAAACGTTAAAACACAGCACACTAAAAATGCGAGGCACAAGGCTGGGAGAACTGCCCTGCCACACTCAGCACTAACACATAATGCCACACCAACACTGCAGGTCCAACGCTTCACGCGCACATCACTCGCAAGCATTCCAGGTCTACATACCGACAGCAATCCACCTCACATCCTGATAGGCCGAGGGTCTTGCTCAAATGAACAGAGAGCACTTTGAGCACCTAAAAAACACTCACAGAGGTTACAAATCACAGCATTCTGAGCAGTGTAGAGAAGAGGATTACTCAGCTGTTGGCCAACAACCACCATCTCAGTGCCTCATGATAGCATCACTGTACCAGCCAGTGCCACATCTGTCACTTGAGTCCTGGAAAGGGCAACCCTTCAAACTGGAGGGTCAGGATGCTTGCCTTAGGATTCCTGCATGCATTTACCAGGTTCTGTGACTCAAAGGTCTGCATGAAATTAACTTCCTGCGCTTCACCACAAGGGTTCCAAAGCGTATGAGGTGGGTGTAAAGCAATAATTGGTTTAGCAATCACCATCATGCTATACCTAATTGTATCATATCTCTAAAAGGAGAAGATACACTGTCCCTTTCAATACAATGATTTTCACCTCAGTAGGAGAATTACCCTCCCCTGATCTTCAACCACAACCCTTATGTTGTCTCGTAAAGATATCCACCCATGGCACCAGTCCTCCAGGGAATCTAAGCTTCTCCAGAAGGCGCAGCACAGGAGAACTGCTTGAAAAGGTCCTGCCTGCCTATGTCACGATATGTTTGTCAATGCAGGGCAGGCCTGTTCATTAAAGTTGCATATTTAGTTTTAATGTCTCTCTCCATTGGGTCTTAACTGTCTGTGTTCTAATTGTTTTTAATACAGTCTCACATGGTAGCGCAATTAAACAATCCCCTGCAATCACTATCCATGAATTCATTAAGTACTATTATTTATAGTTCTAGCATGCTTTCCACTTTTACCATGAAATACGTTATCCATTACCACAGTTTACATTATATTACACTATTTATTTTGTACATTTACTTGAGGTTGGGAAATTCGCCTTACGGGTAATTTCTGGCAAGTTATGACTCTTTACAGTTCTCTGGAAGAGGTCCAGTGATTTGACACATGACTAACAATGGTGAGGGTTGGATAGTGGAGACTAAAAATAACTTATGACAGAAGAGTGTCCCGCTTGCTACGCTCAGAGCATTATTGCATTTTTCAAAAAGGTGTGACTTACTTGAATTAACTGCAGCACGCACTTGCTACCTCCACCTCCTCTAATTGCTTGTAATTAGGGTGATTACAAAGATAGATAGATGGATAGATGAATAGATAGCTATGTTTTTTAATATATAGTTTCATAAAAAAAATACTTACTAGTTGGTGCAGCGCTTCTATGTGTACTCTTCTCCTTATCTCTCCCTGGTATGTTAGTCTCTTTACTATTTCCATGTTGCAACTGGCTAAAGGAGGATGGAGTAGTCGAGTAAATATAGCGGGTGCTAGTTAGGCTGATGCAAGGAACAAAATATGTTTTCAATGAATCGTGGTGCTTCAATGTTCAAAATATTTGAGGGACAGCTAAGACCCAAATTCCTTGAAAACTAGTGATTCGAGCTCACTTCTATTTAATAAATCTAATATACACTATTAACTGAATCATATTATGATTGCTTACATCAATGGATGTAGTCCCCTCAGACAAAGGGATTATGAAAACAAGTGTCCCTTCAATGAACTGGAGGAAACCATACAAACTAAAGTGAAGGTCATAGTAGCAAAGACTGGGCATTTCAATATTTAAAATAATATGTCTCCGCTTTAAATGAATGTTTAAATCAGTTTATATCCATAGTGTATTAAGGATGAAGATCAAATTATTAAGTAACTCAAAAGTATGCAAGGGTAGGCGATGGTTATCGGAGTTTCAAATTCTCACTTAAATAAAAACAATGTAGCTAAAAATACAATTAAAAAACAAAATATTTTTATTTTGTGCTACATTTCATTAACATGAAAAGGCTAAAACCGTCTAAATTGCAAAATCAGTCAATCATGCACAGATTTGACAATTCATATGTGGGCTTACACTCATTTTCATTCCCATCACTCAAGTCACTTTCATGTGGAGCAGGCATGTTGTAAATGTAAAATTATCTAACGATATTCAACTATGGTTTTTAAAATTAATAAAAAATCTCGGCCACACAACTTCTAAAATTAAATTCTTCATTACAACAAAATAAGTGCTGGGCTGTGCTTGGTATGTCAAAGTTTTACTCAGATTGTCTCTTTTTCTGCTGATTCATGAAGGCTCTTTCTTCTTGCCTTCTACTACAGGAGTGATTTTTATTTGATTTTGCTCAATTTTTAGTGGGTTTAGGGATCTAATATGGTGATCCTTTTTATACCAGAAGAAGCACCTAGATAGGTAGATCTTAGAAAAGATATTCTAAGGAGTAGGACCATATTCTTATAAGTAATCTGCATGCTGTTGAAACAGGATGTTTTGAAATGTAGATTCTTGCCTAAACCTAAACATCTATATCTAAAGGCTTAAGTTGAAAGTTTATTGCAACTTTTGGAAACTCGAAGTGATATGCTCGCACCTAACAGCCATCAAATCAAAAGGTTGCTCAACATTTATGGACTGGGTCTATGTCTTTAAACCATTTCCTTAAAGCCAAGATGTTTTTATTCAAGGCTCGCCATGAACGGCTACAGAGGTTTAGTTGTAGTAGCATAATGCAACGTTCTACTGCTGAGAACCTTGGCCTGCATTCAGACTAGAGCGCTGAATATTTGTGATTGGTGGCATGTTTTGAGAGCCGCAATCTCAGCTGGTGGTTAGGTGTTTCCGCCAACTTTCTCTCTTAACCAGACTGGTCCAGATAAACATCGGACCACATTGCAGCAAATCCTGAATTTGGGGCAGTTCTAGTCCTAGAGACAAAAGTGGGCTCTTGTGGCTGAAGAACTTTAACTTCGAAAATTAAGATTGGCACAATCAGTCATTTTTTTCAATCTTTGACAAGGTAAGTAATTTTGAAGGGGGTCTAAGAATGATATATGATATAATATGGTGGCGTAGACAGGCACTTGTGAAATAACCTATTATTTGAATTTTTGTTTGATAAGTAATTATATTGCAGCAATGAAAACAAAATCAACTGGATATTCTAGGGAGTTTTCCTCAAATATGATCCCTAACTTTAATCCGATCTATTGGCTGGTTTTAGGTTCTCTAGTTGAGATGGAGCAGCAATGTGGAGCTTGGTTCTTGTGTAGTAAAGTGAGGCTGGATTGTGACGTGTTTTTCAGAATCATTCATCCAGCCACATCTGTGTATTCTTGTGACATTGTATAAGGGTTTGAAATTGTTTACTTGCTATTTTTTGAGGCACAGTTGAATATGGTCAGTAAAAGGAGAGAAGAAATACTGAAAGAGGTCAAATATGAACAATAAAATAGATGGATTGAAAGGTGGATTTCTGACTATCTGTCTTCAATGGAGGGAAGGAGGGGAATTTTATGGAAGTTGAGAAGCCCCAAGTAACCCACTGATGCAAATCACTAGGAAAGATTTTATCCGTTGTGATGGCTCAGAGGAGATTTCAGCCACTACATTTAAATGGCCCAGTGATAGTGTGGAGTTGCCTATTTGAAATTTGTAGATATGGCAGAGGAAGAGATTCTTTGGCTCTGGAGCAAAAGACGTAGCTCCAAAGACGAAATTTTTATGGGCATAGGAATAACAACAAAGGTACTTGGTTTTACATAACAGCAAGTTTTAGCTGGGGGTAAATGTTGAAAAGGCAACGGGTAGGCATAGAGCCCAGAGGAACAGCACAATCTAGCTCGACAGAAGAGCATAGTCGAGGTCCTAATCTGGCCCTAGCTGTCAGCCAAACTATCTGGAACCAAACTAGAGTTATTTATTTTAGCCCAGTCACTCTGTTCAGTATATTTAGTAAGTTAACGTGGTCAACTGTGCCTTACAGAGAGGGCCGTCCTAACAATACCAACATCTCCACCCTTCCCCAATCTACTATGTCACAAACATTAGCAATATCAAAAAACAGTGCCATCTCGGTCATGCTGAATGGGCAAAATTCCATCTGCTGTGAATCCTGAAGTCCGTGCTGATGTAAGTGTGCCTGTGCATGCCCGGTTACCACAGTTTTGACTACCTCACAGAGTGCTGCCATTCATACTATGGGACAGTAGTTTTTCAAGTCCCGAGGATCTGGTGATGGTTTCTTCAGAAAACTGGAATTAATAACCTAATTGGAGGAGTACCAATACGCATCCCTCTTAGGGCAAGGCATTGATAATTACTTCTATCATTGCAGCAAATGATAATAACAAAACTAGAAATCACCGACGGCCGTGTGAGAATTGTGGTCAGTGGGCTGTATTCTTCTAAAGAAGTTAAATGTCTCTTCTTGGGTGATAAAAGTAACTACAAAGCAAGAAAGGTGGGTCTGGAGCGTATGAGGTGGGCGTAATGCAATACTTGGCTTAGCGATCGCCATCATGCTATACATAATTGTGTACCATCTGTCTGAGTTGGTAGTCCTTTTAAAGATCTACACGAATTGAGGTTCAATAGGTTCCTTTTTGATAGTGGCAGCGATGTTGAATCTGTCCAAAAGAGTCCCCTGTTTTTTTTATCAGCAGAATACATTCCCTCTTCCTAGAAACGAGACCTTGCCTCTTCAATTGCATTGTTGTAAATGGTAAGATATTTACGCTTTCTTTTACCTTCCTTCCTGTAATTTTGGCCACTTGATTTCCAATTGCTTGGCTCTTTTCTAGATACCTTTTAATTTAACAGTGTACCATGTGGCAGAGTAAGTGTGCATGTCTTAGCTCTCCAAAATTGCCTATGTTTTTATCTACGTTCCTGTAGGTCCCGTATGAGGACACTCAGGTCATTTTCGGCTGATTACACCACCTTACTATTACTTAGTCTTTTCATTTCTCTCTCGAACAGAGACTAAACACCAAACAGTAATGTAACAAACATTTCCATGAAGTACTATTTTCCATAAATTAGCCCTTTGTTTTTAGAAAACAAAAAGCGCATCATATGGCAAGAGTGGCGGTTGAACAGGACTCCCTTGTTTTAAATAAGCTACTTCTTCACTGGAGCCTTCTTCACCCATTGTTTATGGTCTAAAAAAATCTACATCGAAAAACATGCCTTACCAGTGTGACATCATATATTAACTTGAACCCCAATATATTGAAAGTTTACTAATAGATTTAGTACTAAATTGCATAAAAGAGCCAGCAATTATATATTGGAATTTTTACTCAATGACGAGCCCTTGATCAAATATCAAAGTGAATTTACCACTTTCCTCTGAAAAGGACACTTAGGGGGTCATTAGTCTGCCCGCCATACCCCTGGGAAACGGGACCGCCTGCTGAGGGTGCGGCGGTCCCGCACTCCCAATTAGGATGCGCCTGCCACACTGGCGGGCGCATGGCGTATTTGCAACATTGCAGCGGGCGGTGCTGAAAGCACCGTCCGCCGCAATGCCACAAAGGCAGGTAATGCCTTTCAATGCACATCGTGACAGGCACCGCGCGGTGCCTGCCACGTTGTTCATTGAAATGCAGGCGGTACCATAGGTACCCCCCATGTGCACCCCACAGAGTCACTGGGGGCCCACAACGGGCCCCTGCAAGCAGACTTTGCATGCCTTTCTGTGGCGGCAATGCCGCTACGGAAAGGCATGTTCTCACCAACATTGTAATATGGCTGGCGGTGTCTAACAGACACCGCTACCATATTGAACCCTTATCCGCCCGGTCGACTTGACGACTGGGTGGAAAAGCGGCGGACGGTCTTTTTGTCCGCTGCGGACCCCCCAGCCATTGTAATATGGCAGGGGGTCTTTGCTGCATGGACGGCCGGGTGATCCGCCTGCCATCCTAATGGGGCCCTTAGTAATTAATAATATTTGTAAGGTTCAGTTCATCATTCATTCTCTCTCTCAGTTTTCTCCTTCTCTCCCATCTTATCGTTCAGTCCCACGCTGGCCCACATTATAAATTACCCAGAGCAGTGACCAGCTCGGTGCGCCTTTAGACTTAGATTTCCTGCATGTGCAACACTTAAAAAAAGTTAGCCAGCAAAATCAAATGATGCTCGGGCTCCAAGCTGAGCCTGGCCTCGGTTCCTACCCAAGCACTTTCCACTGCACAGAGAGTAGGATGGAAGCAGATGTGTCCCGGAATGGAGACACCATAGCTTATATTAGAACCTGGTAAATAAGGGACAGCCTGTTATTTCCCATGTCGAAGACTAATAAAATACTTTTGACAGCCAGATTTATGTGCAAGGACACCGTCCAGAAATGTTATTTCCTGCCACACTGTATTCCTGTATATAAATCTGACACCCTTTTAATTAAGGTCATACTGTTTTGACTATAAGCCAGTCCACCTCTAAAATGTATTGTAGGGTCAATTCACAGTTATTCCCAATCACGTACTAATTCTATTTAAATAAATACCCATGTTATAGAACATTGGAGCTAGAATTGAATTCTGATGGTTGGTGATAAAAATATTATTTTTTCTATCCCACATTAGTTATTTTTAGTGATGACATTTGTATAACATGTGTGCCCTAAAATCTAACATAAAAATATTAGTTAATGAACTAAAATTGTCATTTGTTAAGTTTAGAAAAAAATTCTTCTTGCGTTATCACAATCTTACTTACTTCGTGGGCATTTACTGTCCTTATATTTAAATTAACCTTGCCAAAACCAGCGCGAAAAGCTGAATATTTGTGCCAGATGACTCTCAGGTGTGTAGTTTTTCAAAATGTACATTGCTGATCTTTGGCACCACTTTATGCAGCAGGGTTCTGAAGTGATTACAATTCATGGGGTGGTTTTTAGAAGGCAATTAAATAATGAGATAAGCCCTCAAAGGTAAAGAGGAACATTGACTTGCTTTCTTATGACAAAGTGCAGTGGTAATTTAAACAGCACTGCTTCCATAATAATGCTTGTGATGTTGGATTAAGTGCATCCTCTGCCAATCCACAGATGTTATATTCCGAGCCACCTCTAAGGGAAAACCAAAGTATTTTTTACCTGCCTCACTGTTGAACACTAAATTCAACTTCTACATTGAATCTACATTCAGTGGCTTACATGTATGTAAAAATGAACCAGTCTTCATGAAACATCATACGTAAGCCATGTATAGATAGCACATGCTTGCATATGTGAATATCATACATGGGGAAGAATGGTTCAGCCACCAAAAAAAGTTTCAGGAAAAGGTTGCACTTTAGAATATATGTCTGATTCAGATCGATTGAACTTCCTATTGTTCAATCAGGGTGAACATTTTAAATGACTTCAGCAAACAATATAATAATGAGTAGATTTTGACATGCATTCTTTAGCATTTATGACCGACTGTATTTTGTCACAAATGAGGTCCGCCTTATTTAAAATATTGGCAAGAAATGCTATGTTAAATTCTTGTGCCAAACCTAATGAATTGCTCCTGGTCGTTTTAGGGGGTACAGGAACCACAAGATACTGCAAAGATGTATTGTAAACTACTCATGGTCACACACATTTGTTTTTTAACCTACTGAAACCAAAGGTTACTCCTCAGGTATATGAAACAAATATCATCTTTGACATCCAAACCTTAAGACCTCAGCTAGTGAATGTCCACAAACTGAAAGGCACTCGTAAAAATGTGCATCTAAGATTTCTTCATTTTCATTGACCGGTTGCATTTGTCATTGGAGAACTTTAAACAAAAATGTAGAGGTTTATAGTAAAAAATAATTAGTCTATTGGAAGCATCAATCAATGGCGTAATCAATTTTACAGGAAGAGAGCTGTGCTATAAGACTATGTATCCTTGCTTGGATCGGATGCAATTTTTTTTTTACATAACTTTCATACTCCTTATATAAAGTACAACTTGACATTATTTACTATATGTTTTTGTAAATGTCAATCGTGATGTCATAAGTGATGTCATTTATGGTCATTTGTGGTGTGAGCTGTAATATTATGTGTGAGGTCAAAAGCACTGCTGGGGTAATACTATGGTTGTGAGCTTACCATAACTAGCAATTTTCTGTGTTTTTAGGTTGTGGACCATAAGTATACCAGCCTTGTTTACTGATTTTATTCTGAAAAATTCTAAGATTTTTTTATATAACATATATTAGAATCTAATCTATAAAGACAGCCCTAACATGACTTTACTTAACATTTTTTCAGTGAATTTCAAGATTTTGTCACAATGAACTGTGTCCACCAACACAGCTTTGCCCATGGCCTGTACCCTGTATCAAATGCCAGAGAGCACGCAAAAAGGGTTCAGATGACATGGTCCCTGGACACTAGACATTGCATTTTGCAATGTGCTCTGATCAGTAACCATGTCCCCATATCCACATAACTTGGCCAATGGTTATACCCTAAAGTAGTGGGCATAAAGCACTGGCCCTCAACAAAGCACAAGTTTCACTGTTACCCATACGTACTGTGGGTATGCCCTGAAGTACGTTGTTTAGTAACACAGGCCATACTTGCAGTCATGCAATTGAGTCACTGGGCCCACAGAATATTCTAAGTGGATCTGCAGATGTTGCAAGTTTTACTAAGGTCCACAGTCTACACACATTTTGAGGTCCCAATGTATGAAAGGAATGCCCACAATCTGCACACTAGTTCACAAACCGGTGTGTGGATGTCAAACCTAATTATAATGTATTTGAAAGGTCTTATCTCCTAACACCACACTGCCAAGTTTGGCGCCAATCTGTCCCACAGTTTTCAAAGTGTCAGTGGGCATAAATTGCACGTGGGACATTTAGGACCCTTAGAGTTCTTCCTTCCTTAGACTCTCCAAGATCAAGTTCTGTGCATGACTACTTCCTTTAGAAAGTTTTCTGCCCGATTTCTAAAATGGAGACAAATTTACAGCCAATCTTAAAATGCACTTTGCTTTGGAATAAGCAACTTAAGCAGTCTTACAGAATGGCGCTCAGAGACATCAGCGGTATCGCTGCTGAACCCCTAATTGTCCTGAATTGTGTGCTAGTTCACTAGAGATGATGCACAGAACCGAAAGGCACCACCTTGGTGCCCCGGTAGCGCGGAATTAGCAACCATACCTGCCTGCCACTTCCAGATCTCATTTGAAGCAACGTGCTCCTTCCTGACCAGCAAAGAAAATTTCAATAAAGGACTTTTACCGACTTAACAGCCGCCGTGCTCCTGGGATCGCCCGAATGTGCAGCGTTTCCCGCGGAGGGAAGAAATCAGCAGCTCAAATATAATTAACCTTCCATTCTCAATGCAAACTGCCAGGCACAGGGGCCCTGCAGATTATTAGCAGACTTATATCGGCCGGCAGACAACGCAGAGCTGGTCAGAGAAAGTTGGCTGCTGTCATATTTTTAGAATTATGATTAATGGCACTAATAATGTGGATGATTACTGATATGTGTCTCCTGCAGTTTATCATATTGCGCCGCCTGCCTACGTCCACAATAAACACGCCATCATTTACCCCTTTATTGAAGGCGCCGCTTCTCCGAGAGGAGCGCATTCTAATTACTTGGTAATGTTTTATGTCTTAAAAATTTTGCAGCTTTGGGTCCTGCCAACTGCTTCATGGCTTCCAGTGATTAATTACTCGGTGTTTAATCAAAATGTGGGGCTTAATGCGGTCGTTTTGTGAAAAGACTCCGCTGCCAGGGTAGCTGGGCTCCAGTCCCATGTTTTGGGGAGTGTTGGGGTGGAGAATGGGACCTTTTAGAATCCCCCTAAATGCCTGCTAGAATTTGCCTGTTCTTCCTAGGTTGTCAAAAGAAGCCCATTTGACCAGGAAATTCTCTCTCTCTCGCTTTCATCCAGTTTTTCATCTTCGACCACATTTGACCCCCCCCCCCCAGCCTGCATCCTTTCTGCAGCCACAATATGCGTCGCATTCACCACACCACGCTGCCATTGTGTTGTTACACGAGACGCTAAAAAAGAAGGCTCCAACAAATACACAGAGTGCGTTTTTTCCAATGCAGATTTTTATGATACTGTCACAGGACTATTCACTGTTGAAGTTAAGTGTTTTTTTAATACCATTACTGAACTGCTGAAATGGATGCTAATATGGGTTGGAGTGCTGGTGTCAAGTCCCGGTAATAAAAAAGACAGACTGCTGAATGAAATAATTTTCGAGTATAAAAAAAAAAAGAACATAGACAAGTGCTCTCCCCTCCCACCACGCACACACACTCCACTTTTATTGAATTGGGACTGACGGAGCCAATTGCTTCAGAAAGTCTGTAAAACACAATTACTGGTGAGCCGGCTGACCCGGCGGTGCCCCCTCTTGTGACAGGGGAGGCTAAGAAGGCAACAGACCGAGTGTGCCTTCCGTCCCTGGCGGGCAGGCCCACCAGAGACTTCGATTGAGGCCAGGCTGTGCCCCCCCTGTGCTCGGGCCCGCCCCCCGTGCCTCATGAAATCTTCATTCCGAGAGGCATCAATAATGCATCGGCTACATGCACCTCCTTCTGAGATCAAGGGCCCCGTTCCAACCTGGCAGCCCGGGAGTCGATAGTTTTGTGATATAGTGTAATGTGTGTAGGCTCGGTCTGACAGCATTCCCGGCTCTGTATGCTTAGCACTCTGAGGAGCAAAAGAGTCTGCCACCAGGGTGTACCCTGGCGCTCCCAGAGCCCTCTCATTAAGTTGGTGTTCTTCTTGTAAAGTAGAGTGAAGAACACCAAATAAAATGCGAACAAGGTTGAGCGAAGTGTATATCGTAGAGTTGGGTCCCTTTCCCCCAAAATATATTGCATGGTTTATTGTTGGTGCAGAACCTTTTGCACTCTTCCACAAATGGAGTCAACGAAAAGAAAAAAAATCTCCATGCATATACAGCATATTTTAGCAGTGGTGTTTCTTTCTCCTGAGCAATGTTTACATTACTTTGGCTCAATGTCTAAAATATTATTTTCTTAATTGCCCCATTCTACAAATATGGTCTAACCTATCGAATTTGCCTTGTGCTCCTCAGCCATCTAGTGCAACATCTTGGTCAACCCTTATCTGCATTCCAAAGATGACAGCCAATCACCGGCTTCCTAGCGCACCTAGAACCCCTAGGAAGGTGGACGAGGAGCAGCTCTAGTTAAGACCTAGAGTTCAAGTGGACAAAGAGCCACCAGAGAAGGTCACATCCGCCAATTCTCTTCCCATGTATAAGTGAATCTGTTGAAATTACCTATCATGCCACAGAAAATCTGAACTATCATGCCACAGAAAATTTGAACACCAAATCAAAACCTGCAACCAGTGCTACATACATGTCTAGGAAAGAAGTCATCACCATATTTCCTTCAGCGCGCTAATGCATGCACTAATGGTTTGCCTCAAGAGATACTTCTTGGTTCTTAACGTACCTAGTCCTAGGGGAAGCGATTACAAAATGCACAACATCCACAGAGGTGTCTATGGATGTTTTTCTAGAAGTGATATGTTACAGAACTAAATATCACAAGATGAGCAAACTGCTACTAGGGCATAAAAAAATAAGTATCAATGATCAGTGCTTTAGTGACTTTGCATGGGGAGTATGTGGGACACACTGGTGAGAGAAGGGGGAAAAGTGAGTTTGAAGCTTCTTTGAAATAGATCAGAAGATAGGTCTGTTGTCTGTGATTCTGTAAATACGCATGCTACTGCTTAAAAAGCTGATACAAAAAAAACGACAACTGCTTAGTCGAATCCGTGGTCACTTTTTGACGACCATCTACACATGTCAACAGAACAAATGGAATGCAAAGACACACACGATGACATATGCCTGAAGACAACAACGTTTATGTGACTGTAAGTATTTTTTTTTAAGATAAACATTTTTAATGTTGTAAATATGATGTTTAGAGGAATGAATTTTCCTTTGGGTCAATGTTGAAGAAATCTTCATTAGAAATAAACCGATAAATAATCCAAATCTTCAAAAAATGTATGAAACGACTACATTCTTTTAGTTGGATCTGTTCAGTGGTTTTTACTTGGTAGACATGTAAATAAAAGAAGATCAAATTGCTAGACCACAAGGAAAGACCAATTGCTGTAACCCAATAATGTCCATCCTGGGAACAAATAACAATGTGTGATGAAATTCATAGATGCCCCGATTAAGGGTAATTTTTTGTAATAAATAAATGAGGAAATCGGGGCCTTAAAAAATTATCAACTGTGCAAGCCAGCTTTCGACAGGGCTGGGTGTATTTTCCAAGAGATGAATAGACAGTTGCTCCATAGAATAGTTGCTTCTTTAGCAACTCGGAGTAAACAGCACCAAAGTGATCAAAACATTTCTGCCACAGGGGAGAGAGCACCTTAATGCGAATACAGAATCCAGAACAAATAAATGCCAAATAAGCCGGAGGAATCACTGAAAGCTGATATGACACATGGAAGTGACGCATGGATCACAATCGGCAACCCAAGTTGAAAAGAGAGCACCCATCTCGTTCCAGAATTGGCAAATTTACAGCTTCGCAGCTAATACTGCATCCCCAAGTATTCCACAAATTGTGGCTGTAGCAGTAATAAAAGCATTTCACGTTTATTACTCAATGCACACATTTGTGTACACGCTTAGTACAAATTACTAAAGCATACAATACAGATAATCAAAGGACTATGAAGAACTCTCAGTTGCTATCCTTAAAGTCATTGCTTACATTGCTTATATGCAGTACATGTCTTATTTGAACTTCCATCTCTCCATAGAGTATGATACCTAGAAGGTAAGCACCATGCAACCCCTTAGGAACTGCACATTTTGAAGAGCATCAGAAATGCATACTCCAGACCTCCTATTTTAAAGCCCTTTCAATCCATGAGCAACAGGGCAATTCCAAAAAAAGTTAATTCCTGACATCTGAAGACAGTGGCAAGCAGCCCTCTGCAAACACAAAATCAAGAAAAGATCTAGAAAAGGCATTATTGTGCGCATCATCGGAGGCCTCTGATATGGACAAAATGTGCACCAAATGGCAAACCGTTGCTCTCAACTCTACACCGTTCAAGGCACTGAAGAGAACAATGGGTAGTGTATGCACAAGACCAGAATCTATGCCTACCGAGCAGACAAACAGTAGAACCGCAGTATTGATGAGGTTCAGAAAGTCTGAAAGGTTGATACTGAGCCAAGCTAACTATCTGCATCACTAACATTTGAGAGGAGAACACAGAAGAAGAGGTCTGAGCTAAAGTGTAATTTTGAAATGTCTGAATATAAACCAAACCTTTAATATAAATCAAAACTGTGGGGTAGTGATTCCCACATTGGCCCTAGGGTTGAAAGTTTTGGGCTTGGAGTTCTGTCACTGCTAAGAATCCAATCGATCGCTCTTGCAGTGTCTATACAAATGTCTTCATATTTGGTCAGCAGATGGGACACACATAACCATATGAAATATTTTTCATATAGCTGCCTAATTTAAGAATCAACCTAAATTAAATGAGTTGGAGGACTCCCTTGATCTTAAGATGTCCTTCTCATGTCAAGAGGGCAAGGGAGCAAGGTGTAATGGAAATTCATCAAGCGAGCGGCAGGTCGCATTTTGCAACAGTGGCTAAAACCAAGTAGGATGAACCAGACTAAGGTTTATGTTCCATTGTGGACAGGATTCTATCACTGATGGTGGCTCTACAACTATGTCTAGTGTTCCTAGAGAAGACAAAGCTTTTCACTTCAACAGAGGATTTTGTCGATGAACTTTGCAGTTTCTTGATGGAGAGGAAAAAATACCCTGAAGGCCATAACCTTGGGCAATAAAGTGCCGCCCTCACAGCATGCCATACCTACACGTAGGATTAAGGTGGAAGTTTATGTGGGCACTCAAGAAATCACGTCTTGTGAACATTCCTCATGAATCGCCAACTGTTCCTTCAACTCTTTTCTTACAAATGGACTACTGCTCATCCTTCATGGCGCTGGGTAAAACATCCAAGAGATAATATGAAACCACAGCAAACCACACTGACACTTTTATTTTAGTGCCATCCATATTTTCCAGGTTCATGTATTCATATACTGTTATGTAATGACAATCATCGAAAAACATTAGGGTTTCAAAAGAAAAATATATCTATATGAAAAAGAAAACTTGACAAGTATTTTTTACAATAATCTGCTCGCAAGAAGTGAATATGATCGCTGTTCCTTGAACGTTGGTCAGCTTGAGGCTCTCAAACTTATCAAGGGTTCCTGTTGATGGCCACGGCCGGAGAATCACTGACCAGAAGGAAAAAGGCAAGCATGAATGTGGAATACTGCAGATGAAGGTATGAGATGATCTGTGGGATTGTCATAGACCATTAACTTTTGTTCATCAATATAGGGATTCTAGAAAATCATTCTGGTTGACCACGTCCACTATGCGGACAGTGGCAGAGTGCACCGCATTATAGTCAGGAATGTCAAAGGTTTATACTAGACCAAGGTCAACTACTTCAGGAGGTGCAGCCATATGACAAGTGCCTGTTTTCTAAGTTTAAGAAAAACATTCTAGCAGGGAAATTGAAGACATGACAGATACTATCTGGCACCATCTGGTGGTAGTAACTGCTTCATCATTACTAAACAGGCCAGGCTTTCTTTGAATCCTTTAAATAAATGATGGAGCAGGAGCTCGGGTCCCTGGAAAAGTGTGGGGCTTCAGGAACTAGGCTCCCTATGCCCCTCCGTTGTGACAGCCCACACAGCAGTTAAAACATTATGCAATATACTATTTGACAGTGTTAACAAAATAAGTCATTGAACTTGCGTAGACCTGGCCATGGAAGTATGGGGCAGGCAGGTCAAGGAAATGCACTAGCCTCTCACAACATGGAAGAGGGCAGGAGGTGGAATTGGTTGCCAGATTAACATGGGCATTTCCACAGAGATCTTCCTACTTGCTGCAAGTACACTTGCATGAGAGGTGCTCTATGCGCCTCGGCCACATTAAGGACACTATGTGGGCCTTACCTTTTCCTGCTGTGGCCGGAGGGACCATTGGGCTGAGCCGGATTCATCACGGCCTCATGGAGTGTGGGGACACCTGCTGGCAGAACACGCACACTTCTTCTGAATGGACGAAACCTAGGCAGAGAATACACCCAATATGAGAGTCTGCAAGGGACAAAGGCTTAGTGCAGAAAATGCACTGGTTGATGGTAGGTACACATGGCATGCAGGATTAACTTTTGTGAGGCACATCACAGGTTTGGAGGTCGAGAGATACAGCTTTTAACTGATGTGAGATATTTTAACACTCTTCCAACACCTACTACTGAATGAAAACTTCATGAAGTAAGAAAATCGAGACACCTAAAATAGAAACCACCATAGGGAGGAACACGCCACAGGTCAGTTCAAATGGATGAGGAATAATGCGTGAAGTGCCTAGTGGTGTCCTAAGCCCATCTGTGGCCCAAGTACTGCACTGTTCAGGCATGGGCCATTTTCTTTAACCTTTTGTAGAAGTATTTTCTTGGGCCTTTCCAAGTGACAGAATTCAGAACCTGCGGATGCAGCAGGACTGAAGATTAAAAGTGCGTCTTCTCGCTCTTGCAGATTTGAAGGCTAACTAAACGCACTGCCTAGCAAAGCACACTTAAAATGAATGAAGCC
Organism: Lissotriton helveticus; assembly: GCF_964261635.1. Classification (NCBI taxonomy): domain Eukaryota; kingdom Metazoa; phylum Chordata; class Amphibia; order Caudata; family Salamandridae; genus Lissotriton; species Lissotriton helveticus. Next base: position 1,138,598,410 of record NC_136059.1, on the reverse strand, counting down.
GAGTCATAAAGTCAAAACAAGCATCGAATCTCATTACAGGCAAACTAAAACTACCTATTCCCTGCTGAGGGTCCCCCATAAAATTGCGAACCTTTGCTATGACAGCACCCATGCAAACCTGGATGTTCCTAAATGGCATCTGCCTGAAGGCACAGGATATGCTAATGCGGATGTACTTCTTCCACGAGTCTATTCAACCAGTAGAAAAATGCACTGGCACCCTAACCTAGGCTGGTACTAACCGGACAACTCTAGTGACTTGGAAAAATGACAAAGTGGAGTACTAATAGATTTAAAAGATAATTCCTGATCATCTCTTGGCTTTGCATTGACGATTAGCAAACATACCTTAGGGAAAAAATTGTGATCGGAGAAAGATGATTAGTTGCCATCGTAGATAAAAATCCTGTTTCCAGAAACTTAGTTGCAAAAGAGAGAATCTGTCACTTTTAAGAAAAACCACAGGGGTTGCATGGCTCATAAATTTCTTGAGGTAGGGCTTTTATCAAGCTGATATGATGTCAGAAAGAGAAATACTTTTTAAGAAGACATCCAAAAGCTAACACGTAGTTTACAAGAGTCTTTCATTTAGCAGGTCATTTTGTTGGCAAGAACTGAATCACCGAGTGCATACAGGCTACACATAGTCAGCAGCAGTATGCACCCCAAGAACCAGGGCATGAAGGAACCTAGGAGACTTTAGGAAGAAGTGTTTTCAGGATCTGATGCAAGAAAAGGATTCCTTCTCTTAAGAGAGTGGTGAAAGCCTGCCAGTCTGCCTCCATGGAAACACTAGTACATGAGGATATGAGCACCAGAACAGGAAAGGAGATAAGTGAAAAAACAAAAGGGATAAATGAACTCAAACTTTCTATGGAAAGAAAATCACCGAAATACGGCTGTGCAGGGGATCTGGATCAGATGTGGGGTGATCCGAACGAGGGACGGGGAGGAGAAGTAAGGGATTGCGCATACATGGGTGCCATGTGACTTGGTCTGAGGTCAGTAGGCAAAGAATACTAATGAAAGCAGAAATTTACTATTCTGAAGCCTACCATTCGCATCACAGCTCAGACAAATGTTGAAAAGTCGAGCTGACAGCAGCAGGTAACGAGAAACATAAGTGATTTGTAAACCCCCGTGTGCTTCACACCGACTCAGGGCACACAGCAGGAAGCAGAGCAGTGCTGTTCAAGATTTTTGGGCTGCCACCCAAAAAGACACAGAAACATTTCCTCAGTAGTCACAATATATGCAAACAAAAGCAAACATGTTTTGCGTGCCACTTAACTCCATGTGTTTTTGCTGCCTCTCGTGCCATTTATGTTGGCACTTTGTGTTCTGGTACTGGCAGGGAGGCTTGGCATCAGGTTTTCTTTTTCATTTTCTCACTCGCGAGTCCTAGATCTGAGTTTCTCTTGTGCTCCTGGGTCCATAAGGAACAATGTGGAGGTAGTCACGTTCAGGTGTGGTACTAGTAGATGAGCATCTCTGGTAGTTAAAGCATACTTTTTACCTAAATATAATGTCTGGCATGATGCCACCCACAGCAAAGAGCCGGTTTGGCCTTCTTGCAATACACAGAGGTGGAAGGGCAGCGTTCTGGTGCTTTTACCGATGGTACCAACAACTGACCAACTTCAATTTTTTTACATGAAATTAAAAACACACCTTTTAAAAGATACGATCAGAAGCCTAGTGAACTGCACTCTTCTTCACACTCTTGCCAGCTTAAATTCCAAAAGTCAATATGTGATAACAAGACTTTCAAGACAAAAAAGCAGAAATCTAACTTTATGAATAATGACTGGGAACAGCAGAACAAGAACGGACAAGAAAGCAACGGTGGCAAGTAAAAACACACTGCACGGCACGTGCCAAGTAGTGAAAACAAAATGACCAAGAAATGAAGTTGGATGAGATGTCATTTGTGTAAAAAAAGTGTCAGATCTACAGTTTCACCCTGTTTTGATGGGCCTGACACAGATAATACACAAAGAGGCGACTGAAGTAGAATAGCTTGAGCCACCTGGAGATTTGCTTTTTAAGTCACCCGGTGCTGCCATAATTAATTCTCAGAATGCAGGAATTGGCTGCAACTTTCTTGCTCGGACATACAAAAAGTTTTGCTGATCAGGTTGAAAACTAACGCGGAGCTCATTTATGCGGGCCCTGTTATAGTTAACCTTAGGCATCCTGCCTTCTTTCTGTTTGCAGATGGAGTATAAAATGACAAGAGTGCACATTACCATGCTCTGGTGCAGTGGCTCTAAAAGACTGACGCCTGACCTTTATATAGGCTGAGCTTATGGTAGTTAAGGCAGTCGTAGGTGGGTAAAGTCCTTCAGACAGGGACGTAGCTATCAACAGTGGAGCAGGTGCAGTGGTGCTGCAGGCCTGGGGTTTTCAGGGGCCCAAAACACCCAAATGATGACTTTATTTTACTCTCCAATCAGTAGATTGGGGTGAGGGGAATTTACCTGGCTTGCACCGTTGTACCACTGCTACACCACTACCTTCTGACACCCATCCACATGGTGCTTCTGGCCTTCTCACGCACAAAGCAGACTGTTATCAACCAAAGAAAGTTAAGTATGTTGTTAAAAAGGGAAGCAAACCTCCCTTCCTGCAGTATTTTAAATGTAGCATGATTTTATTTTGCACAGTGCGAAGTTCTAGTGCTTTATAACTGGTGGACTTCACAGGATATTTCCACATCCCCTGTACCTGCTTCAGACTCTCACAGGCTAGCCTGCAATATCACACTGAGGGTATCCATATGAATGGGAAGAGTGTGTTATCTGATAATGACCAGAAAACATGTATTTGAGATGTCTAAATCCATATGTTCATTGAATCTGCTGCCGAAAAAACACTGGGTAAAAAAGAAGACATTCACCTGTTAATTTTCGAATGCACACCTTGTTAGATCCTCATATTCTAAGCAGTGGAGTTGTGGAACTTATCAATGGAAATTTAGATTACTCACAGATCTGTTAATTATCTCAAAGTTAAATATATTTTGAGAGGAGGGACAATCTTTGCAGTGTCCATATGCCAGTTACCAACTGTACGAGGAGTTCAGCCACGGAATTAGAGTGAACTAATACAAATTAATATTTGTAATCAGACCGGAATGCATTAGAATGAAGGTGAATGGAGATCCGGAACTCCAACAAGAACAGGAAGAAGGCCATTAAACGCGGCAGAAAACATGCTCCAGTACTTCTACAATTCACAGACAACGAAGACACCATTTGAGCTTTAAGGATCAACACACCCATTGTTTAAGTACCAGCCTTTTCCACTTTTTCCGCGATTGAGTTTGCTCTTCCACAGGATTCATTTCCATGCCCATCTTGCCCTTCTCCCATCGTGACATTATGTGATGCAGAAAGATATCCTGGAGAATAACATTCTCTTCACTAACTAAGACGATTTTCTTGGCGTTCATTCAAAAAAAGTACTACATTGGATGCTACGTTTCCAGTTCCATCCGTTGACATCAATTTCCGAAGAACGCTCCATTTACGTGCAATCAGCTTCTCTTTTGAAAATTACAAAAACATGTGTTGCGTATTTTTGCTCTGTTGAAAGTGACTTACTCGGTATCAGACATTTTTTTTCATATCGCTTAAACCGCATGGCCACTCAAGCTCTTTGCTTCTGAGGAAGAGAAGATCTCATGGTAAGCAGAACAGAGAGTATTTAAAAAATTACTCGAAATATTGAAGCTGATCATTTATAAATAGGTGGTATTAGGTTGTGAATAAGGCAGCAGTGAGTCGCTGTTGAATTCTGTCACAAAACTCCTCTGCAACCGTGAAATTCCCTGTGTCGCAGATATGATAAAACCTCACTATACTGTGAACATGTGTTGACCATCAAACAGTGGATCACAGAGCATTTTACTGCTTTTGATTTTTGCTTAGGTAGTAGATGGTTGTTTGGAAAGGGTCAGCAAAGCCATCTGGATGACCTCAGGGCATCTGAGTCATAGCAATAGTGAAGTGGGTGGATGGTACTGACACCCTTCTACAACTTGGGCAACCAGCAGGCTAAGAAGCTAATGAAGAGACATGAGGAATAGGCTACATGGGTGACAGAAGAGAGGGCTTTACATAAATGGAGTCCGTGAACCAGAATTTCGCTACAACCCGTGCGAGCTTCCTGTAAATGAAGAAACAGATGCTTTGACCTTTCCCATCACAGGATAAGACTCACAAGTTGTAGCTGAACAAGACAATGACCAGAAACAAGCCCACGTTTCTCCACCATGTTTGTGGCCATATGAAATCCTCCTCCGCGAGGCCCAGCTCTGGGGCAAAAAAGGCTACACGCGAAACAATGACACTTAACAATAAAAATTCTGCAAATAAAGGTTTCGGGTTTTACTCAATAAACTTCATAGTAGCCATTCAGTAACCAACAATTCTGCAAGCCGTCAAAATATCACTTTCCAGGAAATCCTAAAAGCTCTTAATGTCAATGTTAAATGCACACAATCAAAGGGAAAGTTGAATATGCATACCCACATTAAATGCCAAGAGATTGCTCCTGTTTGTGCAATGTCAGTGCAAAATCCAATAGTCACCACTCTCTAACTAGAAAGGAGCAATTTGGTTTGCAAGTCTTTTGAGAGATACTTGGACGTCACTCCAAAATCAACCGTGTAATTTGCGCTGTGCCATTTCTGAATTTCAGGAATAAGCAGCGAACCAGTGTCTGCCCCATATACAACTACATCCACTCAAATGATGTGCATACATGCCAATTAAAGTACTCGGGTATTAACTATGCAGTAGCATGAGCCATAGAATAACCAATGTGACCTCTAAATCACTAGTGAGCCACAAGGGCCCTGACCCTGCTGTTGCCTGACCTTTGGCACTGGTGTGTCTGTCAGGCTAACTCAAATGGCATGTTTGTGGGTAAAACAGAATACTTGGACATTTTCGCAGAACTTGCAAAATTTTGTAGGGCATTCTAAAATGACAAGGTAACGTTTCATGCTGTGGGAACATAAAATCCCTCTAAACCACAGAGTCTGCCCAACATGGCCTTGGAAAGCTGGGTGGCGTGGTAGCTGACCGAGTGGCCAGTTCTTAAATAAGATCAGAGGTTGGCACACGCCTGTTTCATCTCTAAACATATCCTCAATATTCGGGCTCCAATTCTACCCAGGATTGCCGCATACAAGAATTAACTAATGCATGAATACAAAAAGAACGGAACCACGGATTAAAATCTAGGCAGCGTCCATTTGACCTCACACAGGCCTTCCAAAGAGGAACCAGAGTATTGTTTTTAGTAATGTGCAGTTACTAGCAAAGGGGGCCTGGTACTGTCTGCAAGCAGCTGAATTTTACCTCGCTTGGAACCGAATGTTTCATTTTGTGGGCTTTTGCTTTCCAAGTGCCTGCCTCGGCTGCGAAGTTACCTGAGTGACTTTCCACACATTGTGGATGATGGCAAACTGGAAGTGGTTGTGGAGAAGAGGTGCTAACAGGAGGCAGGTAGCATGTTTTTCACACCTTCACCTCCCCTGTTAATGTATGCAGTGGCTCGTCGGAGGTATGTCATGTTAATTTATGTAAGCACACCTGTACCCGGCTTGGAGTCAGGTAACCTGACGCTCGCCAGGATGGGAAGGCGGCGCTCCCTGGATGCAGCGACCCAGGGGCCCACGAAGGGGCAAATGTACTTTTGTAGACATCAGCAGCTTTTAATAAACCAAATACAGATGTCTGTTTTCCATAGAAATCAAGGTGTTTACATGTTCCAATCTGGACTGACTTAACTAGCAATCAAAAGGGAAGATCTCACTCGGAGTAAGCAGTTGCTATATATTTATTTATGCACAACCCCAAGCAGATATTTTTGCCTACATTATTCATGTATCCAATTCGTTCTTTTTTTGCTGCAAAAACAGAAAACTACCTTCAGAAAAACCGAGTTTACTTCGTGGCTGGAAAAAATAGCTTAAAAAGCGAACCCTTGGGACTAATTTGCTATGTTAGGATGAAGAAAAGCAGAAGCGATAAGTGCAAAAATACGCAGATAAGAGTGTCTGCTCGCAGTACACTGAGTAAAAGGTTCGTCATCAGCAACTCCCACAAAGGCAGCCTGGGAATGGAAGTGCTGCAGCTGCAGTTCGCATGAAGTGCTTCCTCGGTGTCTGCACAGCCCGGACCTCTGCAACAATCGAAAGGTCAATGGCTCGATTATGTTTAAAACAAATTAATTGAAAAACTCATATAACGGGGAATTTATTGGAATTAGCCTCTCATCGGTGTCATGAAAATAAACAAAGGAAAATTAATGATTGTTTTTTTGTCTGGCCAATTGTTCATTTCAAAATGAAAGAAGTTGTCTCCTTCAGGCTGGGTTGGAATGGTATAAGAAATTGGCCCGTGCACCCTAAATAAAAAGTAGCCCAGATTTGCAGATTGTGAATTTAATCAAAACACTGCTTCATTGTTTTAAGTGTTATAAAAAGAAGGAGGGGGTTCCCCACAATAGGCATGCTTTCTTAGCTTCACTAAGATAAACAAGGGAAGTAATAGAGGCTGCTCAGGCCCCCACTGGGCATCTGAACTGCACAGATACAGCCACAGCCAGTATCGACCACCACACTGGCCAAAAAAGGGGACCACAGCTGGAACTCGGATACCGGCTAATTGCCAGAGTGCCCGCTTTACTAATCCGACTCTTCCTTCAGGTACAACACTTGGCCATGTCTTGTGCAGGCGTCCCACTGCCGCATCATCACCACCACGGATGTCAGGTCACCAGTCGGCAGAGTTCTGCGATTAGTTCCCGATAATGCCCTGGTTGCATATTGGAATGGATTCCATGAACAAATCCTTCTGCCTCAGAATAGTACATCTAAAAGGCGCTCGCCATGCTAGTCGTTCTTGGCTTTGTGGTCCTATCTGCAGGACTACCAATCAAAATGGGCTTCTTTTGGAGCTGGACAGCAGGGACCTGGGTGGTCACAGCAGTAGTGGCCTGTGCTGGAGGAGGACTATTGGCCATCAAGGTGGCTCTGTTCCAGGTGTTGGCTGCAGCAAGGCTCTGCTGAAGGGACATGCTACTCACCATAAAGAAACATGCTGCACTGCAGAAGGGTTCGGACACGGACAGGCTGCTGGAGGTCTCTGCTGAAGGAATCGGCTGCTTGAAGGGTCTGCTGCAGGAACATGCTGATAGAGAATGTTCTGCCACATGACCATATATGAGAGGGCTCTCCTAATAGAGGAGGTTACTGAGCGCTCTCTTTACCAAAACATGCTGTTGGAAGGTTCTGTTACAGGAATATGGTGCTACATTGCTTTGCTACCGGGCATGCTGCTTGAGGAGGCTGATGGGGACTCACTATACAGGCACAAGCTGCAGAAGACATGTTACTGAGATAGGTTGCTGGGGTGCACTATTGCTGAAGGAGGGCTCTGTTGCAGGAAATTGATTCAAGAGGCATGTACTTGAACAGAGAGGTACAGCACTCTGCCTGCTGTCTGCAGAACACACCTGTCAATGCACTCATCAGACTTACAGCAATTAAGACAGGTAGGGACTAAAGGGTAAAAGCAATTTGAAGGACACATCCCATTTATTCCACTTGCGTGTAGCCAGATGTATCAGACATTTATAGAGCAGTCTTTTCTCTCTAAACTTAGCCATGGAGTTAGTGGCGGCAATAAGCAGGCGACCTGTGCTTCTTTTACGAGCCGCATTTGTGGTTATTTCAGGTTTTGGCACTTTTAGTAGCTCCTTGTTCTGGGGTGGCAGGTAAATGCCAAATCAGACACAAACAAATGCATGCAGCTAGTTGACAAATAGAGCAATACAAATTTTCCCCAAACAAATTTTGACAGGTAATACTAGTCAATGCTGTCCTATCAGAAGTTCATCAGACCACCTAACTCCGCCCCTAATCATAAATATTAGCTTTTTGCATCTGCAGGGATATGGCAAGTTAAACATAACTTGCATTGGGACTTTCTTATCCAGATGCAGTGATCAAAAAAGGCCAATGGGTTGGAAACTCTATTTGGGACCATGTGAAAAAAATATTTACAATTGAGGCACATTTAAGATGAAGCCCTGAAAAAACTGTTAAATGACAGCAGCGCCTTTGCAGTAATCTTTCTCCCTGTGAGTTACCTCACTTCTTAAACGCTCCCCTACAAATTAAAGGTTATCTTCAGATTTAGGCTTTACTGCTAAGGACATTTATCATTTGATAACCCTGATGATGAACACGTACTAGTTTTATAGTTACCGTTCATGTCAACAGATTGGAAAAAGCCCAGGAATAAGGAAAAGCAAAAGGAAACACATATAATGCCCCGAGGGGCTAGAAACAGGTGTATCTGTATCAGTGTCAGTAAACAACAGAAGGGATTCCACCTGAGGTCTAAGACAAGCCTTTTTTTAAGCACGCCTAACTACGTAGCAATCTGTTTTTTAAACACCACCTACCCACCTTTCTATCTGTCCGTCTATTTATGTATCCACCCATCTGTGCATCCAAACTGAGTGATACCTGCCTAGCTCTCTTCCTAAATCTATGTGTCTCCTTAAGCATACACTTCAAAGTGTCTGTCTGACGTTCTATCGGTCTATCTAGTTATATGCCCTAATGTGACTACCTGTCTCTCTGCCTGTCTATCTGTATGTCTCATTGCAACTGTATGTCTGTCAATTTATACTCCTCATTGTGCCTGTATTTCAGTTGATCTGTCTTCCTGGCTATGTGTCTCTTTTTGTCCACTTGACTACTGTCTATTTTGCTATATGTCATCCCTAAATCTGCTCGATGTATGTGTACCTATCATCTCTCTAACGATATGCCCACTTTTCTATCTACGTGCCTACAAATCTGAAGGTCTGTCTTCCACCTGCCTTCTATGTCTTTACCTACCTGTCTATGTGCTTTCCTATCTGTGTAGCCACATTTCTGTTTGGCGTTCAATATCTAGCTACCTCCTGTGTTATTTACATATCAGTGTGTGTGTATTTATCACCAACATCCTCATTCATCTGTCTATCTTCCAATCCGGCAATCCTTTATCAGTTTATCGTCCTTCGGCATATATATATGCCGAAGGACGATAAACTGATAAAGGATTGCCGGATTGGAAGATAGACAGATGAATGAGGATGTTGGTGATAAATACACACACACTGATATGTAAATAACACAGGAGGTAGCTAGATATTGAACGCCAAACAGAAATGTGTCTATCTTCCAATCCGGCAATCCTTATATATATATATATATATATATATATACCGAAGGACGATAAACTGATAAAGGATTGCCGGATTGGAAGATAGACAGATGAATGAGGATGTTGGTGATAAATAAAATATATATATATATATATATGTCAATCATCCATCTATATAGATCTGTTTCTCACATCTGTTCTGTCTGCCCCCATATATACTCATGTATTCACCGTATCTTAAGCAGCACTCTACATTCGCATCTCACCACTTCCACATTGGTGTAATGAATACATCTATTTATCTCCAGCTGACAGCTACGTTTTCAATTTATAATGTTTTCTTACAGATTGTTTCTAGGGGAATACCAAAGCAAACTACGCAAGTAATGCCTACTGGCAAAGACTATCTGGTGGCAAAAATCACCTGACCATTTGACAACACAAGGATCTAACAAACTGCCTTGACTCCTAACAAATGCATTCAGGTCCCCCACGACAGTTTTATATTTTCTTTCTGGCATTTTTAGCAACATACTCAACCAAATCAAGAGGACCAGGAAAGAAAGCCAAAGGGCTGAGCAGAGCGAGAGGAGAAGCATGGTACTGGGAATCGATGGAAGGCAGAAAGGAAAGCAAAAACAAAGTAGAGAAACATAAGCACAATAAAAAACATTTAAAGAAAGAAGGACATTGACGATGTATTGGATACCTTTGCGAGTATCAGAATATTACATACACAGCTCCATGACAAAGGCAGCCAGAGAGAGCTATTCCGCAAACATGAGGAACAAAGGAAGAAAGAGACCAAAAAGAGAAAGGAAGAGAGGTATAGTGAGAGAGCTTGATGAAGAAAGATAAAAGGAGGCGAAAAGAGATACAGAAAAAGAGAGAGAGAGAGCGAGGAAGCAGATATGGGCGAAAGACAAGCAACAGACAAAGAAAAGGTTGGAGAAAGCACCCCGGGAAGTGTCTAACTCTTTCTATCATCTGTAGCCCACAAGCAATCACTCCTAGTAGTTCAAATGCATTCAATGGCCTGGGCAGCGGATACTTACTTCAGACAACATGTACGCAGTGACTGCAGAAGGACTCGCTGGATTGAAAACATCTAAGTGCAGTGCAGACCCACAGTAACCCTGGGAAAGTGTAGAGCACCAGTCACAAAAATATAGATGCTTGGACCTCACCTAAGTACTTGGATGCTTTTGGCTTGTGTTTTCATGCTTTTTTCGCATTTCACTTTGAAATAATATACTTTTATTTACAGCACCTCTATTTAGAAATGATACTCAGAATTGATTAGGCTCAAATAGGGCCACAAATTTCAACAAGACGAGATGGAAGTCATCAATGGCTCCATTCTATGATCGCGGGGGTCCTAACTCTGCGCTCCCTCTTTAGTAGGCCTCACACGCCATGTTCACTAATAAAAAAATATTCTTTCTGCGGCCTGAACACATCACATATTTTCTTAATTGTCTTCTATTTGCTGAAATGGACACACCAAACGGAAAAACCTTCTATATAAGATGCTTTCAGACAATTTCTCACCCCAGATTGGCGTTTGAAACTGAATAGAGACTTGAGGGTTTTATGCCATATATGGCTTTATCGTTAATGATGATAGCCATTTCAGAAATTGACATATTTGCACATCATTTGGAAAAGACTTATAAGTTGTATAACATAAAGCGAAATAAAAGGTCTGTAAAATGTGTGCAGTCTGTCAGGGCACTCAATGGCAGGCATCTAAAGGACTAATGAAAGGGCATCATTTTTAGCACAAACTTTTAATCCTCTTTCCCTTACGGAATGTGGAACAGACTAATAGCTAGAACAGCTCTCTTCTCTTCTGGCCTCCTTTCAATGTCGTCAAGTCATTTTTTTTTACAAAAGAACAAAGGACTTAACCGTGTGAGAGGAGCGGTAGTGAATAGTAAAGTTAAATATTTGTAACAAGCTTTAGTGACTGGAACAGTGACCAAAAGGCAATAATGATTCCATAGCGGTGGTCAATATAATGAATTGAAAACCTTTCAGAGAAGTATTCTTTAGAGAGAGGTTAAAATGCACTCCCTTTCTGGCAGTCAGAGAGAGCTAGTGCAAGGAGATTCTATTGACTCAATATATCCCAAGAACCTACAGAACCAATTGGGGCGACAGAAGTTTCGTAGTTGCCATGGCTAAGCTGTGAAACTCTCTTCCCTCTCAAATTACAGCAAGCCCTACTTTATTGTCATTTAGGAAACAAATACAAACATGGCTCTTTAATTAATAGGTTTTTTCATCTAGGCCATACCTTCTGGAGCACGTAGCACCGAGACACCTATGGCTATTTGCGAGCTTTATAAGTTGTTATAACATAACATAATGTATAAACCCAAACACCAACCTCCAAGGCAGGCTCTTTCTGTGGCAGACAGTTTTTTTTTATCCATATGGACGGCCTTACTACTGGCTGTGCCATATGTACTTATTTCACTACACCTTCCCTCGCCACTGCAAAAAGTTAAAGGGGTTAGGGAATGTATTGCATTAGAAATATAAAAAAGGGAATCCCGACCACATAAAGAAAGAAAATATAAAACAAAAATGCAGCCAATTTCATCTAATGAAGACACACACACAATCATATAATTAAAGCAGCCAAGATAGTAAGGCAAACATGAATATAAAAATATTATTACCTGAATTGAAAAACAATACTGTCACACAACGGAAGAAATAAAACAATAAGCAAACAATAAAATAAATGGCTTGCCAAAAAAAGAAGATAAAAATATAAAATTATGCAGCCAGTAAAACAGAGAAAAAGTAACAAAGTTATTTTGCTTTAGAGATCAAAATGTTTTTTTTTCAAGATAAGTTTACAAATCCAATGAGTGGTCTGACTGGCCTTTCTGAGCTACTTACATGATCTCGGATAGTGAGATATGTAGATATACTCTTATCTACACACTGAGTAGTGAAATAAGAAAACGCATTTCTGAGAACATACTCCAATGAAATAGAGCAAGTGAATCTTCCCATTGCTACTGCGTTCCCAAAGCAGTATTTTTGCTTCGTTCTTCAAATGTATGTTTTCAGTTTCATATTTCATAATTGTACTAAAGTTATTCTCTTTGTGTAGAAACAATAAGTGCTGCAGCATAATATAATAATGAACCTTACTATGAAAATAGGTCAATAGTAGGGCACCATTTTCCTGAATGCAAAATAGATATACAGAGTCATTTAGATCCAGACGGACATTCTGTTAGTCTGCCGGGGGTGGAAAGGGTTCAAGGCATGGCCTGCAACCCTTGTGGAGGCCCACATGCTTTCGTTTCAGAGCTCAGACTGCCTGTGGGATCCTCTTAGCTGTGAAGGGAGCAGCTATGACCCTTTATCCAGCATGGAAGGCTTGCCTAGGAGACACCATGTTTACAGTGCCGGCTCAACAGAACTTTTTGTAAAGTGGAGACAAACTTCTAAAGTAGGAGTTTATTTTCTCTAGATAAACATAATGGCCCAAAGCACAGGGAAATGTCTCCCTGTGTGTGGGTGCCATTCTGCATTTTCCCTGTCCATGTCCGCCATGCATCACATGAAGCACCCAGCGGCACTGTGACAGATAGACGGCTTGTTTAGGATTTTCCGTCAGCAGGACTAGAGGAGGCCCTACTGGTGGTAACTCAGCGGATCCCTGAGCTCCAAATGGGGAGGAAAAAACACAGCTTTGGCTAGATAGGAGGACCGCCAGTTAATGGTGTTCCAACTGCTCTACCAAACCCTAAATGAGGCTAAAAGTCTACTATGACAGGTCATCAGCGGTCAGCAGACAGGAAAACCCCAGTAGGGAAGTCTCCAGCAGTACTTGATTTATGAATTTAAGGGCAACCAAGTTCAATCCCTATGCCAATCTTCGGTCTGTGTGTCCTTGAACATCCCTACCTACCCTCCTTTAACCACATCGCTGCGGCGGCTACTCCGCCGCAGCGCTAAGGGGGCGCGGCGGCCGCATGCTGGTGACGGAACCGCTCCGTCATCAGCCGCGGTTGGGCTGTGCTCATGACGGAGCGGTTCCGTCATGGTCCCGCCCGCTCAATAGAACGCCCAGCGCAGGCGCGGCGGCCGGGCCATGACGGAACCGCTCCGTCATCAGCACAGCGCCACCGCAGCTGATGACGGAGCGGTTCCGTCATCAGCATAGAAAGGGTTAATGTCTAACACAATCTTATGTGTATTGTATAATTCACTCGAAAGCATGTCTAATGAAATCCAAACTGACTGAAAAGGTTGTCAATAACCAACTTACCAACTTCCTGGAGAAGAATAGCGTTCTCCACCCTAATCAGTCGGGATTTCGGTCAGAACATTCTACCGAATCTGCCCTACTATTTACCGCTGAAACATTAAGGGCAGCAATGGATCAGGAAAACAAGGCTGTCCTTATTCTATTAGACCTGTCGGCAGCCTTTGATACGGTTTCACATACCATCTTAGTGGACCGTCTGGCTGCCGCAGGGATAGGTGGACAGGCTTTGGCGTGGTGTAGGAACTTCCTTACCAACAGACGCCAAATAACAGTGCTTGGCCCATATCAATCTGAGGTAAAAGAAGTCAGGTCAGGGGTTCCTCAGGGCTCTAGTCTGAGCCCTGTCCTTTTCAATCTTTACATGGTGCCCCTGATGAAGCTGATTATGTCATTCAATATCAGCTCTATCTCATATGCTGACGATACCCAATTGATACTGGAGTTGGATAGGGAGCGGCCTGGTGCCGAGGAAGAGCTAAAGGACTGTCTTACAGCAATCTTTAAGTGGATGACCACCAATCATTTAAAATGCAACACCGGAAAAACTGAAATCCTTCCTGTAGGCAAGAATAATCTTTTTTCCCCAATAGCTTGCTGGCCAGCAGAGGCTGAAGTGCCCCCTAATACTATCACATCTGCCCGCAATTTAGGCATTAAATTTGACCACCAGTTGTCTTTTAAACCCCAGGCCGTGGCAGTAGCAGGTATGTGCTTTCAGATCATCAAAGCACTAAGGAAGTTTTTCGATCTTCTTCCATTACCAGCGAGGAAAACTGTCGCACTGGCCTTAATCAGCTCTAGGCTAGACTATTGCAATGGACTCTATGCTGGAGCAAATAAATCTGTTCTCCACAAATTGCAAATGGTCCAAAATGCGACAGCCCGCCTGGTACTGCGCCTGCCTCGTAGGTCATCGGCCTCTGCAGCCTTAAACACCCTTCATTGGCTGCCAATAGGAAAAAGAATTCTGTTCAAAATTCTTTTAATCACCTTTAGGGCATTCCATCAACGTGGCCCAACCTATTTATATAATGGGTTTAAAAGACATCAACCAACTCGCTGTCTGAGATCTGCCCATCTGAATTTACTCACCCCCCCTCACTTTAAGCTGATTACAAAGGGTGGTAAATCCCTTTTTGCCCTAGGAACAAAGGCCTGGAATAAACTCCCTCCGCAACTGCGATTAATCTCCCAAGAAGCCCCATTCAGAAAAGTACTGAAAACCTGGATTTTTTCCCTGCCTGATTCCACCGTTAGAACCCTAGTGTAATGTGTGTGCAGAAACTTAGTGACATCTTTCTCCCTTCTCACAACTCTTCCATCTGAGTTGTTTGGGCGCCAAGATACTCCTTGGAGTGAAAGTTGCGCGGTAGAAATGTCCCTTACATTACATTACATTACATTACATTACATGAACTAGTTACCATGGATGTATCTAATGGTGATACCCAAATCAAAATATGTGAATCTTTCAGAAGGGGCCAGTGGTACACCCCATTTGTCGACACCACTTTTAACCAAAGCTAAACTGGTCTAAGAGTCAATTGGAAAAGGTTGTTCAGTGATGTCTTATTTGGCAACAGCAAAAAATTATGTCAAATCAATTAACTGCATTTTTGCCCAATCTAACATTTTTCAGAACGTTGTATTTCTGGAGTAGGTTGAAAAGGACTATTATTAATCTAGCAGTCTTTGTCTAGCAAGAAAATTGCATCTAATGTACACTACTTTTGATCTTCCAAAGATATTGATTTGTTTTTGTTCGCGGCATACATCTATTGATAATATCTACTGTAGTAATGGCACAACAACATTAGCACTCTATTTTCCTATCAAACTTTGAATGCACTATTGACACAAATTCCATAGTAATAGAAATAATGAATTTGTACTGACCGGTCTCTGCTTCTCCGAGATGGGAAAGCTGCGTTGCAACCAGCCACTGTGCAGACATGCATCTCTTTTAAGTGGACATTTCGGTAGTGAAGTTTTACGCTGTAGGAACTCTTAAAACTCTTCTTGCACACATAGCAAATTTTGGGATCAGGAGTGGAGCACAAGTCTCCTTCGGGGGAGTATTTGTGTGGGCTTCCATAGTTCAAGGATGAAGCAAAGCTTTCATGAAGAGCTGCCATGCTAGCACCACCGCCATTGAAAAGTCCATATTGGCTCATATAAAACATATCGTATGTGGGATCTGAAAACTCCTCCTTCACTTTTATCCCAGGTGGATGATGAGAGCCAATATGGTTTTCATGCTGGTTACCACTGTTTCTCATTGCTCTATCATGATTTTCCCTATGAATTTGATGATGTTCATCACTTTCCATGGATTCCTCACAATATTTTGGCTCAGAGATGTCTGACTCATTTTCAAAGTCCCTTTCGTGCTCTTGGTCCTCAGATGTCATGCTGTCAGCTCTTATGTTAGTCCGTGAGATGCACCCATGACTATTAGATTTGGAAAAGCCCTTTGCAGATGATCCGGGGCTCATCTCATCTTGTGAATGACTATGGGTGTCGTGGTTAGCATCGTTTGTCAATGCGTCATGTTCATCATCTTCATCAAACTCATCAGCTGTGTCAATTATTTCCTTCTCAATCTTAACGGGCATGCTGGACTTCCTTGGTTTCTTCTTAGGTGCAAGGTCAGAGTTCGATTCATGAGTTGGCATTGACATCACAGTCACTGGTGGGTCTGCTGTAGGTGGGGCTGCCTGCTCCATTGAAACCGGAGCCGGCATGATTGGGCTGGTGGACAGTGAAGTAGGAGAGCTTCCCATCTCTCCAGAACTTAGTAAACTTCTGTAAAAAGGAGGAACAGGCTGTACAGTTTTTAAAGTTGGAAATACCAGCTGGCTAGGGAGAGAATTTTGAAGAAGTGGGTCTAGTGGGGGAGTAGAGAAGCCCATTGGAGGCCGGCCAGGGCTTGATAAGGTTAAGGATGACTTCGTGCTTGCTATGACCGGGGTGGCCGCTCCTGAAGTTGCACGGATTAGGTCTTTGTCTCTATTATTTCTTAACATAGGCATGTGGAGGCGTGGATTGGGGTTAGCACTGTGTCTATTACGACTTCGAAGAGAGCTGAAGACCATGTTGCAGCCGTCAATGGTACATCTGTGTTTGATCTTAAGATGAACTGCATTGTAGTGGATTTTGAGAGTACCTTTGTCATAGAACGTTTTGCCACAGGCATTGCAGAACACCCTACCTTTTCGGGACGAGGAGCCCATCCTCCTCATTCTGTGGATCCGAAAAGAGCTTTTTGTGTGCTCTGGTTTGGATATTTCATTGATGGGTGTACTTGGGTGACGTGGAGATTTATTTCCTGGTTCAGATTTGGGCTCCACGTTTGTAATGCTGGACAAGGCATTTCTGCTAGATGGCTGCTCACTCCGATTATAAGGCATTGGAGACACTTCTGACTCACTGGTCTCCTCAAACTCATTCTGAGTGGAGAGGCTTGCCTCGCGCAGCCTCAGTCCTGGCTGTTCCAGCAAGAGCCCATTGGGTGGGAGGCCAAGCATTGGGGCCGAGACTGGGTTTATATACTGAAATGGAAGCAGGAATGCTAAACTATTGGGCATGTTTTCAAAATGGTGGACGCTAGACGGGTTGCTGTTTTCCAGATGCGTGAGCAAGCTGGGACTTCGGGCGCGGTTGTTGGTTTCGATGAAAGTCCTGATATCGGAGTCCACCTTTGAAGACGGCACTGCCACGGCCTGTCCTTCCTTTTCTTGAATAGCCATCAGCTCTACTATCGACTTGGTCTCTCCAAACCTCAGAAACTGCTGCAGGGTAATGATTTCTTCTTCTCGAGACATGATGGCCCAGCGGTCCAGCACCTTGCCTGCAGCATCCTGGAGGTCACACCAAGACAAACAACAAAGACAAACACAAAAAAAAAATAACTTATTGATTCGGCAAAATTGTACAGTACAACCACAGCAGCCCTGCTGCACAACAGCAAGGGAAAGAAAGCCACATGCAAAGACTGTTAGCCGGCCACTGTGGAAACTTCTCTGCCATGCAAATGCAGTAATTAGATGCGCAGTTAGAAGAACAGATTGAGTTTAATAATGTCAAGGCAAACAAAATGGAGACCGCTGGGGCCCTGTGATGTAAACTACCGTCAGAGCTGCTATTTTAACGCCAGTGATCTATGAACTATGCAGCTGTTTAGCATACATTAGTATGAGAAGTGAGCACGTGCTGTGACTTCCCCGGTAAAGGAAGAGCGCTGCACCTTACCTACAAATTAGCGCCATGACAGAGCTGGAGGAAATAATAAAAAGCATGGGCTGGGTGGTGTTCGCACCTCCAAATTAGGGAGACATTAACTGGAATCACACAGGGGAATGGTACCTTACTTCTAAAACCTGCTGGACTAGTTTAGGGGCGAACAAAAATGGTGCCCTGAAGCTCGGGGTACACTGTCTTAAATGAATGTCTGTGAAGTGTTCTTGGATTATGTTTTTAGGAATAATCTAAATAAAGTCTGGCTCCTCCTACATATTGGAAGGGACAGTGTGGTCTGTGGCACATGCCAGAGACTGTTCTGTATGTGGAGTGATCTCTGGGACGCAGCGTCTGAATGATGACACGCAAAAACATGCACATTAATTCGTTGAATAACAGATAACCGGTAGCATCGAACACCAACATGTGAACACCTACATCTGTAGCCCTCTAGCATGGTGTGAGATTCCTGGCTGCATCACTACCGTTTAACCACGTGTAAGGCTGTTTTCTACCACTTGATCATTCATTTTGTGGCCTCTTTGCTGAAGAACATGCCTCTCAGTGACTGTGTTTCTCAGCCAAAATAAATGAAGAGATACTAGAAACTAAACTCGCAGGCTACCAGACAAATCACCAGAAGGCAATAAATCGTGACTGCTAACAGGGTGGGTCAGAATCGAATTTCCCCCTGAAGATATTTTTTTAGGATTTTTGTGACGCTGCAGGGCCGTAAATAAAACATGCAACCATATTTCACGAGGTCAAACATACAACATTAATGGGCTATAAAAATATGGGTGACATGACGCGACGCGACATAAGACAAAACAATGTAATAAGGATCCTCACCATCTAATCTACATAGTTGCCAAGCGGCCCCATGTGACGTTTGAAACTGTCAGTCATCCCTCACATGTAAGCCAAAAGTATTACATCGCGAGACTTCGCTTTAGTAGTTTCCTACAAACACAGCATGCAAAGTGCTGTCGGCTATACAGCAAGGGAGGGCTCAAGATGTCAAGCAAGCCATGGGTCCAATTGGAAGTTGCCTATTTTGCTGTTGCTAACTGTTTCGGGTAGCAACCAGTAGGGAGAAAGGGATAGTGGAGAGAGTGTCCAAATTAAGCGGGTTAGAGAGTAGTATGGTAGACATGCCAGAATTACATGAGACAAATACTTCTGTAAATGTGACATCCATTATTAGTCAGTTAAATGACTTGTGCACAGAGCAGTTAATGTAGCATGCACAATTCCTTACAAGACATCAACTTCAATATAAGAACACATACAGAGGCAGAAACAAGAATCAAATACGTTTTTGTTGCAAACCAAATTTGTTCCATAAGAATAGCTGCCAACTCATCCATTTCATGGAAGGCAACCCAGAACCAGCCAGTCCTAAGTTGTTCTCGAGTGGCACATTGCCTTTTGGGACTTGTAGGCATATGTAGGTAAAGGGATCTAAAAACCTAGACATGCCAATATGGGAAGTGCTGATTAGCAAAAGACCAGAACTGTATGAAAGTGGTCCATATAACTCATAACCGGTTGTATGGTTCAACGTGTTTTGAACCACGACTGCGTCTTTGCCACGCATGCCTTGACAATGAATTTCATCGCAAAGGCATGATTGCTAAAGGGATATGGGTGGTAAATTGCACACCCACAGCACCCTCTCCTCTGCGCCCTAACACCCCAACTCTGCATTCCACCCCACCCCAGCCCTTAAAACGACCCGACTCCTCACCCTGAGCCCTAAAAATCCGCCCTGCCCAAAAAACGACCCTGACCTCTGCCCGCCCCCCCCTGAACCCAAAACTGACCCGCGCCCCTGAAAACTGCCCCTCCCCCATCTTGAGACCTAAAACCCAGTCCTAGCCCTTAAAACGACCCCAACACCCCACCCTGAGCCCTAAAACCCTGCCAAAAAACACCCTCCATGCCCTGAGCCCTAAAACTGACCCCCCACCCATACCCAACCCCCCCCCTCCAAAACCCGGCACCAGACCCACTTACAAGGCCGCATCCTGGAGCATCCTCTTCCCACCCATCCGCACATCTGGACCGCTGACTGCCTTAACCACGCCTGTGCGTGGTAAGGCAGATGAGTGGTTTAGGCGAGCGTTGTTTCGCTTGCATGGGTGGCTCAGCCCGCGTTTCCCTTCGCGACTAGTTGGAAGCAATGTGCAAAAAAATGAGCCAAGGCCACTAATGCAGACTTGCATTTTGATGTGGATTTGAACTTTGGTAATGTTTACGTTTTATTGCCTTGTAATATCTGTCACTGAAGGATATTATAAGAGCAGCTGTATGTGGGCAGGACATCATAAATGCGTCGAACTCTCGTCTCTTCGACATCTCGCACTCATGGCAAGGGGAGGCTCCGTGGGGAGCGCACATCAGCAATCACCAGAGCCTCCCTTGTTAAATATACATTAAAAAGCATTCCACGCTTTCATTTTTTTACCAGTAAGTATAAGATTTGCCTGGAGGCAGAACCTAGAAGTTCTGTGCTGAAATGTCAAGCAATGGGCCGTAGTAAGTATATATAAATAAATGCATCAGAACCTGAGTAACAGCTCACTTTCTTGGGCCCGTATCCCTTTAGCAGGTTAGGGCACGCTGAAATCCTTTGCAACGATCTAACCATCTGGAGCCAGAGAGCAAGGGGACTGACCATGCAAAGACCGAGCACACTCCTAGCACCTTCCAAGAACCCGGTGATCCAGCAGCACCTGAAGGGTGATCCTGAGGCAGAGCGGTGAGTCCATAGAGGGAGCAGATGCAGCAGGCTTGGAGTGCCAAATTAGAAACAAGCCTAAAAAATGAGCATCTCTAATCACAAGGGAGTGCTTAAATGACGAAATGCTATTTTGTACTCCGATTTGAAGACAAAGATAAAAAGTGACATGGGATTGATGTCCAATTATTAGAATATACAAAGAAGAGGTCTTTATTTATCTTGGCCTGTTGAGTTCATTACTCAAGCAGTAGACATTACCACATTTTAAAATGAATCAGGACAATATAATATCATAAAATAAACATTGTGTTGGAGGATATATACTTCTTGATCGATTGGCATCTGACGTGTTAAGTCAACCATGCACCGGGACGTTATCAAGGCTATTGTGTACGTAATCGACGCGAAGGAATGGGCAAGAGGCTGGAATTATTATTCGGTCCGTTAAAGGATGGAGAGCATCAGTTGAATATCAATGTTATGGGACCAATAAACTGTGGTCTGTTAAAACAGAGCAGTTAAATGGCCACCATTCAGGCTTAATCAGGTGCCCTGTGGTCTAAAAAAATCAGATACTGTTGTGAGTTCGCGTAGTGTGAGTCAAATTAATAGTGGCGGCCCTCTTCGGAGGTGCAGATCAATTCAAGGTACAGCAATAGACTTCAGTAAACCTCTGGTAATTATCAGAGGGCAGTATATAGCATAGTAATGCGTGAATGGCAAGGGGAGCATTGCGATAAGGAGTCTCTCGTTCTAACTCTTGCTTTGGGTAGGTGATATAAAGCCAGTATCGTCTTACGAAAAGTGTCCCTGAATTGAAATTCTGTAATACTGCTCTTAAGAAGGGTCAAGATATTTTGTCAACTGCTTCTTCACTATCCAACGTAAAAGCTCCTCTCAGAGATGCAACAGAACCTGCCTTTTCAATCACGTGGGCAGAAAGCCTCGCGCTATCACTCGAATGTCACTTTGTGTTGGGTGCATGAGTAACAGAGGAGCTTTTTTCCTTAATGTGCTGGCCAATACGTTTGCATACATTTAAACGGTTCACATTCTTAAGCAATATATTCATTTAGTTGGAGTGCCCTTTCCTTCGTTTAGCAGAACTACTGTAGTGGCTTCTGCTGTTATCCCATCAATTTCACTTTCAATAGTAAAGAGCAGAAAGAGGCCCACATGTAGGGTTCTCAAA
This sequence comes from Lissotriton helveticus, assembly GCF_964261635.1. Classification (NCBI taxonomy): domain Eukaryota; kingdom Metazoa; phylum Chordata; class Amphibia; order Caudata; family Salamandridae; genus Lissotriton; species Lissotriton helveticus. Next base: position 1,138,576,700 of record NC_136059.1, on the reverse strand, counting down.
TCCTCCCAGCATTCTCGGTAAAACAGTGATGAAGAGCAACCAAACTAGGACCATCCCATGTTTAACTTCTGGACTTTTTCCTCTCCTCTATGAGTTCAATGGATCTGCTTAGAGCTGTATCGAATTTTTGGATGTGGTGCAGATTAACATCTGAAAGAAATCTACCAAAGAAATTTGAAGATTTGTTTGAGTTGAGGGTGCGTACAATTCTGCATAATATGTTTTCAACATATCAGCAATCTGTTTTTCTTATTTCTTTTACCATTTCAATTGTTCTTAATAAATCCAACTCATGGATGATTTTTTGTTTTGCCCATCACAAAAAAAGCAGCAACACTTTTTACTTAAATGTTTTGAGACAGGTAATGGATATGTAAAGGAGACTTATAGTATAGTAAACATCCCGTTGGAGGCAAAGTGCGGAGGTCAAAAAGATTTGTGGTAGGAGTGTGCATTTCACCCAAATCCCACAATGTGTCCCACTTCTGCCCCTACCTCGCAGCGGCTCACATTATCCACTACTGCCGAAGACAGAGCAGAGTAAATAGCCAGAAAAGTTAATGCTGTAAAGATCCCCACTGTACCCCTGTGTCATGTGATACTGTGATAGAGCTCTTTGGCACGGGGTGGGGTGTTCACGCTCTTGCTCATCAGGGTGAGGATACAATGTTCTTTAAATGTTGAAGAACATCCTGTGTTCCTGCCTTTAATTTTTTCATTTGAGTCGTCGAGGTGTTTCAACAGAATAACTGGAGACCCTCGTAAAGCACAGTGGCTTCAAGGACCCGTCTGGAAATAGACCCGCTATGTGGCTTCATTGACAGTTTTATAAGAAATCAAGGAGTTTAAGTCACTTGGGGGTATGATGCAAACTCCTTAGTGTCAAACACTGCAGAGTAGCAACAGCCTTTCGCTCAGCTGGGAGTGGTTTCAACTGTATGTGTTGCCAGCAGAAGAGTTTGCTTCTTCTTAGAAGTCAGCCATGTTAACAGTGGCTACTTACAAATAATTTGTCCAAGGAAGGGCGAGTACGATTGCCTCTTATAACTCAGCATCCATGACCATGACTGACAGCCACAGGGAGGGAGTTGGGTTCCTTTCTCTTTAGAGCACAATGGAAGCTCTGAACTTCCCCTTCCTCCGATTCTGGGGTGTGCTAGTTCACAAGCACTTCAAAAGCAGAGCTATGCGGCCTGAAGTCTTTCACTATGGGCTGGTTAGTTTATATTGTTTCTTTAATATACACACATTTCCCCCTTCCTTGCCCCTTTGACTCACTGTTTTCTTAATCAAAAAGCGTGATCATGACCTGGACAGGGTCTTCTTCCTGATACAGCCACCCTTAAATCCACCCTCACTAGGACCTGTTTGGACCTGCTTTGCTGTAAGTGCAAAATGTCAAGGCGATCTCTCTCCAGTGTTGTGTAAACTTTGACTATTGTGCTTTGTGGCAGATGAGAGGCATTAACTCTCAGGACCAGTGGTTTCTAACCTTCTGACTTCTGTTGACCCCATGTAATCATTGCTGGAGTCCAGGGAACCCCACTGATCCATTATTGAAATCTAGGGACCCCCACTGAGTCATTACTGGAGGCTGAGGAATCCCAGCTCAAGCAATTTGTATGATTTGAACCTGCAAACAATACGCAAAGATAGACAAACAAGTACTCATCAAAAACACACAAATATAGAAATGGTTAAATCTTTTGTTTAATTAACTAATGGTTAAAAAATGAGCTTTTCCATTTTAGTTGTAAGGTTGGGGCTTTTCTAAATTCAACTGAGGCCAGTCATTGTCCATACTGTATTTTGGTTGATGCATTTGCACTGCTTCCATGATTCAATGCGAGGACATCAATGTAATTTTCAGCCTTCAATTGCCAATTCCTTCACATTTACTTAACGTTTAAAAAATTAGAATTTTACATTTTGCTTCTTTATTTGGATACACGTTATAATCTGTTAATCATTGTTTATTTGCTAAGGAGCCGAGGACCCCATAACAGTTGTTGTGGTGCCCCAAAGGTCCAAGGACCACAGGATAAGATCCACAGCTCTGCGTTACTCTCTATTGGACTGTGAGCTCCTCGTGGTCACTGCCAGATAGATTCGGGTCTGATACCTCTTCTAATGGTACACTCTAATAGTATGGCGAGGGAAAGAGTTGACTGTTTCACACTCTGGCAGTGTTTATTTGATACATCTGTGCATTAACTAGTCCCACCTGCCTGTAATTTCCTTCAGTGAGGATGTCCCTAATGAAGTTACAACTGGAAAGGGGCAGGCGACCCTGACCTAGACAGGCAGCCACCAACACCACACATTTCTGCCTCTACCAATCAGCGCTTTTATGTCACAAACATAAGGTAGAGCCTTCTAAACCCTGAGCAACCAACATAGGCACTCAGCACACTTTTGTAGAAACAGGTCAGTGGCCTGTTTTTGAAGTGACAGAACTCAGTCTTCAAGTGATGGATTTGACCCTTGCTTGCATGCCAGCGGTAAATGTGTGAAACACTCTGCAGTATTAAGTTGCAAAAGGTATCACTGACTCTGCAAAAGCATATTTTATCTGAGGCCACAGGTCCAGCTGTGAGCTCACATTTTCATAGTTAAGATGAACTTTTCATCTACTCAGGTGTTTTTATGTTGGAATGCAGCATTAAGTCAAAAAATGCCCTATGTTCCAGGAGAAGGACAAGTAATGGAAACCAGAGTGGAATTCCTAGGGCAACCAATGGACTTAAATGTTATACCTGGCTTCCATAGAAAGCCTCATTCATTTACATCAGATTCCAAATCTGGTAACTCACTGCTATGACGTAACTAAACTCATTAACCACTGTTGCTACATCGTAGGGGTCTTCCAGTCTGACAGATCTCCCTGACAGCCTGTCCATGCAGCGCTGCTGGTGTGCTTTGACTGAAAGCAGAGCTACTGGCGGGGCAGGAAGGCAGGGAATGTGGTGGGGGTTCCTTAAAGTTGGCAGGCAAGGTATTGTTTTATTTTACATTTAGGACAGGGAAAGTGGCCATGCTTTGTATGCTTCCCCATTACTCCTCTAAACCAGCAATGCAGTTGAAAGCAGGGGCAGAAGGTTTAGGGGCCATACATAACATCAAACTATAGATGGGTCAAAAGTGAATTACGAGGGATGTTTTTCACCTTAGTGTTCTGAGTGACATAATACACTGCTCGAGCTTCGTTTTCATTGTCTCTTTGATGTCACGCTGAACCTCTCAGTGATACTCACCCACAATTAACTGTTACCCATCTATAAATCAATATGTTTTGTGAATCTACAGAGTGGAGCTGTTCCAGGTGGTGGAACAAGCGCAGAAATATGGGGCTATATCGGGTACACCTGCCGTATTGTGATCCGATGCGGATAGAAGGTTACGTGGAGGGTCTTGAAAGTGAAAACTAACAAAACTACCTCTAAGCCTTTAGTCTTCCTCTACTTTGCATTTTATGCATACTCATGCTCAAGTTGATATTTTTACAAGTCACATTCATTATTCAGACATGCTTCCCACTCGTAGGAATTGCTTCACCCCGGCTGCCACACTTGGCTGTCATATGCCTAATGGAATCCATTGTATATGCACAACACGTCATATGAATGCTTCTATACATGGTTCATTGCCATCCCAAATGCTGTGATTACCATTCAAATATGTCTGATCCTTTCCACACAACAATATTCCTTTCTGCACATATGTTTGGTGATGGACTTGCAGGAGGCATTTTTGTACTTTCACGGTTTCAAAACAAGGTCCCAGTATATCTGATCTAATTCAAGCCTCTCATGAAGAGCTCACTACTGGAAACCATGATCTGGCTGGGTGATTGCCTGACCGCATTTCCACATACAATTTTCCTTGCACAAAATACTGATCTCCCGGTATGTTAACAACTGCCCACTCAAAAATGCTCAATCACTCCACTGCATTTCGTATCATTTAGTTCCCTTAGTCCCGTGCTACATTATATTTATTTCTTTTGATTTCAAAGTGTTTTTGGTAGAACACCACAACAACCCCATAGGGTTATTTTGTGCCTGCCACTTACCGTGCTTGGTGTCTAAAACAGCACACGTTCAGACATTTCTTGAAAGCGGAATGATGGTGGTTGCATCTGAGGTGGAGAGGAAGAGTGGCCCAATTGGTGTACACCTAACATAGAACATGCTGTTTGTTAATACAGAGGAAAAAGAGGGGGAACTGATCTGCCAATCTAAGCTCTTAGGAAAGAGAATATCGGCCATTTTTGTACTAAAGAATGGGGGCGGGGCTTTAACCAACTTCGGCCAGTTAAGCTTCATCACAGAGGGAAATCCATTTTCTGCCCATTTCAGTGTGACAGATCAGGAGGCATTCTGCGACAAGTTACTGATTTCAATCTAGTCTCGGGTGAAAAGGGTTCATTTTCTTTGAGCAACAAATGTGCCTAGTGTGTGATTTGTGGCAGCCTGAGTTCCATCACTTTTCAGAGCGTCAGTCTCCTTTCCAAATGGCTGGTAACAGGCAGCAAGGCATGTCGGGGGTTTTGACTACGGCAAGAACCTTCTGCAAATAACATTTCCTGTTCACCGAGTTCAACAATGTTTTTTTTTAACATTTGGAGGCGCCGTTATTTTTGCACAAATCACTGACACTTATGTAATTCGGGAATTTACAATGGAGAAAAGTTTGGGTTTTTGTTCTCGAATGGTAAAGGAACTGGTCACGTCTCTCTCTCTCTCTCTCAAGTTTTTCTTAGCTGACAATAGGTCTTTTTCAACCAGGTAGATTCTGCTGTCTGGTAGGATTGGCCTAATAATGAGTGGAATACCTGAATTAAGGACTTGCCAGCATTTTTCACCCCTGGGACAAAACAATGACAATCAGGTTTCCTGTCCAGTTCTCCAACACTGTTGCTCACTGTACAAACCCAGCCATCTACCTTCCCTGATAATACCTCATCCTAAGGCCTAAACAAAACTGTGAGATACCTTGCTGATGTCTCAGTGACAACTTTGTAGATACAATGCAGGTTGGATCAAACTCCCTAGCACTTCAACACATATTGCACGGGGCATCTGTTATGTTGCATAATGCCACTTCCGCGACTGGCCCATTTTTGTGTGTGATCAACGGATTGAAGCAAAAGAGCACCCTGACTGTTGTATGTGCCATTCTCCTCTCTGTACTATTGGACCACTTCTCGCGCATAGCAGACAAGCACCACAGCTTTTACAGTGGTATTTTTTTCTAGCATTTTTCTTGGCTCTTTCGGGAAATGGCTTTCCATTTACGCATACTTCTGGGGGCCTTCCTGAATGTGTGCCCTGCCATCGACCTGCAAGCCTGCTTAGTTACGGAAGAGCTCAAACACACTGTAGAGCGATACCAGCTTATTGTGATTATACACCAGCTGATGCTAAATTCAATATGCCCAGCGTGCAGAGGCCCATGACAAGGACACGGTGCCTCCGCCCCGCTCCCCAGGGTGTGCAGAAATGCATGATAATAACTGCTACAGCTGCAGGATTCTGTGTCCTGCCTGTCTACTGTTGTGCTAGTCAACCACAAGAAGACATGGCGGAACACTGAGATTTCTGTCAATAGTCAAATATTTAGTTTCAGGTTCCCTTACCTTATTTGTGAGCATGTGCATGAAACAATCACACCCTCTCATTTAAAGATGCAGCGCTAAAGAATATATTGATTCTTCAACAAAAAAGAAATCCTTGAATTAGATCTGGCACTCCATTAGTGTCTCAGTGACGCGACTCTCTTCTGTTGTGAACCCGAGCAGTAGAGGAGCAAAAATGGCAACTTAGCATATGACTGACCAGAGTGCGAGTTGTTGTTACTGTTGTACAGTAAAATGTTTCTTAAACAATTGAAACAAATACAAATATATATTTTAGAAATGGCAACTTAGCCACTATGAAGCGGATCATGGTGGCACTCTGGCAGATCCTGGCGTGTGTTGTGATAGTGCAGGGGGTGCATTCAAAGGGGAGGATGTTGGGTTGGTAAATTGACTACATTTTAAAAGAAGTAGGCTGCATATTGCTCTACTGAATGGAGCTGGGTGTCTTTTAGATCTCGAATTTGAAGGCAGTTCGGCTGCTCTCCTGTTGTCATGTTACAAAAATTGTGCTTGTACAGGGCATAAATGGGCCATAAAGATTTTGGGTTATTTTTGCTGTGTTTATATTAAAAAAAAAAGAGAAAAAATGCTTTCTACAGTATTCAAATGGAAACAAGGGAACTAAACGGAGCCAAATCAATTAGGTCAATTTATCTTACTTGAGTATTCAAAATAGCACAAATCAGTTTGCTTAATTTCTGCTATAAACAGAGGCATACATGGACTAGAATTTCTATGTTAAATTATCGACTAAACACGTACAATGATTTATAAGCAAAAACTTTTTTTTTTACAAACTAACTAATGTTCTCACAATATTTTTGCATATTTTTTCAAATTTTGGTCTACAGCCACAACCTTTGTGTAATATGGTTTGGGGCAAAATGTCTACGCCCTACTCAACATTTAGCAAGTATCAAAACAGTCCACTGTTTTTTTTCCAACAGTGACCAGTTGTTATGATACGTCCTTAGGAATGTCATTACAAACCATTCTAGCACAGAAATCATTAGACATTTGTGTTTACATTTTTTGTGCAACGTTAATGCGTTTATGTAAAAGAGATTGCAGCACTTTAATGCCTAAACATTGGAGCAAAAATGTGAAAAAACAAGCAAAGGATATATAAAATAAACAAGGGCAATGTGTTCTCTAATTATTTAATTCAGAGCTCCTGCAGACTCAAAGCGCTATTTAAACAGCATGTAGCATAAGTGAAAGCTGGCTAGGCGGGGAAGAAGGGCTTGAGTTGCTAGAAGTGTGGTAGGAGCATAAGCAAAGTGGAATGGCTAATGAGAAGCTTCATGTGTGGGCTGAATATCTCTGGTCAATCATACACTTCGTGCTTTAAGACTTGATAAATCCTTAATTCTAAGTGGCAAGAAATAAGCATAATCCATACATACTCTGGACCACTGGCTGCAGTTGAAGGCACTGGCACCCAATTTCGTGAACAAATCCTCATTCATACCACCAGACTGTGACTGATAGAGGAAAGCAAAAATGGAGTAAGAAAGAGAAACAAAAATAGGAAACTATCCCAAAGTGACAAAGCAGGGATGAATTAGAACCTGCAATAGCCAGGTAAATAGATGTTATGAGTAGGGTGGCCGAAGGAAAATTGAAGACTAAGGGCCTGATTTAAAATAGTGGCGAACGGGTTACTCTGTCACAATGGTGACGGATATCCTGTCCGCCGAAATATAAATCCCAATGGACATAAAGGGATTTATATTTCAGCGGACAGGATATCGAGTAACCCGCCCACCAAGATCTAAATCAGGCCCTAAGCATGCTTGGTATTCGCCAACCCCTCCAATGAGCACCAACAGAGGTGAACCTCTTAGAAAAATGTTGGGTCAAGCATTTTTTATGTAAATGAAGGAATTTGTAAACTGTTGGCTTAGATTTTCAATTTTCTTCTGACTGACAAAATTGTTTTTCAGATGTAGTTCCTGTAAATCTATACCAGGTGCTGACTGCATTGGTAACACTCAAATGCTTCAGGGGCTTGGGAGGCAGGGCAGGTCCGGATCTTGCCGGTACCAGATTTAGCAGATTGGGGAGGACGACTTCCCTTTAAAAGGAGCCACGGAGTGGCGGGACCGTCTCTTCCTAGCACCACACAGGCAACTCCATCCATGCGACGGAGTTTTCTAACTTTCTCTGTATTTTCCACCCACTATCCCCTGAAGCAGCAGATTCAATGAGTGTTCATTTGCAGGATTGCCTGACTGTTTCTCTTCCAGGTGGTGTCTGACTGTTTACCTTCCAAGTGGTGCTATGTTTTGCCAAGTATTTTTTAAGCTGTTTATATAATGAATGTTCTCTTGCAGGACGGCGTCACTTTGTCGTATTTTAAGTGATGGTATCCTTGGTCTGCGGTAAGGTCATGATTGGTCGGGCATTTTACCATCTTTTCGTAGGCATCACCATTAATAGAAGCGTCTGGGGAGGACAGTGGTCTCTCATCGAACTCCAATGGGCGTTTACGGCCGGTAGGCTGGAGGGTGCGGGGGTAAGAAGTTCCACTTCCGGCAGGCCTTTGGGCCAATACTCGCACAGGCGCCAAGTTGGCATAACAGTCAGTCCCTTGGAGGTAGTAATGGAGGGCGTAGTGGGTGCCCGAGGGAAGTAATCTAACGGGCAACAGGTCCTCCTGCGCAAAGTCACTCCGGTAAGAGGGGGCACCTAGCACGTAGTTGGACCAGTCATCACCTTGCACGTAGGCTCCTGGGATATGCAGAAAACAAGATTGTACATATTTCAGTTTTAGGTTAAGTTTGGCTATGTATTAGATACATGTTAAGGTTAGCCATAAAATAAGTGTAAATAGGTTGTATAAGGAAAATTGTTTTATATGCCTGGGTTTTCTGCGTAATGGAAAATAATTGGGTTTTTAAATAAGTTTTTGCAATTTTTAATAAAATAGGGTTGGGGTTATACGACCCCTATTCCAAGACGTGTTTTGAATTTTTATCTATGCCTGGGGGAAAGGGGGAGGGGATGGCGAAGATACCCAGGGATCCCTAGACAGGGAGGGGTTGTCAGCCTGAGGGAGGGGGACTCGGCAGTACCTGGCCATATTGTTTTTCAGATGTAGTTCCTGTAAATCTATACCAGTTTCTGACTGCATTGGTAAAACTGGAACTCTACATTAATCTGAATTTCCACCATGGAAAAAGCCTTTCTGTGGGCTTCCACAGAAGAGGGCATTTGCATATATATTTTTTGTTAGTTTCTTTGCCTGGGTAAATTATATTCTCTGCAACAATAAAGCTTTAACCTGAGTGCCTATGACGTTTGGTGGCAGCCTCGTTGCCGTCTTACAAACACACTTATGCTAACTCTTGTTATTTTGTATTTACAACTGTTTGGAGGGTGGGAAAATATCACCAAAAACTTTCTGATTGAGTCAAAATTCCAACTTTGTCAGAATTCCCAAGAGTTTGACCAATCTTTTCTTTTACCACTCCTGCACCTTTTCAAATATAACTGCTTGTACTCTTAAGTGCATGCCCACACACAAATCCTGTTTCTGTTAACAGAGTCCAGCTGTAGCGGCTGTGAAAAATTCTTTTAAATCAGTACGTAAAACCTTTGGGCACAAAAACAGTTTGTGTATCAGTCCAAATGAGTCAGACCTTTTTGCAACTCTTACACTAGAATACTGCATTACAGCAGAAAGCATGATGAATTCAGTGTCTGGGTGACCTCTACATGCATACATTAAGCTGTGATTTGTGTGTGTGTGTGTGTATATATATATATATGAATGAATGAAGCCAGATTTATATAGCGCGGCTTAGCCCCAAAGGGCGTCAAGGCGCCTAGCCAAATAAAATGTGAGGTCAAAGAGCATGATTACTGGTAGGTCTTAGTGAAACACCACGTTTTTAGAGCTTTCTTAAAAAGAATCATAGAAGGTTGAATTTTAATCTCAGAGGAAAGGACGTTCCACAGTTTAGGGGCCACAGATGAAAAAGCTCTTCTGCCCCATCTGACTTTGTTTGTCCGAGGGACGGAGAGGAGATTCTTATTAGCAGAACGTAGGTTTCTGCTAGGGGTATAGGGACTCAGAAGGGAGCTTATGGCTTCAGAGCTGCCGCCGGATAGAGCACTGTAAACTAGACATAAGATTTTAAAGGAGACTCTGGACTGGATCGGAAGCCAGTGAAGAATCTTCCCAGCAAGAGTAGCAGAGGCGGTGCTAGGAACGTCCAGAACATACATATCTATATATATATACACGCACACACACACACATATATATATATATATATATATATATATATACATACACACACACCATATTTTTCACTTAACAGTGCAATTTGTCTCTAATAGTATAAAAGTTGGCACTACAACTAAAAATTACGACCCACAGCTGAAGTACTGTTTAACCCCTTCGCTGCGGGGTGTTTTCTCCCAGCTGTGCAGGGGGGGAGGGGGGTCGCGCGCGGCGCCGCTGTGCTTATGAAGAGCTCAGCTCGTCATGAGGCATAGTGGAGCTGCACTCGTGACGACCAAACCCGTTTTGGAACGTTCAGCACAGCGGGGAAATTATCCCTGCATGCGAACGTTCCAACGGCCGTGACGAGCTGAGCTCGTCATGAGTGCAGCTCAACCGTGCCTCATGACGAGCTGAGCTCGTCAAAGGCAAACAACGGGTTAAACAAGGTATACCTCTTAATAGGAATTCTACTGCCTACTGTTGGTCATTGATTGATGCGCCCCCTCAGTCTGACCATCACTGAAAGAGAACTCTTCCGGCATCTCATACGTTTCTGTGAGGCTTGGATCAACAAACGCACACATGGTACAGTGCTTTGGTACAAGCCATGTTAAATATTAGATGGGAGCATAAGAGTGCTGTGAATTAACAAACAATGAAATTAGTAGATTTGATAGGCTGGACAATTTCGTGACATTTACTTGCTTTTAATAGAATTTATGCCGCAGAATTCCATACAGCCAAATTCCCGGACGTCTTCTTACCAGTATAAGAAATCTGGATGGAGAATAAGTCAACTCTGAGCCCAGAGTTGGCTGCTTGTGACCTGTATATACAAATGCTTTACTTTGTCACTTGCCCACCATTAGTTACTTCAGAGGATATAAATTACATTTCTTTTCTGCATTTTTATCTATTTTTATATATATAAAGTGTTTCTGTGCTATCAGCATTTAATGTATAGCGTTATAACCAGCTGCCAAGGGCTATACTGGTTGTTAAAGGCCCTGAACCTTCACTTATCACAAGAGAGAAGGCATTTAACAACTGGTACAGCCCAATGCACAAGGGTTATAAGGCTATTAAAACATTCCACCCACTGAGGATAGAATGATCTAAATTAAACAGTAAGGAACAGAAACAAAACATTGGAATGTGGTAGGTGAAGGCTTATATCAGCCATTATAAGCCTGAGTCATGTCATTGTCTTCAATGGAGCGCCCAACATTGCAATGTTTTAATTGTCATTAAACGAGCCCACTATGAACTCTTGTGTTTTTTTTCTGAACGCCTTCTTGAGGAAGAGGTAGGCTGTAGAAAGTCGCCAGGTTACATGCTCCCTCCTATAACCAAGGGCAGATTCACAACCCACCTGGCTGTCTTGTGTATAAAAAAACAGAGAACTGCCTATCTGTGTTACTTTTCCCAATAACACTATCCTTTGTTGTCTTCTTATGCTGTTTTACATCAATTTTACAACACACCTGTCTGCCTTCTGTACAGTTAATCAACAACTGTTCCATTTCTATCTGTCAACTCTGCCTCTATTTAATCAAAAAGAAGAGGGAGGGACCGAGGAGCGGATTACAGTCCAGTGTCCCTGCTCCTCTTACATTGTACTTAAACCAAATAAGGTGGACACTGTTCCTAAGGCTGGCTACCGGAAGTAAACCCATAGCCTTAACCAGAAAAAAGCAAGAAAGGAGAAAAAGGCCAAAGTGACCCTTCGGGGGACCCTTAGGGCATTGCAGTGCCGGGCCCTACGAGGAGCCAATGCCCGATGATGAAGCATGACATCCTTCGGGGTGTGTGAGGGCAACATGATGAAAGACTATTTCTTCCTCTTCTATAAGGGGTCCCTTCTATACCTAGGCCTTTTTCTCCTTTCTTGCTTTTTTCTGGTTAAGGCTATTGGTTTACTTACGGTAGCCAGCCTTAGGAACAGTGTCCTCCTTTTTTGGTTTAACTATGCCTCTATCCCTTTTCTTCCTTCGGTGTACCTGATTTCTCAATCACACTTAATGTATATGCATTTCCAAATACTACATCACTTTCCTCTCGTATAAAGCACTGCCCAGTGGTAAGTGTGCACCGCAATAGTATCCCCCTTGTGTTCCCTAACTTTAGATCAAATCACTGGCATTGCTTTAGACAATGTTGCAGAGATGAAAATCCAGTCTCTCTCAACTTTTGCAAATCATGACCTAGAGATCCGAGAAGAATAAACATCAGTGATATCATCCACGCGATATGCTAAATGAATAATATTATCTAACAATATGTGCTTCAGCAACTGAATTATTCAGTCTTTAGGGTTCATGGAATGCAGATCTTGCCCTAAACAGTAGTCAAAGCAATGTCCACAAAAAGATATTGGACACTTACAAAGTTAAAAAGTACACTGCAACAAGAACAAAAAAATAATCAAGCATCAATTGAGAAAAGTTCGATGCTGGGCGCCATCGCACTGACAAAACACTGACGCTAACGGCGACTAGTTTTACAAACAATTCTGGTGTGTTCTTTCACTTGGATACTTTTAGCCAGAATCCACAAGAGCCAAAGGAAGACTCCATCAATAATGCCAACAACATATTTCAAAGTGACACAGTGGGTGAACCTCTGAAATGCAGCACACTTCATGAAGCATGAGGTGAGTTGAACTTACTTACAGCTACCAAACTTTGAAAGTAGGAACAACCTGAAAAGAGGAAAAAAAACTTCAATCGAAAAGAAGAGTCATGAGAAGCTGAAGCATCCTCAAGATCTACATCTGTGCCACACATTCCCTGTCTCCGAAAGAAAGGATGCGGATTTGCAGGGCAACTGTGATCTGCAGCTGATTTTGTCTGCTCTAACACTTTAACTGATGTTTTAAAAAAAAAATGTGCAGTTGTTATAGTTGAGGTGCTTGTACTTTTTCCCAGCTGCCCTTTACAAAAATGTTGCAAACACTGCTGAACCGTGTGACGATGAAGGATGGTCATTTATCCTCATTATATCATTCCCATTTACAAGGGTGGCAGACTCTGCGAGCATCAGTGACTGGCTTCACTCTGCCAAGAAGCCCCTCGGTGGGACAGCCAAAGTGAGTACCCCAGGCTGGAGTCCGCAGGCCCGCCCCCTGCAAACCTCTTCTGCAGAAGGTATGCGAAGTAGGGAAGTGTCACAGCACTGCCAATTCACTCTTCCAGAAAAATGAATGAACAGAAATTAAGCAGGGTCGAGGGACCTTCGAAATGGCTTTAGAGAAACAGTGGCCGGGTTGTGCCTCACAATACAGAGACGTGGCTGATCAAAAACACACCCCAAGCAAATCGTTCCAGTAGTGCTAATACTAACGACAAAAAGAAATGTGTTGCGGTGAGCAAGGTACTAATAACTGTGCCTGCAGGCCTTATCCCCACGTGTCCCAGCAGTCCTGCCTTTCCGAGCAGCCCACTTCTCCACATTAACCGGAGTCATTTGGAGAGCAGCGAACGCGCCATTAGAAGCACTTTTACAAGTGCGGATTCATCCACCAATTAGCTTAATGTGGCCGCTTTCTGCATATTTTCTATCCGGGCCTGCACAAATCTCATTAATATTTCCCCCAAGCGCTTTGACAGATTACCTTGTCATTATGCATCCCGGAGCCTTTTAAACAATACGGGTAAACTACTGTTTGCGAGGTTAATGACAATTATCCCTTAATTACTGCATAAGTCACTCCGTCCACTTTATCTCGCAGGCAGGGCGCTGCTCTGTGGATCTGCCACGGTGACACTGGAAATGAATCTTGGACGGGTTTATTCATCGGCCGCCGCTGCCACCTTGTGAATTACAACAGAACAAATTGCCGCCTGTCATCATCGCGCGCACACAGTTTATGATACAACAGGGCCAGCCTTACAGTCCGATTGTGAATGTGAAGTTGGAACAAAAAAAACACACTTCCGTATTTTCTTGCTATAACTGAGGCGGCCTGTGAGTCAGCGTGTGTGGACTGGGCCGGAAAAGAGGGCAACAAATAAGAGAAAGTGGTGGCGCAAACATCATCACCATGTGTCAGTTTCAGTACGTTCTGTGGGTCCATTCTACAAACCCCTTTTCTTGCGTAGTCGAGACTCCACCCCATGCCTCTTCATGGACTTCAATTCACCAAAATGCCAGGGTTAGTGGAAGTGACCTCACATGCCCCTTAACAAGGGTTTTAAGTGGGCCGGGTCTCACCGGTGCTGAGCACTAGCAGTTTTTTAAAAAGAGGCCTCGAAATGGGTCTCTATCGGGCGGGCTCTGTTTTGTGACCTGGCACAGGCGGCGTTTTTTTTCCGGACTGCAGTGACAGCAGGCACATCTATGTGCGCATGCTCACACTGCTCACTAGTGGAGAAGTTACGGCATGACGTCATGCCAGGGGAGCAATGTAGGGGAAGGGAAATCCTTTAAGGAGAGTCATTTGCTCTCTGGATTTCCCTTCTCTTTTTGAAACTCAGGAGCAGCAACAGTGTTGTGGTGTCACCTTTGAAATAAGGGGAGAAAAAGAACCATATTACAACTGGAGCGCAAACAGAGAATGAGCCAGGACAATGCAGACAGGAGCAGAGTCAAACCTGCCCTTAAATGCTACCATCCAAGGAACCAGAAACACCTAACGAGTCACTCTAGCAGATCGCATCAATGCCGGCACCAACAAAAGCAATTACATCTTTGGCATTGTGAAGGATTTCACCTCAGTAGAGGCCATCTACTACTCGATCACCCCCTCACAGGACCTCAACAATCTCTCCCCCCTCGCAATTCTTCTGCAACAAAATCACTGCCATTTACAGCAATTTCAGCCCACAATTGGACCTTACAGACCTCGTCAAACACCTCCTGATCTTACCCAAAGAATCAGTGCTGACCACATGGCCAATCATCACCCCAGAAGAAACTGCTACCTCCTGAAGTCCATCCACTCAGGGCCCAATTGGACGTTTGCCCCACGACACCTACTCCAGAGGACTGCAACCCATCATTGCCATGCTCACACCCATTCTGAAAACCTCCACATTTTCCACGATATTCCCAGATCATTGGAAAAACACACCTGTACTCCCATTGCTGAAGAATCCCTCTATGAATCTTTTAACGCTTGCCAAGTACAGACCAACCCCCCTGCTGCCATTCTCAGCCAAGGTTTTGTAAAAAATAATCAACTGTTTGACCACCAACTACTTGACACCACTCAATCTGGTTTCAGACCCAAGCACCTCACAGAAACAGCCCTCATCATCGCCACAGATGACATCTGCATATTTATGGACAAGTAGAGAAGGCGGCACTGAACCTCCTGGATCTCTCCACAGCATTTGCAGTCTCCCATCTCAGCCATTACATATACGACATCAGAATCCAAGGACACGCACTGTGATGGATTTGCTCCTTCCTGACTGGAAGGACCCAGTGAGCCAGCCTGGCACCGACACCCATGACCTCAGCTGCAGACTCTGCAAGGATGCTCCCGGAGTCTGACTCTCTTCAATGAAAACATGATTCCTCTAAGCAGCATCATCCGCTCTTACATCAACGTCCTCTCCTACGCTGACCACATGCAACTCATCCTCTCCCTCACAGACAACGCACTCTGTACCTGGATCAAGGTCAGAGCCTGCATGACTGAAATTGCCCATTGAGTTAAGTCAAACTGTAGCAAGCTGAACACCGACAACACTGAAATCAAGATCTTCTGGAAGGGCACTTCACTTTGGGACTCCACCCGGTGGCCAACAAAGCTAGGTTTGACACCCACTGCCACCTCTCATGCCATGACCCTTTGGATCATCACCGACAGCAAACTCAACATGACCGTCCAAGTCAATGCTCTCACTGCCTCATAATTCCATACCCTAAAGATGCTGATGAATATTTCAAATGGCTCCCAACCAACACCTGGAAAACAATCAAACACACCCTCATCACAAGCAAGCTGGACTATGGGAACATTCTCTTTACCGGGATCAAGTAAAAACTCAACAGAAGGCTGCAGACCATTCAGTTTGAGCAGTTAAACAGCCGGAGGCTTTGGCGTTATACGGCCATATCGATGTGTTAATCTACTTTACTTGAAGTTAGTAGTTAATCAAATGGATGAAGGATATCTATCCAATTCTGTCGACAGTGTTGCCTTAACTCTTAAGGTTGATCATCATTTTGCAAGCCTCCGGACGATAATATAGAACAGAATATATAACTAGAAGCCACATAAGCGATGAACTACAGAAATACCAGAGGGTCTAAGGGCTGCTCTAAGTGAACGCAAGACAAAAAATAACAAGAAACTAAATCACCATCCCTCGTGTATGATCCACCCACGGTCACCCTTCACTAAAACCCTCATAGTGGTCAGGAAAGGATGCCCATCAGTCGCCACACGAAACCGCCACATAAGGGATACATTACTAGATATAAAAGAGAGCAGGATTCCGCTTTGGGGAGCGATACAGCATCAGATCACGCCATTTATTCTATTCATCAGGCCTGTAAATGAAGATTCAAACAGTGTAGGTAGTTGGAACACCCAACTTGAAGAATGAAGGGTTGGATGTATGTAAAAATACCATCCAAAGATCTTACTGAGTAACCACTGGTATGAAATCCTGAAAAAGGCTTTGCCGAAACACGTTGGTATTCTACAAACATTACCAGTGTTTCCATAAATACGGCTTTAAGCATTTCTCAGTCCCATATTCTGTATATAGACCATTATGTGCCTTATAAAATGTTTCTGACCATATTGTACATAACATTGAAGCTATTATGGTCTCAGGTTATACCATTATGTGATTGAATATGTGGTTCTAATTTGCACAATATTATCCATTATGTGTATCCAGGTATATATTTAAAGTATCTATATGTATTTATGAATATTTATATATTTTGTTTATTTAAAAAATATCTTCAATAAAAAAGAGTATATTTTTATAAACATGTTTACACATTAGTTCTTATGATTTGCACCATATTCTTGTGTTTCTAGATTTACACTCTTGTCTAATAGTATCCAGTACTGTGCCTGGTACAATTTTCTTTTTAAAAAAGCCCATTCAGAACTCTGCAGCCAGAATTACTCTCAACCTCCCACGCTGCACTCACTCCACACTAAACCTAAAGAAGGTTCACTACCTCCACCATACACAAATGAGCTCAATTCAGACTCCTCACCCACACTTTCAAGGCACTACATAATAACACTGGGCCACTATATATCAACAATCACAACTGCGTCCAGAAACCTTTGAGATGCCACCACTCATTCAAATTCCTACTTTCACACATATCACACATTTGGAACACCAGATCTGGCAGTTGAACCTTTTCCTAGACCACTCCTAAAGAGTGGAACGACATTCCACTACACATACTCCTCACTTCTTGAATTGTCCAAGAAGCTTTAAATCTGGCTTTTTGAGTAGTCCCATTAGGCCCTAGATTTGGCTAGACTCACATCTGCTAAGGTGATAGTGCGGTCTACAAATCTGCATAATGTAACATACATGAGATTTCAGCATTGTGAAAAAACGGAGCAAACTGTTTTGCCTGCACATTTATTGTTTCTTTAAATGCTGAGCTGAATACATATTTCATTATGTGTGGATCAGGTGCAAAAAGGTCCCCTTATTTTTCCTTTATTTCCCAGTGTATACCGCTCCATAATATATCCCACACTACACTTAAACCAAAACCATTATTCTCAAGTTCTTGTTAGATAAGTGGGAAAAATTGTGAGAAATGGATTTCTTCTATTTTTGTCACCTGACTCAACTTTACATGCTGCTTGCCTTGGAGATGATGTCTAAAGCATCCTATTTTCTGTCTCTGTTGATTCTTACCAATATGTTGTGCGTACTGGTAAACACAGGGTAGGGTAAACAAAAGCCAGAAGTTCCCCATCCAAGCCACTTTTCAGACAAGTGATTTGCTTGACAATTGACTGTGTAAACCTGGGTTAAACCCATGAATTGTACACACAAGTATCCGTCCAAGATATTATCTTGAATAATGACTGTGACCACCACAAGGGGCAGCAGGGAGCATATGTCCTCATCTCTCAGCGCCCTACACAGGGATAGGGAGTACTACACAAATGCTAAAAAACAGTACAATATTATACTGCAAAACAAAGGCAATGTTCGGAAGTTTGGTCTCCGCACGTTGTAAACGATCAAGCAAATATACCTCAATGTATATATCGTACAGATTGGCCTCTATGCATATATCACTCCTGCTGAATATTGAGTTATGGGTAATGTAGTTAAAGTGCTGGTAAAATGGAGCTGAATTCATTGAGACCACATAATCTATTGAAAGCCCTCAGAAAGGGACACAAATAGATCCCGACAGAGGCTGCTGACGTAATGCATAGCTGCAAAACCACAGGGCGAGACTAGCCTTGTGAACGACATACTGCAGTGTGGCACTGTGCGTAGGCATTAAATGTATTGTGCTTGGACAGGACAGTTTGACAGAATACGCTAAAGTCAAGTGAGAAAGAAAAAAAAGACGTCAATGTCCCTGGGGCTGGGGAGCCTGATCGATCCCCGAGTAAGCAGTACCTCGCGGACCACGGTCCTGGCTCGGCTGATCACGCACCTTGCCTGTCCGCCGAGGCAGCAGGACATCAACAACCTACACAAATGATGTGCCTGCAGCATCCTCTGAGAGTCGAGAAATGCACACTCTGCAAAAGAAGAGAACACAGGGAATAGAATCTGCAGGCAGCACCAGAGCCCACATCTAGGACACACTTGTGCGACACTCTTCCCAACAGGCCTCAAAGCAAGGGGACACTTTATGAAGTAGGGCGTAAAATCATGCACATTTCATCTGTTTATCAGGTTTTTCGATGACATTTGGCCTCGACTGCTGGCAAAGACAGGCTTTGACCAGACAAGGAAAATCAGTGGCTGAAATACAAAAGTAATCTAGGAAAGGGCACCGGGCAGGCATCAGGAAGAGAGGGCCACGGGTCAAAGGGAAAGATGTGTGTTGAATGGTGAAAGGTGGAGTCTCAGGGGAGGGCAGGGTGATTCTAGCTAAATGTGAAGGGGATGAATGCCAAAACTCAGAGGGTGAGTCTTGGAGGCAAGACATGCTTTACTGGCAGCACAGTCGGGGCAAGCCTGGCAAAAACAGAGAAGGGGATTCAAGCAGAATGAAGAAAGAGAGCATTGCAGAAGGAAGAGGGTGAACTATGCAGCTGGAAAGCCAACATCAGGGAGTGGTGAGCCTTCAAGTAAGGGGAGGGTGAGCTCAGTAGAAAAGAGGAGGTGATTCTGGTAATCCGGGACATGGAGTACGGCAGAACACAGAGGCTAATCCTGGTAGACCATAGAGCTTGAGGCTGGTTTACCAAAGAGGTGAACTTGGCAAAGCAGAGGGGGTGAGTCGTGCAGTGAGTGAGATCTAGCAGACAAGAGTGTGTGAGCTTGGCAGGAAAGAAAGGTTGGGGCGATAGACCTCAAAGGGTGAACCCAATAGTAAGAAGGTCAGGAGGGCCCTGCAGCAAAATACTTACAATATAAAGTCAGGTAATGCTTCCTTTCCCATTCATTCAGCAGATATACCTGGTCTCGACTTTTAACTCCGTGATGGTGGGACCCCTGCATTCCAGTTCTAACCGTACTCTTTACACAGGGGCTGCAGGGCAAGAAAAGCCGCTCATGACCCTTACGAGAAGAGACATTGCAAGTGCTTCTGCGGAATCCGCCGTACCAGTTTCATGTCTCCAGCTCTCGGATTGCACACCAGCTACCATTGTTTGTAACCTTGGAGAATCCGACTAACCATCAAGTCCCGACACCACTCCTTACCTCAGTGCACACTCATGTAGAAGCCCTATGACTCGTGGTTGAAACCCATCGCAATTTTGGTAACCGCCTTTGAACCATCAGCAGTAGGTCCATATCCACCAGAAATGTGGGTTCTGAAGAGGGCCTCATGGTCAGACCAAACCCGGCTCTCAGCCGATGAATACTTTGTTCTGAACTGACTGTGCCAGGCTGAAGCATCCATTGCAAACCCTTGGCAGACCGACATTTTCGTTTGTTCCTTTAAATGCAACCGTTTTTCATCACCAGGTCTCCACCATCACATTAGAATTCAAGGCTTTTATCTGCTCGGGTTATTTTGCTAACTTATCAGTTCTGGCTCATGCCTGCTTCCGGGTGCCTTTTCGAGTTAGTCATCTACATGCTGTAGCCCAGCGAGATCTGATGTAATCTGAAGAACATCTGTCAGTTTTTTGTTCTGCATTTTAATTACACTGCTTAGACGCCAACATGCATTTTTAACCTAAATTTATGTTTTGAAATTCGCCTCCAAGGGGTCCCTGGAGTAGTGCAAAGTGACAATGAAGGAAAGTGTCTGCAGCATCTCGTCTCCGACACCCCGGCAGCCAAGCGGAGGCAGGTGACACTTAGCTCACCTGGGACTGCGCACTCCGCTGGCTCAATGAGGCTGCAAAAGCGCAGCAAGCCTTGATGTCAGTTACAATGTTTTACATAGCTAGCAGGTCAGTGCTTCTGGGATCCCCAGGGACCGCTCCAGCTGGAAACGTATTCTGTCTTCTACCTGCCGGACACGCAGGCCTGCCCGTCAGGTGCCGACACTGCCGCACCGGGGACAGGGAAACAACCTCGCTTGAGTCTCTTCTTGTCGTGCTCACTTACCTGAAAACCCCACAAACTCGCCACTGATTCAATTTTTTTCTCATGAATTGAAAGCACTGATGTGGACAGTTTTGACACTGCAAATTTAACTACCACAAAAGTTGTGAAAAGCTTGCGCAGACTATCTATATTCAATGCAAATTGGGGTTCCACTGTTGGGCACCTTTGAGGCCTGCGTCAGAGCACTCTTGCACTTGTGGACCTTTAATTCAGCCCTTTCATGGCAAGTGTGATCAGAATTGCTCAAACCATCCAGCTTCATAGTTCAACTTTTGGTCAGCTGATTGACTAGGCAATAGGTCAATTCATCATCTCAAGACTTGTAGGAGTCGCACCAACATGAAGGAATGAATGAACCCC
The DNA here is from genome assembly GCF_964261635.1 of Lissotriton helveticus. Taxonomy (NCBI): domain Eukaryota; kingdom Metazoa; phylum Chordata; class Amphibia; order Caudata; family Salamandridae; genus Lissotriton; species Lissotriton helveticus. Next base: position 1,138,555,771 of record NC_136059.1, on the reverse strand, counting down.
TGAAATCGTAGGAAGGTATCCCAGCATTCTAGTGATTAACACAGGACATGGAACCAGAAAAGCAGATTAGTGCACATTAATTTATAAATTAAAAAAGTTAAACTTGTATATTCAAATACACACACACACACATATATATAATTTATAAATGAATGCAACATAAATGTTATATATATATATATAACATTTATGTTGCATTCATTTATAAATTAAAAAAGTTACAATATTGTATATTCAAATATATATGTAGCTGTCTCTCCCCTTGACAAAGGAGTTAATGAGTTATATGTAGATATAATATTAGTTCGTATTTATTTATACTTTACACAATTTTTAATAATTTAATTTAACATTTCTTAAGAAGTTTCTTTTTAAGTCTGTGTCTCCATTACTTCCTATGGCAGGGTGTTGCAGTATCAGTGGTTGGCCATGTGTGTTGCTGGACTTATTACCGTTTCTTTTTGCCAGTAGTAACTGATACTTGTAAATTTGGCTCCACATCCCTTTTTCAGGGGGCGAGATGTGCAATTCTACGCTTTTGAGTAACTTTACACTCGGAGTTTGTGAACAGAAAAAAGTAGTAAAGTTGCTCAGAAGTGTAAGAGTAAATTACATATGTAAATTGCTCACAAGTTTGTTACCTTTATAAATCAATCCATTTGTAATGGCTTATTGGCTTTATCATGTGTTTCATAATAAATACATGAGGCCTACTGCCTTTGTTGTAACTTTTACATAAAAACACATCAGAAATTTGGGATCTGGCATAACTTTTCCCATTGGAACTATCAGGACTATAGGCTTTATCATCGGCTTGTCATTGTAACCAACTCAGACCTAGTGTAATTGGCCTATGTATTCCAACAAGTCAACCATTACGCATTCAGTTATAAAATAAGCTTTTAAGGGCATATTGTCTTTAAGAAATGCTTTTCACTATAAATAAGCCAAGCCTTCTGCCTTTGTCATAACATTTTATAACAAAAAGATTGGACCTATGGCTTTAAACATGACCTTTACAAGTGAACCTGGCCTGTACCCTTTATCCAAAAAGGCAACCACCAAGCATTCAGTCGCAAAATTAGAAGTGTAAACAACATTACAGTTACCAAAACAAAAAACGAGGTATCCTAAGAGATCTTAACAAGGATTATCACAGTGCAAATCTCCTATCCCCAAGTTTTGTCAGATGGGCGAAACCAACATTACAAAACTTGCCCACCACATTAAAGAGTGAGACTCCATGTAAATAAAAATTATTCTCTCCAAATTTTAATAGGGTAAAACAATCCACCCTTAAATGCATATTGTCTTTAACATATCATGTTCACAATAAATGTCAGACCCACTGATTTCATCATACCTTTTCATAAAAGTCATGCCTAGATTATAGTCTTGGAGCAACATGTACGATCGCTACATTTTACGAGTTGCGACTTTTTACCACTCACAATCAGGAAGTTGCACAATGCGATTCCCAGTCGGTCACAAATAGACATGCCTCATCAATATTTGTTAGTCAGGTCACTCTATTTGCAACGCGTTGGGAATGCCTCAAATCATAGGGACGGTGGCCTGCTGGGATCAGCAGGCCATCATGACAGTGACTGCTTTTTCAATAAACACTTTTTTGGGAGGAAATGCAGGCCATTTTCCTTAAAGGAAAACAAGATGCATTTCAAAAACAAAAATGAAAAGTTTTCTTTTCATTTTTTAAGAGCAGGCAATGGTCCGTGGGACCACTGCCTGCTCTTAAAAAATGTTTGCATCCACATTTGCTGCAAATGGGTTACCATCAACTTGAAGCTAGAGTTAAACTGCAAATGTTTTGTAATTGCATTCTGGCATTCATGCATCCCCCTGCATTCATACATCCCCCTGCTATTAGGAAGGGACGCCCTCAACATGCCCCTTAATAATGCGGACTCGCAATTACTATTTTGCAATTCTGTAATAGGTTACCAACTTGTTAAATAGGGTTATTCCATGTCAAGAGGCTATTTAGCTGTAAGGGCCTGAGTCTCCTTCTATGAGTGCTAACTTCTTTTAAACATGTGGCCCTTAGTCATTGGCATGCCACCATAACCAATAAAACCCTGCTGTATTGAGCATAACCTTTCACACATGGCAACAGAAGAAGAATACACACCATAATAATCTAATTATCTAGGAGAATTTGTTTCATAAGATGGCATTAGCCTGACTTTAAGCTTCAAGCTCCATCCATCACAGTGGCATGTGTGTGATTGAAAGGTCAAATGCAACAGCTTTGCTTGATAATGAGCCTGGCTCAAGCAGCTGGATAAATAAATGATCACAACTGCTTGGACGGGAAGCACTCTTTCTGTGGAAGCACACAGCTTTTGACAAATCAAAAGCTGTACTCAGGTTACCCAAGATCTAGACGGGCTACAGTCCCTCTCTTTTTTTTTATCACATAAGGTATGGTGACAGCTCCACTGTCAAGCAAGACCTAAAATATGTCAACTACTCTTTAATGGCTAATTGTAAAAATATGAACAGTTGAAACAGAGGAAATAAAAGAAATGTAATGAATCTGAACTAAATACAATACATTGAATATGTTTTATTTACACAGATTTATATCAATATTTATACATCTGAGACTTAAACATATTAATCAAGTCAAGCAATATGGTGTGTGACAACAATATGACATAATTAAACCCCCCCAGCAACCGGAATCAGAGTCCAAGTACCTCGCCTATGGATGTAAAAGTTAGGAATCCTCTGTCACCTCTTCCCTATAATCAATTTTTCAAATTTGGATTGATATAGAATTCTTAAACTCTTTCATTCTTAATGATACAGGGCATTTACCTTTCTTAAGCCAGACTAAAGGTACATTTCGTTCCTCAAAATGTTTAACTTTGTAGCCATTTACGTGTGCCATTTATTTGTACTATTTTGTACATAGGTTGGCTTGTAGCCACCTATTTGTACCATTTATACTATGTGACCTATTGATTTATCTGTCTGACTATGCATCCCCAGGTACTGCTCCTTGTAAAGCGCTCTGATATCCGCAAGGATCTTGTCCGCGCTATATAAAACTTTCAAAATAAATAAATAAATAAATAAATAAAATAACTGGATTCCATGCTGTTCATTAAACACCATAATATTGGAATTTACATTTACAGTCAGCAAAATGATTCTCTCACAGGCACTATAATCATGATGTTCCTCTGCTTTGCTATTTCCTCTTATTATATAACTCTACCTACCAGAGTGAGTAATTTTCTGGATGGCCTCCCAACCAAAACCCGTAGGATTATTCTTTTGTATTACTAATATACTAAAAAAACTCCATTGATATTTCACTTCTGTGTAACACTAATCTAACATTAAAAAGACTAGTCTAGACAGACTGAGTCTTTCATCCTTCCAAGGCACTTAAAATGAATACAATTTTGTTTGCCAGTAAGAAGACCTATAAATTCAGCAGCTAGAAATAATTCACTTTGTGGTGTGCGTTATGCAATTAGTCAGTGTTATTTTAATCTGTAGTACATTCATATTTGAATTACACTAACATTATGTGTAAATTTTTCAGAAATGCTAAAATCAGTGAGAGACTTTTAAAAGGTTTTCCTAAACTTAAAGGAGTCTCACGTGATTGGTAGCAGTCACCTTGAGCCCATGTACCCAAATTTATCTTAGCATTGATACATATCTTTATTGTGAAAACAGCGCCACCGTGCTTGTGACGAGCTCAGCTCGTCACGCTGCACGGTGGCGCTGTGCTCATGAGACCAAACCCGTTTGCGTGGAACGCTCAGCACAGCAGGGGAATTATCCCCGCGTGTGAGTGCGGCGCGGGTCATGACGAGCTCAGATCGTCATGAACACAGCGCAACCGTGCCTCATGATGAGCTGAGCTCGTCATGAGGATGGGAGGGGTTAAGATGCAAATTCTCAAAGATGATTATACTCAAAGTATTTATAAGTTTGCAAGATCCATCACTGGTTTGGATGCGGTTGTGCAGCACCCCCTTCATGTTCATTTTCTGCCTGTCTGCTGTAATAACTAAACTATTAGTTTGAATCCTACTTTGCTATAGAGAATCCACAGCCTAACCACAGGCTTTTAGTGGACTTCAATAGACCAGAAGAAATAACAGGAAGTCTTTGGGAAGTAAGAAAGGTAGCACATGAGTGCCACAACTTTCAATCCACTGCTTATTAGCCTGTTAAGTAATTGGCATCCTCACAATTTCTCATCTGTGGTGGAATTCTTGGAGTGTGCCCTCATCAAAGAGGGTGCGCAGTCACGCTTCAGAGGCTACTCTCCATGCGCTCCCAATTACATTTGTCAGAGTACAATTAAGTGTCCCTACACCAAATTAAATAGTTTACTGCTTTGAAAACTGTTAAGTTAGTGGTAATCTTGGAAAGAAGAAACTCTATCATTATGGAAATCAATTAAAAGGTACTGATATCATCAAGGCCTGTAATTCACCATCTCGTCGCAAAGAAGATACCTTTCTGAAGCTTTCCAGGTACTAGTATCTTAAGGCCATGCAATTTTAAAAGCAAACACCATAGGAGAATGGTTCTCTAATTTTCTAAATCGAGCTCTCGCCTTAACTATTTCCTGGTACTGAAGAAGAATGAAAATGGATTTAGATCCTCGTGCAATTTATACAGGCAACACAATAGAACAGGAAAGACCAGCAAGAAAATGAGGAGGAGCTCATAAGAGACTGAAGAGCCTTTGAAGGAATATCACTGTCTTAATGCAAAAGACAACTTTCCAACTCAATCGGAGCATAGTGGTTTGGTTAGACCTAGCTGCCAGACCATCGGTGGTAGATCCTGAATCTTGGTGAAAGACTTACTATTTATATTAGGTCAATTTTTAGGATGCTAGCTGAGGAACCTCAACCTGTACTAAGCATTTTACTGTACCCTAGACATTGCTACTTATTCCTCCTCAGGCATAAGGCTCATATGAAAAGTAAATGACAGTAGTACCTTTGGACAGTGTCTAGGAGTTGTACAACAGACCTTGTGGATATTACTAATACATACATATCCCTTGCAATAAAGGCACAATGCACATAGAATTTGCAGAATCTGCCAATCAAAGAGCTCACAACTTTCTACATCTAATTTTCCTGAGCAAGACAACATAAGCGATTAGAAGCAAGGCCATGTGATTGCCGCATAAAGGCAGTTTAGAAACTCAATATTTAGAAAGAGATGTAAGTGTAGATAATGGGTGGATTTTCTTATATTAACAATGGTAAATTATTTTTTTGCCCTGGTCACAAAGATATGACATGCACAGATCCTGTGTGAGAAAAACATTTCTCACTGTGAGGCCAATGCTGAGAAGACTGTTTTAGACAGTATGGCGGCTCACCCTCTTGAAAAACTGTAAAGCACAGGAGTTTGGGGGTGCTGAGTAGGCCTGAAGAGAAATAGCACACAGCCTAGAGACAGAGAGGAGGCCACAGACCTCGTCCACAGGAGGGAATCAAATTTTTCTGGGTATGATGATGAAGGCATGCTTAAACGCTAGTTCTGCAGTTAGCCAACAGATATGTGTGCCCAGTGGAGGGTCTTTCAGGACAGTCGGCACCTGCAGTTTAGAAATGGAAAAGACAGGGGGCACTGTCTTCTGTATGGGACCCAGAGCAGCGCAGCGAGGGCAGGAGCGGATTGGTGACCCAAAAGGTAAAGCGCATCACCAGAGCCCTGTCGGAAGCCTGCCCCGGCGATGCTCGGCTGTATCCAACGCTATTAGCTCTTTCACTAATGAGCACTTACAATTTACCAAGTACACTCAATTATATAAAAAGGCCGAGTTCTCAAAGGGACACAGGGTAAGTCAGGCTCAACTAATGAGTCAGTGCGTCTTTGAGGGTTTTTTTCCCTTTACTTCTGTGAAACACAGCATTTTTGTTCGTTTGCCATACATGGCAATGCATTTAGAAGACATTTCATGACAAAAAGTTATTTCAGGGCGCACAATATGTTGCTATGGTGCAGGCTGCTAAAGAGAATAAGCTAATGGCCTCTCTACATAATGTGATTAGAGCTATTATTGACATAATGCCAGGAAGACGCACAACCATTAGCATTACACTACAGCTCACTTCAGTCCACTGCGGGCTAGCATTTGGGCCACAATTTTAATTTTATTCTGCTCTATTCAGGGCTGCATTACACAAAATGCATAATTAAAAGCCGCTGCGATTCTCTGCACTTCTCAAATTAAAAAGACGGCAAACATTTGCTGTTCAAATCTGGGAGAAATTAATGAATCAAACATTTGTCTTTTATGCCAGTGCCTCGGAGCAGTTCAGATTGCAGGTTGGGGAATATTGGATTGCAATGGATAGCAGCAAAGCAGGAGGAGCTTTCAGCGCCCGCAACCGTGATGGAGACAAAGGCGTTGAGGCACTGTAGAATTAGCAGCAAAGACATTGTCCAGGACAAGGTATTGTGCAATATAATCAATTTATTGCCAACATATTAGCAAACAACGTGTTCATTACCACAAAGAGAAGCAATGAAAAGTAAAACACAACAAACATTTAACAGCATAAAAATAGTGAAAAGCCTGAAGACCAAGTCTGCACCGGTACAAGGAGACGAGAAAAAGACTCAATAGGCAGGAGACCCTTGGAATATACCACTGCAGAAGCAGTTAACTTGTGCAAGTTGTGTGAGTTTAACATTAAGAGGTACCAGGACCAATTCTTAGAGGCAGAACATGGTCATCTCACACAAGCGCCTGTGGTTGTCAGCATGTATCTGAACTAGGTTAGGTTGCACCCCTCAAATTCCAGCAACAGATTATCCCAAAATGGGCTGACTGCCTGTATGTTGTCTAGTTTCACCTGTACATAACAGCACCAGCGATACTCACTGTTAATTTTTTGGGTTTATGTGAATCATCCACATCAGTCGTATATAGTACCACTGTTTTTATCTAAAGCATTATTGATCCAAATTCTTTTGGCCAACAATAAAAACAAGCATTTACAATGCAACGGTTTCGCCTTTGGAAATGTTAAAGCTATTTGCAATGTAAATGACAATGGCAATTATTTATCTGTTTTCAAAACCAACACATAAATACAAATGTTGTCATTTACAATGCCAATAACTCAAACTTTTCCAAAGGCGAAACCGTTGCATTGTAAATGCTTGTTATTAATTGTTGGTACTAGCACCCAATTCAGTGTAACTCGCGGAATTAAAGAAATTGTATTTACCTCAGGGAAACTGGGATAATAATAATATTAAATTCAAGCTATTTTCTGCAGTTTAATTTGTGAAAGATGGGATTGCGCTCAAAGTTATTGTGTTTTATCTTTTTAATTTAGTATTGAAATATATCATCTGTCCTCTCTATTTAAGGGGGCATTGTGGACAAGGGTTTATTAAAATCTCTCTGACTCGAGCAAATGATTTTTTAGCAAAAATGGGTGTTGTATATTCAGCACTGGCTCCACAACTTAATATAGGCCTGGTGCAAAAATCCTTCTGTAATAATGACTGCGGCGCAAATAGCGGTTGCCCAATTCCGATCTATACAAGCAGTAGAAATTGGTGCAAACTGCTTTTGCTCCGAGTGTTCGGTTACTGTAACACCCCGCTCGGGGGTGGCGGTCTCCGGCGTCCCTTGGATCGGTCTCTGGTTGCAGCCCGAGGTACCTCTGCCACAGCGTGCACATGAGGATACAGTCTAGGCTAGTGGAGAGGGTGCTTCGCGCGCCTGTAACAGGTCGAGGGTCGTGCGCGGCCACGACTGGGATTCTAGCAGGTCAGTGCATGAGTGGTGTTTTATTTGTAATGGGTGATATCAGTGGAGTGGGTGCTTGTGTGTAGTGACTGGGTGTACGCGCCTGTGGGTTGCAGGGGTGCCCACCGTGCCCACAGCCGAGGATTCCACAGTGCAGAAGTTTGGTTTCTCCGGTTGAAGATGCCCATCTGGGTGTATTCCGAGTACCTCACACTCTGTATCTCACCTCACACATTGCATGGGGCACCTATCGCGCCCCAGCCCCCCTCCAGTGACCCACATCCACGCAGACCTGGGTAGCTGGGTTCGGGGTGCCCCAGTACCTCTCACTGAAGGGCGCAGTGCGCCTATCCCGGGGTGAATACCCGGATACTGACCGCAGGGTGATAACGCTGCCTGCCTCGCAGGGTGAAGCGCGGATTTATGAGCAGGCGGAGTCCACCCATCGGGAGAGACGTCTCTCGCGAGCACGGCTTGGGAGCTCACCCTTTCTTCCTGGGTTCTGAGCTGCTGCAGCTTCACCGACTGGTCTTGTAGGGAAGGAAATCTAAAAACCCTCTCTGAGCCCCTCTTACCCTGCTACTCTGCTGGGACCTTTCAGACCCCTCCCACACACACCCAGAAGCAACCACATTCAGCCCCGCAGTCTATGGAGCTGCTCCACTCTGCCCTGGAGGGGAGGGGAGGGAGGGGCAGGCTCGGGCTGGCCCATAGGGCAACCAGGCAACGCCGGGTGAGCTGACCTGACAGATCCGAGTGTGGGCCTGTATTCTGGCAGTTTGTAGACCTGTTAATGCTCTGCTGGGTCAGCTCACTGTTCATTGATCTAATATGAAAACAAGCATTCCCTGCAGCAAGCTCACGCTCATACCTTGCAAAACACGTTTACAAGTGTCTTTAAATGCTCAAAACTGACCAATGTGTAAACATGGGCCGCTTTTCATATATCTAAATCGCTAATGGAGCCACTTGTATTTTGATGCCTGGGCCTACTTTCTCTCCCATTCCGACACTGGCAGGGAAGGGATGTCTGTAGTGCAGTAGTTACTCCAGTCTGTTCTGCCGATGGTCTGGGTGGGAGGCATGTCTGTATCTACCCCACTCTGCCCTGCAGAGAGCCTGGGATGAGAGGTGGTGCCTGCGTCTGCCCCACTCTGCCCTGCAGAGAGCCTGGGATGAGAGGTGGTGCCTTCGTCTGCCCCACTCTGCCCTGCAGAGAGCCTAGGATGAGAGGTGGTGCCTGCGTCTACCCCACTCTGCCCTGCAGAGAGCCTGAGATGAGAGGTGGTGCCTTCGTCTGTCCCACTCTGCCCTGCAGAGAGCCTGGGATGAGAGGTGGTGCCTTCGTCTGCCCCACTCTGCCCTGCAGAGAGCCTGAGATGAGAGGTGGTGCCTTCGTCTGTCCCACTCTGCCCTGCGGAGGGCCTGGGATGAGAGGTGGTGCCTGCGTCTGCCCCACTCTACCCTGCAAAGGAACTCGGGGTGGAAGAGAGTGTCTTTATCTGCCAGTTTGCCCTGCAGAGGGCCTGGAGTGGGAAGCAGTGCCTATATGTATATACTAATACATACATCATTCGGCCCTGCTTGAGGGCCGTGGGAGCAGGAAGTGCCCATATCTAATCCCCTCTGCCATGAGGGTGGCAGAAAGTAGTTACAGTTACTCCGCTCTACCCTGTCGAGAATTGGGTGGCAGAATAAGCCTTCTCTACCACAGTCTGCCCTGCCGAGGATCAGAGTTGGTGGGGGGACCTATGCCTACTCCACACTGCCCTGTTGAGGGTCTGGGTGGCAGAAGGTGCCAACATATATACCCCATTCTGCCCCGGCGCCTCTGTCACCTCATCTTGTCTGCTGGGGGACTGCCGATATTTACATCCTGCCCCGCCAGGGGTCCGGAGGGGGCCTAGTCCTACAGCCACTTCACGGCGACCTGCGACGGTCCCCGGTGGGGAGTGGTGTCCCGCGGTCGCTTCCTGCGTCTGCCAGCGGTGTACAGCATCTCATCAGGACCCCCACAGACCCTTGCAACGTTCATCACTTCCGCCTGGAGCCCTTAGAGGAGCCGCCGTCGCTGCTGTCTCAGCTTGATGGAACTGAAATTACGCCAAACTACCCGATATACCAAACACATGTGCACAACACACAACAATCCCGCTTAAAAGGGGTAGAGAGGAGTCATTCAGATAAACTAATGCGAACACTCACCAGCCTCTCCCAGGTCAAGAGCTCCGTCCCTCACGGCTGAGGTGTGACTTTCTTCCCCCCGGGCTGCGGGGGCGGGCACTTCCGGCCGGCCGCGCTGGGATTGGCCGGCCGGCCAACCACTTCCGGGTCGCTGCGGGCAGCGCAGCGGCCCTTCTCCTTAGGTAGGCAGGCGGGGGCTGATTTTTACGGGCAAATGCCGGGTGGGCACCGGCTCTAGATCACCATCAATCGGGGCGGGAGTGGACACGGACGGCGGGAGGGGGCGGGAGTGGACACGGACGGCGGGAGGGGGCGGGAGTGGACACGGACGGCGGGAGGGGGCGGGAGAGGACACGGACGGCGGGAGGGGGCGGGAGAGGACACGGACGGCGGGAAACGTGCACAGGACAGCGAGGGGACAGCGCATCAGTGAAAGGGGAGGGAACGGGAAAAAACGTAACTCCGCCCTGGGAAAAAATCTCGGGAACGCCCCCGAATCTGGTTCGGCCTTGACGGACAGATCTCTGTTCCAATGGCTAGCCTCCATTTATGGAGCTAGCCAATGGGACAGGGGGGCGTATTCCATTCTCCTTACTGGAAATCAAGAGATTTCTCTGGAGGCGGAGCTAAGAGCTCCGCCCTCCAGCGAAACCTAAAAAGGAAAGTTGGTCAGTCCTAGTAAATTTGACAGATTAGTACCAGATAATCATCATACCTTAAAATTGTATAAAATTCAGCTGCTTGGAATTCTATTTTTGGGAGTGTTTCTCAAATTATGAAGAGGCTGCCAAGCTCCATCTTCTAGCATCAACTTTTCAAAGCCCTCATTCACAGCACCTCTCGGATTTATTCAGATATAGAAGGAATTGTGCATGGGCTTTTGGGCAGGAAAGAGGGGCACTTACTCTGCTTTTACTAGGGCCCTCCACTAGGGGAAGGCCGGTGAACGTCCAGGTACTGCTGTGTGAGTGAGACACAGAAACTGAAAGCGAGAGATGGCTCAGCTATTGTGGTAAACAGTCCAAGGACCAGGAGAAATGCTGGCAAAACGATTAAAACGCCTTTTAAATACAGCTGATTAATGGCCATGGCCGCTCCTTCCATCTTTTCAAATATTGTGAGGCGAACAATGTGCTATATGGTTAAGGCGGAGCCTACAGTGCGAGTTTAAAAAGACATCTGTAATTTCATTGTTACAGTCTAGCTGTGGTGGCTCTAGTCGGCTGTAATAAAGAAATGACATAACTGCTTGAGTGTAATAAGTTATTACAGTTGACTTCTGACGTAACAGTGCCCACTTCCAAAGGCAGCAGACAGGGTGAAAAGCCAGTAATGAAGCATAATTACAGCTGCAGTTTACACAAGGAAAACTTAAACTGGCTTTTCTCTCTTATGTTGTGATCGCCTAAAAAAGGTGATCACCAGAAAAGAGGTATCTATGGCAAAATATTTATTTTTGTCCATGCTATGGGTCAATACAGAACAACAGAATCTGTGTATGCCTCTGCAAAATCTGTCACAGCATTTTTTTACCTGACTTACATTAAAGTGTTTCTAATATCTTTTTGTAAATGTTACTAACTGCTTTTGGTGTGTTTAATATTGCAGTACTGATTTTGCTTTATTCTTCTGATCTGCAATGAACACGAAATAGCAAGACATGAGGGGTTTAAGCGGTTTGTGGGAATGGTGACCATGCACTATATGGAATAGAATACTCCCTACTGCCCATTATCTCTAAGGGACGCCTTTGCCCCTAGCAATATCCTAATAATGTACAGCATAGGGCACATTATCCCATGAATACATTCTCAAGAGCCAGTCCCTCTCCAGCTTTTCAATGCATGTAAACATAGTATGTGGAGATAAAGCTAAGTGTTCCTTGTGTAGCTCCAATATTTTTGGAAATACTTTAGGCAGACATTGCAAACAAGTGTATGTTAATACGAAGAGAGAATGCAAACCCTGCTTTTTTATTTTATAGGCTGGTGAAAGTCTTTAAAGTGGCCGAGAAGGGCTGAACTGGTCATTGTGCCACTACTCCAGCATTTTCCCTGTAGGTGCAGGATTGATGGCTGTTTTCAGAGCAAGATGGGCTGCCATGACACAACTAACCCTTAAAGGACCCATTCTGCCCGAAATTGGGGCGACTTATTGCCGATGTTGAGCACTTTCTGCTGATAGGTTAGCTATTTCAATTAAATTAACAGTATCAATAGTTATTTTTGGTTGCGAAGAAAATATGGCCAACCAGGCCTCTGAAGTGGATATAGGATTTATCTTTATTTGTATGTCCGTATTTTGCTCATGTATTACATCGCGCTGGTTAGATGAGGAACCACCTAATTTCATCATGTGGCAAACTAAGCTTCTTTCTATGTATCATCTTGAAACTGCGCTATATAAAATGAAGGGCATTAGAAAGAAAACTTTTGGTTGTAATTTATGGTCCCCAATCGCCAAATGGATAGGAATTTGATGTGTATAGTGGATCTTGTACATTCTCTATTTTATGTGCTTTATTCTTCTGTAATATTGTTGATTTGATCTGGGTTTTTTTCCTGCTGCTGCCATAAAATGTTATAAAAAAATAAAAAATAAAAAAATAAAGGACCCATTCTATTTATAGTCTCCTGCAGTGTGGGGCTAGTTTCCACTTTTTGTTTGCCAGGCGTGAAGGGTGGGGAGTGAAATAATCAAACCAGGTAAGGGGGCGGTCTGCGGTTGTTTGTGCGCTAAGTCAGCGCATGGAGTAGTGTTTTCACTAAATAGCATATTTTTAGTTGTAAAACAAAATGTTTTCAAAACGTAGGCTGTGGTCACACATTTCTCTCAAAATGTGACTTTACAGTCAAGATGACTTACAACAATAATCCTGTGTTTGGGGTCAGTGAGTCATCCAGGGTGCGCAAGAGTAATCAATTAATCAGGATTTGTAAAGTGTGGCTGCTTTACTCGTGACGGTCTCGAGGTGCTGTGGGGTCATACTGCGTCCTGTTGCTACTGGTTAAACATCCAGGTGTAAAGGTCCTTCCTGGACTGTAGGATCAATGGTGAGGCTCCGAAGTGCAGAGGGAGGGGGTGTTCTGGGCCTTACCCATCAGGAGGGAGAAGGAGCAGCCTCTGCTGTTTGGTCGGCGGATGTGCTACTAGGGAGAGGGATCTAGAACGGAGTTCCCTGGTAGGTTGGTGGAAATTCACTAATTTGTTGAGGTATGCTGGTTCTTCATTCTGTAGTGCCTTGTAAGCGTGGGTGAGCCACTTGAACTGGCATCTCTTCGTGATTGGTAGCCAATGGAGTTTCCTGAGTTGAGGGGTGATAAGCATCTGTCTGGAGAGGACGAGGATGAGTCTGGCTGCTGCATTCTGTGTGGTGAGGAGTTGCCTCATGATTTGGGAGGTGATTCCTACATAGAGGAAGCTGCCATAGTCGAGTCTGCTAGTGACAAGAGCTTGCATGCAGTTCACTTGGTGTTGGGTGGGAGCCATCTGAAGATCTTCCTTAACATTCGGAGGGTAAGGAAGCAAGCCGAGGAGAAGGAGCTGACCTGCTTCTTCGTGGATAGCTGGCTGTCGAGGATTATGCTGAGGTTGCAGGCGTGTTTGGTGGGTTTGGGGGTAGGGCCGAGCTCAGGTGGCCAGACAAGTACTTCTGCTATGTTGATGTCATTCACCCAGATGGCCCATCCTTGATGCAACGTTAGAACCGGTCTTTGATCGTCGTTGGGTCGTTTGTCAGGGAGAGGCGAGTTGGATGTTTTCGGCGTATGAGATGATGTTGAATCTGTGCCTCCAGATGATGTTGGTCAGGGGTGTCATGTCAACGATGAAGAGGGTTGGGCGGGGGATGGGAGCGTGAGAAGGGAGGGATTATGATCTTCTGCATTCTTACGGTGAGGTAGGATGTGAGCCACTTGAGGGCAGCTCCTTGGATTCCGATTTGATGGAGTCTGTTGATCACTGCGTGGCGGGGTACGGTGTCGAGGACTTCTGTGAGGTCGAGGGGGATAAAGGCTCCTGTTTCTCTGTGGTTTAGCAGCATTCTGATATCACCTGTGTCTACGACTAGAGCTGTCTTGGTGCTGTGGTTTACTCTGAAGCTGGTTTGGGAAGGGTCCAGAGGGTTGTGGTTCTCCAGATGTCTGGTTAGCTGGATGTTGATAGCTTTTGCGGTGACCTTGGCATAGAATTAGAAGGGGAGTGGGAGATGGGTCGATATTTCTTGGAGTTCTGCTGGGTCCGCGGATGGTTTCTTCAGCAACGGATTTACGTCGGCATGTTTTCCATTTCTGTGGGACATGGGCTGTGGTGATCGAGGAGGAGAAGACCTTGGTGACTTTTTTGCTGATGGGTTGACTGCTGAAGTTGAAGGTGTGGTAAGGGCAGGGGTCAGCTGGGGCGCCGGAGTGGATGGATCTTGTGATGGAAGCCATTTCCTTCTCTGTGAGGGTGTTCCACGAGGTGAGCTGGTTTGGCTGGGCATCGGTCGGTATGAGGAGGTTGATGTTGTCCTCGGCAGGGATTTGGGTTGAAATGTCTTGATATACAGTGTTGATTTTGTTGTAGTAAAAGTCTGTGATGGTGTCGCAGAGAGCTTGCAAAGGTGTAATAATGTTTTTGATTGCCGAGGGGATGGTGAACTCCACTATGTTGAACAGTTCCTTGCTGTTGTTAGAGCTGTCATTGATGTGGGTGGCTAGGGCAGCCTCTTTGGTGTTTTTCAGGAGGTGGTGGTATTGGTTGAGGGCCTCTCTGAATCGTTTTCAGTCCTCGAGGGTCTTACTGTTTTGCCATCTTCTTTCCTTCTGTCTGCAGTCACGTTTCTGGGTTTTCAGTTCTGCAGTGTACCAGTTGGGGTGTTGTGTTTGTTTCTTGGGGTTGCTGGGTTTCAATGTTGCGATTTCGTCAGCGCTTGCCATGATCCAGTTTGCAAAGTTTTCTGCGGCTTGTTCTGTGTCTTCGGTAGTGGTAGGTAGGCAGAAGTTGAGGGCGTTGGTCCACTATTGCTCTGATACCCTGACCAGTGGAGCCATGTTTCGCTGACAGTGGAGGCAGGGGTTTTCTGAGATGATGAAATGGACGCAGGGTGATCGGTCCAGGTAAGCTCCTCGGTGTGGGTGTATTTTACTGTATTGCTGGCTGAGAAGATGGGATTGAGTGTGTGTCCTGTGATGCGGGTGGGGTCGGTGGCAAGCTGCTTGAGTCCGAGGCTAGCCATGCTTTCTAGAAGGTCAGCTGTGTTGGTATCTTCAGTGATCTCCATGTGAAAGTTGAGGTCTCAGAGAAATATGTACAGATACGGGTCGATGGCAAAAGGGGCGAATGATTTCAGGGATTGCGTTGCAGAAGCCGAGGAGGTTTCTCTGAGGTCTGTAGTCGAGGGTGCTCTGATGGGGGCTTCGTTATTTGTTCAGAATAGGAAGTGGAGGTGCTCTGTTAAGGAGGTGGAGTCGTCTGTGGTGGTTGAACATTCGAGGTTCTCTTTGTGGATTATGGCGATGCCTCAGCAGTTTCTGTTGGATCGGTTGTGGTGCGAGATTTTGTATCCTTTTGGGGTGGCTGTGGCGATGTCCGGACCAGATGAGGGGTTCAGCCAATTTTCTGTGATGAAGACAGAGTCATGGGAGTGGATCATTATGGTGTCCCAGATTTCCTTGGTGTGTTTTCCGAGTGAGCGCGCATTGATCAGCAGGCAGTTGATCTTTCCGGTGTGTGTGTGTGTGTTTGATGCGGTGCGGCTGATTGGAGAGGCGTGGGTGGTATCTTTGGTGATGCAGGTGAAGCAGCAGTTCCGGCAGGAGAAAGGGCCTTCTGTGGTCCTAAGGGAGGCATGGTCACAGTTGTTGTTGTCCTGGCATCCAAGATTAAAGGCTCAAACTCCGTCCGAGGTGAAGCAGTGGCGCTCCGCGGGGTTGGAGTCCTGGCCCTGGGGGGAGTCCTGGCACAGGCACCACTTGCCCACTCCTGAATAATTTTATGGGAAAGAGGCTCCGTATTTGGCCTTTACAAAGACAGATCAGTTGGGTAATGAACCACTGCATTATGCACTCTGCTAATCCGCCCTCCGATGTATATAAAAAGTATCATGGGCTTGCTAAGGCGTTATACTTGGAATTTACATTAATTAAATGCTGCAATACAGAAAAAGAAACTATACTATTATTTTGACAAGTGGATCCATACACCAGTTTGATTTTAGAAAACTAGAGCCATGAACGGGGCATACAAAGCAGATCAAAATAATGAACTAATTTACACAAAACGGAAGTTCATTTGGTAGCCCAAGTGTTTACTGACATCGAACTAATGGATTTCAATGGTACTTTAGTAGCATGTCGTCTCTGAAACTAATTAAAAACGTCAGAGCGTGCATGGATAGGCAATGCACGGGTTTCAATCTATAGACAGAATGCAACATTGCTCAAAGGAAAGGAAAGAAATCAAAAGAAGCCACCCTCAAAAATACACCCCCAGATCAGGTCTTTGATTTATAACCAGGAGCTTAGGAGTTTAAACGGGGGTGCAGACGGAGGAGTCTGTTTGTCGCAACCCCATCATTCGCTGCATCAGAGGCCTGTCTGGAGGAGCTACGAGAAAAGGCAAGAAATATCTATACCGACATCTTTATGGGCGGCTCACGGCGAGCTGGACCCTGTGCAGCTCTCTGGTGAGATGAAGCCAAAGGCGCACACCCAGCTGGTGGCAAAGCCACGACATACAGAGATGCGCGTTATTGTTAGTAGTGCGCAAATTAATCAACGTAAGGGGTGGGGTTTTTTCTAAATCAAAAACGTAATTGCTACAAAAATAGTTTTAAAAAAAGCAGTCACTGAATATTGTAATTAGAATGGTGTTTTCACCTGTGCGCTGTTTTATCAACGGACATTTTGAACGCGTCGGCAAATATACAATGTAACAAACATGGCTCCTTTTCTAACTCTCCTCTTTTTTCAGCTCTTAAATCTAGACACATTGTAACGTCCCCAAAAACGTCAGATAGGATAAACTATTACTAGAGTTTTCGATTCCATTTTGTTAGTATTTTTGTTAAGGTATGGATGTGTCACGCTGTGCTGGGCTGCCTTCAGGACATGGAGAAGGAGAGATGCTAAAGTGCAAAAACAAAAGATGGTTCACACAGGACTGAGAATAAAGGTGAAAAACCCAGTGGCAGCTACTGTTTAAAAAAATATGATAGGGTGCGGAGGCACCAAACTCACCATATATGTCACACTTCTCCCCGGTGTTCCACGAGCAGGAATGGAAGGACTTCCTTCCTGCTCATTGGAACGTAAACCCAACAAATCCTAAGGCTGCTCTCATCATGTTCCCCCTTATCCCCCAACAGGTACCCAGTCAAGCCTTGATGAAAAACCCGGCAAACTTTGGAAACGCGTCAGCTGTTTCATAATTTTTAAATACACAAAGGGTTATAAGCTCATATGTGTACACTCGAGTGGTGTACACATTCAATAAAGTTACGCTTAAAAATACCCATCCCTTGAGAGATCAGTCCTATATTACAGTGAAGAAAGGACTTAGGACTGTTTGAAAACATGTACTAGGGTACTAGTGTAATTTGTGTTGTAAATGTTGTCAATTATCCGTAATTTGTCATGTACATAATTTGTTTGTAGTATTTTTGTATATAATTTGTGAACTATAAATGTATGGCAATGTGTCAAACTTGGACAATTTTCAATGATTTAACTGTACAAAGTGATTTAACCAAAATATTTGATGATAAATACATCGGTACCCAAGAATTAATCTAATAGGGTGCGCAGTCTGCTTTGAATAAAGAGCAGCTCCAACAAAACCGAGACGGCGTTTCTTTGTTGTTAATATCAGTGAAAGCACCTCCAGGATTGGTGGGAGAAGGCTAACCCAGGGCTCATGTTATGGCTGGGGCCTGGGCCAGCAATCCCCCAGCTGTGCAGGGTCTACAGTGCGCATGTTGGGCTGGCCGTAGGTAGCCAGCCAGCCAGCCAACCCGACATGCACACTGAAAAGGGCAGCAGTAATCCTGCAATAGCAGGATTCCGTCCAGTCCCCTGCCTTATGCTCGCGCTTTACACTGCGCGAGCTGGTGGCAAAATAAAATGCCATTATTGTGCCATCTTATTCTTGTGTATGCCTGCTACGCTCGCCGCAGGTGAGGTGATGCTCCTCCGCTCTCGTAGAGGAGCCACCGCTGGAAAAACCACCATTAGCTGAGCCTGGGGAGATGAGGAGCCAACTGAAGATCTTTCTGTGTCATGGGGGAAGAGACCGACATTAGGCATTTGCCTTACATGATGAGGATGTGAGGAAAATTGAAGGAGTCGAGTCAGAGGGACTTAAAGTCTGTAAACTGAGCTGGGAGAGAGGAGCCAGACAGATCACCTCATAGTTCCAAGTGCAGCAAAACAGAAAGTATTTAGCTCATAGTCAAATGTGAACACATCTGTCTTAAGCCTCAGATATGGTGGAAAGGAGTTCCAGAATGGAGTACCTTGGGCCTGAGGCATCTTGCGCCAAATCTTCTGTTCACGGTTGGGTGGATAGGCAGTGTGTTCAGAGATGCAGAACTAAGGCATCTGGCCGGTTGACTGCCAGGAGACAGTAGCCCAACAACAGGGCCACTGGTTTTATGCGGCAGAGGAGCACCAAATAATATGGCATGGGTGACTAAAATATGTGGCAAGAAGAGACATTTATGCAGCATAATGTGGCACATCACATGATAGTATTACTTCATTATTGGTAACTTTTACACAGGTTAAGCAACAGAAAAGGGACCAGTCATCCTTTGCAAAGGTCTTTCACGAGGCAGCAACAAGGATTGCTGAGTTTTTAGTA
Source organism: Lissotriton helveticus (assembly GCF_964261635.1). Taxonomy (NCBI): domain Eukaryota; kingdom Metazoa; phylum Chordata; class Amphibia; order Caudata; family Salamandridae; genus Lissotriton; species Lissotriton helveticus. The sequence continues at coordinate 1,138,536,966 of NC_136059.1, read as the reverse complement.
CCTTTTGATCCATTTGAGCTGGAACCAAGTTTTTTGTTAAAATCCGCAGATTATGCAGCAGATGATGGATAATGTGGCAAATGCAGCAAACTAATAATTATGGGGACAATCCCGCAGCTGAAAATAGCATAATTCCAGTGGCCCTCATCATAATTTGCCAATTAAATCAGATTTTTATTTTTTACAGGGCGACAGAAATATATATATATTTACATAGAAGAAACCATTGTAGGTCACAACATTAGAAATGCACCCTCTTAACCCCTTCGGTGCTGATGACAAAGCCAGCTCGTCATCAACGTTACCTGCGCTGCGCGGATGACGAGCTGGCTTTGTCATGATCAAGTCATTTTTGAAATTCCCGCGTACAGCGGGAAAACGAGGTAGCATGGTAAGAGAGAGAGGAAGGCAATTTAACACATCAAAAAAGAAGGCAACTGTCGCCTGCCTGAACTCTACTTATCAACCAGCCAAAAGAGGTCAAAACATCAGACACAGTAGTGAAAGGAATGTGTCACTAATGCCACATGGCTGGCATACCTCCCCTTCGAACTACAATCACCTATGGGCGGGTTTCAGCAATGCTCATGTGGAGTACCACTATGTACTAATGAATCACTAGCCAAATATGGTAGACTAATTCCCTACATAGTGACCCTACCCTTTACTGCATTGGCTCCTAATAAGTAAAGAGAGGTCACCTGAAAGTCACAGGCACACATTGTCAGAATGGTAGCACTCGCTGTGCTGACGCGAGCATGTTTCTGATTTCTGCATACGAAAGTCAGTTACTGAATGGCTAAGATTATCCACACATATGAAAAGTGGATTGGTTGAGCTAAATGACATGGGTGAGCCAGCACGTACAATACCTGCCAAGCCAACACAGTGTTTCGATTCTACGCTAGGCATGATATATGCCTTTCAAGAAGTATGTACATCCACCCAAGGAGGCATCATACCAGAAGGGCTGAAGGGACGCTAGCACATCAGCTGCCTCCCAGAGCAGCAGTAAACATAGAATGAGCTAGGTAAAATCCAAATCCTAATTGTTTTTCACACACCAGTAAAAAAGAGACATATGCTAGGAGGTCAGTCAATGTACATCATCGAGAAGGAAGCTGTCATGTTCGCCGTCTATACCTTCATGAGGTGCAACCATTGGCAGGCGAGAGCAACACTTCAGCAGCAGCACTAGAGATTTGTGAGAAAATACTGAACCGAAGTCCAGCGCTTGGACACCTCTGGGTATAAATATAGTATAAACAAAGCACAGAAACATGCTGATTGAGAGAGAAGGGCAAAGGATGCTACCTTTCACTCTACCATCAGTGCTGGACTTTGCAATTAGGTACCTCAATCAAGTCAAATGGTTCAGGAAAATTACATTTATAAACTTCGTAATTGGTCATGATGGGTCTCAAGCTGCAGGACAGAGGGCGATTGCTGGACAGTCAATATCCATCTGACCCGACACAGCGGACACTGAGAGATACCCGTAGGAGGGGTATCTGAGACTGTAGGTGACGATTGGAGAAGGGCCAAGGAGTTGTATCTTAGGTGTCTGACGGTCAAATGGCTTAAGTTGCAATTCTGGCGAGCACTGAGGGTCACAACAGGCTTCGAAGCACTACAGTGCCCTGGAGAAGGTCGGAATCAAGAGTACTCTAAATGGGTTGAAACTTTTACAGCCATGTCCAACACCAGCATTTGGCATGATAGCTTTGTACTTTACACTGAGCAAAAACCAGGCACGCTGAAGGATGAATTGTTTTTGTCTAGTAAATATGCTGAATTATTGCCTTGATCTGTGAACTCATATACAGTCAGCTTCAGCGTAAAGGCAGTAGTGCTATGGATGCTTAACCAAGGTGAGAAGAAACTGTGAATGTCTGATCCGCATTCTAGGTGAGTGTTAGCTGAACGTGTTTGTTTATATGTTGTTTATATGTGGTGCTACAGAGTTATCCTGTAATTGGCATTTTGCAACTCCAGGCCCTAAGAAGTAGGTACCTCAAAACGTATTGGCAGTGCATGTCTTTATCTAGGTGAGGAGAACTGTACAAACAGGTCAGAGATGACTGTATTAGTTTTGGCTTCTGCATTTTTTATACTATTTACTTTTCAAGTTAACTTGTAACAACTGTTATTTACGGAGCTACACAATTGGAAGAATGTTATTATTAGATGTGGGCCGTTTTTTGTTTTTACAGAAGTAAATCTTGTCCTACGTCCATTTAATTGTCCATGAAAGACAGATATTTGGCCAAAGACACACCTCCCACCAAAAACTGTGATCAGCTCCATGCTTGATATGCTGAGTTTCATATTACCAACTCTCATACTATATGCTAGCACACAGGCCCTAGAAAAATATGCTGCCCATCAAATGTTGACAGGGAGATGACAGCCACGGCCAGATGCATGCAGCTCACAAGAAGCCCTACCTGAACTCCAGCATTACCTGTGCTTATGCGTTATTGTCACATACCTGGAATAGAGCGGAATCATACTGTGCTGATGGCATTACATGGGCACTCATTAAAGTCAGGTTTCATTCTTACTGCTGAATGGCTTTCGGTTCTGTATCTTGCTGGTTGTGTAGGACCGGAAGGCCATACTTATGTCCTTAATGTAGGCCCATGTGGAAGTAAAACTGAATTACCACTCACCACACAACGTCTGCTCTCAAAAATGTAATGTAGTGCAAAGCACATAATGGGTAGTTCGGTCTTTAGAACAGTGGCACCCGAGAGACCCTTCCATTGCAAATGCAACTTTTCAATTTTGAAAACATAATCACAAATACTTAAACGTATGACGGTTAAAGTGAGCGCTTCAGACGCCTGTCCTGATTCAGGAGGTGGAAAGTCCAAACCAGGTCGGGTGGGGAGCTGGATAAGTGGAGAGGGAGAGGATATGGGGTCATTAGCCTCCTCTTCCTAGAAGCAGGCCTTAAAATTGACTAACAACTTTACGCCTTACTCTACCAGCTCCGCATGGCGCGTGGTGCACGTATTATAAGATGAGCCTCTTGAAAGATGCAATAAGTATAGATCGCGTAATGTGCACAGATGCTCGTTAGGCGTGGGCGCGCGCGGGCTCATTGAATTACTGGGAGACCAGGGTGCCGCGCGGGTCAGCCCTCTGGTGTCCTCGACCTGAACTCCAGTCTGGGAGAGGTGGCAGCAGATGAGTGCAGGGTCAGACCAGTCGACGAGAGGGCACCGACGCGCGCATGCAGAGGGTAGGCCGGTGACGTACCACCACTCATTGGACTTACAGAGTTATGCAATGTCGAAGCAGAGCCCTCCCTGGCTGAGGAAACACGTCTGTGCAGCAGTTTAACCCTCACCCGTAGAAAGCAGTGCTCTGAACAAGTGAAGTCACAGCCAAGATGGGTAAATGCAGATGGCAGCGAAACAAATGAGATCAAACGGGTTTGTTTATTGTGCAGACAGGCCTTACGCTTCCCATTTATTTCACAGGTCCAACCAAGAGGAAACAAAGACATCACTAGTAAATGTCGGCGAAACGGAAGTGGAAACAGACTTAGGTGCAGAATGCGTGAAACTGCTCAGCATTGTTATATATATTTAGAAAGACGATTCCTCCCACCTACAAACCACAGATGAGAAAGGGCCCGAATGTAAACAGTAGCACCGGGTGTCCGCGAAGAGCTCCCGCAGCCCAGGGGCACTTTGAGATGGAGCCACGGAGGTCTTAACCCTGGGCAGACTACCTTGTGTATGACAGGATGAGCTGCCTCAAACCAGTTCACGACTCAAGGCGCTTGACTGGTGTGGTGTACAAGCTGTATAATGCTTCATACCCGTGTAGAGACTGCAAAGCGCCCCGATTCACATCTGGCTCCTGGGCGCTGTTTTTAGCATGCATGATTGACAGGGTGTGGGTTGCAGTTTGACTGTATGGCAGGAGTTAGTTGTGGTGAATGAGGATCAGGGACATGCTTCAGTGAAGTGCAGCAAACAGGCAGCCACACTTCAGAGTGAGGTGTTGCAGAAATGTGTCAGTACAGGGGCAGTCGTCTGAGGGAACAGCCTGACACTGATCCACTGGATGAGGGTTGAAGCAGCTCTGTACACTGAGATTGGGACGCCAGAAGCACTGTGCAAGGGCTCTCCTTAAACTTGTAAATGAGAGTCACTTGTGCAGTAACACTTCATTTTTCGAGGGCGGCCAATCAATTCTGCTCATGTTCGGTACCAATCTCAATGCATTGGCCGCAGGGCCGGACTGGCCTTCGATTCCACCAGGCATTTCCCCGGTGGGCTGGAGCCATTGGAGGCCAGTTTTGAGAGCCCAGGGCCACTGCCTCTGCCACTTTCCACAGCTCTATGGGATGAATTGCTGCAGGTTCAGGGGGGCTTCAGGAGAGGGGGTGAGAGGGAAGAGAATGGATGGACGGAAAAGAGAGAACGAGCGAGGAGGACTGGTTTGGGCATTTTTGCCAGGGCTACTTGTGGTTCCCAGTCTAGTGCTGATTAGCTCGTAGCGTGGGTGACGAGGAAGCCCGGGAAACGTGTGATGGTGGTGGTGTGTGACACTAATCTGGGAATGGCGGAGTGCTCCTTTTACCAGTACAGAGGTATTTCAGTGCATCGGTAAGAAGAACCACGGAGCTCCACCAGCCCCTAAACACCACCAGAGGTAGCTCTCTTAGCTGTCGATATCCATCCATTCTTCTGGCTTTAATCCCACATAGACTATGCCAGTTCTGCTCGACTGTCTATGCCACATCTTAAAGTCTGAACTGTATCCTTGACTGTTCGAGTGTCTTAACCAGGGAACTGCAGCAATTCTGCCCCAATAACTGTTCATGGGACCATGCCGGGCATCTGCTACAGCAACTCGGAATGCAACAATGCAGCACATCCCTTCCAATGTCTGGGTTGGGAGAGGACCCACCTCCGCTCCAAAGACTGCTCAATAGAACTGACCATGCTCTAGGGTGCCTGGCAGCAATGGGTGAGTTGCTTGAGCTTGATGGGAGGGGAAGAGTGCTTCCTTTCTATGGAAACCTTGACTGACTCACAGCATTTATAACACGCACACTGCTTTGAAAGGAGGTCTATAGGCACTAGAAACATGAAATACCAACTGCACAATGCAGGCTGCTGGCCCATGTCATCTAACTTGCTGACTGGAGGCATGGCACCAAACAAAACAGCTATCTATACCTTGACAGCAGCGATAGCTCCAGTTAGAAGTGAACAATTTTCCAGTGGTGGCAGAACAGTGCTTCTAGGGGAGTCCAGTGTCGTCACAGCATTAAAATTTCAAAGCTTCAGGATCTCAGGAGCAGTGTCTGGCCCTATGGGTGATGGAACAGAACTAGAGCAATGGAGTCACTGAACCACACACTGTCGATCTTAAGTGAAAAGCCATGCAAAGGTACACAGGCCGCGCGTCCCTAAGGGCCACAGGTACATCTCCGGCTGACTATCAGCTCGCTCATGTGCTAATAAAGGCCCAGCGATCCATCCGAGCGGGCACATTTGCTCCTTGCAGGTACAAATGGCTATTTGCTGTACATGTGCGATTACACTCTCGCTTCCCCTGCCCCGCGCTAACAGCATGTAAAACAAAAAAAGTGGCATTTGCTATACACAGAGGCACTTACGGCGGGCTCTTGGGCCTGCAGTACAAAGCACTCTGAGCGAATTGATGTGCATGTGGCGGGGACAGAGTAGGAAATGGACAAAGGCACGTGTCTGGGGTTAATAGCACAATGCTTCTTCCTTTCTGAGAGGCAGCGTGCTAGTTATTTTCACAGCACAATGCCAAGAAGCCCAATTTCATTAATCCAGGAGCTCAGAAAAGGGAAAATGTTATACAATGGGAAGAATTTGACAAGAAGTCTGCAATAAATTCTCGTGTTGGCTGCAACTATATGGCATTTCAAGTAAGCAAATAATGCTGCTCTTTTTCAGTGAAGCGCAGCACCTTGCATATATGGGGATGCTTATGCTTAACTGGTAATTTCCAACCACATCCAAACAGTCAGAGAAATAAAATTGACATGTCAAAGACATTATTTCAGACCAGCATACTAAATGGATGCATTCTTTCAGTTTTCATCTTCTCTCTCAGTAGTTGCCTCTTCATCAGATCTCCTATTTGTGGTAAGTGTGGTAAAGGTGCCTTCTCTCCAAGGCTGACCTCCAAGGGACAGTGAAATAGCTCAAAGTGACAAGTTCAGTCTTAATTCATACTTCTGAGCTGAAAAGGCAGTTCCCGATTTCCCATTAGCAATAAACTGGCCTCTCATTTCAAATGCCACCACCCAAGTGGTTTGGAATCCTGTGTGGGTGCCCGAGCACAGACACGACCATGTACTGTGTATTGTCTAGTAGTTATCATGTAGATGAGCAGAGACATCTCTTATAATCATCTGGCATGGGTCGGAAGTCTTCTTCAGTTGAACTATTCTCTGGTTGACGCTTATAGTCTCCTTTACAATATTTTCAAAGTGCAAAACCTACTAGAGGTGTGAATTTCTTCAGCGCGTCTGTAATATCAGGTAGAGAAACAGTCTCTCATGAGGATACGGCAGAGACAGCAAATCAATGCTCAGTTAGAAGCACTTCAAGCTGACCATGTCGTACACTTTACCAATATTTGACGCTTGCATGGTGATGCTTTTGCCCGTAGATGTAGCACACTCCACTGCATGTCACATTTGTCGATTTGAAACTCAACTAAAGTGGACTCCACGTTAGATACTCAGAGGCTATTCTGATCAGCATGAAACATAATTTATTTGCTTGAACTTGTTAGCATAAAAGCTGTTGTCAGTTGTTCCCCTAACTATTGCATTGCTGCTAGATGTGTGCAAGCTCCTAAGAATAGCCAGCTTGTAACTGAAGAAGTGGGTACTTTAGTACATATTCCCAGTTAAAGTACATAACACTTGACTAATTATGCTTCAAGAAAGCAATCGTGTTGCCTAATCCATGACAGATATATAGAAACTGAAAACCATCAACACAAACATTGGCAAAGTCAGTCAGTCGGTGTTTGCTGCCAACCTTTGGCTCTGCCAGCGCTTGTTTGTTTTGTCATGGTTTTAGCAAACGTTTCTATTGGGGAAGCTCCCATGTCATTCTAAAAAGCAAAAATATTGTTTTGGCCTCAAAAAGCACAAACTGCCATAGTAGTCACTGGCACTGATGGGAACTACTGTTTGTGTTGATGTGTTCCTTGTGAATGCAGTCACTCATAGTGCAGTTAGCATAAGGCCGGAGTGGGTTGACTCTTTGGTCCATGCTCATGCTGGAGTGGCCAGAAAAAATTGTGACTGGCATCACAGAGCAAGGGATGAAGCGGGCGGACTGAAAGCCCATACACGGAACTACAATATACAATTTATTTTAATAAGAGTAAAAAGGTCTCGCCTATGCCAGACCTAAAAACTGAAAAGAGGAAGACTAGATCATAACTACCACTGCTTATTTTCTGCCTGTGTTTGCCGTTGGTAGGCAACACTAATTTTTGGAGTAACAGACTTATTATTCATCACAAGACTTTGACTCTGAACAAGAGTAATGTGGAAAAGAGAGAAAGAAGGAGGAAGTCAAAGTTAGGACAAGTATTTGCAAAGTCGATATGTAAGGGTCTAATGTGCTAACGTGGAGCTTTTGCACATTAGAGTGAGTCCCACGGGAGGAAGCCAGCAGAAGCAGAGAGAGGGGCTAGAATTGTAAAGTAGTCTCTCGGGCAATTCAATGTAAGCACGCAAATGCAGGTAGATGGTTGGATCCAATCAGCCAATAGTAATAAGTGACCGATGAGTACTTCATTAGACTCAGTCAAGGCGTGACTGACAATTTCTCAAGGCAATGCCTGAAAAAGGCTGGTCAAAGCAAGCAAAGGGTTGGACCCAAAGCCTACTAAATGAATGATGTTGGCAACCGGGGTGCTTGACAGGGGCACTGTTAAAACAGAGAAATAAAACCTCAGCAAAGGGAGAAAGCAGGGATGTAAAAGAACCTGCAAGAGTCAGACAGACACAGGAATGGAGGAAGGTGGAATAAAGACGCATGAGGTGGAATCAAGACAAGGAAGTCATAGTATTCTACTGTGCTGGAAGTCAGCAGCACCAGCGGCGGGCTCTTAAGGAAAGCTTTGGGCCCCTGCACTTGTTTGAGTACAAATTAAGCAATAGAAACGGCGACACAGTGCTACTCCCGAATCACTTGAACTGAGAAGAAGTGATTGTTAGATGGGTTCCCAAAGGGCTCTATTACACGTCCAAAAGAAGGACAGCCTCAAAGTGTTACTGTTTTCCCTACAATGCACCATGAAAGGCACCCCCATGAGCCTGCTCTGCACGTCCAGCCACAGTCACTCCACAGCCCTGCTGTAGAAACATATTGTTTGCTGATGCTGCCGCTCTTTGGAGATTTGCAGAAGACCCTTTGATATGGGCCTGGTGTTAAATTCTGAGCCACCTCCGCTGCTTTGCGCCTCGGAGCTGAGAGCAGGCAGCTCAGTGGTTGCTTTACAGATGTGACAGAATGTTTTTATTCCACAAAAAGGCTCCCTGTTCCTGACATGCAGAGAAAATGTACAGCCAGAGAGCGCTCCAGGCGAAGATGCCACACCGGCCTTACATCTGTCGGCTTTCATTTGTCTGCAACTGCGCTCATAGATACAACAAACCTTCCAGATGTCATCACAAGCCGCGCTCAGGCGCAGACTTCAGTCAGGCCCCAGCGTTCCCTGCCAGCACGACAGAGACGTGAAACTAAAATATTTAAACTCTGCGCTGCACAACACAACTTTGAGTGTCACAGAGGATCTTAATTCAGGATTAATTAGCCTACGCCTCGACGAGATACTCGTACCTCGTGTAAAAATAAGTGGAATGCTCATGCGACGCAAACACCGCTTCAAGCGGCTTTGATGCAACGCGGAACCGAATAACCATTGGGCGAAGCGCGGAAATCGAATCCATGCATAATACATTTACAAATGGAGGCCCGCCTCTCTTCTGCCCAGCGTCCAAACCGACGAAACTGCCATGTAAATATAATGCCTGGAATGCGCTGTAGAAAATCTGTCCATTTACTTGAACATATTTGCTTCTCGCAGGCCTTTCATGATAACATCTTCTGAAAGGTGGTCACAATTTTCACAATAACAATAGAGGAGTGCACAAGAGTTTGATGCACGGAAATGGTAGCCTCTGTCAAAAGAGCAGGGAGGTCAAGAATTCTGTTTCTGTTGCTTCAATTAGGTATTTAGTGCCATGTTACAGAAACTCTGCACGAGTGCAAACAACAAGCAAACCATTTTACAGCTTGCCTATTCTGTAAAGGAGCAAACGTGCTAACACGTTAACCGCACCTCGGTGGTCATCACGCGCGACATAGGATCGCAGTCCACATAGGATCAAAAGAAAGACAGAGTCCTTCGAACACACCATACATGGTGCAGCATGTTAACCAAATAGGCAAGCTCTTCAGCGCCGACATAGTGATAGTAAGTGCTCTATAAATGCTGTTGAAAGGTGTTTGCACATGGCTAAAAATGACTGAATGCATTATATAACCATTACCGAAATATCTGAACCACTTTTAGTCTCTGGAAACCATTTTACATGTAATGTGTAAACAGTGATATCCTTAAGCATGAAGAACTTTTTGGGGGCACTGTTTTTGCTGTTCATGTTATAGTACACCACTGGTGACACCATAAGGGTATGCTTAGAGCCAGCCTTTCACACTAAAACCAGCCACAGGGCTACAACTATTAAAGTCAATGGGGTAACCCTGTGTCCCTCAGAACCTGGGGATTGTTGATATAGTCTACGAAAAAGTTCTGTTGGGTGAGAATAATTACTTTAGAATATATATATATATATATATATATATATATATATATATATATATACACACACACAAATGAAAGATGGTGTCTCCAGTGAGTCAATGAGGACTCTAAGAGGAATAAACACAAACAAGGGTACTTTACCTGGTTTGGGTAACATATACATGGATACTTTATCCAAGTGTAGTGGGTTGCTAAAGTGTTCCTTAGTAGACTTTCGATTATGTGGGCAACGCTCGGATAACCACAAGAGTTTATTAGAAATAAAAAATTGTTAGAACCAATGTGGGGACTTGCAAATCGTATATTATGTCTTTTCTATTTCTTCCATATGACCCTTGTCTTAATATGTAATTGTCTCTGGCAATTTTGCAATTGAGAAACATCTAATGGTTTATAATTCAAAGCACATTTAAGATTTATTGTTTGTTACTATGACAAACTAGTCTATTGTTTATGTCTATGATGAAATGCGAGCGTCATCAAGGACGCAGTGATTGTTTAAAAATATGAGAACTTGACATAGAGTTATGTGATCAAGATCACCAGAGGTCGAAACACGTTATAATTTGCTCGAATACATTGGATTAACAACCACAACTGGTGTGGCTCGTTCTTTTACCACTAATTGGTAAGGAATCTGTATATATACATATATATTCACTGAAAAAACCATAGGTTTCACACCAGTTATAGTTAGCTGGAAATTTTACTCGCATAAAACCATTGAAATTCCCACGTTATAGTTATTTGGACTCACTATAACTTGCACGTCTGCAATGCACTGCTGATGACGTCACATATTACATCACTCATGACAGTGTTTTTAAAAAAAAAATTGATTGGTTAACTGGCTTATTAAGTGTATCTTAGTGAATACATATATTAGCGAGTAATGTTTAAATATTTAAATATATGCATGAGTGATGTAATATGTGACGTCATCAGCAGTGCATTGCAGACGTGCAAGTTATAGTGAGTCCAACTAACTATAACGTGGGAATTTCAATGGTTTTATGCGAGTAAAATTTCCAGCTACTATAACTGGTGTGAAACCTATGGTTTTTTCAGTGAATTTCAAAGGTTTTTTTAAATGCTAATTCCTAACTATAACTGGTGTGTAACCTATGGGTTTTTCAGTGAATATATATATATATATAAAATTTCTATGGCAAAATGAAACCCCTCATTTTGTTCCTTTTCAAATTAAATGTATTAAGTGTTACCACTTTATTCCAATCAAGATGACTTCAGGTGTGCCATACTTTTGTCATAAGTAAGACTGTTAGCGTTCTAGTTGTTCTTTAGAACACTCAGGGACATTCTGTCATTGGGCTATAGTTGGGCTACATCTGGCTGATATTTGGGCTACATTTGGGCTCTTTTGTCTCTGGTTGCCATCTTGGGAGACTGCATATCAGAATTTTTTAAATAAAATATAAGAGGATTTGAGAAGTCACTCAAAATGTGCCCTAATTTTTCTTTCTTCAGCACTAATCATAATTTCTATGGCAAAATGAGCCCCCTCATTTTGTTCCTTTGCAAATTAAATGTTTTACGTGTTAATACTTTATTCCAATTAAGATGACTTCAGGTGTGCCATACTTTTGTCATAAGTAAGACTGTTAGCGCTCTAGTTGTTCTTTAGAACACTCTGGGACATTCTGTCATTGGGCTATAGTTGGGCTACATCTGGCTGATATTTGGGCTACATTTGTTTTTTTTGTCTCTGGTGGCCATCTTTGGGCTACATTGGGCTCTAACATATATATAGCCCAATGTAGCCCAATATATATTTTTACAAAGTTAATTTTCGTAAAAACCACTGGAGCATATATCTTGAGACATAGCAAAGGCACATCGGGGTACCAGTCCCTACAATTTTGCCAAGTTTGGTGGAAATCCATTCAGCCGTTCGGCTAAAAGTGAGTCCAACCGCCATATGGAAATTAACATGGGGAATACACGTTTTGGGACCCCCCTTTTATCTCGGCCCCCGCTTGACGGATCCCCCCGAAACTTTCAGGGAAGGAGCGGAGCGCAGCGAGGCAAAGTTAAGGAAAATTACAGGCAGATCCCTCATTCGGCGTCAAAGTTATTCCCAATAGAATGTTGCGGATTTCCTATGGAAAACGATCCTAACTATAACTACCTACTGGCGACCGGTAATATATATATATATATATATATATTCAAAACTCAACCTCGACACAGGATATGCAGAGGAGACGACGCCAATGTGGTGAAAAATATATTTCCTTTATTGCCGCTTTCAACGCGTTTCGCCTGACCCAGCAGGCTTGATCACGAATAAAGTTTTGTAAATACAAACAACATTTAAAGTGCACTGGTACCATGTGACTTATCACATGGCGCATAAAATCCATAGAACTGAACAAAAGACTTTCTTTATGCTGTGTAAGTTGCTGAATTCTGTCAACAATTCTTTCATGCTGAACGGCTAAATTAAATGAATAATTCCGTAATTATTTATAGTTTTAGAAAGCAAATAAACTCCAGGGAAAACAATGTAATATCAAATATAAATGGTCGCATTGGTGGTTGTCACTTGATATTATGTAAATAAAGCATTTATAATCAGTTATAAAGTCAATTGAGCCCCAGTGGGCATAGACACAATATAAACCTCAAAACCTAACCAAGCTCTTCATTCATATACAAAATTGATACCCTGGTAGCTAAAATACTCCCATTAGGGAATAAATATTACTTTCCACATTCCGTTCGCAATAACTAATTATACCCACAGTAATGCCTTAAGAAACAGCAACTTTAAAAGCTCTTACAGCTTAACAGTGCAACCCCAGTGGGCCGAACGTTCAGTTCAACATAAAGTGAAAAAATAAATAAATTAAGTTTTATAACCAAACACAAACCTTAAAAAAGGAAACTGGATGCCACTGTCTAGGAAGCAATAGTATGAATAATAATATTCAATCAACAATGCAATGTCAATCCATAATTATAAGTGCGTATATAGATCTTCTTCAATATTCAATCCATAAGGGCTTTTAGAGTTTAATTCCACAATGTACCATGATTCGAGCTTACGTAGCCTCTTAATCCTGTCACCCCCTCTTTCATTCGCAGGTATCGAATCGATAACAAAGTAAGTCAAACCGCCAACATCCTTGTCATGAAATCTTTCAAAATGCCGGGCGACCGGATATGATCGATCTGCATTTTTGATCGCCCTTAGGTGTTGTAACACCCGTTGATGGACAGGTTTGATTGTGCTCCCCACATATTGCAGGTTACATTCACATTTCAAAACATAGATGGCATAATCTGTTTCACAGTCATATTGTTCCTTTATCTTTTTGACCCTGTTGGAGAGGCCTGGTTTGTATGTACTGACATTTTTCCCATGCTGGCAAGCTTTACATTTACTGCATTTCAAAAATCCATCCTTTCTTGCCATCCAATTGCTCTTTTTACTCTTTTTCTTGACCTTTGCCACCATAGTTTTCACTAACATTTGTTTGAATGATTTCGCTTTACGAAAGGTGATAAGGGGTCTACCAGCTAACGAAGGGCCTAGAATTGGATCATTCTTGATGACATGCCAGTGTCGTGCCAGTATCTTCCTTATAGAGCCATGCAGCCTATTATATTTAGTAATCAATCTGCACTCGTTCTCAGTCATATATATATATACATATATATATAAAGTTCAACAAACAGTAACTCACAGTCTCCGCTCGACCCCATTTTTTAATATACATTTTTATAACCACACCCATCTAAATAAAACCCTCTATTTACTTAGGCTGTCACAGAGTGTTTAGTTTTGTCCTAACCTAATGTGATGCCCTTATAATACAGACACCAGGGTCAAAACGTCGACGTACTACTTACTCATGTCCTTACTCACTGTAACCATAAATAGTTGAGACTGCAGGTTACTGTTTGAACTTTATAAGTGGACAGAGATTTTTCACCTTTTTTTGTTATTTATGTACTGGTTGTCAGTTCATCACTTTAATCACCACATGTCACATCAGTCACTGATTAACTGGTTACTTTGTTTATGTTCTGTATGACAGCCCTTTCTCAAGAAATGAAATATATAAATAACATATAGATGTATAAAGTATCTTTGTGGTGTGTTTGATACTACGGTTAGAGTACAGAAAATAAATTTCTCTTCTGTGTAAATTGCTTTTATTCTAAAGTAATTAATCTCAGCCAACAGACAGGACTACAACAGGCAGCGTTATCAAACACCTCTGCTTTGCTGCAATGGGTTCCACCATGGAAAGTTGCTCCACTTTGACTTGAGATTGTCAGGATCCACCTGTGTATGGATTTCTCCTCATTTGAATAACAATAACTTGGGGCTTGTACCTGAACATTTAGCGGTTGAAAGGCCTGTGATATTCAAACTTGCGAGGTTTACAACCACAAAATCACATTTTAGTATTTACTAAATGCCTGTTGTGATTTGGAAAGTGTTTTCCAAATCAAAAAAAAGTGTTTCCATCTCATTCCAAACCACAGTTGGGTAGGAGTTTGAAAGGGGTGTATCCTCCTAATAGCGATTATGTGTAAACTGTATCAGTGGCGGTCGCATATCATTGACATATTACCAACTCCCCAAGGGAAGTGATAGTAGATATGAAAAAAGAAGTTGTTCATGTTTGAGAATTGTGTTGTATGGCCTCTGGCGAGAAAGACTTGGTCCAAGGCAAGGCTGCCTGATCTCGCTTATGTTTTCCCAATGGGGAAACTTATTGTTCGAAAGCAACAACATTCCTTATGGGGTGGGGGCCTGCAAGGAACAGCAGACCACCAAGTGGTTTATTGTTCCTTGTAGGCCACCATCCCTATCTTTTTAGCCAATCACAAGTGGTCACAAATAGCAAACTAGAGAAAGTGCCTGTTACATAATGTTGTGCTTAAACCATAGACCATGTGTTGAATGTAAAGCCAGCAGTATCACCTAGTAGGGTAAAACAATAACTTTGTTTCGCTCTTTTCACCACATAAATTATATTGAACATTTTTCTCTATAAGTTACACTTTTCATAGAAGGAAGTGCGTCGGCTTCTCTCTGAAGAGGTTTTCAGCCCTTTCTTACCAAGCTTTTCATGTTTCTGCCCAACTCACAAAATATGTGCTTGAAGAAAATGCAACTGCATCTTCTAAAGCATCTAAGGCTGCAATTCTTTCGGTGTGCAGCTGAATGAATTAAAAATGTCCACTTATTCCCTACACTTAAAGAAAAGCAACAAAATACGTAGTGTAGCAATGTTTCCACTTCACTCTCAACCCCTCCTTCTGTATGTTGAAATTCACTTTAAATAATGGTAAAATGGTAAAAATAAAGCCTGTGCACTCATTTGCAATCATGAACACATATGTTTGAGTTTTATATCAAAATCAAGTGAAAATAACTCTAGTGAGGTCTATCTTACTAAAGAAAATTCGTGGTGCACTTATTAACCTCTTAGGCAGGAGTGTTATAAGCATCTGAATTTTGAGATGTGACATAAAAATCCCCTAAAGCATTCACACGTTAACCACAGCTGCCAAAATAAAAATATACTGTATGTGCTAATCAACGATTATTGTTTTTTCCTCGTGCTTTTAGAGAGCTAGGGATGAAAGCAGTTATTTTTAGCACGTGGGCGCCATTTAGTGGCTATGTACCAATAGCCACCAAGCGTGTTCTGCTCATCATAGACGAACCCATGGGTTTGTTTGAAAATAGCCTCAGCAGGTCACTGTACAGAGAGAGAGGGAGGACAAGAGATAGTGTTGCCCCTAATGGCTGCCACTGATACAGACCATCCTATACACCACTCTTCTCTAGCCTTATGGCACATAGATCCTCCTTGTGGTCACAGAAGAGAGTGTCAACATAAATGACCTTGAGGTACATGGCTAGCCTGCATTTCCGGGGCATTGCATGGCTTGGATCATCGCTTTCACCCCAACTTGTAACTTACTTCCAAAGCAATGGTGATCTGTGGAAAGGCACAAGTGAAGGCCTCCAGCGGGACACACTCATAGCCAGACTGTTCATCTGTAATTTCACACAAGGGAACCCCCATGCACCACACATTGCCACACTCTGGGGAATGCGGACTCCTCTGAACTCATACACCACTTTTTCTGCTTCCATTTATCTGTGTTTAGCATCGCTATACCAATATTCCACACCACGTGCCACCATCACTGTGCAAGCTTACTTTCCCACTTACCTCCTAGATCTGCTGATACCCAAAGAAAAATATCCACTGCGGTATTTCCTCCCTCACATTCCGTTGCCCTTCCTAGGCATAACATCCTAGAAATGTTGTAGCTCTTTCACTCCTTCTCTACATATTGCCCCACACACGTTTACAGTTCTATTTCCCACCATAGGTCATGGCATGTAAGGTAACCCCAGTGAGAATACAATTACCACTGTATTGGAGATTTAAAAGTCACAGTCCATCCTCTTGCAGTATTCTGTCAAGCTGACTAATTGAAAAGTGCATTCCCATTCAGAATTGCATCCAAAGACACGCAAAATCATCTAAATCCCCTGTTCCCCTAGAAGTCACAAAGTAGGGACCAGCAAGTCACGGTTATATGCCCAGGGCAGCCCTTCAGCTCGATGTAGGCCAAGGGTAAGTTTACGCTTAGCTTGTACACTAAGAGTTAACTAGGTACTGAGCATGATTACTAGGTCCTTCATCCATGGACAAAATTAGCCAGTTGGGTGTATAACTTTAGAAATATTTTCCAGAAAAACCCACCTAAAAAATAATCTTTAACACACGCAAATAAAAGTCAATGCCAAAAAAAACACAATGTAGCACTGCAACACTATGGGTTGTAATGACTGGTGTGGTGTACAAGCTGTTCATACCAGTGATGAGACTGCAAAGCACCCCGATTCACATCGGGTTCCTGGGCGCTGTGTTTAGAATGCATGATTGACAGGGTGTGGGTTGCAGTTTGACCAAATAGCAGGAGTCGGGTGTGGTGAGTGAGGGGCTCCTAGGATCACTATAAAACTGTTTTCAGGATAGAAAGCAGTTGGAAGCCAAATAATTGTAGAGTGAGAAAGGAGAAACACATTCAGCGTGGTTTATCTTCCAGTTTTTGCATAATGTGTGAGCGAGGGCTCCACACATCAGCTGTGAAAAAGGTACTCACTTAAAGAGAAAAATCTTGGAAAATGCTTCACTAAGTTATGCTCTCCATTGAAGAAGAATTTGGATGAACTCTTTCAATGCGGGTCAAAAATTGACCAAGCGGGCAATAAAGGATGCACGAATTTAACAACTCGGATGCCTAGATGTGCGCTTTATAAAAATCTATGAGGGACCAGAAAGCCACGGGGAACCATCAAGTCAGTCGGCTCATTTGTTGCAGTATTATTAGTGCTGCTCAGTGGTCCTTGGTCTCCTCACTGCGAGTGGGACATTCAATCTTCATCCTCATCTACTGCTGCAAGTTGTTATGGATAGCTGTACATCACTGCCTCTAGAGAGATGCAAAATGGTGGTCACGCAACCAATACCGGGTTATTCTTAAAACAAATACTTCTTGTTAATGGGGTCATTTGTGTACCACATCATCGGCCAATAACTCTGAAATTCAAACACACTAACAAAATTGTATTAGACACATATATGTGATAAAGGAAAATCTCCGGTAATCTTCGACCAATTTCGGTGTTTCCTGGAAAATTATTCTGCGTTACACTAGTTTAAATTTTTATAAAACTTCATACACAGTGAGGTTCTGATGCGAATTGGCAGTGCTTAACTGTACAAATAGGGGATTCTCAATTGGTCTTCGGGGTTCACAGTTGGTAACAGAAACGTCCAATGATTGGGTTAACTGTGGCAACCGTGGGTTTAGTAGCAGTGCGGAGATTTGAATGATCACTATTACAGATCAAGTAAGTTTCAAAAGTTTGCTGGACTGCTTTTTTCCATCCATGCTGCTCTTACTATTTTGCCATTCCTCACAGCCTCACTCTTATGCACTGTGTAAAATCTAGATTCTGCAGCAGGAGACATGTTGGACAATTAGTATGCCTCCCCTACACTCTGGCATGGCATAACTCTCTAATTCACTCAAGCATCACTACCCTGGTTAATATCACTTGAAGGGTCAGGATGTGGTTATGCAAGAGCCAGGATACGGGTTAGGATAAAGATCAAAGGTAAAGTTAGGGATTAGGTTTGGTTAAGAACAAGGTTTTGGTGAGGTAAGTATTATGTTAGGTTTTGGGATACGATCAAAGGTTATGGAAAAAGTTTAGCATTTCACTTGAGTTTGAGCCAGGCTAGCTGGAATCCAGTGGCACAGTGAGCCCGGGACCCAAGTCTGGGCACTTAAGACAAGAAAGCAACAAACACTAAAATGATGGACGGAATGCGGAACCAATCAAACATTCACCCCCAGTCAAGAGATATGGGTTTTGTCTTTTGCTTTCTCGCCCTAAGTGCACCGGGTATGCCCAGACTTGGGTCCTGGGTTTCCTGGGCCACTGGGTTCAAGCAAACATGGCTGATGAGGGGGTGAAACTCCAAAACTGTCCCCAGGATGCTTCTTTCCGTTCCAGGGAGGACCTGGCCTGGCAGTTCAGGCTGGACTGTTCTCATGAGGAGCAGGGTTAAGACTGATTTGCATATGGCTGGGTCCAAACTAAGGTGGCATGGGGAGCAAAAAAACGATGGATTTAACCCAGATCTCTTGACTGGGGGTGAATGTTTGATTTGTTCCGCATTCCATCCATCATTTGTGTGTCTTTTGCTATATAGTACTACAGCATTAAGCGGGTTACCTAATATATCAATAAAAAATAAAAGTTGCCTTCTGAGTAGTTCAGCGAGGTGAGGACCAAAGCAATATCTTTGTAATGGGAACCTGGTTTCAGAAGCATGTGCTCAGTTGAAGAGTCTCCTCCATTAAGGTGTGGGAAAAGGAAGACAGCGTGGATAAGTCGGATCTTTGGGACAGCCTGGGCAGTCTTGGGGGGGGGGGTGTTATTCTGGTGGGTCAACTCCATGTACAAAGGAAATAAAATAATCAGATCTGCCTTATAGGAAATAAATTGCGGAAAGGAGGTAATTGAAACAGTGACATTCCCACATTGCATGGGTCTCAGGCTTGGACGGTCTCTCCTACTTGATGTAAGATGCAAACCTGTGGGACTAAAAACACATGTTGGAGAATAGCACTACAAAAATAAAAGAAAAGTGCATTTTTTCTTTACGTTTTGTTTATGAAAGGGAAAGGGTGTGAGTATATTACCAGCAATGGGGCTGAATTTACAACATGAATAGAAAGCAGCACTTTTTACAGTACTAAAAAAGCTACAGAGAATGGAAGCTAGGCGTCGGCTCCATCGTCGGACATACAAAGAAATTTAGAAACACAAGGCAAAAAACCTAGGAAATATGGAATGTTGAAGGTAAAGCCTTGAAGGCCCCCAAAGCGTCCATCTCGCGCTTTTAAAAATCAGTCAGCGATGAAAGGATGTTTAATTTCCTGCCTGCAGCATTTGGCTAGGCTTGGACTATACAGATACCACATGCATGTATCTGAAAGTAAATTGAATTTGTTTCTCGCCCAGATTTGTAAAAATATCTTGCGACTTCATGACATCTTGCAAAGTTGGCCTCATTTCTTGGCAGCTAATCTGTAGTGATGTCACTTCTGCCTGACCCTGGTCGACGCAAGGCAGGAGAAAGTATGAGCTGAGCAGCACTTTTTCACTGCACGTTCTGGACCAGTGAAATGTGGATGTGTCTCTGTGCAAGCTCTTGCACTAACTTGGTGGAAGTGTTTTTTTTTTCATCACCGTACTTTCCCACCAGGGACCTTTTGTGTTACTAAGCACAAGTTACACTATAAAAGTGTTCCTTCAAACAAGCGTGTTCTGTTCCAGTGCCTTAGTTAATGTACTCAAAGTTGTGTTGCTGTACTCATAATATAGAGCTAGCACTGGTTTCTCTTCTGCTGCGACCTATTCTTTAGACTCCCGTCAACACAGACATTTGTACACTTCTGGAGCTTGCTAAGAAGTGGTTACAAAAATACATTTACAGCTTTTTTCTTCTCACATAAAAAAAACCTTAGTCCTAACCCTTACATTTTGACCAACCAAAAATGAGGCGGGTGCCCAGCGTTGGCTCATGATGTCCTACGTCATATCAGATGTTTAAGATATCCACATGAAACACCTGCAATGAACCCAATGGCCTCTTTGAGAGTACAGTGTAACTACGGAGTGTGAAACCAGCTACCATACATCATTGGATTCGTGTTTTGCACCCATGCAATGTTGACTAACATGCACCTACAATGTTTTCTCGTGCTGCAACTTTTTTCCCCCCAGGATAGATGAGGGGGGTAATAATTTGTGTAAAAGCCTGTGTTCCAACACATTTTGTGAGAAACTTGTAGTTGGTGCAATGTGTAAAATCAGTAAATGTGAACTATTTACAAAGCTGTTGATTACCGTGGAATGCTGGCATGGCCTGCACTGGTGGACCATTGTTTTACATCCCTGATCTATTATTTTTTAGCACTACTATACTACGCCAAAGAGTAGGAGTGATTTGTGACCACTATTGCTTTTAATGGCATAGGTGCTTTAAGCCAAGAGGCTTGTTTACCATATCCATAGTTAGGAAATCTGTTTATAGAAACAACCTATTCAGGACCACATGTAGGAAATCGCGGGTTTGCAACTTCCCAATAGCGAATCTCTAACATTTGCTAATAGGAAATCACAAACAGCGATGTACTACAATGTGTTTAACACTGTTAGCGATCCCCAGTGGGTCGCAATTGACCTACTTCATTAATATTCATGAGGTAGGTCGCAATTTGCGAGCCATTGGGAAGCGCTAATAACAAAGGAATGGTAGCTTGCTGGGGACAGCAGACCACCATGTCTGTGTTTGCTTTTTAAATATAATAAAACATGTTTTTAAAATGCAGACTGTTTTCCTTAAAGGAAAAAGGGATGCATTTCAAAAATAAAAAATAAAAGTTTTCTTTTCATTTTTTAAGAGTGGACAGTGGTCATTGGGACCACTGCCGGCTCTTAAAAAACGTTTTCATATACATTCACAAAGGAGAAAAGGGACCCCTTCCCATTTTGGTGGTGAAATGTGAATATTTTGTTACCACATTACAGTCGCAAAACATTCATACATACCCTTGCGTACATACCCTTGCGATTAGGCATTAGAGAGAGATGCCCTTAACACGCCCGTTCGTAATACCGAATTGCAAACCCAATTTGTGATTCGGTAATAGGTTACCAAATCACAATTAGGGCCTTAGTACATAAAAAAGTCTTTTTTGAGGTCGCAAACGTAGTGACCTCAAAAAAAGCTCTGTACATCTAGCCCAAGATCTCTGTGCCATTTTGTGCCATAAGTAATAACAGTGTGAGCCACTGAGCACTGCTGACCTGCGCCAAGAAGCCTCTTCATATAGATAACTGGCAGCGGGCAATTACACGACTCCAATTGCATCGCAAATTGACCTATCTGTCCCGCGCGGGGGTACACCACAAAACGGACAGGAAGTGACATGGCAAGGTTACCACTAATGATAGGATGTGACAAGACGACAAATGGCCCCCTTCTCCTCTATAATTACCAATGCTCCGCATTCACATTTGATCTGCACAGCCTCACCATTTCTCCTTCAATCAGTTTGGCTAGAAACAGACACCCCTGCAATTTTGCAATAATGCAATACTATAATTCAACTAAACAATTGTGTAAAGCTGCGTCATCCCTCGTTACAGTGGAAGGATCATCAGCATATAACAAATTGCTGGATTTTATTGTGTGAATAAAAAGACGGACCTTTGTGAATAACTCACATCAACAATCTACAGATCATCCTCGCACGAGTTGTCTTTATGGATAACCAGTATAAAAGAAAAAGATACACAACGGCAAATTCGAGCACTGTTTTGAAGTTAAAACACACTTTGTCTTAGCCTCACTGCAATTTGCCTTTGAGTTCATACTCAGAAAAAAGTCTGAGTCCAGTGACTAATTGCAAAATGTCTGTTTTGAAAGGGTTTCATTGGTTATCAATGAAAATCTAACAGTGATATGAGATTGAAAGTAAAATTGACTGCAAAATAGAGCATATTTAAAATATCACCAAGAAGATCATAATAGTTGTAAAGATCTAGAATTAGACACCTGCTGATAATATTTCAATATTTTAGCACGCAGCCAAACAACCAAAATATGTTCCTGGAACTGACTAAATGGCATTAGGTTATGCACTAATTTCAGTGTTTTGTGTCATGCAATATAAGTACTTTCGGTCAAATCAGAACACTATGCACTACAATTATGGTAAAATAATGGCTGTGGCTTGGAAACTACACACTACTTATGAAGGCTAGAGTGGTTCTTAGGTTCTCAGATCTCCATGGGCAGTGGGTTTAAAGACTGGCTTATTGGTCTGGTTAAACAAGGAAGAGGTCTTCAGAAGGGTGGATACAGGGTTTGGAGGCAGGTGGTTGTACTTTATGACAGTGGTGGTTAACCTTACTCCAGCCATGTTTTGTCCTCAGTAATATGATTGCTTAAACTATTTTGTTTGTAGCAGTTTCCTGAAAAGGCGGTAGTTCAGTTGTGGTACTTGGTGGCGCCTCTTACTTTGAATTTGCACTCAGTGACTCTCCCACTCTTACTTTCACACACTAATCTTCATCTTCGTTAAAAATATACCTTTAGTATATTCCAGTTCATAGCCAAAATTTCATTTACATTAGCGATGCTGCAATATTTAGAACGGGCTGGTGTGCTGCCCCTCTTCAGTGATGTGCAGATTTATGTCGATATGTTTAGTTATCGAGCTTGTGCGCATTGCTTTGCGCTAAGAATTGCAATAACATTGATTGTGTACATAATAAGCATCATATAATGCCTTGCTGCTTGATTCTCATATAGTATATGGCCCAGTTACTTAACTGTGGAGCTCTTATGGTGCAAAGTCTGCTTTACAGAACTAAGAGCCTGCACAGATTTCAAGGGTCTAGAGTGAGGCAGATTCAGTGGTGGCTGGTATTGTGTAATACACATGACACCACACATACATTCAGCTTGTGGTAGGAGTAAGAGAAGTAGAAGAGGCTGTATTTAAGAAGTAGGGCCTGCAATCGACTATTGTATCCACTGTTGGGATCTGGTCTTCATCCAATTGTCACCGGTTTGAATCCCTCCATGTCCACCCAGCCCTTCATCCTCCAAAGGTTTTAAAATGAGTACCACTGACCTGATTAACAATTAACATGATATATAGTGAGAAGAGCCCATAGGGTTGAACATGTGCTTGACAAATATACGGTATGTAGTATAATTATTTACAGAGGACACCAACTCGAGGTGTGACTGCTGTATTGCGAGACTAAAATCGTATCCTCTTCTACAATAATTTACTGTTGCCATTTTGGGGATGCGGTATTGTCAGATTAGGTGCATGTCCTTATGTAAGGCTACATTTATACAGCACAAACCCAGGAATAAGGCAGTGGAGCACTGTGCGTCGAGTGGGCCATCAGGTGGGGCCAAGGGGTCTCTTTAGTGGACACCAGGGGCGTTAACTGCTGCACAGATGTTGCTAAAGGCCTATATTTTCAATTAGTTCCTGAAACTTGTCAGAAACAATATAAAAAGCATACACGATAAGATACAAAAATACAGTTATAGCAGAGGGAAAGATTAAGGGGCAGGGGTGAAGCTATCAATGATGCATCAGGTGCAGTGGCACCATGGCCTCTTTATATGCGTCTATTACTAGCCAGCTTTCGGGTGTGGGCCCTTATCCATACTTGAGTGGACGCCCTTGGCGCTGCTGTTCGCCACTGGTGAAGTAGTTCTGAGAGGCGCAGTGCACTACAGTAGCACAGCAGTCTATTTGCAGGAGCTCCCTGCGTCAACACTGTCAGAAAACAAGTGCTAATATTTCTGGTGGCGGGAGGCGCGAGGGCGAAGATGGCGTAGTTAGCGCGAGCCGAGCTCAGACTGAGGAGATCTGAAGAGATGGCGTCCTCCGCTCCTGAGAGTCGCAGTCAGCAGCTGTCAGCGGCGCGAGATGAAGCTGCTTCAAAGCCGAGTGGGCTGTGACCTGAATGCTGCACATCCCTGCACTTTGTGAGAGACGCCGATCAATGGCGGCGTTTGGCGGGCTCCCGTCCTCCCCGGTGCTAATGAAAGCAGCGCTGAAAGGCATGATACAGGGCCTGGCATTAGCAGCTTGTTAGAAGCCAGCACTGAAAGGCTTTCCCTCACTTCCCCTGCAGCCGTCGCTCCCCCCTCCCCTCTCCTCCTTCCCACCGTACCCTGCTGATGTTACCCCACCAGCACCCCCTGGCTCTCTGTTTTGTGTCACTCAGTTGGGATGGATCCCGTTAAAGATCTGACGCTCTGCGAGGACCCCGAGGTGTCTGGAGCGCCTGACTCTAATCATAAACACCACAGCTGGCAATGATGTGGTCGGGAAGGGAAAAAAAATAAAAATAATATATCACCTTGATCCAGCACATACCCGCTTTGATGTGCCTGCAGCAAGTTCACTGCCCAGAGAAAAAGGTGCAGCTTTGAGAAAAAAAAATCAAGCTTCGCGTTCCAAATCATAACCATATGACTCCCGAAGTAAAAAAAAAAAAATACATAACATTCTGTTCTGAGAGACTCAGGGATGAGGCATCTGACAACGATAACGTGGAACAGGTTTACAGATAATGGCTGTTTGTGAGGGAAAACACTTCCAATTTTTTTCTCCCTTATAATTTAATCTTAAACTGCCACTACCAAAAATGGAAGTCTTCAGCCAAAGATTGCAAAAACTGATGACCTTAAATGATGCAAGACAGTGTGGTGGATGACTTCAAGGAGGGGGAAACATGATGTGCGCTTGTAGCTTTCTGAATCCTTCCAGTGAAGGAGACTTGTTTAGCTCAACAGCGCAATCTCAACCCATCTCTATGAGCGGCCAGAGGGAACAGTGCTTTGCACTAGGGTCCAACCTGTTTCAAAGCATTCACAATTCTGTATACTAGAAAACAGCGGTCGAAGTGCATTAAGAAAAGTTAGGGAACTGTGATGCTTGCACAATGGGGGTGGTGTCGAAGGCGTGGCTAAAGAAAAAAATATGCTGTAACTTATTTTGGTCTTTTATCTTCAGGTATGCACATATATAACAACACATAGCTTAAATGTCAAATACATTCAAGTTAAGTTAATCAGTGGGAAATGCACTTTATACACATACTTTATGAAACCTCTGTTAGTTAATGCACTGCAGAGGTCTGTGTCTGTAACCAGACAACAATAGATAAAATTGAATCCTGGTTGTAATAGTGGGTAATAGTTAGGGTTAACACGGGCCCCTGCAGGGCAAAGGCCTGTGTTACGTCCCTTTACAAAGCACACACTTTATTCTCAGCTGGTAACTGCTTTCCAATAGCACTCAAAAAGAATAAATCTGTCCCATCAAGAAGTGTCAAGTGATTCCATTAATCAAAGCCAATATCCGCTTCCAAGCGCCCTTTACATTTGCAGATTAACCCATTGTGTACATTTATATTTCTTTCAGGCAGCAGCACCCTGGCAAAAATTCCTGTCCAGCTGTCTGTCCGTCTTCGGTCTTACAGCAGAAGATAATACCTACCTTACACTGCAACTGAATCATTTCAGTACTAGGAATGAGGATGGTTGTCTTTTCACAGAAATTAGGGTAACATTTGTCCTTAAATTAAAAAAGTTGGGGCACTTGGTGCCCCTCTATCCCACCCACTTAGACCGCTGATAGGAAATAGGCAAAGTTATCTGCTCAGACACCACATTGGTCAAATGTGATAACTAGTACTAGAAGCCTAGTTTAAGGTACCAAAGTTAGCATCTTAGATACAACACCCGATTTACCCTTTGAATTGGTGGTTTAGCACTGCATAGCTAAATAAGATGCTAGGTAACCATGGTGTGATCCCCATCAGGACTCATTTGGTATGACAAAGTGTGCTTTAATGTGATAGTTCTCCACTTATACACATACTGTACCCAACTTCTTTACCTTACAGACCACCCTAAACAGTGCATTACTGCAGAGTTAATTCCTACCCCCTTCCCTCAAACTGTTCCACCCACAGCCTTTCCCCCTGGACCGACGGGCCATTTTTTCATGCTGACCGTACAAACTCTGATCAACCAGTCCTCCTAAACACATCTTGTCTTGTCTAGCTCTTCTTAATCAACAGGTCCACCCTGAGTTCCTGTACCTACAAATCCTTTTCCCTTTCTTAACCTAGCATTTAGTCCTTGAAACTTCAGACTCCCTTATTCAGGTCCCAGATTGATAGATCCTTCTCCACAGTCCTGGGCCAGCTGCTCCCGTAGGGCACACCAGCTCAACTAGCTTTCAATTAATTAAATAAATAATCAGGGAAGCTGACTTTAGGTACTGTCAGTTTAAGGGTACAGCAGCCATGCAGACATGTTCGATCCCTGTTTCATCTAAGGTACATCCGTCTTTTTGAAAAACGCCTGTATTCCGCCATTCAAATACCAGTTGCACTGCTTAGTTCTGTTGGTCACATCACATTAAAAGAATAATAGCCCTGTATAAGGTTTGGAATAGTCCGACTGAAGCATGACAGCCATGCTAGGAAGTAGTGGTGGTCACTATTAAACGCATTGTAGACATGCTCAGTGGCACTTCTACTACTCAATTACAAGTACAATAGCCTTGCTAAGAAGAGATGGTAATGTCTAATTTGAGGTGAAGCAGCAGTGCTAATAAGAAGTTACTGCTTAGCCCCGTCAAAGTATGGACTCCTTGATGGAAGTATAGAAATCCTTGTGTGTAGAGCTTCTAATCATCCTTCCAGCCTACACGACAGCTTCTCATGCGGGCTAAAAGGAGGTACGACCACATGTCGGGCTGATGTATCTCCTCAACCATTCCTTGCACTCTCTGCTGAAATGAACTACGATAACCACTTGGATGCTATGGCATGTCCAAGGTCCTCATGTAATTTCCATTGAAATGAATGGGCACTCCATGACGAGTTACCCTTGTCAGCATCCAAGTGTTGAAGTACCCCATCAAAGGTCGGCCATGTTGGCATCCAGGTCTTAAGTAGAAACAGCTACAAACTGGTATAGGTAAAGAAACCTATGAAATCTTAATATGTATGTATTCATCAACAGAATGTAAGGTGACACTCATGGGCATTTGCAGCATGCGATTACTTCTAAAGTTGCTTCTAAAAGATAGTAATTGTGCTGGCTGGATAGGAGTGGGAAGGGAGCACACCCGAATTTCATTGGTGTTTGGGGACGTATTTCCTACACAGAGACACATATTTCCCATATGGAGAAGAAAAAAAGGAAAAAATAAGAGTGAAAATGCACAACGGACTTTACTTAATTATTGGAATATTGCCTAGCATTACTAATTTTGGAAAGCTTAGACTGTCATATATTTCCAATTATTCTTACCATTGCCATTCATACTTACTATTGCCTAGAACTACTACTTCTGGAAATCTTAGACCATCATAGATTTCCGTTTACACTCATAAATATTTATATGATCCCACAAAATTTCAGAACACTACCTCAAACACAGCATGAAACATACAGTACCAGATTTATGAATCGTGATGGCATTTGTGACTCAGGCTCAGAACGTTGCAAATTAAAAAAAATAAACAACTGCACACAACACACACACGTAACAAAAGAACTTAGGCTATGATTATTGAATCCTACTGAAAATGTTGCCTTTGATTTCAAGACCTAGATTATTCCCCCAAAATTTGAATTCAGGGACAATCTGAAAATTTTCCGCCTTGAAATTACAGTCGTCAAGTGTTGATTTTCCAAATAGTCTATGACAGTGATGAACAACTGTTTTAGCCCATGACCTTAAGATTAAACATAACATTCTTTGGACCTACAAAACATGCAAACAAGCATGCATGTTCTATTAAATTATATTACCATTTAGTGTATTGTTTGTAATTTATGTTACTATTTAAATTTTATTGACTGTGATTGGTTTATGCTTAGTCAGCTGTTTTTTTATTTTTGCTTTGTCATTAAAATTCCATGGTTTTGATTCCATCCTCTCTGCCCGTATTCCAGACACACATTTTAATTCCTAGTACCCAATTACTTATGTTATGCCCGACTTTCATTCCATCCTTGAGTCCCACAGTCCTTTTCCCCTAGCTTTCGATTCCTACCTCCTTATGCATGTTGCGTGCAATGGATGGTTCATAATTCTTTCCTGTCTCCATTTTCAATAGTATACTTCTTTGTTGATTGCTTCTTCCATCTGTTCCTCATGTGAACCTTATGTTTTGATTCCTTTCTTCCTTCCAGTGTTTTATGTTATCACTGGCTTTTACTTTCCATCTTGACCCCCATGATTAACACTATTCTTGGCTGCAGATTCCCTACTTCACCCTTTGTGGCCTATACTACCCTTGGTTTTTGATTCACTCTTCATCCCTGTGTCCTTTGGTGTTCTTGACTCTTGATTCCCTTGTGCTTTACCATTTCTTATCTTCCTCTCTGCTTTTTGATTCCATCCTCCATCTGTATCCTAGGCTAACCTTCCATTTTGGCCAAAATCCTCGATGTCAATGTCTTAATCTCTACTTTGCGTTTATTTGTTCCCCCAGTCCATCCCCTTGTCTTCTACTGTCATTGACCATTGAATCCAGCCTGCATTCCTGTGGCTTATGCTATTGTTAGCTTTTCATTCCCTCCTCCAGCTGTGTTCTTTGTTTACCTTGGATTGGCTGCCCTTCTCTTCCAATGAAATGTGGGTGCCACAGGTGAAGGTCACAGATTTAGACAGTTCAGAATATGTGATCATCACAGACCTAATGAACCAGCTTCTATGAGAAAGGGTGATATCTCACGTCAACTCATCAGTTTTGTTCTTATCGCCATCTTTTTACATCTGCTATTATGACACCAAAATCTCTGCTTTTTGGCCAATTTCACTTGTGTTACTGTGGTTGAAGGCAGCCCTTCATCACAACTATGGAAAGCGCCTTTACCAATGGTCCCTTCTGTGACAAAGGAGATTCTTTCAAAGCATTCAAAATGGCATCCACCAACGCAACCCGTGATGGTGGGTAAATAAAGATCAAAATTCTTCTTCTCTTGTGACATTACTTTTGTGGCTGGTATCCAAGCGTAATCATTTTACCTTTCCTAACCCATGTCACTGTGGTGGAGGTGTGCATTACTTAGATCAGTGGTTCATAAACCAATTGCAGCTTCTTACCACTAAAAACAGAATAGACGTGGGCGATGAAGATTCTGCCCTAAATGCTAGGCTTTTAAACTCTTCCTTTTCAATTCAATGAATACAGTAAGACCAGATCTGGCTCAGGATTACTTGAAGACCTGGCTATTTCATCCACATGCTTCTAACTAGTGGTCTGTTCTGTCTGTTTTCTCGATATCAGCCCAATGTTAGCCGCGACTGGAGAGTGCACGCCAAATTTCTTAACTCTCTATTCTTAGAGCAGACAGCGCCACAAGGGGGGTACATATCCTGACCATTCACAAGGAAAATATATTTACGGGTCAATGAATGAACAAGTCTCGAGTGAAGAGAAAATTACTCTAAAAGAAAAGAAAATAGAAGAAATATGCGAGTAGAAAATGCTATTATGTGGAGTTAGGAAAGCAAGCTCAATATTTTTTTTTGTTATTAAGTCGATACTTCTCAGGCATTGTTAACAAAATATTTGCAGTAAAGAAATCTGTAATCTAGTATATTTAAAAGGCAACCTGCCTATGATAACAACATCAGAATAAAAGTCCAAGCATACACATTTTGAGGGCCATGATCTTATTTGGTTGCCTAAGACATCAGTGTTAGAGTGAGTTCAGTGGCAAAAGGTACGTTTCCCATAGGGGTGGTAAAAAGCCTTGCACTGGCCTGAAATGAGGTAGAGGCGAGTGCGCACCGCAAACCTGGGACATAAGCAAGCCAGGCGTGGAGCTTAGAGAACAGCATCAAACTGTTGCTGAGCCCGCTAGCAATGAGAAACACCAACCACAAAAACGGAAAAGGTAAAGGTACAAAAAAAATGTATCCAAAGCAGGAGCACTTTTAAATGCATTTGTGTTCCTTCATGTTATTGTAGTTTTGTGTACAAAGTTGCTTCTCGCCTGCATGGGAGGAGGAGGTCAAGGAGCATTCTCTTACTTTCTTGGACTGAGTACCGAGTTTGGTCCACGTTCAAAACTTCATTGCCTCCCACTGATAGCATCCAGGCCGAGACAGCCAGGAGATGTGTTTACAGCACAGAGCCAAGGCTGCGAGGGCGGGAACACTGCACGCTTCAGAGACGCTTTGCAGCATTTCTTCTCTTACATCGCAGAGGAGGCCGGTCTCCAGCAGGATAAACGACTTTATTTTATTTAGTGACACTAATGAATGCCACCGCCGGGGTGGGCGAGGGATCAGCGCCTTTGCCAATAAAAAGGCGGGAAAGCACTCTCGAGCCCGAGGCACCTCCTCAGAGTTCCCGCCCAGAGCCAGATAGAGGTGTCTGGCAGTGCCCAGCGGATGCCCGTCCGCCGCTCCCAAGGACCCGGGCGCGTTGCAGGCAGATGTCAGGTATGGCCATAAAGGGCTCATTGTGCCGAGCCCCGGCGCTCCCCTGTCGCTCCCAGCACTCCCTTCCCCGGGCGCGCGCTCCAGCTGGGCCTGGAACCCTGTCCGAGGCAGGAAAACCGCAGCTCAAGAGCTAAGAGGAAGCAGAATGTTCTACAAGGACAAAACATTAGCAGAAATGTCACTCAGCCCTCGTTCCACATGTTGGCTGCGCGGCCTTCCCCTCCGAGCATGCCCGGCTGATATGAATCCCATCTGCTCGGCAGCCAAGTGACAGAGAAGAAATGCCGGCATCTGGTCTCTATTGCTGTCGGGTTTTTTTGTTCCATGTTAGGCCTTAGCGAGAAACATGTGAGGAGATGAAGGTGCTGGCAGGCGGCTCAAGTGCTGCACTGGCACAAGAGAGACGTTCTGATGCTTTTCACACTTCACTACAGATTTTTTTTTCCAACAGGAGAGAAGGCGGCACAGCCTGATAAACTCAGTTTTAGGAGCCAGCAGGCCTGGAGGCCATTTTCTTGGTGCATACCATTTTTTCTTCGATGAGCAAAACGAAGCAATATGTGAGCATTTTCTGCATTTACTTCAAAGTGCGACATAAGGTAAAAAAGTCACACTAGAATGCTATTTTTTGCAAACTTTCTCTCTCAGCCAGCTCCTCCCATTTCTATGAAAACATCCACTGGTTTGGACCCAGTCCACAGACACTTTATATTCCCCAGTCGAGCAGCTGGAAAATGCCAAATGCCACAGCTTAACCCACCGAGGCTCTTTACACCATGCTGTCTTCCACTCGCCAGTTCACTGATGCCCACCAGAAAGAAAACAAGCATTGGCAACGCCAAAAGACCTGGTGTTGGCTGTCAACGTTTGTGATTTTTTTTTTAAGTGTACAAGGGGACTACTCTTGTTTGTATATTATTGCACACTAAGCAAGAGCAGAATGCAACCACTCACAGATAGGTATGCCAATGACTGAAATGGGCTTTAACTGTGCACCATGCTGCATTGGATAGTGGGTGACAAAAACTATGAAGGACAGAACAGTCCAATAAGTAAGCATTTAGATATTTATTTTAACTAAAATCAAAAGGGCTCAGCTAACTGGAAAATAAAAGGCTAACAACCAACCAATGGCTGGTTCCAAAAGTACTGTCAAGTCAAACCCTGCAGTGTAGTTCTATTGAGAAATAACACTAAAGAATTCTGTCTCCGCATACCTGGCTCATCCCTAACATGCGCTTCCCCAAACAAAGCTCTTCTAGACTGCTTACCAATAAGTCAAGTACAAATACAATTGCCAGCCTGCACTGTGGAAAAAGCATCAAACTGATGAGAGCACTGAAATCACATTCAGAATGGGCTACTTTACGCTTTTACAGATGTGCGACACTGTACCAGAAAATGATAACATTAACCATAGATAAATTAACGATAACCCATCTCAGTGAGTTAAGTGACCTATGTCATCAGAAAGTAAAAAGAAGGTCCAGAAACCAAACACAGCTTTTTGTTGTCCTGAGAACGATAAAAAGAACATATCAACTGTAAAGTGAAAGCTCTTGTAAGTGTTCTGAATACCAATCTTCATCATCTCTGGGTCTGAGTGCTAGTATGTCAGGCAGGAGTTTGCCCATGTTTGAACATATGACATTTAAAAAAGGGACTAGCCAAGTGCAGGATTTCTAACCATTTTCCTCCATGCTTGAATAAAATCAGCCTATGTATGCCATCTTTAGTGGTACAAGATCGTTTCTTAATAACTGGCATTCTGTGTATCGTCAGGGTTATACACAGGGCCCCAGAATGTTAGCCAGGAGCCATTTGGTCGGGGAACTGAGGCTCAAGTGTGACTTATCAAAATTAATTGATTGACATTCGATAAAGTTACAATAACATGGGATGGAGACCTAAGGCTGGTTTCAGTATTTTGAGAGGACATATAACACTGTAGCGGCTCATGGAGGGAGTGCTGCGGGGCGGTGGAGTGGCAGGGCGGGGAGTAGTAAACTACGTAATATGGCCAAACAGAGGTAAGTAAACAAATAAATAATTCAAACAAATTTCATTGAGCGCTGCTTTGCCAGATGCGATGCAGCCCGCACAACGAAATTCGTTTTATTTATTTATTTGTTTACTTACCTTCGTTCGGCCCTATTACGTAGTTTACTACCCCCCACCCTGCTCCTCCTCCGGCCCGCCCCACAGCACTCCCTCCACGAGCCACTACTGGTAGAACACCTATCCGAACAGACCCACATTGAGTCGTCGGCCTGCAGCAGCATATCGAATGGTGACTGGTAATTAGTGCGAACAGTCATGTTCGGTTTAGCAACAAAAGAGATGGGGCAAGACAATGACTGGATACAGCAAAGGGTTAAGGTGCAATGCACAGCAATAATTGGATGTGGGGCACAGTCTTGAAGGAGATATGGTAACACAATGTCTGGTATATACTCAGGCACATAAGGACAAGTCAATCTTGCAGGAATGAGGCTAATTTAAATGAGATGCCATATAAAGTAATTAATTCATTATACTTAACCTGTTCGCTGCTTCTGTCTGCCAACGGCCGTCGGGAGCACTACCTCTGTAGTGCTGCGCACGTCCGTTGGCTGACGCGGCCCGCCCGCTTAATAGAACGCTCCGCACCGGCTCGGAATGTTTGAAGCAGCAAACGGGTTAAGATAAAAAAAGAAACATACATATAACAGTACGAAACAAATGATCATGTCACGTCAATCTCGCTAACTGCAGAGAAACATAAGGTAAATGGGGCAAAAGAGGGCTCATCTTCATTTCTTAGCCGCAGGATCCAGTGGGGCATGGGTTGATCTCCTCCATTCTCACTGTGGTAATACCCGAGAGGATGAATAGGGAGACATGGTGGATGGAGCCTTATTTCTCCTTATAGTGAATTCTGTCTTCTAGGACAAGGTCACTTCTTGCCTTTCTAGCAGATGCCCCAAGGTCTTCAAGGCAGAACCAGTTGATGTACGCCTTCACAATCTGGACACAGTCAGTATTGATCAACTCATGCAGTTTAAGGCAGGGGGCTAGATTATAGAAGGCATTTCACTGCAATGTCTGAGAGCATCAACTGTGGGTGTAGTCTGTCTCATATTTCTGGATTAGCAGAATGTAGGTCTACTTGTTTCACACATGACTGTAGCAACGGTCCTGCGCTTGCCCCAGGTTACTCAGCCATAAGCTCAAATATTTTCTGATCTGTTGTTAGCTAGGTGTTGGATAAACATCATCAAGCTCTATCCCTTTCATTGTCAGATCAGGTGGACTCCAGACCTCAAGTGTGTGTCAGATACAGGCACACAGTCTCCGATTCTAGTGGAATTAGGTCTTCAATCTGCTATAGTGCCTTAGTCTACTCATGTATGTCAATGGGAACTAAAGTCTTACTCATAATGGAGTCACTGGTGGTTAGACAGAGTCAATGCGGAAGTTGCAGTGGTTGTGACTGTGTGCTCTCTGTCGTTAGGGTCATCCTTAGAATGAATGCTCTTATTTCTGTGGCTGTGTGTGAATGTGTCCAATGATTCACAAGTGGATGTGGCTATTGTTGTGGATGTGCTGCTTACACCGCTAGGGGCTAAAATGATTTTTTCGGCCCTTGAGGCAATAGTATTACTTGAAATGGCATACTGTTCCGGGGACATAGGGGGTAGGTGCATAGGAGTAGGTGCACTCTTCCCTGCTGTGCGGGGTATCTGCTTGTCTGGTAGTGTTAGCACACTATTTTCTTCTGTGCTGATGCATCATCTTTTATGGTAGAGTTGGAGCAACCTTCCCTGCAGTGCTGGGTGCCTTCTTGGCTGGTAAAGTTCATCCAATCTTCCATAATGTGCTGGGAATTAGTAATTATAAAACAGTAGGTTCCTGAAGGAGCAATTTACATGCACTCTGAATGGAGTTGGTATAAAAATCCAAATATAGTGAATTACACAATGATGACAATGTAATAAGGCGTACAACAAAATTACATTTTGAAAAGGATTTACTTTTATAGACTTACACAATATTTCAGTAATGAGCATCAAATACTTATGCAAAATATATACAATCCATTCAATCAGGGTCCATGATGTAATGTGAAAAGCACCACCGACCCACAACAATCACAAATCACAATTTGTCGTATATTTGCAGGTGATTAATGGGAATCGGTATACCCATCTAACATATCACAGACTTTCTGACCATAGTCTATTCCAATTTAAAATTTGGTTGAAAATGATCGAAGTCGGAAACCAGGAGTCAGAGAGGATTTATTGTTGACATTTCGGTCTTAAATGGCTAAAAAGCCTGCAACACCATCTTTACGACTGGTGGCGTAGCAAGGTCAGGTGGTACCCGTTGTGGAAAATTTCTTGTCACCCCCAGCTTCACAAAATGGTAAAAATATGTTTTTAAAACACACGGTTTTGCCATTTTGTCACCTCCCTTAGTGATGACACCCGGAGCGGCTGGCATCCACCACACCCCCTTCCTACACCACTGTTTACAACTAAGTGACAAAAACTAAGACAATTGGGCTGACCCGCGCGGAACCTAACCAATACATAAAAGTCAATAAATATATTTTTAAGAAAATGAAATGAATTCATTGGTACGCCAAAAAGAAAATCAAAATGTGGATCAATCACCAAAAGTATGTACCACAAGCAAATGTAAAGCACCACCAAAAACAAGCACTAGAGCAAATCAACAAACCACCAGGAACGCACCTGCACATCCAAGGTGCAAATTAATAAACTGAATGCACCAACATCAACATGAAAAACTCAGCAAAGAAATCTTAAATTCATCAAATAGTTTAAAAATGATAGAAATATACGTAAACAGGTGTGAATCATAACGTACACCAGAATACTTACAGGCCCCACACTGGAAATAAAATAAATCATGTTATGTGTGCAGAGACATTGGTCGCCATCTTGAAATTGCAATGATACCTTAAAATCAAAGCCTTAAAACACTTGCTGCTTAGACTAGATGAATATCAAAACAAATTACCTAAAGAATACGACGACCTTTAGCATTCAACAGAACCTTTACCTGCCCTGAAGTTGTGTCTGAAAGTCTGAATCGAAGCAAATATACATGCCAACCAAGAAATGGCTACCATCCTGTAGCGGGGCCAACTCATCAATACACCTAAAAATTTAGCAATAACTCAAACCAGGCATCATCCATAAAGGCATTAACCATACAAAATAAGAAACCTGGATCTCAAAGGCTTGCTAAAGAGTACCATTCGACCTGTTGGTTAAGGCCCTTCTTAACAGTATTACCTTGACTGAGACATTTATTTTCTTTTAATGTGAGCAACCGATCCACATCATGTGTTCTTCTGGAATTGCCAATCACTTCAAGTGCAAACCCTGTCATGTTATTAGTAGCACGGGCAAACATTCTATAATGGTCAATCGAAGGAGTAGTTACAACATTACATCAAATTCTAGATTGGTGTTGTACAATACAACAGCGTACCTCAGCAGTCGTTTTGCCTCAAGGCACAGGGACATTCAATACATTACAACCCAAGGCACATTTAGAAAATTCTCTGAGTTAATTAATTAATTGTGGGTTTCTAAAGCGCTAGAATCAACTCCCAAAGGAGTATCTCTGCGCTGTAGACCGCTGCGGAACCCATCCTGGCTTTCCCTGTGAGATGGTCCCTACTGGGTATCTCCAAGGTGAAACCAGGCATCCCCGGCGTATGTTGGGGGCCGTTGAGGAGATGAGGCAAGCTAATGCCCAGAGTTGCCGAGTGTGATCCCTAGTTAGAGTAGGCACCGAGGCGAGAATTATCGAGTCCGTTGACCCTGGTCCAAGACCCTGCCGCGTCGGGAATTGAACCCTGGTCCCGGGCCGTCCTCTGCTCCCGGGTCTGCCACCTCTAACCAGTGAGCCACACCACTCCACTCTAACCAGTGAGCCACACCACTCCACTCGTAGTGGCGCGTGCTGTACAGTTACCCCATGGATAGTGTCCAATAACTGGTTCAAGTCCCCATAATTGGGTCAGTTTGGCTGTTTGGGGCTCTATATATGCCTTTACCAAGCTAGCTCTCTGTTTCCTGGCCCTCTTACCAGGAAAATATGGGTATTCTAAAGTGAGTGCAAAGGATGCCAAATTTTTTTTATGATATTTGATTCTGTAACAAAAGTTGTTACACAGGCTAGACGGGGATCAACAGCTCTTTCTTTAACTCTTAGAAGTTA
Organism: Lissotriton helveticus; assembly: GCF_964261635.1. Classification (NCBI taxonomy): domain Eukaryota; kingdom Metazoa; phylum Chordata; class Amphibia; order Caudata; family Salamandridae; genus Lissotriton; species Lissotriton helveticus. Next base: position 1,138,500,204 of record NC_136059.1, on the reverse strand, counting down.
ATCTGTATTGCAATACCAGGCTCTTCTAAGGGATTTTTATGAGACAGTGGGATGCACTCCAGCAACTAATTTAGATGATGAAATAGCCCAGCTGCAGAAGTTGAAGAGTATTCTTCACCATCATTATCCTCTTCAGGGGAACATTCCTCTGTATGGTCAGGTGTGATATGTTACATCATTATTATGCACTGTCATTCCACCTATCAAAACAGAGATCACTCTATTGTTTACGCTCCATACTGACGTTTGTCAGGAAAAGACCTGCACTGCATTGATGAATGGGCCTATGATGCATATACTTGGTAAGACATGAGAAGCTTCTCAAATAATAATGTATCTCCCATCCATCTTCAAAGTGATCCACGTGAGTTAATTTTGAATGGCCATAACAAGATGCATGGCAGCTAAAGATTAAAAAATTCACAAGTACCTTGTACTCTATGGCTTTTGTTTTAAATTGTAATAGGAATATTTCCATGTCTGTCTATGCTGCTGGAGTCACTTGTTTTAGATATTTAATTACAGTCTACTATACACCTCACATACAGGGAAACAGGGCTCTAGTCCTTTGTAAACCAATTTGTCTGAACACACATGGTTAAAACAGTTAAAAGATCGTCCTCAGAGTAGAGAAAGCCTCATCATGGTACAGAACATGTTTGTAAGGTACTGTCTGTCATATCAATCTGCATTGTGAAATCAATTATACTAGATTATTTGTCACGTGCTCTATGTACAACACATCAACTAAGGGAACAAGGCCTAATAATAGAAGTGGGGGACTAACTAAGTTAGGCACTATGCAAGTGGCATCACGGCAGGTGACATCACGGTGTGTGACAACGCTTGTGGCATCACAGTAAGGAGCATCACAACCCATGACCTCACAGAAGTGAAATCAGATCTTAAGATCTCACATATGTTTAGCAGGTTTATCAGTACATTTGAGCACATTACAGTCTTTAACAAATTAGATTTTGCGTAAGGGGTTTTGCCAAAAAAGTGATGCAACCCCAACACAAAATTTGCACCTCAACTTATACTTTTTTTTTTTTTTTAAACGTTGCCATAAACAAACTGGGCACATTGAGAAACGTGGAGGTAAATCTGCTCTGCTTAGTTGTTTGTAAAGTCTGCATTTTAAAATATCTTATGGGGTTAAGGCACCTGCAGCAGACACTGACCTGTCATATCAGCACTTTAGACACTGCCAAACTTCCCTATAGGCCAGTCCAACCCTGCCTAGCTGATTCGTTTCAGCAACTGTACTGCAACCCTGCAGGTGAAAGTTGCTAAAGCCCCTTAAAGAAGCATACCTTGATTCTCGCCAGGGCCCAACATTGCCAGGCAAGCGGAGATGGCACCAAGTTAGCAAACATGTATGGAGGAAGAGAACAAAATGGTCAAAGCTTGTACCTGAAGTTGCCACAATAACTTCTACATATACATATATATTGCTATTTAAACAGCACAAACAAGGGAAGCAAGGGAGCAAGCACTGTGTATGAAGACTTGAAAAATGGAATTCTTGTACCTTATTTCTACAAACAAAACACCGCTTGGAGTGTCTCCTCAGACCGATGCAGTGTTCAACTACGTGCAGGGGGGGCCCACCGTTTTCTTTGGTTTTATCTTACTTTTGCTCGCTCTTTTTCATCCCTACTGTCTGCCTTTGTCAGAGTTTTCCTTACTCTTCGTCCTTCTTTCTGCCTTCCTCACTCTTTCTCTGCATCATGATAAAAAGTAAGTCCCAGTCCCAAAACCGAATACCGGTGACCACCGCCTACACACATGAGACCCCCGCTGCGGGTGTGTGGTCCTACCCAGCTCGGCGCGCACCTTCCCCGTCACCACCGCAGGCCTCTCCTGAGAGGGCGGCGGGCGCGAGCCGCGCCAGGGGTGCCCGCCGCGAGGCCCGTCAGTGCAACGCGCCCGCGCGCCGGGCCCCGAAACAATGCAGCTGCTGAGAGATGAGTGAGGAGCTGAAGGGGCCGGCGCGAGCCCCCGTCGCAGGCCGGGGCGTGAGTGACAAGTGAAAGGCCGAATCACGGGGGAATGGGCGATGAGTTATTAATGGTGACAGGTACACTACCTGGGAGACAGGCTGAGAGGGGGAAGGAGATTATTTATACGCGAATAGTTAACAGCTGTACCTACTGCTAAGCATTACACGCATGCCACGAGCTGCAGCCGTCCGAGCGCGGCTCACCCAAGCACGAACGACTGCCTGTCACCCGCATGCAAAGCATCGCGGCAAATTAGGGCGGGAGAGGGCTGAGCCGCGCGAGCGCTGCCTGCCTGGCTCGAAGATGGCACTGTCAGGAGGGGAGATGAAAAGATAGCCCGGCTCTGAGGAGTCTGACTGTTCATGATCACCGGGAAGTTGGAAAAGCGGCAGATTCTAGTTTTGTGTTTTTTTCTTCTTTCTTCGCGGTCCCTGGGGGAGGCTCGAAGGAGAGCAGATGCGCAATGTGTGGTCCGCCGAGGGAGAGTCCAAGAGCAAGAGGCAGGGGCGAGAATCAGCAAAAGATACTCTAATGTTTATGAGGAGTGTGCTGGACCGCACCACCGGCCACTGAACTGAAGCGAGCACTGCATTTTGAGGCATTTACTGGGGCTGGCAGGCATTTTATCGCGAAAAACAATGCTTAATTTATTAAAAAATAATAATACACACACACACACATATATATATATATATAATTACAAATGCAAGGGTCCAAAGTCTTTCTTAGGCACTTCTTGCGTGGTCGGCGTCACCAAGACAGTAAGAAACGGCAGTTGCATCAGGAAGGTACCATCTACATCAAGGGGCTTGTAAGGTTCCCAAATAGGCTCCAATGGGGACGGGACACTGACCTAGCTCCTCTACAAAAGGACACGTCCGACTACATCTACTTATGGACTCGTCCCATTGCTACTGCTGTGCTCACTGGATGCACAGATCTTTGTGCCAATTGAAGCGTTACTTGTCATGTAAGTGGGTGTTAACCCTTTATGTCATATTTCTACATTAAAGGGGAGATGGCATATGAGCAAACATTCCCATTGGACTGAAGGTTCACTTTTACGTGATTTCCACCTTAATCATGGTTCACCATTAAGTAAACACTGTGATTTAGGCGCATTTTCCGTCAGTGAACTTACTTTAACCGGAGAGTAATTTGGAAAGGATTTGATTTCAGGATCAACTCACATTAAATGAGAGTTCACCTTTAAGTCAGCGACGAGAGTTTCTTTAGTAAATGTTTGATATAGGGTGCATATTTCTTTTATGCTTTTTCTTAAGAATTATCAATGTTTTAATTGGACGTTTTAAGTTCATTTTCTGAATACATACCAAGGAATCTCAAATATGAGACACAGAGATAAAAACCTCAAAGATCCAGAAAGGAATCGAGTACAGAACGAAGCATTAAGGTCAGAGGACTTGGAACTAAGTACCGCCATTTAATGACAAAGGGCATAGCGTAAGTATGTTAATCGAAAAGCAAGCCACAGGATTGGGAAAGAAATCCCAGTTATCCATAAAGCTGACCCACGTACCACCCATGCCATGTGGAGCACTAAATACAAGCTACTAAACGAATAAATATAACTTTAGTTAATGCAAATTGACGTAAACTTAATCAAATCTGGCAAACTGTGTTGTTTTTTGGAATTCTTCATGGTGCTAAATTTGTTTCATTTCATTAGCAGATACAATGATTTTTAATAACATAACTGTCTATGACATGGGTTGAAAACCTAATAAAACATTGCATTTTTATTCTTGCAAGAAGATTAATAGCAACTAGAAACAAAAAAGGCTAACAATACACTTTGTTTCCAGGAGCCCCTTCAAACATTACAAGTTCACCCAAGCAAGTGCTAAGGGAAATAGATCTAATAAGGGTATAAGAAGATGAACCCTAGGCTCGATAAATCCTTTGTAGGATTCTATGTGAGGTGATGGTATTTCTCGATATTGTTAATGACTGCAGCAAGGAGCAATTAGAAGTTTATGCCTTCCCACACCATCCCAGGGAGGTGCCTCAACCTACCATGTGCTTGAAGGTGGCCTGGCTTCCGAATACATTGTTAGCTACGGAGTCCCTTATGAAGACTCCCAGAGAGAGCACCAAAACAGATGCTGTGCTCAATGCACTGAACAGCACATTCATAATATACACCTTTGAGAGAAGAAGGCACAACAAAGTCAAGGAACGCACACGTAAAACTTAACTTGCCCTCAGTCCACAGCGACTGGCTCTTTATGGGGCTTTTTTTCTCCACTGTATCAAAACTTAGCTGCAGAAGCAGAGCTCTTGTTCTCATCTCGGATCACGTGGGTCTCTCTAGACCTACATGCACACATAGAAGACCAGGTATCCCTAGTGCACCCTGCAATCCAGAAAACACTCCGGGCAGCCGCCCGCGGGGCTCCTTCCATGTCATGAGGCACATCACTATAATGCTCCACTTAGGAGCAGAAGGAGTGCAGACAGCAGACAGGATCTGCAGAGGATGTCTCCCAGCCAGGTCGCACTATCAGTCTGCTCCGGATGCGCACTCCACTGGGAGTAAAAGTTCAGACATTTGGAGAGAGACTTTAGGAAGGAGTGGAACTATGCAAAATGTCATGCAAAGCTGCCGTCTGTAACTTTATGAATTATCATACTATTTATTCATTTACTGTATTCTGGGCACAGCTCTGTGTGTCGTCAGAGTTGCTGTTGATAGTATAGTTCAACAGAATGTTTTATCTTATCTGTTCAAAAGCCACTTTTGCGACTAAAAAAAGTTGTCTCCCAAAAAAGCACACAATCTTTCACTCGCTGCTGTATCCACACTGTCTCAGGCGCCCATAAAATGTGAGAGTATTGAAGTTGTACAGCATTTGCTTTGCTGCTGCGCATCCTCGGAGACTGACGCACATATAGTCTTTCTTTTATGTGTGTATGTTAAAGAGATTAGTATTCCTCTGTAAAATATAGGCAGTTCCAGGGCCTCAGTTTCAATTTTTATCAGAAGCGGATCAGCTCCAAAGTCACTGGGCCCAACTGTAGCACAGTATGAAAAATGAATACACCCATGCACTCCGGCGGTCTTTAACCATGTTCTAATACCAATAATAATGACAACAATATTATAAATAACAACAACAACAATAATAATATAGTGCCTCAGAAGAATGGGAAAATTATCTTGGCTGGAGCTGCCAGGCGGAAGTTACAATATACAAGAGTACAGGGTGCCCTAAGAAAGGAGAGAACATTAGGGGGGCTTATAGAATGAATACTGTGATATAACTTGTTTGTAATTATTTAAGATTGTAGCAAATCCTATACTGCATATTGGCTTTGCCAATGCTTGTTAAAAGGGGAAGACGCGGCAGAACACGCAATTACCCTAAAAACTCCCCCACACATCTCTGCACCAACACCATCAACAAACTCCGCTAAATGCACACATCAATGGTTGCAGGGGGTTAAACTGGTGGGTTTTATTTCCTGAGCGCCCACATTAACCACAGCAGATTCATGACATAATTATTTGGAGGGTACCTCGTATTCTGCAGGCTGACTCGGAGTACCCCCAGTATTTTGCAAACAAAATAATCATTATGCTTAAGCTTAGGAATGAATACTGCTTAAAAGCACTTCTGTGACAATTAGGACCTTGTGGAGTGCCCGTTTGGTGAGCTACAGGAGACTGTAATGCCAGCAGAATAACAATAACATCTAGATAGAACTGGCAAACCATCTTCCGTCCTGGGTAATATGTGAAGATGATGAACTCATAATAAGCAAATACAACACCAACAATATGACAAAAGGCGACGCTGAAGAAATGTGATAATGCAAGACAACAAATAATATTAAGGCAATTAGCATTTTACAAGTTAATAAGTATTTACGTAATGTCACTAAGAAGGGTTAATGGTCCCGGAATTAATAGGACTTACTTTAGCAACCTCTGAGAAATGGTAGCAATAATCGGCCTTGCCAGAATTCATACTCAAGACCTTCAGATCATCCCACTTTTCATTGGTGAGCGTTTAACTCACTAAGCCATCCCTCAGCTTATCGAAGCTGTATGGCATGCCTTATGTGATGTTACTCACGATCAGCAATAAAGAAAAACACCTCCTCTGACCAGACACTATCATGTCCTCACTGACTTTAATTAAGTCCTAACATCCTCACAGACTGGCATTCAGTCAGTGAGGGTGTAAAGACCCTTTGCAAAAGGGAGTACAGTCCATCACTTAGATGACCAGAGTTGTCTTAAAGGCCAGCCACATTGAATGCAGCCTTATACCTTAGAATTGTTTTGTTAATTTTATTTTTTTGGCCACAATACCGAAGATCTCACTTTTTCTGGAAACTGTAACTTTCCATTTCTAAAATCTTAATTAATGGGAAAGATAGCATTTCTGTTGAAGTCTTTACCTTCTGCCAGATCACTCCAATCTCAATTATGTGGATACTAGAAGATTATTAAATATTTTGGTACTAGTGGTGGAGACGGGTCTGCAGTATGAAACTTAGCCCATGGAGAGAATACCGCTCTGCCTGCTCTCTCATCAGACGTGGCTAAGAGAGAGCCTGAGTGCACCTAGTGTTCCTAGCCCTTAAAATTGGCGACTTCGTATACTTGACTTCTATTTTCACAGAAATCCTAGAGTGAAATGGTTAGACTTCTGTTTCTTACACCCAAATTTACTGGAATTATGCAATTCTGTGGCTGCAACGCTTCTCGCTTGATTATACATTTACTGAACTTGTCACACAAACCATCACCTGCTGAATAATCTGCAGATTTTAACAAAAAAAATGTCTGCCTTATACAGACCAAATGTTAATTAAAAAAAAGCCTGTGGTGCTGTGCATTTGCAGACCCTTTACAAGGTCCACGAGCCACATTACAGTAGACGAATGCTGCATTTAGGTTTTAAACTGGGTTTAAGTTGGTAACATTTTTGTCCAGATGGTATCATGCGTGTTACTATGACAAAACAGCAACAGAACAATGCCACAGAATATATGCTGCATCATGCAACAAAGTCTTCCTTTACTTGCCGTTTAATCTAGTCGATCCACCCAATTTATTTCTCTTTGCCTCATAATTTCAGTGGCCCTGCCTAAACCACATTCCAAAACCTGTCTACAACCTTTTTCGGGGACAGACAAGCCTGGCCGCACAGCCCAAGAGATTATTTTTTGTTTCAGAAGGAGCAGGCCTCTGTGGCTGCTTTTCTATGTGGCCTGCCAGAAACGTGAAAGTCTTTTTTTTTTTTTAATTTATTTTTTATACATTTGTTTCCCACCGTGCTCCAAGAATGATGCTCCTTTCCTGAATTTTATTAAGACACGAGGCTGTTCCACGCTTTTGTAAACACACATCTTCGCAGAGCTGTCGGTGGGTTACCAGTCCAGGCCGAATGAACCAAAACACGAAAGAAGAAGCCACAAAACAATTATAAAACACATGGAGCGCAAACCGCGGCTGTGTTTATTGTACAGCAGCTCACATTATTTACAGACTAATCTGGGCAGCATTAATGCTCAGGAGCTGTGCAAAAACACAGAAACCCAGCCTTTGTTTTCTTTTTTTTTCCCCACATGGAGTTATGTTGCCAGCACATCTGAGGTGAAGATCTGCTTTCCCAAACAGAATACAAAGCTATTTATTTTCTGTGGCTTCCTAATGAACTCTTAAAAAACCCATGCTAGGTGCTGCCAGCAGCAATAAAAAGCCTGGATGCGAAACCAACAGAAGGATTTCATGGAGGCTCAGAATTTGCAAGGAGTGAACGGCTTGAAGCCTCTATTTGGAAGTGCATGACTTAATCTATCATTCGGGCATCTTAATCTGTCTTGTAAGAGTAACCTGCAGCTTGCAGGTAAACGTATGTGACATAAATAAACTGACTATATTACAGAGAGATACATTGCAACACTCTACTGCAGGCAACAACGGAACATGCACTTATTACAGCTTATAGCCTGCTGTAGCGGGCCACACCGGCCATTAAAGGCCTGCTCCAGTGCTACCTTTAACAAGGCAGCAGGCTTTTAATGACTGGTATAGCCCGCTACGGAGGGCTATAAGGCTATCAGAACATTCAGCCCCGAAAGCGCAGAATGTTCTAAATAGTAAAACAAAGGCCTCACGGAGCGGGTTGACATTTCCTAGGGCTCTGTGAGGCATTTGTTCACAGCAACAGCTGTGAACAATGGCAAACTTTGTAATGCTGATGCTCCAGGCTTCTACCAGCCATTAGAAGCTCAGGGCACTCCACTGTCTTCAATAGAGTTCCCAACATTCCAATGTTATAATATGTGATTTTATTAAATGGGAAGACTTGGGCTCCAACGGCCATTGGCATGCAAGTCGACCTGCGTGCCAGGACAGGTCTGGAGTGGCCATTGATTCTCAAACAACCAGCAGCCATCTGGTTGCTGATTGGATGAGGTGGAATAGCCTGAATCGTACTACATCCAAAATGGTGGTCTGGTTGTTGAGTCCGTGCTGGCAGCTGAAGCAAAAACCTTCTATCTTATTTCCAAACCCTCAGTATTTTTAATATTAAGAATTTGAGGCATCGCTGGAATGAAACCTGAGTAAAAGACCCCAGACCGGGTCTGTAGTGAATGGAGATTTCTTTGAGTTGCTACAGCTAAAAAGGGCATAAGCATTTCATCCTTTCACTGTGCATTAGATAATGGTAGACACCTTGATCAATTCAAAGCTTGGTTATGGAAAATGTTTACACTGTATTGAGGTCTTACAGAATTTAATGTGAAATACGTGGAGAAAGCACAAAATGCCGCTGTCACTTGGCTTGTGAATGAAATAAAAAGGATCCACATTCGCCTCCACAGGAATCCCTGCACCAGGTCCTTGTTGGAAATATCTGCTATTCAGAGGTCTCATGCTCTGACTTATTGGCTATGTTGAATCCTTGAATTCGGTCACTAGTCTTCTGATCAGACAGCTCCCAAAACTAGGGCAAGGAACCACAAACTTGCAGTTCATTTTTTTTTTTTTTTTTTTTTTACAGAGTTTTATATAGCACGAACTAGACCCGAACTGAATCGGGTATCAGAGCGCTTTACATAGCACCAGTTACGTTACATGAGGACACGCATTCGTTTTTAAGGCACGGGGAGATTAACAGCCTGATTCATCAAGCCGAATTGCGCTCGCAAAGGGCCAGATTCTGAGAATCTGGCCCATTGCGAGCGCAATTTTTGCATTTGGGATTCATCATCCCAAATGCAAAAATCGGTAATTGCTAATTCGCTAAATTGCGAGGAATTACATTTAAGGAATCTCTATTTGAGATTCCTTAAATGCAATTCATCAACCATTTTTAAATTGCTAATTTGCACTTTCGGGCCGCTATTTACCGAGAGGTCAGACCTCTCGGTAAATAGCAAAAACTTAGAAAAATGCTTTTAAAAGCATTTTTCTAAGTTGCATGTTGCACACACACATGTCCTTTGGACATGTGTGTGCGCAACACCAGTTTCAATTTGCATTTAAGGGGTGCTACAGGGTGTCCTTTGGACACCCCTGGCACCCTTTAAATCGCTATCTTATTCTCCCCATTCATTCCTATGGGCCTTTTGGCCCATAGGAATGAATGGGGAGTTATTCCTTATTTGCGATTAGCAATTTGCTACTCGCAAATAAGGAATGTGTAGGAATCGCTATTTATTTAGCAATTCCTACATGAATACCGTTTTGCGAGTCCTTAATAGCGATTCGCTATGAATCGCTATTAGGGGCTCGCAAAACAGCCCATTGATGAATAAGGCTGTAAGTGATTTGCCTAGAATCACAGGAGGTTTTTGGCGTCGTTACCGAGACTCGAACCCAGATCCCCAGGTCTGAGGTCGAGCGCCCTAGCCGTTAGGCCAGCTCTTCTCCCAGGCTGTGGGCTAACACTCCCCCTCCCACACTTGCCCACAAACACTTAGTGTTGATGTCAATAAATGTGGATGCATGATGTACAGTTGTGTTGAATATGTTCTTTATTAGATTTGGTTTGCCTTATGCATTGCATACATTAAATAAGACGTGCAACTATATAAATGTGTGTGAGCCACCAAGCCTTCCATTGGCCCTAATTTTACAGTTCTTTAGATTAATTATAGCTGATTATTGAAAATTAGATTAATTGCTTCTGGGTAAAAGAATCTGCTTCTGGATATGTAACTGTTTCCCTGTCAATGCCAGTGGCATCTCTAGAAGGGATTTTTTTTATGAAGGGCGCATATTGAGCCACATATAAAATTGGTAGAGCCACCTGCAAAAGGTAATTGTGAAAAATGTGCTGTGTGTTTTATACATATATTCTTAAAATATTTGAATCTGACTGTATAAACGTGCATCTATCTTTCTGTCCATCTATCTATCCATCCATCCACACAAAGTCAGATTTAAACATTTTAAGTAAATGTGTAGGCTTGTGTATTGCCTCAGACAACCATTGCTTTGCATATAGTTGGACAAATGAATCCATGAGGCTTGATGCAGGCTCTGCCTTTGCCTGTGTCTCCTGGAACATTCACCAGCCCCTCCCCCCCTCCCCACCTCCCCCCCCCCCCCACCTCCCCCCCCCCCCCCCCCAGAAACGTCAATGGTCAAAATGCTTTACTTTTGTGTAAATACTCCTTCTAGCATGGGTCTGCTCTCGTGACGGCCCAACAGGTAGCTGCAGCAATGGGAGACAACGAGGGCCTCCTGCCCGTAAGAGTGTCTTGGGAGTTCTATGCCCGAGTCTCCCATCTGTAGACATTCTTCAGCATTCCTTCTGCTTCCGGTTCACAGAGTGGAGGAGTGGCAGCTTGTCTCCAAGAGTTCAAATAAGGAGCAGTTGAAGGTATGCTTTTGTCCAAAGGTAGGCTCCTCTGAGTTTCCTTGTGGTTGACCCTTTTTTACACTCTGCGTGAGATCTCTCAATATGTATGATGAATGAAAACTCCAGGGTAAACATTTGTTTTAAAGTTTCTCTCTTAGGAATTATTTCATGTTTTGAAAACCCTTATGTGGTTTAAAATGCTCTTCAAGCACAGATAGATGAAGGTCGTGCAACCGTATAACAATAAGGGAACAATCAGGAGTGGAAAGCATATGGAAATGATAAAGCACAATGCAATACAATGTCATGTGGTTCTTGACCCACAGATCCCCCAGTGACAGAGGAGGCAGGCTGATGTGTAGGTTAGAGTCACCGGGCATGAGTGCATGACAGGGCGCCCACAGCACTATACAAATAGGTTTTAAGTTCACTGGGGCTCACAGAAACATAATTAGCATATCAAATGAGGTCGCCAGGGAGCTGATTTTCTGAATGAAAAGAACAATTTACTGAATACTATTTTTTTCAGTAAAATCACGTTAGAAATGGTATCGTTGATAATATAGTCTCTTCATAGATTTTGTATCTAAAGGGCTATTTAATTATCTTTTAATATACAAGTGTCAGCACCCACATATATCATTTTCCAATTTGTCTTCCTCAAAAAGATTCAATAGATTTGGCAAGATCGACAATTATTATTCTGTGAAGTAGCACTTCATTCCACACTTTTGCCACGTTCAAGTGCTGCAAATACAAATGTTGCCATCTCTTTATTTAATAGCACTCGGAAACCCCCAGGGTTGTGGCGCTGCTGCACTTGGTGCCTAAATCAACAGTGTGCACGGTTCACAGTGAATGCAAAGTGTACAACAGGCTGCACACGTTTAATCCCACGATGTACAATTCAAGATTGGACTGCAGAAGGTGCTCCTGGCCGCGAGTTTACTGTAAACATGTGGCTACATTGTCAAAATACATGGAATGGGATCAAAAACGAATGCACGAGCTTTCCTCCTGCTTTGAAATGTAGCCAACAGAACACTTTTTCCCCCGGCCTTCTCTGAAGTGAATGTTTCTGGGTAAAAGTGTGTCAGGTTGTGCTACCCTAGGGCAGAAACTAGTCTGTGCCAGTTGACAGCAGAAATAAAGTGTCGAAAAATAACACTTCCATATCACGACAGCAGTCGCAGACCTATAATGAATCGTTAATTCTGCGCTTGGCTGCGAGCTTTGTGCTCGGGGTTGACTGCGCCTTGCCACCTTGTTGTCGAGGTCGTCCTTTCATGCTGGGACCCATCCTTCTCGGCTTCCGTAGTGCCTGCAGGGCTAGAGAGGAGCGTTAATCATATTTACCCCTCCTGATAACCGCCATTCACACTGCACCGTTGCTGCTCCTCATTGCCCTGGACAGACACTGGCACCTCGTTGAAGGTTCAGCGCTGCGCGGGAAAAAGGCCCCCGGGACCCTTCAGTTTTCAAGAGAAAGCACTAAATCAGCTGATGCGGGAGAAATGACAATTTGGATTCTCCGGGGGCTCTTCCCGGCTCCTCGGCCTCTGTGATCACGGGTTGAGCGAGAGCCTAAAGCCAGCTTTGCAACACACAGCCCAATCAAAAGCAGCCCTGGCCAGAGAACCCCAAACGAGGTTGTGGGGGGAACTGACTTAATGGGAGCACACTCGAGTGTTTCTGAGTGCAAGGCCTGGTGGGTCCCGGCTACTGCACACGGACTGTGACTTAATGCGGTGCTCCCACTTGCTCACAGCCCGTACAGCACGCAGGTTTGGGGACCCCACTAAGAATGAGGGTACGAGTCCTAAAAAAAGAAGTGAGGGGACGCTGTCACCGGAAGTGACGTCACAACAGGAAGTGACCCCACTACAGGAAGTGACGTCACGAAAGGTGGCTTGAACCATCAGGCTCATTGCCACCCCTCGCTCACCCCTTAGATGCGATTGCATCTGAGAAGCCAGCTCGTGAGCAGCGTTCTCAATGAGCTCCGATCTCGCCCCAGAGAGGCCAAAGAGTGAAGTCCAGCTGTTTGGCAGGGGGGACGGCGTCCACCCGGTAAAATAAGTAAGGGGACGCCATCCACCCGCGTGGTACCCCGACTCGAGCTCTGGTCTCAGCATTTCACTAATAATGTCCTAGACTGCCTCCTGGGCTGTGTCTGTCCACGCCAGGGGCCGGCGCACAAGGACCAGCCAAAGAAAGCTGTGGTCTCTGGAGCCTGAATGACTGGTGACATTTTAAGAGCTGGGAGCGCTATGAGATGCTTTTTTCTTACATTGGGGCTGTATTGTACTTTAATTGTGGTGATTCAACCTCTGAGGAGCACCTAAGCGCAAAACTCAACTAAGAATGTTCATACACCAATATCCTTGTCACAGTCCGCACGTACGGTCCTCCCTTTGGATGATTTTCAACAAAAAGCAAGTGTACGCCACAGAATCCGTACTTATAAATGTGCACCACTGAAATGCAGTGCAAAAATTCCTCCAACTAGGCCACAAACTGTGCACATTTACACAACGGACTCCACTAGTTTTACTCAAAATATCAAAAATGTACTAAATGCCTGCTATTTTTTTATAATCAGTCTTTGATTTCTCAGACATAGTCAAGCACTGTGTGGCTTACTTATCACTACCACTCCATTCAAATGTCTTTTGTAGTAGGTGCCGGGAGCGACCATGTTACACTCTCATTTTAGACTGCTCCAGATACAGTCTGTATGCTCCCCTGCTTCATTTCCCTCTAGAAAGGACATGTTAACATGACTGTTTTCTGCTCCTTTTCACAATCTTACTTAAAATCTAACAGCGTGCCCTTTGACACCCGCCTACCCGTTGTCCTCTGCTCTCTAGAAGTTAGGCAGAATCTCCACCAGGTCACTATGATCAACAAAATAACATGTCTGGGCATCGCAGTGGATTTTGTTGACCGCTCACCTTGCCAAGAGGACCACTAGCAGTGGCCAGTGTACCAGTGTGCCCCTTCTATTATTCCACTCCGAGACAGTCTAGTTCCAGAGCCGCCAGATGAATTTGCCGCCCTTACCGCCCATATAGGCCATGTTTTCGAACCTTGTGTAGCCCAGATAGTCAGAAGCCTGATGGGCTTGAGTCTGTCTAAAGACCACTTCTAATGTGGGAACAATTTTCAGAAAAAAATTAAGGCCTACGTGGCAGGTCAAAGTTCATGCCAGAAGCACATTTCAGCTTATAACAGACAACATAGGAGGCTCTAATTTAAAGGTAATGAGAGCGGGCCACAGTGCCATGACCCATCAGGTGCTTTGGTCCAGCGGGGGTTTGGTGAAGAAGATGAATTACCGTTACTACTGGTGGTCTTTGTCTGAGGGCACCAGCGGAAAACAACCTTTGGGTCAATGGGTTAACAATGGCGTGGTGCTAATGTATCATCTCATTTGAAATGAAACCTCTTTAGGTGCCTTGTCCTTCAAGCAGGTTAGATAGCTGCATGACCTCTGCCTGGCCTTTGGAATCGTGTTGTTGAAGATGGAAATGTCCATAAATACACATATTGTCGTTTCCACTGCATTTTGAGGTTCTCTTTTGGAGACTTTTTAGGTAAGTATTTTGACAGTATCTGGGAAGAAAAGTATTTAATAAAGCATGGTTCAGCTCACCTGGTGCCTAGTGATTCTAGTACTGAAGAAAAAAATAGTCCCAGTGTTACAGACATACCAAGAAAAGAGGGGATACAGTAATGACCCTATACACCTGGAGAAAAGCGTGGTTGCGCCCAGTTATGACAACAGAGAAGTACCTGCTTGCTTCTCTAGACATGCAAGGGTGCCTTATAATGCTCTAATAAAGGGGCTCAAGCCCACGTGCCACTTCCAATTCTATCATTAAATGGGAACTCTAACTGCATAGGAAATTTATATTTCTCACCCTTTCAGGCCAAGGTTCTCAGAAATGTTTGTAACTGGCAGACGTCCTGACAAGGGACCAGTGATACTCGTTTTTTAGCAGTGTGCCTACTGGTGGCCAGCTGCAAGACAAAGCACCATCAGCTCATGGGCCTCCACATAATATCCGGGATACCTCTGTCAGGTAGTGAGAAGATTCCTCTCCTCCTTTTCCCACCTTCCTTCACAATACTCACGGGCATGCACTGATCCATGTGACTTTGCTCTGGCTTGAGAAAGAATCCATTGACCAGAACAAGTGGTCAGTAAGAGCAAGGTTCCTCTGTCTGAAGCCAAGATCTTAAGCTCACATAGTAAGGAAATTGGTTTGCTTGTTTTCTTAAGTGTGACACAGAAAACGGTTTTGGCACTCAAGGCTCACCTCTGGAACTCAGTCTTACCATATGTTTTGCTTCCTGAAATTAGCATGACCCTATTTCCTGCATCGTTTTCACGTGAAGAATTAAGTTCCTTAGATCATTTGAACATTCACCTTGCTTTTACACTGGAGTCACTTGTAATTTTCAAACACATGCAAGATCCAAATAAAAGAGAGTGAGAAGCAATTGATGTGCACAATCTGGCAGGTGGCCTGGCTCCTGGTCTGTGTGTCAGCTGTCTGTACCAGGAATAGATGTGCAGGTCTGATGGTTGCAGTCTACCTGAGACCCCTTTGCAGTGGTGAGTGCTAAGATATGTCAATCAATAACATCAGTCTGATGGGTTCAGTCTTTCAGCTGACCCATAGGACGCTTGCTCACGATTATTTGATTTATTTACTGAGTTTTATATTGTGCGAACGGTGAGAGCTCACATCAAAATTTACTCATGCCATCAAGAGTACAGAGCTTGGTGCATACCAATCAACAACAAAGATTGCATTGCAACATAGCTGAACTATAAACGACAGCTGGAATTGACTAACAAATAATAGGTTTTGGCTATACCCAGAATGTAGGGGAAACAGACCATTTTTAAACCCCACAGCCCCTTCAGGTCTCTCTATATAAGTGCTCTCTTTATTTTGTTTTAAAATGAACGTTTTTGTCATCACCCTCTCTCTTCCTCTAATACACGTCCTTCGCCCCACCCTTATTAAAGACACTAGCAGGACACTTGAGGAGTCAAGACTTAAGGGTTTCCTAATCCTAAGTGCTAGCTGCGAAAGAAAGAATCTTCACTGTGAAGTACTTGGTACATGTTTCGCATAGTAGGCACAAGCTGCATACACAATTTGGAAATACTTTGAAGATTAAGCTTGGCTTTTTGCAAGCTACTGAACATGGGTCAACTTTATTTTGCAGCACCCCAGCCCCCTTTTGCGATCATAATCTTAAGAAATGCCCCCCATTTGCGGAGAATGTTACTTTTACATCACTATCCCTTTGAGAGTGTCTGCACCTTGCAATAAATTGATAGGATGGAAGGGACATCTATACGTTGCTTTCGTTGATTTGAGAGCAACGTTCGATTTAGTGCCACGCAATCTTTTATGGAAAACATTGAGTGTAGTAGGACTGCCAAATAGCCTATTGGCCCAGATAAAAGAGCTGCACGAAGGGAATTTTGCGAAAATCCGATGGGGCCCAAATGGGGAACTGACCCCAAAAATTCCTATCGAGCGTGGCGTTCGCCAAGGCTGCGTAATGGCCCCCACACTCTTTTCCCTTTTCGTGAACAACATCCCTACACACCTAGAGGGATGTATAAACGATTCACCAAAATTGAATGGAGAAAGGGTAACATCACTATTATTTGCAGATGACACTATTCTGATTTCCCAAACCAAGAAAGGTCTCCAGGCACTACTAAATTCTTTCAGTGATTATTGTAGTAAGAAAGGACTGGAAATAAATGGGAAAAAGACAAAATGTATGACCTTCAATCCACCGAAAAATAAAGGCTGTTTAACACTGAATGGTGTTAAACTAGAATCGGTCTCACATTTTTCTTATTTAGGGGTTACTTTAGACTCTAATTTTTCTTGGAGAGCCCAAATGGAAAAAAGCAAGCTGGCATTCACTCAGAATGTAAAGCCAATTCTTAGGAAACAAAGTTTGAGTACTAGTAAAGCAGTGTCTCCGGTAGTTGAGCTTTTTAAATTCAAGGTTCAACCTGCAGCGTTGTACGGTGCAGAAATTTGGGGGCCAGGGTCAAAAGATACTTTTTGTGTCCTGGACAATAATTTCATGAGAAGTCTGGTAAGGGTCCCAAGAGGCACTCCTTTAGTGCCCCTCCAACTGGATTTAAATGTCAAAAGAACCGACCATTACACCATAATTCGCCCATTGATGTTATGGGTTAGATTGTGGCGGGTGCCTGAATTGCATGCCTACAGAGATGGTCTAAAAGAAATCATGGGGTTTGATAATTCAAAAACCATTCCATGGCTAAAACATGTTAAAATTTGGCTTACCAAAATTGGTCTAAAACATTTTTGGGAGAACCCAGGACATCTACCGTCTAACCCAAAACTAATTCTAAAAAGGGCCTTTTGGAGTTTCATGGTTAACATGGCAATAAATGTTCCGGTTGCTGGAACTTTAGTAACAAATTTTCTCAGCTTCAAGGATGAGCCACTATTTGAGACTTTTCTTGATGAGATAGAGCCCCCACTTGCTAAAACTCTATTTTTAAAATTAAGATATGGTAATCTCTTGACCAAAACAACCTTGGCACGTTGGTCAAGGAGGCCTAATGCTCCACCCCTAGTGGCTGATGAAATTTGTGCTATGTGTGATTGTAGCCAGAGTGAAAATGAGATTCACATCTTTTTCTGCCCCGCTTATGCATTGGCTAGAAGAAGATGGATTAAACCACTATGCCTATTGTTAGGCCTGAGATCATGCAACCAGGCCCTGAGAATACTTAAAACAAACACAAATCAAACAATAATATTTAGTGTTAGTCGATTCTTACACTCAATCTTTTTCCTAAGGAAAAAAAAGGGGCAACAGCTATAAATGAAGTATATCCCTAAAAACAGAACCAGAATGCACCCTAGTAATTATAGGGGGATTTTTGGTACATATAAACGGTTGTGCTTAGATTTATTTGTATTAAGAATTGTACTTTTACTGATGTCTTAAATCCTTCTCGAAAAAAAAAAAATGTTTATTTTAATGCAATGAATTGTGTTGTGACTCTTTTATGGCATTTTTGCCGAAATAAAGAGTTTGAAAATGAAATGATAGGATGGAAGCCACTTTACATATAATATGCTAATCACCCAACCGAATAATATTTGCATACTCAATTGACTCTAACACAAAAACATTATGTTGTATTAATTTTTGTCCTAGATCCCTTAAGTGCGTACATTTAGTAAACGTTTACTGCAGGTCCTTGAACTAGAATCTGTAACGGGATTATAGGCTTCTAAAACCCTATAGGAGAAAAAACAGCAATAAACTAGCTGTACATACAAGCCAATGCAGCAAAACTAATTCATCCTGCTAGCCAGTTCACAAACCCCTTCGATGCAATCCATAGCCAATTGCTAACCAAGTCAATATGCAAGACTTCCAACAGCCTTCCTAACTTCCATCTACAATTACTCTACTTTAACGGACATTATATTCAATATACCGTTGTTGAGAGCAATAATGGCAAAATGGATGCCTCGCGGCTAGGCTCCAGCAGCACTGGACTTGTGCCAGCTACACTGCCTTTCACACACACCGTGCATCGCAGTGCTTTGCAGAGTTCAAGCAGAAAGGCGATAGGATGATCTCACAACTTGATCTAGCATTTATGAAGTACAACTTTCAGTCATAGTATTTGGAAAGTAAACACCGGGAAACTATGCTTGCCAAGATGTTCCTGGATTAATCAGCTTGCTTCTCATGCTATCCCTTGCTGTGCAAACCAGCGAATCACCCTTCTGCACAGAGGAGCTGTACAGTGCTGTGTTGTTGAGTACTATAGAGGGATTCACAGGGAAGTTGAGCTCTTTCACACGAAAAGTCAGAAACTTCGGCTGCACTACAGTAAGAGTCTTTATTGCACTTGCTTTTGGGGCCCGATCCACCAAACATTGTAAATTTGCACCCACAGTAGTCCTACTTCGAACGTGTGCAGATTTACTACTTTAAGGAATTCACAAGCATTCCCTGTGAGAAAACAGCCCACATGAGGAAAGCCCTTTTCTTACACCACCTTCCATTTTAGGGGCGATCAGTCCCCTATCTGAAGGGGAGTTAATCCAACCTGTTATTGGAATGAAATTTGCATCATATTCAGAGTGGCAGATGGCGGTATAAGTGTTTAGGAAACACTACAAAACATAGGGGTTAGTGGGCAATCATAATTTTTCATTCCAAATCGCGCCTTGATCTATCCCCCCCCTACCCACTAAAGGGAATTTACTACTGTAAATTTCTCCAACCTCATGGATGAAAAATCTGCAGTAGTAGAACCATTTACATCTGTGACGATACCTTCTGTGAGTTCCTGCCATACATAAATTTAACCATTTTTGGCCACAAACATACATTTAAAGGTGAAAATAGTTTTGTCAATTTGGCCCTCACTGTATGGTCACTGGGACCCAGTGGTGGCTCCTTCGCTAAGCCGGGGAAGCATTGCATCAGAGCATAAAAACTTGACACCAGAAAACATAATTGGGAATCCTCAGATTTGAGCTCAGAAGATTTGTTAGTAGGCAGTACACCCCAAATGCTAAAGGGATTCTATTCTCACCCACAGCACTAGCCTTTGGAGACCTTCCTAGCACACACTGTTTGCAGACCTTGAACGAGTCAGTAACTACTAGTGAATGGAGATAAGGGATCTCCTATATTTAACTGAGAAGACGGCAATTTCCTTGGAGAATGATGGTCTACATCCTGTTATGCCTCTATCTCATTTAAAAGCGACCTGGCGAAGATCACATGTTCAGTCTCTGACAGGGGATGCAGTTCTGTGAGGAACTTCAATGGGAAAAGGACTGTGCACACATAGAAAAGGGTCTCCCAAACCACACACCAATCATTACACAAATAAAGAAACAAAGTAACTACTTTGCAGCTATGCAAAAAGTACAGCGGTGCAAACAATAAAAGCAGGCAAAAAATATTTCGGCCACTCACGGATCAAGAGTGTGATAAGTAGAGTGGAGGCGTGGGGAAAGAGTGAAGTCACATGTAGGCTTGCCACCTCAGCCGTATTTTACTGGCTCGGTCAGTGTTTGTCTATGGAGGCCAGCAAAAACAAAGGTGGCAACCCTAGTCACATGGGATTCTTGCATATGTTTCATCCATTGGTTTAAAATATTTCTGGGCAACTTAGGGGCTCAAAGTTTGTTAATAAGATTGAGCCCAGAAACAGATAGTTGATTCTGCATATTGTTTTCTTATTTATGCTACCGAAAGCCTAGTGTGTAGAAAACCATGTTTAGGAATTACACATAATTCAACTTATGATCATTAGTGCCTCAATGTACAATAGCTTAATAATAAGAAGACATTCCTTGATCAAAGGAGACTCTGGAGGCGTGGTTGCTAACATCCCAAACTAGTTCTGTATGCCTTTAGAATGGCCCACATAGAAGAGAAAATGTCATTTTTCACATCATCCCCTGCAGATTTATAGCCAGTCAGTAAACTATCACAATAGGTTAAAATGATTTAAATCTGCATGACACAATCATCAAGTTAGTTGTCAATAGATTTTTTTAGACAAAATGTAAAAAAGCAAAAAACGCAATGTAAGATACTTTCTTGATTCAGCACCGATTTTAAGATCAAGTGTGCATGGAGTTTCTAGATATGAACAGGAACGTGAACAGAGAAAATGAAGAACTCACTACTGGTGTCATTGAGCACGAGTCTTCAGTATGCTTTGTCTTGTTGCTAGTAGCTATATGACCTCCCATGCTGCTTACCTGAAGAATGTAGCCACGGACGTAGTCCCGCAGGGTCCAGCCCAATCCGTGAAGGATGTGCAGCACCTCCTCTTGCTTCAGGACACTGAAGAGGCGGTCTAGCAGGATCTTAAGCCGCACGGGTACCGCCTGGGTTCCGTAGAGCATCAGGCTGCTGATGTCAAACACTACGTTGGACTGCACAATCTCCACTTGTGTCGGGTGGTACAGATGCTGAGTGCTAAGTTTGTCCAAAGCTAAAGAGGATATCAAAAATGGAATGGAGAGAGTTCGGTGAAAAGGGAATGGAGTGAGAAAGAGATACAACATTAAACCAGATCATATGAGGAGTTTCTTTAACAAAACTGTCCATTGTGATGTTTCAGTTTGAAGTAAATGAAGTAAACATTTTCACCAAATTAGTAATAACTTGAAGGAATAGTGCCAGATACTTTGTTTGCACCACAGGAGTGTCTCGGCCCACCTCACCTCCCTGAATGCTTTTTTTAAATATTTGTTTTAGTACTGGGGAGGAGAAACATTTTA
Source organism: Lissotriton helveticus (assembly GCF_964261635.1). Classification (NCBI taxonomy): domain Eukaryota; kingdom Metazoa; phylum Chordata; class Amphibia; order Caudata; family Salamandridae; genus Lissotriton; species Lissotriton helveticus. The sequence goes on along the minus strand of NC_136059.1, from coordinate 1,138,479,000 downwards.
CAAGAGATCTTAGGTGATCAGTCTCAACCTGCAAACAACTGTAAGTAACTACTTGTTTGCATGGTCACCATTGTATGATCCCAACCAATCAAATTCTCACATTCGCTCCCTAATCTCTAAATAGTCAGAATTTGTGAATTCAGAAATACTTCAATTTAGGAACAAACTTAAGATAAAGTAATTTGTGGCATGAAGATCAAGCAGTATAACACATCTGGAGATGTTTGAAAGAAGATAAACTCTTCTCTACTTACACTGCAGAGTTATGGGGCCACGGTTACACTGGAGAAAGTAACCAGCATTTTCAAGAGGATAGGTTTATACCATCGTGCATTGGAATTTTTTTAGTCAAAACATGTAAAAATAATCCATGGAGCGTTTCAAATGATGGATTACCAAAAACCTCTACAGCTTGCTCTGTCCAGTTACATTGCAATGCATCCACCGGGTGACAATCCAAAGTTCTGTTACAGCAAACACAGAGCCGAAGGCACAGTTACAATAATTAAAGTGAATATGTTATATGTCACTAGTGAGTCAGACGAGAAGACCTTGCGAATTTGTCGCTTGGGTTCCAGACCATCTACTGCAGCCCTTCTCCTGCTTTTACTCTGGTAGAATTGCTCCAGCAAACCCTCTAATTCAGTGTTTTAATCTTAAAATCAGCACTCCTACATTTATAGTCGTTCTTTACTCTCTGCGGCTTCACAAGACCAAGTGCCGATCCATCTGTTTGTCCAATCTCTAGTGTAAGACCAGGACTTTCTGCTTCTCTTGACTGCTGTTCCAACCACATTAGGGCAGACCACTGACTTTTACTGACTACCTTGTACTGGCTATTGCTGCTGCATGGTCCATCCTAGGAGAACTCACCTGGCTCCTGCCTCTGGGCTAATTACTTCTTCCATCATCACTTTTGGGGCAGAAAGGATATTGCAGCTATTGTGTACTCAGATCCTCATAATCATGCATTTATTTCTTATCCCTCCTGCCTGTATCTTTTGTCTCATAAACCTGTGCCACCGTGTACTGAATTTCTGGAATACGGAATTCATCTTCACAGTGTGTGAAATGACGCTTACAGAACAGTGTATGTTGTTACTCTACAGCATGACCATTCAACACACGTAACACGCGACTGCCTTATGGTACTCGATTTTTGTTTAGGTCTCCATCACCTCGTTTGTACTCCATTGATTCGGCTGGAGACTCCTACAGCAGTCTTCTGCGCGTCTGTTCGCTGTTCTGAGATTCCTGCTGCAACTCTAGTTCCTTCTTGACTTGTGGTCATGGGGGAGTCTGCACATGCGTGATAAATTGCTTTCCTACCCACAGTGGTAGAAGGCCTTATCATTTAGCCACTGGCTTCATTCGGCGCCTTCACTCGGTGGAATACATTGTCAAAGACTTCTGCGTTGCTCATACTTCATTCCTTACATCTGATTCCACAGATCTTTCCTATTCGTGTGGCTAAATCAACTTTGAATGCAGAGATTTGGAAATAATGTAATGTTCATTAAAGATAAGGGACGTGCAGGTCTGGGGACCGAGGCTCTGTGAGTATTCGCTGGGCGGTTTATGCTAACGGCTGAGCTGTGCGAGCACTGCGGCATTCTGGGTATTTGGTAGATCTGTGGGTTTACAAGGCTATGAAGACGGACACGGGCTATACAGGGCTGCGAAACAGACTGCCTACTATTGCAGTGCCACACGAATACAAAATTAATTGGCATTAGGACTGCAGGATTTCAAGTGAGCAGAGTTTATCCAATGGAGATCTATGCACATTTATAGTCATGCCTATAGCGCTGTGTGAGTGTGTATTTGTTGGTGAGGTGTGGTACATGTTTGCATATAGGAAAATAAAAACACCTTTAAAATAAAAAAAGGTTTATTTACAGATAACGCAGACGTGTGTGGCACTTCCAATGTACACTGTACCTGGCCTTTAAAATCTTCAGTATTTGTGTACGTATTTTGTACTTTTTTCAGTCAATTTGAAAGGCATTGGAAACACTACAGGCTGTAGTGTGTAATTAGCTGATAGTCTGCTTATCCAAATGTTTGTGATTAGTTGTTCTCCGTAGGTATGTTAACTAGTTGGCCGGTGTTTCAAGTTTGCATTTTCTCTGTGGGAGTGAGATAATGTGATTTATAGGTTATCCTCCATTATCCTATTCTCTCACTTACTTACTTGTATTCCAGAACTTTTTTATAATAGATTCCACATACAAATTTACATGAAAATTGCGTCCACCACTCTTATTCTACAATTTTGTCATTCTGGCGCTTGATTTATGGGGTATAAAAACCATTGCCCGCTGTATGATAACGAACAACTAAAAACATGTTAAACTGGCCAATCAGACAGAAACTAACAGGCAATGACAAGGACGAGGCAGGAGCGAGATGACAAGGGCGCAGATGGTGGAATAATCGTAATGCACACAGCTCCATGCGCCCCTCAGCAAATTGGCGGCCTGGGCCCAGCTCACCCATTGTAAAGGCCGGCCCTGATGCCACTATATATTCTGTATGGGAAATAAGTGTTGGCTTCTCAACAAGAGGTAAAAACCCACATTTGCCTACTCCTGGGTCAAGATTAATCCTGGTTCAAGTACTCATCACAGTGTGGAGTGAATACCCCCCTACTCAGCAAAATGCTCTATAACCCAGCTTGTTTGATTTAATAGGGCGCAGCTTTCACAACAGTGCGGCAACGCAATGACGGGTGTCAGCCTGCTCTTGACACATAGCCATATCCAGAAACTCTTGCAAAATGACAGAGGATCGCCCTTTTCCTCCTCGCGCTGGGACCTGGCGGGCCCCTACCTACGGAGCTGAGCCTACCCCGCAATTCTGTGCTTGCACATCACTCGAGAAGCGCTAATTTGACCAACCCCTCTGCTGGTAGAGAGACGTTTCTGCAGACCATTGCACTTCTATGTAACTGGGATATTTGTCCCCATACAGACGTTTGACAGTACAGGTGCTGGTCAGCCACATTATCTCATAGCACTAATCTTCCAGGGCGGCAATCCACATCACCTCGTTCACCTGGATGTGAAAACAAGTACTGAGTATCTGAGAGTCCACATTGCCACATTGTGACTCATCAATCTCTGGGATTACATTCACAGCTTCCTCGCTCTTTGCTCCACCAACGAGTGCCCCCAAACTGCCACTCTAAGTACTTTCAGACACATTGACACGATCCCCCTCCGTTACAGTGAGTGCGGACCTTGACCCCAAAGATCAGGGAAGAGTCTCCATTGATTCTGCACTTGTCGCTCCAGTCCTTGAGATGGTGGGATGTACCAGAGCCAAAATGCCAGATCTGCCAGATCACTCCTGAACTCACTCCACAGCATTTGACTGCTCCCCTGTGTTTGCTACGGAAGGCTGCATCCCACCAACAGTACCAGGCCTCTCAATAGATAAGCTAGATGTCATACTTCAAGAGATCAGAGAATCGTGAATAGCTATCAAACAACGATTGGGTACCTTTACCACAGACATCAGTCTTCTCAAAGACGATCATAAAAAATTGAGTGACAGAGTGAAATCAAACGAAATGCCCAATACCTCACTGACTATCTGGCAAAAGGAACAATCTACAGGCCATGATGTGGTGAAAGAGGCAAGTGGAAACTTTGCAGGAGTGCACAGAAGATGGGGAGGGGCAAACACGCCATAATAATATCAGGATAATTGGTATACGGAGGGAGCGGAAGGCCCCAACACCACACAAAATATTGAGGATTGGCTTGGCAACCGAGTAGAACCGTCAGGCCTGTCCGAACTGTTCACAGTGGAAAGGGCACACAGAGTGCCTACAAGAAGACCTGCTCCAGGTACACCACGCCTGCAATATAAATTACATGGACAGGGATGTTCTTATCCGAAATACGAGGGAAAATGCAACGAGCCTCGTGGATAATGCCAGAGTCTCAATTCTTTCTGATTATACGATTGCAGTTCAACATAAAAGATCATCCTTCCAAGCAGTGAAACAACAACTACTCATTGTGGGAACTAGATCTGCCTGGTTATTTCCGGCCAGGCTAAAAGTGATCCATGAGTAGAAAACTCACTTCTTTGAAGCTCCTGACTGGCGTGGGACTTGGTGGAGCAACATTTCCCAGACTCACGGAGATCCAACACATCACAATCCATGATGACCAAACCGCAGAAATACCCATGCAATAGATGACGGAGGGCACTTAACTACGCCCAAAAAGCAAAGTTCCATCTCCACAGCAGGCACGGGAGGGTCAGAGAGCTGTACTGCTCTCAGTATCTTCCAACCACGTCAGCTGCCCAAGTATCAGCCCCAGTCTCTCATCGGACAGTGCATCAGAATCCGACTCTGGAGGTAGCTCCGCGCTGTTTCCATCATTCACACCACAGACGGCTTACGAACTGTTAGGTTAATTTAGGTTCAACCAATTTTCTATATTACATAGGGCTTACCTCACGCCACACAGATTTCACACCATGTTCCCTAAAGCCCCATCTACATGCGGGCGGTGTCATGCCTGGACGCCAAACTTCTGTTATGGGACCGCCCCTTATTATCATCTTACTGGGCACACATTGGTACCGCTCTGGGGGAACTCACTGAACAGGACCACTCGCAATCGTTGGAGCACTGCATTTTAGGCATGTTTCCTAGACCCAAAGGACATAAAGTGACGGCTCGTTTTGTGGACCTGGCGCGCTTGCTGGCGAAACGCCTATTAACAAGATAATGGAAATCCCCAACAGTGCTCTTGGTTGTCGGAGGAAGAAGGCTATAGCACTAGAATGGGATGCAACATTAGAATACTTCAAAGTCCTGGACCCAATAGATAATTGGATTACATAACCTGCACACCTCAGCAGGCATTCTCTGTTACCTGCATTGCACCGAGACTACACCAACACATAAGTGATACACATGGGCAGCACACCTGTAGGGGTACACCTGGCTCCCTACCTCACGCTGCAACAGAGAATGGCACCTGACGTACTCCTAGTTTCTGTTGATCCTAGTCCCACCAGGCCACCATAGTTAGGCTAAAGTTACAGACACATTTCTGCTCACTAAAACGATGTCTAGTTTATGGGTGGGAGGCGGGAGTTATTCGGTTGAACAAGAATTTCATTGTATTTTTAATTATACCTTGATGAATCCATGGCACCGCTGAATAAATGCCATAATGTTGGGTATGATGCTTCATTGTAAGACACTCAACGAGATCCCTTCTAATACAATGTAATGTAATGCATTGAACTGCAGTAATTTATCAGAAATTGTTATATGTCTATTAAAAATGCATTAAAGTTTGTGTTAAAAAAAACTGGAAAATATTTCGAAGTTACAAAAAAGTCACGCGTAATCTGAATCTCGAAGTAACTATGTGGGAGTACATTTAGGATTTTTTTTTCATGAAGCTTTGTGAGCCAGTCATTTGAAAAGGAATGTGCTAAAACATAGGACTGTGCTGGTGTTTGCCTAAGAGATCAGAAATGCCGTCAATCAATCATTCAATGTGACAGCTCATGCCTCCTAACTTTGTCCTTTAAGAATTGCTGTGCTTCTTTTGTGAACTAAAAATGGAAAGTATTTTCACTCTTATATTGTGTCTTGTGCCTGTTTCAAAATAAACTTTTCAGTGCATGTCCATAAGACTCAAATCTATGTTAAAGAATCCCCGCTGGTGCTCAGAGGGGATTATAACCTGAAGATTGTTGCTTTAATGAAGATCATAGGGAGGGCATTAATGGAAGGAGCTCAATTGAAAACTGTGAGTGATAAAATGATTAAGGTGCTGGGTGTCAGATGGTGGAATGACCTCCCAATGGATGAGGATAATTTGAGGCTTAGATCATGTTAAGAAGGCTAAATACATTTTGTGAAAGTGATAAAAATTAGCTTCAGTTGTGTTAACATGTGAATCGTGTAGTCACCGATCCCTGATAAATTCTTATACATATACAGGGGGCACAAAAAGCTTTGTTGCAAATGGTTGGGTTGGATTAATCGAAACCTTGCGTTCCTCAACAACTGCAACCAGTACTCTCTACCCCATAGATTTCAAAAGTGAATTTACACTCATAAATTAAGCTATTTTTACATGTAAGTGTGCAAATCAACTTTGCAAATCAGACCCAATGTTTTCTAGTTCCAGCTTCTTTAGAAGCCTTTAGAAAGAAAACTCAGCCACTGAACAAGCGTGCATGAGTGCAGAATGCTTTCCATCAAAACAATGGTCCTTACCATGCTTATGCTTATCTTTTGTACCACACCACTCTCACGGCCTTCATGCACAAGGGCAGAACAACACCTTTGCAGGCTGCTTGGAAAGGCTTCCTCTTTTGTATTCTGTGGAGTCTTTCATAGATGCTTTGCGAAGTAGGAGATGGGTTCTCAGTACTACAGGAGGTGGAGGAGGACCTCCCTACTCTGGAAGAACCAGTATTATAGGGACGGAACATTGCAGATATCAGCTCCCACAGCAATAAGCGGCAATCGTTCTAGCTCAGATTTGGTCAATCTGAGCTCCCATACCTTCCTTTACCATTCCTATTTGGTACTGACTAGCCCTGACCTGCAACAATGATATCTGTTGGATTCTGCACCACAATTGGTCAATGCACATATGCCTTTAGGTGACCAATCCATTATTCAACCCTGGCTTTTCCCCTTCCCACTTATGGCCTGGGATCTTTCAAACTGCTGACCTCATATATTCTGCCCTGTTCCTCAGTTGTGAGCTAGCCACACTCATATTTTCAACTCCTAGAATCGGGTTCTTGAGACACGTCCTACACTGCTTCACCCAACCACCTCCCTCCTCCAGGAGGGAAGGATATTTAGGGGATCAAATCATTTCCATCATGGCTCAACAGTGCCTCCACCGTCCTTTCTGGATGGACATAGAAAAATAAATTCAGGTTAATCAGCAGCCTCTTATGTCTGCCTCACTAGATGGCAGACCCTCTTTTTGGATGCAGTGAACATTAATGTTGTTTTATTTTTCTGCTCTTGTGATGGTGTCCACTTAATGAAGTAAGAACTCCGACTAGGAAGAGAGACTTGCCATTAACAAGTGCCTGTGATTTTAGTAGGACAATATGGTGTATGTACCACAGCATAAGAGTAGCTGACAGGGAATTTTTGGTAATGTCCTAGTCATTTTATTAAATCCTGAAAGAGACAGCATCTCAAAAGCAACAACATTTGTATGAGGTAAAAAGGTTATTAGTTTAATGGGTGCGCAGCGTAGCCTCAATCTCAACACATCACAGACACTATGTTTTCACCTTTTTTCAGGGGGTTTTCCCAGGCAGGGAAGAAGTGAATCCTTGCATTAAGGAGTGAAGCTGCAGCCTGCTGATCTTGCACTCCGCGGGGCGTGTGCCGTAACCGAGAGCTGGCGGCTCAATTACCGTACATGCCGTGGACAGGAGACTTAATGAATCTCAAAACCACACACTTTGCAGAGTAAAGAAGTTGACATTTATGCGGAAATGGCCTGAAAGAGGCCCTTGTATGTTGCTGGAATGACATACATTTCTGTGGCAAAGTCTAAATTTAAGGTTCTTATTTCATAGTTTCTGACTAGTGAAAATGTTTGAGAAGTTTCCTTTGGTCGAACATCAAATCTACTTTAATTTTCTAGAGCTACTGAGACCTTAAGTTATGTCAGGTCAATCACTCACTCTTTCTTTACATTTCTCACACATCGTATCATGTATTTATGCCACAGCAGTGAAAATACATGTGGCCCGATAGCATGTTATTTAGAGCAACTGTACTAAAAACATGCCTTTAGTAGTACACTACAAAGGTTAAATTGGAGTTCATTACCACAGTACAATAAAAGTGACATAAAAACACTTTCTACTGATGCATAGATTGCATGTAACAATTCTACACAAAGAAACAACTCCCCTAATAGGGTATCTTAAGTGGGATGTTATCTTGCTGCACAAATGTAACCCCTTACATTCTGGTTTTGGTTAAATACAATTGTTAAATGCCATGGAAAAACCAATATATGTAAATGTGTGGCTCATACCATGCTATTTATTACCACTGTTGAGGGAAGAGCATCATAATTCATTTGTGAGTCTTGGCTCTTTCCACACTGAACAGTGGTAATAAATAGTGTATTACACTCTGCTCATCTGCATATGCAAATGCATTTACACCATGGTAGATGCCACCATGTAGTTATAGTTGGGTCAGGTTTCCATAGGAAGAACATTTTTTGTTTCGCTAATACCTTTGGTGCCCTTTGATGAATCTTCCCCCCAAAAAGTACACCCACCTCGGCTCCTTCATGGAAATGTCCATGCTGATCCATCAAGAGGAAGCTAACAAAAAAAGGGGTGGGTCCCAAAAGTGTGATATCCCATGGTAACTTCCATAGGAAATGCTGCTCTCCAATACAGAAAAAAAAGACTTATTGGAATTACGCCAAATTAAGCAAAAAGTCAGACCTTAACTCAGAAAGCATGCCTAGGTGATTTGGCGGCAATCTGTTAAGCCGTTTTAAATAAATTAACATTTAAAGAAGGGCTCAGGTTGGGCCTGAAGGCACTACTGCTCAGAAATGAGAGTCTATTGATTTTAGTCCCACTCTGGACTAAAATCATTAACAGCTCCCTTCAACAAGGACTCATCCCAGACCCCCTCAAGGTGGGGCAAGTCACGCCTATACTCAAGAAACCTACAGCTGACCCGACTGACCTAAACAATTACCGCCCTATCACCAATATCCCCACCTTGGCCAAACTGCTGGAAAAATGCGTACAACTCCAACTGACAAAACACATTGATCAGTTTGACCTCCTCAACCCTCATCAATCAGGCTTCCGAGCGAAACACAGCACGGAAACGGCTATGACGCACATAATTGATGACGCCCTCCAAATCCTTGATCGCAATGATTCCTGCCTCCTCATCCTTCTTGATCTCTCCTCAGCATTCGATACTGTCAAACATGAGAACCTACTGGAGCTGCTAAATACCAGAATGGGTTTATCCGGAACTGTTCTCAAATGGTTCACCTCCTTCCTACATAACCAGTCTCAGAAGTTCAAGAGCAACAACGTGCTGTCCTCACCTGTGCCTGTAACTTTAGGCGTCCCACAAGGATCTTCCCTATCCCCCACATTGTTCAATCTCGTCATGGAACCACTCACTACCTTGCTTCAAGCATCTAATGTACACTTCCATATGTACGCCGATGACACTCAACTTTACCTCAAGCTACAATCCCCGGAAGACATCAAACTTCTGAACTCCACACTCAGAAACACCCAATCATGGCTGGCTGATAATCACCTCAAACTAAATGCTCTGAAAACTGAGTTCATTCTGATCTCACCTCCTGCGAAAATTGCCATCACCCAAACCTGGCTCAATCACCTAACTGCGCTCAATGTCCACCCCACCATCGTGGAATCTGCGAAATCCTTAGGCATCACACTTGACGCCAAGCTCAGCATGCAGCAGCACATTAGCAAAGCAACTAAAGGAGCTAATTTCCAAATCAACACGTTGAGGAAACTTAAACCCTTCTTCCCAGCTAAGGACTTCCAAACTGCTGTACAAGCCCTAGTCATCCCTCGCATAGACTACGGAATTGTGGCCCTCAGCGGACTCCCCCTTTCAACAACCGCACCCCTAAGAGCCTCCTTGAACGCTGCCGCGAGACTCATCACTGGTTCAAGAAAACATTCGCATATATCCCCTGACTTAAAATCCCTGAACTGGCTGCCTTTTGAAGCCAGAATACAGCTGAAAATTGCCGTTATGACACACTCGGCCGTACACCACAAGTCACCCAACTACCTCACTCAAAAGCTGACTATATCAGGAGGCTCGAGATCCAATAGAAGTACAAAAAATCTACTCCTGAAACCTCGTAGATTCCGGAAGGAAAAAACATACAAACGCTCCTTCTCAGGAATGGCACCCAGGATCTGGAATGCACTCCCTCCTGAAACCAGGCTTATCTCCTCCACTGCATGCTTTAAGAAAGAGGTAAAAGCCATCCTTATGGCCAAGTTCACCTGAACTCGACGGTTGCTGGATCAAAGACTTTCCACCGCTTTTGTATTATTGGTTACCTGATTGTTTATTGGTATTATATTTGTACATGATTGCTATCCTATTATGCTACTCACTTACTACCGACTACTATATTGTACCCAATATATTGTACCTAATAGGTTGTTTAACCACCCTTTTGCTGCCCCTACCCCTTGGCTATGTAACTTTTAAGAAAGAGGTAAAAGCCATCCTTATGGCCAAGTTCACCTGAACTCTATTGTTGCTGGTTCAAAGACTTTGCACCTGTTTTGTATTATTGGTTACCTGATTATTTATTGTTATTATATCTGTACATGATTGCTATCCTATTATGCTACTCACCTACTACCGACTACTATATTGTACCCAATAGTTTGCTTAATCACCCTCCTGTTGTCCCTACCCCTTCTTTCTGTAAAGCGCTCTGATATCTGCAAGGATCTTGTTCGCGCTATATAAAACTTTGAATAAATAAATAAATAAATAAATATGTAGATAAATCTGAACGGTAAGTCCTGTAGTACCGGAAAAAAACAAAACAAAGGTGCCTTCTGATTGGCCGAGGGAGATTTTTTCCTCTCAGCCATTTCGGTACTGCGGTGCCTGTGCTGGTACCGAGTGATCTGATTAAGAGCCCAGGACTAGAAACATGAGCCAAACTAACAAAGTTATAATTCTGCAAGGATAGACTCTCATATGGGTACAGTCTTGAGACTTTAGGGAGTTTACACAGGTTCCCAGAAATATGCCTAAAACCCTGCGACAGTCACAGGGTTACAGGTGTATTTTTCTGTAGGTACTACTTTCAGGTGATAATATACAAATGTGTATTTTTGCAGTACCAATGCAAATGCACATGGTAACTGTTTTCCTTCTTGGCAAAAATATTTTTCCATGAAGTAAAACCCTCTATGTAAACCCCCGCCAATTATGGGGATGTATCCTTCCCTTTCACACTCAGTAAATAGATTTACTCCTGACCTTGGCACAAGTAAGTTTCCAGCTTTTCTTGGAGCAAAATGTTTCAGAGACAAGTTTGTGTATACCCCTAAGCATTGTAGTCTGTGGGTTTCCACAAGCCTCCAGGTCGTTCTGACCGACTCCTGGCCTACTTCTATACTTGTCCTCTTATATTTACTCCTTTTGTGTAAGTAAATAAATTTAGCAGTGCAAAAGTAATGTTTGAGCGTCGTAAGTCATTTTGCACTCATAAAGAAGCCTTCTTGCTTTGAGATACAGGGTCCTTGTGTCCTGTTGACATGGAGTAATCTGGCAACCCTAGCCATGGTGAGTTAAGTGGATGGTTTGCAGAACATGACCAAGTGACTTTATGGCTACAACACAGCACAACATTACAGAAAGCATACTTTAGTGAAACACATATCAATCACATTAGAATTCAATGTGCATTTTCTACAGGTGGAATTTGGAACGTAGGGTTAATTTAGAGAATGATGGAGGCATGCTGTGGTCTCCTCATGCCTCTGCTTACCAATTTAAAGGCAGTGTGGAAATAAAGCATTGTCTGCTAGGCTGGTGATGGTTCCACTCCAGCCTCACTTGTGCTCCAAATCTCCATTGGCTCCCCAAACAGGCAGTGGTACTTGTCCCTGGATTCAGAGGTGGAGTCAGAAACCTAGAATTTGATAGCAGACAGAGGCCCGAGACAATGCTATTTAAGTATGGGAAAATCCTTCAATACCCAAACCCCTGGCAATGGGCTTCGTTGTCAGTCTTGAAATAGCAGCCCATAAAGCACCATTATCAAGACTATAGACCCACCTGCAGGTACAAGCAATATACTCGGCAGAAGCACTTTTGGCAGAAAGATCACTGTTTCAGAGTTCCCTTGGCAACCCAGCATGTAAAAGAGGCTGGCGCTTGGCCTCTCGAACTGTTGGTCATCGGGTGTGGATAAGACCTGGTGGAAAGCGGTTTCCTGCATATGGGCCTTAGTTCGACAGAGATGTCCCACTTCTGTTTACTTTGTCTATAGGGCCTCAGGCAGGTGTCAGAAAGATGATGTCAGGCTGGGGAATAAGGATAGGAGCCACAGTTTATCTTGTGTCACTACATATGGATGATATATTCGCATATTTGAGGGACCCTTAGAGATCTGTTCCACACATGTTGCAAATATTAGATGAATACAGTTAAGTGTCAGGTCTCCATACTGGTCTAAATTGGGATTATTGCCACCAGGAGCACTGGCCAGATGTGCAGCTGGTGACCAGCCAGCACTGGGTCTGACGTGGCAGCTCAGAGTCTTGAAATATCTTGGAATTCATGTAGCACATGTACAGAAGTATAATATTGACTTGGCAGAGTCTTGGAAGGTATGAGGCAGTCTATATCTTTGAGCAATATACTTCCATTAACTTTACTAAGAAGGTTAGTACTGCTTAAAATGGTGGTACTACCTCAGGGCTTACATGGTTTCCCGGTAGCAAAGTGCCTACTGCTCAAACCAATGTTTGTTTATTTGGACTATGTGCTGGCATCTTTAATATGCCCTTGCTTCCCCAAGAATAAAGATGACCACTACCAAACTGTCTTATGGATAAGGGGGTCTGGCCCTCACAGGCCTGGAATGCTATAATTTAGCCTCCAAGTTCCAATGTTCAGTGAAGTGGCTGGGATGCTGGGCTAAGCATGGCGAGATGTCTCTTAGCCAGCTGAAATGGCAGTCCATCCCTCGGAACTCAGTTTAGGTCCCCTAGTAGGATTAGCAATCCTCACAATATCTTTAATATCTCAGGCGCCTTTGATTTGGGACACAGCAGTGCAGAAAGCGATAAAGAGAGGCATTCTCAAGAAAAAAGGAATTATGGGTCTGTCCCCATTTCATAAGCAGGGCAGCCAGATTAGTGCCTTGGAATAGATAACAAGGGCTACCTTATAACAGAAGACTTGTAAAGTGGAGTTAAACCCGACTTGTTGTACAAACAGGCTGGTTTCTTCTGTCTGACAGCCAGCTCAACTTACTTGAGAAGGACTGCCTGAGGGACGGCTTGTATCCAATACCCTCAATGAGCTCCACTCCTTAGTAAAAGGCAAGGTGATATCAATGTATGGTGCACTCAGTTGGAACTGTCCCCAAATCACCCTGAAGATTCAAACAAAATGGTAGAAATATAGGGGAGCAGTTGTCAGATTTAAATACAATAAGATGCTAACCAGATATGCTGTATGCCTATTTTGCTTTGGGTCAAAATCTGTTGTGGAAAACTAAGTGCCGGAGGGCCTCGTCTGCAAATACTGGCTCATACTGGTCTGGTCATGCCCGATTGTGATGGAATTCTGGGCACAAGTAGTGGCACGGGTTCAAAAAGTATTGCAACAGCTCATAGCTCGGAAATCACAACAGTGTATTATCAGGTTGCGTATAACAACAAGAGAGAGAAAGGGATTTCCACTAAGTGGAGGGGAATACTCCTGGTCCCCTTAATGGTCAAATAAACAAAAAAATGGAGGAGTACCACCCTAAGACCTGTAAAGGTCTCAGTTGAGTGGGAGAGGGGAGAAGAAGCAAAAGAAAAGGGAGTTGTCCTTTTCTAAGAAGATCCTCACTTACCAACCTAGTTGGTGACATGCTTCATCATCGGGGTCACTCCCGAACAGCCGAGTGCCGTCCGGGTGTGCTGCGACACCTGACTACAGTGGAGCGGGTTTTTTTGTGTGGAATTGTGAGTGCAAAGAAGTGAATAAAAAATTGGCCTGGTATAACTCAGTAGAATTTTTTTTATTCTTGAGCTACTGGGCAATATTAAAAATGTTTATCAGATACATGTATGGATATTTTTGATCCATTGTTATCTATAAATAGTAGGAAAAAAAGTGCAAAGTGACAATCTACATGTTTCAACCTGTAACGGAAAATTGCCAGGTTTTCGTCAGGACCAGAATGTGCGTGACCTGGGTGGTATACACACGCTAAGGTGTACCCTGCCCTCGATCACCAGATACCAACTGTACACTTACAGTGGCGCCCTTTCATCCAGTGTAAGAAAGAGAGAAAAACTGGGATTTCCAGGTTAGTGTGCCTCATGGGAGTCGGGATCGTATCGCTAACTCTATTGACACGATTGTGCCCGAGTTGAACGACCCCTGCTGCGCCTAGTAAGCGACCTCGGGGAGCGGAGGTCGCTTACTAGGCTGTTGGGTTGGGGAAGGTATAGGTCAGAGGCAGGGGGTCAAAGAAACGTGAAAGGGGAAGGTAGGAGGTTGATAGGGTGATAAAAACGATTAGATCCAAGGAAGAGAGGCATTGTAGTGGCAGGTCCCCTATGCTGTTATTTTTGCTCATCTTTAGATTGGCGCCCTAGGCCTTGGCCCAGCTCACCCATGCAAAAAACCAGCCCGGCCTGCACTTCACATCTGTGTGATGCAGGCCGCTCCCTCGACAGATAAAAAAATACTCTAAGTGAATGGCCGTAAGATGAAAACTATCTGAATGAAAAAGGTTAAAACAAACATACATTGGCGGAAGCTTTATGAAACTGAATTGAGTCATATAGTGGCCTGGGTAGTGGGGTAGCAGGGAAGGGAAGCGTCATCATGCACTATATGCCCTAAAAGAACCCATGTAAAGAAGTCTTTGAAAACTGTAGCAACCAATAAATGTACCTGGCGTAGACACTTTCTATAACGCAGGGCTTTTTAAAGACTTTTGAAGCCCGTTCCTCCCAAAAGTTTTTACTATTTATAGGTATATTATAAGAAATGCAATTTGTTTTTACTAGGGCCTTAGACGCTCATAGTATTAACGTTGCTGAATTTTAGTATCGAAGCACTGACATGCTGCTTTTGGATTTAAAAACACATAGGGGACCTAGGGTAATATGGAATGTGTGACTATATGTACAGTGTATTTAACTGGACGCTCTCTGAAACTAGAATCACGACAGATCGACAATACGCCCAACTAAACTGTTCATGCCCTGTGTAGCAGTGGTTAAAGAATAGGGAGGACTATAAGGAACCACAGATCTCCATAAGAAATATCTTCATATGGACATTATAACCTGAATACAAATAATAAAAGGTCATTTGAATTTAAAGATGGAACGCCTTAAAAAAATCAAAGTCACATTTCATTACATCTCCTAAATCCCAAGTTTTACAATGTGTGAGGATCTATTTAGCAAGCTGATATTAGATTTATTGTTAATGGTGATACGGCTTTATGTAGTGCTAAAGCCACGTGCTGTACGTCACATGTGGTAATAATGCCCACGTCTACTGTGCTCGATGTATTGACTTCAGAGGGATGAAATGCTGGTTAGTCGCTGCCATAGACATGGGGAGGAACTAGGGGCAGGTAGCCAGAAGAGCTGCAATTGTGGTTATGCCACCAAAACTAGTAGAGTTGGAATCTGGTCCCCGGAAGAACTAGCAGCTGGCATCAGTGGCGATTGGTGAAGACAACACCAGCTGGGGTATCATGAGGGACACTGCATGCGCAGAAGAAAAGACAAGCTGCGAGGGAGGTAGAGAGGATGGGCACATATGAGAGCGCAGCACTTTGAGATAGTGGGAACTCCGCCCAGGAATTCGAAGATGGCATTTGTCAACTTAAGACTGCTGAGGTGTGAGGCGACCAGGCAGGGCCAGACTGGGAACCACAACCGGCCCTGGCAAAGTGCTCTGCCGGCCCCCGCTCCCCACTTGGGGGGAAGGGGAGTTGAGAGGTGCCTCCGAGCTCTTTGCCCGGGCCGGTTTTCGGCCGAATTTGGTACAGGGCCGATTTTGCAGCTATGCTGTAAAAACGACCCTGTAACAAAAACGGGGGCCCAAAACCGCCCCCCACCCGTGCGGCGCACCGGGGGATTGCCCGGTGCCTGCTATGGCCAGTCCGGCCCTGCGACCAGTGCTTGAAATGGGAAAACAGAACTGTGGGTACCCTGTACCAGAGTACCTGCTTCTTTCTGAAAAGTGCCAGTACTCTGCAATTAAAAGTATTATGTCTCTCTTGAGAAGTTCAGGCACTCTCCCTTTCAAAATAAAAAAGTGCTGGTACTCAGTACTGGACAGTACCGGCTTATTTAAAGCTCTGGAGGTGATTTACGCTCCCAACCACCCCAGTACCTGTGATGAGAGGAGACAGCCTCCCTTGCCTGATAAAGAGCCTAGGATGTCCGGTTAGCAAATTCTCTTAATGCAGGGAGCAGATGAAGGAATTCCTGTCTCAAACGAAATAAGCAGGAAGATGATGAACCACTTAAGGTATTTACCAAAGAACAGATAAAAATATCCCATGACCGTATCCCAGTATTTTATCATATTATTTATGCAGTGGGCCAGTAGCCACTGGTAGTGTTTGCATTGCGCAGCAAGAATGGGTGCAAATTCTTCATAAACCCGAAATGCAAACCTCTAGAAACTCTACACCTTTCTTCAATTTTTTTTAACTTTTTCTGCCAGGCAACAAATATAAAAATGTCATAGGCTTTGGATGTCCCTTGAAAGCATGGTCAAACTAGTGATTAAAAAGTAGAACGTGTTTTGCACCTGCAGGCCCTTTCTATCAAACCATCCCTCCAAGCTGTTTGACTAGGAAAGGAAAAGTGACTGGAACAGCAATAAATTGGTAATTTGTAACTTTAAAGAAGCTGTACGATGTTGTGGCCAAGACTGGTCTAAATGTGCATGTAACGAGAATGTCACTAGTAGTCTACAAATCTAGCCTATACGCTCAGCTGGCAAGAAGTTAGGCATTCTTCAAGAAAGGAAACCTTGAATCACATTTGATGTATGCAGAAGCTGGAGGATCTGTGGTCAATGTTGGCCTCAATTCAAAGTGCTGTGTTTGACATAACCCAACACAACATCATCCAAACAACACCATCCCTACTTTAAAGCATGGAGGTTGTAGCATCCTGTTATAGGCATGTTGTTTAGACTCAGCGATTCAGTCTGCATTATATTGTCTTAGAAAAAAAAAGATTTCTTCCATTAGGTGGCCCAGACAAGGCCCCGGCCTAAATCTAACCTTAAAACTTTTGGCATGGTGTGGCATCTTAGTTCCTGTTGCTAGGTGTCATGGAATGTCATGCAGTCATGTCAAGAATATTATGTTTAGAGTTTAGTCAGTTGAATCCTGTTTGTTGGACTGAAGTTAACAGGTAAGTCTCAAAAGGAGGAATTTTACCAAAAGTAAGTTTGATTGCGGCCATACTAAAGATGACTTTTCCCACCAACAAGGAAGAATTGATGAGTTTTTTTGGGTATGTCTGAATACTATAGAAAATTTATTGACGGATTTGCTTCTTTGTGTGTTAATATGAGAGCTTTACTGAGGAGAAGGACAGAGTTTGTCTGGGATAACAAATGTGAAGATGAATTTTGTATTCTTAAAGAAAGATTGAATTGTACACCGAAATTGAGTAGTTTTGACCCAGGAAGGAAATCTATTTTGATAACCGATGCTAGCCTGAAAGGATTAGGGGCTGTACTTGTACAGAATATATGGGGTAAAGAAGAGGTCATTTAATTTTTATCTAGGAGTTTAAGAGGTGCTGAGGTGAGGTATTTAGTTGTAGAAAGGGAAGCCCTTGCTGTGTATTGGTCCATAAAAAAACTAAAGAATCTGCTGTGGGGAAGCACATTTGAAATAAGAACTGATCACAAGCCACTGTGTGAAATTTTAAAAAACAAAGGAATTGAAGCAGTCTCAGGTAGGATCACTAGGTGGGTTATTGGTTTGCAGGCTTACGATTTTGAGGTAAAGTATTTACCAGGTGCTGAAAACAAAGTTGCAGATGCTTTGTCACGTCTAGTCCCCAAAGATGAGTTGTCTCAAGATGAGGATTTTGAAGATGATGAAGAGTTGTATGTGTCATGACGATTCTGATTTATTGGAAATTTTGAGACTTGTTAATACGGGTTGGAAAGTTAAGCCCAAGAATAATGAAAATTTGGAGAAATTTTGGCATGTTAAGGATCAACTTTCAGAACATGACGGTCTACTTGTTAGGGGCCAAGATTGGTTCCACCAAGCTCTATTAGAGATGAGCTGATTTCTCTGGCACACATGGGTCATCTAGGAATTTCAAAAACTAAAGAGACATTGAGGATGCATTACTGGTGGCCAAACATGGATATGCAGGTTGAGTGGAGGGTAAGAGACTGCATGGACTGTGCTTAAAGTGAAAGAGTTGCAAAACCGTAGGGTCAGCCAATGATTATATGAGATCATCCGGATAGACTTTGGAAAGAAGTGGGTTTAGACATTCTTGGGCCAATATTCTCGTCTGGAACTGAATGGTATGTTTTTGTTCTAGTTGATTTTTTTTTCAAGATGGCCAGGGATTGCCATCACTCGAGGCATAGAAACTAAGCATGTGGTAATGTTCTTAGAGAAATTGTTTGCTAGAGAAGGAGTTCCGAATACACTTCTTACGGATAATGGGGTTCAATTAGTTTCCAAGGAAATGGAGCCATTTTTGGCTAGTCATGGTATAAAACATAAAAGGTCTTCCTTGTACCACCCAGAAACCAATGGAATGGTTGAGAGGTTCAACCGGGTTCTCAAAGAGACTATAAGGATGGCTTAGTCTTCAGGTTTGGATTGGCGTACTGAAATCTTAAAAAAGGTTAAGGTATACAGACTCTCTCCACATGCCATCACTAAGCGTACGCCATTTGAACCTTTCAGATGCAGGTGTGCCAATACAATTATGGCACCACCTTGGGTCAATAAAATGCAACCTAATTTGTTTTCTGACAATGAGAATTGCAATTGGAAACTAGCTGAATCAGGTAGAATTGAATCTAGGAAAGGACTTTATAACTTTAAAAAAATGCTAAGAAAACCTCTGTGAAAGTGGGAGATTAGGTACTTATAAAGAATCCATGCAAAAAAACAAAAGGTTATCTTCAACGTTTCTGAAACCTATTCAATTCATTAAGATTTTTAATAATTCTATCAAAACTGCAGACCATCGCATGTGGAATTTGAATAGGGTGGTGGTGGTTAGGAAAGACTTTGTTTCTACTCCACCTCAAAATACTCAAAAACATGGTGTTGTTGTTCCAGAAAATGTTCGGAAAGGTACTGTTGTTCCACAAAATATTCGGAAATCTTCAAGAGCCTCCCATGCACCTACTTACTTAAAAGACTTTGTGAAATAGACTTTGTGAAGTTGTTTCTGTGAATTTCATCTCTTTTTGTTAATCTAAATGTACCTCTTTTTGGTTCATCTTTAATTTGTAAAGAAGGTGGATGTGTGGCATCTTAGTTCCTGTTGCTAGGTGTCATAGCATGTCATTGAGTCATGTTAAGAATGCCATGTTTAGAGTTTAGTCCGTTAAATTCTGTTTGTTGGACTGAAGACATCTTCCTTGTGGATGAGATTATTTCTCTTCAATAAATCTACGTTAATCCTTATTCTGCTTACCTGATTCTTACACATGGCTTGAAGATTGTGACACATCAAGACTCTCCAGAAAACCTGACAGAGCTTGGACATTTTTTTTATAAAGGAGCATATAATTATATATAAATGTACATATACACACACACACACACTACACATATAAATACACACTACACAGTGGCAGTCAACACTGTAGTTGTACGTTAGATCAGTTTCCTTAGGAAAAGGATTTTTTTGTTACACCAATAGATTTCCTACTATGTTTTTTAATAATTATCATTCGACAAATCATCACTAAACTTTCTAAAAAAAAAAAGGTCATGTACCTCAGGTCCATCCTGACAAGTTTAGGGGGATCCTTGAAGCAGGGGCTGAGAAAAACAGGGAGTACCAAAACGCGTTTTTCCCATGCAAATCTCAACAGAAATTTGGAGAAGTGAGTCAGAAAAAACAGCCGGACATAGTTAGACCAAATATGGCAGATAGTTAGATCTTTACTCCGACAGCATGCTTTTTGTGATTTGGTGTAAACCCGTTCATGCATTTTTGAGAAATTAAGTTTCAAAATATAGTGATATCTAGACGGTTAGTCCTGTTGGATCCCTGCATCACTCCCACGGTACTGCAAATTTAAAACAAAGAATTTTGATTGACAGAGAGGGCTTTTTTTCTCTGTCAGTTCTATGGTTCCCTAGGACTGCAACAAGTTCTGTGGGGCTGAGCAAGCTGGTTGTCTGGCGCAACATAAAGAGAAATGCAGGGAGCAGGGTAGTAGTACCTCCGAACCTCTGGTCCCCGGGCCCAAACAAATGTGGGGAGTACGTGAGGGTTGGCCTTCTATTTGAGGGTTGGGAGTGCAGTCCGGCTGTAGGCCATGCATGGATGTTAGTTGGCCGCCCACAGGAAGTTAAACTCTCAGGGCCCGGCTGCAGCCAACCCCACGCTGTGCATACCCTAAGGCTATGCTCAGTGAGGGACTTGGTGAATATGATTGAAACAGAAATTCACTGAAAAAAACAAAGACTAAAGTGATGTTATAGTTAGGTATGGTAATAAGATTTTACTCTACATTAACAAAAACAGAAGTTCACTGAACATTTTTTTTTTAATTGTCGTTATAGTTAACTCTTGTAGTAATATAAAAGTTAACATTTAGAAACCAAAAAATACCACAAATCTACCAGTTATAATTTACTGACCAAACTATAACTTGCACCACACCATACACTCCTTATGACCTCACTTATTATATCACTCACGACAAGTTAGATGACATCACTGATGACATCATTGATGATATCACGTATGACACAATCCAATAGATATGAATGTTTGCTATGAGCTTTTTATAATTAAAAGTATTCAGTAAGGTACACTTAGACTAAATATTCAGTAACATCTGCAGTAGTAATGGGCGTAACCTTTCACAACAAGCATCACATGAACCATATCTGTATAATTACCCACAAAAAGTACAGAGTATATGCATTTTTACCTGTATTGGGGGGGTGTCAGGAATGTAATGGCTCTGTATTCACCAATGACAACAGTAAGTTATTAAACCTTGAATACTGTTAAAAGCAGAGATTAGTAATTATTTACCTCAATGAGATGTGTATGTTAAATATCTCATCTCACCTCGAATTTTAAGTTGACGACTTAAATTCTATATATTAGCCCATGAAGGCATTCACTATCAGGTCCTAAAGGAAATCCTCTGTAGTATGTTAAAATACCTTACACATACTCCTGAAATGAGCAAAATAATGTACACCATTTAAACAATGCTTAAATTCAGTGATTTAAACCGTGTGCGAGTTACCTATACAATACACATTCAACAACAATGCATGTTTCAGAATTTGCACTGAACTTGTCAAACTAAATTTTTGCACTTTATAAATCACCTATTTTTATAGAAATTGTCTATATCACTACATAACAACAATTTAATGTCAGCACATAGACTGGCATAGACAGGATGGTATATTGTAAGGAGAAGCTTTAATTTTCTCACATATTTTTTGTAACAGACCATTGAATTTAGACACATCCTATTTGAATTGTACAACTACTGCTCACACATGCTGTGCTCAGTTTCTATCTAGCTTTAATGAAGTACGTCTTGCTCTTAAAACTTCACTGGTAGCTAAAATGTGAGCCATATACCTTTTACTATACTGAATGCAACTTATCTCCAGTACTACACTGTATTTGTGGAGCAGTAGCTTGGATGATGTCATCAGTGATGTGAATAATGATGCCATCAGTGATGTCACCAATGATCTCATTGAACATGTCATGAGTAATGTACTGTGTTAGGTCATAAGCAGTGCATGGTTGGTGGGGTAGCAAGTTATAAATAGGTCAGTAAAGTATAACTGGGGAATTTCAGTGTTTTTTTAATGTTAGTTTTATATTAATACAAGAACCAACTATAACATCATTGTAAACCTTTGTTTCTTCAGTATATATATATATATATATATACATATATATATATACACACACATATATATATATATATATATATATATATATATATATACTTTCGCTCGACTGCACCAACTCTGGGGTGAAACAGCTATACTCCTCAGATAAATAGGCATATTTCTTAATCAATTTAATGCAAATTTAAGAAACACAAAGGCACAAGAAAAAGAATAGTGGCCGACACGTGTCAGCAAGACGCCTTCATAGGTTCAGACCAGTGGCAGACGCTGTTTATAATATTTCTGTTTTCAAAAAGATTAATATCACGCATGGGGTAGTAATTACTCCCAAAAGTAAGCATTAAGATTACTGGAATAGTGAGGTTAGTGACATACATAGCTATTAGTAAAATTATTACCTAATACAATTAGTGTTGGGCCCATTCAGACTTTGATTCATCTTCCACTCAGTGGCTTGACAACCCAAGTGTGAAGTGCAGGTCCTGTACCTCGGCCAGATTTCAAGCCAGCCCTACAGAGAGAAACCAGCTGTTTCTCTCACTATACTGAAATAAATGGCGTGATAGCATTTAGCACAGGGGTCTCCAACCAGTAGCTCGGGAGCTACTGGTAGCTCACCAGCACCCTCACAGTAGCTCCCAGAGGTGAAGCCAAACCAAGCCAATCTCAGAGATTCTGTGTATATTAAAGAAGGCAGCACTGCTCATTTCACTACCCTTAAGAGTTACAGACAGCCAAACCAATGGCAGGGTCTGTTGATAACACTAAAACACACACTGTGATGGCCTATCAATCAATCAGGGATTTATAGAGCGCACTATTCACCTGTGAGTGTCTCAAGGCGCTGGGGAAGTGTGTGGGGGGGATTTGGGCAGCTTAGGTCATTCGTAAAGCCAGGTCTTGAGGCTCTTCCTAAATGCTTTCACTGCGTGTGGCTTCATCTGATGCTGAGGGGGATTTCATTCCAGGTCGTGGCCATGATGTAGGAGAAGGGTGTGCCTCCTGTTCTGGGGCTGTGATTGCAG
Source organism: Lissotriton helveticus (assembly GCF_964261635.1). Lineage (NCBI taxonomy): Eukaryota > Metazoa > Chordata > Amphibia > Caudata > Salamandridae > Lissotriton > Lissotriton helveticus. The sequence goes on along the minus strand of NC_136059.1, from coordinate 1,138,456,058 downwards.
GGGATTTCGGCCAAGGCCTGGTCAGCGGAGCGGAGGTTTCTTTTGGGGGTGTAGAAGGAGATTCTTTTGTTGAGGTATTGGGGTCCGGTGTTGTGGAGGGTTTTATAGGTGTGTGTGAGCAGCTTGAAGGTCACTCTTTTTTTGATGGGGAGCCAGTGGAGTGGTCGTATATGCTGGGTAATGTGGTCTTGTCGTGGGATGCTGAGGATGAGTCTGGCTGCGGCGTTCTGGACAGTCTGAAGTTTGTGGAGTAGAGATTTGTTGATTCCGGCACAGAGGGCGTTCCCGTAGTCCAGCCTGCTGGTGATGAGTGCATGGGTGACGGTCTTCCTAGATTTGTGGGTGGGTCCATTTGAAGGTCTTGCGGAGTATGCGGAGGGTGTTAAAGCATGTGGAAGCTGCAGCGTTGGCCTATGGGTCTGCCACATGAACCATCTTTAACCACTTTAAATATACTTAAGAAGGAGAATGGCCCTGTTATCCACCCTGCTCGATCAGTCGCACTGTGTGTGACATCAAAGAATAGTAGCAGCAGTAACCAGGGTTGACCCACCAAAGGGTGTGACTGCAAGAACTAGAGTGAAAATGTGTTAGTTGGGAGCACGATCAACCAAAGAGCTGAGGAGAAGAGAGTATGCATCCAGGGTAGAGAAAATTAAAAGCATCACATTCATTTTTGTGTGGGTGTGTTACATTGTGTCCTTCCAAAATAAACAGTGTTGATTCCTAAAACCTACTCCTAGCATCAAGGACTGCCAAATATGTATGCTGGTCTCCATCATAAGAGTATTATCTCTGACGCAATTGTGCCCATTCATTGTATAATTCTGCCATAGCCATAATATTTTTGTCCTTGACTATTTTGGGCATACAGGTCTAGTAATTACATACTTGCTGCCATCACTGACATATTAAGAGCAACGCTGGCCTTCTTCTAGACATTCCTGACAGAGTGGCATCCGCTTCTCCCATAACAATGGCCATAACCGATGTATGTTGGGCATCCAGCTGTGGCATAGTGGTAGCCCTGGTTTAATGGTGGGCATTATTGGCATAACAGAGGCGTTGTTAGTGTAATGGTGAGGAAGCATGGCCTATGATTCCAATACCTGGGTATTTGAGGCATAATTTGTCCATGACAGGCATTTTAACATGGCAGTACTCAATGAAAACAAAAAGCTGATGTTTAGGGACTGTGTATATTCTAACAATGAAAACTGATTTGATTTTTAAAGGGAAAAATTATGCTTTTTCAGAAAAGGTTTTTCTTCTGGGAAATTGAGTTTGATTGCTTAAAATGGAAAGGGATTTTGATAGAAAAAAATATGTATTTTCAAAATGATGACAAAATATTGCAATTCTAAAACACATTTAAAGTTGTTAGCTGAATGATAATTCAATTTGAGTTTGGAGACTTACTGCTGTGGTAATACCCTTTGTGGCACACATGTGATGATTTGAATTGTACTTGATTACAAGCATGTAATATTGATAAACGTTTTCCTAGTATTCAGCTGATAACTTCACCTGGAATTTTTGGGTGGTTACTACTGATAATTGTGCTTAGGGTTGTCATAGTGTAATGTTAATACATCTCATCAGCATTTGACAGTGATAAAATATGCTAGTGGCTCAGCAGGACTTTCCTTGAGCAGAATTAGCTCTCACTACAGAAAAGGTTGGAGACCCCTGATTTAGCATCATAGTAAGCTCCCGAGATGTGAACCACTAATTTACAACTTACATGTACAGATGTTCACACTTAGTAAAAGGGCTTCCTAATAGTTTTTTTCTTCTTTAATTAAAAGCGTGTTGATGATAGGTGTTTTAAAACATATCTAAACAGCACTTCTGAGCTTGCAAGTGCCTCCTTTTCATGCCTCGCCATCATCCTGCTGTAACAAATTCTCAGCATGGAAAAATCTGCTCGGGCTGCAGGCGCACACAAATAAACGGCCTTTGGAAAAAGGAAAAAAAAAGTCTCAATGAAATCTTTCATTAATTTCCCGCTCTGTGATCCCTTTCCAAGTTGAACATTTTCAGATCGCTACTAGGTTTGCGTAGCCGAAAGCAGAACCACAGTTTGTTCACAGACTGCAGTTTTTTTTACCCCCATTCCAATTCTGCAAAACTTTGAACCCCGGCCAGCTTTGACACGCCGCCTCCTCTTCAGTTAATAACTATCAAGTCCCCCCCTTGTCTCCTGTCTACTTTTCTTCGAGGCAATTGCGAACTCAGCACCCCCAGATAATCACAGACATCCGCGAGATAAAAGCGGTGGCATTAGTGTAATTGTCTGCCTGCCTCCCTTGCGCCTGATCTCCTCTCCCCTTCAGTTTTGACTGCCTCTGTGACACCTGTTTTTGTCTCCTCTGATCCCGCGACAGCTTTTCCGCTGACAAGGTTTTTGCCTGACAGAATCGCTGCCAGACACGGAGAACATGATAAAAAATTAAGAACTGCTTGTCAGGAGTTTCAGACAGTGCCCGTGAGGAGTGAAGAGCCGAGCCTAACAGAGGACGGCGATTGAGGGGGCAGCGGAAGGAATAATCCAAGGTGGATACAACAGCGGGCATCTGTGGGCCCCGCCAGCGCAAGCCACGTCAGTCCCAGGGAGTATCCGGGAAGAGGTAAATGAGGGCGACGGACCAAGAAAACCAGAGTCACAGGGAAGAATGGAGCCCGGACAAATGAGATATTGAACATTGGTTGCTCCTCAGTTGTGCCTGTGTGGAAAACTGATCAGCGACTGACAGAAGACTAATGTACAATTTGCATGAAGAGTGCAGCAGTACTCCTTTACACATTAATAAGAGATAAACCAATCAAGTGTTTGGGTTACAAAATCAGTTGGCGCTTTTCCAGTGAATTAGCTATTTACTTGTTCTTGATAGTTTAAGTTTATTTTTAAATTTTCAGAGATATGTAGTGATGTATTTTGTGAATGCCTGAATTGTGTGTTTTATGGAAATTCTATTTTTCCAAAATAAACAAACTGACTGACTGAGGGTAGCTCGTCGATCAAATGAGGTCACTGCTTTTTAAGCCTGGGTTGCTGCGCGGGCTCACCTCAGGCTACCTTTGCCTGAGTACATGTGAAAAGTGTTGTAGAAAAGCAATTCTAACACATTTCATTAGATATCAGTAATGCATACCTTTTTGGGAACGCATTTCATTGGGGCAGCCTGAGTGCTCATCAATAGGGTTTAATGGTCCTGGCTCTGATTGTAATTATGCCTTAACTCAACTGTAGCCTGGCCGATCAGGGGTAAAACCCAGAAACCGGCCCCAGGAAGCCTCTGTGGAGGACCTGGCTTGGTAGTTTGGGCTGGACTGTTCCCATGAGGCGCAGGGTCAAGACTGATTTGGCAATGGCTGGGTCTGAACTGGGGTGGCATGGTGAGCAAAAGAACAATGGATTTAACCCTGATCTGTGAGTGGGGTGTTTGATTTGTTCCGCATTCCGCTCATCAATTGTGTGTCGTTTGCTTTCTAGCCCTAAGTGTGCCAGGTATGCCCAGGCATGGGTCCTGGGCTCGCAGTGCCACTGGATTCAAGCTAGCCTGGCTGATGAGAGGTGATATCATAAAACCAGTGCCACAATGCTTGTTTCTGATCCAAGGAGGACCTGGCTAGGTAGTTCAGGCTGGACTGTTCCCATGAGGAGCAGGGTCAAGACTCATTTGCACATGGCTGTGTCTAAACTGTGGTGGTGTGGTGAGCAAAAGAACAATGGATTTAACCCAGATCGGTGACGGGGTGGTGAATGTTTGATTTGTTCCACAGTCCATCCATCAGTTGTGCGTCTTTTGACCTCAAATCAGAAGATCCAAGATGGAAGCAAATGGCTTTCACTGTTAACATACTCTGGGGAAGAGTGGCCAAATTCTGTGTGAGACTTTCCTAAAGTGAAATAAAGCTGGCACAGACAGATAAGTTCAGTCAAAATGATTTCTAGCTGTTAATACCTTGCATTAAAGCACAAACACTGCACATTCAGTAGTCTGAGCAGCAACCTGGAAGTGTCTTTCACCACTTGCATCATTTGGATTTTTTAGTTTCCAATACCAGGAGTCAGAATAATACAAATGCTGATTATTTGCATCAAAGTCCAGTCTTGGATCCAGTTAAAGAGCAGGAAATTAACTTAGCGAAGAAGTGTTTTTTGATCAGTCAACGCCAGGGGCTGACGTTCAGGGCAACCAGGCAGTGCCCTAAGGGCCGGTCTGACAGAACAGTGTTTGGGCGGTGTTTTTGGTAGTGTGTAGGCCTGTTTTATGGTCTGGTGTGTCGGTTTTCATTAGTGTTGAATTCTCTAATAGTACAACATATTTAATTTTGTTACCAGGTCTCTTTTCTATCCCAGTCTTATCCTGGTCAATGTTGCCAGACAGCAACACCAAATTGCAACCCAACTCAATCACAACAGACTACATATTAGAGAACAAAAGATTTTAATCTTGGGTTCACACATTTATGCCATTAAGCCCACATTCATCATTTTGTAGACCAATAGCTGAGGTCTTCACATTTGATGTGTCACTCAGCAAATAATGGGTACCTCAACATGCTCCACCGAGGCGGCCACTACCAAGACCTGCCAGTGAACTCATCACAGAACACTGAATCAGAAACGTGACAGTCAGGCCCATGTAGTCCCATGACAACTGAACAGCAGAGGCCCTGAATGGTCTGCATCATCAATCCTTTGGCCCCTCCCTTGTTCTCCCTTGTTCCTGCACCAGGCCTTTTAATGCTTGCTTTTTGCAGCTGTAATGTTGGGTGTGGAAACCAAAGTGCAAAGTCTGGTACTCATAGTTCACCAAGTTGAAAAATCTTGTGCAGAGCAAATTGTATACTCAGCTTTCCATTTCCTTGACTACTAAAGAATCGGGGCTGCTTGCATACTATTTTTGTCAGAACTCCTAACAATTTAATTTTCTCTCTTGGACCTCTTCTAACATTTTGTTAACGTGACCACTTTTCTACAAGGAGGCATCTTCTGCTGAAAAATAGTAATTCTTTGTCAATGTGCATGCTTAGGAGTGATCTGAATGCCTCTGCCAAATTCCTAGTTGCCTCAATTCCCTGTTAGCTATGTAGTTAGTATCTCCTCGTGGGGCATGATTCTTGCATCATTCCATCCCCCCGTCAATCAATCTGATCTGGCCACAATAGTACAGATGAGATCTAGAGGAGTCATTTCCGCCACAAAACTACCCCAGTGTGAGAAAGAGGCACACACTGACATTACCCAATAAGCATGTAAGCAAGTAAGAAGCAACGGAAGAAAGCCCGTGTCTTCAGAAGGAGGACTTGCGAGAGCCGGCGATTACCCTCGCTCTATGCTCTGCTCAACCTCATGAACCACAGTTAATTACCATGCTCCTACAAACGATTAGGCTGCCAGAGCAATGGTTTGCTAGCTATAAAAAAAATTATGATGAAATAAAATGATAAAGCGGTTAGGAGATCAAAGTACGTTTTGTGCAGTGGTACAAGCGAGGGAAAAAACAATATGTTGGCAATTTACAACTCTGGAATCACTTAATATAAACCATTTTCACAGAAATCGCATGTTCTCATTTTATTGCAGATGTGCAATAATGTACTGCAAAGAAGCATTCTGTAACATACTACAGCTACAAACCCCATTTGCTTCTAAGTGTTAGTGTTACCATACCAATGTCACAGAAAAAGGAGTTTTTAATTGAGAACCTTTTGGGGAGCAAGGCTGTATGGACCATTGCTTCCGTATGGCAAGGTGATGCACTGCAACGGTGGGCATGTAGTAACAGTGCCAAATTACAGCACACTTGCCCAAAATGCTCTTTTTCTCCAGTGTATGGTGAGTGCTCAAGCTAACTCACACAAAGTACTCCTCTAATACATCAATCATATTACACAACTATTGTATAGATGGATCCTGATCCAACAGTGATGGGAAGTCCCTATGTGAAGCTACAGGATTGTGTGTCACTAAGAAGTTGGGAAGCAAACAAGTCATTTTGTTTTATATACCCTCACACACCCTAGTGGTGTCATGCTTCATCATCGGGTCACCCTTAACGCCTAAAAGTCAGGGTGGGCTCAACCATATTTCAGGGAGCTCTTAGAGAAGTTTCTGGCCAGGGGGAATAAAGATAAAAAATCCGCAGACAGATACCAGTTTCCCTTTATTCTTGGATCTGTCAGGGATATTATGGTCCTAAGACCCTAGTGCCAACATGTTTCAGTCTGCTTAAGCCCCTAAAGGGTGCTGGACATTCCTCTTTTTTTTTTTAAATTTTTTTTTATTGAGATGGATCGGAATATAAAAAGAGAATATACACAATTACAAATATCAGCTGGATAAAACGTGATTACATCCGACATTAGAATTAAAATTCTGCAGCAATATATATACGTGTAAACATCTTCCACTATTTCCGGTTCTTAGCAAACACCCAAAAAGCTTAACCACGAGTTTGCCTTATAAAAAGAGTTTACATTAGAAAACAGCAGAGGTGGCTCAATGTCCAATCAAATTGTTCATCTCCTTTTCCTCCAGTTGCTAAGAGGAGCCCAGATCCTGTTACCGTAGTCTTTCCTCTTTTTGCCTTTAAAGCTATACAAACATTCCTCGATGTTATGAGTCCCAAGCAATCTCGTGAGCCACATCTGAAAAGTGGGAGCTGTCGGGTCTTTCCAAGCCGCCGCAATTAAAATTCTAAAAACAGCGACACACAGAAAGATAAAAGCTTCGGCTTCATTACCTATTACAAGGTTTTCGTCCCTGCCAATCAAAACAGTAGTAGGGGATAGAGGAATTTGACGCTCTAGCAGCCCCGATAAAAACGTTTCCATTTCTGATAAAACTGGCTTAAGATTCTGACAAGAATAAAACATATGTAGTAGATCCGCCGGGCCCTGATTGCACCTTGGACATCCATCAGTGTCTCTTTTGCCCCATTGAAACAACTTAGCGGGGGTATAGTAAAGGTTGAACATCATCTTATAGTGTTGCGCTTTTAAGTTGGTTGCTCTTAATACTTTTCTATTCAATGCCAGAGCATAATCTAAGTCTATATCTGGGTCCCCAATTCTTTGAGCCCAGGCAGTTTCTACTTGACCGATGTCCGCTCCCAAGCATTCTAAAAGATACCCATACCCAATTTTGATCTTCTTGCCCCCATTCATTATGTACTTCACAATCGGATTTAACTCCTGGATAAGAATCCTAGGTCTTAGTGAATTCAATGTTTGCTCCAATTGTTTATATAAAAACCAGTGGTTCGTAGGAATACCAAATTTGTGTTGTAACACTTCAAAGCCTAAAAGATCCTCTTTACACATAACATCCCCCAAACATCTGATGCCCAGACTCTTCCATATGCCACTATTTCTGTTCTGACCGAGATGCATAAATGGGGTTGAGTTCCAGATATCAATTATAGTGTTGATCTTAGGGATCTTAAGGAATTTCAGTATCGCCTTCCATGTGCCCCAGGCGCTTAACATCACTTTGCTTTTACTTCTTTTAAAATACAAAACATTAATTTCCCGTGTTAGGATCCCCCTAGCCCTTTCACCAATTAATAATTCGTAAATTGTGGGGATTCTATGGGAACCAGGCGGCCTCTCAGGAACATCATAACACAATAAATGATTCATATGTAGTATTAAACAGACCCAATGATACAGCCTTAAATTCGGTGCAGATAATCCTCCTCCCTCTAATGGTGTAGAGAGTCGGGCTAGTGACCTCCGTATTTTACCATATTGCCATAAAAATTGCGAAAACACTGCTTCCATTTTCTTCATCAGACCTTCATCAACTAATAGCGGTATAGCACGAAATAGATACAGCAATTTTGGAAACATTGACATTTTCAGAACATTCACCCTTCCGATCAGAGACAGATGTAATACATCGATTCTTCTCAGCTCTTTATCTATTGATGTGAGTAAGGGCACATAATTCTCCTGGACAATTTTACCTACATTTGCATTTATTTTTACTCCTAAATAGACCGCAGAGTCCACATACCTTTGATCCCTTTTGCAAATGTTATTTGTGCAGATTATTATCGTTTTTTCCGTGTTAAGCTTATACCCGGAATACTTCCCAAACTCCTGAGCCAACTGGTTTAATTCCTGTATAGCCGTATGTGGATTGGTGGTGACAATTGCCAGGTCATCCGCATACGCCAATAGCTTGGTGGTATGCCCGTGGGAAATAACAGGAGATATTTTATCAGATGCGAGAATCTTCCTAATTAACGGATCTATATAGAGTGAAAAAAGTATGGGAGAGCAAGGGCATCCTTGACGGGTGCCTCTTCTAATCACCACCTCGTCCGATTGGAGTCCCATTGTAGTGATCCTGGCTACGGGATCCTTATACATAGCTTTAATTGCTTTCCTGCATTTCTCCCCAAAGCCCCTTCTGACCAGTACTTCCCACATAAAATCCCAGACCACACGGTCGAAAGCCTTCTCGGCATCTAGAAGGATCATGGCCATATCCCCGCCCCCAGCAGCCATAGCAAGGTGCTGGACATTCCTCAGTGCGATGACGCAGTACCCCCTGGAATAGACAATAGTGAGGGAATTACCCTATACTATTTACAATAAGGACAGATAGCTGCTCCTTTTTCTATCAGCAGAGTATTATTGTTTGTGGTTACTCCATCCCGTTGTGGGAGAGGCTGTGCTCCACGAGGGACTCATTGTGAAAGGGGTAGGCCTGTAGTCACACTGCCTCCAAGGGTCCTGCCCCGTAGTCAAACCTATTAGGTGTGGGTCCCAAGGCTCTTCGCTGTTGAGCTGAGTGCTCAAGCTGTCAAAATTCTATTTTACTTACAGCACTGAAAACAAATCTCCCCAATGCCGACTTTCCATTGCTAACAGCACTATAAAGCAGAAATACTAGATTATCATAATTGCAGTATTATTTTCAATAGCGGCTTATGGAAATTAATTTCGCCTTTCTACCGACTTTCTTTCACTCCCTGCCCCCCCCCCCCCCTGCCCTCCCCCGCTCCCAGGCATCTCTCAAGCAACTTTACACATCATCATGGAGCAATGACTGCTCATGCATTTGGACGGGGCATTAAGTCCCAGTCATGAGATGCAGCCAGGTTTATGGCAGGTCATTAAATTGCCTGCTAGGGATCAGTGTCTTCCTACTTCATAACCCGCCTTTAAATTAATGACGGGCAAGTCAGTTTCTATTTCCCGTTTGGACTTTGATTTTTTATTTCTGACAAGAATTCGTTTTTTAGCAGAACAGATGATTTGGTTAAAATGCGCTGCCATGCCTGGGTCAGGGGGGGATTCTCCCCTGATCCCCAGGGTCAGGAGGAAACAGAAGATGGGGGCTGTACACCAGTACGGGGCAAGTCTCAAGCAGGTGGGTCCTGTTTCTAAGGTTGCACTAGGGCCAAACTGGAACAAAAATAATTTTGCACTTGTGCAAGAAAGAATAGAGCACGCAGGTATTAATGATGGCTCTTATTAGCATTGCAAAACATTTTGTTTGCCGGAGAGTAATGGAGCAAAATGATTTAACACTTAACTTGCCACTTGCTTATAAAGTAATGGAGCAAACTAATGCTGATTTTAACGTATTTCCATCTTTCTTAGTCCTCATGTAAGAAAGCTAATAATTGGTCCCAAGCTAAATCTGCTTGTTTCTTCCTAATTACGCAAACAGCAACACGGATGCAAAATAATCTCATTTAATTTTTAGTTCTGTGCTAGAGACAGCTTTAGAGTCTCTTTGCCTCACATTTCCCCTCCAAAATGACACTAAAACAAAATACATATATACATTCAATGCTTTCCAGTAAGCCCCTTCAACCACTGATATGTTCAAGTGCTTTTCAGATTTTGCTACCACCCACTGACGCATACACCATGGGGCAATGTGCCAGCCCACTTCATCCCTTGGGATTCTTCCAATGTGAGTAATGCTTGTTCGCACTGGTGCAACCCTCGATTAGCAAGGCCCTTAGAGGTAGAAACTTTGTTTAGCTGTTAAAAACGGTGTTTTAAGACATTGCGGGGCAGAACGCTCCTCGGACGTACTTGATAGTGACTAGAGCAGTGAGTACGGAAAACAGCCCTCTCCCTGGCAGCAGAGGAGGGGGTAAAACTGAGACAAATGCATACAACCTGTGTTGTGACAGAAGCATTCTGCATCCCTTTTGAAAGCGTGCTTCCCCTGCCTTATGCTGATCTCTATGCAAGTCACTTAAAATTACTGCATCATTTCTAAATCTCTACCTCAGTAAACATGACAATCTTGCATTCCCAATAAGGGTCTCCCTGTTTACGTTGATTAAGACCCTAGAGCTTGGCTCTGAGGTCAAGGGGGGCATGGATATGCCCTCTCTTCCTAGGTGGTGGTAGACAGGCAGTGGTGGCAGCAATCCATCTATATTCAGGGTATCCCTGTATCCTAAGAAGGGTGGGCTACTAACCCCCTTCCTGATCAAGTCTATGCAGTCTGCCATGCCTGTAATCCTGTTGCCTTTGTCTGACGTGTGTTTGAGAGACCGTGGGTGTATGGGGAAGGCTGGTGAGTTGAGCCAGTGTGTGTAATGTGAGCTGTTCTACTGGGCATTCCAGCTCATGTATGCCCCTCCCTATCCCTTGGAGAAGCCTGGTGGGCTGGGGGTAAACACTCGTTCTTATCTGTGTTTAGCTGCACTAAGTCTGCTAGGAGGGACCCTTTCTTTTGGATGATGGTCAGCCCTTCCCCATCCCCCCTCCCCTGGTCTGGAGTTAACATTCCTCTATGCGGAATAACCCAAGCAGGTATGAGGGAGGACAGTAGGCCATCCTTTGCATGCTTTGGGCACGCAGTGAACATGCCACAATTGTGCCTTGCAATTGGAGGGGCATACATGATTCAAAATTAGCAGACCCTCTCATTGGCTCAGCCTATCAATTAGAAGTGCAAAATGTCTGGCCTTAGCAGTCAGTGGTTCTTCATGACTGGTCTACAAATCTGAATCATTCATGGCAGTGGCGTGAAACAGGCCCCTGCAGTGCGAAGGGGCCCCTTCAGCACAGTACTCTGGTCGAGAGCTCCTGGTTGCTTAAGATAAAGAAGCTTTCAGCCATCAGCTGAGACAGAGGGAGATAGGGAAGCTTGACCCAGTCCTTGAAGGAGAGATCACTTTGCCCAGACCTCTCCCCTATGCTGTGGGAGCCTGTGTGGGACTTACAATCTGTAGTTTGTGAAGGCTGTCCGGTGGCACAGGCCCACACCTTTCTTTTTTGCGATATCTGGGAGTATCAGAGTGTTCTGGCACTCTGACCAGCCACTACCGTCCCACAGCTACCCAGTGGCTCCTGGACAAGTGGAACTTCAGTAAACTGTGCTAAGACATCAGGCACTTGTGATCAGATCTCGGACCTCACTTGAGAGGTCTACTCGCTTCTTTGGGTGGCGAATTATGAGGCTGATCAAGAACATTTAACTTCACATCATATACTGAAACTATACCATTTCAATACAAGGATTCATAGCATGGCTCTAGCGAATGAGAGCAACCATACGCAACATGGTCTGTAATATGTAACGCTAATTGTGTGTCTACATGTTAACTGTGTTTTTATAGTGCTTAGCATCTAGTCGCTATATTACTGTTCGGGGTCAGAACTCTGGCCCTGAGGGTTGTAGAGAAATCTGTTTTTAGGTGTAGTATATTGCTCTGTGTGTATTAAAGTATTTTTCTTCAATAAAAAGTAAAGCTTTGACTGGACATTGATTTTATCCGCCGGTAGTATGATGTGCACCGCATTCTGAATGTCTAACCCCACCCCACCTCACCTCCTTTAATAAGCCTTGGACTGCTCTGTCTCGCTCCCCTGAGCGAGTCAAGTGCTAGAGAGGTGTACTTGGTGACCTAGATTTGGGTCCACTTGTACTGAGGCTCCAGGACACCAGCGGGGAACACTCCAGTTGATGCGATTGGATCACAGCAACCCTTGGTGCCCATGAAGCCTGTTCTAACAACCTGTATGCCAGTTCTACAGCAGAGGGGTCATTCACAAGGGAATTGGATGGGTGGTCTTTGTCCTGGCACAGACAGAGCAGAGACCAACAAATGTCTAAAGTGATAAATGTGGGACTCTGTATGCTGACCTAGGGGCCTAGAGAGCCACCATGTGACACAGTGAATGGTCTTTAACCCCTTCCACGCTCATGACGAGCTGGGGCTCGTCATGAAGTAGCCTCCTCGCACGCTCATGACGAGCCCAGCTCGTCATGTAAAGTGCACTTTACGGATTCTCAGCATAGCAGGGGAATATGCTGAGCATCCATGGGGCTAAGCACACCAGCATGGACTGGGGTTGCAGAGCTCACAATCTAATTCTTCTAGTGGAAAAAATAATTGCCTTGCAGTGACGTTGCAAAAACAACTATAACTGAGGTGCAGTAACCTCAGACTCCTAAGTCACAATGCCACTGCGCCTTCTGTGAAAATATCATACCATTCTGGGATGTGCCAGAACAGTGGAAGGGTGATAGCTAACTAATACATGAATATGAGGGGTACATGTCTTGCATACACTTGACCTGTTTTAACAAAGCGCTTTAATGTCTTTTAAGTGAATGGAAACCCCTCATACCAGAGGCTGGCATTAAGTAAATTCCAGACAGCAAGACCAAGGCAGCATGTAAATGGTTACTTTAGTTCGATTGTGTAAGTGGAACAGCAGCACAAGAGTACAGGCACCCGGGGAAAGGATCAAAAGGTATTGGCTCTTGCAAGAAGCACAACAACAGTGCAGATGAGGAAAAAGAAATACATGCAAGACAATGAAAACAAAGAAAACCAACAGTGAAAAGCAGGTGGCAGCTGAGTGAAAGAACACCACAGTGACCACATGCCCTCTCCTCTAGATGGAGAATCCAAGCCTATTAAATAAATATGTGCAGTGTGTACTATTATTTTAAGGCAGTGGAAAACAAAATGCAAACACTGGACCTGTGCTTATGTCTCTCCCTGGATCTTTCTTCAGCAGAAGCAACTGCCTTACCCACCATCACGTACACATCATGAAATACTTAAAATGCACAGGAGGTAATACAGTGACACACGACAAGTGAGTGGGGAGGATGTAATTTGGCACAATATTTGCAATGTTAACACAAACTGGGTAACCCTGAACTGACTTATATACAGGTCTGGGGGACAAAGTACAGAAGGCAATATAAAAAAAATGCCTGCCCGCCGCACTCGAACTGCATTTCTTCTATATTAACTTTTCCTTATGAATGAAAACGTTGAAGTCGAGTAAACCCCCTACCATATCGCACTGGTGTACAGAAATGATACGCTGGAGTAGTGCAGAAGGTGCAGGACTGCGCAGGGAAGAAGTAAGAGGACTACGTAAGATACCGATATCGTTAGAATGGGAGACTATGCTGGAAGAGTTGAAATCAGCTGATATAGAACACGCTGACTGAAGATTTTATGTAATGAGTTAAAATGTGTAGCCCATGCCTCGTTCTCATGTGTACTAAATGCGAAGTTGTATGTATACATATACACACTGCAAGACAATGTAATGGTAGCAAGGGTTCTAATAATACATTATAGCTCAGGATCTGCGATCGGGGAAGTTCGGGGTGGGGGGAGTTAATGGGGATAGTTAGAAGATGAGAAGTCTTACTATTTCATATACCGTCCAGACAAAGACATACTATGCGAATGTACAAACTGTCATTATTGGAGACTATTAAGCGTAATACTGTAACAATGCTGCATCAAAAAATGTTTTCGGAATGCTGTTGTAAGTACCGGAAACAAGTAGAAACTCACGTGATAGATTGATATATGTCATATGGAAAAAAACCGAATAAAATGTGTTTTAAAAAATTTAATGAAAAAGTTAATATAGAAGAGAAATAGTATGAGTGGGGGTTCTTTTTTGTTTTATGCTATCTTTGCAAAGTCCATACATGTTGGGGACACTACACGGAACGGTTATAAAACAGCTCCCTTAAAGAAAACGGTTTTCCATTTTGTTTTAATATCCATTTTGTATTAATTTGAATTCCTATTGTCTTGCCAAAACTGTGAAAGTTTTTCCCCATTCTTAGATGCCCAAACAACTAAAGATACTAAGGAGTAATGTTTACAGGTACTTACTTATGCGCAAAAAGCTATTAAGAGTTGTAAAAAATTTACTTTGTGTCAACTAAGTTCTAAATATGGTTTAAAAAGAAGGGTATATAATACGACCTTGGAGTAAACTTTTATTATGAATAGTTTTACTAAGGATAGTGCTATCAATAATTTATTTTTATTTTTTTATATTAGTTTCCATCGGTTTTTGTGCTCTTATGATTCATTATAATCTACAATAAACGTATTCTGATGTGTCAGAAATAGGATGCTGTGTTTAGCCCAGCATCTGATTTTCAAATGTTGAACACGATACATGTCTATCGTTTAAACTAATTGCATGGTGCCATTTCTGGACCTTATATTTTTAAAACACTAGAGTTTTCTGTCCCATAGAACTTGTTGGGACATATGAAAGCTCAGGATTTCAGTGTTTCTAGTCTAGTCTAGACTACTGCTGGTGGTGGTATGTTATCACTGCTACAGTGGGGGCTCTGGTCACATAGGAAGTAGTACTTAATTCAATGACTGTATGTCATTTTTAAGCTTGGATAGTGGTATCGAGATGCTTTTGTTGCATTTAGTTTGAGTTTACACACCAATACATATCTGGTTTAATGTAAAAGGGAGCACTCTACTCTGACACTGTTGTTATACCAGAATCTTGATGTGATGATTAACTGTGGAAGTTGCAACTATGTGCCATAATCAATCCTCATTTCATTCAAAGGGAGCGTGGTCTGGTGTCTAGGTGGCTGGCCTTGAAACAAAAGACTGGGATACTGACCCTGCCAGCTGCACTTGTGATTCTGGAAAGATAGCTTTATCACAATGTGCAAATATTTTACAGCTAATCCAATCACTTCTGGTTTCTGTAAAACACACCAAATGAGATGCTGATGCTACATTAAAAATGTTCTCACTTTTGCTTAAATGCCTAATCCTGTAAACTGTAAAATCCTTGCGGCTAGGTCTGACATGTTAAAAGAAAACCCCTTGTACAA
The DNA here is from genome assembly GCF_964261635.1 of Lissotriton helveticus. Taxonomy (NCBI): domain Eukaryota; kingdom Metazoa; phylum Chordata; class Amphibia; order Caudata; family Salamandridae; genus Lissotriton; species Lissotriton helveticus. Next base: position 1,138,440,925 of record NC_136059.1, on the reverse strand, counting down.
CATACCTGCCTGACATATGATTGCTTCCCGGGCATACTAAAACTCAACAATTTCCCTGCCTGTCACCAGCAAGTGCCACACCAGATTGTCCCTACAAGCAGCAAAGAATATCCCTACGGAGGGAGATGTTCCTTTATTATAGCACGAAACATGCCAGCACTTGCTTGAATTACAGATAGTACACCCCTTTGATCAATGTCCCTACATCACTTGTGCATCTTAATATGTACTGCATGCTGCTACCCCTTTCACAATAACGCATCCACGTTTTGAACTATAAAATAATAAAATAATCCAATTCGTCAAACTCAATTAAAACTGATTCTAGGTTATCAACATAAGCTAGGCATTCCCTAGTGGGAAAAAGAAAAGAATTGTTTTTGTTTCAAATCAAACTCTGCCCCAGCATATTAGTTGAAATTTTAATTATTGCAGCAGGGAGTTACTATTTGCATTCAAGAAGCTGTTTCTGCGGTGCACCGTCGGGCATTTCAACGCAATTAGCTCTCAATGGCGGCCTGATTCACACTGAATGATTTCAAAAATCCAGGGCTTTGTTAGGGGAAATTAATTAGCCTCCACCTTAATGTCTTCCTTAAGATTTGGGAACGTCCTGGAGGCCAAAAACGTACGCAAACGCATTACTCTACAAGGGTACCATGTATGAGGCCAAGTGCAGCGCCCCTGCTGAACATATAAAGAGAAAGGCCATTTTGTGGTTGGAATATTGAGTATTGACATTAAGTAAAATTAAGATCTCCCTACCATACAGCTTAAGAAGGCTTCAGAAACAGGCTGTGCTGTGACTGTCAGTTTGGGGTGAGGTGCGGTGCCCTAAGGAATTTCTAGTTCTACATATTCTTCCACTAAGCAGACAAGAGTGGCTATCTTACAGACCTACATAAGTTATTGCCCAATTTTTGAAGAATATGTAGTTTTTTTAAGGTATATTCATTTTAAAGTACAAAACACTAAATTGGATATTCGCCAATCATCAAATCTTTACTCCCCAGCAGTCCATGAGCCGACCGCATTGGTAGTTAAAGATTTGTTGTATTGCTTGCTGTGCTTAAACAAGTACACCAGAAGTACAGATGCAAATAATGGCACATCCAGTCCCACGATATGCACCACTAAAAGCCACAATCCAGAAAATGAGGTAACATGGGAGGTTCACAATCCAACCAGACGCCGTCTAACAGAAGGACGTACTGGAGCGCAGGATCTTTTCACCTGATGTGCGGTCCTGGATATAGTTCATACTGATTTTCTGTTCATGAATACATTTGATAGGTGTGAGGCTATAAGACTTTCAACAAGTGCCCTCCTGTGAACGGTTTTAATATTTTCACATTAAAAAGTATGATGGTCACCCAAGCCAGTTATGGTCTAGTTGTAAGAACTTGCTATTCCCTCAGTATAATTAAGGGCACTTTCCTAGCCTAGCCCTTTGCATCACAAAGACAATGTCTCCAGCAGAGAGTCCCACTGGTGTATGCTGCTTCACAGTGCTGTTCTAGGAGGCATGCTTAGCACACATATACATTTTCCCTCAGGTCATCATTACCACAGTACACATCCATCATCACACCCTCAGGTTGCTTAGCCTAACTCCTGTGAGAGAGTTAAAACCCCCTCCTTCTGACTAAAACAGAGCTGTTGAATAGGAATAGTCGTCACGTAAAGTGCTTAGGATGATCTTTATAGTGCTTAGTATACTAGGCTATGTAAAGAGGTCCTAAACCAGCATTCAATGCCTGGTTGCTTAGAGAATCCCCAATATTCCTGAATGGGAAACGTAACTCTCTGCTGGAATATACAGAGCAACATACGCAACATAGCAGAAAAAGCGCAAGCAGCAGGAACTCACTCCTTACCGTGTGCCACCCAGCCATGCTTACACTGATCACAGGTCCGCAGGTTGATCTTCCCCGGCTGGAAACACTCACAAGTGCAATTTACCAGTGTGCAGCGGATGGCCTGGAAGAAAGGAAAAAAGGCAGCTCTTGTCACAAACCCATCCAGACAGGCAATTGTTAGTATACATTTGCATTTTACTCCCCCTTTTAGTGGGACAAAAATAGGATTAGCTTGAAAAAGTACTATTCTTGGTAACTTCCACTTCGAAGCTGCACAGTCTCCCCCATGGAGAGTGATGGAAGCCGGGTAGGGGATCTTGTCTACATCTCAAAGTTCTCTCGTTTAGAAATATATTATTCTGTAAAGATGAGATACTGGCAGGGAATTGAGGAAGGGAATGATTGGGGCATGATAAAGTGTGCCAATGATTTAACATCTCCTGCCCAAAATCTGTAAGGGATTATAAGTGCTGATATAGTTTGTGATGAACTGCGGTTGCTGAAACAGGAATCGTGTCACATGGCCAGACATAGCTGCTAGCTACCCTTAAACTTCCTCTTGCGCAACATCTTCCAAGGTGGAGAGAAACCTCCTTCCCAGCTCCTGGAGAGGGCTCCCATTTAGGGGGGGGGGGGCAGAGGGGCATGACACCGCCACAAGGAGAAAACCGGGCTCACCTCTCTTGGTGAAGGGTAGATGAGCTGACTTTCAAAATGGAGTGAGAGTGGTTATCAGCAAAGAAACAGAATAAAAAACTATTCTGGAAACAGCTATAAGAGTGGTAGGACTGCCTCAATAAAGGGGGCGGGGGCTGTTATCTTTTTCTATGCATCTATATCTGGTCCAGATTTTTCATGTCCGTACATACAGGAAAGGAGTTGAGAAAGAACTCAGGAGTGGCAAAAAAGAGAATAAAAACAGAACGAGAAGAAGCAGGGTCGCAGAAATGAGGGAGGGTACCAAACAAGGAGAAGTCAAGGTTAGAACAAAAGTACTGCGCTCCGCTGCCTTATGGCTAGGTCAGCACTCTAGAAATACCACAAACATACATCCATACATACATACATACATACACACATGTGAGAGAGAGAAAAATAGAAGTGAGTGTGTGATACAAGTGCAGAGATTAAGGAGAAAGAAGAAGAGCAGATACTTCAAGTACATTTATTTTCGCAGGGGTGCACTTATGCACAAGCAGGTGTACAGAAAAACTTCCATTTAGGTGATGAATCCTACGTCCCATATGTAATTATTGGCTAGAACTGTCACGGTCCTTTAGAATACTTCCAAAACAGATATAGATTTCTTCAGGGAAGGCCTGCGGAGTACACGTGGAAGCATAGCCAGTACTGGGATTGGCCGTTTTCAGTGCACTGGTAAAGGGAGTGTGGTGGGCACATAACCGGCCCCATGACACATGTACAAATGCCTACGCCTGCTTCAATGTTGTTCCAATCTCCTCTGTTTGACACCAGCCAGGAGTTGGCGCTAGACTGGGGGTAGTGGAAAGCAAAAGCAGAGGTCATTAGGTTTTTCCAATGCTTGTTTCTTTAGATAACTAAACACCATGACCACTTTCCAAAAAGACAGCGCGGTTACTGCATGTGTCATACGTGATCATCTCTCATAGCTGGCAGAGAGTGCAGACACCAGTCCCCACAAGGAACATGTGCTCTCTGCCATGAGAAGGGCCCCAGACTGTGCAGTAATGAGGCAAACAGATACTACACTTGATGTTAAGCGAAAGACAAAGAAGTGTTTATTTGTGACTCCAACTTGCGTTGTAAATTCCCAGATACAAACACGCAAAGTATATATATATATATATATATATATATACATATATATATATATATATATATATATGTATATATATATATATATATATATATATGTATATAAATTCACATAATTCCATTCACGTTGTTAAGTTAAGGTAGCCATTAAATCGGACACTCTAACCTTGAATGCATCCAACAGGGAAATACTCGCCTGCAGCCACATGGGGCGGATGGCTGAGGGCCTTTTGACAATTGCAGGCCCTTGTACCCAGCACCCCGAGGCTCATGGGAATTCATGCATACTAAAGCAGCAGGTGTAGGTGCCAGGCTATTCCACAGATACATCGGTAGCCTGGCCATTCCAGGCACACGTGATCTGCTTGAGAATCAAGCCTTGCGTGTCAGGAACTTTCATGCAAATAGCCACAACTAAATTGAAGATTCTTTTTTTCTTCAAAGCAACAATTTAAGCACATACAGGAAGAGCAAATGAAAGGGGCAAGTTGTAATGGAAATCAGGCGTGAATCTTATCTGTGTTGAGCTTGGAAACAGACATAATTGACTTCAATCTTGCTCAAGCTGCTAACACGAGTTGGAGTCAGCTGGGAAACAGCTGACGAGCTGGACACTAACATGTGAAATCTGTTTTAAGTAAAGGAATGTCTGCAAAATACAGCAGAGAGTATACTGGGGCTATTTGCAGCCACTGTGATACAAAGTCAGGCGACCAGATAAAGCCAGGTGACAGGCTGGCTACAAAGAGACCTTTTGAAAGCACGACTCCTGACCAGTCACTTGTGCATTTTCAGGATTACTTATCAGTAATCTTCACTGTGCAGAGTCGCCCTTCCCAGTACATATGCCCCACTCCTGGAGGGGCTTGGGCAGTATTCTTCACACAATTGGCTTGCCATGTGTAGGAGATTTGGTGGGCCCAGACTCAATGTGAGATCCAGGGGCTGACTGGGCACAGAAAAGCAAACAAAAGACTTTGGTAAGGGGTGCCAGATGAAAGGGATGCAACCTCCCTCAGAGCAAGGAATGGGATGAGAAGGTAATGAGGTGAATGGGCGAGAGCACAACCCGCTGTGGGGGAAGCAACTAAAAGCCGGTGTACATCCTCAGGGGTCCTAATACTTTGGCTACCCTGGGGTCCCCTTCATGTTTGGTGCCTTCCAGCTCATGTGCCTTACGCTGCGCCGGTCTCGAGAGGTGATGCACATGAAGTGAGGTCCAAGGTGGTGATGTCAGGTCCCTGCCTTATTGCGGGAGAAGGGATCTTTAAACGTAGTCCCCGTACTTTGTTCAATCTTTTTTCCTGAGCATTGACCTGACTTTCCAGGTCAGTGAGCTGGTGGGTAAGGCAAAGTCTGATCACAAAGGTGGAATACAACTGCACAATACCATCCTTGGGGATGATCAGGTTGTTCTCATGTTACTGCGTTCCGAGACTATCGGCCGGGAGTGGACTGTTATTCCACTCTGGGAGGCCTATGATAGTCTAGATTGCGTAATGCTTAGGGTTGGACAATATTTTTGCGTGCCCAGTGGTGCAATTCATGGATGGATCTGTTGGTACACAAGCATGGGGTAGTGTTGTCAAAGTATCAATTCAGGACGGTCTTCTTGGTGGCTCTGGAAGTGGCAGGGATCGATCCATCAAGTTATTAACTGGGCTCCTTCAGGATAGGAGCAGCAACTATGGAGTTGGCAGAATCTGAGCATAGAAACAGAGAGGATGTAGCCTTAGGGCTAGAGCGGTCAACCTCAAAGCAGGGGAATCTGGTTTGAGTCTCCGCAACGACGCTCAACATCCTGGGCAAATCACTTCATCTTCCCGTGCCTAATAAAAATGAATGTGTCCATCTGTAACGAAACTGGTGCTCGTGTAAAGCGCTCTGATACCTGATGACTCTGGTCTAGTTCGGCTATATAAAACAAAAAAAGAGAAAGAGAGAAGGTCTCTTGCTAATGACAATTGTGGCTTTTAATATACAAGACTGTGATGTTATTAAAATATTTTTTGTATTTTGTGTTGAATGCGACCCATGTGTTTACCTAAGCTGGAGTAAGCTAGTGCAAGAGTCACTGCCTTGGCTGAGGTTTAAAGTAACTCACCGATTTTGCTGTGATAATTCCCGTCAACCCATGCAAGACCCCTATATATTTGAGTTAAGCACTATCAGACACAGCCCTGCCATGTACCACTCATCAGGGGTTAGACCAACACACTTTAGTGATGGTGTTCGCATCACCACATTAAAATGCATTAGTCAAGCAAATTATAGCGTTTCACGACTTCCTGAGATTCGCTAGGAGCAAAGGTTGCACAGCATTAGCGACTGCTTTGTCACTTGTGCTGCTGATCAATTTGGATTAAATACAGACAGACAGGACTTTCAGCCGATTGAAGTAACTCTGCTCTAGAGAAGCGCGGTCCCATCACAGGCAAATTAATGATACACAAAGTTTTGTAAATACGACAAAATGTCCGAACCGGCAGACAGTGTATGCTCTCATCAGTCACACCGGACCCCTATACCTCAATGAGAAAATCTTCCACGTACCCAAAAGAAACCTCCGATCCACCAACCTCGCCCTTGCTGAAACCCCGCGCGTCCACAGAGCCAGAAAAGGAGGAAAAGCTTTCTCCTACATCGCGGCCAAGACCTGAAACGAGCTCCTGATCGACATCAGACGCGCCCCCTCCTTGAATGCATTCATGAAGGCCCTCAAGACCTGGTTCATTGACTGAACGAAACTGCTGATCTACCCCTCCCCCCAGCGCCTTGAGACCCCCACGGGTGAGTAGTGTGCTTACAATTCCCTGATTGATTGATTGATCAGTCCAGACTAGTTCCGGGGGGAGGCGCCTTGCATTTTATTGTTTTTCCGGCATGCCGCCTGCCCCATTTTGACCACTCATGGTCTATTTGGCTAGAGACACACTGACACTGGCAGAGAACAGACCACGGTAGCTTTTTTTCTTGCCATGCAGGACTGCGGCTACCGCACCAGTGGCCTCAGATGGCTCCTTTTGGTACACCATGGCCCAGGGATTCTTGTCAGAGATTTGACAGGGGTCCCATCCGACAGAGACAGTCACGCTCAACTGCAAGAATGTGGGGCAAGAACAGCGCGCATGTCTGACAGTGACTGCTGTTGTAACCAGCAAAAACATATCACCTGTATTATAAGGTAAATCACTCACAATATTATGCTAGTATCTATTGTTGACCACCTGTTTCGAATTCTCAGCCTTTGCCATACCAGCATGCCCTCAAAGCTCACCCTGTCATGGAACATTTACCCCGCACTAGTAAGTGGCAATTTGCATACCACCATGAATTCATGATCCCACACAATGCCAATTATAAGGTGGCTGTTAGCGCTTGTGCGCTGTCATCCCTGTCATTGTCATTATTTCAGTGCCTCTGAGTGTGATGCATTGTGCCCTGCAACGTTTGAGTTGTTCACTTTAACCCCTTCGACGCTCATGACGAGCTGGGCTCGTCATGCAGTAGCCTCCTGCTACGCTCATGACGAGCCCAGCTCGTCATGAATGTGCGAGGATCGCGAAATCCCAGCACAGCAGGGGAATTCCCATAGCATCCAAGAGGTTAATATTGGTTACAGTCTCAGCGTCGGCTCAACATCCTTTGATTCTGGGCAAATCACTTAACCTCTCCGGGTCTGGAAAAACACAAATGCGATGTAATATCTATTTCAGGCATTTTACAGCAGTTTCAAAGATTTTCGTAGTTTTCCGTTTCTCAAAGGTGGGTAATTTGTGATATTTATTTCTTTATATGGATATGGGTGTTCATCACAAAAGGGCGGATTTGCTATATTTGATCTGCACATCAAACCTAGTCTCTTTCCTTATACAAGAACAACACAATATATCTGTAAATGTCATCCAACTATTGAGTGCAACCTTGGTGAAAAATGCTTATCCACCTTAAGCATTAACAATAGACAATCTGCCCACCTACGGTGTTACAGAATGTCACATCCATTTACAGCAGTTTCAAAGATTTTCGTAGTTTTCCGTTTCTCAAAGGTGGGTAATTTGTGATATTTATTTCTTTATATGGATATGGGTGTCAATGCTTGGCTTTGTGAAGTGTCACACATTTGAAGGTGGAATGTCACTCATATGCACAATTAATTCATAGATATATCTGAAAACAAGGCAGACATGGGCGTGCCGTCCATGCGTCTGACGCACACACGTCAGCAGCGCACGGCCATGAAGAGGCAGTCCCCTTATTATCTGTCCCATACTATCAATAGACTGTAATTACCAGAAGTGCCATGGAACGGAGCATGCCGCGCGAGCTACAGATGCAATCGATGGGGGCCGTTTTTCTCTGTTTCCAGTTTTTTAGGTCTCGCCTGTCGATGCGCATGCGCATCGAGCAAGCGAGACTATAGGGGCTCATCGACTCTTTATCTAACTTGCAAGGAATCGTGGCGATTCCTTGCAGTGCCCGTGACTTTTAAGCTCAATGCGCATGTGCATTGAGCTTAAAAGCGCGTGCACAGCCGCCCGCATTCCTCCGACACCTTTGAAGTGAAGCTTAGCTTCACTTCAAAGGCCCGGCTTCTTCACACCCACATGCCGCTCTGCCCCGCTCCGCCCCCTCCCCTGAGTCATCCTGCCTGCCCAGACTTCTCCTCCCCCCTACTTACATCCCGCTTTCACTTGTTTTTTGTTCCGACTCGACGTTCCCCCAGCCCCCTCCCGCCACGCAAGGCCGAGAGCTTGTTTTTTAATGCCATCTTTTCTCCCCACGCTCTTTGGAGAGAATGCATTTGTGTTTTCTAATTGCTTCCCCTGACTGACGCCTTCCCGGATCATTGCAACCACAGTCACTTGCAGGTTTGCAAAACAGGCTGGGTAAACAAACAGATGACGTGGGCAGTTCAGTGCGATTGTCCAGCGAGTTGATATCGTCCGCAAGTTATTGTCCGCCCTCTGGTGCTTTGGACCACATCCTGACCCTATAGCCCTGAAAAATGATGGTACCACACAAGCCTATTGACCGCATACTGTCTGTGGTGTCTGCCCGCCCGCTCTCCACTCTATCAGGCAGCCAGCCGCACTCCTCCCACACCCCCGCTCCGCCCCCTCACTCTCTCTGCCCGCCCGCTCTCCACTCCATCAGGCAGCCAGCTTCAGGAGAGCAATCTGGAGAGCAATCTGCGGGGTGTCGCCATTTTAGCAGCACGGGCTTTCCCGATCACTGGACACTTACAAATTGGGCAGCAGCATTGAAGGCTTTGCTGCCTTACAAAACCGGCTCAGCGTGGCTGTCGCAACGCAAGTTTCCGTGTCTCCTGGAAGGCATCAAGTGCAATACTCTATTCCTCGTGGAACAGATCCAGCAGGACAGACGAGTACAAGAATAGTAGTTTGTATCAAAAGCATGACCTTCATTACCGCATGATAGCTGGGTGTTAATCAGCATGGCTAAGTCTAATTCCTTACGCACGGTGACATTTCTAATGTAGCTTCAGCGCCATCGGAAGTATAAAGCACTATATCCGTATCATACCATTATCGGCACTACAGGTCTTGTGTTGCGGATTGAGTTTCCTTTTAGAGGAAAGTTTGGTTCTGATTTGCATGTGTGCCAACTGGGGCCTCTGGTCAAGAATTGTAACTTCTGTCATTGCACAGAGCCCTAGAACTTAGGGTGGCTGATTATCTCACAAGAACATAAGAAACTTTACACGAAAAAAACACGCCCTTTTGGCAGGGCCACTGGAGCTTACTTGACTAACTATTTACAGCTGTTGGCTGGAGACTGTCATGTCTGGGTTCATTATGATATTCCGAGCGTTAAAACATACACTGCCAAACGCGCCTTCACATCCTCACCCCCTCATCCTCACACACCCTCACTCACCCTCACCCTCACTCACCCTCACTCACCCTCAACCCCTCACCCTCACTCACCCTCACTCACCCTCAACCCCTCACCCTCACTCACACTCACCCTCACTCACCCTCAACGCCTCACCCTCACTCACCCTCAACCCCTCACCCTCACTCACCCTCACTCACCCTCACCCTCACTTACCCTCAACCCTTCACCCTCAAACCCTCACTCACCCTCACCCTCACTCTCACTCACCCTCACTCACCCTCAACCCCTCAGCATCACACTCACTCACCCTCACCCTCACTCACCCTCAACCCCTCACCTACCCTCACCCTCAACCACTCACCCTCACCCACCCTCAACACCTCACTCGCCCTCACCCTCACTCACCCTCAACACCTCAACCTCAACCCCTCACCCTCACTCACCCTCACCCACCCTCACTCACCCTCACTCTCACTCACCCTCAACCCCTCACCCTCACTCACCCTCACTCTCACTCACCCTCACTCACCCTCACTCTCACTCACCCTCAACCCCTCACTCACCCTCACTCACTCACCCTCACTCACCCTCACCCACCCTCACCCTCACTCACCCTCACTCTCACTCACCCTCACCCTCACTCACCCTCAACCCCTCACCCTCACACAGTGCAATAGGTCTCGGAGCATTTGAGTTAGAGCTTTTACATTTGTTTATGGCTTTTTTTCTTTGTAATTCTTTAGCATTGCCTACAGGAAACAAAAATGCTAAAGATTTACAAAAAAAACCCATAAACAATTCTAAAAGCACTAACTCTAATGCTGCGAGACCTATTGCATTTCCAATGCTTGTCTTTTTTTGTTGTTGATGTGTCTGCAGACTCAGCAGTCACTTGCATATTGAGCTTGCAGTGTTTCATAACCATGACGTCAGGTGGCCTCTGCCCCATTCGTTCTACGAGGCCACCTGTGCTGGTGCATTTAGAGGAATTCTATGATTGGTGACACACATAAAATATGCTAAGAATTCCCATCTTACAACGCGAATCCTACAAAAACTCCACCCACGCCCACAATCCCAGATTTCTGTTGTGTTCACTTTTGATTTGGGTGCCCCTAGTAGTAAAACTGCTGCAGCTGTATTTATTACATAAAATGGGCAACGAGGCAGGATCAGCTAGAAGCTTCACGTATCTTGGAACTGTATTAATTCCACTGCCTACCATTAAGAGGCGCGTTGATTTAAGGTGAGGGAGTTTGGGCTGCAATAATTAATCCAGATCCTTCCGGAAAGAATGCTATACACAATATGTTCTATTCTATGCTATCAGCCTAGAAGACAACATACACATTACTGCAAACGTTAATGTTTCATCAAACACATATCATTAAATCAATGCTTTTCGGGGCATTTATCAATGACCAGTTTCTTCCTGGACCTACACACTTACAAGGGGTTACCCCACATCCCCATCTTAACGTGAGAGATGCACAATTTTTGCCCACTGCAGTCCTTCTATGGCCAAGGCTTTCAGGAGCGTGCTATTACAAGGGATGCTCTTGGAAGCACATTTATTGATGTGACAGATTTTAGTGCTATATATGGTTTAGGGGCAGGATTGTTTGTTATGCAAGGCAATTTGTAGACCATTTGGGAGAAAGATATCCTTTGAAGAACCATGGATTCTGAATCTGAGGCAAGCCTCATTTGTTCAAGAGCAGTTGTGACCTATTCCTGACACTGCCATTAGCAAGACTACCAAACCCACTGTGGCACAAAAAAATGGGGAAAAAAACAATCCACCTAGGATCACTAAATAAAAAAAAACGGTGCCTGCGTTATTTTGTAGGCGCTCAAGTGTAATGACGCATACGTGCATGCACCTACAAAATGACTCTGTACCACTTTTTTTTTTTAAGCTTTGGGTATGCTGCTCACCGAAAAGGCATAGGTAAAGGCAATCGGTCGCAAAGGCGAGACCTATCAGTTTTTGTCAATGCCTACCTTAAAGTGGGGCTTAATGCCGAGCGCCTGGGTTGGAGTGAGAGTCGTAATCTGAGTGTTCTTCAAATTCAAAAGCAGACAGCATGGGTCTTGCTGCAGAAATATAAACCCTCCCCATGAGCCCCACCTTGCTCCAGTCCCCCACCCTCAACCCACAAATAATACAAAACAAAAAGTAGTGGAAAAGAACATCTGTTCACTAGACTCCCACCATCATCCTATAGGCTGCTCACCTAGGGCAATGTGTCTATATACATGCATTTCCTGTGGGGCTCATGTATACACAGAAAAGACACAAAGAAAGCACTACAAAGTGCAGTATTTGGCAGAAGAACAGCCGCATAGGTGTTATTGCACATAGTCAACAAGTACAGCACTCAACCTCTCTATGACCTTACTGCTTCGAGACCATACCTAATAAACAAATCCTTTTCCAAAAAAAGAGTGCTCAAGGAGTCAAAAATGTTGGACTCCTTGCACTCCTTGTTTACACAGAAACAGAAAAGACAACTGTTGGATGGAGCGGGCTGAGAATACTGCAGGAGCGGCTTCTCACTCTACCAGAGTAGCTGCACTTGTTCTGTAGGCCTGACAACTGCTAGTCACATAACTGAGATCTTGTGAGATGAAAATTCCTCATAAGGTTTGGGCAGGAAGTGGAGGGTGAAATGGTTATGTCAGAGGTCGGAAAGGTGGGGCATAACGTGCAAGTGCCTTCTAATAGTCTGCCTCCAAAGACGCATTAACTAGAGACTGTCCCGATGCCACACAGGAGAGCAAATACCCACTCACCCACTCTACCACAGACCAAACAGAAACATATCCCCCACCAGACAAAGTATTAGGTCATGCAAGAAATATAGCACTTACCAAGAGAAGCACAGGCCATCAATTCAGCCTCAACTCTTGCCTCGCATCAACGAAAGGAGAGCCAGCAGGCTGGTCTACAAAATACACCTACAGCCAACTCCGAGCACATAAAGTCCACCTAAATCACACCTACTCCACCACAAACAAGTAAACATAATTGCACCACAGCTGTCAATGCTTTAACTGTTCCATGAATGCAGGATGCTTGCACTGCTGTTCTGTCTCACTGCAGCTTGAGAAAACACCAATGACCCCAAACATGACCAGAAGGGCAACTCGTGACATTCACAATCTTGTTATCTCCCGCCCTGTAAATGTAAATTGATACTTGTATAGCGCACTACTCACCCGCAAGGGTCTCAAGGCGCTTGTACGAATACCGCTGTGGAACCCATCCTGGCTTTCCCAGTGAGGTGTCCACACCTGGGCACCCCCAAGGTGGAGGCCAGGCATCCTTAGCGTAGTGGGGGCCGTTGTGGAGATTAAGCAAGCTATTGCCCAGAGTTGCAGAGTGGGACTCCATGATTGGAATAGGCAACGAGGCGAGAATTATCAGGTCCGTGGAAAGCCGAGGCGGGGAATTGAACCCTGGCCCCGGGCTAGACCTCTGCATCAGGGTCTGCCGCTCTAACCATTGAGCCACACTTCTCCCTGTCAGGCAGCTTGGGCTTTGCCCTGGTATGTTGTGCTGCCTGGTCCTTCAGCCCCGCCCCCATCCCTTCACATGTTCATTAACTGTGTTGTTCGACATCACTGTCTGTGCTCTAGCCCTGATTAACAGGGTCAATGATATGAAATATCAGGTTAGTGCAGAAGTGCTGAGACGGCAGGAATAATGTATGTGTTTCTAGGTTACGCGGGGGGGACAAAATTTGCCGAAAGGTCCCGTTTCATGTTCAATAGTTTATTGACTCTGTAATATATCAGGTCTGCCCTTGTCAGTAGTGGTGTCTTTCTCTAATATGTTCATTAATTAATGAACTCTGTAATTAATTGTGCTGCAGAGAGAGAGGGGGAAAGAGGAGGGGTGAGAGCGAAGAGTTACAAATCTGTTCTTGAAGCACCAAAGGCCTGGCAGATACAGAACTCGCATCTTCCAATGTGCTGCTTATACTGTGCATGAAGATGTTATTTGAAAAATACAAAAAAATGGCTAAATCCGTGCCCTGGTGCGATCTGAGTAACACCAGCAGACTGGCAATTGCGATATATAGACGGAGGCAGAGACGGACTAAGCCGATATATCGAATGCAGTCAATATAAGCTTTATTGTCCGCTGCTTAGAGCATTAAAAATGGTTAATGCACTCTGCAGAGGGTGTTAAATGCTGTTGATTACCCAACCACAATGATATGCCTCAACCGAAGGAATGGGGTAAAAGGAGGGTAAGGGTAATAAACAGTTCTCAATTACCTACAGCAGGTGAGAAATAATGATATTAAGGTCCTTTCACTTGATCTTGTACAGAGGGATGTATGGCGTTAGAACGCATACATTGACAACGCGTACCTTTACAACGCGTTCGTAACAACGAAAGATGTTACCACGCATTGCGCTGTGGGGCGCAAAATTGATTAATTTAATTTACTATTCCAACACCAGTCCCCGTGGATAGTAGGGAAGGTGTTGGGATAGTAAATTAAATCATTTACTATCCTTGAGCGCCCCCCAGTGCAATGCGTGGTAACAACTTTCGTTGTTACGCCCGCGTTGTAAAGGTATTCCGTGGTAATGCTTGCGTTCTAAACGCTGCATACCGTACAGAGCAGCCAAACAGGGCAAATGTCCTTCTCTACTCTATGTCCCTGTGCCACAGTCTCCATGAAAGTAGCGTGTAGAAAAAAACAGCATCTCGTGCCCCATTCTCAGTGGCTCAGCCAAGCTTAGTATTTCTTGCAGCAGTTGATATGGAAGAGTTTGCCCAAAACTATGCCTGTTGAGTTGGTCAGAAATACACTCCAGTGTTTTTCTGGAATAATGTGTTTTAGGCAGGTACTATAAGCAATGCCAGCTTCTGTAAGTGGTGTATTTCACATGTCACAATTGATAACGCAGGAGAGGCTGAATGCCCTTCCTCGCCCATTCAAATGAATTCGTCCCTATTCCAGTCTTCAGTGGGTATTGCTGGTCTTCCTCGGTGCCTCTATGATTTTAGATATTTCCTCCTCAAACAGTGTCCTCTCCTACCCGACCAGGGCACTCTTCTGCTCAGGTCAAACAATGTTAAACATGTAATCTAAGCCTCCTTCCATTAAATGCAATCTTTTATCAAAAAATGACAGTGCTCCTGTCTGTACAGCGATGTTCAACACATGCACTGGGCACATGTAATGCTGGTTGCTTGTTCTGTGTTTATCATCACCAACAATAACTAATGTTATTAAAATTTTGTTTAGTGCTTGCAACCACTGATCTGTAGTCCTGTAAACGAGCCTGGCTCAGGCCAAGCGAGGCACATGTCCTCCTCTGCTCCGGTAGTTCAGTTACATACCAAGCTGCATATAATGACGTTGCGGGTGACTGACAGCAGTCCACAACACTCCCCCATTGGCGGTTTTATAGCAGCTTTGGAGGATACTGACTGCCTCTCTTAATGCAACAGATTATTGTGTGACAAATATTGTCCTAAGGTGTATCCTTTGCATTGGCCAGTTTCAGTCCTGACAAATGAACCTACATTTGGTATGCCTGTGTGCAGAAGCTAGTCGACCACTTGTGTGTGTGCGTGCCAACTCATTGACAGATAAGGTTTGTGTTATGACCAGTAGTGGATTTTAAATGTATGCCATCACACACAGGTATAATAAACTGGGGAGCGTCCTGAAGTGTATGGTACCTTTAATATTACGTTCACCCGGGCCTAAGGAATTGTGGCTACTTCTTTCACACTTTTAATATGAATGGGTTCTGCTCGTTAGGGAACCCTCAGAACACCAGTGTAACGCAACAGCACTTAGCCAACGCATACTTTTTCTACCTAAAGTATTAGGAGAGAGATAAAACACCCAGTTCTACATCTTTAAATCTTTTTTCCTCCAGCTTATCAGCGTATTGTTGGGGGCTAAGGGAGACTCAAGTTACCCATCCACGATAAGAAGATTTGTGGGCAACTACAGTGAGTTTTCAGAGTCAGACCACACAAGGGGATGTGAAATGCCCATCACTGGCCGGCAGCACCTCCCCTAGGCTCTGGCTCATCCAGTCCTAGGGCTAAATTCGGATTCTGCTGGTTTGGTAGAGGATATTATCGTAAGAAAAAACATTGGTACTTTGGGTCTGAAACAGCACAAAGCTTTCTCGAGTACTATTGGAATATTACCCAAGTAACACGTGCACTCCTTTTTGTTCTGCTTCTTCCGATTTAGTTTTGGTGACCAGCACTCGTACCTGTGACCAGCAGAACACGCGGCATTACCCTCACTATCTGATAGCAATGTGGAATGTGTATGCACCACTTCTTATAAACTCAATTTAAACCATAAGGAGATTTTTGTCTCTTTGAGTTTTAAAACATCCTGGGAATTAAAAGTAAACAGTGATAAATTTAGGCACTTCACAGGAAAGGGCATCACGGCGATTCCACACTGGAAACTCCAGTAGGACGAACACTTTTGGGTGTGATCTGGATTTATGAAGGTTCAATAACACTGCTCACAGCTGTCGTTCAGGGACTCTTCCAATACTATTACAAAACAGACCGGGCCGCTGCTGTTACTACAAGGCCGCACTGCCTGCTCTCTGGTCAGGTCGCCTGAATGGACCATCAACAGGGTGCACATACATCAATGTTTCTCCATGGTGAAGAATGAACTGACTAGAAGATCAGCTTCCTTTTCAGTGAAGAAGTAAGGCCAGGATGGTGCTCAGCACGGAAGAGGACGTCACATGCCATTCTCCCATCCCGGCACAGTTCACTGTAAGGGGACTACTATGAGAAGAGAGTGGCCTTCTTCATGCGCCAGTAGAAGCTCTAATGGTTTGGGTGCCTGTGGAAAGGGAGACTAGGCCTCAACTTCTTTCGGCTCTAGAGCACCTTCACTGTTTGGGCTGGCTGCACTCTTGAACTGTGAGGAATGTGGGAAGCGGTGTGGGTCCAATAGGCGTGTGCACTGGTCACAGGCTGGACTGCAGGATGGTAGAGTAAGTGCTGCTCCTTTTGTCAGAAGAAACGCCCTCATCAAATGTTAATAGTATAAAAAAGAAACATTTGCAATTAAATAAGTCTCGCATTTACGAGAATTTGAGCATTTGCATTGTAAATGACAATGCCTTTTATTTATGTGCAGTTTTTAAAACAGATAAATAAAAGGCATTGTCATTTACAAAGCCAATAGCTTAAACTCTCGCAAATGTGAGACCTATTATATTGCAAATGCATTTGTGCTATAAAATGTTTTTCAAAGCGTTAGGAGAGAGTGATTCCTGCAGGTAGGACAAAGCTATTTGAGAAAATAGTGCTCGGAGGCTGTAATTAAAACCTACAGAGTAACAACACACGTAACAGGAGGATACAAAATGAGACACAGCAGTACTAAGGAGGGACTACTAAGCCTATCGACCAATGAACAGCCACAGTTTACAGTGGACAATGATACAAGCTGAATACAGCATGCCTCGCAGAGCAGCGCATGCACTGCCCAGGCTACACCTAAAAATTATACCAATGGTAGTGGAGTAAGAAGCTGGATGGGAAGTGGGGTGAGGAGCACAAGGAAGTGGAGAGTATAAGTAACTGAGGAGAAAGAATGCAGGAAGAGAGAAAAGGGTAAGCCAGCAAGGAACACATGCACCTCAAGGGAGTTCTTAAACAAAATGTAATAATAAAAAAGTTCCTCCTCAAATATGCTATGGAAGCAAACAACTGATCCAATCAGAACACTGTGAAACTGGTACTGGGTGGGACAAACACAAGAATGGGTAGAAAAGCCACTGAATCAAAAGCACACACCTGAAACAGATAACAAAGCTATCCAATCAGGGGCACGGGCTGTCCCAAAGCCCAATCTAAGTATGCATTAGGTACCGGAAACAATAGGTCTGCCTACATATAGCTGTTTGTAGCTGAGAACTAAAAAACAGAAACACTACAAATTAAATTAGAATAAAGGACAAAAAGAGATGAAAAGATAAGAAGCTCCGAGTCATATTTGGCACCATACGCTCCTATTCCTCTGGTAACGCGACTTGGAAATTTCCAATCCCAAACAGCCACTGCCCGTGCAGGTAAGAACGGTGGGGCGTACAGGGATTTTGACGGACGACGACGAGGTAAAGTTATTTATTTAATTTCCAATCTTCATCGTCCATCGAAATTTGCCCCCACCCCACCAACACCTCTCTTACCTGCACGGGCCGCA
The DNA here is from genome assembly GCF_964261635.1 of Lissotriton helveticus. Taxonomy (NCBI): domain Eukaryota; kingdom Metazoa; phylum Chordata; class Amphibia; order Caudata; family Salamandridae; genus Lissotriton; species Lissotriton helveticus. The sequence continues at coordinate 1,138,423,176 of NC_136059.1, read as the reverse complement.
GCTGTTCCCAACATGCATTATTTGTGGATGGAAGCCTTGCAAAATAAATTAAGCTATGTCACCATTATTCAGAGCAACAGCGCATGTACGTGCTACACTGACCAAAGAAGTCCAACCCTTCTGAAGCATGCAGATAAAAACTTTTCACTATAGTTGGGGCAGAGCCCTGTTAAATATAACCGCTTATTAAAAGAAACACACCTCATTGGTTCTCTCAAAAGGATTTTCTTTGCAACGGGGTTTTATCTTCTCATTTTTCCCTGTTGGGCATGCTGCCGAAACTTAAACACAAACAGTCAAGCGATTGAAAAACATTAACACATTTACTGTGAACAAAAACTCCCAGTTGTACAGTGAAATTTTAATACATTTCAACTTATCTCTTTTACTAATGGGGGTAGTTCAAATCTAGCAGGAATTCGCTCAGCTAGCTGGTAATTACAGTCGGCTCACTTTTTTACAAAATGCACACATAAAGGCAGACACAAGCACTGGAGCTGCCCTTTCATGCGGGTTACAAAAGAATCATTGGTGGAAAAAAATCACAGACAGAACATCTACAAAACGCTTAAGGAACATATTATCTCACGGGAAGCTGTCCTTAAGCTCTGCATATTGGGCACAAACACATAATAAAAATGATTTCCCAACATGAACTTTATCAGTAATATTTGTATAATTAAATTTCAGTGTGAAGAATAAATCGCTACCGTAGTCCCTGTGCGCGCACAATACTACTTTGCAATCTAAAGAATGCATTTAGCAGAACAAAGAAATTGAATATTTGTCTGCCCTGGCTCGCCAGTAAGTAAGGGCTACAGTGTTTCAGTTCAGACACGTTTGAATACCAAGTACTGTGACACCGAGGGTGTTTTTAAGAGTGGATGTGTCTTTGTAGATGCCCTTTAGCAGAGCCAACATCTGTCGCTGGACACTCGATTTGCACACCCCAACCTTGAAACAAACACAATATCTTTTACAGCGATGCCTTCTTTTAGATAAAGCTTGTATTTGTGGTTCATGCTTAAACTCGGCTTTCTGTTCCAGAGAATGTGCATTACACTACACTACACTACCATGAAGGTCAGTATGAAACTAGCAGACTATATAAACTATTCTAGTTGCAGATACATTGGGCACCAATGCCTAAAAGTATTACGTCTACCTCCACCTCACCCCGACCCCAAGTGGAGAATCGGCTTTCAAATTTGACAAATATTTGAAAAAAATCAACAAAACTTTCCAGTTTGGCCTGGTAGTCTGACAGAATGTAGTTCTTGTGTTAAGTGGGAAGGGTATGCCCAGACGTGGGTCCCGTGCTCGCTATGCCCCTGGTTTCAAGCCAGCTTGTCTGATGAGAGGTTATACCCTGAAACAGGTCCTAGGATGCTTGTTTTCTGGTCCAGGGAAGACCTGTCCAGGCAGTACGGGCTGGACTGTTCCCATGGGAACAGGGTCAAGGCTGATTTGCATATGTCTGGGTCCAAACTGAAATGGCGTGATGAGCACAACAGCGATGGATTACACCCAGATCTGTGTCTGGGGGGGTGAAATCTAGACAATGTTCAGCATTTGGTCCATCATCTCTGTGTATCATCTTTATGTGTTTCCTCTTCTTGTGTTACAGAATCTAGTTCTTGACACAATTCACTTGGAAACATGCTTTTTTTAACCTAGTAATAATGCATAGTGCCAACCTTCTCAATAATAAAGAAGGCGACAGGGAGAAGAGGAGATTTGAATGAGGTGATTGAAAAAAACGGTTTCCAAGCAGATGAGGCCTTCTGTACTTTGGTCTGTACTTCCCGATTGCAGACTGTAGTGATGGTTGGGGAATGATGATTAGAATTTTTAAGATGAGAAGCTGCCTGTCGAGATCTGCATACAATGGCATCCAGATACGAAAAGTGCAATAATGCTATAACAAAGGGGGTTAGCACTACAGAAATGCAAATAATATAACTGTAGTATGCAATCTTCCGTTCTTGGATTGTAGCAGCCTCTTGAAAAGTTCAGTTTTAGGTCGATTTCATGCTCAAGGTTCTGCAGAACAGCCTCCTTTCCTCAGGGACCCGAGAGGTACACATACATGTTTTACGCTGGGCCTGTCCTAGTGCAGTTTATTTACAGTTGTATTGGCTTACCTGCATTTGGAAACTTCCTGCCTCTGTGAAGCCCCCCTCAGAGCGAGACCGATGAAAGCACAGGCACGACACAGGGAGAATTACTTCATGACGTAAGGATTTCATCAATATACTAGACACATTTAGGGAAACATCCTTTACAACGCAACTTTTACCACGCAGTGCCTTTACGACGCAACTTTTACAACGCAAACCATTACAACGCATTGCGCTGGGGGGCGCTCTAGGATAGGGAATACGTTTAATTTACTATCCAACACCTTCCCTAGTGTCCACGGGGACTGGAGTTGGAATAGTAAATTAAACTATTCACTATCCAGCACCCCAAAGCGCTATGCATTGTAAAGGTTTGCATTGTAAAAACCGCGTTGTAAAGGCATGCGTAGTAAAAGCATGCGTTGTAATGTCATACATCCCACATTTATTTCACTCCCTTCCTTTCCTCGCTCTCTTTGTGTGAAATCACAAGATTGTTGGTTATTTGAGACATGAACTAAACTGAACCTACGCAGGTGTGAGGATGAAAGACGAAAGGTTTCCGTTCGAGGCAACAGACTCCCGGTGAAATGAGTCTTGTTGATAGGCCTGCCACTTCACAGGTTGTTTTTCTTTGACGTGTTGTAAATACCCTGAAATGGCAAAGCAGTGCTCTATAAATATCAAGGGCATGCCAACACACAAACAAGGAATTATGAGCTGGCAAAAATTCTAGTGAATGATACGTCCTTCACGAGTTTAGTGAAAGGGTAAAGTTATTCTCCAGGTGTGTAGGCTCTTTCGGCTCATTATGTGGGTACCAGTTATGCCAAGCAGCAGCACCTGAAGCTTCATCCACAGCTGTTCGACACAGCCTTACAGTACCATGATCCCGTACCATGCACGCGAGTGGGTGCATATCAGATGAAGGCATGTCCATCCCTCCCGCACACCTGCCCACTCTCAGCAGCTCCCTGCATTATAGAAGGTGCCGGTGGGTGGTTTTGTATCAGTTCACTGATTGAGAAAAATCAATGTCTCTAAAGGGAAGCCATAATAAGCACAGGATAACTTTTCAGGAAGCAGGCACTCCAGCTGAGAGAAGGGAGGCAGGGTGCAGGACACTCCTTTCAACCATATATTGGAGCACCCTCCACTCTGAGAGATGGATGCTCGCCCTCTGTGTCAGATGTAAAAGGCCGGTGAAAACAACATATCATGACCAGGCTGGGACCATCTAAATTTTAGAGCATCTAAGACTGTCCCTGATTTTTGGGGGCAATCTCAAGAGAGTAAAGTAGAAATGCATACAAGACAATTCCTCTCCAACTCAGCATCTGGATAACCAGATAGGATCTGAAATCCCTTTCCATCCAGGAGGCTGACTGATCCCACCTTGTGTTACTGTAGTATGTAAGAGTGGCCCAGGGTCTCAAAGATGGACTAAGCTAACGTCATGGGAGGAGGAAGCAGGAGATAAACAGACTCAATCAGACTGAGACTGCAAGAGAGGCACCCACAAGATCAACGAGGCCTTACGCCACAGTGCAACCCGCTGATGCTACCTCAGCTGGCTCAAACTGCATCAACCAGCTTGCTCCCAGGGAGTTAGCGTGTTCAACCTCCTAGTGAAATCAGTCAACAGCACCACATCAAGAAGGAGAGACTGACTCAATTCAAGGGTGTGGCAGCAGCTTGGGGTAAGTGGGGCTGGCCCTGATGATGCTTCATAATCTCTGTGGCAGGAGAATAATTCATCCTTCAAGAGCCCTTGGCTTTTGAGAACCGACAGCTGGTCCCACCTCAAATATGTTGTCAAGCGCTTGAGACAAATGACCATCAGACAAGGTCGTACCACAGCCCCACCCCCTCAATGTAATAGGGTGCAGGACTCTCTTGAAAAGGTTCAGTGAAGCTCACTCCAAGGGAGAAAGGAATGACCCAGGGTTTGGGTGCTTTGACTCTTCACCCAAAGAAAATGGTGCTTGATACCACTTTTAAATATCAAGCCTCTCGAAAGTCCTACACGTGATCCCTAAGGATTTAATATAATGTTTACCACTAGATGTTAAACCCCTTACCCTCAATGCTCCTGCGGTACATCATATTTAAGGCAGGGCGCAAAGCGAGACGGACTCCTGAGAGGATTCAAAGGTGTTATGAGTGTCAGCTGATGCAAATGTAATTAAACGGCCATGACTTTAAAATGTATCTTGGCAGATTAGGCTGAGAAGCTGAACGAAATTTAGAGTATCGAGTGAGAAAATCATCAAAACAGTACAGAGAAAACACAGGAGTTGAGTATCCGTGTAGGAAGGCACTGAGCACAAGTTTGTTGCAAAATGATAATAATAATTAAGCCACTAGTGGTATTGGCCTGAATGCTCCGATATGGGGAGAGACAAAACGTAAAGGGGTCGCTGCTATAAAGGCTTGTATAAGCCGGCTTCACTTCCATGTTTTTGCCAAACACTCACATCGTAACTGTGGTACAATCCATATCCTTGCCATACAGAAATATGGGATATATTTGCCTGGTCTTGCAGGGAAATTGCTTTCAAGATGAGAGGTTTTTTTTGGTTTCCAGATTGTTGTTGGCTTTAAGAAGCATGCATTGACATATCATGGTAAAGGAGCAAAGTGTGGGGTCAAAAGTGAATAAAAGAGGGTGAATTATAGAAGACGCAAAAGATTGAAACTCATATTCTTAGGCTACCTTTCAGATTATCACTGATTCCAGTCAACACATGAACAGAAATGGCATTCAGTTTGTGCTCGCATACCAATCTCAATTAGAATAATTCTTTCGACTTTAATAGAGTGTATCAGAAGAGTTTTTAAGAGTCTTTTTCACACACGTTCTGATTTGCTTTCTTCAGTCAAAATCAGAGTCTGAAGATAGACGGAGAGTGGTTCCAATGTTAACAGCAATATTTGACATTAGTCGAGTGGTGTGATCATTCTCTTCCCAAGCAGTTGGTTGGGGATTAGGGGTAAATTCATGCATTTATGTTGTTACAACTATTTGTCATTTATTTTCAGACTGGAATTCAAAAATGTTAAATTGTGAAATACTTAGAGGCTATATGGAGGTGATGATTCTCTAGCTATCGAGCTAATGTGGGCATTGTTTCTCTATGAGTTCATGTTGTCATCAGTAAGGGTGTATTTATTGAGCTTTTCCTTATTTCCATGCTAGTGTGCCATGAAATTCTATTCGGGAAACTTTTAAACAAAGAACCAATTGGATACAAAACTTGCGGTTCAGGATCCTGAAAGGACTTTAGATTTTCCAAATAAACCTAGTGCGTGACTGTCCCTACCCTCCAAGATAATCAATAATGCTCCACTTAAATGTGGAAATATTCACCTATATTAACAAAACAGAGATTAACCTGTCTCTTTTGAAAATCTGACTGAATAGTAGTAATGTCACCGTACATCTTCAGAATTTGTTACCGGATATGCTTTAAGCAGGAATTTGGCAGGGGGCGGGAATCAAGTCTGTTTTAGTGGTGTGTACAGATGAGCTAGGCCTATTGGCAGAAGGACTTGTTTTGAACTGTGGGATCATTCTGCAGCAGCTGACAAACCATCAATCTCTCTGCCGAGTTAATGCACCTCGAGCAGATATGCATTGTTGCAACTGTCCACTTCTGGTCAGCGGCTCTTTTGACCCACTACAATTAGTATATTACCTTCTTCCTGTTGTTTTGATCAAATACCAATTGATTGGTTAGGTTTCTTAAGGTATTCCTTTGAGCCACTTTCACTTCAGTCTGTGTTGCTTGCAATCCTTTCTAGTTCAAATTGTTCCTCCTGCACTGATAGTTCTCAGATCCTACTCCTAGTGCATGAAAAACAATTGTCAGCAGGTTTGTGCTCATGATAATGGCAGGAAAATGGAGGTGGTCATCTTTGGAAGGAACACGTACCTGTGGTCAATAGACAATTTGCTCAACAGTATCCATCAATGCCCTATACCATATACCTTTGAATACAATTTGATGAGAAGCTCTCTTTACTTCTTAACATTAACACAGGGTCCATATGTTCCTTATTTCAAACCAGAACCTTAAGAATGATATAACCACACTGGCAATGATTGCTGCATGCTTAAATCCATTGCAATAGACTTTACTTGAGACTACCACGGTACATCCTGACCCACCTTCTTTTGCTAAAAAATGTTGCCTTCTGACTAGCAGCAAGACATTTAAAAAGTTTTACAACTCCAATCCTGGGTTATCTTATTGGTTACTTATTGGTAGCACAATCGAGCTACAAACATTCTCCACTAAGCCTTCTACACTGTCAATATGTAATTCTTTCACCTTGCTTTAACTGGAATGCCCCACTTTACACGCTTCGCTCCTCCTTAGACTTTTTGTGAAGGTTTGGAAATCTTTCAAAAGCGGAGAGAAGGCAATCATCTGCTCAAGGCGCTCCGAGAATCTACCACGTTTTATATGTTGTGTTATATCATGGTATGTTATGTCACTGACATCTATACAGTATACGGTTCTAGCATTGTAGCACTTAGCTGTTTCAGGTGCATCCCTGCCTTTCCAATGATTCCAACACAGAAATACGAATCTGAAAATGTCTGAAACGATATGCTACAGATATTTTGACCTACAGAAAGGACTTTAAGGTGTGACTTGTTTGATATGAGATTTGTTGGTATGTTCGGTAAAACTTATTAGCTTGTTGCAAAGTCTGGAGTGGATCTCAAATTATTGGGCTACTTAATATCCCAATAATATTGGAGGCTCCCTGGAGTGACAGTCGCGCTATATAAGTGCACACTTACATTACATTACATATATTGGTGTCAGAGAAAAGAGACGAAGGGTTTTATTGAGATTTTGCAGAACTGTTTGGTCACATATAGATATAACCACTGCCTGGTTGATTATAGCCCTCACTTGGCATTGCTACCTCAATGACGTGTCAGAGTTGGCATTAGCGACTTGTAACCTGATCTTTTCCCCAGTAAATATTATGCAAAGCTAGGGGCTCCCTAAAACTCAGCCTAGAAGCACAGCAGCCTACCAGAGCTCTAACAAGCAAATTAACATGATGCAACATGACATAATGGCTACTGATATACACCATGTTTATTCTTCAACAAATTTCAGAAGGCCAAGAAAAATTCAAATCACTTGTAAATACAACAAACTTGGTGAATGACACTCACGTCTGGATGCTTGCATTTGCAACAGCACCAATGCCCACAGAGGATAGAAAACTAACAAGCAACTCGAAATAACAATGCCAGGTATATTATGTTAGTTGTAAGGGCAATTGTCAGTAGCAGACTTGAATACTCCTATGCTTTCTATCTGAGCCCTCCTCAGAATACAAGAAAGAGTAAAGGCGTCTTCTATAACCCACAGGCAAACAGCATCTCTGAGAACCCATGGGTGGTCACATGACGCACCTACGAGTTCAAGTATTTGGGTGGCTGTTAGTCCAATCATCAATAAAATCGGACTACAGCTCAGAAACATCCACAAACTCTACTTTAGAGATGTAAGTTGCTCCATCGCCATTACACTTTTTTTCCTCCTGGATAACTGTATGTGGGTGGTGACATGAAAAACGCAAACAATTTCATCTGCAGGATGCAATGCACAAATACATCAACATTTCTACACAACATATATACCGAATTCGTAAGTTCAATGATCAATGCTGCTGATATCTGCACTACTCTGCAAGTCAAAAGTTCAAATCCCTGCAAAACCGACTTAGCCTTTGCGCCTTTCGCGGTGGGCAATTTGATCACCATTTCACTGGTAATAAATTGTAACACTGCCCATTTACAAGGCTTACAAATGGGAAAAGTGTAAAAGTATCAATAACAGACATTTAAATTACTGCTTTCCATCCCCATTGCGTGTTTGTGTGCATCACTAAGAAAAAGAGTGCGCGCGTGCGCTTGTCCGTGCACGTGTGCTTGCCTATGCGCGTGCGCGCGTCCGTGCAGGTCTCAGACATTCCATTGTCGGTGCAGTGATTTCCACTGCTGTCATTCAAGACAATGAGTTGGGGACAAGTCCTTTTAATTAACTAGCTTCCAGGCGGCCCCCGTCCTCCGCCACCCTCCCGCAGCAGCACAATAGCTCTCTGCAGGACAGTGCTGCGCGTTGCTAACTGGCATCTGATGAGATACTTAGCTGGTTGTAATAAAGCAAACAGAAAGTGGTTGTCAGGCTGCCATTTCTGTCACACTTTTTAATAACACCACTCCTGTAATTACACAGGGGCTCTTTATATCAACTCGGCGGAAGCTCGCTTGGTTTTTAGCATGGAAAACAATTACATAATTATAGCAACAGACTGAGCGGAGCAGTTCATTTGCTGAGGCAATTATCTGGTTCCATGTCAAACAAACAAAAAAAAAACAGAAAGCAGAAAAAAAGACTACAACGCGTAAAAAAAAAGGTTTCTAATTCGATGACATAATACATGCAGCATGTCTGTGGTTGTGTTGGATTATGCTAATAAACGACAGTCAAAATACATTTGTCACCACACAAAGGACGTGCGCTATCAAATGCCGTGCCAGATATTTTAAATTAGTCACTAGTGTCTAGCCAGGGTTTCCCATCTGACCCTGAGCTGAAGGGAGAGGCTCAACGGAAGTGTTTTTTTTTCTTCTTTTCCTGCGGGACTGGACAACTTTTCTGGGGTGCGAGTCTCTCTAAGTAATCTGGAACATAACCGTTAAATGAACTGAAAAACGTTCGGCTTTTTTAAGAGACGAGCACAATTGAGATCAGAACACAAACGCGATGTTTAACTTGGCAGAGACATCACTTTGGGGCTCCTTCCCTCAGCAGAGTCTCGTGTTTTGTTTTTTTCAGCGTGATTTTACATAAATGATCGGTTGTGAAATGTAAAGCACTGCGAATCACACCCATAAGTACTAAGCACTTTTTTTAGCTGTGATTCCGAGTTTACTTCCCACTGCATCACAAGAAAGGCCTGGCACTGGACGGCTTGGCTCAATATGCAGAACTATTGCCTGAACAACAGTCTGAATGTTTGTAAAGCACCAAATAACTAGCACCTATGCAGTGCTTAATTTGTATAAAAAAAAAATTAGGTGCCAGACCCTTCGCCAGGAGGCCACTGCAGGCTTGTGCCACCCTCTGCCCCTGCCAGTGCTGCCAATGATAGTATCAACACAACTACCACACTTTTACAGGTGTGAAAATTCAGAGTATTCTAGGCCTCCTCAGTTATAAGAGTGGTTAAGGTGGCAGGCATTAGTCATTAATAATATATATTACATTAAAAAACAACTGTTGTGGTGCTAATGTCTAAGTTAGACAGACAGTGCCAACACGAGGCACACTGTCACAAGTGCCGGTGTTGACAATCAAGAGCAGGTGCAGAGCACCCGAAGACACCCGCTCAAATTAAACACTGCTCGTATGGTAATTTACTGCCCGCTTCAGGCCCTACATTTTCTTCCTGAGGAAAATGTCATACTAGAAGAATTAACCAGGTGGCAGGGAAAAGGCTCAGGGAAAGTATGGTAAATTCATTGCGACCATTTGATGCCTAGTGCAGGGTCAAAAGGTTAAGGTTAACATGGCAGGTAACCAAGAATGTTCATCGCAGGCGGCCTTAGCCTCTCATTAGGATCCGTCATGGCAAAGCTGAAGTCGTACAGAGTAAGTCCCGTGAAGGCTGGGGAGTTCTTGTCTATGCCAGAGGTCTTCAACCATTAAGTGATCCACCTACATATGGCACTTGGCTGACTACACTATTTACATGGTGCTATTCACCCAGGTACCTTGCACCTGTGAGTAAGTTACACATGTAAGTTTATGCTTCCACTTTTTAGTAACGTTACTGCTTTTGGCTATACACCATTTACAAGAGTAGCAGGCCTGCCAACTCACATGATGCCACCGCTGTGTGACACACAATATCAGCATCCTTTGCACGGTCACCTGGTGATTATACAATATTACACAGTTGCAGGGAAGATGAGCCGGAAACCACTGAAGAGATTGATTTCCAGCCTTTCTTCAGAGACTGTAAGCAGCCCCTGTCCATTAAGGGGTGTGAAAACACTTCAGGACACTGCTGTCAGCCTCACCGACCCTTTGATTTTTCTTTTTTTGGAGGTGGTGAGGAGGATTGGTGGGTGTCAGAGTGCCACTTGGGTATTTCTTGACATAAGGGCCCAACCCCTCTTAGGGCCGACCCTCCTCACATTGTGAAATATATTTTTAAGCTGTCAGGCCTGGTGGAGGGTATTCCATATGTGCAAACTTACATATCTCCCCCCGCTGACGCAGTGGGTGGAGACACGTTTATGAGTGTAAGTTATGACAGTCAAAAAGGAGAAGTATTAAGTCCAACACCACATATAGGCAACCACTGATACTGCAACATCCTCCCATTGAAAAGAATGGTGGCAGGGATTAAAAATAAAATCTCAAAGGAAATAGTGTTAAATTAAATGAACTTATTTCAAACAAAACACACACACACACACACACACACACACACACACATATATATGTACAATAAATTAATGTTAAACATTTATCAATTGTAAAGTTATTTAAAATACTTATTTTATGATAAAAAATATTTTAAAACTCTTTTCCATTTAAAAATCAATGTAACTAATATTTACATTAATTTAAATTATTGAATATAGAGCTTTTTGTAAATATAAATACATAATAAATAAATGTAAACATTTTATTTTACGTTGTATTTAAAAAAATCTTTAAAAAATCCTAATTTAAATTACTCTATTTATGTTAATATTCAAAATTAGGTTAAGTGTGCTTGTTTATTTTTTATTTTGTTCTACATTTAAAATATATCTTATTAATTTACATTTGAACATTTCTACAAGTGTTTAAAGTTCTATATCATTTTTGAATTTATCCTATATGTTACAGGGGCAAGATCTCTGCCTCAGTGGCTGAGATCTGAAAGAGATGTCTATAGTAACATACAGGTAAAAAATTACTGACGATATTTTTATGTTAAGTATTAATGTAAATTCATTTTGTATATTTACTAATAATGTAGAAAAAATAAAACCAGTACAGCACTAACTTAATTTAAAATTTTAATATTTAGACTATATTAAACAAAATTAAAAGTATCTTCTGAAGTTTAAATTTGAAAAGAAAAATATTTTTCTAACAAATCAATAATTATGTAAAGTGATGTATGGAACTAATTTAAAGTAATTTAATTATATTGTAATCAACATTAATTTTACATTAATTTTAAAGTTATAAGAGGTTATTAGAATATGAGAAAGTAAAATATTTTTTTTTATTTTAGGTTTTTTAACATTAAATTAAATGCATTTATATTTTTAACTAGTTTACATAATTTAATTTAACATTATTTCTTATAAGGTTTTATTTGAAGTCCCTACTTCCTTTATTTTCAATGTGAAGGGGTTGCAATACCTGCGCTTGGACATTTGTGGTGCTAGACTTACTCCAGCTCTGAAAAAGAGGGTATTACATACTGTTTTGAGATATTTTTAGCTGAAGTTGATTTAGTAGTGTAGTTTGAGAATATCAATTGGTTTACTGTTTTGTGGACGAGTGTCCATCCCTCCCTAAACCTTCTTAACCCTCCCTTATCCCCCCACTTACTCCTCCCTAAACTTCACCTATTTTTTAGTATGTACGCCCATTTTTGAACCACTACCCCTTGTCCCTCCCACATTTACTACTATGTAAATTTAACTGTGTGAGAATCTCTCTATAGAAATGTATAGGAGAGGCGGGGATGCAGATTTATACTTTTAGGTTTGTGAATGGGATTTTGCAGTACTCTGGTACTACTACCGCAGGACTACTAAACATGCTACAAAATGCAGTTTGTGAATTGAGCCTATGGTGTTGATGACGAACAGAAAGGTGGTTATCCTGTTTACACACCACAGGAGACTGACAGGCTCTGTGCACAAAACAGAGAATCAAACACTACACAAACCTACATTCAGACCAAGTACTGGAGGAAATTGCCAATGGTGCATTGTGCGGTTCCCAGTAGATGGAAAGAGGCAAAGAAAGACACCCATGCCCAAGCTCTTCGTGGGAATACATTCTGGTTGATAGCCAACCCCTCCATGCCATAATTTCTACTCAGCAGCTTAAAATAGAACCAGGGAAAGACAAACATCCAATACTCGTACAGTGTCTAGGACTGTACAGCAATTCCACTGCTTTGGTACATACTGAATGATGTCTTTGAATTAAAAATAATAAAGAAAGATTCAGTATTGTGAAGGAAACCAGCAGTAGGCAACACATCCAGCAACAAGAAACAGTTACTGTCCAAAGGCTGTTCAAAAGCAGGGCAACTCTCAAAATTAGGGTGAAGGGACGCACACTGTCAGCAAGCCAGCACCAGTTCTCCCATTGCATTTTGTTAGATGTAGTTCATAGTGGTTTTAAATTACTCATAAGAAGAAGAGTGATTGCCACCAGTGTTGGTGCAGCCAGTACTGCATTTCTGTACATGTGTCTGGATTCTTACCTGGCTTCAGCAATAAGTATCACATGTTGTTAATGATACCTACAGTAAAGTACCAAAGTATGATGTATTAACCTATGGCACATCAACTAGAGGATTCCTGGAGGAGCCTATCTCTCGAGGGTGTATTGGGGGGGTGGGGGGGAACGATTTCCTTGAGAGTCATTTATGAGTGATAATAATTTCATTTCCGATTTTCAATTGTATATGCACAAGGGTTACAATGCATGCATGAGGCAATTAATTATTGGCTTGTTGTGATACAATATTGAACTTCCTTGATTTTGAGAATACAGAAGAGAAAAAAGACTAAGAATTTCAGTCTTTGTTATAATTGAACATGTGGGCACTTATATGAGAGCTATCATGATGGTGTCGCGCTTATGTTAGCAAAGTCACTGGGTGACCGAAACGCGTAATGGCGGACTCATGCACATAAATTGAAAGGAAACTAACCGGTGTCGGCGCCTGGTCCTTGGTGGATTACAAGCGGTGAGTATAATATATATTTATATATATATATATAGATAGATATAGACATATATATATATTTTTTTTGACACAAGCGTAATCTTACATATACCCGATTATTAGCCTCCACGTATTATCTGTAATTTCTGTTTTATTTACCCTGATCATGTAGTTTTCTCTTTGATGAGGCCTAGTTAAAGCAGAATAGGACTTGGAGGAATTGTGATGCTAGATGTATGTCCCACCGGCATGCCAATCAGCACACAACTTAAGAGGAAGGATAATACACTGAGGTGGTATATTGTAAGTGAGGGCACACCAGCAAAAATGTTCATGCGTGCAATCTACTATGACTATGTGCAATTCAAACAAAATGTATAATCCTTTCGAGTATGACACCTGTTAAGCGCTGAAAAAGGTATGCATTGTAATCCACTCCTTCTCAAAACCATTGACTTGACCAAATCATCATGATCACCTGTTAGTGAACATGGTCTCATGTACAGACATCGCACATAAATACCACTTTTTAGCACTAATGTGCCATTATCACAAAAGTCTAAAAAAAAAAATTCAAGAAAAATCCTGAATTACTTTTTAATGCAAATTACAGAAGTGCCTAAACGTTATGCACAATACAGTACAGTATGGGATTAAACGGAGAGTCACTTATTGAGAAAGGCATGTTGGGACCGGGGAGGAGGGAGACGCAAGACTTAAGATAACATCACAAGTTGTCCTGAAATGTATGATTGTGCTAGAAGAGTAGTACAGGACACACTGCGGATGCAGCCGTGTGCGGGCAGGCGCTCACCCACATCTGGAGATCATTTTTGGGTGGCTACAGGCTGAAACAAAGCAGTGCAGCCCCTACTGCCCGACGGGGCACTTCCATTCACAAACAAACAATTAATAGAACGGGGCCGAGCCATTTCTGAAAGTGTTCATGCTTGTTAAACTGTTTCCTGGCATTAAGCCTACTGCTGCTAGAGACTGCGCGGAGCGGCCTAACACCACCGCCACCTTCCGGCCTCTAGTCTGCCTCGAGTTGGTTTATGAGGCGAACCCTAGGCTGTTTCAAGAGAGAGGAGAAAGTATCTGCCATGGCGTTGAACCTGCAGAGGAACATAAAAGCAAAATCTAGCTTACTCAAAGTCAAGATTTTACACTTTCCCATCCAATTCCATCATGGGTATCATTACAAGGAAAAGGACCACTAGAGTCAACCTTCGTTTTCTTATGTCAGGAGTTATCCCCAGACATTGCATTCCACGAAAAATGGAGGATACTGATCACAAGATGATTGAAGTTTAAGTCAAGGTGCCGTCCACGCTCTAGGGATGCAGAAACAACATTTGTCATGCACATTTGGTAAACGCTAAAGGAATAGCTGCCTCCGTGGATCCATGCCGTCACATGTCGATCTCCCTGCAACATTTCAACAGTTATTCCGCAGAGAGAAAAAGAGAATACTCCACTGTGCATGGCGAGTACAAGCTCCTAACATCATATCAGAGGGAAAGTCCATAAATATCTGCTAAGAAAGAGGTACAATGTATATTTCAGGGAGATGTGAGTTGCTAGATTGGCCAACCAAGGACACAACAATGATGAAGAAAAAATGTACTTTTTAATAATCTCCTTTTCAGCGACTGAGTTCTCTTTAGGAATCTAAATTATGTGAATAAAAGTTGGAGCTGCACCCAACTTGACAGTACAGAGTAGTCGCTCTGTTTACTGGGCATGGAAGAGTTTCCATTAGTCTGGGCAAAGCCGAGCATCTGTAGCAAATTAGTTTCAAGACAACAGTGTTTTGGAATCTTCGGGAATTAGTACAAACTGCAGTTCTGATGACCTCCACATCTAAGAAATGTCCAAACTGTGGCTCTTCTCCAAATGATGCAATCCCCATATACATCAGGGATTACCTGCTCTGCAATCCTGAAGTTCAAGAATTTGTATTGCAATAGTCATACATAACATGTTGGGAAGATCATTAGAGGACAGAGTCTGGGGCAAGTGCATTAGGATCCAAAAGGGAGGGTAAACTCAGCTGCAAAGTTACAAATTAAGCTCAAGGTCTGCACTACCCCAATATCTTCTTTCTTGAATATTTCAAACAACTGGTTCTGCCCAGAAGCACCAATGCCATGCAACAAAAGAGACAGTGGGAAGAGTTCCATAAATCCTCTTCTTTGAGGAGTAGGAAGAAAAGTTAGCTTTGACTGCTTTCGTACCTTACACACAACAACTTCTGCTGCCAACAAACCAAAAGCATGGCTCACAAAACATTTTTCTGTGACTAGGTGGTATGTACTCCTGGAAATTCAGGAGTAAGTATAGCATAAACAGCATCTTTTCAAGGAGCAAGAATTGTGAATTTGGGCATTAACTGAAATGCAAGAGTCTTAAATAATCACATTTGAATAAAGTTCATTTACTGGAGGTCTTTATTCCTATAGATTGATCAATGAAAATATCTATTGAAGCTATTGAGAAAGGTAGTCTGCATTACTATTTTTTATTTTATTTTTGAAGTTTTGTAAAGTGCTACATTTCACCACATAGAGGCCCAATGCAATCTGGGATGTGAGTACGTAAAGGAGCGGAATATGTAAAAGGAATATACATATGCAGAGGTGGAACAAACCAGCCGGTCACTCATCACAGATGGGATCATCTAGTAGACACTCATCCAAATAAGACCAATAATGGTGGCAAAGCATTGAGAAGGAGCAAATGTTCTGAGGAGCATGTTATAGTAGTAGCAGACCGCTCTTCAGTGACCATGGTGGTAACATTGCAAGCAGGTTCATTTTTGTTTAAAGTTTCAATATAGAATATAACTTTGGCTTTAGATATGCCCAAAAGCATTGGTCTTACCAATTACCTGAGCCTCTCAGGTAATTGGTTGGAAAGTCCATGAGGCAAAGCACGACCTTAGTGCTAAATAAGATCTTTCAAATAACAATAAAAAGTCTGTGCCGACTAGAAGGTATGAGGCAAAACAACATCAACATGTGTGACAAAAATTTACAATAGATTTATTGCTATTTCACATACACATCATAGACATTGACTTAGTTGATTACAAAGTAGTATGCAATGACCAGTGCTAGAAAGAATCGTCACTGAACTAATTGCAAAAGCAAATTGGTAGCAGTTCCAGCAACATATATAATAGGTCGCTTTTGAGAATTCGTAATCCCGTCTTTTGTAACTTTGAAAATTAACTGTGAAAAGCCCAACAGGTGATTCCAAAGTAAATATGGTCTCCAAAATAACCTAGATTTGGAAGAATTAAATCTTTCATCTAGCTGTCGTACAAATGATATTTATTAAGACGAGAACCTGGAGGTGGCAGTGAATGTGCTGTGAGAAATCGATGAGTAGACCTGTCACGTGCCAGCTCTAGGACAGCAACAAGAGCTCCCCTTTGCTGGGAGGGTGCCGCTGTGCTGTGCCGGGATCCGGTTATGGGCTACAGCTTCAGTCTGTGTTTAAGTTAGGATGGATTAGAACCATTGACTAACCTGCGGGTCGGGGTAAGTACTTTGAGTGAGATACAGGCATTTACATATAGTAAATAACCTTGGTGACATGTCAGGACTACACAAGTCCGCATCAATGAATGTATGTGGATGATGCTCAATTCTGTATCGAGGGCTGTCAGTGAATTGTTCCTGATCTTAAACCTGCACACAGTACTTCAACATAGTCCAGCCTTGTTCCAATAGCAACACGAACAATGATGGATGAAAGTTCCTAGCAGAGGAACTGGATGATCTTTTTCAACAGCTTCCGGTGCTGGTTGAGTAGTCAACCTATTGAACCACAGATATGCTAGAGTCTACCATTGTGACTGTAGAACCTGTTTATGCACCTGTATTTCAATGCAATGAATAAAATAGGGTGGGTAGGTAGATCGATAAAGTTTATTGTTGTTTTACGTCTCTGCCTTGCACACAATGGGTCCATGTAAGAAAGTGGCCAACTGCACTGTATATTGCCTGGACACTAAACCACCACAAACAGGACTAAGGAGCATTGTTTCTACTAAAGGAAACATATTCATGCAGAAGTACTTAGAAAACAAACACTTGCTTTGAATATATAAAAAACAGAAGACTTTAATACTCAGGCAGAACTTATTTTAAAGTTGCAACAGCCAAGAAGGGTTATAGAAATATTAGTTAGCAGTTTTAAAACGTTAGAGTTGTTAATCACAATGTCTGAGGTTGTTTGGAATTTAATGCCAGCTCCTTGTGTGAGAAATGTCTCATCTTTCACTAGGAAGTAAATAGTTTGCTGAAAATAGATTACAAATTCAGGCTTCTATAAAACAGACCCAGCTCCTTTAGACCCTTTCCAAAAATGTTTAGTGTTTAATGCTCTCAGTGTGTGTATATGTATGTGTGTGTGTAAGCACAAGAGTCAAGTGCTCTTTATGAGTAACTGGTTATCTCTAGTTATGAAGAGGGGCAAAGCTCAATGTGGGTGGTATAATCTGTGCCATGTACTGACCAGCAGTGTGAGTGAGCGAGCGAGCTTTCCCCAAATTAAACAGAGGTACTTTCTAAACAGTGCAAAATGCTACTGCACACCAGCAAAACAGTGCAAATATGTATTTAAGAATGTTACACTTTCATAATACTTTATTATAGGGACATGCACAAAATGTGATGTCAGACGTTTATAACTATAAGTCAAGTGACCATTTCATATTATGCCCATGATGATGGAGACTTTAATTGTAGACAGCAAAAATGTAACAGACAGCAAGAACGTAATTAAAATGTGTTCAAATACGTTGTTTTTGCAGTTTAGGGGCATAAGAGCTTGGCCCTGCAGGTTACAAAGATGGTGTCCCTTCAACAAATAAAAGAAAAATGCGAAGTTGGTCTGTAGATAATGACCACTGAGAAGGCCAATGAACAGATCAAAGGAGTGAACATACCAGCTGCAGTGACTGTGTAGAGTGGCACACAGTGCTGTGAGAACCAGTCAAGCCCAGAGCAAGAGCTAATGGACTAGTAGTGTGGGTAGGGCCACTGTTGCCAGACCAGGCACAAGAAATGGTAACAAAGAGGAACAGCCGGAATAACAAGGTGAAGACATCTTTTACCACAAGAGAGCCCTACCCAGTCTAACGGAGTAGAACACCTCTGTAGTTCAGTAGAAGAATAAGTGTAGCTTTTCACCATGACCTTTATAAACTTTTTACTCACCAATGAAAACAAAGGTGGTGTTTGGCAATGTAGTTCACAAGTAGCTGCCATGACCACATGGTTGCCTTTTTCAGATTGATACAAATGAGATGCACTGTATCTTCCTGGTCCTTCCATTTAAAGAGTACTAATGGATGAGAGGCCGAGTAAATACCTGAATATTTTGTGAATGTTTGGTACATTTCGAATAGTGAAGCTTCCCATGCTAAAAGACAAGTCCTTTCAGTGAGTTGATGAAGCCATAATGAATATAAAAATCAATAGTGAATTTCTTTGAAAACAGTACAGGCCACCTCATCTCACAGGTGGTAAATAGAGAGCAAAAGCTAGGCCGTTTCTCTCTTTAGCATGTCTATCATGAGTATATTTGAGCGAATTACTACATTTAGCTTATGAGATTTTGCATCAGGCGGTGGTAAAAAAGAAATGCAACCACGGTGCAAAATAAGGACCTCAACTTATAAATTCTATTTTTTTTAAACTCTGCCACAAAGAAATTGGCAAAAAGGAGAAATTTGGCCTTATATCTACACTACTCAATTGTTTGCAAGGCCTGCATTCTGAAATATCTTATGGGGTTAAAGCACCTGCTGTAGAGGTTTTTGTGTGCCCAAAAGATCCCAGGGAATAATAATAATTGAAAAATAATTACAGAGGATAACCCGTATAGTGGTGTGATCTGTTTTATCTAGTACCAATTTTGAATCAAATAAGCATAAAGGATTAATATGTCTCCTGCAAAGCACATCATGAAATATGCAGATGACTGATTTTTATTTCATGTAGCTAGGCAAATCGGTTACTGCTTTTAACACAGAGATCCTTTTATTACTTGCAGCTCATAAATTGTAATCCTTCTAATACACACAGTGAGCTATGGAGGATATGTGAATACTACACACTGTAACCCTCACAGGTATATTTAACACATCCTGTACATTGATTTACACACTTGCGTGATTTATTGTCAATGTATAATGTGCATGTTACGTAAAGTGCTCTGACACCCTGCATTGGGATGAGTAGCACTATAAAAGAAATAAAACAAAATAGTGGTATTTACATTTGCATTTGTGTAAATATTGTGACAAACCAGCATGTCAAATATTCTTATAATGTGTGTATAGCTGTTATATACAGGCATGGAATAAAGTTAAAAGCATGCCCCTCTTAAGTACTTTCTGGAGTAATAACAAGCTGTGTGCCTTTGCTTCTCATTCACTGTGTTTGTACTTAGGTATGTGGTTCGAGCTAGCTCTCAGCCAATATACTCCAAGAAACTGAGGCCTGATGGTTCTCTAACTTCGGCCTTTGGTATGGGCCCAGCTGGAATCTGATAAACCCACTACCTGTCTGTTGCTGCTCAGAACGAAA
This sequence comes from Lissotriton helveticus, assembly GCF_964261635.1. Lineage (NCBI taxonomy): Eukaryota > Metazoa > Chordata > Amphibia > Caudata > Salamandridae > Lissotriton > Lissotriton helveticus. The sequence continues at coordinate 1,138,403,441 of NC_136059.1, read as the reverse complement.
AGCACACAATGTGCAGGTGCTGCTGAATGTGTCCCGGTGTATGACAATGACACTGGGATGAGTTTAGCATATTTCTGTAGGGGCAAACTTCTTGGCAGGGTAGACACCGTCCACCCTGTAAAAATAGTGGCTAGACGTCATCTTTCCGCAGTAGGGGTGCCGTGGGGCACGGGGGTGCTGAGCACCCCCAAAATAAACATACTAGAGTTCAAAAGGTGAATGAACAATAGGTATGGCTTTAATGTTTGTTTTTATCTTGTCACACTTGCAGCGTGTTGGAAGACAGAGGTCAAATGTCAGCCTATGTCTTTTGACAAATTGCAGCTAATTCTTGAACCATAGAGATTGGTGTTTTCCTTCTCAGTCTGCCAAATTTGAGGATTCTGTAAAGTGAACTATGTGATAGTCTTCCTGGGGCATTGGAAATTTGAACGGAAAAGCCTCTAAGATTTCACTTTTTTTCTAACATACAACAACATTTAAATACCTGCAAATTAACTGTTTAAATATTTAAGAATATATCAGCAGTTAGGAGAGCACAAATGAGGCACATTTAAAAAAAATTCTGAAGTGTGATGGAAACAAAGATTTTAACAGAAAGAAAACAAATCATGACGCTTTACTTGGTGATGTGCTGGAACTCACCCACACATTATAGCTTGTCTGTGCAAATTTAGTGCCCATTTCAATGGAAAGTGTCCTATCTGTAATTGAGACTGGACTACCACCTCAAGCTTTAGTAATATATTTGTGACAGGCTGTTCCAAAAAGCACGACTAGCACCAAACTGCACCCATACCACTCTCTTACTGAATATATTTGCTACACGTGATCCTTGTGTGACGCTTGGATTTGTCACATTCCCTATGACTTCAGTGATAACATTGATGGGTGCGCTCCCAATCTGAGAATTATTCCACCACCACTGATGCCCAGTGATAACACACTTTATGCCACACTAACTTTACAGGGATAACTGGGTGATCGTTGACGTCACAGAAATCCACCTGTGTGCTAACCTGTTGCCCAAGAGTCACGCAAAAACATACAGAGTGATCAGTGTATACTCTCGCCAACTTGTAATTTTTTCTTTAGGATGGCGAACATTATCAGAAATGTTATTTAAAACAACACAGAACTGCACGCAAAATAAATTACATTTACAAGGGCTTGTTTCTGCTCACCTTTGAAGTACAATAAACAAACACACATACAAAAAGCCCTTTTTAGGCTGCTGTTACAAACATTTTGTTTTTTTACTAAAAACATACTTATTGGGTCTTTTCGTCAGTTCTCTATCTGTTGGTCTGTTATTGTATCCTTCACATTTTTCTTTCATACAGTACAACATACAGCTTGGGGAAATGGGTTCAATCACTTCAGTCATTGGCTAACCTCACAGTGAGGAGCACATTCACACATAAAATAGTTCAATTAATTGCTGTGGACTACTACGTCAATGTGTGCTTTTAGAGACCAAAAATGATTTTAGTTTTTAAGTGAATTATTTCTTTTTATTTTACATTGATGAGGGTCCAGCAGATTCCCCAACAACAAGATTTTGCAAAACCCATGACAAAGCAAAACAATCTTTGACAAAGCCCAAAGACCTATTGGCTTTGCCAATGCCTCTTTGTCCAGTGCATTAGAAGAGGTGACGCATTAGATTTGACTGCAAAGGATTAGCAGCTTTACTCCACATAGGAATTCTCAGCCCTGCTTGCTGAAGAACAATGGGTGGACATGTTATGGCATGGGGCAGCGAGTTCCACTCCAAGGGACAGCTGGTGTTAGTTATTCTGGGGTCTATTTTCTATCAGCAGGCAGTCAGGAATATCTACTTTTCGAAAAATACCTGAGGGATGTTAGCAGATGCTCCTGTAGGTTCTTACCTTTACCCAAAACGGAAAGTCCTATTTACTTCAAATGATAGTAAGAGGCCTGCCTGCTTAGGATCTCCAGGTTTACATTTTTATAGATTGAAAAGTCCGGTTGCCACCAAGCAGACAATCCAATCACAGTTTGAAATTATAACCTCTGCATCGTTCTATTGATCACTGTAAGTGTATCCATCCTTCTTCTTTAACCTTAGTGCACACATGTGTCAGATTTAATTTCAAATATGCGCCCTCGTCCAGACACACTGCGGTCACTATCTATGGGTCAGTGCAAACTGGAGTAAATCAACAGCGCACAAAGGGGACGCAAAGGTACCAATGGCAAAAGCTGTTGGCGTATGAACTCCGAACTATGTTTATATGCATTATGAGGGTTTCAATATTTATTTTGGTATTTTTTTCTTCATGTTCTGTATTGCAGCGACATTGATGGTTTTTGGCAACATGTCACACGAAAAAGTTTCTTTTCTCTACTTTCTCAGTAATGGCGATAGGGTCCAGGCAAAGAACCCGAGTAAAGAAAGGACAGCAGTAGAAGAGGCTCCCCAAAACTCCATCCTGAGGACTGAGACAGGTTTTAGCAAAGAGTGCCACAGGCTGGAAGGCAGGTGACAGCTTCCAAAATGGAAAAGAGCATAAAACTAGAAGTGAGTAGATGAGTGTGGCTCGCTCAGTATTAGAACCAGGCAGACCATGTGCACAGAAGTTCGATACCGCCGCAATGCGTGCTATGAGCTGTCCAATGGTGTGCAGCCATCGGTGATGTACAATAGCAACACAATTCAGAACAGGGTGTTATCAATCATACCACTCAGTAAAAAATGAAAGTCAATACCCATTTATGGAACACAGTCGTATCTAATGTACACATCTTAAACCATTCACACAACAGCAAGCAGTGGAGCCCACACTGCGTTTTTAGAATGGCTGTGCCTCACCACCTTTCTTGCCTACCTTCGTTTATCAGGATGCATTGATTATGAATCTCCATTGCATTTTCATATTCAAAGTACTATTTACCTATTTATTAAAGGGGTCCTGAATCTATGTTTCTCACAATTTGGCACGCCATGCGTGCACAGAGAGCAGCGTGAAAGGAGGTGTGCCGCTAAGATTCAGCATCCGGCTGCAGTTGGGCCTGGGAGTGTAATTTAAAGCAGGGCATATGAGCACAGGACCATACAGACCACATGTAGTCTAAGTATCTGTCTTCTGAAAAAAGTTTTGGAAGCAGGGGCCTGAAGGCATGTTTTGGGAAGCCTAAAAATGTACATCAAAAAGAGTAACTTAGAAGACCAAGCAATAGAGAAGGAATGGAATGGATGGATTTTTTTTTAATTCTATGTCACTTAGAAGTTTATTGTGTTAAAATGGGCATTGGCAGCAGAGAAGATGGGCGCCATTTCGTCCACCGTACATTGGCTACAAGGGAAAGGGGCCTAGCCCTGGCACATTTCAGAAGACACGTAGAGGGGCTGGGTGCGGGGAAGGGGGCTCTCTCCCTTTGTACACAGCCTCAATTATGACCGTGGCGAAAAGCTTTTCTAATTTGCGAGGTGGTCACTGAGGGAACCCCGGCTTTCCGTCCCGGCGTCCTATGCGCTCTCCGTCTCCCCTTGTCACGCAGCCAGGGAGTAAAGCTTTTCCAGAGACCTCGCCCAGATCAAACTGCGCAAATGACAGCGGTGTCCAGGCCGCGAGAAATGTTCAAAGCGTCCTGCCGACGCCTGTGACTGATCATGCGTCGTTCCCTTGCCATCACCTGCTGATTTTGTCCAGGTGTTTTACGGCTATCGGAGGCTCTGGAGAGCAGACACGCACATACACTCCGAAAGGCCTCTGCCAAGTGTGTTTTTTTTGTCTGGGACTGCGCATTCCTGACACAGATGGCGGACAGCCACAGCCCGGCCAGTGCCAGACTAAATCTCGCCAACCGCCCATTAGCGTGAGGATGGTGGCCTCTTTTCTTGAAGTACTGCCTTTAGTATTTCTACCGTCAGCACATTCGCCACAGCACTGCCAAGGAAGCATCTCAATTTGCTACCACCAAAATGCTCCATAAAGGCTCCCTCCCAGGAAGGGGTCACGTGGCGCCCTTTGGAAAAGTCCTAAGCACCACCACTGGAGATTCTGAAACCTTCCCTCAGAAAAGTAGATCTTGCATTAACGCGCCGCAATCAAAGCATTAAGGGCACATTTCAAGTGTTTGTTGCTTGTTTCCTCACATAAATCACCATAAGCGCCTGCTCATTTCCTTGCCGCATGGTGTTCCCAGCAAGCACTGCTTGGGCTGCGCGCCCTCTGCCTGGCTAGGGAGTGGCCTGCTCATGGGTTATTAATAAGCTCTGGAAAGGCACCGCCGCAACAGCAACAGCAGTGGAGAGGCGATTTGTATTAATGACGGCCTCATGAATATTCAGCGGCATCCTGACACCCACCTCAAAGGACCCAAAGCATCACATCTGCCCCTTTTAGCAGCGAAAGCTTCCGTTTAAGGGTTTCCACGTCGGTCTCAGTAGGACCTTTGCTGGCGCGCTTTCCAAGTGGGCCTGAACGGTAGCCTGTCAATCAGGCTCTGTGTACCAGGGATCTGTGGTACAGGGCTGCTTTTTTTTTTTTTACACAACTGAGGGCATTTTCAAAAATATGTACTGCATTTATGTTACAAATATTTGTGGCCCGTGCCCAGAACTCTGGATCTGGAGGTGCACTACAGGGATTGAAGGGCACTACAGGGATGGGTCTAAGTGAAGGGCATGATTTTTGTAGCATCCCTCGCTGACGTCAGTAGTGGCCTTAAGACCTGTCTATTCAAGTAGACCCATCCCACGGCAGTACCTGGATACCCCTCGGGGTGATGAGCGTGTTCTACAAATACTGATTGATTGATTGGTTGAGTGATATGCAAAGAAGTAAGTGTATGTGGGAAGTTCAGCTGAGTGTAAAAAGTGGGGAGACATGGGGTGAGTGGCTGGAGTGTCTGTAGGATGAGTTGAAGCAAATGTAGAAGGAAGCTGTATTTGTAAGCAGATTTTTCCAGCTTCAAGGACACAAACTTGCAAAGTATATGCTTCAGAGAGGCCAGGAGAGAGTTCTCCTCATAGATATTTTAGGAGATTCCTTGGCAAATATGGCATTTCTAAACTTATGGGGCTGGTTGGATTTAAAGATCACTAATATTGGGATTTGGTGCACTCCCAAAGACATTTTTGATGATCTAAAGGCGTTCCTAAAATCAAACCTAGGAAACTTTGAATTACAATTAAATCTAATAAAACCCTTGTATAGTGAAACACCTATTTTTCTATATTAAGCTTTACCCCGGTTTTCCTGGAAAACATATATGATTCTAAATAAAACAGGAATATTGACGTGAACAATACATCAGGACATTATTCCAATAAGATGATGACTTAATCTTTCAGACAGGGCAGGCCTTTAGCAAATGCGAGTTGGACCACTGCCCAGAATGCCCAACTCAGTGTAGAAGAAATGCCGGTAACTAAATACTTTCAAATTAGCATCCTATCTGATGAAGAGCTCAAAGAACATCAATAGGTGTGAAAACACAAACACATTTTATGTATTAACCGCATGCGTGCGGGCGGAATTCCGCCCGTACGCTGGGTTTTTTAAAATCGCACTTTACGTGACGAGCTGGGCTCGTCATGAGCGTGCGAGGAGGCTACGCCATGACGAGCCCAGCTCGTCATGAGCGTCGAAGGGGTTAACCATCATCATAGTCAAATTATTCTAAAACCAAGCAATTGTATCCTCTAACATGATTATTCTACTTTGCATCAGACAGTGGTACAGCTTAATTTTCACCCAAAAATACATATTCCTTCTATGTTAATCATAGCATTCACACTGGCATTCATACATGTCACGCATACAATTTAAAAAAAAATGTTTGCAATGTACACAAAAAAAAGAATTCTTAGTTCAGGGTTATTATTACTCAACCAGGCACTGGATTTAGAATAATTTGAATGGGGGTCCACAGGTCCAGTTCAATCCTGGGCGCTACCTGACAAAGGCCAGTCCTACTCACAATGCAAAAGAATACTCAGATTGTCTTATGTCAAGCGTAAATAGTTTATTAAGCTGTGTCTTTTTTTCGTTTGGATTTGGGCACTTGTATTTTTGCTTTCTGCTTACATTGGATAAGCTCCTGCTACCAAACACATGGCTGTTGATTAAGGTTCCTGTTTTAATACAATACCCCGATGCTCTCATCCGCTCACACACAAGAACTTTGGTTCCAGTCACTGCCAAACTGGCCATTCTGGCATTTTGCCAGAGGGCTGCAGGTTCAGGGGTGTTGAGATGGGGCGGGACATTCAGAACCAGAGGGGCCAAAACCACCAACCGAACCCCCATGGCCACATTTTAGCTGTGGCCTCTTGCAGTGTGAAGCTGGTTTGACCATTTTTATTGATTATGATTTCCAGCCGGTCCTGGCTCCAGGGCCAGGAGCAACCTCATTGTTAATCCTTGCTAAATTTTATCAGGGGAAGGAAAAATATCCTTGTCACCTGTTAGTAGGGAGGCAGGGTACTCTACTACCTACTCCAGCTGTGTCACAGGTCGAAACCATCAAATTACACATGACGCAATGGATATTTCTACGTGACATCTAAACATGGAGGACTGTACACAACTGAACGTCATAACGCCTCAGAAAATGAAGAAAGAAAAAAAAGCACACTGCTTATTGATAGGAGGGTTAAAGCTATATGTTGACATTAACCCTGTATTTAGGAGCTTACGGTTAAAGTTTTAGTTAATATTGGTTGCACCCTTATATTTTTTTTAAATAATTTATTTCACTATATGTAGAACAAACTAACGGTGGATAAAATTAACATAAAAAATTAAAAAAGAAATTGGAACAAATAGGTCACTGATGATCTATTTTCGATAACATATCTACAACAAAGTACTGATAATGGAAAACAATACAGGCAAGTGCTTTAAAATATGTCCTGCAACTGGTTTTACTCTGTTCTTTAATTTCATTAAAAGGCTCCTCTTAGCATATTGGAAAAAATATACTAGGATCCCACACTGTGAAAGCTGCGTACACACTTTAGACTTCAAAAACGTGGAATTACACAAAAACTGAAGTTCACTCAATTCTTGTGAGCAATACACTACACAACAGTGACTTTTTTATGTTGAGGGTCATATAACTGAATGAGCCTTAAAGGTGAGTGAAAAGTTGTCGAGATGCACAGGTCTAAATTGTTGTATATCAAAGCATGTTTAAATGGAGAAAAAAACTGTTAGCAAACAAATTCATGGTTATTGCTGGCTAACCTGTGAGCACATACTCCTCCTCTTTCGTAAAGTATTCAATGCCAGCCTAAGACTTATTCCCAGAAAACTCTGGGCTTCTCACACCTCAATATACTGCTACCAGAGAATCCCAGGTCAGGGTTGGAGCCCTTCATGTCCCTTTTTAAAAAGCAATGTACCCGTTTTTGAACTAATTGTTCCGTAGTCCCATTTCTACCAACTGCCACTTATGTATGTGATAAATTGTCGATGTAGGCACTGCTATTAATTGTCTGTAAATGTTTTTTATGTTTGTAAACGCTTTTGTTTCCTTATGTCTCTGTACTCCTGCTTTTATGGCTATATTAGCCGAAATAAAGTTGAACTGACTGACTGACTGAAAAAGCAATGTAATCTGGTCCTTAGTCCAACAGAGTGAATTTAAGTGAACTTCATACTAAAAATCTCAGAAGTCACTGGGTGATACACTGAATTCATTTTGGTGCCTTATAGATACGCTGCCCCTCCAGAATGTTTTGTTGAGCATTTGTGCAATATGGACTAGAAAGGATTATTTAGTCGTATGATGAGGCCAGTGGACCCTGAGGGTGGGGATAAGGTGGGAGGGTTTAGGGACATACGTTAGTGAGTCAGTAGGAAGTCGGCTTGAGTCCACGAGGTTGAGAGCAGTAAGAGATAAGTCGAAGTTTTCAATGAGCCCTTGGTTTGACATGTATGGTTTACTTCTTCCCGTGCTGCCATCCCTCAGGTACGGAATATCCTTCCACCCACAAATATGCACCAAAGAAACATTTTCCAATCTGAGCTCACCCTTTTTTGTATGTATAGATATTAAGACGTCAGTCAAATACTTTCCCCCTGCTTTTCCAATGTTAAAGATGGGACTTAAAAGTTGAGGCAGAATGGGTTGGTTCCATGTTTAATTCCACAAGCAACAAAAATAGAGCAAAATCAGTTTATCCATTGCCCAGAAAAGGGTCAACAGGCAATACATTTTTCATATTTTTTGTGCAAAGGTCTTGCAATCTATTGTGTCTAGTTCCCTGCTACAAAAAACTGCTCTGAACTATGGAGCAGAGAAAAATGTTTTGTTCTATTTCCCATCATATACTCAAATAGTGCAAATGCACGCGTTGTGTTTTAGTTCCAGCGGAATGTCTCTCTAAAATGACCCCAACATAGAAAACATGGCGTCCTTGATTTCATGTGCTCGTTTGGTGACCTCACTCAAAGAGCCCTTCATTATAACACACATCTCAGTGCCTCTGTTGAATGATATAATGTCCTAAAACTAAGCTTTAGCTGCCTCTGAGGGTGGCCCAAGGCTTGACCAGAGAGAGGGCCAAACCCATGGGTACGGTCAGAAGTCCAAGAGGCGATAATCAGCTTCTTGGCCCTTGTCATCCGCTAGACGAGTAGTCAAGGGGCCCAGAACACGCGCTGTCACTCTCGTCAGACCCCCCAGGATATAGCGGCATGGATTGGCAAATTTAGCGGCACAAAAATGAAAATTTAGCGGCACAAAAATGGAAATTTAGCGGCATTTAGAGGCATTTTATTTTGGGGTTTTTGCAACACCAAACACAGATATCTTACTGTTTGACCTTGCCCACATAACGCTTGTTCCTGTGCCTGAGTGTCTAGCACTTATTGCAGTACTATACCTCAAATTATACTCTGTTTTCTCTTATAACTGCACACTTGTCACTTTCATCTCCTCTTGTGCACTTTTGACTACCTCATGCATTTTTGGTTGCTCACAATTTTTACTCAAGTATTTTGTTTGCTCACGATTGTCACTATTACCTTTACTACCTCATGTATTTTGTTTGCTCACAAATGTCACTATTACCTTATGTAAGTAACGTATGTTTTTGCAATCTGTTCTTTTGTAATGTTTCTCATTATGTTTCATCTCTGTTCCTAATGTGAAGCGCTCTGACGCCTTCAGGTAAAGTCCGCGCTACATAAAAATGCATAAATAAATAAATAATAAAAACTTTACCCAAGGCCGGGCGAGGCCTGCAATAAAAGCTTTTCCCTCTTCTGCAAAACACCTGGTCTAGCACCTAAAAACGCAGTTGAAAGGTCACAAAGTAACATTTATCCATCAGTGTTCTCAACAAGACTGTCCAACACTTTAAAGAGCCGCTTCGAAGGTGCTTACTTGCAGGCGGTCACCTAAAGGGCCCATGAAATCATCACCCAGGGCCTCCCTGAGTACTGATTTCAGCCCCTGGTTCGAGGGGCCCGTTGCAGCAGGTAGAGATCTCCCGTCCAGCAGAAGGCGTGGCCCCTCTCGAGCCAGCACAGCCTGCAGGTGGACTCGGGAGATTATCCAGCGGACGGACGGTACCTGTCAGTGTTCTGTTCGCCGCCGGCCGGCTTTCCTCCTGCTCCGACGAGTCCGAGTCTCTGAGGAAGAGTCTTCGTGTGTGTCGCTGCCGCTTCGTGCTCTCTCCCCCTCTTGCTGGTGTGGTGCTGGTCTTCTCCCTCTCTCGGCCGCCGTGGTCTTCTCCCTCTCTCGGCCGCCGTGGTCTTCTCCCTCTCTCGGCCGCCGTGGTCTTCTCCCTCTCTCGGCCGCGCGTCCTCGCTGCAAATCAAATGGAAAATGGGTGCCTCGCTCCTTTTCGCTTTTAAGGCGGAAACGGCCGGAAAGGACAGCGAACGGCGGAAAACGGCAAATTTCGCAGGCTTTATGCCAAATATCGCGGCATTTGCAGAGATCGCGCGATTTCGCGATTTTTTTGCAAATCGCGAAATCGCGATAAGCTGGAGGGTCTGTCTCGTTTACACTGTTTGCATTTCCCGTTATCGAGAGGGTCGAAGGCCTATGAACAATCAGCCTCCCAGCTCTTCTGGCAGCCGTAATGAGGCAGAAGAAAGCAAAAAAACATATTCCATTCGTTCAATTGAATGAAATCAACGTCAGCTTTCTGTCCTTCTACCAGACCCCGGTGGGAAATGAAATCTGTTTAGTCCTCAAATAGTTGTGGTAATCCCAGCCCTGCTCTCTCCTGCATTTCTTGATGACAAAGAGAAACTCCCCACTGGCAGAGGCCACCTGCGCTGATTACTGGTCCGTCGACGCCCACGGAGCAGCAACACGAACCAGCGATCATTAACCTTCATTTCTTCAAACATAAACTTCAGCTCGTTTCCCATTCTTGCTTTACCCTCAGAAACTCTCCAGAGATAGGAGGGCGGGGAAAGTAGGGCAGTGGGTGGGCAGAACTCCTAGCAGAAACATAAAACCCAGAGAACAAAAAAAAAAATGCGATTCAGTGGCTTTACAAAAAAAATATTCACAGCTGGTTTGCTCGAGTTCACAGTGCGTGTATTACTCACCGCTGGGACGCGAGGCACTTTCACCCGTCTCAACAGCGACTACTGCTTGCAAAACAAACTTTCACACACAGGCAAGTCCCCAAAGCCACGCGTGAACATGCGTGCACGCAGCCCGTGGGCACATACAAACACATTCACTGACTAACATATTTACACAGGCACGCATACCAGGTGCTGTGAAGTGGCTCGGCAAGACCGTTGTGCCAACAGCATTTGCGGTGCCAGTATTTCTGCGTTTTCCAGTGTGAAGTGTGGCTCGCAGTCCTGAGCATGCAAGGTGATGCTGGATAAAAACCGGAAGCACATGCTTTGGGTGATCAGCCGACTGCATGTCATCGGTAGACCACGCTTCCAGTGCTAGACATTAATGTGCATTTATTTCATGCCAGTCCCACAATGCATCCAGCGAGTTTGCGTTGTGAGCCAAGTCCAATGCTTTCCAAAAACGCCTTGGGCAAGGGAAGTGGGTACAATGAAATGAAACAAGGAATAAACTACTTTTGACTCAACTTTAATTGTGCTCAGTTTGTGCAGTGTTTCCTTGGTTCGAATTTGGGATCTTCCTCAACTGAGGGAATCATGGAAAGAAGTAACTAATACTTTTTTTTTTTTAAAAAGGCCACACTGACTGGATTTTAACTGCCCTCAAACTCCTGTAAAGCAGTCCCTAGCCTGCAGCCACCAGGAAAATGACAGAGTGACATAATGGCCTGTCTGGCCTTGGTGCCAAGCCACCTGGTTTCTCTACTCATGGGGAAGCTAGGCACGGTAGCTTTGGAAAATGGTGGGAGCATATACACATCTGTATCCCAGCATGCATAAATATACTAGACATAAAGATACACATGCATACACAGTCAAAGATGCACAAATGGACACACAGGAACCCTACCTGCATGCAATCATCTCATACGCACATGTGCATACAGAAGCAGTATGTGTACATAAATAGACATACGGTCACCTCTGATTGTAGAAGCTATTTACATGCCTCCTGCACTATCCTCGTCTCTTGGAGGGTGCCCTTGTCATTTTCTTACAACTAAGTACTTATCTGATGTGCTTAACATTACAATCCATCAAGCCCCAGGTTCTATTTGTACAGATTTATGTCTCAGTGACATTGAAAGACACTCTTCTGAATTGTAAAAGATGCCACTCCTCTGAAATCAACAGAACAGATTGTATCTCTCTGTCACTCACCAATTGGACAGGCCTGGGCCAGAGTAAGTAACTAGCTGAACAAGGGCAGAACTGTCAATGTATCTACCAACACACTTGTTGTAGCCAGGCCTGCATTACCTAGAAGGTTCACTAAGTGCGTTTTTATAAAACAATATACTTATGGTTGATGTAATTTACGTATGGTCTCCGTATAGACTTTGGCCATTTCATTTGCTTTTGCAAAATACATATGCATACTGACTCATGTTTGGTTCCATGCAGTTTATGCTGTCTGCCATACATATAAAAGCACTGTGCCTTATTTACTAGTTTATAAGCTGTTGTTTGTTAGAGAAGCATGGCCCTGTAGTACAGCGCTACTGTAGTCTGGTGAGTTGCCAGTAAGAGCGATGGGCCCGGCCTTGAGGAATGCGGGAGTGGCTGCACAAGAGATGCACACAAGGTTCACGGGCCAGCGGCTGCAACAGTGGGTGGGAAGTGTCCCAAACAAGCACAGTGCAGAACACATCACACCGTCTGGTCAGAAACACAGAGCTACAGCCAAGTAACTGGAAATGCTTCTTCTGTTTTTTCAATTCTGGCTGTACGGGGCCATCTCCTTTGGGGATTACATCATCTTCTTAAGGACGAAGCTTGCATCAGGCCTCAGAAATAGTACAACTGTGGAAAAAGGAGCCTCTGAAATACACCACACACAATGAACAACAGAAAGAGTAATCCCAGTCAATGCCACACCACCAACACAAGACTAGAGTGAAAACCGTAGACCATACTGGTACCACCTGGGACCTGCAGAACAATGGAACACATACTTTCAAGAAGTCACTGTGCACAATATACAACACTTTCTTCCCATCTAACTGTAACAACTGTTTGTGGACTGAAGCAACCATAACAAACTAGACGTTTTTATACGTTAATATCACCAGGTTCAAAGGTCAAGTCTCATTGACCCTCCTCCCCTCAACAGAACCTATAGACAGTATCTCAAGTACGTCAAAGATGCTATCCAGTACCCTCCTGGGATGTTTTGAAGAAAGTAGCAAGCTGGGAATAGCTCCAATGAAGAAGCCAATTCCAACATGACTGCCCGGAGCTTCAGCTCTGTGGATGCCCCGCGCACAACATCCTAACGCAGCCCTCCAAACCCCACTTTGGGGGGGGGGGGAGGCTGCGGTGAAACAGACACACGTTATGAGGTAACAATGTGGGGGCCGCGACATCAGGAGCGGGCCCCCTGCTTCCCTTTCATCTTCCCCGGCGGGCGCCCGCAGCTGGTGCAGCCCGTGATGGCCGGATCTGCAGCCTCCATCCGCCTGTGTGGCCCGACCGCAGTGTGTGGATGGGGCCCGTGGCCACAGCGGACGGGCGGTACAGGTAACACGACCGGGAGAGGATTTTAATCACAGCGCTCACCTCCTACATATGACGAAGCCGCTAACGCCCCCCTGGGAGAGCCAAGATAGACATCAGCTTTTTCTCGAGCTTGAAAGCTGGGTGGAGACCTGGGGATTTGTTTTAACACCCTTCCAGCTAATGACACGGGTGGACTGTGGTGCCCAGTACAGGAGCATGGGAGCATTTAGACCAGGGATCATGTGTGTGCAGCAGTGGTGAAAGGAGGTGCAAATACAGAAGATACTCCTCCTTTTGACTGTCTGGCTCCTTTTCCCCTCTTGTTCTTCCTCCGTTGGGTCCGCTCCCTGGATTTCTTAAGACTTGGCCCTCGTAACTTTTGGACTAGAACTCGTGTGCGCCCCACCATTTTGGGACCCTCTCCTGTTGTCACTCTTGCCCTGGGTGCATCTTGCCATGTTGAGATGGTTTTCATCAACGTCCACGGCCCGGGTCCGCCATTTTGTTGATTCTTGTCCTTTCCTTTGGTCCATTGGATTCCATCCTGCTGACCTTCAGACATTTCTCTTATGCTGGACTGCCTTATCTCTTTCTCCCCCTCAGGTCCCCCGCTCTCCTCTCACCAATCTCAGCCTCCAACTCTTCTCCTCCACATACCGCTCTCTACCCCTTTTTATTTTTATTTTATTTCATTTTTATTTCTCTTTTCCCTCTGTAAATATGTGATATATACGTCCAAGCCAAATCGCTGGTAAAATGGAATCCTGAGAAAATCTACTATTTGTATATATATGTATATAGAGATAACTCTAACCACTAGTATATGTAGTAGACCTTTGTACTCACTACCATTCCTATGTGATTCTTAGAATTTATCCATTCGTATGTCTTCCTTGAGTGACTTTACAACCTGTAAATTTGGCAATTTTTTCTATTTGTATCTCTTCCCTGTGTGACTTTACAACTTGTACATTTGCAAGTTTTTTTCCTGTTTGCATCTTTTATGTAACTCATGTAATCCTAAATCCTTATGTATCGCAACTGGTTCTTTTGTAAAGCGCTCTGACACCTTCGGGTAATGTTCGCGCTATAGAAAATCACATTAAATAAATAAATAAATAAGTCAGTCCTTTGTTTTTACAACGTAAACTTACGGAGTGCCTTTTAGAGGGGGCAGGGGCAAAAGAAGAGGAGGCTTTGAGACTCCAAAGAAAAACCAAGCCATGAGCTGCCTCCCCCCCCAAACTGCTGAAACCCAGTGACATGCACAAAGCTGCTCTTTGCTCTTTCTCTTTACCAGGCCGTCAAAATGCAACATCACAAGCCAGACAGGAAGTCTGACCTGGTGGAATACCCAAGGTCATAGGTCAAGCTGCGCCTTACTGGGGGGACCTGTTGCGACAGACACCACACTGCGCTGAGCCAGCTCCTTCTCATCCACACATCTCGCTTTCAACCCTTGACGGCTCTGGGGAGTCACGGGAGCCACACTTCGAAAGGAGCTTTAAGAAATGACAAGTTTAAAAACAACATGTAACAGAGCTCTGGTGTAGAGAGGCTGTTTCCTTTTTATCTTGTCTTTACCGGGAATTAAGACACTGCGAAAGAACATAACATTTTTAGAGAAAAGGCAGGCCCGGAGGATCCCTTTAAACTCTCGTTTAGCAAGAAAGTGTATTTTAAATGTTTCATTGAAATATTTGCAATAGCCCAAGCTTGCCCTAAGGGGCATTTTGGTATGAACGGGCATCTTGCAGGTAAGGATGTTAGATCGATAAACGCAATTAATAGAAAAGGTGCGTTTTCAGACGTGTCTTCTTAAGAAGGTGACTGGAAACTGGTCTAAAGTCAGAGAAAGAGCCTTCAAAGACTTGGGTCAAGATGATAGACACAAATGCCGCCCCTCCTAGCCCACTTTACCAGGGACACATGATACTGGTACCTACCTGGTAGTAGAGTGCAATGTTCATGATGGCATTGGCATATATGTCTGTAATTGTCCTTCAGACCAGATCTGTCTAGACTACTGTAAATATAGTGCATAATAAAGTGTTTTAGAAAAAGTCAGTAAAACGTCTGCAGGTATAATTCTTGAGGGAATTGATTGGAGGCTAAAAGAGGAAAACAACATCTCACTCCACTATCTTTCAACTGCCACTTTGAACTTTCTACCACTCGCTTCATATGCTCAACAGTCCCTACTTGAGCTCGACTTTAATTCTCCTCTTTCCCTGCACACACTTTTCTTTATAAGAGCAGTAGGCAAATGCACTCCGAGTAGCAAATCATTCGACATATACAAAACAGACACAAATAGGTCCAAGGGACGGGTTGTAATGGATCTGTTGCAACAATCTTGTGTAGTTGACACTACTTATTAAACGTGAGTGATAGTTTGAGAAGTTACTGTAGGATAAAATGGTTATATCGTTGAATTTCTACAGAAAACCTGCAAACTAATTTTTGAGATGCCATTTTGAGTCCATATCAAAAAGTGCAAAAAAATGGACTAAGCAGGACCAACTCTTAGTTTTACTAGTACAACCCAGTAATGATAAATCATGCATACATTAAGATGGATACTTTAACAGTTCCAACCTAAAATACAAGCCCAACATTTAACACCGTCGGAAAATAAATTACATAGAGCCTGGGTTCATTGTCAACAAAAAGTGGCTTTTGCACCATAAACAAGCACCATTCATTTTGATTATAATATTTATTGAGGCTAAATTTGACAGAAAATCCAGAATGGATGGACTGACTAGACAGATTTGTGGTGTGTGCTCAAATGGAGTTCACAAATACACTATGTGTAAAAGATTTTTCATAGCAGTTGCATTTTCGTTCGGATGTCCTTAGGCACACTTGGGAATGGAGGATGGGTCTGGAGAAAGTCACACAATTTCCATCACTGGCTTCAAGCCAGTATTATGGACACGTGACTCTGCCTTACTGGTACCAAACACATTACCATTCTAGCATTCATACACAATGTTTTCTTCTCTATGTTCACTAACCATTGCTCCAGGGTTGTGTTGGATGGAAGAACATGGAAGTTATGGCTCACTTTTTTGTCAGTGCCCAGTTTAATATGGTCATGAGAGATGCAGTTCACTATTTATCTGTGTGTCATGAGAACAATCTTGGGACGGGTATGCCCAGAAGTGGTTCCTGTGCTTGTCGTGCCACCGGATTCAAGCTATCCTGACCGATGAGGGGTGATACCCTGAAACCGGTCCTCAGATGCTTGTTTCCAGTCTGGGGAGGACCTGGCCTGGCAGTTCGGGGTGGGCTGTTCCAATGGGGGGCAGCGTCAAGACTGATTTGCACATGGCTTGGTCCAAACTGGAATGGCATGGTGAATAAAAACGATGGATTTAGGCCTGATCTCTGTACTGGGGTGAATGTTTGACATTGTTCAGCATTCCGTTCATCAATTGTTCTTTTTGCATGAGAACAATCTTGACATTCTAATTCTATTTCTAACAGGACTTATTATACAGGGCCAGAACCAAGATATATGGTTGCATGCTGGTTTCAAGGGACCTTTTTGTGAAAGATGCCACAGTAAGCCTCAAAACCAAACCAGACATCTCCAAACAAGGACCACTGTGAATTTTTATTTTGATGGTTGCTGATGATGTAAAGTGAAACCGACTGTCAATGTTTACTAGAAATACCCACACTACAAAAACCTCCATTGAATACCAGTTCAGCAGAATCAACGAAAATGCATTCTGTTTTAAGCACCAGTCCAATTGGAGATCAGCATGTCAGTAACTCAGCCAATTGGACAGATACAACCTGTGTGCAAATGTACAATATAATAATCATTTTAAAACAAACACAACACATTGTACTGTCTCTTGCTACTCATAACAGGTGTTGATATTACCCAGGTCAATGGTACTAGTTTATTGACCTTGTGCAAATGAAATGCTCTTCTCTGCCTTGAATCAAAACTGGGCCGATATGCACAGATCAAGAATAGCGGACCCTCAACAAATTCGGTCATTATATTGGCTTATCTCTAAACTCACATATTAAGTGCAAAATATTTCCACCGTTTTTCTTGCAATCATACATTTTGGCACCAGAAATGGCTATCTCTATAAGAAACTTATCAGAAAAAAATCACTATAAGTTTAGAAGTGATTTGAAAAAATGTCTTTTTCAGGGAGTCTCTCTGTGATCCCATTGCTGCATTCCACTCTTGCTTCTTACAAACTATTCAGGCACAAATTGTGTGTATACCAATGTTACTATTAAGAATACTGTAATTTTCCATCATCTCTGAAGCAGTCACTTGCTGGCATGCAGCACAATAAAAACACCAAACATCATACATCACAGCATTTGCCCTTTAGCTGACCATACCAAAAGTCAGCTTTTTGCATCAGTATTTGAAAATATGCTTCCCAGCTTGGTAAAGGCTCCCTCACACACCTTGGCAAGCCAGGACCATCTCCCCATTATCATGATGCTGCAATAACTACTTTTTACTATTTCAACACATTTCCATTTTCTCCTTTTCATCATGTTAAGGTGTTAAAAAATAAATATCAATAAAAGGCCACCATGCCATCGCTGGTTTAATGCCTTTGTAATGCGGTAAAAGGGAAGTATCTTGTGATTATTTCATGCCTAAAGCTTATTAAATTTGTCAATGTTTAAGGCGCTGCGGTGTGTGTTGTTAGCTCCTAAAAAAAACGCCAACTTAGTTAGTTGCATTCGTTTTCAGTAACAGAAGTGTTGCAAAATGCCTGACGCAGGATCACATCAAATTGCACCAAACCTTTCTGAACAATGCTAAATTTACAAAAGCCAGTGACAAATGATATAGAGCATCTGGTGAGGAAACAAAACACGACTGCAGCTCATTACTAGACGTATTTACATGATTTTAATTTTACTGGCATTAACTGCCTGCTACAGTTTCCGCTCAAAGTCAGCATCTGTGTGCACACAACAGTTCGAAGGGCTGGTCCCTGCTTCCACGGATAACCCATCCACTCCCCTGTATATGATGTACCAGTTAGCATAAACCTAACTGGATAACAACTGAACGAAGCACATAACGGTGGTGGTTGGGAGCCCATAAAAGAAGGGGTATACCATGTGCCGATTTTATACTTCTTGAATTATACAATTACATTTCACATATTTACAACTGTACTACACTTCACATATTTACAACTATAAGACACACAAATTTTTCGTCATTTGACTAGAATCACACGATTTTCAGTCAAGAATCGAAGCCGGGATTAAAACCAAAGTTCCAAGCAGGCAACTTAACCAATAGACCACGTCTCCTCCCCCGCATGTTCTTACGTGGATTGGGGCTAGGCTGGGGTGAAAGAATGCCTCCCTCTGGCATGACTTAAGCACATATTGCATTTTTTGAGTGGAATGGACCATCGTAAAAGAAACAAGGGGGAAAGGAGGCTTGATGACTATAATCTTTACTGCCTGTGACTAAATGACCTCAACTCGAAAATAAAGAGGACATTTTATATTGTACAATTTAACTTAATACCTGGCAGGGGCCAATATTTAACAAGTCACATATTTCCATTGTCCCCTCGCCCCCCTGCTCACGCGCTTACCACATCCTAACACAAACACGACCAGAACTGGTGAAAAACATACGGCTCCAAGTAATGAATCACATACTTTCCCGCAAGTACAGTAAGTACTACCAGCTGTGACAGTCTCGCTTTGGCAGTGGGACCAGCAGCAGAACAAGATCCGACACATCTGAAACCAGCTGCACGCAGAAACCACAGGCCTAGAAGCTGTCTGCCTTCTCAGGGCTTCTTTGTCTCTCGCCGGTGGCCCGCCCCTGTCCCCAAAACCTGCCAGCCATCTTGTTTTGACAAGGCTTAGGGGTTTTAGGAGCAGCAAGGTTGGGCGGGGGCAGGGGGGAGGAATAAATCCGAAGCAGGCACCTCCGTTTTTCGAGGCAAATGATAAGGGGGCCTTTGTTAAGGGGAAGTTCATTCCACCCAACTGGATGCGCATGGGCAGTGCTATGCAAACACACACACACATCTGGAAAAAAAATCAGGAACTGTGCATAGAATGAAAATATATCACTCAAATGCCTGAACAGCTGGCGAAGATGCCAGCGTTTTTGAGCTATCGTTGATAATCAGTGAAGGAGGTCGTCCTATGGACAAATTAATAGACAGTACTTGAATCTTTTCATGGGCTGCCATACAATGTTTCCCATCTTTATTTTTCAAGGATGCCTTTTTAAAAAAAAAAATTGTTCTGTTTGATATAGCTCGTACTTTGTTCAGAAGGACATCAGAACACTTTGGAAGCATGAATGCATAGTTGAAATATGATGAGTTATTGTAGAATTGTTTTTTAAGTTTATATTTTTGTATACTAATAATAATGTATAATAAGCAAATTTCCAAATGATCCTGCAGTTATAGAACTAATTAACATATTTGCAATTGAAAGAAAATCGTAGGATGTGTAGAATTGAAGTTAGTAATGTGTTTTAGTAAGGCCACATGTCTATATAAATCCTCATTTTGAACAAGATGGATGCCATCCTTGTCACTTACTCCTGTTTCCCTCACTTGCACACATCATCTTCCCACATGCTTCATAAAGTACATAGTTAAGCTAATGACATAATAGTTTATTTCCGCTGCTGTAGTTGCCTTGCTAATGTTGAATTTGCTGTGGTGCACATGTAAGATTACAAGTATTTTAGGGTGACCAGAATTTTAAAGCAAAACCTGTGAATTAAATTGCTTTCTTGAACAACTGCTAACTACCCCTGCTTTGTAAAACATAAAAAACAAATCCCCCCGTTTTTAGCCGACCCTCTCCAAAAACCAGGACATGAGTTAAATTTCTCGAAATCTGCCCGGACAGCGGGTGAAAAACGGGGACCGCCCTGGCAAATCCTGGATGCCTGGTCACCCTAAAGTATCTATAACTCATTGTTTTTTTCACAGGTTCCGTTCACTGGGAGAAAGTCTTATTGTTAATATTTTATATTTGTTAGAACATCTCTGAACAACATTAGCATAGAGGGTGTTGAATACATCATCTAGAATTGGGATGGTGCTTATGTGTTAAGGTAATGACGTGTATTATTATTGTGCTATGATTTACTAAACAACTACACTTTATCTCACACCACAATGATTCTGCAGAATTTCTAATAATTCTATGCAAGAATTGTGTATAAAACCCCCTCGATTTTAGGGTAATCCGGAATACGTTTTTATTCTACTATGGGGCTGCCGGATTATCTTCTGATTTTGTTGCTCATTGAGGCTTAAAATAGTTTCCTATTTTACATGCTCTGAATAACTTTGCATCTGAGAGCCTTATTGGAATTTCACTCTGTACCGTATACTACATTTATTTATAATAAAAAGCCTTAGCTTTTTATTGATCTAGAACTCAGTTATTGAGTGGACCCCATTGCCTAGTGAACTGTTTTGCTCTGCTAAGTGATGTTCGGGGAGGTGTCTTAATGTGGGGACACACTGCCCCATGAAACTGAGATTTAATACCATCTCTGATCAGTAAACTGTGGGAGATCGAAGAGGATACACTTTGGGTTGTAAAGATTCTAGGGTACGGTTTTGTTCCCACAATCTCTACTAAAGACATACATATGGGTATTTGGAGGATTTCTTGGTTCATTTGGGAGGTAGAGTTATAAGAAATAATTTTGTTTGCTGCTTTATGCTGGCAAGAATACTTGTGCCTGCTTAACCGTTATAATAACATTAGGTGAGCCATTGAGACTTCTGGCTTTCGCCTCTTTCCTTCCTATGACCCACATTACCCAAAAAATGTATTCTTCCCTACCCTATCACCCTTGGGTCATATTCTGCTTCCTTTGAGCAGCAATCATGTTTGTCTGTATGCCACTGTGTATTTGTAAGTCAGTACTACAACGAGTAAGAATCAGGAGCTTTTTAGGTTCATTTATTCGGCAGCCTCGCCACAGTTCAGGTAAGGGGGACAAAGGCTCCATTCAGAGCAGAAGGGTAATTGACTAAACATTTGTGGGTAAAGGAAGGCCGCAGATCTTTAGTCATACCTAGGTAAAACGAACTTTCCATTTTACATTTTAAGTACTGCTAAATTATAAGACGTGGCGGACATTCAGCCTTCAAAAGCATACCACCCCAAATGTGCCACTTCCTTGGCTGGTAAACCAAGGGCCGGAGCACAAGTACAACAGACCTTTAATCTTCCTAAAATCTATGGACCAACTTCTAACAACAGTGTTACAGATAACAATGTGCATGACACAGCTTTGGGATTATGGGGGATCATAGGCTTTAGTAATGTAATATATTTTAGACACAGAAAAACATAATTTAAAAGTTCAGAACTTTCTCGATCAGACTGTTCCTTGCCTGCATGCATGTCACTCAGCAAGAAACTGAAAGCCTATGTGGAACTTAATCCCATACTTAATAATTTCCATACTGCCATCGTGCATGAGTAGAGATGAATCAGACACCAATGACCCAATGTGCTACAGGACCCTTCCACCAATACATGGCCCACCAATGGAATTATAGTAACGGTTATGTCATGGAATGCTGTTAAAAAGTTAGGTCCGACCCATTTCCCGTGCCAGAGGCAACCAGCAGCTCAAGAATGTCATGCAAGTTGCATGTAGAATGAAAAGTCCTTTAAGTTATTTAAACAAGTCGTATCTAAGCACCAGTCTGTCCACATAGGTGTGCATATGCACACATACAAGCATGCACTCAGAATCGGCTGTTACCTGCCTACAACACATTACCAATAGCTACAACAATTACTACAGGAAGAAAATGTAGCAGTGGTAAGACAGAGACAGTGTTTTTCAATAAACACCTAGTCCAATGTCCTATGGGAGTAGAAGGAATGTAGCAAAATGTGGGCACTATAGGGCGGGCAGAGACCAGACTCTAGGTTTAATGAGCTAATGCCTGCAATGTTGCCACATTAGAGCGAGACACAGAAGCAGCCAGAAGAAGCATAGAGAGACAGTGTTCTACTTGCAAAGCACTCCCACATGCAGTTCAATTCAAGCACAGGTAAGGTGGAAGGATGCATACATGACGTGAGAGTGTCATACTGCAGTGTCCTGAGCCAAGACATGATTGAAGTCTCAAACCAGTGGCTGGGAGTGGTAGGTGGAAGCAGACGAATGGTTGAAGGAACACAAATCCAAAACCCAGTCCTACAAAGGGGTAAGGTATCGCTCTTGTGAGGCTAAGTCTCAGCCCTAACTCTGGGCTCTCCAAAGCCGTAGTATGACTTTGTAGGTGCCTTCTTGACCCAGTCGTATTGAGGGCATCAAACTTCTGTCTCCTCTCCTCACAGCTTTATATCGGCTGAATGTCTGGAACGGGGCAAAGGGGTGCAACGGCTTGTGGTAAATTTAATATTTTGATAAACAATACAAGAAACCAGACCCCTGACTTGGTAAACCACATCTGTTATGGCAAATCTCAATAATATGGGTACATACCTTCTGTTGGGAGCAAATAACTCCAGTTGTCAAACTACGGCCCTGATTTCGAGTGGGCTAGAGTTTTCTGACCCCTGCACAAACCCCGACTTGTCTAGGAATTGGAATTCGGTGCGGTACAGAGTTTACCACACCTGAAAATTACTGAGTGCAATTAACTATGCTTCGTTCATTAATTTTCAGCAGTTCATACCTGCTGTAATTTAACAGTGAACAAGCGTGCAGATTTAGGAGTAGCCAGCCCCAAATGTTTAATGTTATTCCCCAAAAACTCAGAATAGGTGTGATTTACAGCTCCTAAATTTTTTTGAACCTTATGGATTTAGATTCTAAAGGGTTCAATAAACAGCACCTATCACTTTGGGGGCACTCATAATCTAGTACTGAGTCTACTGTGGCTAAGTAGTGTGCCCTTCGTTATAACGCCATAGCTGCCCTGAAGTTCACAGGCTAAAAGAAATAACATTGACAGTCGTAATTCAGAGATATTTTTTACTTCCAGCATGGCAATAAAACAATCGCCTACTGGCGGACAAAAGGCATGAAAATACTACTGACTTCTGTTTGAGAAAGTTGAAGTCTGACAGCTCAGTTGCTCTAGCCACACACTTTTCACCGGAGTAAACCGAAAATATAGTAGAAATCGGAGAAGAATAGAACTGTTACTATGGTCTATGAGTGATAACTCAGAGGAACTGAAAGATACAGGATTAATGCCGTTTACTCAATTGATAAAGAACAAAGTGTTACTCAATCACACTACGTTTTTCATTTGCATACGATTATCTTTTTCTCTCTAAAACTTGTTGGATAGCTTTTCTGTGGCACTTTGTGATGTGTATAAGGATAAAAATACTGTGATACATTAAGGATGTTTATTGAAACTGATGGGTATTTTTATTGCGCATGTTGTTCTACCATAATTGCCCAAAATCGTCTTTCAGGTGTGCTACAGAGTACAACACACTATCTTCATATGTTTTACTACTGCAGTTTTGTATAGTTGCAGATGAAGGCAAACTAGAGGCACATCAGAAAGTTTTGGGTAGCACGGAAGACTGGGCCTGCATTCTCTCTCACAAGAGTAGCATAAAAAGCACGCCTACCCACTGCACACCATATTAACTATACAATGAGGAACACTTGTGTCAAGAATACCAGGAGGACTTGTTGGGTGCCATGTGCTACCAATACCAAAGCACAATGAATCAATATAGCATGACACCACGTAGCACGACAAAAAGGTCAGCACAGAACAAACAATGTAATACCTTTTCATGGACTTCACCACACTTAGTTCATGGGTGAGGGAAACATGGTAAGAGATGGTGAAGATGTGTTATGCTATATTATATGGATTTCTATGTGGTGCACATTGTGCTAGTAATATGGCGATGCAGTCACATCAGGATTGAGGATTCAAAAACAAACAGGATTCTGGTATTGTTTGGGAGTGCTACCAATATACCATGAGCGCTGGCTCAACATCAACCTCTTTACAATGCTATTTACAGACATTGCCATCAGTATTTGTGCTATATAGGGCCCAGAATTCATTTAGTGACTGAATCAAGAGGCTTTTTTACGTTTACTTTTGTTGCACATGGGGAGGGGTTATTGACTATATAAAACACTTCACCTCAGCTATCTGCTTTTAGAATCAAACATTTTATTAAGCGGCCAAGCGTCACAGTACACAGCCCAGCTGCCTACATCAATTCGCTGGCAGGGCGTACTCCCTCAAGAACCGTACACAGCGTCTGGGTCTACAACCCGGAGGTCGGCCCCGCGTATCTGTGGATGCATAATCACCCCACCGGATGCATCATCACCGCAATTTTTAAAAGATGAAAGTCCAAAGAAAACAGAAAGTACATTACCAACTACCCCTTCCCCTACCCTCTCCTCCCTAACACCCCCCCGCCCGCCCCCCTCTTCCCATCCCAGCCCACCCCACTCCACATCAGACAAATCCAGGAGCAACCATCTCATAGGGTCCCCCCCTCCCCGGGGTGTGGCTCCCAAAGTCTCAACTACACGTCGTGGCTCCAACCGGCTCTAGAGGTATAAGCTGAAGAATTTGCAGATATTTCGGGCAAGTCACTTCCCGAAGGTCTTTGGACAGAAGCTGCAAAAATGGCGCCCATAGAGTAGCATATTCCGACCCTCTTCCATCCATGCCTAGGGAAAGACGTTCCATAGCGAGGGTGTGCCACAAGCGCGGAAGCCAATCTCTTCTGTCTATAAATTAACCAAGATGTTGGGACACTTCATACCCCCTAACAGACCTAGTACCTTCATATGCTGGTGGCTTCACTGCAACTTTTTCTACCCAAGGTAGCCTCTGACCTGGTGTCTCTTTCGATGCCTGCCCTCTTTCCTCACTTGCCTACCACTATAATGAAATCCCCATATAATAAGATACATCCTCTCACTTCTTTAACCAATTTCTACTGACAGGTGGCTTCACCATTTGCATCTTCATCTCCTTCTTTCTCCGATGTTCTCTACACCTCTTTGAAACCTACATAAACCCACTTACTCCCTGACATCACACTAGACACTGAAGACACTTCTTGGGACCATTTCTCAAGCTCCTATACTCTATTAAACGTGCTAGTGCAGAATGTGTACTACATTGTAAATCTAATATCTTGATTACTTGATTCTAGATACTCAATATTAGTTTACTACTTGTATCACTTGTTCAGCAACCAATGGTCTTATGAGACAGCACTGAAAGTACACAATGAAAATGAATAAATAAACGTACGACTAAGATAGCTTAATATTTGGTATTGGTTGCACTTGGAGTGGCATCACCAGTACACACAAACCATTCATTAAAATCATGTAAAATCTTGCATGTCTATTAGAACTCAAGAAAAAAGACAATCTAAAAACTCTAAAATTAAAAGTTGGTTCAATACTACAATAGGACACGGATCACTGTTGTGGAAAAGGACTCCATAGGTTTACTATTAAGTTATTGAACAAAAGATTTCTTAGACTAGCAACATTTCAGATCAAGCAACTTCTTGTTTGCTGCTTTCAGCACTTAAATACCTATTTATTACCCACTCTTCGATTGTAAACCAGGTTTTGGCATAATGTCAAATTCTGCTGGCTAGGTGTGATTTTCTGGCAGGAGCAGGGGAGCCATTTCATGCATCTGCTCAGGTGAAAGGGACCAGTTATTTGCCTGCGAATATTCTGAAAACCAGGGAGCAAGTCACCCGAGCACCTTCACTTTAGCTAAAACTGCAGTAATTTTGTCCCATGGTGTCTTGCTAACAGAATAATTGGGCTCTCTGCAATTCACTTCAATAAATTAATCTCAGGCCGCTAATGCAGGAACGTATCAATTATCTTTCTGCATAAACATCATTATAAGTGATATTTACTTCTGTTTCTCATTTTATGTGTAATTCTACTCAGATCTTTATTTAAGACACAAGTCGTGCCAGAGTGTTGGTCTAAATGCAGCCCTTTGCAGCATTCAATTTATTGGGATTTACCTGCAGAGTCCCTGAATCCTAAAAGGGCACTCCACTGCACAAATTGTAAGGCACAAATTCCAAGGCCTCTAGTTCCACATGATTCATTTTTACAAATTTGTAGGTCTAGACTAGAATAGAAAATATATTGAGAATGCCTTCTACAAGCACTCTTTGTTAAGAGGGATATTCCACTGCAATTGCCCACTGGCACTTAACATATGCTACCTTTGGCTCTCAATCACGAAAAATGTTGAGGGATTGAGGAGAGCACAGTGGAAATGTTATTTATTTAATGAACTTATAGAGCGCACTATCACCTTACAGTCATCCTGGTGCTGAGGCTCCAATGACGGTGGGAGAGAGGGTGTAATATAGGAACTAGAGACTAGACCTTAGGAAACAGCCAGGTTTTCACACATTTTCTGAATGGTAGAAGTTCCTCAATTTGTCCAATCTCCCAAGGTAGACTGTTCCAAAGTTTGGCCGCTGCTACTCCAAAAGATCTTCCCCCTGCCCTGACTTTCTTGAATCTAGGTACTCTCACCAGACAAAACGATGAAGAGTGAAGCACTCTGGTTGGGGTATACCAGGCAAATTCAGATTGCATTGATCTGGGGCCTAACCTGTGAAGAGCTTTGAAAACAAGACAGAGGGACTTAAATTGTACTCTTTGCCTAAGAGGGAGCCAATGAAGTTTGGCCGGAGCTGCTGATGCAGACGATCTTCTAGGCCATCCTAAGACCAGTCTGGCTGCAGCAGATTGGATTCTTTGAAGTCTATCCATCAGAAAGCTGGGAGACTCGAGTAAAAGGGCGTTACAATAATCGAGTCTGCTCAAGATTGTGGGATTGCGGTCACAGTGAAACCTCTGCATCTGCCCTATCTAATTACAGGCTCCATGTTTTGTACACTGACATAATACAAGTTATTCTTCAGTACAGAGACATGCAGGCCTCTACTGACACTTCCCCTTGATGGCATGAACGTCTCTGGTGATGGTATATCCGGTGATCCAGGTAACTTCTTGTATTTTATTAGAGAAGAAGCGAGGGCACCGGAAAAGGAAAGACGGGCAGAGAGCTGCTGCCATTTTCAGCTAAGTGAAAAATACATTTCTCTGCTCTGGGACCTAAAAGCACAATCAAATATATCTGAAGGGATGTGAGATTGGAGATGTGCAACCAATTGTGTGCGTTCTGCTTTAAAACAAAATCTATACACCTCTTGTACCCAAATAAAAAAATCTGAGTAACATACTGGAAGAACTTTGCATGTTTGACTCCACGCTGCGGTGTCCACATCTCAGAGTCTGGAAAAACCTTCAAAGTGATTTAAAAACCAATTAGCAATATCACAAAAGCTCAAGTCTTTGCCAGCACAGACTGCAGAACATGCACAGCAACATCACATATCCATTTTAAGATTTCCCCACTAGTAGGATTTGGTCAATCCATATGAGAGCTGTGGGCGATGTGGCAATTTATGTGGATTAAGCCCGGGTGAACTATTTCGGGTGAACTCTGCAAAATCTGAATCACCCCTATTTCCAAATGGTTCTGGCCTGAAAAATTGCTTAACGTACAGGAGCCAGGGGACCAGAAAGGGCACTTGGTATTCAAATAAGCACTGCTAATTTTGTTTGATACTATTGTGGGTCGATTCCAATCAAGTTTGCCAAAGCATTGTATATATACATGAAGAAAACCAGCAATTAGGAAATTTTAATTATTTGTTAAGTAAGGTGTGATATATAAGTTGCCCCCCAACAATGTACTCCCTAAGAAATAACACGCTTGAACACGCTTCCAGAGTTTGAGTAATAAAAAAAGATTTTCCAAAATTGTAGGGAAAAATCCTGCTATGTGCAAATGAAAGACAAGCATGTGAAATCATTTATTATTTTGGTCTTGCTAGACTGTCCCCGGCTCTCCCTGATTCAGGGCAACCAGAACTTCTCCCTCAGTGAACATCTAGGACAATTCATTCTATAAAAATAACAGTCTCTCACTCCTCCCAAGTCCAGAAACAGATGGCAACCTCTATTTCTTTCTTCCTATTCGTCATAATGAACAATTTCTGTTGATTGGTGAGTATACTCGGAATGGTTAGCAGTGAGCAGTATCAGTCCTCTAGGTCACTCCAGCAGATAGGAAGGAGAATAACATGTAGGCAGTCAGTCCATATGTATTCCACCGCTCTTTGCACCACGGATCTGTTTCAATGGCTACATGTAACGCCCCCACTGGTGACAAGCTGTATTGCACAAGTGGGGGTGCTGTGGTGCAAATTAGAGAATATTGAAAACTGCTGTCACCTTCACTTAGTACAAAATCATTCTGTATTCTCTAGTAGTTTACTCCCTCTTCCAGACGGAATGCGATGAGACGCATACTGGCAATGCTTAAAGACAGACTACTGATTTACTGGAGAGGATGAAGGCCAAGTTAAGAATAACTTGTCTATTTTATTAAACTCAGTCAACAAATGGGAGTGTCCCTGGAAAAACAAATCTCATGAATTGTCCTCTGTGATCTATGCCAGAATGCCGAGCAATGATCCAACAGACAATGAGATAATCTTGTCAACTTGGTGTAACCTCAGCAGAGCTGATCCGGGAGGATGGCTCTGCTTTATCCAAAGTGAGGCGAAGCTAGCTTGCGGCTTGGTAAAGCTTCCTATCTGGATGTGGAATAACCAGATTGGTCATATTCCAGAAACAAGACTAGGCAAGAAGCCATTCTTGAAGATAAGGAGTGCTAATAATGGCCTAGACAGTTCATCAACTGCTTCTTTACACATGTCAACACAAAAGCAGAGCTAGAATTTCTTGTCCATCTCAACTAAGGCTTAGGGCTCATCGAGGAAATAGAGGCACCACAGATACGCCACCATTATCCACTAATTTCAGGATGAAGTAGGACGAGGAGGATGCAAAAGACCAGTATCAAAATCTTGTTCAAGACTCAAGTTGGTTAGAAATAAGCAGAAGTAAATGTGGCTAGATTTAAAAATAAGCTGCCACAATATTCACTGAAGCACTCGAAGATATTATTAGCAAAAGGAAGAGAAGGAAAACATTTTCAGTTCAAATTTTCTAGAGTGGGTAAGGCACTGAACAGCAAGTAGTATGGCTACCTTCAAAAAGACGATCTTGGAAACTGTATTAAAATTGTAGCTAGAACCAATTTTATGTGTAACGGAGGAGAGAACGGAATAGCTGCTTATTCTGATAGCTCAGAGCATGGAACCATGCAAGGTTGTTATCTAGCAGTGCAAATCATGCTCACAGATAAGGGTTAAGGTTCAGAGACACTAGCCGGCCCTAATGGTTGTATCTGGAACAGCATTAGAATAGGATGAATTTGCTATGGTGGATTAGGCCTAAAATGAAAACACGGAAGACATTCAGCTCAAATGAGATTAAGGATCCCGTATGCATCATTTGAAGAGAGGGATTCATAGGAAACTGTGTTGTAGCTTAGCAAAAGGAAAGCTTACCTGGAATGTCATGCAAAAAAAAAAACATACTGGGACATAAAGACTAAACCATGGCATGGGTGAATATGGCTATGACTTCTCCAAGTATTCCATCCACCAATTGTTGCTTTTTTTTAAAAAAAATGGAGCCCTAAGAGCCATGAGTATGCCCAGAAATGGGTCCCTTTCTCACTGTGCCATATATCTAAGCTGCACCTCACTGGCCCAACAAGACTGAAACTGCTGTGGGGCTGGTCGTGTTCCCATTCAGAGGGGGCCTAGCAGGTGGAGCGGAACCAATGCCGATCAGTATATGTTGCTCCTTGTCTAGAGTGATCGGGTGGGCAAACAAACAATGGAATAGAACGCAGCCCGGCCAACTGCCAGTGCCCGAGACTTTTACAAGCATTCTGCCCATTACCGTTTGCGGTTTTAAAAACCTGATTGGGTCCAGCTAAGATAGGTCATTCTTATGATGATAGACAAAACGAAATATGAAGCAGCAGAAATGGAATTCCAAATAAAGCTTTATTAACATAAACGAAGAAGCGATGGTATGCTTGCTAAGGAGACATAATGTAAGGAAACCTGCACTGGGAGTGCAAAAGCTGCGCTTGAATTATTCAAGAAGGTATGAGTCCTCTCACAGTAGTTAACACAATGACCAGTCATTGGGATAGGGTGACCAGGCGTCCCCGTTTTGCCAGGACGGTCCCCGTTTTTAACCAGCTGTCCCAGCAAATTTTGAAGAAATTTAGCTCATGTCCTGGTTTTAGAGAGGGTCGACTGAAAACGGTGGGGGGTGTTTTTTATCTTTTACAAAGCAGGGAAAGTTAGCAGTTGTTTCAAGAAACCAATTTAAT
The DNA here is from genome assembly GCF_964261635.1 of Lissotriton helveticus. Classification (NCBI taxonomy): domain Eukaryota; kingdom Metazoa; phylum Chordata; class Amphibia; order Caudata; family Salamandridae; genus Lissotriton; species Lissotriton helveticus. Next base: position 1,138,372,996 of record NC_136059.1, on the reverse strand, counting down.
TAACAGGCAAGCTACCGGGTTTCAAAAATTATATTTTATATATGTTCTTACTGCCTGTTTTGTAATTCTCTGCTGAGGAGCGCTCTCATCGCTTAAAGTAAAATGGTAGTCTTTCTTCTATTTTTATGAAATGTCCCGGTTTTTGGCTTTAAAATTCTGGTCTCCTACATTGGGAGAGACCTACAGCAGCTAAGTCCTGACTGCCGATAGCCATGCATGCTTGAAACAGCGAGCTGGTGACGTCATCAGTTTATTCTAGAGCGGTATTGATAAATGACGCTGGGAGTTGTCCTACTCAGAAAGAGGGCGAACCCATTCCAACTAGCACAAACAACTGGCACTCCTTGAGGACACAGACTCCACTTCGTGGCTCAAGACCTGGCAGCGCACATACGTTTTGACGCGAGAAGCTTCTTGCTCCACAGCTCGCGCACAGAACACGTCGTGACGCGAGACGTTTCTTCCTCTGCATCTCACTGGTGACCTGCTAACTCGCGAAAGGCAGACAAGCTTCAAGGAGGGCCCTCGAGCAGCGGGGAGGCATCGCCTCTTCCAGCGCCTCCTGTGGCCTCGCCTTCGTGCTCCAGGATTTGTTTGGCATGCATTGTTTTATTGCTGCCAAAGCAGCACTTTCTTAAACTACACTCCGCAACATTTTCCATGTTTGGCCATTTAAGGGACTGCTGGCAGAAGGCGTTTGTAGGAACAATGAAAATATGTCTACATAATTACACACTCAACCACTTCCTCTCAGACTCAAAGAGACACTCGTTGGTAGCAGGGAAAGTAATACGGGAATCCTTCAGTGCCGAGGGCGCAAAAATACGTTTGCTCAACTGTGCAAATACTTCAAGGCGGGGAACAAAATCACAGCGTCCCGTTTCTTAATGCATTCCAACGATGTTATGTGTAAGCACGTCATTTAGTACTTATGGATGATGAGACTTATTTGGAGGGGCCTCGCTTATCAGCTGACTCCTCACTGTGCACAGACTGAAATTCAGCGCGTTTGATATCTCAGCCTTCTCCTCCTCTGAACATGACCCTCCTTTCAGTAACATACATTATAGCTCATTTTCGGAGGTTCCTTGGCACTGGCTATAACATAAGTTAAGACCGCACAAAAACAATCAACCTGTAAACAAAGAACGTGCTTTATTAGCAGTTGCGATTAAAGTAGCTCAAATGCGAAAGTATCGCACAAAATGAAGTTGTACGCGGCCTGCACTGCGTTCATCTAACTCAGATGACCCCGTTTCGATGTCTTGTGAGGACAGTCACTCAAAACTTGTCAAGTGATCGATCGATTTTAGGCTCTATGAGATTCTGCCTCCAGGAATTAGCATTTGTTCCTGACAGTTTCCCAGAAGAGTACATTATATGTATTGGTAGATCTCTCTCCCTTTTCTCAACAAGGTAGTTTATTCCTTCAAGTGCTCTCTTTCCTCTATGAGATACCTCTCTACTGACTTTATTGCAGATAGTTTACACCCACACACAACCATGTATGTGCAGTGCAGTACAGTTACCAAGCAGTATGAACCGGCTGACCAAAACCTACTCACCCAGGCAGAAGCACACCCAATATGCCCTTTACTCGTAAGACACAGATCTCCTCTTCTTTTCTAGCAGCATATAATTGACTCGTTTTCAGGCCAATATTCCCCATCGGACAATAGCTTTCGTATTGTATCCCTCTGACCAATCAAAATTTGAAACTTTCATCTTATTATGTCAGAACACCTACATTGGGCTTATGGTGCCTGCTGCCAAAAAGTAGTTTTAGATCACCACAATGTATAATGAAACAGGAACGCGCTCAGTAGCCAATGCCTTTTCAGCAAAGGAGTTTGGCTTTTTCGTATAGATACAAACAGTTCCTTAAAATATGTAGCAATACTTTGACATCCAGTACATCGAATAACTGGGAGCATTGCAATGTCATAAAATAGTTCGTTGGAAGGCATAATAATAATCAGCTGTACAGGGTGTTTCAGAACAGAAAATACAACTATAAACCGTGGAACAGTGGCTTTATGGCACATAGCATCCCATATGAAAGAGCACAGGATAGGACACAATACAATGTGAAAGGGTAAGAAAAGAATAGCACCCAACGCCTTAGATTGTGCCCTCTCTTGGTATTCGATGTAACCTGCAAGGATATCTGAGAAGAGCAGGCCGCTTTATGACTAGAAAATAAATTGGTACCTTACAGAGTCAATACAATACACACCAGTAGACACTGTTCCCTTCTATGATCTAAACTCCAAACGACCTAGAAAAAAATCCACCACTCATCTATGTCAATTGTTTTCCTCCATAAAAATCATTGCCCTTTTGTAAGAGCCTACCAAGAAAGTTCCCACTTGATGGCGTACATACAAAGTATTCAAGCACAGATTTGAAAGTATTATGTTACACAACTGTCATTAAATGGTTTTAGCAAAACACACAAGGTGATGGATGGAATGTTGCACATTGGCAAAACATTCACCCCCAGTCACAGATCTGGGTTTAATCCATCGTTATTTTGCTCACCACGCCACCCCAGTTCAGACATGGCCATAGGCAAATCAATCTTGACCCTGTGCCTCATGGGGACAGTCCAGCCCGAATTGCCAAGCCATGTCTTCCCTTGACCGGAATCAAGCATCCTAAGACCGGTTTCTAGCTATCAGCCATCATCAGCCAGGATAGCTTGACTCCAGTGGCATAGTGAGCACGGGACCCACGTCTAGGCATACCCTTTCCACATAGGGCGAACAGCAAAACACACAAGGTGATGGACGGAATGTTGCACATTGGCAAAACATTCACCCCTAGTCACAGATCTGGGGTTAATCCATCATTATTTTGCTCACTAAGCCACTGGAGTCAAGCTATCCTGGCTGAAGACGGCTGATAGACAGAAACCGGTCCTAGGATGCTTGATTCCGGTCCAGGGAAGACATGGCTTGGCAGTTCGGGCTGGACTGTTCCCATGAGGCACAGGGTCAAGACTGATTTGCATATGGCCATGTCTGAACAGGGGTGGCTTGGTGAGCAAAATAACGATTGATTTAACCCAGATCTGTGACTGGGGGTGAACGTTTTGCCATTGTGCAACATTCCATCCATCATCTTGTGTGTTTTGCTATTAAATAGTTTTAGCCTCAATAATTCCATCTGTAGACTATCCCATTCTTCTTTGAATCCAGCCAACATTTCTTGTATGTATCCATCTATGCGTTTGCTATCCATCTCTCAAAATGGCCAACTCCTCAGTCCTTCAAAAACATCCTTTAACAAATGCTACAATCATACCTTCAAGAAACCCCATACTTTAATCAACAAACCCAAGCATTCATCCGTAATCAGGTAAATCAAATCCCAATTGCAATCCTCTATCGAAGATGCTGAAAATGTTTCAATGAGACTGGTTTTCAATCCTCTAATGCTACCTGTTCTTACTCCCCATCAACACTTTGCTACACCTGGCTATTCATCCTTTAATAATTCCCGAGGTGGATCCTTGAATGAGACCACTATTGATTCTTCAATGCAATAAATTACTCAGTATGAGCCATTAATGGATCAATATAGCTATTTCAAAACATCCCAGTGTACACATCTTTAATAGTTCAACCTCAGTCCTTCAATACAGCCCACAATGAATCATCTATTGAGTACCTTTCCATTATCAATCATTCTTTTGATACTTTGCATTTTAATAATCAAGCATACAAGTATCGCTATCAACTCTTGCCACTATCAGTCAATTTTTCTGTGATGTAGAGTAAAACATTTAATTACTTATTTAATACATTTTGATTGCTGTCTATCTGCTTCTACGTACCTATAAATCAATATCGCTAATATGAATCATTTCATAACAATAAAATGAGATAGTCACCTTTTATGTCAGAATCTTGAGGAATCAAAGACCACTTTTACTTTTTTTTTTCTGGTTCTGTGTTCTTCTGTCTTACGCTCTGCTAGTTGCTAACCATACCTTAAAATAAAAACTGAAATTTGAAAATAATTTTAAATTTGAATAAACTATCGCAGTTCGCCGTTTTAACTTTTCTCATGGTTTCGTTCTGTGACTTTATGAGTTAATAAGTAGATGAATGTATTCCTTGGCGATATATACTCAATGAGTTGGTAACACACAAAGTCCAAACTTAGGGCGGCTATGTGGTGAGACCAATGGAATGGCCTGATGTAAGAAAGATTTTCAGCTCTAGAAAAAAGCATGGGCTGCACAAAGGGAGATAACAGACTTCGTGAGGGTAAAACATTCTAAATAATGTATTGAAATGACTGTGAGGAATACGTGTCTTTCCGACTCACTAAGTCAACATCTCTTTTTTGTGGGACACAAAGAAAACAGGGTGGCAAAGTGTCATTCCCCCACTGTTTGTGATTCACAAGGAAACGTAACAATGGTTTGCAACCACCACAGCAGTCTCACAGAATTTAAGGCTGCTACCAGCCTTTGTCATCCGGTAGCACTCCATAAACTGTAATGTATCCATAAGGGACAGCTTATATTCTGGAAATGGCAGCTTTAGAGACTGGGTGGAGCAGGTCAAAGTTTTACAGACTTTTTCAAGTTCCTCTCCCACTTTCTCAGGCTGTTTGTCCTTTGTCCCTTCAACAGACAGAGGCTGCAATACTGGCAATTTAAACATGCAATGCTGAGATGGTGGTCTGCTATCCATTGTACACGCACAGCTGGTTGCAAATTATCACAGAATTAATCTTGTCTGATAAGGTAGCACTTCCTTGTGTGCAGACTCTTTTCTGCATTGCTGCACCCGCACAGTACAAAGAATTGGTAAGCTCGCATTGCATGCTTAGGACAGTGCTACAATGCGAAATGGTCAATAATACATCTGATCCATAACATCCAACAGAAAAAAAATGTTTTTCCCAAACCCATTAATAGAAATCTTAAAAAGAGGAAAGGGCTGTTGTCAAAATAGTGAAGCTGCTGAAGGTCTGCAGGCCCTTTAAAAGCTTCTAGCATGGACCTGTTTTGAGTGATGGCGTCGTGGTGGCAATGCTGAGCTCAGCTGCTGATGGACAAGCCACTTTGAGTTGAACTGTAGCGACACATCCAAGAAAAGGTCATCACTGCGCATGTTTAAGCAAACCACTTTTTCTATAGCACTGTAGATTGCTTCAGTTGTTTTGTAATCGGGAAATGGCATTTAGTATGGCATGCTTGGCTAGGGGTCTTTTCTTGACTTTTGCTCTCTCGCTTTTATCTAAAGCCGAGCATGTATGGATTACCTTTCATATTCTGAGAATTTAGATTGGCTGGATAGTGCAGCATCTGGAAAACAGTATCACATTCATCACAAACGAGCATGCTAATGTTGTTGGATGATAAGGAAAACCTTGTGTTTACTGCACAAGTTGGTAAAATATACGAAATAAACATGGCACACTATGGAACCCCATCTGGAGCAAGCAGAACATCAATCACCCTCTCTCACAACACCTTCCAAACACCTGAAAACACTAAACAAAAAATACAGGACATATGCTGTGAAAGCTTTTTTTAAGGCATTGTGCCCACAATGATCTGGAGAAAAATATAACCTCAGTGTGGGGCTCAAAGGACAGTGATTCACTTACTGTAAATTAATGCATGCTGATAACAGCTAGAATCAACAGTTAAATGCATAATATATGAAGAAATAAAAAAGCATTCCTATAATCTACTGAAATCTATCATATAAGTAACTGAAGCTTTGCACAAACATACACTCTGTGATTATTTTGATGATGGCAGTGAGCAGGGTGAGGGAGGGAGGGTCCCTCTCAATAGAGCTTGTGAGAGATGTATATTAATTCGTCTTATACCGGGCTTCGAAATCTGAACAAAGTAACAGTGAAAAGACACGACCAAAAAGTTGACCAAGTAAAGTAATTGCGGTGGCATGCACAGTTGATTTTAACAGTTCAGAATTGGCCATAATGTTTGCAGAGATAAGTAAAGTTGCAACAGACAGAATGTAAACTTTTGGTGGATAGACGAAAACGTCATCAGCACAAAACACAAATTGGGCCGGCTTTTGTCAGCAGTCCTTCTGTTAGCACCAACCCTGTTTCCGCCCATTTTCAGAAGTAATGACCAACATATCTTACAAGCACCCTTATTACAATATGCAATAATTAAGCCACAGAATATACATTTTACTGCACGTTTCTGCTACACCACAAACAGTGACAGTGCATGTTTTGGGGTCACAGGGAAATAATCCCCCATTTGATTGAGAAGGGTCTTTACGAGATGCTTGGATGAAATTGATCACCACACACACAGAGTATCCCTCTGAAGTGGCTCTCGGCAGCAGGTACCATATCTAAGACCGGAGGTATATCCACAAAAGACTTGCTGTTATTTCTAACCTGTACCTCAGAGATCATAAGCGTTTTAGCTGTTCAAAGAAAATATAAAGCAGGTTATCTTGGTACAGTGGTGCGTCAGCATCAGTCAAAAACATCCGACTCGCTACGGACACAAGTCTAACCATCCATTAACAAATGGTGACCCCATTTACTCAAACATGTGCTCATGGTTGCATGTGACATACCCAACATAAAAGACCACACTATAGGCAAAAACACAGAAAAACAATTGACACTGACAATTATGCAAGGTTTACGCCAATTCACTCAATTTAGATCAATGTTATTAATAATAATAATAATAATAATTGCATTTGTAAAGCGCCTGGTTACACTGGGACCAGAGTGTCCCCGCACTGAGGTAACAGCTAAAAAAAACAGCATCCACAGGGGCCTAGTGCCAGATCAAGTTATACCACAGGGAACAAATGAGTCTTCAAACCTTTCCGAAAGATAGATTCAGAGCCCTCCAGCCGGAGACTCTGAGGAAGAGTATTCCACAGCTGGGCCGCCAGATGTTGAAAGGAGCGGCCACCCATCCTGGCTCTCTTCATTTTGGGAACGTGCACCTTTCCTTTCCCACTAGGTCTTAGTAGTCTGGTCGGTACATAGGGAGTTAGAAAGTCATGCAAATACGAGGGCCCCTTCCTCTGTAAAATCCGATGACTCACACACAGGGCTTTAAACTTCACTCTCTCCCTGATGGGAAGCCAGTGTAGGGAGGCCAACGCTCTTGTGGCTGAGGCTCTCTTGGGTAGCATAAGAACCAGTCTCACTGTTGCGTTCTGGATGCACTGCAATCTCTGTATGCAGTTGCACCCAGATACAGGAGATTGCCATAATCCAGGCGAGAGATCACCAAAGCGTGCACCATGATCTTCCTGGATGCACTGGGAAGGCCGTCTAGGGTTTTCCGTAATCCCCATAGGATACCAAAGCAGGCGCCTGCCACCCGCCTGGTATGGTAATCAAAAGACAACTCGTTGTCCACCCATACCCCAAGGTTCTTCGCTTGTTCGCAAGGTGTGGGAGTAGGGCCCAAGGTCTGGGGCCACCAATGCCAATGACCATACTTACGGAGCCTTCCCTATCACCAACACCTCGGTCTTGCAAACGTTCAGCTTCAGGCAATTAGTTGCCATCCACCCAGCCAGTTCTTGAAGGCAGGACACAAAGTTGGAGGCAGCACCAGCCCGAGCTTGAGTCAAAGAGACCACAAGCTGGGTGACATCAGCGTAAGACAGGGGAATTGATCCCAAATGTATCCGAGATTTTAGCCAGGGGGGGGCGACATAGAGATTGAACAATGTCAGGCTCAGAGTAGAGCCCAGAGGTACCCCCTGAGTCAGCTTGATGTTCCTGGAGTAATAGGTACCCTGCATGACTTGGAAGCTGTGCTCAGATAAAAAGGATTCTATCCACTTCAAGGCCCCGCCGACAACACCACCTCTCTCTAGGACCTGCAGCAGGGTATGATGGGCAACAGTGTTGAAAGCGGCACTTAGGTCTAAAAGAATTAAGGCCGCTGTTTGCCCTTCGTCCACATACTTCCGAATGGTCTCGGTGGAGTACAGCAGAGCAGATTCGGTGGAATGAAGGGCTCGGAAGCCAGACTGAGAAGGATGGAGAAGGTTATTTTTAAAGATATGTGCTGTAAGCTGTGTATTCGCAATGTTCTCCGCTACCTTAGCAAAATAAGGGAGCAGGGAGATGGGGCGCAAGTTGTCAAGTTGATCAGCACTGATATGAGGTTTCTTTTGTAAAGGGAGCACCACTGCCTCCTTCCAAATATTGGGGACCACTCCCGAGCTAAAAGACAGCTCTAAAAGATATCTCAGAAAAGGCTCTAGTATGTCCAAACTCCCTCTAAGCACCCTAGGGGTAGCTGGGTCCGTTGGTCAACCTGATTTAATACTGGAGGCTATCTGTTTAAGAGTATCCGGGGGTACGATAAATTCGTGGAGACACTGTATTTTCAAAGCAAATGCCATTGTTGGCACCTATCCATTACAATGTATTTGAGCCCCCACGTGGAATTATGCTGCACAAAATAAATTGTCTATGAGCACAGATGTCTTAATGTTTCACTGAATCGCGATCAGTTGTCATTTGCAACATGAGGTGACATTTAGTACTGTGAGTGATCCACCAGTGCAGCACCAGGTTTAGGTGTGCAGGCAATACGAAGTAGGGAACAAGAAAAATGATTGGAACACTCACAAATGCATACATTTGTGTATTTTAAGCACATTTTTTGCACAACCTACCCCTCCCTGAAAATGCACAGGAAACTATTCCTGCTCAAAGCAAGAATGAGCGCCAGCCAAGGACACAGAAGGGGAATACCCCATGTTTTAGGAGAGAGTAATGGAAAGGGTTTCCATTGGGGAAAATATTTTTGCTGTAAATTAAAAAGTAAAAACGAACAACAAAAAGTTCTAGTGATCATTTCTAACAGATGTACACATGAAAATCTAAGTTGGCATTGATTTCTTTAGGTATTCCAGGCAATTTTATAACTCCCCAAAAAGTGGGAAATTGACACAAATCATAGCTGAAAACTTCTGATGGGATATATGACAAAGATTATCAATTAACTTCTGTGAATCTTGTCCTTTGTGATTAGCACACAGTTGCTTATGTTTTTTTAAATTATGCAGCAGTCATGCAGCACCTCTTCCCACTGAATGCAGCCCTGCAGAACAATAGAGTTCAATTCACTGTTGTTATTTTGGGGGCTTTTACGATTCAAGGTAAGGAAACTAAAAAAGGGATAGGACATGTATTTGATTCTTCTAAAGTCTTGCTGTCCTGTTGAAATAGCTGTGTGCTTTTGGTAAACAATATAGTGAACATGAAAAAGTAGTGAAATAACTCAAATGATCACAGAGAAGAAATCATGTGATCCTCTCTCATAACAACCCTTCCCCTTGGTCAGCGAGATGTTTACACTATCTTGGCAACATCGTCACCTCTGTACTAGACCGGCTACAGCAAGCAACAGTGGAAGAGGATCACGTAACTTTTTTTAAATGTCTGTAACAGCAGAGTGTTCTGCAATTTTGCATAATTTCTTATCCATTAAAACTTTTGTTAAAATCTGACAATAATACAATAGGTGACAAACAATGTAGCCAGTGCAACACACTCATATTCATGTGCAACACAAAGTAGCAGCGCAATCATGTACTTTCAGAGGCTCCCAAGCCCCCATGAGGTACTACTGCCTTTTACAAAACACATTTGCAGTGGACATAAAATTTCATGTGACTATCTCCTGTGCCAGCAATTGGAAACATCTCCCTCTTCCAGCAGCTCAGAGAAGCTGTTCTTTGTTCATGACCCCATGCCTGAATCCTGCAAACCAGTGCATTAAATGGCAGGTACTGTCTGTACTGGGTACCTACACTTTTTTAATTTGAAAGGAAGAGTAGCTGCACTTCTCAGCACAGCTATATTCCATTTAATGGGAGAATACCAGAACTTTTCAGGAGCAAACAGGTACTCAAGGAAGGGAGTACCTGCACTTCAAAATTTGCATTTAAAGTGCTGCTGCAATCTGAATCAGAAAAAAAAATCTAACACTTAGTAAAGAGCAGCAGCGGTTAGTGACATATAAAAAATTGTGAGGCACACAGACAAGCTCACAAACACACACACACACACAGTCACAATCCTAAACCCACCCACACATACACACACAATCAATCACACGAGTCAGAAAGGCAAAACAGATCAAAGTTTCACTTACTTTGCAGCACGTCCTCGCGCCTTCAAGTCCCTGGCTCTGACTCCTCTGAGCACGAAGTGACGTAGGAAAGCAAACTACACCTTATCCAATACAGACGCTGTTCAGAGCAGCATCTGGATTGGCTGGAGCAGGCTGCAGCAACACTCAGAAAGGCAGTGGAGCCCTGTGCCTGCTCTCCAAACCAGCATTGTAGAGTTTGAACTGCGCATGTAGGTTAGGCCGTAGCAAGGTAGCCAGCCAAACCAACATGCGCACTTCAAACTGAAGGGGCCACACGCCATTGCTGCCAATCAGTAGCAATGATGCACTTGCCCCACCCTATCCTCTCTGTTCGGCAAAAAGGTGGAAAAGTAAAATGTTAATAAAATCATTTTTGTTACCATTTTTCTTTTCCGAGCTTTTTACGCAGCAGTGTGGAAGGGGTGTTGCTCCTCCATTCGCGTGGAGGCACCGCTACTGAAATGGTTTACGGAGGCCTCTGCCGCCAGTCACGTGTCTTGGAGATAAGCCACTGAACCTATTTGCTCTGTTACAAGTTGGAAACAAGCATGTCCCGGAAGAGCTGCAGTTTAGCAGTGAGCAGACTACCCCACCAACTTGCATACATCGGTGGTGGTAAATGAAGCAGCGTGTCGCCGATCCACAAGCTTGAAGGATTGGCATTCTCAAATGTTTACCATCCACAGGCTCAAGGCCCAGCCCGGTATCCAGGCAGGTAGCTCATTAGGGCAATTCCTCGCGCTGACATACTGAACAGGGTGCTGCATGTAGGCTGCACCACTATCTATATGTGTGTGTGTATATATATATACATATATATATACACACACACATGCATACATACATAGCAAGACCACGGAAGGCCACTAATACGTGACTGGCAATAAACCGTGTACTTTTAGGGAAAAAAACTGCATATTAGATCATTTATTTTCCTGTTAGTCAATTGCCCCTTTCAAAAGCAATGCCATGACCAGACTTAAACAAATGTGCAAACCATACACATTGAGAAGATTAGGAGCCCAGGACAGTTCAGTCTTTCTACTTCTTTCAGCAATATGATATTCTGGTCTCCGTGTTTATCAAATGTGGAAACCACAGTGCATCACGAAGAGCCGGACCTATCGGAGATGAACGACGAGCACATCACCTCTCTTCCTCTTACAGACGTCTCAGCATCTCAAGTTGTGGCATTTCTTTAATGTGCATGATGGTGGAGGGTCGGTCTACTTGGGGTTCACTGACACTAAACATAAAAGAAAACCTGGATGACTGTTCGAATTCATCTTAACCATTGGTAATTACTTCAGTCTCCAATCCAGTCCATCTTTTTTGCCCACCCACCACCAAGTGGCCTTCTAGAGAGCACCAAGGCTAGCAGTTCGTGCTGGACTGTTATTGTAATTGAATTTATATTGCACTTACTACTCCTGGTGAGTGAGGCACTTAAGCACTTTACAGCCAGAGTAGCACGATACTCTGGAATCCAAGGTTAGTGGTTAAACCAGTGGTTAATGAGAATAATCTTGTGCTGTCAAAGAAACCCTTTTCAAGAATTTTCTCTGCTTCTTTAGCACCTTGATAGCTTTCTGAAGACGGTGATGTTGGCACCTGGCTCGAGAAGAAAGACAATTGGCCAGGAATCTCAGAAAATACTAATAGCCAACAACAAATACCTGTGACGCATCCACAGCCCCTGCCCCGAGTTAAAAGCCATGCACGTTATCTGTCCACACTAGTCTCTCGAAAATCCGAAGCATAATTTAGACCAGTGTTCAAATTACATTTTTCTTTCAACAAATCGCCTGGCCGTTCCAATTATGTGCAGTAGGTGTTCTTGCATTTTTGAGAGAGCTGGAGAAAGAAAACAACAAACTGAAGCTTCTTGTCACGTGGAATGCAGTTCACAACTGCTTGCCAGGACCTCCTGCTGCGCAGGGGGCAGGGGTTGACTGCGAGGCTCCGGTTTCGTGCTGTTCGTGTGCCGCGGACACTGGCATTTGCTTGCCTTTACTTCTCCTGTGGGGGTTCCGTCGAGTAGGCAGGGTGGGGAATAGTTGTCTGAGCGGTGCCAAGGTCAGCCTGCTAGGGCTGACAGTTTCTGTCTCCACACAGAGAAGAGAATCAATACTTTTGGACTGCGGCGGTGCCCTCGGTGTAAAACAACAAGCGCGCAGCGTCTGACATGTTTCTAGGCGATTCATGGCAGTGCATCCGGGAGCTGCCGTTGCTGCTGGGGTAGTGGTTCGCCATGCTATTCCTGCCCCTCTGCTAGGTTGGATACTCCTCTCAGGTACCCTGGCGCGTGCTCTGCCCCACAGCCACGTGCCACTCAATGAAATCACACCTCAGAGCACAGGCCGCGCATACTGATCCGGGCGCGCCGGGAGCATCCCAGGGACAAAGCGCGGGTGAGATGAAATAATTAGAACCAAAAATGAAAACATTTGCCGAGGGCCGCTCAGACCCCACCAGGCTCCACTGCGCGCTGCGAAAGACAACGTGCGCTTCATTATCCTTCTGTTTCTCAATCTTTGCTGTTTTTCTCATACAGTCGATAACACACGGGGCGATAACTGACAAGCTACCCCTGGAACAGCGACAGACCAGGGAAGGAGAGACGAGCGTCCGTGGCATTAGCAGAAAAACGCCAGGGTGCCACGGTCCCTAATGCCTTCAATATGAAAGAGGTGAATGCGCGCACACAGGCAACTCTAGTAATTAAAGCGGGAATATAATTACCTGAACAGTCTTGAGGCAACAAACCGTACGCAGTTCTGACAATGATTGGTCCGACAGAAGAGTTTCAAGGTAACATCTGTTTGGTAAAACTTTCAGCCGGTGCCTCGCAGCTCGCCTTCTTTTGGACGTTGCGTTGGCAAAGCAGTTTGCAGTTTTCTGCCAGGAATCTGCAGTCTAACCTCACAATTAACTTTAATCTGAATGTACAATAACTTCCACGAGCCATGAACGCAGAGACACTGGTTGCTTCTTTGAAGAAAGGTGTGTGGCTGCACTTTATTGGGCTGCAGGCCCAGATGTTCTGCAGTGATTGCACCTGATCTCTCTGGTATGCTCAGCTCTACATCCTAATGAGCAGGGTTGGATTGGGATCAAAAATAGGCCAGTGCACAAAAAAAAAAAAAAAGCGGGCCACCTTTGTGGATTTCACCTTTTTGCAAAACACTGCTTCAGTGTTTAAAGTATACCGAAAAGAAGCGGAGGGGTTCTCTAAAAGAGGCATGTTTTCTTCCCCTCGCAGAGTTAAACAACATATGTAAATGTTGCCAGGACTAATTGTGCTTGTTTACAATGGTGAACCACACCTGAATATGAGTGAGGTAACTTCTGCTCGGGACCCCGCCCCTATTCAATCTGCATTCATTAATTGGACGGCCCTGCGACAGACTGGGAATGACACCTCCACCCTGATGATAAAAGGGAAGTAACAGAGGCCAATCTGCCTCCATAAAGGCAGCTCAGGCCTCCACTGGGCCGCTGGCAGCATCTGAACAGCACAGACACAGCCCAAATCGCCACCATGCTGGCCAAAAAAGCAGCATACAGCAGCAATTCTGATACCGGCCCACTGCCCGAGTGCCCGCCCTACCGATCCGGCCCTGCTAATTAGGTCCTTGCTGCTCACTACTTACTGGTCACATAGTAGAGACCATAAATAGCAAACAGCGGACCCCAACAACAGAGAAGAATGAAGGACCTATATGGACTGCTGTATAGCAGCAAAGAGATATGTTTGTGATGGAAGAGGATGTCTAAAGAAATTTGATAAGACATCAGATATCTGGGGAGTACAGAGAGCCCTTTCAAAACTTCGGAACCGTATAATATAACTTGTGAGTGCCCACATATTAGATGAGAGAGGTGAACTGGTATTGCGTCCACATGCTTCTCCTGTATGTATATGCGAAATTTGGTCTGGGATAATTTTGTGACATTACACACGATGCAAGTCCAAAACTTTAGAGCCTGAATACATTCCTAGAAGATGCATTTAGATGACCTTCTGAATTTTTATCATCAATACGCTGTACTTGTAGAACGGTGTTGATTTGGGGGGGTGATGGAAAAACCTGAGTCAAATGTGACTTCCAGGTTTTTACTTTCTGTGATAGAGTAAACATCCTTACCAGATCTTGTGGCCAAGCAAATGTTATTGTATACATGATGCCTAGCAAAAAAGGGGGACTCAGTTGTTCCTAAGAAAAAGAGTGCTACGGTCAAGGGAGGAAAAGGTAGAAAAGAGGGTAGTGCTCAGTGGAGGACAACCCTGGGCATCCCATTAGTTGGAATGAATGGCCTCACACACTCTTGCAAGTGTCATGCTTCATCATCGGCCGTTGCTCCTCGTTGGACAGGCGGTGCAATGTCCAACGGGCTCACCTCCAGGAGGGGCTCTTTACCGGAGATCTTTTTTCCAACAGCCTGTGGGTGAAGTGCAAGTGAGGGGCCAGGTAAGACGTGAATAGTGCAGGTGGGTGTGTTAAAATATAGCAAGGGATACCGGAGAGCAATTTATTCTGGTGGTTCCCATGCTATAAGTAAAACCAGTGGGTAGCCTATGATCGCCAGAAATTAGGTTCTGTATCACGATCTAGGTCTACAGGGCGTTCTGTGAGGTCAACATGTTTCTCGCTTCTGCAATTCTGCTGCGATTCTTCAGGACCTAATTGAATTAATAATACATCTATCACATGGAAAGACCTCTAAGAGTGTCAATCTCTAAACATCATTGTTAGTTAATGTTGTACTACCTGGTTGATACTGCTCTTGCCTAGAGGAGACAAAAGGAAGAGTTACCAAAATACAAGGACAACAGTTTCCCATTCTTGACCGTGAGCACACAGTGGTTGTGTGAAGAGAAGTGACTCAGTGGCTGTGATATTCCGTGAGCAGTGACCGCTAAATATCAACTCCATTCACATGTACCACATCTCACCTCTAACTTATTTACAACTAGTAAAAATTAAAATGAAATAAAATTAAAATGAAAATAAAAATAAAAAAGTTAAACCATGATTGCAGCAGTTTATCCAAGGTGTCTGTTAAGTAAAACCCACTGGGGTTTCTTTAATACTCACCTACAGGTCAAAGAGTACAGATGTCAACAGTACCCGGTAGGTGTGACTTCAAGGGAGAGAGCCAATAGGGGTTTAATGGCTAGGGGAAGATAGAAGCGTGGATATTCAAAACCTCTC
Source organism: Lissotriton helveticus (assembly GCF_964261635.1). NCBI lineage: Eukaryota > Metazoa > Chordata > Amphibia > Caudata > Salamandridae > Lissotriton > Lissotriton helveticus. The sequence goes on along the minus strand of NC_136059.1, from coordinate 1,138,357,624 downwards.
ATGGGCCCCTACATATTAAAGTGTTAGATTATTCAGAAATGGAAGGCTAAATATTTCACACTGTTGGAACATGCCCTTCAATGTCGAGGTTCCGCTTTACCCACTAATCCTGCTAATATTCGTATGTAGGATGAAGGGTCTATGTACAGTCTCATGGCACAACAATGTCTCAGAATATTAATGGCCATTTCGAAATTTAAGCAATCTAAATGAGAATGTTTAGTGTGCAGAGTGAGCACACAAGGTTCCGCTCGTATGCCCTGCTGACCGATTGTTATGGTTGCGGTCTTACCCCATCCTCGGTGTCGAGTAATCAGCCACACTCGTGTCAGCCGCCCACCTTGCCTGCAGTAGCGCCCAACGCTCTCGCGCTGTACAGGATGTCAGATGAGACTACAGATGAGACTACAACCACCTCGCTGCGCTCCCTGGGGCTGCTATCTCTAATGCGCCACGCACTTACTTCTCAGAGCCTTGGTCCAAGCTCTTGTGCCTACCCATCACTACCGGGATCCGGATAGTGCCGGGTTCCCGGTGCTGTGGTGTTTTGTTAACGTTGTGGGGCGTCACCCGCGCGACTCGTATGTCACGTGGTTGGCTGTGTTCGCGTGGGCGCCATCTTGGAGCGGGGTACTATTAGCACATCCACACTTGAAATTCGAAGATTTCGGCATGCAGTAGGGTATTAATATCCTACCCCTGTGATGGTCCATGTTACACGGAGGCCTATTAACCGCAGGGTCGGTCAGCACGTTCTCTTTCATTTTAAGTAAGGCACTTCATGTATCATGTTTTACACGGATGCTACTACGGGCGACATCTTTGAATGGTGCTAAACCGGGCTTCTCTAGATTACTGCCCTAGTCGCTCCATGTGTGTTATCTCCAGATTTAATATCGATGTAGATTGCATTGACACAAAAAATACTAGTATGGGGAGGCACCCCAGTGAATGCAGTGTCACATGGTTTGATGGACCTGGATCGTCGCCATCTTGGAGCAGGCAATGCGATCGCGTCCACAATTCAAATTATGTGGGGTGGCATTACAGTAGAGTGTTAGTATCACCACACACTAGCGGTGGGGGTCCCCTATATTGCCCATGTTGGTCAATGCTCTTACGTTAAATAGCGTTTAAGCAAGGCACCTCATGTCTCGTGTGTAGCAGGACACTTAGGTGCCACACGGAAGGTTGAACCTTTCCTACTAGAGCTCGCTATGTACTATACACTATACAAAGGTTAGGCAAGGTAACTGGGAAGATATGGCGTGGCTGTGTCCAGAAAGCTTGTAATTCAGACAAAAAGGGATAAATAGGGTTTAATATGTACCCTGTCTGTGTCGTATTCCATCCATGAGATCATAGACTACCCCACGGAATATCTTCGTTGAGTCCCCGCTTGTCTGAGGATAACCTATGAACCCAACGTTGCTCTTTGTGGAATAGGTCCTGTTTGGACCTGTTGTTGGGTGTTTCAAGAATGACCCACCTGATGGAGTCGGCAGTGTGGTTGTGTTCCAGGAAGTGGCGGCACATCTTGGTATTGGTCTTTTTGCATCGTACATAATTTGAATTGTGGACGCGATCGCATTGCCTGCTCCAAGATGGCGACGATCCAGGTCCATCAAACCATGTGACACTGCATTCACTGGGGTGCCTCCCCATACTAGTATTTTTTGTGTCAATGCAATCTACATCGATATTAAATCTGGAGATAACACACATGGAGCGACTAGGGCAGTAATCTAGAGAAGCCCGGTTTAGCACCATTCAAAGATGTCGCCCGTAGTAGCATCCGTGTAAAACATGATACATGAAGTGCCTTACTTAAAATGAAAGAGAACGTGCTGACCGACCCTGCGGTTAATAGGCCTCCGTGTAACATGGACCATCACAGGGGTAGGATATTAATACCCTACTGCATGCCGAAATCTTCGAATTTCAAGTGTGGATGTGCTAATAGTACCCCGCTCCAAGATGGCGCCCACGCGAACACAGCCAACCACGTGACATACGAGTCGCGCGGGTGACGCCCCACAACGTTAACAAAACACCACAGCACCGGGAACCCGGCACTATCCGGATCCCGGTAGTGATGGGTAGGCACAAGAGCTTGGACCAAGGCTCTGAGAAGTAAGTGCGTGGCGCATTAGAGATAGCAGCCCCAGGGAGCGCAGCGAGGTGGTTGTAGTCTCATCTGTAGTCTCATCTGACATCCTGTACAGCGCGAGAGCGTTGGGCGCTACTGCAGGCAAGGTGGGCGGCTGACACGAGTGTGGCTGATTACTCGACACCGAGGATGGGGTAAGACCGCAACCATAACAATCGGTCAGCAGGGCATACGAGCGGAACCTTGTGTGCTCACTCTGCACACTAAACATTCTCATTTAGATTGCTTAAATTTCGAAATGGCCATTAATATTCTGAGACATTGTTGTGCCATGAGACTGTACATAGACCCTTCATCCTACATACGAATATTAGCAGGATTAGTGGGTAAAGCGGAACCTCGACATTGAAGGGCATGTTCCAACAGTGTGAAATATTTAGCCTTCCATTTCTGAATAATCTAACACTTTAATATGTAGGGGCCCATGAGAGGTTTTGAATATCCACGCTTCTATCTTCCCCTAGCCATTAAACCCCTATTGGCTCTCTCCCTTGAAGTCACACCTACCGGGTACTGTTGACATCTGTACTCTTTGACCTGTAGGTGAGTATTAAAGAAACCCCAGTGGGTTTTACTTAACAGACACCTTGGATAAACTGCTGCAATCATGGTTTAACTTTTTTATTTTTATTTTCATTTTAATTTTATTTCATTTTAATTTTTACTAGTTGTAAATAAGTTAGAGGTGAGATGTGGTACATGTGAATGGAGTTGATATTTAGCGGTCACTGCTCACGGAATATCACAGCCACTGAGTCACTTCTCTTCACACAACCACTGTGTGCTCACGGTCAAGAATGGGAAACTGTTGTCCTTGTATTTTGGTAACTCTTCCTTTTGTCTCCTCTAGGCAAGAGCAGTATCAACCAGGTAGTACAACATTAACTAACAATGATGTTTAGAGATTGACACTCTTAGAGGTCTTTCCATGTGATAGATGTATTATTAATTCAATTAGGTCCTGAAGAATCGCAGCAGAATTGCAGAAGCGAGAAACATGTTGACCTCACAGAACGCCCTGTAGACCTAGATCGTGATACAGAACCTAATTTCTGGCGATCATAGGCTACCCACTGGTTTTACTTATAGCATGGGAACCACCAGAATAAATTGCTCTCCGGTATCCCTTGCTATATTTTAACACACCCACCTGCACTATTCACGTCTTACCTGGCCCCTCACTTGCACTTCACCCACAGGCTGTTGGAAAAAAGATCTCCGGTAAAGAGCCCCTCCTGGAGGTGAGCCCGTTGGACATTGCACCGCCTGTCCAACGAGGAGCAACGGCCGATGATGAAGCATGACACTTGCAAGAGTGTGTGAGGCCATTCATTCCAACTAATGGGATGCCCAGGGTTGTCCTCCACTGAGCACTACCCTCTTTTCTACCTTTTCCTCCCTTGACCGTAGCACTCTTTTTCTTAGGAACAACTGAGTCCCCCTTTTTTGCTAGGCATTGTATTCTGGGCTCTGACTCAGGTTGGACCTTCCATTCTACTTCCTCGGAATGGTAAATTGAGCCTAAGGGTCAACATTTGATCCCACCCTCGTAACCCCCCTTTTTGTTACATATCTTGCACGGCTAACCACCGTGGGTATATATTGTCTGGTGGGTAAGTATTCTTCTATCCCCCTCCCCTCCCTTAGAGTCCCTGATCAATATATCACGGACCGGGCTGATATACTATTGAATATCATCCCCCTTTTCGACCTCTCTTTCATTCTCACCACTAAACTCCGCACCATCCCATTATGGACGGCCAAGGTCTTAGTTTTGGTGATGATGATGCAGCAGCAATCCATAGGCTTCCATCTATGCTAGGTATGGACTTAGAAATCGCTACAGGGAGCAACTCCGCAGACTGGAAAACACTCTCTGATTTGAAAAGAGAGTGGGTCAGAATCACCCTACATGGCGCATTAATGGCTGAATACTTTAAGGCTAAAATAGCACCTAACGGCCTCATAGTCAAGAACTTCCCCCGAATTTTCTGGGAGGACGGCCAATTTAAAGTAGAATGGTCCCTCATTTCTTGGAAATGTACACATGATCTACTGATTCTGCTGGTGAACACAGCCAAACGCTTGGCTGATGAGCTCCTGACTAAAATCCAGGCAGCAGAGAGCGCCCTTAAAAACTCTGGTCAGAACACCGGTTTTAAAACTAAGTTAACAGAGCTCAATAAAGAAATCACTGAACACAAAGATTTCTTAATGAAACAAAAAGTGGCAAAATTACAAAAGGATATTGACCGATTCTCCAAAGAGAAAGTCTATCCTTATCTCAAAGACGACTTTGTCCCCACAGGGACAGGGTATCTCTCAGACTCAAGTGCCTCCTCTTCAAAACGAGGTTCTAACAACGAGGATAACTCTAGTGGAGATGAGTGGCAACCTAGACCCCGGCGAGGCAATAGAGGAGGGAGACGGGGACAACCCTTCTACCAACCCCCCTACCAAGGCCCTCCGATGTGGCAATTTCCACAGTTTCAACACCCCATGACCCCGTTTGGACCGGCATACCCGCCTCAGTTTGCCCCACAACACCTGAACCAGCAACCTTTTTTAGACAGAGGTTGGGGCAGAGGGCGCGGGCGAAGGCGAGGAAACGCACAGGACAAGAGGGTCCAGTGGGAGGACACACCAACCACAGGGGTGGAAACGAGGAGCAGGACAGGGAGGAAGTGAGTCTTGTGGTTAATCTTTCATCACGCCAGCTCACAATACCAGAAGAAAAGGTCCTCCAAAAAGGATTGGGGTTTGTACCCACCCCCAAAATGGACAATTTTGAACTGACTTGCGAGATTCAGAAATTTTTCCGGAAAGTCAGATTGAGAGCTTTCTTTGATGGCAAACCCGTTGAGACACGCTCTGATTCGGGTCTTCACAATCCATCCACTTTTACACCTCATAGTGGCATGATACCCAACGAAGTCTTAACATATGAGCAAGCTGTGCTCAAGGACATCGGGGCCCTGAGACCATGTAAGAAATACCAGAATCTGTCCAATACAGAGAAACAAATACTCAATTCTCTGGGCAATGACGAAACCATCACGATCAAACAGGCTGACAAGGGTGGTGCCACAGTCTTAATGGACACTAAAGACTATGAAGTCGAGTGCCTAAGACAGCTAGGGGATAGACGCTACTACACCCCTATCCCGAGTGACCCCACCGCACGTCTCAAAATCACCATCACAGGACTGGTGGAATCTGCAGAATGCCAGGAATGGATTACCAAGAAAGAGGCGGAATTCCTTATAAAAAAAGGATCCAAAAGTACCATACTTTTATACCCTCCCGAAAATTCATAAGGAGACAACACCCGTACCTGGACGCCCGATTGTGTCAGGGATAGGCTCGATCTTGGAGCCTCTATCACAATTTTGTGACTACTTCCTGCAACCACTAGTGAAGAGAATCCCGTCCTATGTTCAAGACACCAAGGATGTCCTATGCCTCCTTGACAACCTGCAGGAGGGCATCCACATTGACTACCTCATTACCCTTGATGTGGAGGCCCTTTATACAAATATCCCACAGAGGGCCACACTCGGGGTAATAGAGAGGACTCTCAATATGGAAGAATGGACATCGGCAACTCCACCTTGTTTCATCATGGAGTGTGCCGAACTGGCCCTGACGAAGAATTTCTTCGAATTCAAAGGACAGTATTACCAACAGACCCAGGGCACATCCATGGGCAGCACCTTTTCTCCTTCGGTGGCGTGCCTCTACATGGCAGATTTTGAGGAACAGTACATCAATGGACCAATGAACCCCTACCATTCTAACATTATACTATGGAGGAGGTTCATTGATGACATCCTCATACTATGGGCAGGGACTACACACCAGTACCTGGAGTTTTTCGCGTGGCTGAATGGCCTGAATAACTTCCTGACCTTCACAATCACGGCCTCAGATTCCAGGATAGCATTCCTGGACCTCACCATCAGATTGGAAAGGGGCAAGATCAATACTACGATGTATCGGAAACCCACGGACAGGAATAGCCTATTACTCTTCACGAGCCACCATCCAAGAGCCTTGAGACTGAACCTCCCTTTCGGGCAATTCCTGCGGGTAAGGCGCAACTGCACCTACCTCACTGACTACAGGAATGAGTCTAGTATTCTTTCACGAAATTTGAAAGACAGAGGTTACCCCACTAGGGAAATTTACAAAGCACGAAAGCGGGCGCAGAACAACAACAGAGAGGCACTCTTGGAGGTTAACACCAGAGCCTCACAAGAGACCATGCCTCTGACTTGTGTTACTACCTTTACGCCTATCTCTAATGACATTAAAAGAATTGTCAAGAAACATTGGCAAATACTTAATACAGGAGAATTGACTCTGGAGATCCCCAGGTTTGCGTTTAAAAGGTCAAGTAACATAAAAGATGTCTTGGTTCACACCAGACCTAAACAGAGTACAGTCCGCAGACAGAACACACTCTGGCAACTCCCTCCAGTCAAGGGACACTACCCGTGTGGTTCCTGCAGCGTCTGCCCCTTTACCAAGGTCACTAAGTCTATTAACTTGACAGAGACATTCACTTGGGAAATCCGCAACCATACCAATTGTAACTCCTCCAATTGTGTTTATCTCATCATGTGCCCCTGTGAATTACAATATGTGGGCATGACCACCAGACCGGTCAAAATTCGTATATCGGAACATCGTAGCAATATACGATGCAAAAAGACCAATACCAAGATGTGCCGCCACTTCCTGGAACACAACCACACTGCCGACTCCATCAGGTGGGTCATTCTTGAAACACCCAACAACAGGTCCAAACAGGACCTATTCCACAAAGAGCAACGTTGGGTTCATAGGTTATCCTCAGACAAGCGGGGACTCAACGAAGATATTCCGTGGGGTAGTCTATGATCTCATGGATGGAATACGACACAGACAGGGTACATATTAAACCCTATTTATCCCTTTTTGTCTGAATTACAAGCTTTCTGGACACAGCCACGCCATATCTTCCCAGTTACCTTGCCTAACCTTTGTATAGTGTATAGTACATAGCGAGCTCTAGTAGGAAAGGTTCAACCTTCCGTGTGGCACCTAAGTGTCCTGCTACACACGAGACATGAGGTGCCTTGCTTAAACGCTATTTAACGTAAGAGCATTGACCAACATGGGCAATATAGGGGACCCCCACCGCTAGTGTGTGGTGATACTAACACTCTACTGTAATGCCACCCCACATAATTTGAATTGTGGACGCGATCGCATTGCCTGCTCCAAGATGGCGACGATCCAGGTCCATCAAACCATGTGACACTGCATTCACTGGGGTGCCTCCCCATACTAGTATTTTTTGTGTCAATGCAATCTACATCGATATTAAATCTGGAGATAACACACATGGAGCGACTAGGGCAGTAATCTAGAGAAGCCCGGTTTAGCACCATTCAAAGATGTCGCCCGTAGTAGCATCCGTGTAAAACATGATACATGAAGTGCCTTACTTAAAATGAAAGAGAACGTGCTGACCGACCCTGCGGTTAATAGGCCTCCGTGTAACATGGACCATCACAGGGGTAGGATATTAATACCCTACTGCATGCCGAAATCTTCGAATTTCAAGTGTGGATGTGCTAATAGTACCCCGCTCCAAGATGGCGCCCACGCGAACACAGCCAACCACGTGACATACGAGTCGCGCGGGTGACGCCCCACAACGTTAACAAAACACCACAGCACCGGGAACCCGGCACTATCCGGATCCCGGTAGTGATGGGTAGGCACAAGAGCTTGGACCAAGGCTCTGAGAAGTAAGTGCGTGGCGCATTAGAGATAGCAGCCCCAGGGAGCGCAGCGAGGTGGTTGTAGTCTCATCTGTAGTCTCATCTGACATCCTGTACAGCGCGAGAGCGTTGGGCGCTACTGCAGGCAAGGTGGGCGGCTGACACGAGTGTGGCTGATTACTCGACACCGAGGATGGGGTAAGACCGCAACCATAACAATCGGTCAGCAGGGCATACGAGCGGAACCTTGTGTGCTCACTCTGCACACTAAACATTCTCATTTAGATTGCTTAAATTTCGAAATGGCCATTAATATTCTGAGACATTGTTGTGCCATGAGACTGTACATAGACCCTTCATCCTACATACGAATATTAGCAGGATTAGTGGGTAAAGCGGAACCTCGACATTGAAGGGCATGTTCCAACAGTGTGAAATATTTAGCCTTCCATTTCTGAATAATCTAACACTTTAATATGTAGGGGCCCATGAGAGGTTTTGAATATCCACGCTTCTATCTTCCCCTAGCCATTAAACCCCTATTGGCTCTCTCCCTTGAAGTCACACCTACCGGGTACTGTTGACATCTGTACTCTTTGACCTGTAGGTGAGTATTAAAGAAACCCCAGTGGGTTTTACTTAACAGACACCTTGGATAAACTGCTGCAATCATGGTTTAACTTTTTTATTTTTATTTTCATTTTAATTTTATTTCATTTTAATTTTTACTAGTTGTAAATAAGTTAGAGGTGAGATGTGGTACATGTGAATGGAGTTGATATTTAGCGGTCACTGCTCACGGAATATCACAGCCACTGAGTCACTTCTCTTCACACAACCACTGTGTGCTCACGGTCAAGAATGGGAAACTGTTGTCCTTGTATTTTGGTAACTCTTCCTTTTGTCTCCTCTAGGCAAGAGCAGTATCAACCAGGTAGTACAACATTAACTAACAATGATGTTTAGAGATTGACACTCTTAGAGGTCTTTCCATGTGATAGATGTATTATTAATTCAATTAGGTCCTGAAGAATCGCAGCAGAATTGCAGAAGCGAGAAACATGTTGACCTCACAGAACGCCCTGTAGACCTAGATCGTGATACAGAACCTAATTTCTGGCGATCATAGGCTACCCACTGGTTTTACTTATAGCATGGGAACCACCAGAATAAATTGCTCTCCGGTATCCCTTGCTATATTTTAACACACCCACCTGCACTATTCACGTCTTACCTGGCCCCTCACTTGCACTTCACCCACAGGCTGTTGGAAAAAAGATCTCCGGTAAAGAGCCCCTCCTGGAGGTGAGCCCGTTGGACATTGCACCGCCTGTCCAACGAGGAGCAACGGCCGATGATGAAGCATGACACTTGCAAGAGTGTGTGAGGCCATTCATTCCAACTAATGGGATGCCCAGGGTTGTCCTCCACTGAGCACTACCCTCTTTTCTACCTTTTCCTCCCTTGACCGTAGCACTCTTTTTCTTAGGAACAACTGAGTCCCCCTTTTTTGCTAGGCATTGTATTCTGGGCTCTGACTCAGGTTGGACCTTCCATTCTACTTCCTCGGAATGGTAAATTGAGCCTAAGGGTCAACATTTGATCCCACCCTCGTAACCCCCCTTTTTGTTACATTGTATACATGATCACACCTTCCGGAGTTAAGATTTTTAACATTGACTAATTCAGGCATGGGTAATTCTCTTTGACCTAAGTTTGGACATCCTTTAGGAATTAATTGATGTTTTATGCATTTCGTATTTCCCTTCTCTAATCAGAGATGTATTTGTGTATCCAGCAAATACATGTAGAATCTGACAGGGTGATGGAATAACACCTCTGCTAGGGGTCGGCTGTACGTATTGACAGTGAGTATCCTTGGATAATTCCACACAGTCACTTTACTGCTGAGCATATGGTTGAGTCATTCATAATCTGCTAGTGTCAATCACAAAGAAATGAGTATCCCCTCATAAACTAGGTCTGTTACTTACACTATAGCTGTAGTTTCTTCAGGGTTTTTGGATTACTGAGTCCATGGCAGTTCACAGATCCAGAAGGATCACCACCACGGGAACGCGGACATCTAGATTAGTAGGAAGGGCCTCTCCAACATCCCCATGCATCCCAGTGGTCTTGAAGCTGCTTGGCTATCTCTTTTTTTTTTTTTTTTGCAGTTTTGTGTAGCGCAATTCGACCTGAAGGTAGTGCAGCACTTCACATGAGCACCAGTTACGTTACACAAGGAAACATTCATTTTTGGTAGGCACAGGGTGCTTAAGTGATTTGCCCAGAATCACATAATGTTGAGCCGATGCCGAGATGTGAACCCGGTTCCCCAGCTCCAAAGTCGGCAGCCCTGGCCGTTACGCCACATCCTCTCATGTAGAAGATGATGAGATTCAACAAACACCCACAACTTTTTAGTAGACCTCCTTCCAGGTTCTTTAAGGAATAAGGGACTATCAACATTGGACTGCATTGGAGTGAACCATTGGGCCAGCCAATGGATTCTTTAAACAGTGGAGCTAAGATAAAATGTTTGAAAGGATCTGGAAATGGCCCCTGTTTTAAGTAGACGAGGCAACGTAAAGGCCCAATGGAAGATTTCAGGCTCTCTTCTTGACTACTACCCCAGAGAACCTCAGCTTGGCTTGTTAGTTCTGTGGAATACAGAGATCTTAATATAGAGGGGTGATTTAGAAGTGGTCTTGTGTTGTTAGCGCATTAGCCTGAATTGTGTCTTGTCACAACCTTGCAGTAAAAGACTGATTAAAGGTTTCCACAGAATTCATAGAACTTTATACAACTTTGTGAAAGATCTGACCAAATGAAAGAGAATTAAGAAATAGTACTCTATGCAACATGGATTGGAACAGACACGACATAGGCAGGCCTTCTACCATATATATATATATATATATATATATATATATATATATATATATATATATATATATATATATGGTACATTGCAATATTTGCACTTAAGCACTTCAAATATCAAGTGCAATTCATCAATAATAATAATCTATGCTCAAAGTTGAAATACTCTTTTTTATACAGCCCTATTACATCACAGCACAGGGAAATGGGATCTCTGAGTGAGTGACGCATTTTAGTTTGCCAAAAATACAGAAAGGGACTAAACAAATGAGCGTGGCACAAGCAAAAGGGCTTTACAACAGGAAACTAGTGAGCACATTTATTTGATTCCATGAAAGCAACAAAACTCTTGCTCTGTTTACCACTGTGGATTCTAAAAAGCCTCATGGGTAATTGTCATTGGTTCCAAGAATGACAGACAGACAGACAGACAACAAACACAAACACACACACACCCTCCTCCACCTCCTCCTTCCCCCTCTCTCTCTCGCTCTCTCTCTCTCTCAAGCACAACACAGCACAAACAAATGCTAGATAATCCTGCACTTTAAAAGATTACTTTTTCACTGATTGTATTTTACACCCAATATTCCACCTAGGTGGCTAATGCTCGAGAAACCTGGGGGAGGGGTTTTAGATTAGTTTTAAATGTATTTTATGTGTTGTGTCAAACGCCAACAGAGGGGCTGGTTATAATTTGAAAGTGACCAAACTTACTGTTATAGGCATTTAATTTTCCTTCACAAATCTGGGGTGCCCGCGTGCAAATGATGGAACACCCTCTTGAGATAGAACTGGTGCATCATGTGCACCAGCACTGTCTGTAGTACAGAAGGGGTCGCACAAGCGTCTGCAGCCCTTCCTGTAATACCAAAGTGCCCTGGGGCGCACAAGGCTGACGCAAATGCCCATTGCACATCAGGGGCACCTCTGTAATACGAGCCATGGGTCCATTGCAGACCTGATGCTGGCTATTACTGGCATATTTCAGGTGTTTTGGGCATTATGGAAAACACCTGTGGTTTGATTGTTCCCCTACAATAATAATGGATAATCTCTGCACATTTAGGAAGGCTTGGAGTTGCGTTGCTCATCACTGGCCTACGGTCATACTATGTAATCCTAGGCATTATGGAATCAATCACCTCAAATATGGGACCATGGCCTATTATAGGCATCCTCCATATACAATGGGCACTTTCTGGCACCCAGGTGGCCATCACTGGCATATGAAGTGTATTCCTTAATGAGGAATATGCACAATTATATTAACATATTAGTTATGGGAACATATTAGTTATGGGAATGGGATGGGACCACATACGTGTGATCTATTGGTTTGTTGTTTTTGCCTCTTTTGCTGTTGTGTATTGATTACTAAAAAAAAGAACCCGTACCTACATCTCTGATGACAGACTTCTTAACCTGTAGCGTGGGTTACTGTGCAAATCTCTATTTTCCAGCAGAACAATGTTGAGCTGTGTGTGTCAACTGGAAACTGATATTCAGACCTACTTTTCCTCTTCTGTAACCTAAGAGTTTTGTCAACTGTGTGAAGTGCTGCCAGGCTCTAAATCTCCTCCTGCTTACTTCCTGCTATTTCATTCTATTGTGAAATGGAAAACTAATAAACAGATTCAAACCAAAAAAATGAAGTCCATTCCTGACATATGATGGTGATATATGGACATGCCAGCATATAAGACCAAATCTGTCAATGCGTAGCAATGGTACATATTGAATAGTTGAGGAAAAAACATTGGCAGAGGCACGGGAGTCTTACTTTAATGGAAACACAGGCATGCATAGGCACACATGTGTGCATGTCAGTGTCTGCATGCACTAGCACATTTTGGCTTTTCGATTTTTTGTTTTATTATGACATAAGAGTAAGGGCATGTCACCAGCTCAAACAGCATTACCACTAAAACAACGTTAGGATTTGCACAAACTCCTGACTGTTAAGAATGGTGCAGACAAACAAAATAATGCAACTTTTTTTGTTTTTCTTTCCCATACCATAATTAGAATTTGCTTCCTATAGGACTTTTCCTAGTATGGTTGCAATGCCCGACTTTGTCTGTAGCACGGTTCGGGCGGGACTTTGACGAGTTGGTAATCACTAGCTGGGCTACCTGCTGGCCTTCTTAACTGTTTGTACACGACGTACCAGCATTGGAGTGATGTATGGCTACCTTTCCGCAGCACACATCACTAACGAAAAGTAAACCAAACTAGTAAAAATATTTAAATATTTTGTTGGGTGGGGTCTTTAGTCACACGTCAATGGTTTGTGTGGGACAGCAAAATGTGTGCATTTTCCTAAAGTAAAAAAAAGAATGGTTGGGGACAAAAGTATTATGCTTTTAAATTCTCATCAAAGCTCATATTTGAGTGATAATTCGTGCTGAGTGCATTTGGATGTTGTTTCCTTGGTGCCTAGGGCACTTTTTTCTATTGCTGAAACACGTGAAGGCACTGCATCACCAATAGTGAAGAAATGTTTTATGACATGATCACTAGTGTTGTCGGAGGTCTGAGCCTGATAGACTGATGTAGTGCGTTTGCTGTCTGAGACTGTAAGAACTCTAATTTGAGTGGCAAGTCTGCTGTCTTTACCAACTAGCGTTTACTGGCTCTGTGCTGTGGTCTAGTGACTGAGATTGCGAGATGTCTCTATTTTTTCTCACTCCACAGCTTCCAAGCAGATTTTCAGTTCCATCAAATGACAGTATGTCATTGCACGAAACAGAGAGGAAAAAGGTGTGAACATCCACCCAGTAGAGTAGAACCCCCACCCCCTCTCCGCTCCCCCCTTTTTACCTTGTGTCTAGTTGCATCTTTGGCACAAATAAACCTTTCTTCTGAAAGCATGGTTCGCTTGCTGTTAAATAATTAGTCCTCATAACAAACTCTCTGTGTAGAAAAATGCGTTTGAATCCTGGGACCTTTATACATGTTGATTCATAATGGCTGTATTTGCATATATGTTTGTTTTAGCGAACATGGGATGACAGTATTTGAAATGAAAGCTCAAGATGGCGCTTTTTCACACAATTTCCTGCAATGCTGTTTCAACAAATGCTCGAGGCAACAACAGTTTGTTAAATTTATTTCGAGGAAGCTACAGCTATTGTAACCCCCACATTGCCAGGATGTGCCTGGAGAGGTGGAAGGAGCCCTTGGAAGGGTGTCTGTGGGACTGTCCCCCCAGGGCCGTGCTGGCTAGACTGCCAATATCTAACCCTCCCCCCACCGCCTTCCACTATATGAAAGCCAGCATACAACTAAAGGAAGAGGGAAACATCCTTAGCCTGCCCTTGAACCTTCTTAAAGGGAAGACTTAGGGATAGATCTTCAGACGCCACCCCGGCGTACACGACAAATGAAGAATAAACTCCTGTTCCAGGAACCGTTTAAAACATCTTCTGGAAGTGCGCACATTAAGGGACGGGGAGGGAAGGCAGACAATGGTATGCGTCACAAATCCAATACGAAATACCACTAATAGAGTGGTAATGATTACTGCGCATTGGCTGTGGCACCGTAACCAGAGGGCAATTGCTTGCAAAGAAAACAGAGAATTTACAAGAAACAATTACATTTAACACAGATATGCACCAAAATCTATATTCCCCAAGTCTCAGCCATGTCAAAATAGGGTGCAGACCAAGCTATTTCATTTCACCTTAAAGTCTCTGCATATATAAAAAAAAAGTTGGAAATAGAATATCTGCTGCATAGGACGAGAAATCCGCAAAGCTTGTACTGACATATATCCAGAAAACATCTTGAGCGGACAGTCAATGTTGTGAGTAGATGACTGCTTAACCCTTTCCGTGCTGATGACGGAACCGCTCCGTCATCAGCCGCGGTGGCGCTGTGCTGATGACGGAGCGGCTCCGTCATGACCCGCCTGACGCGCCTGCGCGGCTCGTTCTATTAAGCGGGCGGGGCCATGACGGAACTGTTCCGTCATGAGCACAGCTCAACCGCGGCTGGGGACGGAGCGGTTCCGTCACCAGCATAGCCCCGCCGCGCGCCCCCACCGCCCCCTTAGTGCTGCGACGGAATAGCAGCCGCAGCGATGTGGTTAAGGGCATCCAGGGGTGTGGATGAAGGCCCAATATTTTGGTGGCTGGAGGGAACACTTTCTCCACAAACTTGCATCCTTGAATATGGAAAGCTATTTGCTCTAACTAAGGGACCCCTCCAACATAATTGCTCTAATTGTAAGGGTAGGTTCTATACTATACTAAGTTCATACTTAGAAACATTCATAAGAGCAAGTATGGTTGAAAAAGAACAGAATAAATGTAAAACCTGTACTGTGAAATCTAACACACTAGCTTTCCTGCTCTTTTTTCTTTGGACTGTTTCCCTAAAAATGAACTGTTATTAACGGCCATTGATACATTTATGGGACTCTGATAATTTTTACAGTGCTAAAGTTAAAGAAACAAAATCAGGAATATCTCTATAAGCTTATTTTGAGTTCTGATATAGTCTTACCTCAAACTGCCTATAAAATGTTTTTCCAACAAATTAAAAGCTGCATTATGGGGTGTTTATTTTCAAAGTACATATTCTGCGTTTATTCAACAATTCAACAACTATGCTGACTTGCATGAAAGAGCAGCTCAGCAGTAACTGAAGAGGTTTGAGGAAAGTATGAACATCCATTGTAAGGAATAAAATACCCTCTTTTCTGTACATTAAAATAATATTGCAAGTTCCTCCAAGTTTCATGAATTTATAAAGGAACTCTGTGGGCGATTGCAGCATCCTGCTAATGTACCTTAAAGGGTACGATTTCCCATATATAATCGGAGAATTGGTGTACACAGAGATCTGATGTTAAATTAAGGGATACATTGCAGAAGATTTCCACATGTACACAACCCTTATCTTTGGGTAAGGTGTGGCACAAATAACCCACTAACCATCAAATGGCTCTCTTAAGACACTAGAAATTACCCGAAAATGTACAGGAGAGCACAAAATGTCTTCAGCCAAATTAAAGTAAAGAAGACGATAGAAGGCTCAAGATCTCTGAAAGCAAACGCTTCATTATCATGCTGCAGATTCATACTAATAATACTCTATGCTTATCCTGAAAAGGCTGACATGAAAGCAGGCTACAGCGTGGTTATTTATAAAGGAGTGTGCATGCATTTGATGCATAGAACTAAGAACCAAATGAAACCCCATAGGGACTGCTACAGGAAATTAGAGATGCTTTTACAGCCTTCACTAATATAAAGACACCTACGGTATAGTGTAACTGTTAATAGTGTCTGTAATCTTGTTAAAAAACACACACCAAGAGGAAGCTGAAATTTAAGTCTCAAAAACCATGGAGAAGGAAGAAACCCTGCAGAGACTAGGGACTACGGAAAAGCACAGGAATACAGCTGAATGAGTTTGAAAGCAAAAAAGTACAATTTAAGAAGCAATATTCTCAAACAATACTGCCATCACCGCAGCATGGCTAACTAACAAGATACAATGGCAGGAGGTGAGCAGAGCGTCCTTGATTGAATAAACCACAGGAGCAATGTTGCTTTCATACAAGGAAATGTGCAGTTTGCAGTGAAGCCTGACATGCGAGAATGTTTATGTGCCTAAATCCAGCCATGTGTGCACTGGCAGGAAATATACCTGGTGCTCCAGCCGACATCACTTTGCTCAAGGTCTTAAGTGAGATAAAAAAACCTGGAGGGTCTCTAAAAGGGGTGTGGTCTGTTTAATTAAGGGAGTGGCTTAAACCTGTAAAAAATCATTTTAAAAATGTCACATATCGTGCCACCATACCCACAAGACTGCAGCTGGCATAAATGACCATTGATTTGTGTGCTCTGCAGAGAGGCCAAGGATTGGAAGTTCAAGTATTCCGAACACCTTTTCGATCCACTAACAGGCACTTTTAGAACCTCGCACTCCTTTCTGCCACAACTCAATCGTGGCCCATTCTAAACACCTGGAGGCAACTATGTTTCAAGTATGCATTACACACGAGTAATATGCTGCCTGGAAAAAAAATAACACAAAATCCTGAAAATAACTAACACTCTTAGGGAATGCAAGATGAAGTGAAGCGCGGGAAATATTAATAGGAATGACATGGATTACTGTAATCCATTTACCTTAACGCTTTTACACTCGTTCAGAAATCGATCAGTGTTTTTGAGTGTAAAATAAGGACATAAATACAGGGCCCAAACGTACCCGTTTCAAAGTCTGTTTCATATATATATATATATATATATATATATATATATATATATATATATATATATATATATATATATGTTCCAAAAGTTCAAAACCAGAGGACAGGTCCACAATCTCCTGGACGCCACTGTAGCAAAGAACACGAGACCCAAAATCAGGTGAGCTTCTTATTTTATTAGCATAAATATATATATTTGCAAAAATTGAGACAGGCAAGTCATACAAGCAAGGTTGAAGGCTTTAGTCCTAATTTTATGTCTGACCTGTCCCCGTTTTGCTTCTCAAAATCAGGGCACCCTAGATACAGCCCAAGCATATCTGATGTTGTCCTTAGACCCAATGGTGCACCCTGCTGCATCTGATTTTAAACTCCATTAGTTAATGGAAGGCTATTAAAGGCCTCCTTCACATTTTCTATACTGTGTGCAGCATTCTATTTTATGCAAGGTTATTAAAGGCCTCCTTCACATTTTCTATACTGTGTGCAGCATTCTATTTTATGGAAGGCTATTAAAGGCCCCCTTCACATTTTCTATACTGTGTGCAGCATTCTATTTTATGGAAGGCTATTAAAGGCCCCCTTCACATTTTCTATACTGTGTGCAGCATTCTATTTTATGGAAGGCTATTAAAGGCCACCTTCACATTTTCTATACTGTGTGCAGCATTCTATTTTATGCAAGGCTATTAAAGGCCTCCTTCACATTTTCTATACTGTGTGCAGCATTCTATTTTATGGAAGGCTATTAAAGGCCTCCTTCACATTTTCTATACTATGTGCAGTTTTCTATTTTATATCATGCAAACCGCGCTCCTCGGAAGAGCACACTTTTTTCTCATCAGGAGCACCTCCAAAAGAAAATTTGTCTATAGAACAGTTTTGCAGATTACAGAGAAAACACTGTGGACAGGGGATAGAATTATATAATTTGGTCAGCACTATGCAGTAATGTTATTTTTACATAATTGAACAATGATGTGCTGCCAAACTCAATTAGTAGCATCCCCTTGGGCACTCTTTTAGGTTCCTGTAAGTGAGGACTCCACGAAATTTTTACTTTTTAAATCATGTGTTTAATTTTGTGATTTTCCATCATTTTCAAATGCTGTTTCAGAAATTTTCATAATTTCTTTATGCATATTTTTCAATAAATTTCCACATGAGCTTAGATGGCTCCAATGCATTTCGGGCAAATTGCCCTTCTTCCGGGAGCATCTCTACAACATGAAAATCATAGCACATTATTTGTAATGGGTATTAACAGTCCTATAAATCATTGTTACTTTAAATCCACCTCCTTATAACCCTTGGTGACTAGTGAAAGCTCCCATATATGGTAAAATGAAAATTAGAAATGCAGGCGTCCCAAGGACAGAAGACGCCGCCAGCGGAGCACCTAACATACCCAATCAACCTATCTACATAAGTTGAAAAAAGGCTGTGTACCAGCACCTTCAGCAGTCATTTTTACATCATTCACATTTCAACATTTCCAACTAATGTATTGTGTGTCTGTGTGTGTATTTATATATATTTGTATATACACACACACACACACACAGACACACAACATTAACCAAAAGTGATCAGTGGAATTCTTGAATTAAACTCTGCCACTGGTAATTACTTGAGCTACATCTTAGTCCATTGTTTTTTTGCCCACTGTGGCACCTATTATAAGACCCAGTCATATGCAAATTAGCCTTGATCTGCTTCAATAGGAATAGTCCAGCCTAGGTGTAGATGTTGCATAACAGCCAGAGCCACCAACTTTGGAACTGGGGAACCCGATTTGAGTCCATACACCAGTTCAACATCTTTTGAATGTGGGCAAATCTTTTAATATTCCCTCGTACATAAAAATAAATAAATCATTCTAACCATGGGCAATGTATCTGGTGCTTAGGTAAAGCACTCTAATACCATTTGGCCAGGTTCATGCTATCTAAAACTGAAAAAAAAATCTAATTTCAGACAGCATCTGATTATTTATTCTCCCTTAAAATCACTCTTACCTGAGATGTAACAGTTTAGGACTCCCCTACAAAAGGCAAATAGTTGCAGTGTGTACAGCGCCATCTTTTTCATGGTGAAAAGTTACAATTAATTAATTTAGTCTCTAAAAATAAAGATATTCGTTCTAAGGTGCAATTCATAGATGGAAGAATGTGGAATATTGGAGGGAGGAAAATTATCATTTGTATGCACTTACACAGCACTACCTACCATTAGTACTAGAGGGCGAAATATAAAGTCTGTTATTTTAAAAGTTATTTGGCAGTGATGTGAACCTCTCAAGGCATTACAAAGGGAGCTTTTCTATCGGACGTCAGATGCCCCTTAAATCTTCACCACCAGTTTCGGGCTGTCAGGAATTCACATGCATTTCACCATTTAAATATTCTGTTAGTCATGTCCTCTAGATACCTTTTAAAGTAAGGACAAGCAGTGCTTAATTTGAGCCAGTGCTTTCCGGTGCTCAGTACAAGTACTTAATTGCAAGCACCGGGGCTTATGACTGTCTGCCACATGATAGTGGTGTCTGCCAATTTAGGTATGAGTACAACAACTTCTGTCTATTATTTCAAGTTCCATTTCCAATTATTAGTATTTGCCTACAAAGCCATTCTTATAGCGTTGGGGACCTGTAATAGTATGAACTGTCACACTTTTAAGAGTGTGATGATTAGTAGTGTGTTGGTGCTGTTGTTGGCAGTGCTGCCAGGGTCAATGGATGATGCAAGCACTTGTGTCCTCCTGTCGAGGGCCCGGGCACTACATTTTTGACAAATTAAGCACTGAAGACAACCAATAACATTGTTAAACCAAACATACCTTCCTCCTGACAAGGGAATGGCCACTGTCACCCTCAGTGAATCTGTCGTACATTGTCATTCACAGGGATCAAGTCAAGGTAGGCAAGACACCCAATCATGAGTGCAGTGAGGGGGGTACAGCAGGCAGCATTGAGCGCGAATCCCAACTACGGGCTTTCAAAGGGTGTGTCCAACTAGGCCTCGAAACAGAATCTAATTGTTCACCTTCCTGGAAGGTCTACAAAGAAAATCACGATCTGAAGGAAAGGAAGGTTAGCCGTGGAGCAGACATGTGCCTAAACTTGGGACTACTCCAAAAGGAACAGTCTGGCCCAAACTGTCGGCCAGATTCTCTTTAAATGGTAGAAGAAACCAAACTAGACCTCTTTAAAACAAGAATTTAATTTAGGCATTCCACCAATCATTCTTTTGCTTGCCTCAGGGAGAACCAAGCAGTGCGGTATATTATGGAGAATTTGGGAGTGCATCTTGAGACGGAGAATGCAGACAGCTACCCAAGGACAACACAATTTATAGCAGTAAAAGAAGAAGGTAACTCCTGAGGTGGAACTGAAGAGGGAGTAGCCACATGTGCAAACTTGGCTTGTAGCAACCTAGGCAGATGTCAAGAAAGAGCTCTTATCAATTCAAGCTCAGCAAAGATAACACCATTGCGTGTCATCTGACGGGGAAAATCCTATTCTCTAACAAAATGTTGAGGAAGAGGGTTACAATACTATTGGGAATACGCCTTACAGATTTTATTGACTATCACATAAATGCAAGTGACAACTCATTCATTCTGAAAAACCAGAAGCTCTCCTGTGACTGCAGTTGGTCTGGCTCTCTAGCATTAACCAATTATCATAATATGCATTTGCCAAGCACATAAACCAGACCATATTTAGGAGAAGGAATGGCATATTTTCCACTGTGTTGGTATTTTCTATGTTCCAGAAATTATATAATTTGTTTACAGCAGCAACTCTTCATCAAATGCCAGTGTTCAGCAGCTGGCAGCTCAGAGGATTGGATTCCTTTAAGGAATTTCACAGAAAATTGATAGGAGTCTAAAGAACGCAAAACAACCTGGTGTTTGACTGTTCGACCAGAAAAGAGGTAGCAGCCCTAATTCAGAACAGCATTATTCTTACAGAGAATCTTCTATACTGCAGCATCCTCACCTGAAATAAGAAACTGAAAGGAAAGGAAAGACATTTTAAAACACGCATTCGCAAAGTCAATAGGTCTTGCCTATGGGTCCTTCTGGCTTTGCCAATGCTTTATGGAAATGCTGAACAGCATCGGAATGAAGCATCTTTGGCTGATCCTATGAAACATCACCCAAAAGAGAAAAAAAGGCGTCATGTTGCATCATTTAGTAGGCAGGCATGCACACGTGTGATGATGTATGAGAGTGCATGCATTCAATTATGCAAGAATGCACATGCGTCACCACGCATACACGCCCCTCCAAAAAGGTGTTTGGTGTCATGTTTAAAATGTACTGATCCAAGATGGATCCGTAAATAGAAAAAATATTTAATTGGAGTTTCACAAACTTTTTTTAGGTGGAGGATCTGGCAGCAATTTACTGCCTGGCTTTCCCCCATTTTCTTTTTTTTAAAAAGGAGCAGGTGTGTTGAGGGGCAAATTGAGGAGTGGGTAGGAGGAGTAATAAAATAAAAATAAAGTCATATGGGGCAGCAGGGAAGAGCAGTAAACGAGGGAGACAACAATACGGGGCAGTGGGAAAAGCACACAAGGAAAACTGCAACTCAGAGGTGGTGTGAGAAGCACACAAAGGGGAGACAAATACGCAGCATTGGGGGTGAAGCTGGAAAAAAATGAGCTCTCATGGGGGGCTTTGCCCAAAAAAATTGAGTTTTATAAAAGTCAACAGTATAAGTATACAGGTCAACTAACCAAAATAAAGGTGAAGAGGCTGAATAGCTCAGGGTAGGGACAAACACAAGAAGAGGAAAGCAAGCCAACGAATAAGAAACAAGAAAACCAGAATGACAATCAATGGTAAACACTGGGCAAGATGTAAGCCCAGTAAACACATGGTAATCCCACAACAGGTCTTTCACAGCCAGGCAGCTCGCACTGTCTGGTAGGCGAGCCCTACAGACGGCTGCAACACTAATAAACACATCATATACTGTTTTACTGGCTCTTTTAGCTCCATAGCAATTTTACTCCCAGCTAAAGCAGAAGAGAGGCAATAGGGACTGGGGCTGCCTCAGGCTGTGTGAACGAGCTTCTTCTATTGCTCAGAACAAGGGTGGCTGCAATGCCAAGGCTAGTCAAACGAATGTATGACACAACGCGGGCTTTTACCCCGCGCTGCCATTACGACGCTGCTTTTACAACGCAAGTCGTTACAATGACTTGCGCTGTAGGCGCTGGATAGTGGAATAGTTTAATTTTCTACTCCAACTCCAGCCCACGTTACAGTAGGGAAGGTGTTGGAATAGAAAATTAAACTATTCCTTTTCCAACAGCGCCCTCCAGCGCAAGTCGTTGTTACGACTTGCTTTGTAAAAGCAGCGTCATAATGGCAGCGCGGGGTAAAGCCCGCGTTGTCATGGCTGCTTACCAGTAAAACTGACAGGGCCCTGGACACAGACTCATGTACCAACTGATGCACCATACACAGTGTAAAAACCTTTGCTACATCTTTGAGGACAGAAGATGATCCACTGAAACTTGTTCTACTCACCGTGTCTGCTTCAGTTCTACCCACTGTCTAGCATAACGCAAATAATTTTTTTTCCTTACTGCATGCAGGCAGCAAGGCACATGTGTGCACGGCAAATGGAATCTGAACTGCGCTTAACAGCCTCATTTATTCCTGATGGCTTAAATTATTTCATCACAATTAATGACACCCCCTCAGCTTCCTGTGCAGCGCTGCCAGATGTTCAGAGACCACAGAGCCACTCGCTACTTTGACAGCGAGTGACAAGGCGTCCTCTGAAGGACGTCTCCTGGGCGCGTAGGCCGGATGACACCGCCTGCGCTTAACACCTCTCCACCTCCCCGGCTAAGTATGACGCGGAAGGCACGAAGACAGCGGAAGGCAGCAAGCCCGGTATCTGGGGCAAATTATCAAGCCTTCTCAATGTGAACTACCTTATCACTAGCTCTCCCGAGGCACAACGCCTCAAAACCTAACTATTCCTGAGTCCCAACAGTACAGATTCTTCTTTTCCATTTTGACTAATTTGTTCATATAAACCAAAGAGGGCTCCTACGGTTTTGTTATGAATTTTGTTTTAGACAATTTTAAACAAAAATCGTTATTTTGGAAAGTCTAAGGGGAAAGATACACTGATCATATGATAATTCAATTCAATTCAAATTGACTTTATTTCGGATATATTGCAATCCATAAAAGTACACAATAGATAAAACATAATAAAAACATCACAGTAGTCACAAAGTCAATCTTAAATTACATACACTCAAATATATCATAAAAACAAGTGCATTGACAGAATCAGAATAAAAAGTGCAAGTAATGTCCAATACAGAATATACAAAATAAAGTGCAATAGTGCCATAAACTGCAGTTAATGCACATTTACTCATCCAGACAATTTCTTAGTCTCATGGTCATTTTTAAAAATTCTAACACCTGAAGAACACTATCAGGATGCAACAACTGTAAGTACACAAGGGCGGGTCTAATTTGGTTAAAATTTAATTTCTTTAAAAGAGTAACCAGAAACCGCTTACGGGGATATTCATAAAACGTACATAAAAATATAAAATGCAGCATATCCTGTGGAGACTTCCCGTCGCAGCCACAGGGAGCTGCTGGTTTCTTAAAAATGTCCGACTTGGGTCTAATCATATGATAATTAATTCCATTACTTTGACTATAGCCTTCTTTTTCTAATCTAAATCCTACATGCAAGCAAAGCTGCCGCAGAAACATTAGTGAAACGTGTGCAGAACTGGGTAGTGTGCATCAATCCCTGTGTTTTTTCTTTACTCTTTGTAGAGACACTATTCTATAAGCATTATACCTCTAGGACAACGAGGCTGCATTTAGATTACCCCAAATCCTGACAAATAAAATAAAATTAAAACAAAACCTCATGTAACAGAATCTAACATTAGCACAGCATAAGATAAAACCTGGGGGTTTCCTTTAATACATTCTCTGTTTTTGCTTTTGGGAAGCTTTGGTGTTCCTAGTGCTTATAAGCACTGAGTAACACATTTAACACCTTAATGCTAAATGACGTCATATGGTGTACAGAGCATACACATAACAACTATTGATAATAAAGTAAACTCACATAACGTAACCTAGCATATTATAACGTAAAAACTGATCTAAGCTGATGCCTAAAACACTACAGCCAGTGTCTGAGTGACAGCGAGTATTTTAATGGTTTCCTCGAGGTTTCTTCTCTACAGCAGGGCAAGCAGATCAGCATAGAGGCCTAGGCCCCTACAGCCAGGAAGTGATGTATCTTTGACTCGTCTAGATGAAATACAGGCAGAATTAAACAGTTTCCTCTCACTGTCTATGGGAATTCGTCTCTGTTTCAGATTCACACCAATAATGCTCATGCCCCTCTGGTGCCTCAGACATATGAACATTTATCGATTAGTACTCACACCCTATTGGTAGGAATCAAGAGCGAAATTCCCTCTTGGCTGACAAAGGAAGTTTTGAAAAGTTCCTCCTGCAGAACCAGACATTTCAACATTCATAAATCGAAGTCCATTGATTTGATTTGTCATAAGAAAACTACACCCAGGCTTTCTTACTTTCAAGCGCAAAATATACCTCTCTCTTAGCTTTTCAATTCCATTTTCGATGTATATGTCTATCACAGGACACCACAGTTTCCTGATACACATTAAACAACTGCCTCGTGTGGAGGGCGTCAGGAGAACAAGAGGCTCTAATCTCAGGCCTTTAGAGTTGGATGGGATGGGGCAGCTTGGGAAGCAGGGGGAATTTCAGGGCCTGTCTGACCATGAGTACCAGCATCGCTGCTCTGGCCCTTTGGTTCATGGTTTAGAAATTGGGCACTGTCACCTCCAGCTTCTGGACGAAGATGCAAATATGACGTAGAATAAACACGGGAAGACAATTTCTTAAAGAAGCAGGGGCCAAACCAAAATATGCCGGCTATTTTGAATTCAGGGTGTGCGATAAATACGAGCCCTCTCCGGACGTGTTCACAACTAAGGTCCGCCCGCCATCGTAATGGAATGCGGGAACGTTAACAAGGGGTGTATCCAGAACCGCCCGCCACAATGTTGGGAATGCACGTCGTGCATTGGCATGCACAAGGTGACAGGCACCGCGCAGTGCCTGCCACTTTGTCCATGCCAATGCAAGGGGGTACCATTGGTACCCCCCATGTGCACCCCCACCCACACCCCCAACGCCCTGGCGGCCCTCTACGGGCCCCGGAAGGCAAAGCCCGCGCACCTTTCCATGGCTGAAATGCAGCCATGGAAAGGCTGATCTCCGCAGTGTACCTAATATGGATGGCGGTGTCTTGCAGACACTGCCACCATATTAACCATGTGATCGGCGGAAAAGTAGCAGCCGGTCTATCCATCTGCCGCAGACCCCCCAGCCATCCTGATATGGCGGGGGGTCTTAGAAGTGTGGATGGCGGGCGGATCGCCCCCGCCGTGCCAGCGGTGACTACCGCCGGCCCGGCGGGGGCAATCCGCCCGCCATCCTAATGGGCCCCTAAGTTATAATTATTGTGGTAGGCATTCCACTACCTTGTTTATCTGCCAGTTGTTTACTGCCTGCTACCACTGAGTGCATTTGATACATCTCATTGAATTTACACCCTCTCCCTCAGTAGTGCAAGGTGGCACACTGACTCCATATGCTCTCTCATATGCACATAATCCAGCTAATGTATACTGACTGACCCAAGTACAAGTGAACACTGTGCTCCGTCCTCACACAGAGGCCCCACCATCATTTATCATGGTTCAGGCCTGCAGGACGCAACTTGACGCTTGAGCTACGATAACCCACACCCTTTACTGAAGACATTACCAAGCCAAGAGTTCTGCCCTTCCACCTCGACTGGAAAAATAAAAGAAGAATAATGCACACACCCTTCACAAACAATTCCGGTGTCTGGAGGGCTCAAGTACCAGTAACAACAGAAAAAAGTGGACTTGTGGGGCGACTATTTTTTCCCTGGGACATGAGAAGAAAGGGTCTGCATTACATTTTTGCTCGTGTCACAATGTAGGTGCAATTCTCTACCACTACACCAGGCCATTTGTAGGGGGTGTTAGTATGCAAACAAGAAACAAATTGTTATATTCTTGAGTAGCATTACAGTTTATGCTAACAAGAGGCGCCGCAGTAGTTTACACCTTTTCATCTGTATCACATCGTCAGCTTGTAGTCCACGATCATCTCTTAGTATACAAAACGAACACCAAGTACCCATTACATAAGCAGTAGGGATGTCTCAAGCACTGAAACTACTTTTTTGTTCTAACTTTGGAAAAAAACATTTGCAGCACAGGATGTCAACACAAGGTACAACTGGCAATTTTGAAACGAAAAATCAAATCTAATTTTTGGGGGGAAATCTGAAAGACTAAAAACTGATTGCCCCCATTTTGAATGTCTCAAAGATAATAAAATGTGAACTAAAAACACACTGCACTTATAGCGTAGCTCCATCCCCAGCGGACATGGCAACTCCCAGACAGTTGCACAAGTGGATGCCAATGCCCGAATGACACTGTCCCATAATCAACAAGGCTTAAGGTTGTGTGGCTAATCCAAGGCTAAGGCACTCCTAGGACATTACATCAACTGGACCTCTGCGTGTGAAGTAATCGGCTGTTCCAGACGCTGTACACCTGACAGGCACATGATTCCTGAAGCATCATGGAGGCACAGAAGTTAAAATTACCACATTATGGAATTCTATTTGGAATTTCTCGAACAGCCAACAATGCATTATTACAACTAATCTTCATTTCAAAGAAGCCACAGGGCAAGAGTAAAACAACAGGCCTATTTAGCCCAAATTAATATAATGCAGCAAGTTAAAATGAAAATTTTGTGGGTGGCATGACCATGAAAGAGAGAAAATGACAGGAACACCAAAGCACACGGATAAATGCTTATCTGGGGGCTGATTCACAAAGTGTTTTGCACACCTGAGTTTAACCGAGGAGAACAAAAAATGTACAATGATAAATTCTTTATTCCAATATCCGAAATCCGAATTTGCGGAATTTTGCCAGTAGAAAGTGCATCTGCAAACGAAAATATCCTGCAAGCGTGAAAACAATTCTAAATCACAAATTTGGTGTTAGGGGATGGTTTGTGGGCATGCCTAGTTGGTAGTCCTCCAAAAGTAAGTGAATCCCACAAACTCCTGTTTGTGGTTATTCACATACATACCCCTTGCAGGTAGTGTCTCATCATGAATCGCAGTCAGATTTACTCTTGGCGAGAGTAAGCGTGTTTCAAAGATGGGAGTGGGGGGGGGGGAGGGAACTGTCCCTTATTAATTGGTGCGTGTACTGGAAAGGGCTTTCCCAAAGGAAAATATTTTTTTCAGTAGAGAAAATTAAGTTAAATGTGCGTTTAGTAACTGGTTGAGAGGCCACCGAGCAATCAGGGATTACTGGACTCCAATTGTGATAAACTGGGCCTTTTACCTTCAATGTCCTGGGACCACCTTATTATTGAATCAAAAACTGAGCACATCCCTTTGTAATTTCAACCAAACTGTAACAAAGTAGACCAGTCCACGGCTTACGCATGGCGGTAGTATGGGCTAGTGACAGAGTTCAGTAAAGCAAAATATCAAATAATAAATCAATTAACAATTGCGCAGATTTCACATTTTAGGAGTTTTTCCACCTGGTGGATATTATGCATGCATACATTTTATGTATCTTTCGGAATACTATTAAATATCAATGACTGGCTTACATTTCCAGGAGAACTCCAGAAAATCTTTGTGAATTCCATTAATTTTCAAATCTATGGTTTTGAGAATCAGACCCATTATGATTTTTCACAAAAGAGGCTTCTCAACATAAAATGCTGGCTCAGAGGAGAACCTAAAGTCTGACTAGTCAGAAGGAGTAGGGATTGTGCTCAGGGAATGGCCAGGCTCCTGTTTCCTTTGGATAGCTGCAGACAACAAGCTGCTGAGTTTGAGAAATAATTCCCTTGGTTATTACAGACACACATGGCAGACATTCTACCAGTACCTTCACACACACATACAAACACTGACCTCTGAAAGGGAGTGAGGGGCCAAAAGGTCTGCCAAGACATCTACAGCAGAAAGGTAAAAGATGCCTGTGTCAGTCCGCCCCACACGGGAGACATGAGTCAAGGGGTCATTTTAAAGTTGTAATGGGAAAAACAAATCGGAGATTCCAAGTAGATGTAAAAGGCTTCCGTGCATTACAGTAGTTATGTGTGTGGCCTGTAAAAAACGTTTTACCAAACACTGCTTTTTACTTCCAGAGCTACCCTGGTCATATTATGGACACAGGAAACAGACAGTCATTGTATATTTTTGTACTTATACAGTACGCAACCCTATTTAGGGAGCAACAAAGCAGTGGCGGCTCCTCCGCTAAGGTGGATGAGCGTCGCCGCACTGCTGCTTGAGCAGTGCAAAAGAAAAATAAAATGATAATAACAAGAAGTTCTAATCATTTTATTTTCTTTGCTCCAGCAAGGTCGGGCAGGGCTGGTTCGCCACAGAGGGAGCAGTTGTGGTTTGCACTCCCCCCCCTACGTGCACCTGGAGACTTGACCAGCCCTATAGGGCCGTGCAAAATGTCATGCACACTTGCCATGTTCTCCTTGAGAACAGGCACTGACTGAGCGAGCACTCAGGCCGCTCAGACCAATCATGAAGCTGCGTCGTGATTGGCTGGGAGAATCTGTAAGCCTGGGTTCTTCTGGTGCTGTCTGCAGACGGAGAAGAGGTGTGCGGTGGCGGGAAAGGCGTGCGGCGGCGAAGAAGGTACGTTTATTTGTATTTTTTTTCTCACCCACCACCCCGTTCAGAGGCAGCGACCACTGCAACAAAGTGCTCTGCATTATGGGGTGTGGGAAGATAAGATTGTGTTCATTAACTGGAGACTGTCAGCTTGAAACTACACAATTACATTTCAGATATTTACATTTTTAAGCACATGGTGATTGAGTGATTTCTCCAAAACGGCACAATTTTCTGTCAAGTCCAAGTCCGGGATTCAAATCCAAGTGAGCAGCTTATCTTTTCTCCAACATACATACATCATTTAAAGTATTTCCAGCCTGTTGATAGGCAGTTTCTAATTACATCCTTTGACTCTGTGTCTTTTATGCATGTTGATAACATTCAAGCAATGCTCAGACTTGATAGTGATCTAGGATCACTGACGGTGGGCTTGTAATCCCATCATACGCCATAAACCAGTGATACCACGTTTTTGGTCGACTCTCACTTGGCGAGGAGCATGGGCTCCAGGCAAGAAATATCTGCTGCAAACAGGTGTCTCTTGGATACTCACTATATCAGCGAGGAACACCGTAATCCTGCTGAAGAGAACTCTTTCTTAGATCTCCAAGACTTATGATGTCATCAGTTTAATTTTTTTTCATTTAAATGTCCGAAGAAAGCCCTTTCATCCTTCCTACACATGGTCAAGGTAGACACCTAAACTGTATCATAATGCCTATGTTATTGTCAACAGCATCCGGGTAACAGCACAAGCTACAAAATGCACGAGGAGTATTACTTGATGAGATTCTCATCTCTTCCTTTTCACAGCTTTGCGCTGCCTGCCAGTGATCAGGAATGCCACATTTTAATAACTGAACTGCATATTACAAACAGGGAGATCCCATTGTCAGCTAAATGTATTTACCTCATCCTCTCTTGTCCTTCAGAACTGAAGGGTCACAAAAGGTGATTTCTATCCCTCTTGTACAAAATCCCTGCAAAAAGGCAGAGATGTTGTTAGTTGGCTTCAAACCTGTGGAATTCCTTCACACTCTCCCCCTAAAATAGGATTGGTTGATCGCTCAGCAATTCATCTGCTTCCTGTTTTTTGTTGGTGGGGATTGGGGCGAGTTGCAAACACTCACCACCATAATAAATCACTACCATATAAGCAATAAACAAACTTTAATGAGCTTTAAAAATCTAAGTTTTGAGCTAATTTTTGCTTGCTACCTATTTCAGTTGAGCATGGCGCCTAAGGCTAGCGGGATTTTTGAGACGCAAGCAGACTTAAATGACTAGTCCACTAACATATGAAAGTTGTCTTGGCTTCCCTTTTACTGAAGGCATTTCTCACTGCAGGCCTTGTCGGATGACTCTGACCAGCACTTTCCAGGGAGTCGCTATGAGCGGGTAGGCCTTCCTGGCAGGAGCGGGCGGTCTGTCGCGCTCCCAGCATTATCTCATACCTTTTCAGACCTATAAAGAGGCAATCTCCGACCCGCGTCAATGGAGTCGGATTAAAATAAACAGCCCCTATAGAAAGCGCAGAGGTCTTTTGCAGCTTCATATGGACTTAATTCCAAGGTCTCGCAATGATATCTGGGGCGGTGGAAACAAAAATATGAGAAAGCCAAGGCGCGGAATAACCTTGAAGCGCTCCTGCAGGGAGGGAAGGTTGCAGTGCCTGTGTGTCCCCGGCAGATGTGGGGAGGAGATGAAATGGGCAAGGGGGGGCCAGAGTATCCCCTTGCTGCAGGTTTGCTGAGGGGAAAGAGCACAGGCAGAGATCACACATCTGGCAATCATTTGTCAAGAGCTGGAAAGGGAACGGCAGGAAACTTTTTGGCTCTAGTGGAAGATGAAAAGACAAAAACCATGTGTCACACATGTACTGCTGGTACAGTGACTACTACATGCCCGCCCGCCCTCCCTCCTTCCCCGCTCCTCTCTTTCTTTATTGTTCCTAATGATCTTCAGATATACTCCCTGGCCAGGCGGGGGAGAGAAAAAAAAAGCAGCCACTTGGCTTGTTAAAGTGTAAGTGTTTGTGCATTTAAAAAGCATAAGCCCCCGGGCAAATGCTACAAATCCAAAATCAGTCAAGCGTGGAGTGCCTGGCCTTTTGGCCAGGGAAACTTGCGGTTCAGTCAGACAGAATGTCAATAAAAGATATCTGAGCAACTAGACAGCAATCAGGACACTCCAGGCGCGAGTAATTTAAATATTCCTTACACTCAGGGTCATAGACCAAGCAACTTTGAACAAACTGTCTTCTCCCTGCACCATTCCAGATCCGAGGCAACTGATTTCTTTGGTCTGTTTAAGGTTTTCTTCAATACAACCCAGGCCTGCATGCACAAGGCAGAGTGCCACTTTTCTGGATCATGGATAAAAGAGACCAGGGGCCATGTGACGTTTAGTGCCCAGGGGTCACAATGGGAATGTGAGCCCCCAGGTCACTATGGTATTACAGAATAGGCAGCAGGAGCTTGTGCCACCCCTTCTGAAAATACAGACAGAGATGGTGCCCATAAAGCACTGGTGCTATCTTAAGAGGTGGTGCCTTAATTTGGATAGGTCGTGGCCCAATGCAAATGAGAGAAACACTTTGCTGATGCACTCACACCATATTATGGATATGGGGCAGAGGCAAAAAGCCTTCAGGATGCGCACTGATTGTGTGCCACAAAAAGTGGTATATTGTGAGTGTGCCCCCTGAAGACAGCCCTCTGGAGAGGTTAAAGGCAGTCCCATAGATGTTTTTAGCTATATTCCTGCAGGCGAGAGCAGTTGCTCACTGCACCTTCCTGCAGGGGATCTCTGTGCACCCTTTGAAGTGCAGGCACATGCAGATGAAGCAGCTGTTTCAATCAGGTGCTCCACATTTCGCTATTGAGCGGCTCCAGGGCATCACACGTTCGCAGCTGCACCTGTGGGCCGCATCTTATCAGAAATAAAGTGCCCTGTCCCTATTTTCACCTGGCCCACTAATATGAAGGTATACTGTGGTGCAAACAGGGAACTTGGGCCCTTGTTGTAATATGGCCTCAGGCATCAGAGTTAAAAGGCTGTCGGGAAATCAGAAGGGAGTGTAAAACTGGAGCGAGGGTTGGCTTGGAAGCCGGTAAGTTACATGTGCAAGCAGGAAAAGGTGATTGGGTGTTTCATTCGCCAGACATTGCCATTTATTGATTTTACATCTTAGAACGTGTAACTAGAGGAAACTTAGCTGAAGGATATACCAAGCAAATGCCCTTAACAACAATTATTATTGTGGTTATCAATATATTTAAAAAACATCAATATTAATAATAATACACTTAATTAGTTCCCTATTTTCTTGAACCACAAATGAACCTTTATGTAAAATGGTGTGGCTTACTCCAGATTTAATTCTGAATTTCCAGGATTAGGAGACTCATACTAATAGATAAAAACCTTTGGGAAATGATCCCTTAAAGATCTGGGAACACCACTGCACAGTCTGTGGGCCACTGCAGTGAGGTAACATCCATCTACAACAGTTATTATAGAGGGTAGTGTGCTGCTTGAATGCTGGCAAAGGGAAGAGACATGGTGGCAGAAGGTTTGTAAGACATCAATGTTGTTTCTGTATTTTAGCAGCTGTACCTTTCACAATCTCCCCCCCCCCCCACCACACAAAGTAATGCCTGAAAACAGGAGAATACGATGGGCCAAAATCACAAAGATAAATGTACATGTGTAAATGTACTCAAGTGTAGATCTGTTTCTACACTTAAGTGTAACTCTCCACTTTTCTACTTCTCATCAATTCAAAGCAGCGATTTACAGGTAGATGTAGATGTACATGTCACTCCAGCCCTTTCGATGAGGGAGTGGAGCCTCCTATGATGGAATTCACTACAAGTAACTTTTCATCTGCTGTTAGAGACATCTTCCCACTGTGGTGAGATCTACCTACGGGAACAAGCTAATTTAATACACTTGAATTATTTTTAAACAAAAATATTTAACAACATTTTAATGTGATACATCAAAGTACAATAATTTAAACTAATTGATATTAACCTGGTACTAATAAAATAAAACATGTCAGCCCATTACCTCCTCAATTTATAGGTGTATTAAATTGTAAAATAATGCACATATATGAAGTTCATTTATAAATATTATTTTATTCAAAATGAATTAAAATTAACCACCTCATTAACATTTGTGTTTCTGATTAATGTGTAGTAGGCCTGGTTAAAAGTGATTTGTGTAAATACTTTTCATATTTACAAAAAAATATTAAAAGGTTATTTTTTAAATTTTATGTATTACGTTTTTTGAAAGTCAAAAAGCAAATCAATAACTATACCTAATACTTTTATAAACAAAATATAGATATCATTTAAATGGTGAAATATTGTAATGAATGTACTATTATTTCCTACAGGTTGTTATTTCAATTCCTGGTCTGCATTGATTCCCGTACGAATGCATTGCAGTTCCAGTGTTTGCAGTGCAAGTGGTTGGACATGTGTGGTGCTTGACTTATTCTAAGGCTGGGGGTACAGTTCGGTCTGACAGTTGAGGCAGCAGTAGTTTAGAGGAGTATTTGATGAATTGCAATGGTCTTACTTTTTTGTGTTTTGCATTAGCACGTCTCTCACAAACCCATTCTTCAATTTCCATAAACCTCCCAAATTTATGAGTATTCTGCAACACATTTACTACCAAGTAGTATACTCACGTGTGCATGGAGCAGTGCCACAGTGGTGGTGGTCTCTGCACAGTGAAGAGATGGCAGAGGCCTCCAGCTGAAGGTTTATGAATTTCAAGTTGTAGTAAGAAGTACTACTGTAGCACTTCTTTATGAACTACAAAATGCAGTTTGGGAATTCGGCCTGGTACGATTCCTTCACTCATTTCATACCCTTCCCTGATCAGCCTTAATTTGGATACATTGCATGGAACAAGTTTGTGGCATAAAAAGGCAGCTATGTGATGGCAACCACTGAAACTGTCATAGAAGATTCAGGAAGCACTGTCTGAGAAGGAGGCATACTGATAAATATGTGGAAAGGATTGAAATAGTACAGATGAAGACATGTATATAAAGAGTAAGAGAGAGTGACTGATTAGTGACAGGGAAGGAATTATAAATAATTAAGTGGGAGACAGAAACAAATACAGAGAACCAATGTGCTACAAAGAGATAAATGCATATTTATCAAGAGAGAATGGAGTATAGATACTGGTACAGAGATTTTGTGGCATGGTAAAATGGCTGACACTTTAAATCACAGTGAGCTATAGGGAGAAGTGATTGAAAGAAAGTAAGAGCTATAGATTTAGGTCCAAAAAGACAGGTCAAAATATTTTTGTCTGTTAAAATGCAGGCACCCTGAACCAAGGAGGAAATAAATCAAAGATATAGAAAGGCAAGTGGAGACTGTGCGATAAACAGAGATAAAGAAAATAGATAGGGAGATGGAGAGAAAGCAAAGTGGGGAAAAGACATGGAGATAATAGAGAGATAAACAGTACACAGAAAGACGGACAGAAAAAGGACAGTGGCAAGCATAGGGCTGTCAACATAAAGATAGCTAGAAGCAAGGAAAGAAATACATGAAGAGAATACTCGGGAAAAGATGCAGGTGAGGCAGAAAACAGTACATATCATTATATATATATATATATATATATATATATATATATATATATATATATATATATATATTTGTATATATATATATATATATATATATCTTAGGGTAAATGCAGGAGACACAGACCAGGCGAAAATATCCATGTTCCAGGTTGGTATAAAAAACAGCAACTTCAATGTAAAACGTCACGTGACTAATCGTATCCACAATTGTTCATTATTATAGGAAGCATTTCATTTACATGTCGTGAACGTGTGTGCTTGCACCCCAGAGTGCATGCAAAAATTGATATTACGGAAGTAAGCACAACGACGGAAGAAATGCGTTTTATGAAATGCTGCTGGGTGCAAGTGTGTTTGGGAATGTCCTACTGAACAGAAACTAAATCTCACTTGATTAGAGGATGTATTGGAGATCCAAAAAGTGTAAAGATTAAGGTTCTGTGCAGGCACTAAGCAAGAAAGATAATCATGCAGGCACTTTCTTAGAGAACTAGTATTTTCAGAAATGCGTTGATATTTTAAATGCCGCGAGCCGCACCCACATTTTTTAAAGTTCTGAAACTCAAAACCTGTCAGTATCGGAGAAACTGAATGCCTTATATGTTTCTGCCATTTATTCGAAAGAGCTGGTTTTTGTGTCCTTGTCTCTCAATACCCGAGAAACACTTACGAGAGAAAGCAAGTGAGTGAGAGCAAGTGAGAGAAAGAGTGTGAGTGAGTCAGAGAGAGAATGTGTGTAGCCACTACTTATCACAGTTATTACTGCTGATCAGTGTGTACCCCAAATTCATGCTGCAGTTATTTCAAAAGTCGACCTACAGCAAAGTGTAGGTGATGACAGAGAGCCAAAACCAACAACAAAACAAACAAACCAAGTCACTGTTTTAGCGGCCTCATCTAGAATTAAATAATCATGTCAATGTTTAAAAAAAGGAATAGGTCAAAACTATTTCCTTGGGGGGGATAGAATAATATGGTTCCACATACCGGAAGCTAAACTCGTTCCTCTATCAGAAGAAGGACACTGTAGTTTTGCACCCTCAGAAATGTCAAGCCAAGTTAAATATTTTCATCTCTTTTAGGCATAGGCATGCCCTGCTGAAACGCTTCATTGGCTATGTGTGCGGCAGCAAACTGCTATTTGAACTCAAATAGTAGTCTTTCCATGGCTGCCTGAAAAACTACCACATCCTACCGGTAGGTTTACTTCCTTTCAATCGCTTGGGTGGAATTTCAAAACCTCTCCCTATAGATCACTATGATTTACAGCGTCGGCCATTTTATCATGCCACATTAAAATTGATTTTAAAATGCGCTTGACTGAAAGATGCTGTTACAGATAAAAAGCTGTTCTCCTCGCAGGCCACTTTTATTAGATGCATGAGGAGAATTGTGCCTGGCCTGAACAGCGGGCCACTTTTCTGGACATCCGAACACTGTATTTTTTAAAAAAATGCTTTTTTATGACCAATATTTCCTGGTAGGTCCCCGCTGTCTAGTTCTTTTTAATGTCGGATAACCTCCTTGACACCGAATGAGTTACTTCCATTGTAATTAAGGACATGGATCAAAGCAGGCTCTGCAGCAGAATGCTCCTGAGAGATGGGTATGTCCGGCAATCCTCTAGTGATGCTTTTTGACTTCTAGTTTAGATATATGGAGTTGTGTAAAAATGAGATCTGGGTAAAGGGGCCGCCATGGCACTAAAGGCAGACTCTGCTCACTGCCATTGCCTGAGCTCTGAGGGGGGATCTTAATTCCAGGCAATTTTGCCTGCGTCTACGGTCTCTGCCATGGAGGAGAATTTGTGATTATAGGGCATGATCACCCAGAGTTTGTGTGAGATTATTAAGCAGCTACCCAAAGGTGGGTTTTAAGAATCATTCTAGCATTTTGGACACCTTCGAAACACTCCGTGTTCTGAAACTGTTTTCGTAACATGGATGCCTGTCCGCTATGGACGAAAGAAGAACTCATTTAGGAGTGTCAATAGACAATGAAAAATAATGTATATGGCATTATGGCATCTTTGATGTTTTTTAGAACAAAATGTATTGGGACAAAAACATTTCAGAAGGAACCGTGATATATATATATATATATATATATATATATATATATATACACACTTCATGGATCCCTTGAAAATGGGTTTCAGCATCGTTATAACAGTCCTCAAACAACTATGCATACCTTTACTATTGTCAGGGTTTAGAAGAGTACAATGCAATGGAGGACCAAATTATGAAGCAAGGATATTTAGAATATGCTGCAAGGTTAATTAATTCATGCAGCAAGAATAGGCAGATTATGTGGCATATTCCCTTGCAGAATTATTTTCCTCCATTTGAGATAGACACGGAAAGGGTTGATTCCATGACTATGCAGTAAATGCTACAGTCACAGAATCACATGACGTCTATCTGGCCCTCGCCATTGTCTCAATCAACAGATTATTCATGAAAGGTTAAAAAAAAAAAACGAAAAATTAAGTCTAATCAGAGCCCATTGATACCTTCAATTTGAATTGAACAGATTTCCGAAATAACTAGGCCTGCGAGAAATTGTAATTACGGCCGAGTAGTCAGAGTAATTTTGGTAATTTCGCGTTACTCGTGTGACACAAAATTACCAAAAATAACGCTTTTACATCGATTGGCCTAATTTTTGAAAAATGCCTACCTTAGAGCACAAGATCAGAGTGCATGCTGATGCTGCCTGCTGCTGTTCCTGCTGCATTTAGGGCTAGTTTCTTATCATAAAATGCATTTTGCTCTAAGAAAATAGTGCCTAACACAGGTTTACACTCCTCATGCAATCAAACATGATTGCACTACAGCAAATTACATGTGTTACGCCCACCCCTAAAGCTAACTATCCCAAATTAAACATGTAACGTAAACATTACATAATAGGTAACATATGTAATATGGCCTTATAATGTCATCTACTGGTTCTGGTGACTTGAGAAATATTCAATCCCCTGCCTTGTGACTTATGATGTCACCAGGAGCAATACTGGATAATACTACAGTTATACATTATGCATTCTGTATATATACGATGTAGACAGATGCACAATAAATAGATAGATAGATAGATAGATAGATAGATAGATAGATAGATAGATAGATAGATTTGCATACACCAATTACAGAAATTAGAAAGCAATAGTTGACAATTCGATGGTGCGTACGTACACCTGTGGGAATGTGGGTTGTTCAACCGAAAATAGACTATTCAACAATTTACTAAGTAGAATAATCTGGCTATTACTTCACATTCTGCACTTTAATGAGGATAGATTATACATCAACGACAAGCTCAGCAAAAATCATATGTAGAGCATAACACATAATTTCTAACACTAAGGTATTAGTCCCCATAAGTGACAAAAATAGGTACTCCAATGTACGCAACGTGCAGCAGACATTTCCAACATGCACATTTCCTGGGCTGAATCTGTTTAAGTACACACCATATGTATTCGTCAAGACTGTGGGTCGAGATTAAAGACAAGATTTAAGAAACGACAAATGGTCTGCGTCACAAAAATAAATTATCACTCTTCATACCTTCATAGTGGACCTGGAAACATGCCATGCAAACCCACAGCACTAAAATGTATGTCTCATCAATGTGCATACCAGGACACGAATAGAGGAAGAAGCAAAAGTGAAGTGTTATACAAAAGAGACAAAGGGGAAAAAAATTGCGAAATGCATCCTGGCAACCTACATCTGCAAACTAGAAATCCAAAAGGCTTCCAGCCAAATGATTATCAGCAATCACCTAACATTGACCACAAGCAAACGCCCACTGTAAGAAAAGAAACGACACGGAGACCCTCTAGGCAGCCCCATTCTATTCTGTAACAGACAAGGTGGCTTCAACTTGGGTATATAATTCAAAACCAAAGACCAACCACATAATATATAGCTACAAAGAAACCTTCATATCATTTGTATGCATCATGTAATACTTTTTTCATGAAATGCAGAAATATGTATCAAGGAACAGAAGTCTTAAAAAATATTTCCTTAAATGTAATCCATTTTTTCACTTTTCTGCAGCACTCGTCTTTGCATTTCATAAACCCGAGAATGTTAAACTTTTTGCACAGGATTAACTAATTGCACGACAGCAAGCACTTACTTACGCAAAGCATCACAATCTAGATTTCTAACAGCAGAGACCACTCATTTCTGGGAGAACAACAACTAAACTAGACAAGAATGACTGGCAAACATATTTATAGAGACGGGATAATGTGATGATTTTGGTACTAAAAGTATTTTAACTTCTCTGTCACATCAGCACAACAAAAGAAGACATCGAAAGAAGGAGGGCCAATATCCACAAGGAAAGGGTAATAAAACTGATAGGACACATAAGACATTAGGATGTGTCCAGGAACAATGACAAACGCCCCAACTCTCCTTCAGTTAAGGAAAGAGCTGAAGATGTACTTCTTCAAAGAACACTAACCATAGGCAGCAGAAAGTCACCTGTCTAATCACAGCAGTCAGTGATTAATTTCAGCCGGGTGGTAGGTCACCAGCACTTATTTTTGAGGACCGGCACTTAGTTTTCCACATCAGATGTTTACTGGGTGCGAAAGAGTGAACAACACACAAAAGGGGCAAGGAGGAGGAAGAAAAAGATGAAAAAACGTCACAAAGGGAGAAAGAGAAGGATAAGCAGGCAGGAGCTGTCTGGTAGTGGACTAAAGAGGCATGGGATAGATTTAGGACTACCAGCCTAGGTATTCGGCACACTGATGTTTAATTACACCGGCAACAGGCTTCTAAGCAGAACTGCGGGCACCGGCACTCTTTCTTTCACAAATTAAGCACTAGATGCTCTCTGATTGTATTCTTTGTCACTGGCTCTGTATAGCTCTTTGTTGCCCTGACTAGGTTTGCACTTAATAAATACTTACACACATATACACTACTTGCATACATATCAATATTGAGGCTGTTTGGGTGGGGGTCAATCATATTTCTTAGCCTGTTACACGCATCCAATCAGCAGACAAATCACAGTGGTTATGGTGTTTTACTGAAATGTATGTGTCTCTTGCAAAGCAGCAGTTTAAAATACAATATTTGAGTCCTCGTGCAACCACCAACTGTAAATGAACAGGGTTTCCTATACAGTGGTGAGTAGACATTGCGCCATGTATCAAACTAAAAGTTATTCACATAGACACTGAAAGAAGGTATATAACACTTTAAAGTTCTAAAAATGAATGGCTGCTCAGAGACATGTGTGCCGCAACACGATTTACATATTTATTTTCATATTTATTTCTATATATTCTATGTAATATGTGGATTCAAAATGGGGACATGTGCTGTAACTTTAAAAAAACAACTTATTTAATCACTCAACAATTATAGTTAGCTATAAAATAAGCAGCGTTTCTTCTACCCATGACAATCATGTACTTGGATAGAACTGGGAAAAATCAAAAAAAGTGTCAAACTGTTGCATATAGAAGGAAAGGAGAGGCATGAGACCAGAGAGAAAGATGAGAAGGCAGAGGTAAAAAAAGAAGGAAAGAATATCAGAGCGGCAGTGACAGCAAGCGAGTGCACTGAACATTCGGCCAAGTGTCAGACAGGATCACAGGCACTTCATGCTTTGGGCCAATGAAAAAAGATTTCAACAACCAAGAAAGGCTTTTCTGATGTTCAGGCTGCTAGCATTAAAATGGATCATCACATAACAGTGGGGTAACGCAGTAGACCGTAGGACCTGGGTACTGTACTATACAGAA
Source organism: Lissotriton helveticus (assembly GCF_964261635.1). Taxonomy (NCBI): domain Eukaryota; kingdom Metazoa; phylum Chordata; class Amphibia; order Caudata; family Salamandridae; genus Lissotriton; species Lissotriton helveticus. The sequence continues at coordinate 1,138,317,333 of NC_136059.1, read as the reverse complement.
AGGAGTGGTCATAACGGGTGATCTAGAGACACTGCAATTAAATCACTTTCCATCCATAATGTACAGGTACAGTGTTCGCTCACTGGAATAATTGTGATTCCAGGTTGGTCCCAACTGTCCTGATGAAGACTTGCCAATTAGGTTTTAATTGGTCTTTCGCTATCATGGGTTAAAATGTCGACATCTTCATTCCTATAGCCTGGATGGACTTAACTATCCAGAGGGACAGTACTGATTCGAATACTGTACCTGTACATTATGTATGGAAAGCAATATAACCGAAAGAGAAAGGGTGTCAGACAGACTAAGACGCTACTTGTTTGTGGTTTAAATTTGTTGGAACTGTATTGTATTTTTTCTGATTATGTACAAGCACTTCTTTCTAGCACTTGCATTTCACATTATGGAGCAACCACTATACAATAATAATGTGTGTGTGTGTGTGTGTGTGTATATATATATATATATATATATATTGGTTTTAGAGTCAGGATAGGTTACTTGAATTGCTATATCTCTAGATCATCCGTTAGGACCAGCACTAAAATAGAAAAAGATTTGTCATTTCTGTCCTTGATGCCAGCGACTAATACTCGTGAATATCACCAGGTAGGGTATGCGATGGTTGGATACATGTAGGTCCTCATTCAGAGTTATCTATTACCCTGGGAGCTGGTACTGTGCCCATTAAATACCACTACGGCAAGATGCAATGTTTACCTAGTACGGTATTACTTCCGAATTCTGCTCCTTGGAATGTCAGCTAATGTAGTTATACCAGTATCACATGGATTCCCCTTTCCAAGTAGTGAAACACAGAAAAACTAATTTTTTTCTTCACACAAATTTCATTAGATTTGATCTACCAGTTTTTGTGGGGCAAAAACTACTGGGTTCAAGATGATCACCTTACTTGAAATTTTGATTCAAATCCCATTTGAGCCTGAATTGACATCAACTCTACCACAGCAGCACAGTTGCTAGTGGTGGATGACTGAAGAAACTTCTTCCTTTCTGCTGTTGTCCCTGGTTTTTCTAGTGCAACGTAGCCCATGGATGATAGTTGACTTTAGAAATAAATAAATCTCGCACAGTGGGTCTCACACAGATGTGAATTCCAGGGATCCATATACATGTGTTTGTGGAAGGGAAACACATTTTACCAGACAGTCTCATCATATGACATGTGAATGACTGCATTTGAAAAGGGGGAGTGCTTTGTTATATACGGATATGAGAGAAGGCGGTCACTTGAAAAATGTGTTCCAATCTACGTTTTTTGGTCAAACACAACTGTCATTTAACACTTGCCACAGCACTTCAGTGGACTTGCAAACCGCTATTAATATAGTTGCAAAAAACACAGTTGATGGACAGAATGTAGAACAATGTCATACATTCACCCCAGTACAAGGATCCGGGCCTAATTCCATCGTTTTTTTGCACTCCACACCACCCTGGGTTAGACACTGGCTATATGCAAATCAGCTCTGACCCTGTGCCTCATGGGAACAGTCCAGTCCGAACTACCAAGCCATGTCTTTCCCAGACCGGAATCAAGCATCCAAGGACCGGTTTCTGGCTATCAGCCTTCATTCAGCCTGGATAGCTTGACTCCAGTGGTGTGGAGAGCCAGGGACTCACGTCTGAGCATCCCCAGCCCACTCGGGGTGAAAATTGCAAAAAACACAGTTGATGGACAGAATGTAGAACAATGTCATACATTCACCTTAGTACAAGGATCTGGGCCTAATTCCATCGTTTTTTTGCACTCCACACCACCCTGGGTTAGACACTGGCTATATGCAAATCAGCTCTGACCTTGTGCCTCATGGGAACAGTCCAGTCCGAACTACCAAGCCATGTCTTTCCCAGACCGGAATCAAGCATCCAAGGACCGGTTTCTGGCTATCAGCCTTCATTCAGCCTGGATAGCTTGACTCCAGTGGTGTGGAGAGCCTGGGACTCACGTCTGAGCATCCCCAGCCCACTCGGGGTGAAAATTGCAAAAAACACAGTTGATGGACAGAATGTAGAACAATGTCATACATTCACCCCAGTACAAGGATCTGGGCCTAATTCCATCGTTTTTTTGCACTCCCCACCACCCTGGGTTAGACACTGGCTATATGCAAATCAGCTCTGACCCTGTGCCTCATGGGAACAGTCCAGTCCGAACTACCAAGCCATGTCTTTCCCAGACCGGAATCAAGCATCCAAGGACCGGTTTCTGGCTATCAGCCTTCATTCAGCCTGGATAGCTTGACTCCAGTGGTGTGGAGAGCCTGGGACTCACGTCTGAGCATCCCCAGCCCACTCGGGGTGAAAATTGCAAAAAGCACAGTTGATGGACAGAATGTAGAACAATGTCATACATTCACCCCAGTACAAGGATCTGGGCCTAATTCCATCGTTTTTTTGCACTCCACACCACCCTGGTTTAGACACTGGCTATATGCAAATCAGCTCTGACCCTGTGCCTCATGGGAACAGTCCAGTCCGAACTACCAAGCCATGTCTTTCCCAGACCGGAATCAAGCATCCAAGGACCGGTTTCTGGCTATCAGCCTTCATTCAGCCTGGCAGAACTATTGACAAAACTAACTAAATCACACAACAATCGAACCGTCCACGGTCTAATTCACGAAACTGCACCAGAGAGGTGTTCCTGGATTATTATTATTACTATTATTATTATTATTATTATTGCTGCTATTATTATTATTGTTGTTACTGTTACTTTTGTTTTTATTATTGCTATTTTTATATTGTTATGATCATTATTGCTGATGTTGTTACCATTATTATTACTGCTATTATTGTTATATTGTATTGATTAATAATAATAACATTAATAAAAATAATAATAATAATAAAGATTCTGTACCAAACAATAAAGAGTTGCTGACACAATTTCTTTAATCCACATATGCACCATGACAATACAAAAAAGATGGATAAAAATCTACGGCAATGTTTAACCCGTTGCATGCGTTGGACGCCCCCCCGGCTGTCCGAGGTCACGGTGGACGTGAGCGTCGAACGGTCATGGGCCGTCCGATTTGCGCATGCGTGGAATTCGCCCACTCAAAGGGTTAAAAATACTGATACCTATTTCTGAAAAAAGAAGGATGGAGGACAGACAGGTAAAGTGCGCCACCAACTCCATGTAATGGGTAGCTCCCTTCACACACCCCTGAAGTCTCTGTTAAAGGTGCCGTGACTGCCGTCCAGAGCACAGAAAGCACAACTCTCTTAACCCAGTCCTGTACTTGTTTGATGATGTTTGCTTGGGCTTGAGAACCAACATCACATCATTCAGGAGACCCTTTAGAGTGCATTATTAGTTGGACGCCTATGTGTGTAACACAGAGATCACAGGCACGAACAATGACACGTAACCTGCGGGTGGCATGTCAGTGTGTGTGCTGTGATTTGCAAATGTTAGGTGCTGGTAGTATTATTAATGTGTGGGGGATTAGCCAGCTCACGTCCTCATCATGGCCCTTTCATCTCTCTCCACTGGGGTTGCTGATGTGCTGACTGCTACTAAACTCATTGGAAATAATCTGCCCGCGATCATAGGCCGATGACATTAGCGAGAAGCAATGCTGAAGCAGGAGTATAAAAAGAGCCTTTAAAGTGACCCCTGCAGTCCCTGGGGCGCGGCAGCTAGCACGCCGCTGCAGCCTGCCTCTGCGAGGAATAGCGTGTATCGCATGTAACTAGTTCTCTTTACAGCTTGCCTGGTGTATAATCAGCAGAAGAGAAAGAAACATGTAACAACAAGCACATTGCTGCGTCTCGTTGGTCGGCTGCGGGTTCTTGCGGGGCGAAGGGGATCGCCCTCCATTTCCCCTTCTGAAATATTCACGCGACACTGCCGAAAACAGAGAAAAATATTTATTTAAAAGGGCCCTATGAAGAATTCGGTGAAGCTCATGAAACGGAGTCTTTTGCATTTCCTGGAACACAGGCTCTGCATCCGCGGGTTGCAAAGGCTGATCCTGTCTGCTTTCTTTGCCAATTCTCATCTTTACCTGGTGCCATTTCTATTCTTGCCCTGGGCCCAGTCCGGTTTTCCAGCCCCAGCAAGGAGGTACAGTACCTTGTAAAAGGTAGGGTCATACAGCAAAGTGCTGCCATGGTAGTCTGAGTGGCACCTGCTGTTGTGAGGTAGGGCTTCCAAGGATGCTGCTGTTTAGTGCAGGCCTGCCCTAAATGAGTCCACCATTCATTGCAACCGAAGAATGGTACAAGCAGTTTTAGTGCAGTCCCACACTGGCTAGTATTCCTGTTACTCACCTCAGACATGGAAGGGCCAGTTGAGAAATACTGAGTGCTTTAGGTGCAGGGAGGAGCTGCATCTCTTGGGAGGCCGGGAATATTGGGAAGGCAGCTTTAGCTAAAGAAATGTAAGAGCTGTAGTTCAACAATGCTTGTAAACATTGTCATTACAGGAATTAAAAAACAATTTACAGCGGTAAAAATAAAACTAGTGTGTACATCCCTGGGGGAAATGCGCAGTGAAGGATGATCATAACAGTTTCACTGTCAACGGATTCGTTTTTTGTTAATTCTTGGATTAGATGCAGCAGCTGCTCCTCCGTTTGAGCGGAGAGGTGTCGCCCCACTGCTGAGAGTGAGCAAATTCAAGCATTAAAAATAAAATGATAATAAAGCATTTTTATTATCATTTTAGTTTTCATCCTGCACTGCAGGCTGCCAGTTGTCAGGATCTGAGCCGGTTAGGTAGGGGCGGGCCATCCTGAAGGACAGCAGCTGCAGCAGAAGTAGGCATGCAGGTTTGGCCAGCTGTCTTAGTATGGCCAAACTGACATGCGCACTTAGATCTCTCCAACCTGAGCTGTGTTGCACAGCCGGGTGGAGAACAAGCACAGGCACACATTCTCTTGTGAGTGCAAAAACGGCTTCACACTAATCCCAGTGATCCTCTCACGCTGGTAATACGAGTGTCTGGATTGGCCTAGGGGAGTCTGGGAGCCTGTGCAGTGCACCCGCATGGACTGCGGGACAGAAGAAGAGCACTGAGGCGGCGTCAGGAGCATATAAGTAATCTTTAGTTTTTATTTTCTGAATTGCTTATGTTGTTGTTCTGAACCTGAATACATTATTGCAAGAGGTGTCACTTTTGTCGTATATATTAATAGTTATGAGGCGGGGTTGTTAGACGGGGCGGTGTAAATTGATACTATCTATTGCTGTGGCAGAGCTTTCCTCACAGCTGTCAGGTCGTGGTTTGACCTGGGGTCGCGCTGGCCTGCAGCGCATTAACACAGAGACTCACGCGGACACAAGCTTCAGTCTACGCGTGGTCCCGACTAACTCGGGGACACGCCCACCTTTATTTTTATATCGTACGCGGCGTCGTACGCCGCCGCGTATGCGCACGCCTACGTGCGCTTAACAACTAGACCGCAACCGTGCGGTCTAAACATTACATTCCTTTCCACCTTTAATAAACGACAAAAATCAGCAATATCAACACATGGTAGTCTCTTGGGGTCAACAACCCAAATAAGTAAGAGCAATGGCCATCCGGCCTGTTACCAGTCTCTAGTCTCTGCGAGTGTCCTCAGCCCACTGCATAGTCAGCCATCTGGGAATTGGGCACCGGGTTTCTCCTCAGTCCGTAGCCAGCTGCTTCCCCACGGAACAGCACTCTCCGGGGTGGTTCACTGCTGGGAGCTCCGGGGCTCCGGGAATTCTGGGACCGCCCCGGCGTAGCAGCGCTGAGTGTCGCAGAGGCACGTGTCTCCTCCGCCGGGCTGGTATTCCACTCCTGGTCTGCGCCGTCCGGCGAACTTTGGGTGATTTCTGGCTGAACGGGTGACTCTCCATTCCTCTCGGCGTCAGGCAGGTCATTCCTCGGGCTGACGGCTTTCTTGAAGAACGAGACATTCCTGGTGACGGATTCACCCCCTCGTTGGGCAGTGATCATTGTTCCATTGCGGCTCGTGACTGTCCATGGTTGCGGTTCGAACGGGAGTCGGAACTTGCTCCCGGGATACCTGTCTCTAACATAGACCCTGTCGTTTTCTGCAATGGATGATTCTTTGGATCTTCGTCGGAAACTGGCATAATCGTTAGCTTTCTTCCTGTTGGACGTGGTCCTCCATGACTCTGCCTCAGTGGGGTTCCATGTGTGGTGATTCGGGATGGTGTCTCGGATTATGCGTCCCATCGTTGATGGACCCGGTGCTGCCTCTGTGGTGCGGTGTGGTGTTAGTCTATATTCTCTGAGGAATGAGTAGATTCCTTTTTCCACAGACGTTCCTTCCGCATGGGCAATTCGGATTATTTTGTTTAATGTGCGCATAAATCTCTCTACTTCTCCGTTCGCCTGTGGCCACCTGGGTGTTATTTTCCTGTGGTGTATACCCCACTCGGTGAGGTACTCCGAGAACTCTTGACTTTGGAAGGGGGGTCCATTGTCAGTTTTGACTCTCTCGAAGATGCCATGTGTTGCAATTGTCTTCTCAAACTTGGCGATCACTTCCTTTGCGGTGAGGGATGATATTATTTCCACCTCTGGATATTTGGTGTAGTCATCCATGATGACCAACATGTGCCTTCCATCCGGCAAGTGACCGAAGTCAGCGCTCACATGTTCCCACGGCTTCTCCGGGCCAGCCTCGGTGACAATCGGGGGCGGGCTCTCTGAGGGTCCCGCGGCTTGGCACCACTGGCACTCCTTGACGGCTCGTTCCACCTGTGAATCCATGTCAGGAAACCACAGTTTTGCCCGAAGTCGGCTCTTTGTTTTCACCACTCCCTGGTGCCCTCGATGCGCAAGCGCGACAGCTTGTTGGGTGAGGGATGAAGGCATTACGATTCTGGGTCCCCTCAGTATGCACCCTAGACTGTCCACAGATAGTTCCTCACGGACCCTCAGGAATGCTTCCAACGCTGTTTTCGCTTGCGGTGTTCTCCTGCCCAGCGACGCCTGGAGAGCTTTCCACTCATTCGTGCGTATGGCATCCGCTACCAGCTGGGAGACTTCATCATTCCTGGTGGCTTCGATGATCATGTCCAGGCTCATGGGGAGCGGTCTGGACCTCTCGACCACTGCATTCACGTAGGACTCTGTATCCTCTGCATCCTCTTTTTCTCCTGGGGTCGCCGCCCTGGGGTGTCGTGAGAGGAAATCCGCTGGGTTGGAGGCTCCCGGTCTGAATTCCAGCAGGTAGTCATATTCCTGCAGCTGCAGTATCCATTTTTCAATCCTGGGGGGTGGTTTGGAGACCGAGCCCCGGAATAGTGGAATGAGGGGCTTGTGATCCGTCGAGACAGTGAATGGGTGTCCATAAACATACATGTGAAAATGCCGGCATGCCCAGTGAATCGCTATGGCTTCCCGTTCTATCTGAGAATACCTCTGTTCTGTCTCGGTGAGAGACCGGCTTGCATATGCGATCGGTGCCCAGTCGTCTCCATTTTGGCGTTGTGTGAGGACAGCCCCTAGGCCGAACGGACTGGCGTCGACAGCGATGTTGGTCTGCTTGGATGGGTCGAAATAGGAGAGTGTCTTCTCCGCGGATAGAGCCGCTTTGGTACTGCGGAATGCTTCGTCCTGCTCTACACCCCACTGCCATGGTGTGGATGACTTCGTGAGTTCTCGGAGGGGTCGGGTGATATTGGAGAGATCTGGGATGAAGCGGCCACAAAAGTTGACCATCCCAAGAAAGCTCCGCACTTCAGAGATGTTGGTAGGAGCGGGAGCTGCCTGTACGTCTTTGACCTTCTCCGGATCGGGAGCAATGCCTTTGTCCGAGAATGTGTATCCGAAGAAACTGATGGTGTTGCGGAGGAATTGGCATTTTTCTCGGTGCAGGGTGAGGCCCGAGTCTTTGAGTCTTCGCAGGACCCCTTTTAGCCTCTGGTGGTGTTCTTCTACCGATTGGGCGTATATTAGCAGATCGTCACTGACGTTCAGTACACCTGGGAGTCCGCTGAGTACCTCACGTATCGTATTCTGGAATACTTCTGCCGCACTTGATATGCCGAAATTGAGGCGGCGATATCGCCGTAGGCCCACATGTGTGGAGAATGTGGTGATGTACCTGGAGTCAGGGTGTAGGGGCAGCTGGTGGTAACCTGAGCGAAGATCCATTTTGGAAAACCACTTGGCGCCATTGAGTTCACTCAGGATGTCGTCGATGGTGGGTGTTAGGTGACGCTCCCTCTTCACCGCTGCATTGGGCAGACGCATGTCCACGCATATGCGGACCTGCCCTGGCTGTTTGGGTTTTCTTGCTACCACAATCGGTGACACCCAGGGCGTGGGCCCGTCGACTTTCTCAATTATTCCCTGCCTCTCCAGGCTTTCGAGTTCTTCTTCCACCTTCTTCCGGAGATGGAACGCTATCCGCCGGTGTCGGAGGGCCACTGGCTGGATGGAGGGGTCAATATGCAGCGATACCTCTTTGCCTTTGAGGCATCCTATGCCTCTGAATGTGTCTTCATACTCTTCTAGAATGGCATCTAGTTCATCCTCTAGGACCGCCATGGCATAGAAGATGAGTCGCAGTTCCTCGGCTGTCCTCCCACTTAGTAGCATGCCGCTTCCCTCTTTCGTCACATAGATGGTGGAGGGGACTTTCTTGTCCTGATGGCAGATTTCAGTTTGGAAGCACCCGACCAGTGGTATGGGGGTTTTCTGTCCGTAGGCAAACACTCGTATCTTCGCCTTACACAGCGTCGGCTTGTCACGCAGTTGATTGTACACATCTGCTGCCATCAATTCTATAGAGGCTCCCGTGTCTATGGTGGCCCTCACTTCTTGTTGGTTCACTCTTATTCGACACTTTGGGAGACGCTTCTTCTTCCTGGATGGGTGGTCGATGGCAAAGACATAGTGTATGGGGTAATCATGGACGTCATCATCCATGTCCTCGCTCTCCGGGCTGTCCCTGATGGCATGTGCTGCTTCCGGCTTTGGTTTGGATGATCGGCACACCGAGGCGAAGTGATTCATCCGCCCGCATGCGCCACACTTCTTGCCGTTTGCCGGGCAGTCTTTCGCTCTGTGAGGTGTACCTCCACAATAGCCACAGTCTTTTCGCCGGTCTTGTGGCTTCTTTCCTCCAAACGGTCGTTGCTTGGGTCGGACAACATTCACTTGTTCTGCTACATTGACTTGTTCGCTCTTTACCGGCCTGTGCAAGGCTGCCTCCATGTGCGACGCTCTTGCTCGCGACAGTTCCTTGGATCGGCCTAGTTTCAGGATCTCGGCAAGGGGTTTGCCATCTTCTTGGAGGATTTTGACCCTGAGATCGGACGAGTAGCAGTTTTGAATTATTTGGCCGCGTATCTCTTCTTGTTCATCCCTGAAACCACACGTGCTGGCGAGTTCTCTAAGCCTCCCATGGAATGCATCAAGAGATTCATCGGCTTCCTGCCTGGCCTGGCGAAAAAGGAACCTCTCGTAGTCCTTGCTGGCCATGGGCTCGAAGTAGGCGTTGAGCGCCTGCAGCAGGGTGACATAGGTGTGCGGCGTGGCCTCTGTTAAGGTCTTGTAGATGCGGTGAATATCCTTACCTCCGAGATGGAGGAGGAGCGCTCTGCGCCGGTCCCTCGCCGTCCCTGCACCTTCGAAGTAGAAATTCAGCCTTTCTGTCCAATCCTTCCATCTGGGCGCTAGAGATGCGGGCGCGCCGTCGACCACAAAGGGCTCGATAGGGGGAATGGCCGTCATCGTGGCGCGGGCAGGGCAGCTCCCTCTCGTGGGCACTCAGGGCGGACGGCCTGGGCCGGGCTGGAGGCGGGCACTGGACGGCCTTGGTGGAAAATTCCTCTCCTGGACGCTTCACCACCCTAGCGCAGGGTGTGCCACCACCGGCAGGTTTGGCGCCAAACAGCACGTGGCGCGGCCTATGGGCGTAGCGGGGCCACCCCCTTGCAACAATCACCCGCTCACCGGGGCAGGAGGAGGCATGAATACAGGCTGCGGGGCGCACCAGGAGCGAGCGTGACGCCACCCTTCATCAGCCAAGGGCAGGGCCTTATCTGCTGGGGCCGCCGGGGCCGCGTGCAAGGGCCGGGCCGTCAGAGGCACCGGAGAGCAGGGTGCAGCTGCGAGGAGCACAGCGTGGGGTCAGACACCCCTCGTCGCCATTGTCAGGTCGTGGTTTGACCTGGGGTCGCGCTGGCCTGCAGCGCATTAACACAGAGACTCACGCGGACACAAGCTTCAGTCTACGCGTGGTCCCGACTAACTCGGGGACACGCCCACCTTTATTTTTATATCGTACGCGGCGTCGTACGCCGCCGCGTATGCGCACGCCTACGTGCGCTTAACAACTAGACCGCAACCGTGCGGTCTAAACATTACAACAGCCTGACAGCAGACATATATTCAATCGACACATTGAACTGCGTTGTTGGTATGTTCAGAAAGTGTTTTCTGCTGTTTTACATGGTAGAAGCCCTGACATGCTGTCCCCCCTCATACTTCCCCTGCGTGTCTGAGTGTTCGAGTCCTTGTTGTCACCATTCACTTGACTCAAAATTAATTTTCGAGTGGCTCGGACCCTGCCTTGCCACAGACACCCTGAGGATCGTTATCGTAGGAAACAAAACGCCCCCATACTGCAATGTTTAACATATTATTTGAGTGATGTCACCATGTGACGTCAGTGTTTTCTTTAAACTTTTTTAAAAATGTACTTTCTTTGTTCGGTTATCAGTTAGTACAGCTGACTCTGAACCCAGTCTGAATTATGAAACCGAAGCAATAGCAATATATTTCAATTACATTTGTCATATCTCGCTCCTCATCACTACATCTTTTAACCTCAAACCCAGAGAATTTTAGTAAGAAGTTATCATTGACATGGTGTTATGTTGTGAGGGGGTCTGCTAGTATGTGGATCAGTACCTTGTATGGAAACAAAGTTAGTATAGGGGAGTGAGCGTGGGGGTAGATATGACAGTCTCCTCGCAGCTTAGTAAGAAATAATAGACCCATTGTCCTAGCTATGGAAGCAGGGGATAGTCCCTTGATGCAAAGAGCCATTTAGACAGAGGGAGTCGGTGGGGTGGATGGTTAAGAAGTTAATTATGTAAGGGTTCCCATATATTTCTTGGGCAGGAGCTGGGGGGCAGAAGTTCCACATCTATGTTCAATTGGTCTTGACAGTGGGTCAGGGTTTCCAGCCATTCCTTGAATTTGGGTGCTCTGCCGTGACCCCATCTACAGGCTATTCTTCGTTTAGCAAGGAGTAGAGTCAGAACTATGTATTTTCTTAAGCGGATGCCAACCTCCCTAGTAAAGCCTAGCAGTGCCATGAGTGGTGTGAGTAGTATAGGTTGACCATGTCAGTGAGGGCCTGGGCCACCTCTCGCCAGTAAATTTGTATGGAAGCACAGGATCATGCCAAATGTAAAAAGTCTGCGCCGCCATGCTGCATGCGTCACAGTTGTCATCCGGACGGAAACAGTATGTATGTAGCCTTTCTGGTGTATAATACATTCTGTGTAGAAATTTGCAGTGGATTATCCGTAATCTGCTACTGGAGGCTTCCTTGCCTGTCTGTATGCAGCAAAAGCATCATTGGTCAGGGGAGTTCGTTCATCTATTTCCCATTGGGTCCGTAGACGACTTTGGGGTGGGGGGGGGGGGGAATATAGAAGGGGTACTAGGTGGCGCTCTGTGTCAGCTTGTAGCAACATGTCGAGAGTGAGGGGTTCTAGTGGGAAATTAGGAGTGGCAACTTTAACATTATGTCTTATCCATATATGTAGAAAGACTTCAAGCAGGGTAGGCTGCTCCCTTGTAAAAAAAAGTAGTCCTATCTATGAAGGAGCCCTCACTACAGAGGTCACTCCAGGTGTCCAAAACACATTTGCATAGGAGTTGCCGGCAAGCTGTCTCATGCGTGACTGGCAGGAAAGGGTGCTATGGAAGGGGTAAGAGGGGAATATAGTAGTGGTGTGCCCAACGTTCGGGCCATCCTGGACCAAGCCAGGAAAGTGGGCGCAACTGTGAAATTTATCCATGCACAGGAGTCAGTTTGGGTAGCTAAATAGGAGGTGGTGGGATGGGGGTCATGTATCCCTGTTCTATCACTAAGTATGGAAGGAAGGGAGTGGGTATGTACCAATGGATAGCAAAAAGGGTTTGGGTGCATAGGTAATATAACACCAGGCCAGGTGCTTCAAACCCACCCATGGAAAAGTGCACTATCAGGGTATCCCGTTGGATCCGGGCCTGCTTAGCAGTCCATGCCAAACAAATCAGTTGTGTCCTAAGGGCCTTGAAAAACTGGCATCCTGTTGAGATCAGAATATTGAGTGACCATTATCATCAGCGAAATGCGTACCCCTAAGGATAAGGGCAGAGAGATCCAGCGGGTAATGCTGTCAGTGATATTAGAGAGCATTGTACCATAGTTTGCCCTAATGATTTCTTACTTGTCTCTTGACACCATCACTCCCAGAAAGACCCAGTATCACACCATCTCAATGGGGAATCAGGAATGAATTGTTGAGTGGATGGTGGGAACAGGTTAGAATTACACCAATTGAGTTAGACATCCGACAAACTTTACACAGAGTACCCCATTCAGACTCTGCTGGGGATCCCTTAAGTAAGAAAGTGATGTTGTCCGCGTAAAGTGAAACGAGGATATGTCTTGAAGGATATCGGATGGAATATTCTCTGCGGTGCTTTCGTTGCATTGCTGCCAAAAGCTTCATTGCCAGGGCAAAAAGCAAAGGTGGCAATGTGCAGTCCTGTTGTGTGCCTCTGGCAATACTAAATAAACATTACAGCCTACCCAAAACAGAATGAAAATAGGAACCCCTAAAATTAGTAGTCATTTCCAGACATAAATGAATTAGTTGGGTTGTGTGCCACCCGAAATGCTCATCCCATGTGGAGTGGCGAGGATCTAACGCCTCTGGTGGCTGTCTCGGGCTCGCGCTGTCCATAAATCACGTCTGCTTGAGAGTCAAATGCTGCTTAGGTTTATGGCTTCCATAAACCTTGCTCGGTTTGACTGCTCAAAAAGCAAAGCATCGTAAACAGGGCTCTAATCAGATTAATGTTATGTTCCTGTGAGACATATTTTTTTTTACTAAGAAATAAAATGGACCAGGACCCAGAGATTCAGACCTAAGCTTTAAACATAGATTTCCTTCTTGAACTCTGCGTTGACATTTTAGTTGCATTTGCTATGCACATCTAACAGCCACAAAATAAATATTCATCATTCCTATTGTTACAAGCCCGGCACCACTGTAAACCTGCTTTCCCAAACAATCCCCCCTCTTCCCATTTCAGTCAGCAGCCGAAAGGCAGGATAGTTCTGAAGGGATGCATGATAATGTAATGCATGCCTTTACCATGCATCATTTACTATGCATATATAGTTAGTAATTGTAAACCTCTATTTTGATAAAACTATTTTAAATTAGCATTTTTTCTTCATTGGGGTAGGCCCCTCAACCCCCGCTTTTTAAAGTGATTTTATTCCCTCTTTTTTAACCTTACTTTCCCTACCTCTACCCACCCCTAAACCGTACAAAGTAACCTTACCACCCTATGGACCTCATCACACATAAACCCTAAAATTCCCTTACCACTCTATACCTCCACCCACCCCTAAACCTGCATTTACCACCCAATATCCCAGTGCAACCCTAAACGCTAAAAACACATTTACCACCCAATACCTTTACCCACCCAAAAACCGTAAAAATACACTTTTCATCCTGTACTCCTGGGACTTTTTAAACCCTAAAAGTCTCTTACCATCCCTATATCTCTACCTATCCCTAAACCCTAAAAAATACTCTTATCCTCCCAAATCCCCTACCCTCTCATAAACACTAAAACTCACTTACCAGCCCATACCTCTACCCACCCCATAACCCTAAGAACACCCGTACCACCCAATACACCTACCCACCCTTAGCCCTTAAAACAATCTTACCACACTATACCCCCACTCATCCCAACCTCAAAAAATGCCCTTACCACCCTATACCCCTAACCACCCCATAATCCTATTTATTTATTTACAGAGTCGAAAATAGAGCAAACGTGACCTGTTAGGGTATCAGAGCGCTCTACCTATAGTGAACAGATCATACGTACATGAAAAAAAAGCAAGAAGGCATAAGTAGGAAGCAATAAAAACTGATATAAATACAATATTCCAATTGTCCTTGTAGATTGCTGGGCCAGGGGTAGATCAACATGTAAATAGAAAAGCTGAGTGACTTCAAGGACGCTCCTGAAGGAATCTGTTCATCAGAAGCATTTTTACTTCTCTTTTGAAGGCAGTAGTAGGTGGATTTGGCCTAGTTTCCCATCCCTAAACCCCAAAATGCCTTTACCACACTATACCGCTACCCACCCAAACCCTAAAAAAAACTCTTACCACCCTATACCCCTACCTATTGCTAAACCATAAAAACACCCTTACCACCCTATACTTCTACCCCCTAAACCCTAAAAATACCCTGACCTCCCTTTACTCCTACCCACCCCTAAACATTTAAAACACCCTTACCACCCTATAACTTTACCCAATCCTCAACCCTAATTTATACTTGTGTTTGAGGATATATATATATATATAGATATATTTATATCTATAGATAAATATATATATACACACACATACATACACACATGCTTACCTTAAATACACTACATAGCTTGCATTGTATAGGTATGTGTGGTAAAGGTGTATATGTGGTAAAGGCATTGCGTTGTAAAGGCAATGCATGGTAAACGATGAGTGGTAGAGGCATTGCATGGTAATGACTGCCTTGTAAAGGCTGTTTCCAGTTATGAAGCAACAACAGTGTGATACCACTATGTCTGCATGTATGTTTATGGGCTTTTGGTACCATGCAGCTGGCTTCCATCTTCCATCTTGCTTGTTCAGAGCGCCGTTATTCAATAAATACCTTTGCCCTTCTTCTTGCTGGTAAAGACACTGCAAAACTGCCTTCTGCATTGGCACACACTTGTTTGACTGGTAAATAATTTTTACACAAGACTTAGGCTTGCATTCCTCTGTCTCCATATTGTTAATGTACATAAGTACAAGGGGAACTATCAAAGGCAGAATTAAAATATACGCATATCCTTCAAAGAAGACAGATAAAAGACTAAATTGCCCAAAAAGATCCAATGCATTCACACTTTCCCCTTAGAGGCGAACACACGGGTAACAAAGCAGCACATGTGCAAAAGCCCAGTAAGAGAAGTTCCTTCCAGGCTGGCACACCACTAGCCCCCATCGCACAACTGGGATTAGGTCCCAAGAATTTCCAGTCGCTCACATGTTCTGACCACAAGTCTATCTGCTGTTTACCATGTCAGTGCCAAGAATCCCAACTACTGTTTGGGGCAGATGTTGTCATCTGCAGCAATCCTGTCCCCGCGGAAAATACTTTTCAATACTGCTATCGAGGACCTAGTACTCCCTGTCAGGATTTAACATGGCAAAGATGAAGAAATGTGCAGTAATAGCAGCCCCATTGTCTCCAAAAATGTACAAAAGGCGGAAACTCCATTTGATGATTATGTGTTTTTTAAGAACAGCAAAGAGGGAGTGGCTAGAGGGAGTGGCTGTTTTTGCATGACACTGTGAAAGCAAGTGACCACAAGGACTCCAGGCAAGCTGCTACTAATACAGGCCTTGAGACTGGACAGCACAGCAGATGAAGATCATAACTTTAGCTACCTCAATTAGAAACCTGCAGCATTACTAACCAGAAGATGGTGACCAGATCAGATACTGTTACTTGTTGAAAATATTCTCGAGCATATAAATACAACTTTTACAGATTTGTCAGTGTGGGCAACCCACTGCTTTGCTGGGACCAATAAAACTGCTTTTTTGTTTTTTTACTTATTTTTTACATATAGTGCAAACTCAACCCAAAGGTATTGGAGCGCTCTATATGAGCACCAGTTAAATTATACAAAGTCATACTTTTTTTAATTTTAGGCACAGGAGATTAAGTGATTCGCCAGAATCACAAGATGTTGAGTGATGCCAGGACTCGAACTTGGTTCCTCAGTTACAAAGACGGCAGCTCTGGCCGTAATACCACACCCTCTCCCAATTTTATTTATTCTCTTCATTTTGTCTGCTATCAATGACTGTGCCTTTGCCTTTTTTTATACCTTGGTCACTGCCATGGTGGTCAACATAAGAGGACAGAACGAGGAAACAATTTTCCATAACCTAGTACCATCCTCAGGGAAAAAAGAAATCAAGAACCGAGGACCCAAGATTTGAAATGCTGGGTGTGTTTCCTCCATCTACAAAACATGGCAAACCAGACCTACCCTTGAGAACTTGACTTGGCAACTACAATTCACAGCATGCCACTGCCACCAGTTGTCACAATCAGTTGGACTATAAAAGTCTGTGGCCTCTTTCTAACCAATGATAACGCACAGCAGGAAGGTGACAGGGGCTAGGTGTCGCAGGTGAGTTGTGTGTTGTGTCCAACCATGATAGTAAATGTAAAGCCCTACTACTACTGGACTGCAGTGAGACATTGGAACTTCTTATTCTTGGTTTTCTCCCTGAAGCTTTTACTCCTAGACTGGGGGACCAAGACGGATGAAGGGAAGGCAATATCCAAATGGCTCTGAGGATAGGAGGCTACAGTTCCGGAAAGAAGGCAATGTTCGGGTCGTACAACTATTAGTTCAGCACTCCATGATGTGGCAGTCATTGTGCCCATCTTCACTACTTTAGAGAACAGTAGAATAGGCTTTCCATATTAAACAAGAGATCTGAATAGTGAAGGGAAGGCGTTCGTAATGTACACTGATCACTCACATTTCTTTGAATGGCTCTCAGTGGAAACAAATGTTATATTCTGCCTTATAGTGGACATGAGGCAATCTGACCTTACACTACCTCGATTGCTGCAAAGAATTAAACACACAAAGTCCTACAGTGTCGACAGTGCTGTCCAGCACCTCCATCACTAAAATTCAACAACTACATTATTACTCATTCCATGTTTATTTCCATATTACCTGGGTGGCTATATTTGTCTAAGGAAAGTGCATTCAGTGAGATAATACATTGGAAAACGGTATGCTCGATTCTGCATAAACATTACATAGACCTCCTTACGCTTCTCTAGTTGACCTGTGCTATAATGTTCTGCAGGTCTGCACACTTAAAAAAAACAGGTTATCAGTGGCCTTAGCGTGCTATAGTTTCAGTTCAAATTAAAAAAAAGTCAAAGTGTCTGCCGCCAAGTCACCCTGAGAAGAGACATTGGATTTATTTCGAAACCTTAAGGAAAGAAGTCTTGCAAATTTACACTTACCAACTATGTACAAATGAAGTCGGAAAGCTATGCCAAAGCACACCAACCCAAAGTTTACAAATGAAATAAGGCCTTTCACATCCCACATCCAAAGAAACTACTTTTGAAAGTCACCCTGTGGATTTAAGTCTAAAACATTTTAAATGTCTATTTGCTCTCAGCATTTGAGGTCAGACTGCTTCTTCAGGACAAACAAATGCTGGGCGTTTCACAATATCGCACTTGAAAAAGTGACCTACAGAAATATCAGGATCACAATATCGACCGCAAAATATCGTCATGGCAGAAGTATTAGTGGAAAAACTACACTTACCTTGGCATATAATTTACGAGTGGATAAAGTGGCCATGATGTATTTGTCGGTCGATATTTTAAATGCACACAAAACCGTTAGACAGTACAAACCTGGTGGATTGAAAATGCTTGAATTAACTTGAACCATTGGTAAATAATTGGGAACTTGCCATTTCGTCATTTTTAGCTCGTCTGTACCATTAAATGAAAGGGTCCTCGCACATGCAATTTACCTTGCCAGAAGGAACAGCCCTGTACTGTATGAACTGTTGGGCCACATCCCCTTCAAACGAGAACATAATCTAACCAGTAGGTCTGGCGTGAAGCATGGACCATGTGGGCAGAAGCCTAGGGCCCAGCACTCAGACTAACAACATGACGCCCTACACCACTGCAACACAACCAGGCACATTGTCTTCTTGTGCCCATTGCCGATCAAACTGAGAGAAAGGTGTTTTGTTGCAATTGGGAATAAGGCCCCCTCCCCGGGCCTCACAGCCATAGTGTAGCATGAGGAGGTCAAGGGGAGGTGGCCCCAGTGCAATAATCTAGGCCTGGGCACGATATTCAGCTCCGCTCACTGAGTTTGCGGAGTTGTTCCCACTCCGCGCTCTGCGTAGCGCGTGGGGTTCCAAAAAAGCGGAGCAGAGTTTTTTCCTCGCTCGTGCTCGCCAATGTTAGGTTAGTGAGCCCAAGCAAGGAAAATCTTACTCCAGAACACCTCCCAGCAAGATTTCTCAATATGAGCGTTTGCAAATGGCCTCAACCACTTGTGTTAAGAAACCTTCCGTTCATGTTGAGGATGCTGCTGCTCGAATAGAATATCTATTCGAACAGCAGAAAGAAGCAGCGCCCTCTTGAACTGCGCATGTTGCCGTTCGTGCTGATTTTCCAGCACGGGACAAACACCCGTCACTAAAAATCTGAGCGAACAGTACGATCCAACGCACTCTGCCGCCTGCGGAACTCCGCATAGTGCAGCAGAGAGTTTGGGAACTCCACATGCTGCACCCAGGCCTACTATAGTCCCAGTTGTAAAAAAACATATTCTGCAGGTCTGACCTGCAAGTAGGCCCCTTGCCCTGCTGTCCCGCAGTTTAGTGCCTCATCAGTTTTTACCGATGATGAACCCATATTATAAACAACTCTCACATCTTTAACACTTTATGAGCTGTTTAAGAGGTGTTTATAGGTGGCTGAGAGGGAGGGACTACAGCCTAGGAGGGGTCTGCGAGAAGCAGCTTCTGGAGCAGGGTCATGTATTGAGAAGCAAGCAGTCTTGAATATGTCACACTGTATTCAAATTAGAGGGGCCTTGCACATTCTCTTTCTGCCCGGGGCCCCAAAACTCCTAGAACCACCCCCTACTTACTGTAATATTTTGGTGTTATTGGTCCTCTTTAGTGGAGTGCAGCTTGAGTCCATATGAACAGTTTTCAGGATTAAAGTCTAGGCCTACCTGTGCCACTTCAGGCACCTCAATTACAAAGAAATGTTTGAATCAGTCTGAACCACTGACAATTACTCTAGGCCTCTCCATTCCATCTTTACAATCTCAGCCCAGGTAGATGGAGTCCGCAATGGCCATGCTAAAAAGTAGGGCTCTGTACCACTCTGAGGCAAACCACTTTTATATGCTTCACCACTCACCCAACCCAGATTGGAGGAGTTACCTGACTGCTCACCCAGATCTTTGGAAAGGTGGACTTGAAATGAGCACACATCATTGCAAATAATGCTGCGTCGTCTGACAAGGCAGGTAGAGAGAAGACTGCATAAGAGTCCCTGTCAAACCTTGTGGGTCACAGAAGGTGTTTGCATCATCACAGTGCAACAGGAATGTGGCAGGTGACAGTAGGGTCAATAAAAGGTAGGGGGTGCTACGCATGAAAGTCCTACCGTGCTGAGCCTTGGGCACCCCTCCGCAGTTACCGTTTCTGATGGGCTGACAGCGCAGGGCGGGTCGGTGGAAGTCGTCTGCGAGAGCTGTGCAGCAAGAACCGGCTGCTGGCCCAGCAAGGCAGGGAGAGAGCGATCATGGCGCAGTACGGGGCTGGGGTGGGAAGGCCCAATTAGGACGGGAGGCATGTGAAGTGGAGGAAGCTCCTGAAGGAAACACAGAAAGCAAAACAAAAAAAAAAGAATAAAAATTAAAATTGTGTCTCGCCGCCATCTGTAAATTTTTCAGAGACGCTGAGGCGCAATGCACAACAAATATCCCTATATTTGTCTTATAAGATTGGGATGCTACTGGAATCTAGGAGTTAGCCAAAGTGATTTTTTTCACTGGTAGAAAACCAGTGACATCCACATTATGGGCTTTCCGCTGCCAGTTTACCACATTCACAATCAAACATTCACCATTACCAGGAACAGGGAGGCAAGAACAGCAAGGCAGATCTGACTAAGTTATTAAATTGGCGAACAAAAAAAAACTGTGTATGTGCCCCGGGTGCAAAATGGAAAACCTGGTCAAAAGAACAGAGCAATACAAAAAATCACATGCTCGAAGAAAACATAACAATTTTCAATGCCTCGCCAGAAGCGCTTATGTGCACAATACATTAAAAAAATAGTAGTCAAGATAGTTTGATTCCGAACTAGTCGGAGATGCAAGCACATGGGCCAAACACTGCACTAGCTATCTCTGATCTATTCAGTACATCTAACAAAGCATCTTGAGCCCATCCAAAGATGCATCAGAGGGTTACCTAGGTGCAAAAAAAGAATCTTAGAATTCAAATGACATATCCAGGCCCTTGGAACGAGTGCCAGAGGATATCTGCTGCCCGGGAGGAATTAAGGCTATGTGAAATCAGCCCTATGAACAGATTTTCTGCAATGTTAACTTTAGAAAATGGGAGTTCACATGGGAGGGGCAGCAATTGGGATTGTTGGAAAAAACCTAGTCAAGACTATTTTAGTATTCTATATACGCCTCAACTCACTGTCCAATTCTAAATGCATACGTAAACAAAACAAAGTTGACGCATGCATTTGAAGTTGGGGAGTTGTTTGTCATTCCACAAAATGTTAGTGCAGCTACAGAAATTCTAGTTTTAATCCCATATCACGAAGATTTAAACAGTCTTGGGACTTGCCCCCAAGTCTACTGGAGGCCGGATTAAACAGATGTAACAACACAACCATTCCAGCATCAACGTGTGCAAATTATACATGAAGTCCCATCAGTTGTACCACACAGACCAACTTAATAAGGTTACTACCGGTTTGCTAGAGCTTACTTAAGAGAAGCAGTAAAATGGAATAACATACAAGTACATGCGGTGTCCTGCAATTGCACATGAGAGAGTTCCATTAGCAGACACAGATGTGGACATCTGCAGTGCTAATGACGACCTCGACGCGGCTTGAGATACTTCGGACGGGACCTCTTTCTAAGCCTTGTTTCCCAAACGCATCAAGCGCTTAGTTGCTCCAGCTGTAACGTAGCGCTACGCGTGAACACACAGGGAAACATTCCCACTCACTGGCTATTCTATCTGCGGGCTGTCTGCTAAGCTCACTGACAAACCGTCGCCAGGAAAGGAATGCAAATGAATCAAACAAATAAATAGAGGAAAGAAAGCATGCAGGAATGAGGGAGTGGAGCTGGTATCATACGGTACCATGAGCCTCCGGTCGCCCGGCCAGTGGTGCGGAGTTAAGAGCTCACTCCCTCCCGCCCGCCTCGGCAGCAGACAGCAGGCATGGGAGGCGCGCGGGGGAGCGCGGGGCAGCTCTGGCAGCCTCCCCGGCCGGGCTCGGGCGCGCGGCTCTCCTCCCCTGGCTCCGCGCGCTGCAGCCCGTGTCTGCTCATACTCAGCCCGCCGCAGCCCTCCTCGGCGAGTGACTGTCACCGCGGCTCGGCTCCAGGCTTTTCCAAAAGGGAAGTGTCCTTCTCGGACCTCCCCCCTCCACTCCCTTTCCCTCCTGCACACACAGACGCCCCCCCCCCCCCCCCCCCCCCCAGGGCAGGACGCACTTGTGGCCATAAAACATTCATGGGACTCGGGATTCTAATACAATGCCATTCCCCTGGTTTAACCTGAAAGGAATGCACTAGTCACAACAGACTACATCATCCTGCCACAGAGCCCTGCCAAGGAGCCGCGCTTTTTTGGCCGAGTCCCGGCCAGCTCTGACGGGAAAAGTGTGCAGCGTCCTGCGCGCGCCGAGCGCCGAGAGGCCACAGCCCTCCCCTGGTGGCGCGAGGCAGCACCCTGGACGCAGCCCGACGCCCGCCCCACCAGCCCGGCCCGGCGCTGTCACAGCCTTGTGTGCGGTGCCTGCGGGCTCCTCACGCACCCGCTTTGCCGCTGCATAAAACTGGTTCGTTGCCAAGAATTTCGAAGTAAAGAAAAGTTGTATCATTGAAAGGTTTTGAGCTGTGTGTGTCTGTCTGCAAATGCCCCCTTCATTAAAAGTCTTCATTGATGCCGCCACTGCTCCAAGGCCCCGAGGGAACTGAAGCACAGGACAGATGGCTAGTCTCTGTCAACTGGAAATCCGCACCTCTGCTTCCAATGAGCTCTATGGAACCTTTAACAAAAAAAGAAAGATTTTTACCTTCAAGACACATCCTCTCTGACGCTTCTCGCATGGGAATGCGTTTCCTTAAACCTTAAATGTGACTGCGGAGATTCCACAGGACAAATCAAGGACGGATACAAAAGTCTGGTTTGTATCTTGGGAGTCACAAAAAACTGGATTGCGTTAGCAGACAACATCCAAAGTGGGTGGCCCCGAGATACACAGTTAAAGGAAGTCCTTATCCGTGTGTGTTGTGCGTCTTCACTAGTGTGATGTGACAACACACCCGTTCTTTTTGCAAAGAAAGAGAAAGGTCCAGAATGGCCAAACGATATCACATCGAGGAGTGCCTCACTTTGCTCTCTTATGCTTCTCTTTTCTCTGATGTCACTAATTGCAAATCAGCAATGCGCTGAAAAATTACAACTTCAGTTTCTGTGCGTTAGTACCCTATCCCTGGCAGTTTCTTTAATGCCCCTCATATTTCCGATTTCGAGCGCCAAGAGGCCCGCAGGTGAACGATTCACTTTGTAAACAAAATGGTTAGGTCTGAAGGGTGTATATAGCGTGAAATCCAGACAGGCTGGAGTCCAGCCAATAGGCCTCGTGAAACTTTGCATCCTGCTCTATGCATACCTCTGAGAGTTTCCACCGTCAGCTTCCTTCACTATTGCCCCAACTGTAAGAATGTCATCATGTACTAACAAATGAAGGTCACACAGTTTTTAGGAGGGAAATAGTTGTCATATATTTTGTTCCTTCTTTTCAGAACCATATTAAACTATTTAGTAGCGTATACCCGACCACGCAATCCCGTTCTGGTGGCAGTGTACCCCAATATGACGTGGGGGTAGGGCTTCAGGGGCTATCAGATTTAGTAATGTCCATGATATATTTTCAGTGGCTTTTTCCTACTGCCAGACCTTGTGGGGAACACCAAAGAGGGGCGGGGCTTGTCCTGTTCTTTGTCACCCCGCAGGCAAGGTGTATGCCAGAAGCCAATCATCACATGGCGCATGCAAGAAGTTCTTCTGAGTAAGATATAGCATTTGTTCGGGAAACAAGTTGTGCCGAAACAAAAGTGCAGCCAACTCCTATCCAGGATCGTCCTCTTCAAACATTCCACACCCTCACCTCACATTCTATACCACCTCGTACATTCCTACACTCACACAAATCTTATAAAACATTTTCAACATACAAAACCCACTAAACTCAGGTCCGCAGGATTACGCAATACCACAGTGTACATCCACCATCTGCCAAAAGCAGCAGTGTTGAGTAAAGTGGTTATTGCTCTTGGAGTGGGAAGGCAGCCTGTATCACCACAGACAATCCCTGCACGTGTGTCTGATGTTTAATCTTCTCTGGTTGCTCGGTAAAAGGAAACCAGGGTGTACTCTGAGGTAAAATCAGACTACCTATCTGAATTTACATGCTGGTTCCTGATAGTATACAACACTTACTAATTACTAGAGACTCACAACCAATAGATTATTTATGATTTCCAAATTGTTGGAAGGTTGCTACTTTATAAACTGTTTGTAAATAATTAATCAGTACTGATTTATTCGACTGTTTTTATAGTATAGGTTGTTGTGTATTGGGGCATTCTCTCTTTTGTACCCGTGTGCTATCCCGCTATTGATGTAATACCGATGTCTGATTTTTGTTTTGTACTAATTTTATGCTTATCTTTTATGGCAAACTGCCGAAATAAAGATTAACGAACGAACGCTACTTTATGGACAAAATGGAAATTGATTCTTTAGGTCAAAATCTGGCCTTAGCAAGAAAGAGGCACACAAACCCCCCAACCAAAAAACTGTCTATATGGAGGCAAATGTACCGCAGTTTAGGCTCTAACATAGATTTCCGATGAGTAAGTTGTCAATTGACACAAACAAAAACATTAAGAAGAAAAATAATATTTGGATTTGGTCAAACTTATGACCATGCAAGCTGCTAAAATGGATTTTTCAATTCTTCTACAGTTAGTACTATTAGTCTGAAGTCTACTGACATTTCAGTATTTGTAGAGAACCAGAGCTTTATCAATGGATTTAATGACTTTGTGTAACCCATAATAAACACGAAAAAAAGACTAAATGGTGGCATGCTTCTCCAAGACATTCTGTTAATGTCAGGATTTGAACATAACATGCATGCCCCCACAGCTTGTTCCCTACCTGAAATTCCATGGTAGCACATCACTCCACTGACAATCCCTGGATTGGCCGCCCCAGGGAATAAGGAACCAGGACCAGTTAGACACAATGCATCGACAGAAGCAGAGCAGAAGACCTTTAAGAAATGAGCCAAGAGGAAACTGACAGCCATGATGTTCTAGCACTTTGCTGTGCAACAACTGCTGCTCCTGTCCTCTTGGACTGTGCCTCAACACTGTGCACAAGACAAACACTGTTAGGAAGAGTTTGGTCAAATATGGATGGAAGGAGACATCAGACTGACAGCTGGAAACATGGATCTAGGGGCCAGCATAAGCTTAGACCTCATGTTTATTCACCTTTCCTTATTCCCATTGACAGAATCAAGGATACTCACATGCCTGGTGAATTTGAGTTCTTGGTCTCACAGCTTCTTTTCCTATCTTTAACAACTAGTCCAAGCAAAATACATAGCAAAAGTATTATTTACTATTCATAGACATCAGAAAAAGATGCCGCTAAGCGTTTTAATTACAGTAATAGGTGTTGAATTTGTCACAATCGAGACATGGTCTCTTAATTACCAGTTGCTTTAGCAGAGAAATAATCTTTCCAGGCACTTCTATTTTCTGAAAACATCTGAGTTTCTTACTTGAATGCAAGATTGATGGATCCTTACCAGAACCTGGTATTATGGCATGCATTGGTTGATGGAGGATGGTAGATTCTAAGAGAATGATCTAAAGCTACGATCGACCATCACAATATTCTGACACTGATATCTTGAGATATTTCTGCAAAAGAAAAACTGGCTTTGTTCAGTAACGCTCGTGGAATAATTAAGCATTCATTTATTTTGTATCAGACTATGAAATGATCTCCAAACCTCAGACCTGGCAACAAATAATAAAGCCTCAGGGATCAAACTTCAAGATATTTTCCAGTAGTCGACGTCACATTATATTAGCCCAACTTTATAGTCTCTCAAGCAGCCTAATTATCATCTTGCATCTTTCTTTGTACTTTTATTTAACTTCCGTTTTCAGTGTTCTTCCAGCAGCACGCCCGAGGCCCAGCTTTTTACTTTTCATGTGCGCATTGGTAGGGTCTGAAGACTGCCAGCAAACATTGCAGCTGTCATGTTACAGTGGTACACCACATGCAGATAGAGAGCCTATTTCCCTGGTTCCATTTATAGAATTCATACTAACCAACTCAAAATGTAGCTCCTCATATGCCATTGTTGAAAGATGTATGCATAGTTGTAGTTTGGTACACAGAATAGGGAATATTGTTATACGATAATATCGTAGCTAAAATATGGAGTTAAAAAATCGAAAAGTAAGTGTATATAAAGAAGAATGGATGTGGAGTTAGGTATAGAAAATCTACACATACCTAGCTATCGCTATTTTTATCTTCCATATTACGCCCATGATAGTAAGATACAACAACACTCCTTTCTCAGTGTTCAGGACTCACACCATATGCATGCATTGGTATTTCTATAGCACTCTTCAAGACTGTGTACAACAGAGATGGAATGAGAGCAGGAGCAGCTTATTGTTGCTGGGCCAGTGAGCTGAAAAGGCCTTTTCAATGCCCACAGTGCTGGTTCTGTAGCACTGTTTCAAATTGCAGATGCAAGAGTGAAATCCTGATGTGTGGATGAATGTGTGCACGTTACAGGGGTTACATAACCAAAGGGGTGTGCTACAGCACTTTAAAGGGCAAGATTATGGAAATACCCCGTGACGCTACAGGAGTTTGAACCAGCTTTTTCGCACCTCTGGGCACTGCTGTATTACAGAAGAAACTGCAGACACGTAAGTGATAGCTACAGCTGTAATGCACATTGAACAGGTGCCTATTTCAGGCCTGTGAGATTTCAGGTAGTGTTCCTCTATTTGAATGTGGGTGGAGAGTCTACTCAGTACAACAACAGTCTATGGAAGCACTTTGGTACACAGAGGTACTGTTGGAGAAGAGATTCACTTAAACTCACTGCATAGGTTTTCATGAATAGCAAGAACCATAAATCTTACAAAGCAGGAAGACACGACTGCCCCAAAAATAATGTGGAGAACAGAAACCACTTCAACAATAATATTTTGGTGATTTTTTTCTCCATTTACTTTATGTTTTAAGGAAGCCTAGATTGCAAGCCGAACCCTGCAGGGTGTTTTTTTCGGAATGCACTATTGCAAGCAGCCAATAATATTTTTTGAAAAATTGAGGCCAAATCGTCTTGACCACAAATTACCAAATATTTTGACAAGTGCTCAATCACATTTTCAGAGTGTGGCTTACGATTTAGAGCATTATTGCTCTGCAGCAACAAACCGTGTGTGTGTTAGGTATGCTTTCAGTGGTAAATGTACGGAGGAGCCCTCCGCCTGTCGAGCTATGACAGTAGTTCCTAGCTTCCTCTCCCTTTGCTTGCATGATTTTTCTTCTGCACTGCAAGGCCAACCCAGCCCAGAACTTGACGTGAGGCATTGTATTCAGAAGGTCTGCCTCACCACAGACCACCGACTCCGTGCAGCCAAGAAGGACACAATGTACTCACCCCAGTCTCAGTTTTTAATCTTCTCAGTGGTTTAAATCACTCGTTTAACCCCCCTAGAAGGTTTAAAAAAAAACTCTCCTCCTTTTTTTGTAGGAATCATTAGTATTGTCTCTCGGTTGCCTCGCCCCTTCATCTCTAGCCGGCCATGCTAATTCTAGGCAGAGGTCCAGCCTTTGAGCAACCCAGGAATTTATGTCCTTTGGAAAGGCCTGCCTGCGGTTGCTGAAACAACAGTTGTTAAAATGAAATGTCGCATTGTCAAACAAGAAAAATAAATGAAATCAAAACAAAATCACTGTTCAATTAATGAGAGATCAGCACTCGTGATGAAGAACCAAGGAAGAAAAAAAAAAAAAGAGTCCTGCTGAAAAACAAGAAGCTTATGTTGTGGGCAGATGAAGTTAGTCCAAAACATGCAAGCGACGGCTGCACACCACACAAAAGGCAGCACTCGTGCCTGAACAAATGCAGTGCCACGGAGTGCTACGTGGAAGCAACACCCTTTCAGAGATACCGCACAATCTTTCCCAGGAAAACCGAGGAGAGGAACAGTGCTGCAAGACCACAAAATGTTGGTGCTCAGCCAAGGTTTGCCCATCTAGATGAATGCCTCTAGGTAACTTCTTATTGAGGAAGCAACCTCTTTTAGTGCCTAATGAAGAGGAGTACGTAAGTGCCTGTTTCTTTGTTAAGAAAAATCAGCTTTATAACAATAGGTGTTTGATACTAGCCAATGGTGCGTCTCACCAAGACCAAAGCGTGCTTCGAAGATCTGTGTGAGACAAGCGGTATCGAATTTAACAAAAGAACTGTCTTAGAAGGTTAAGATGTATATCGCGAAGAAGGGTGCTAGCAGAATTTCATGCTGTAATCACAGAAGCAGGAGATAATCTGTATGGAAAACCTTATAATTAAAAGCACTATTACTCGTGTAACAGATTCTTCTTAATGGTTCACTTGCACACACACTTGAATGCACAGCTCAGCGAGCAGCAGAAAATCTGTGCACAGATTGTGAAATAGATTATGTCTACTAACTCACATCTATAATAAACTTAGGGAAAACTATCACTACATCTAGAAATGCAACCTTAAATCTGCCCTTTACGCACCTTCCTTCCTTCCTCAGCCTGGCTGTGATCGATAGCCCTTCAGCCAAAATCCATAAAAAAAAAAACACAGGCAAAGCCAATAAGTGTGGCTTTACGTGTGTGAACGTGTTTGGTAATAATTTAGCAACTTCACATTAGAAAGAAATCTCATAATAAAATAACTTAATGGCAGTCGTGGCCGGCATGACTCGCGGGGTTGGGATCGCATGGGGGTGAAAGTTAATAAAAAAAAATAAAATAAACGTACCTTCCCGGGTCCTGCAGGGTCTCAGCTCCTGCCCGGGTTCCACGGAACAAGAAGCAGGCAGCCTCCCTCCCCTCCGTTAAGCCAATAACAACGCTCTGCAATGGCAGCATTATGATTGGCTGGGACGCCGACCACACAGGCGTCTATGGGAAGGCCATTTTCTCTATGTAGGCTGCATGGAACCTACATGGAGAAAAGGGAGAGTGCGCATGACTGGTTTGGGCGGTCCCAGAGGGCCGACCAAACAGTCAGGGCCCACAGCATTGGGCTAGCCACTCCTCCCCTTTCCTCAAGCAGGCCCGCCACCAACCAAACCCTTCTGCTTTCTCGCAGTGCGAGAAGCAGAAACATGAAATGGTATTTATAATACCATTTTATGTTTTTGCTTCTCGCACTGCGGGAAAGCAGTGAGGCGACGCTGCTCCGCCCATATGGAGGAGCCGCTCCTGCTTATTAGGTTACAAAATATGGAAACTGGGAGTAGGGCCACTTTGCCAAAAGGAATGCATCAGTAGACTTAAACCGTATCCTCAAATAAGAGTGCTATAAGTGATAGTGAGGAACTTAAAAGCTATAGAAAGAGAACTATTAACCAGTAATACTTTTGACAAAGAGGTAGTTATCAGTGGCTTACTTAAGAAACCCTATATGCATGCACATTTTTACATTGTGAATCAGAACAACATGAAAATCTGCATGCTACCATGACAGCAAAGAAAACAAGCATTAGAAATGCAATCGGGCTCGGATTTATTTGAGTTTGAGCTAATGGCATTGTAAATGCCAATGTATTGTTGCTATGTGTTATGGAGTGTGTTCATGTGGTGTGTACTGCCAGTGATCTCCTTGTGAGTGTGAGAATATTGCACCGTTACTGCCTGTGATGTCCTTCTTGTGAGTGTGAGGAGCTTGCACCTCTGCTGCCTGTGGTCTCCTTGTGAGTGCAAGAAGATTGCACTGCTGCTGCCTGTGATGTCGTTCTTGTGAGTGTGAGAAGCTTGCAACACTGCTGCTTGTGATGTCCTTGTGAGTGGGAGAAGCTTGCACCTCAGCTGCCTGTGGTCTCCTTGTGAGTGTAAGAAGCTTGCACAGCTGCTGCCTGTGATGTCCTTCGTGCGAGTGTGAGAAGCTTGCACCGCTGCTGCCTGTGAGTATGAGAAAGATTGCATTGAGCATCTCTGTGCTGTGCCTGTTCTTTGTAAGGGACTCTTGCTCTGTTGCTGCTGCTGCCTTGGCACAGTACCTGCTGTGAGTGTGTAAGGGAAGCTTGCACCACTGCTGCTTGTGATGTCGTTCTTGCGAGTGTGAGAAGCTTGCACCTCTGCTGCCTGTGGCCTCCTTGTGAGTGTAAGAAGCTTGCACTGCTGCTGCCTGTGATGTCGTTCTTGTGAGTATGAGAAGCTTGCACCGCTGCTGCTTGTGATGTCCTTCTTGTGAGTGTGAGAAACTTGCACCGCTGCTGCCTGTGAGTATGAGAAGATTGCATTGTGCATCTCTGTGCTGTTCCTGTTCTTTGTAAGGGACTCTACTCACTACTCTAGTCACTACTCTGCACTCACTACTCTACTCACTACTCTACTCACTACTCACTACTCTACTCACTACTCTACTGACTACTCTACTCACTAGTCTACTCACTACTCACTACTCTGCACTCACTACTCACTACTCACTACTCTCCACTCACTACTCTACTCACTACTCTACTCACTACTCATTACTCTGCACTCACTACTTTACTCACTACTCTACTCTACTCACCTCACTACTCTACTCACTACTCTACTCACTACTAACTACTCAACTCACTACTCTACTCACTACTCTGCACTCACTACTCACCTCACTACACTACTCACTACTCTCTTCTCACTACTCACTACTCTGCACTCACTACTTTACTCACTACTCTACTCTACTCACCTCACTACTCTACTCACTACTCACTACTCTGCACTCACTACTCACTACTCACCTCACTACTCTATTCACTACTCACTACTCTACTCACTACTCACTACTCTACTCACTACTCTACTCACTACTCTACTCACTACTCACTACTCTACTCACTACTCTGCACTCACAACTCACTACTCTAGTCACTACTCTGCACTCACTACTCACTACTCTACTCACTTCTCACTACCCTACTCACTACTCTGCACTCACTACTCACTACTCTACTCACTACTCACTACTCTACTCTCTACTCTACTACTCTACTCACTACTCTACTCTCTACTCTACTCACTACTCTACTCACTACTCTACTCACTACTCTACTCACTACTCTACTCACTACTCTACTCACTACTCACTACTCTACACACTACTCTGCACTCACATCTCACATCTCACAACACTTACGACTTGAAAGCGCTGCAACAAAAGATGTTACAGTTAACCAATGAATTGGTACGCAGTTTACATACATAGGAAGGATGGACATTTACGTTGGCTTTGCTTGTTCTTCCTATCAAAACCGATGTTCGCAGCAAGAGTTTAACTCAGTGAGACATCTTGCTGTACATTATGCGTGTTAGTGCTTACAAACTACTGTATTCAAACTACGTTTTGTAGTGTTCTGCTCTGCAGTGCCCTGTATGACCTCTGAGCCCTCCATTGCCATTTGACCCGCACTAAAGTGCACAGGTGCACATCCCCTCCCTGGCCCAGGGCCTGGGTTATTGCCCTGTGTCCTTTATGTGCTGCGTACAAGTGCCTAGATCTGCTTGCGTCCGTTCTGCCGTGCCATGAATAGGCGCTGGAAGGAAGCGTGTCACCTCTACATTCATTGTGTAACAGTTTGTTCTAGCCTAGGCAGCAGTGTAGCTCACTGTATGTCTTGTGCTGTGTCATGCTGCACTGCATTCTGCAGCATTGTCTCCCATCTCATTGTCTCGCCTAGCCGGCTTTTCAAATTTTCGTTATCCATTTGTTGTTGAAAGTGATTCTCCCCGCCAAACCTCACAGGTTATTTGTTCGTCGCTGCATATTTGTTCTAGTGCGGAGAAGGGATGTTCTTGTGCAAGATCCTTGTCGATAACACCTACATCCGGTCTTCGTCCGGCTTTCCAGTTCTGCATCTGCAGTCAATGCTATTGGTCTTTGTCTGTCTTTTAGTTTTCCCAACTCTACTTTAATGATAATCAGCATTTCATCTCGCCACCGTTAGAAACATAGTTGGTCTCGTTCATTATGCAAATATCCAGTTTTCTGTGTTTCATGCAGCCGCAGCCCGGTCAGCTTGGCCTACCCCAGGTGACAGGAGAGGGGGGGGGGGGGAGGGGGAGGATGGAGGGGGGTTGAGGGGGGAGGAGGGGGGGGGAACTGGAGCACTCTCAACCCAATGGGCTTTGCATTATTTCTTTGGTGTTTTTTTAGCTGATCTGAGCCATAGTTTTCATCCGTTTATAGTGCCTGGTGCGTTTCTCAGTGATAAGATTTGTTGTAGTTATTAGTTTTCACAGGTGCTCGGTGTGAGCTGCTATAACGCATATTTACGTGCTCCGACTTAAAGCATTTTTTCCTTGTAATCCCCTCTAGAAATGTCCTGGCCTTTTTGACATAATCCGCGAACTCCTTTTGGCCCGTGTTTTGGCAAGATAAGAGTGTTCCTGCTCGAAATAGTGTGTTATAAGAATACATAATCCTTGTATCCCACCTTCTTAAAGATTGATGGAGTTTTGGCAGCGCAAATCACGAACAGCTTGGATCCGTGTGCTGTTTTGTGTTTACACAGGCGCTCCTCGCATTGTGATGCTTTACAATTTCAGCTTGGCAAACCGGTGCAGACTAGAGCGCCTCGCAGTTCGGTGCTTCTGCTGCCGCTGCCCTGCGCGTGCCCATTACCCAGTGCGGATGGGCTCGGGGGCCATACGGGAGCACAGCGGCGCTGCTGCTGCCACTTGCACGTCCCCATAAACTGCAGAGAGCACCGCAGCACATCTACTGCTCCTGGCACGTGCCCATAAACTACAGACTAAATCAGGCGGGGAGACGGGGGGTGAGCCAGAGAGCGGCAGAGCAGCTCCCCGGGCCGGCAGGAAGGAGCCGCACACGGCGTCTATGCTTGTGTGCACGTGAGGAGGACGCGCGCCAGACAAACACACTGCTAGATGGTGAACGCGCGCACACCATCTGGAATGCATTACACGGCCACCCTGACAGCTCCTAATTATAATTAATGTACTTCTTTGCGCGAGCACGAACGAAATATGCCCAAAATGGCGGAACAAAACTACATTTACCCTATCACTTCAAGCCTATTAAAACGACAACACAACGAAGACGAATCACTGGCCAGATGACAGAAAACGCTAAGGAATGTGTGGAATTTGTCTCGGCCAAAGCCCTAGGAGATACTTCTTTTTTTTCTTCTTTAACATTAGTTCTCTAACTCCTCCCACTTTCAGTGGGGAGGAGTCCGAGCCCTAAAAAGTGCTCAGACAATGGTGATTGATTAGCACTGTGCCTTTATGATAGGCTAATAACACATGCTTCCTAAACAAAAAAAAAGTAATAAACCAGCAATAAAAATGTCATCATGTCAGAAAATTACTGTTAGACTCTGCCATTTCTGGCTGGCTAGGACGCATCAAAACCAGGCGGAATCCACTGTCCTAAATAGGATGAGAACGATACACTTGTCCAATAACCGGTGCTCAGCCTTGGATAGCTTGGCACAGAGCAGTCAGGCTTATCCGCAGGGTCAAAATGTAAAGTATTGGCACAACCCCGACCTCGCTACACACTGTGTGCGCCACAAAAAGACTCCTCACCGTATGTATAAAACACTGGCATTTGTTTCACACAAGCATTGAATTCAAAATGACATACACATTGGATATATACTTTACAGTTATATGTAATGGTCAAACTCTTCCATTAGCAGCAGAAAGGCATGAACATATATGTACTAGTCATAGGTATTCACTTGCCACGTTATTCCCTTAGCCTCGTAACAAAAACCTATGTGCGTACCTCCCCGAGGTGTTTACAATCCTTGCAATCCTCCCACATCAAAAGTGTCAGAAACATATATGCAGGCTGGTCTATAGGCACAGTGTCCACATCTAGATTGTTAGAGTTTAGATGTCAGAGCTATTTAGCTGGGGCATATAAAACTTTGGAATTTATGCCTCTTGGTTGTTTTTCTTCCTTTTTTTCACACACTAGAGCGGGGCCTCATATTCCCGAGCGGTTGCCGGGTGAGGTGAGGTCTTCTCCCACGCAATGCGGGGTGAGTATTGCAGAGAGGTTATTTATTTCTGTGACAAAGCTAGTATGCTTATGAACAAGCTAAGTATAATATACTTGTGCTAGTATGTTGTCTGTACAGTTTCTTTGTAAATAACTGGATATACATGTAAATATGTGTTTATTTTTGATACTTTTTTCAACAGGATAAGGACAAATTTACTTCTTCCAGAGCACATTGGGGCTCCAAGTTCCTGGTAGATATTAGTATTTCAAACACTATCTTTGCACATTTCACGGTTTTATGTTGCAGTAGCTTATTATCATCAAGGTCCTGACGAAAGCCGGATAGATTTCCAGTTGGCTGAAACATGTTGACCGTCCTGCACAGCACCATAGTGTAGTTATACGTTTAGGCTACCTGGCGTGGTTTTAACTTTGACACTTAGACAATCCTCATTAAACATATTTTTTGTCTAAGTCGTTAATTTTATTTTCACTTCACTTTAGCACTGCACTACACACCTTTAGCTTTACCTTCTGATCAACACTCTGGCTAGAGTTTCTATTCCTCATCCATATCCGCACCGTCATCTGATGGTTTGGGCGGCTGGTTGGATGGATTAACAATTCCCACATGATGAGATTCCGCCAGAAGGGTGGGCTGATGGGAAAATCTCAGCCAGTTGTAACTCATTCACTTTTTGTATGTGTCCTGTGGTTTCTCAGTTACTAGTACAGCAACACACATTCAGGACCGGTAATTTCTGTTTAGTATGATGTGTCTTCTCAGAAATGCACAGCTATAGCTGTCCCCCCATCACCCAGATGTGGATTGGAGCCAGGCTGACAGATACACAGCGCCATGAACACAGAAATGCCCACCTTCCCAAAGGGGTATTTCCACTTTAGTAATGTCCAACCCACTCCCACCTCCGGAGAGGATTTACCATTACTAACTCATTGATATCAAACACCATACTGTCACTCTTCTGCATGTAGGAAATACAACTCAATAGCCTTTCCACAGATCCCTCATATCAATCCAATGCGAGAAGCAGTCCCTACCATACTGAACACACCACCCAGTGTCATTTGGTGCCTTGCATGTAACGTACACGCCTTACATCTTCGCAACACCGCACCCTGTCCCTAGGGAGTACTCTTATGTAGCGAGAGACATGCAGAACCTTGGCATGTAGCTTTTTAAATGCCAAGACAAGTAACAATAACCTGCAGACACAGGTCCCACCAGGGTAAACTTGTGGCAGGTTTGAAGAGCTACCTCAGTGAGTGGCACAACAAGTGCTACAGGCCCACGGAGCAGCATTTGAGTTATATGCACTAGACAAGGGGCTTACAGCTAACTGAAATCAGTCAATCATGTATACACCAATCACCAGTATGTTTATGACAAGCACAGCGCTTTGTCATTGAATGGCAGTTTTAAAAGCGCTCAAAGTCCTAATGCTATATCATAGATCAGCATAAAACCGCGAGGGACAAACGCAAAAACTCGAGAGAAAGCACTCTAGAAAGGGCCATTTTCAACAAATACAATCCCCAAAGAACACACAAAGGCTCTCAAATAAAAGCTACATCTTATGTCACATCTGCAGTCTCACAAAATGACTACTTAATCCCATATTACCAAACCGAACACAAATGAGACAATGTAACCCTCCATTAAATGCCAAGGGCTTAATGGACAGCCAATCCAAGTAATGCCAAAGCATAACACCTGAGAGTCAATCGCTAAAGGGGTTACATGAAGTATCCCAACAAATAAAGCTGCCTACAGCGAGACCTAAAAATTGCCTTTTTGGCTTGTTCATAAAATTATGAATAGTATTTCATGTTGTGTTAAATGTATTCCGAAAGTGCACGTACATACACCAGATGTACTCAAAACACGGAGATAATTTGCCTACCTATTTAGTGAGTGTAAAGCCAAGTTTTTAATCACTTGCAAAAGTTAAAGAGACATGTTTTAGCTGGAGTGAAGGGTACAGGAAGTTCCATACCTTAGGAGTCACCACGGAGAAATGTTTGCCTCCTACTTATACTTGTCTCGCAAGAGGGACTATTTGGAGATATTAACTTGCCAACCTTTCCCACTAAGTGGGGAGTAAACCGCTGGGATATCTGGGCCAAGAAATAAGGTGTGTTCACACAATATAACTTATGAGACAAAACCACTGACTTCAAAAGCATAATTTTCCTATCTGCCAGCCAATATAGGCAGCAACACAGGCTCATTTCTTTACAACCCCGTTCAACTGCCCAGCAGTGTCCTGATCTGATTATAGTTCGTGTAAGGTTGAGTCGTGTGCAATCAGGGAAATGCTGTTTACGCAATATTCAATGGATGTGCCCAAGTATTTACCACCATTATATGGAAATTCGAAATATTACGTCACCCCTAAAAAAATGTATTGTATCGTGATTAGTGGCGGTTGTCATGTGTGCAAACAATAAAAGTGTGTTTATCAAAAAAAGATAAGGTGGCCAGTGTAATTTTGTTTTTGTTTTACTGCTGTAGGGCTTCTGTAGTTGATCAGCCAGTGCCAGGTAAAAGATGTGTTAGTACAAATGGCTATGTATATATGTCAGGACTCCATTCACCCAAAGCGATCAACGCAGGACATATTTTGTGTTAGGTGTACAAGGCTCGCCATGCAACAGACCTGGGTTAGTGTTGGGAATGAAAAGTTTTGAGTGCAGAGCCAGAAGGTGACATCAACAGGAAATTCGAGGACTAGCACAGCTGAGTAACCTAAGGGATAGCTCCACCGCTGGCTGAGGTCTACTGAAAGTTGAGTCTGGCCTTCCCCGGTGCTACCCCTGCTACATACATCAATATGCATAGCACAAAGCCTCCAGGAAAGAAAATCTGCTGCACTTATAGCTCTGCTTTTCTGTGGTAAGAGAACTCTGTCTTGAGCGTTTACTATGGAAATCTATGGGACTGGTTGAAATCTCGATATAGTTGACTCAGATATTCATCCTTACGAGGTCACTAAAGTAAGTACCATTAAGTCAGGTGATAATATCCCCTACCATTCAGCCATAAGGTTCTTCAGTTTCTTGGGAAGTTCATGTGATTGCCCTAAAGGTTAACTATTTCAGAGGCTAAAAGAGCTGGGGTAATGTCAGCACAATGATGTGCAGTGCTAAACGTAACCACAACTGTTTAGGGCTTCAGGACTCCCTGAAAGGATGGCGTGCTTTTCCATACCCACTCCAGCATAGATCGTCCCAGATGGTATCAATCATTCCAAACAAAATCAATGGCATGTGAAAGCACAAAAACACACAGACACCATGTAGAGAAAGTGCCAAAGGACACAAGCATGTTACTAACGCAATTCAAGTACAATCTCAATTTTAACATTAAAAGAGCAAATTATTACCTCTCACATTGGGACACATCAGTAAGTAGGCTGCACACAATTTCCACTGTTTCTTTGGCGCTATGTGGGTATCCTGTTGCCACACATAACAAATAGGCCTACGTGCTCCTCCTGGTAGAAGCTGGCTGCTGCTATGGTGACCAGAAACAACTCTGCATCCACTTCCTACTGTACAGCAAAGAGTCCATTCATTTAGCTCCTCCCTAAATCCCAAAAAAGCTAAAACATTTGTAGGTCATACCTACCCATCCTCTCTACTCACACAAAGCCATAGCCATAGCATTCCATCATGGGGAGCTTAATCCAAAACCTCAATCACATTGGGTGAAAAAGTCTTAGGGCTCGTTGAGGCAAGTGCTGGAATGAAGACATCTGAACAAGCACTGGCTAAGCCAATAGGTCTCACCATGCTTTTATTTGATATTCTGCTGGCAGATGAAGCTGTTAATATTAGACAAGTTAATGTCACAGTAACCACACTTCTGGCAAATATAGCCAATATGCCTTCTAAGTCTAGCATGGGTTATTTTCTACGTTCAATAAAACCTGCAGATGTAAAAAATAATTAGTTTAGTAAAGGCATCTTCAATGTCCAAGAGGGCTGGATCCATGCCAGATTTTCAGAATAGCCACTGACTATGAAATGGTTTCCAGTAATATTTATTTCATGTACATTTATCATATGTGGATATCTTGAAAATCTGAAATAGTGCTGACCTGCCTGGACCTACGTTGGGTACCCATGTTTAATCATATTCTATTTAGATGTACATGAAAAGGATGATCACTACCAAGGAGCTATTTAGTGAATGGAATTCTTCCACACGTGCCTTTTATTGATTACACCCAGTAGGAGCCTGAACAAACTTATTTCAAGTCCCGAGATGTAATAAATCTTCCATCTCTTTGTACTTATTCATAACTGTTTCAATTAGAGAGCACTATATTGCAGATGTGTGCGATTATTTCTAAACACCACGGCTTCCAACATGTTGTGGAAAGCAAACATAGACTTTTGACTGTGGCTGTGGCACTGCCCTCTCAAATTAAATCAACACAGATTAAATTGAGTTTACTACCAAGAAGCCACTACCACTCGGCGTACCAATTCCGCAATTTAACTGAGGGAATTTCATCTGTTGAATTGTTTTGACTCAAATTCCAAAGGGTCTTTGATCTTCAAACAAAACATCCTGTCCTGTTGATGGTCTCGTAGATTTACTTCAGAAGAGACCGAAACGTCAATGCCCTAACCCATTTTCCTTTTAGTTTCTGTTAAGAATGAATCTGGGAAACTTTGTTCCTATGTCTAGGGCAGTCTTCACACTGTACACTATTGGAAATGAGCTATTGTGCATTGATAACTAGCAAAATTAAACTTGAGGATTTTTTAGTTCTGTTATCAATGCCATTGAAGTACCTTCTCAATTTGAACCCCGAATGAAACCATCATTCTGAGTGAAATATAATGAATTAAGAAATACACCCGGTTGTACTGATGTATTGGTTTTCTTCAAATAATACAGCCTATTGTGCCCTGAATTGGTTTGTTGATGTCATGATTAGAAGCATAGTAAGTAGAAAGTTTTACCTAAACACATCTTCGAATACATGCCTTTGAGGCACTATTACCCGAGAATTATTTCTAACCATGCACCCCCTTTTTTTTTTTTTTTTTTTTTTTTAGAGTCCTCGTATTTTTCTGTACGCTTAAGATTGATTCACTTTCTAAGTGTAGAAATTAAGTTCTCTGGTGGATTTATCGAAACTCTCATGGTGGTGTTCTAGCGTATATTTAAAGGTCTGATAACAAATACATTGTTGCACCATTTAGGTTTTTCAATTTCTCTTCATTGTTTCTGCCATAACTATTGATCATGCTAAAGTAGTATGTGTCTAAAACACCCTGCCATAAGTATTTAAATCCTAAATCGAATACTTTGGATATCCATGAACTTAAAAATATTGATACTCACTGCTTCATTAGTGATTAAATGTTGGCACGATTAATAATTTTTTTAAATGTCAAATGTCACCACTTCTCATCATTGTTAGGTGGTGGCGGGTATCATTGACATACAGGTGTATGAGGGAGGCCTCCCAACAGCTCCAAACAGGGATTAAAGAACATCACAGCCTGGAACAATCTGCGAGGTACTAAAAAGACAACAGAGACAATCTTAGCCTGACAGTGTTTAAAGTTAACCAGACTGGCACCCTCAAACAATGAGCGGGAGAGAAGTATAGCAATGCTTGACGGCAAAAATAATTACTGGCTCTTACTGGGCTGCATCAATGTACTCCATTCAAAAGAAATGCTAGACTTGTATGACATAGTGCATGGGTCCGTTTATATTTTTGTGATTGAGTGGTATGTTACTCAACAGAATAGATAGTGTGTATGTGAGCAACTATATGGATATCTGGATCAAAAACTGGAAGCAAAAGCGTAGCATCCCCTTAAAGTTCCTTTAGCTGTGTATGAACTTCAACATAAAATGTAACTTAGACTGCCACCCTTGTTGTCTCAGACAGCTTATTTTAAAAATAAGATTTCCATTCTAGTCTTCAAATTTATAGACTATGGAGCCTCTATTTATGTCAACCTCTAAAAACTCAAACTCTATCTTTCTGCGAATCAGTTCTATCACACTCCGCCTCTCCTTCCATGGTCTCTCTTTCCCTTACGCATTGTGAGACCTCCAGCCTCAGACTTTTTCTGCCCCTTTCTACTACAGCACCACCCCCTGCCAATCTGCATTTCTACTCCAAAACAAACTTAATAAACCTTGAATTTGCATCCTCAAACTCAACTCAGACTACCTAGTCTCCTGGACATTCTTCGACCTTGAGCTGGATGTAGCTTCTACTTCCAATCCTTTCTCTTGTGCCCTGTTCTTGCTTGCATTGTCTCCAATGCTTGATGAGTGTGCCACTTACGCTTTTCTCTCCATCTAACTGGTTAAACTCTTTCCCACAATGAACAGCTTATTACGGGTGGCATTAGCTTGACTTCCTGTTTGATCCGGTATACAAGAGTTAGCTAGTCTTGTCATCTTCATTTTTCATTGTGTGCTAATATTTGTGACTTGCTTCTTTAAGCCGAAAAATTAATAAGGTAACAGTCAGTGATGGTATGGTATTAGCATTGAAGTGAACTGAGAGCGTTACCATCATCCTTCTCACCGAGTGTGCTTCCTCTTTTTACACTGTCACATCACTGACTGCTCTCTGACACGCCTGATCCGCACAGTCACATCTTAGATCTCATGAATAAGGGGTTGAGGCATTTGCCTTCTTTTTAATGTCACTGTCCTTCATCCTCTCCTGTTCGACTCTCGTTGCTAGACCATGCACTTCTGCATCTTCACACGCACAAGAATTAGAGAGCAAAGTTGAGCATACGCTAGTAGAAGTCAAGCAGGGCCTATGCACAAGCGCGCGTATTTTGACCTCACCATGAAAAAAGAACGCATGCTTAAATATCCTAACAGTCTAAGGTGCCCTGTCTGGGGTGTTACCTGCAAGGAGTTGGCTTAAAAACACAAAGGGGCAAATAAAGCCCAGTGTGAGGCCCAAGCAGCGAGCTAGCGGGAGAGCCAGCAAACGAGAGCGGGACCGCAGCAGAGGAACAGGCAGCTGGCCCATGATGCTAGTTCAGCGCTTTCACAAATCAATGCCACCTGAAAAGTACAATGTAAACCCTCACTGGGCGGATGTCAGGGGACCGAGAAAATGCATCCTCAAGTATTTCACATTAGGAGGGAATAATGTGTTAATTTATAACTCCTCAACCTGCACACTCCGATTATCCATCTATGTCAAAGCTTTGACTCCTTAAATTTATCAAAAACATGCGCGAAGGGAGGTGTGTTCTGCTTTTCACACATTGAGAGGTGGGAAAAGACAGAGTCTGTCTACGGTGCTGCTGTCTTCATGCTTTTCTACCTTTCGGCCCACTAGTGCTGCTGCGGCCCTCGCAGGCAAAGGACCGCCTTGGACTGAGGCTGATTACACTGGGTACCATCCGTCAAACGTGACACAGGATGGAGGAAAAACATGCATCAGCAGCACCTAACAGGCTGTGAACTGGCCAGAGGAAACTTAGCAGAGCTTGGCATGCTTAGCCATGGACACCCACGAGAAGGTGGACTACTGAGGACTAGAAGGATGCGAATGTATAGTCCTAAAATCAAAAATGTGTCAATTTGTTTTTTTTAACCGGATGAGCTTTGCAAAGTGTGGAGCTTGCTAACTTTAATAAAAATGAAGGCTGAGGGGCAGCTTTAGGCAAAGGAAGGGGCCCTTTAGAACAAGAGGTGGACTGAGTTTGGCAGAAATCTCCTGCTTGTAGTCTCTTTCGACCATCCCCACTGAGGAGCGGATTGTAGATAGATGTTACCACTTTATTACTTGCTAGAGGTTTATTTACATAGAAAAACGTTCTGGGATGAGCAAGGGAAAAAACAGACTAGGAACAGGTGGTGGTTCACATATAGGTTAACCTCTTCAGTAATATACAATCTCAAGGTGGATACACCAAATGACACCAAAGAGAATGAGGCTGCAGGCCAAGTCCTGTGTAGCGTCATATAGCTCAAAGATAACATACACGTGAAAGAGTTATAAGCACCTTTTTCTCTATAATACTGCAGAAATAAAGACAAGCTATTGATTATTTTATTAAGCGACGGTAAGTTATTCCCGCATCAATGGATATGATGTAACAGGCTCCAAGTGACTTATTAGAAAACACGTGGTCAAGAATAGACGTCTTAGATTGCTTGTTGTGTAGTCCTTGCTCCAGAGGTCCTCTCCCTGCTGCACAGGCTGAAGGGGGGAGAGTTAGGAAAAGACATGGAACTTAAAAAAAGTACTGAAATGCGCATAAGAGGGTAGATCCCTAGTATTTTAGGAGGAAAAGTTACTCATAATCTCATCACAACTTTAGGATTTTAATTTCAACCTTGCATTACGTGGGGTCTCCAGACATAGACCCACTATGTTCATGGACTCAGTGTATAACTTTGTGATGAAGTACAAAGTTTGGGTTTGGTTGTTATTCAATATGCACTTCTAGTCAGACTACTCACTTGGAAGGGGGATCCGGCCGACCTTACAAGAGCTGCGAACATTGCCGAAGCATAACTATCCAAAAGCACATGCTAAATACCTCTCTGTCCTGTACCACTGCAGTGTAAACCCAGCTGATGATGTAAAATGCTTAATTTCTACATATACTTAGCACTGCTGTACTATTTTGCAAAGCATTCTGCTATTGCATGCGGACGGTCTTGACACGCACTGCATCAAGATCGAGAATAAATATGATTTGCA
This sequence comes from Lissotriton helveticus, assembly GCF_964261635.1. NCBI lineage: Eukaryota > Metazoa > Chordata > Amphibia > Caudata > Salamandridae > Lissotriton > Lissotriton helveticus. Next base: position 1,138,275,118 of record NC_136059.1, on the reverse strand, counting down.
TTATAACCTTTAATATCACAAAGAATACAAAATAAAAGAGTGGGAGGCACCAACTTACAAAGTAGTATTCCAAGTATACCACTTACAATTTTCAATTCTAATTATCAAAGCACAGTACACATTTTTGAAAACCGGCGTGTAAAAGTGCTTGCATCTAAAACATAACATATAACCATCCGTATTAGCGACAAGTTAAACCCCAATTGGATATTGTAAAATTATTAACCCGTAGGCTATTTCTGTCAACAGTCTCCCTTACCTCAACAAGCCATACATCACCAACAGGCGATCCCCTGGGTAATAATAGTTGCAGCAAGCACTAGTCATCTTTATATGATGCACGTCACTCATATTCAGCACACGTCCCCTCTGATCACTCCATTCCTGCAATCATGCACCAGTCCTATTGTACTGTACTGCATGGCAACAGCTGTATGGAGCCTCGTTACCCGGACAAGCTCGAAAAGCAAAGCACACAGATTCTCACTGACTCCTTGGCACCCTTTCAGAGGTGTGTGAGTGGAAGTAAGGTGGATTTGCAATGCTTGGTAAACCGGCTTTGAAGCCTGGCAATGGTATTCCGCAATTGCTTCCCACATGCATTAGAGTCTGAAAGGGTGTTGTATGTGCAGGAAGTAGCAGTGTGTCCTCTCCTACCAGCATGGAGAGATGAAGAATGGCAACCATCTTGGTAGGAGGGCTTCCCAAATTCTATCAGCATTCACAGGCCCACAAAACCTCCTCAAACACTTTGGATAGAAAAGTATAGCTACTGACCATGGTGACCCTGGTGGCAGGCCCACACATCACTTATCAAGTGGGAGAGGCAGTGCTGATCTACCTACAGTATTGTGCATGTTATGATTAGCACTGGAGAAGTGCTGTGGTCTGTGAAGTTAGTGGGAAGTACACCATGGCGGCAAAACTGGCAAGGAACCTATTTTACTGGAAAATACCGGGGAACAATTTATCACTAAAGTAATCAATTTGCAGAATTGCTGTAGGAATTGCCAAACGCTACACAGAGTTGCACAAAAATTAAATTACACACAAAAAAACATAGTACAAGAAACTGCAGCATCATTTGTGGACGGGCACGATCCTGTACTAAATAGGCTCGGCTAATGGACAGAGACTGCATTATGCAATATTAACAGAATTATGGAAGTTTGCATCTATCTTAAAACTCAAACAGCATATTACAAGGGTGCTTCCTGCTTTTCAGTACCCTGTGACACTAAAACAAGCAGCTATTTCAGCATGTAATTTTGGCAAAATTTGAAACGTATGCCTCTCCATACAGGGAAAGTAAATGGTACTTATTTGTGAATAGTGCTTAATGATGGTTGTGAGCCCACTTCTAAGATTTCCAAGCAACAGCATTTAAGGGAAAAAAGGCATATGGAAGCGAAGGGAAAATTAATCAGATATTAGGTCAAGTAGGGAAGTGAGGATCGCCACTCATATCTGTGATTATGCAGTCTACAATCTAACCACTAGACCAAAATGCCTTTCTAGAGGTAGAAAAACAAAAAAGATGGTACATTTGCAGATTCCACAATCAACCAAGGTCCCGCCACCTCTATGATAGATGTGCCACCAGTCAGATAATGTGCTTCATCGCCCACAATGAAGAATGTAACGCTCAATACATACAACCATACAATTCAACCATGATCAAGTTTGCCCCTGTGTGGGCAGTCCAAGCAATTACACTTCATACTCTATGTATCTGGCCCCACATCCAAGGCTTTTGTGAAGCTTGGGCATTAAGCAGAATCACTAATCGGAAAACAATCGGCAAAAGGTTCAAAGAAATCCTCCCTACAGAACAAGACATGAAAGACTGGAGTAGGACTAAGCCTGGTTCTGCAGGTAATGTGATATTGCAATGGACTACAGAAACTTCTAACACGATTCCAGGAGTTCTGTGCTGCAAAAGGTCTTACAATAAATGTGGACAAAACCAAATACCTAGTTCTCAATCCACCTAAAAAACTGGGCTGCTCACCTACACTTAACTCTATTCCCCTGGAGAAAGTAGCCGAATTTGACTACCTTGGCATTCGGATTACGGACAGGATGACATGGGCAAACCACATTGAAAAAATGGTCCTTAACCACCGGAGAGTAGGAGGAGCTCTCATGAGGGAATATAGGGCCTCAACTAGGAGATCGCTAACCCCAGTACTTGACATTTACAAGGCCAAAGTAGCTACTTCAGCCTTGTATGGGGCAGAACTGTGGGGTCATTGCCGCCTGGATGCCCTAGCTACTGCTGAGAGCAAGCTATTAAAATCCTTCATTGCTCTCCCCCTGAGCACACCATCAGTACCTGTGAGGATGGACACGGGATGTAAAAATATTAAAGACCAGGCCCAGCTTCGCCCGCTCCTGTTGTGGACACGGATCTGGAGGTGCGAAGAACTAAAATCCTATGCTGATGCACTGAGGGACATAATGAGCCAAGGGGGTTGGGCCAAAATTAAATGGTTAAGGGACACCAAAAAGTTGTTGGAGAACATAGGCCTAGGGGATTGTTGGCCATCCCGTTCAGCCCCCCCAAAAGAAGTTGTCAAGGCGCTTTTTTGGAATTGGATTGCTGAGCGCCTAATCGCCAGCCCAAATCACTGCAAGTCCACCGCCACCTTTTTACAAATTAAAGACAACGTGGCCTTTGAACCTTATTTGGACTTGATTACTCTCCCCTTTGATCGGGCCCTTTATTTTAAATTTAGAGTTGGTTCACTCCCGTTGGGTGCCCTGGTGTCGAAATGGGCAACAGCGGACCGCACTTCTCCCAACTGTGCATGTTGCCATACTAGGATAGAATCTATTGTGCACGTTCTATTTGAGTGCCCGGATTACGCAAGGCCTAGGAGCTTTTGGCTGAAACCACTCTGCCGTAACATGGGCACACGCAGTTACTTAGTAGCCTTGCGTATCCTAAGCACGGACACTTCCCCCTCAATAGTCTGTGGAATAGCTAAATTTTTAAAGCAGTTTTGGCATATTCGATGTAAGAGACTGTCAGTAGCTGTTTAATTCTTGTTTTAGCTAATTTATTAACGGATTTATACCCTTTTATCACTCTTAAACATTCTAAATACTTTTTACTGACTTCTTATGGCATAAACTTTTTTGTATACTGTATTGATTGTATTATGTATGTGCTTATAAGATATCTCTGAGTATCGAATAAAAGCTTATGACTGACTGACTGACTGATATTGCAATGTCTACTTGCACGTTGACACTACATACACTGGGGTTGGCAAGAGTTAACATATCAGTAATAAATATGTCAGCGCAACCATTTTCCTAAATATGGTCAAATTAGCGGGAACAACAGTAGTGCCACACATAGCCAGGAGGTTCTAGGTTGTGAAGTTTGTATTCTTTTGAGTGCATCCACTCACACTCTTCCCCACTGCCCCCGTATTCACTTACCTCCAAACACACGTCCTTTATTTGCTAACTGAAAGAATTGCCTGGCCTAGTGCCTTGCATAGAATGCGGTCTGTCCCATCCATACATTTCCCTAACGTGCGCTGTGTCATTATGGCACCGTTAATCCCTTTCTCCTGCTCCCTCCGGACTCACCTAAGGGGTTAAAAGACTCGAGTACATTTGTGACTTGTCAGTGACATATAATACCCAGGTCCTTCATGCAATCAACTTTTACTTGACATGTATTTGCTCATCACAGGCCCCGCATTACCACTGGGGAAAATGAAGAAAAACCTAAATTAACACTTGACATTCAATATGGTCAAGTCCTTAATTGGCTGGGCTTCCTGAGAAAGCAATTTTCTATTCCCCAACCCGTGCGCGTGTCATGTGCGGAGTGCAGCTCTCGGCCATCAGCGCTGTCCCCGGCTCACTCTAATGAGAGCAGATGAATTAGTGCTACGTGACACGATTTGAGCAGGGCTCCCCCGCCCGCGCCGGTGACAGCCGTGTGGCGGGGGAGGGTCGAGAAATGTGCAGCGCACACTCTTCCGAGACGGCCGCACCCCCAAACCCTACTGTCTAATTGGGGTTTCGGAAAGGTCAGGGCCTGCTTACCTGCCGCCCTCAGAGGCCGGGGACGCGGACTCTCCTCAAACGTGCCATCCCGCCCTTCATTTATTTCCGCCGCCGAGTGCGCGCTTCCATTGCAGCAGAATATGTTAGGAGAGGAAATATTTGTAGAGCTTCTGCTGTGGCGGGAATGGGGTTCCCCGGCGGGGATTTGCTGCTAAACAAATGCACACGGCAGCACAACCCGGTGCTGCTCGGGTGCAGCCGCAGGTCAGTAAAGGGTATGAGTGTACCGGGGGTACCAGATGTCTCTCTCGCCCCCTTACTGTGCGTTACAGGCAAATTATATTTTGGTATTTTAAACAAATATTAGAACTCTTCCTGCATTCATGTTATCTCGTAAATTTGGACGTGGCGTGCACGTTTGACAACGAGTTCATGTTTGTTTCTTTATTACGAGTGAGGTAGACATTTTTTTCCAATAATTTACACTATAATGAACTGCAGCAAATATTGACACCACTAATGTGATAACTGCTGTCATCTGAAGTGATTTTAGTGATCACTGGTTGCTTGCCAGAGACCTACAGATGACCGTTTTAATGTGAGGCAGGACTGATCCAGCCTTCATCCTTCTGATGTCAATACGGGTACTAGTGCTTATTATAATAATAAGATCATTGTAATGCTCAGAGGCAATTCAGTTTATGGTATGCAATATACAAGCAGTCGTGTATTGTTGATCAGTAATCAAAACAGTGCAGACTGGACCTTGCCAGCACTTACCATACACATTCGCATACTTTTTTGTCCCGAATATTTTTAACCATAGCTTTTCCAAAAACATACAGAGAAGATAGACTAACTTTATATTACATCTTAGAAAAAAACAAGAATTCCAAATAAAAAATCGCCAATGTTGTCTATTGATGGTTTCTTAGTAAATGTGTCCAGCAGAGAGAGAAGAACATGCAACACACTGAACCACAGAGACACAGTCACCAGTTTCAGAGGTGAACTCAAGAAAGTAGAACAGTGGTTCTAAGACATCTTTTATGCCTGTTTCCATCAATACTACGGTAAGGTAGAAGTAGCATCAACCAGGCAAAGCAGATATTATTGACAGATCCGTGCTGTCTGCACGTCACTGCCTGTTGCAATACTGTATATCATTTCTCTTACAAAGCTATGTGTGTTTGACCAGGGGTCTTGTCATTTCTGTTTTTTAAAACCAATTGTGCTCCAACGAAGATTGAAGCATGGTTTTATCTTTGCATGTGTAGCACTCATTCTGAAAGTGAACTTCTGTTGAGCTGTGTTCCATTCATTTACTGTGTTGACATGTTAGTTACATCTTTCTTCCTTAGCTTTATCACGTAGGGCTAAAAGTGGGGGTTTCCATGAGTCACAATTTACATGAATGCTAAAATAGGCTGAGTAGGGACAGCTACTAGGGTGGAAATCAGAGAGTGTCATGTAAGAAGTTAAATAATGCTGTGTACTGGTGTATGTGCATAACGGTTTGCCTGCAGTGTTAACCTCGTTTCAAAAGTCTGCCTGTGGAAGTTTGATAATAATGTATTTGTAATCTATAGATGTGCTTTGTGTACCTATAGACTACATATATTGAAAAGCAGCTATGTTCTAGAGATGAAGCAAGCCCATACCAATCTTCTGAACTGGAAAGATTTGACTGAGTCCACATAGTAATCTAAATGTATTTTTCGGTGATTCTTTGGCCTTTCAAAGAGAGACAGCAGCTAGAGAGCAGTGGTCGGATAAGAGTTTTAAGTTACATTACTGTAGTCACTGCATTCCTTACGAACTAGTTCTGCCTTGTTTTGCGAGTGTCATAGTAGCTGCATTCCATTTCATTCTTATGCATCCAATGAACCCCAGGTCGACAAAGCAAACCCTGGTGAAATCCCAACTCCACGAAAAAGCACTCTGAAGGCTGTGCCCAAAGAAACTGGACTCTGGCTGGCCAGAATCCGCCTCTTCGTGGCCTTCGAAAGTGGGGAGAGTTACCAGCAGTAGCTACACATAAAAGCTGAAGTCGTCAAGAAGGAAGGTTAATATGCAACAATCTTTAACAATCAAGTGAAGGTTTGTTCTCAATCTAGGCCATCAAGATGCCGCTAACACAAGCATGCAGGTTACCCTACCCTGTGAGCTCAAGAGGCAGTCAGCAGGGGAATGCACGGGTTTCAATACACTCATAAACACAGCAAAATGCCAGAGCACAGATACGAAGGGTTAGAAGTCGAGTGTATTCATGTAGTTCAAGTCATCGGTCACGTGCATGTGTGCACGTCAATGTCGTCAGGAAAGAGCTATAATAAGGACTTGTCTCCATCTCCTGCACCATCAGCAGGAAGCGCACGGATTGCCCTGGGCTTGATGCTGGAGTGCTTCGTGTCTCCTCTCTAGAGTGTAAAATATGGGCTTGAAAGCAACAAGCATAAGTGCATAAAAGACCAGATATTTCAAAATGAACCCAAACATCCCAGCGGGAGGGAAAACCTGCTTCAGATTCAAAAGCACAACATATGCTTTGTTAAAAGTTGCCATAGAACTGGTCAGTCACAAAACCAATGACGACATCCTGTCTACTACCAGCGTCAGCCTGGAACAAAGAAATACATTTCACTTACCACACATACACACATGACCACTCACGTCTTCCACAAGCACGGTTGACTTTAAATCCTATTGCACTAGTCAATATGACTCACACTCTTTGTCTGGGCTCTGTTCTCTGGGTTTTTCGCTTCGGAAAGTGCGGGAGGTGGGCCTGTTCTCTATGTAGCATGACACCAGCGAAGTTGGGATAACATGACATCAGTTTCTGGCAGAGGACAGCCCTGGTCTGAGTCTGCAGACAGCTTGTTGCTCTTTTCTCAAAATCCCAGGTTACGAGGTAAGGCCACGAGCAAGAGTAAGCCACTCAGTGCTTAATGTGTGACAGTGCTTAATTTGTGAAAGAAAAAGTGCAGGTGCCAGAAGCTCTGCTCAGAAGTCTGTGGCAAGTTCAATTAAACCTTGGCGGGCTGAATGTCGCGACTGGTGGTCTTAAATCCAGTGCATGCCTCTTTGATCCTACAGAGGCACTCCCTGTCCCTATATCTCACACTTGCAGGCTCCTGGTTTCTAAGTTTGTGACAGTGTTGCCATCTTTCTCGTGCACTGGCTTTCCGGTCTGTGTGCTCTTCCCTCACTTGAGCTCGGAAAATATACTTGAGCTCGGAAAATATCTGTGGAGAAAAGTAAGTGGTGGTCCCTAAAAATAAGAGTTGGTGACCTCCACCGGCAACCATGGGCTCAAAGTAAGCAATGGAGACACTGAAAACAAGCCGACTCTTAACACACAGTTTTCATGTTGTCGTCCATTCCAAAGGGCCTGCTTACGGTTTTGTGCTGCACTATCATGCCAATCATAGTACAAGTTCAGCATCAAACACCAATTTTAAATAAAAAAAAGACCCTACAGTTCATGGCTTGTTTAAAAGCACAAAAAGAACAACATTGGAAATATTAAAAACACTTTGCAAAATTTCAGAAATGGCACTAAAAAGCAGCGAAATTTCCCTTTCAATTATCAGATCCTCACTACAATAATTCTGAAGGAGAAATTAACACAAATTCTGTACATCAGAGGACCACAGCAACCTCTATATTTGTTTGACCCAACTCCCTCTACAAGAAATGGTTTCATTTGGGAGGCATGGTGAACGTATGCAATGCAATGCACGCAGAGCATTCTAAGAAGTTTATTCCTGTATATGCTATTTTAATGAAGCATAATTAGAGGTAATTTCACATTAACCTGGTACCATTTTTAAAAAAAATTGCTGACACAAATTTGTCAAATCCTCAGTGGAGGAGAAGGGTTTTTTAAGGTAGCAGGAACAAAGTTAAGACAAGCATTATGACTGCATGCTGCTCCTTGTGAAAGTTGCAGTAAGTAGCCAAGTAGCCAAAGACTGTGCCCTTGGCATTAGTCAGCTGGGTACTGTACACTGATCAGAAGGCCAATCCTCATTCGGGAGAGAGACATTGAGCGGGAGCACAGGGAGCTTACTGCCACTAGCAAGTCGAAAACTAGGGGCTCCAACTTCTATTGTCTTAGAGGAATGTCGCCTAACATGTAAGCGAAGACAAGGTGGCCAGAGAAGGAAGTCAACACAACTTAAAATTCCAATTAACTAAGTTTTGCTTTACTTTCCGTTTTCATAAAATTATCTGGGCTCATCCGTGCTTTAAATAAATACAAAAATGAATAAATATACATCTGTCACCCTATCCCTATATGGTTTGTTATCAACAAAAAAAAGGTAAATTAAAGGCCTTCAAAACGCGTTTTGTGTCTAATGAAGTTGAAGATTCCTTCACATGGGACTGCACTTTAAATAAAACACCCTCTTCCCGTTTTTAAACTGTTGTTTCAACCAAAAATCTATTTCCTGGTTAAAAAAACAGCCACAGGTCATTTGATGGCTATATTACCTCTCTGTCACCTATTCTGATGTTATTGACCCCAGCATTTTTTCCCTACATAAAAATATAACTGGCTGCTGTCGTGGCTGGTATTGTTTGGTATGAAAGTGAGTCAAGTGGTTTCCAGATATATGCTTTACAATTCCAAAAGCACCTTTCAGCCACAGCAGTCCTAGCAGCAACCACTCCAGCAGTGAAAGCTGCGACTGCACCCGCAGCAGTAGCTGCAGTAGCAAGCTGTATCATGCACAAACATCAAAGGGCCGGAGAAGAATTGGTACTGCTTGGGACATCAGAAAATTGGTGGCAGAGTGACACAGACAGGGAGGTGTTCAGCCTGTGTTTTCAACCAGATATTGAACGTCCAGTTGTAGGCACAACCCCATAAGAGGGACATTGACAGGAGTTGTGATTACTTGAAATTGCTGCGGCTGGTGATTTTCTGTGGGTTTGGTAAATTAAAAACAGCATGTTTTAACTGACATTTTCACCTAAATATAACGGGTTCTGGAGTATCGTGCTACTCGTCACTAGGAGCTTCAACAACTCATCAGGGGTAGTAAGCGCTATTTATATTATTGTAAATCTATAATTTATAATATATTGATTTTTTCAAATTACAGAGCAGAAAGAGGTCCAAAATTCACAATGCAAAAGAAAATCCCTGCACACTTGACGAAAACTTGCAGTGGAGGAATGACTTTGTGAAGAGTTTGACCAACTAAGACCTTTCAAATAAAACACCACCGCACAACTACTTTGGGCAGAAGCTGCAAACTGATGGCTGGCTTTAATTTTGGAACTTTTGGCTGAGATGGAGAAGGTCTCCTTCAAAGTTAAGCATTGCTTTAATCAATTCAACTTAATATTGAAAGATTTATGGAACTGTAAGATTGGATGATTTATGCTGCATTTTTTAATTCAAGTGTTATGTATAGTAATTGTTTTTTCTTGCTTCCTTTTACATTATACTAAGTTATTTTTTCCTACAATCTCATCAACTTGATGGCTCTTTAGACCAACTAAGCAACATTTGAATGATCCTCTTATTCAATGTAACTGTTATATTAACTTAAAAAAGTATATTTAAAATTCACCACCCTATTGATTTCAAAGTCACTATTATATTTGCAATGTAGGATGTATTGGTATTTACATTTGAATAAAAAAAAATGCTCAGGACCATAAGAAGACTCCTCTGGGTTACTGTGAAATCCAGGACCTCTTGGTATCAGTGACCAGCTTTATTCCGATATTTCCCTCTTTGGGATCAGTAGATATTACACCGGGCAAACAAGCAATAGAGTCACAGCAGCTACTAGAATAAAATAGTGTCCCATTGTCATATCAGAGCCAAGACAATTCTGCATGCACTCTGGCAGGCATATTCAAGAGCAGAAAAAAAGCATGTCTAAATAAGGAAGGGACGCTTAAAGTGTTCAACTGTCACTGACTGCAAGTACTGAACAACGATAAACAAATAAAATGTGGCCAAAAACAGCAGAAGCAGCATGGGGATAAAAAGGGCTTGCCGTGGGCCTGGCATTGCACCATTTAAAGCAGGGATGCATATCAACAACAAGTGCTACAAATCATTCTGCCGCCAAATATAGAGGCACAAAAACACGCAAGCCGCAAATCAGTTTTGAAAAAAATAGGGTCTGATAATGAATTTGATTAGCAGTACAACTTATTTGATTAGCAATTTTAACATTGTTATCATAACGCATTTAAGTTATTTGTGCAAAAAAATCAAGTAACCAACAAATAACACTTGATGCATTAGAGTTCTACAGCCCCAGATCCGGAGATTACCTGTGCTGTGAAGGTTCTTGCGCTTTTTTTACACCTTCTCTTCCTCGCCCCCTCACATGTCTATGCCTGGCCTCTTTTCCCATCTTGCAAGGTCAGAGTGAGCAGGTGTAGTGCAGCATTTGCTGGTGTCATCCACTCGCTCAGAGTGCCATGGAGTCGAGGAGGGCCTAACGCTGAAGGGGTTTCCAACCTCTCGTGTGCAGCTGCACTACACCTACCAGTCCTGAAACTGACAGAAGGAAAGCACAGGAGGAGGGAGGGAAAGGAGTAGAAAACGCAGATCAATACCACCGAACACAACGGTGTGTGGCGTTGGATCTGATAATAGGTATATGGAGTACAGCAGCACAGGGGTGATGTGCTTGTCGTTAGGGTTGGGGTGGAGTCGCTCTGAGGACTTGGCACAATAGTGTATTTTCCTGCAGCTCGAAGTGAACTATCCCAGAAACATGGATTTCCTAGCCCAATGGCCTGATCATACCATTTGTAGGCATATGTTCATAAAAGTAGTCCTGGGCAGAGGGCCTATTCATGAGATAGATGAGGCCTAGCCATGGCATGTGTAACTTTCATATAAAGCCTCCATCACTGGCCTTCATTCACTCTGCATGACAGTTTCTAGAATGAGGGAAGGGGAAGAAAATAAAGCAACATCCACCAGGCCATTTAGTGACATTTTATTCTATTACTAGAAAAACTTGAGTGGCCAGCCTTGATCCTCAATATTAAAAAATATGATTGGCGGTGTACGTGCCCCTTCTGGAGACATCACAAAGCTAAAATAAAATGTAAATAGCCCTCGCAGGGCATAATAGGGTACTCCATAAAGGAGCAGTGAATAATAAATGAGCTGCTCCTTAAACTTATTTATTATTTACTTTTTAACCGCCCAAAAATATTTTTGGGGGTGTCCCAGTGCCCACGCGGGACACCCACATATTTAATATTAGTAGGGTGCTGAAAGGGGAGTCCAGGGTCCCGAGGCCCCAGCTGGCTCTCCAGCAAGCACACATCATGTGTGTCGGCGGAAGCTGTCATTTTTTTTTACTGTGTTGGTGCCTTGGTGGCTACCGGAGGCACCAACAGCTTTGTTTTAAGTTCGGGCCATTTGGGGAGCCCCAGGGCCCCCTCAGTCCCAGAAGTCTCTCCTTGCAAGAGATGGCCATTTGTTTTTTGTAGGTGGGTGCCCGCCTGGGTACCCACACTTCAGGGGGCATTGGGGATCGCTGAGGGAGCCCCAGGGCACCCGTGACCCAAACTGGTTCACCTTGTGGGAGCCGGACACTTTTTTATGTAGGTGGGTCCCTTGGTGTCCATCTTGGCCCTCCACACTTCAGGGGTCATTCGGGGCCGCAGGAGGAGCCTCAAGGCCCAGGCAACCCTAGCCAACAGCATACTAGAAGCTGGTGGAAGCCAGCACCTTTCATTTGCTCCCGCTCGCCTGAGAGCAGTTTTTAGGTCTCGCAGCGAAAAGCGCGCGAAAGCGCGCTCTCGCTGAGAGCCTATAGCTGTCGGTTCAGCCGACTTCAGCAGACAAGGACTGGTTTATATTTTTCCCACCAGGCAAGAGCAAAGTTGAGCTCCCTGCCAGGGAATGTGCAGGCAAGGTATGCCCACACTCTCCTGGGCAGGGAACCACAGTGTCCCAGGAACAGGCTCTCCCAGGACACTGTGAAGAATTATGCCCCAGAGGATGGTGTCCCCAGGGCTGATATTGAAAAAACCTCCCTAAGCCAATCAGAACGCTTTTTTTTTTTTAAGTGCAGCTCTCTGGACTCTTGCGAGAATCCTTGGAACCCAACAGTCCAGATATCCAAATAATTCTGTACCTTATTCTCTAAAAAACTACTGAACTGATTTACACCAAATCACAAGAAGCTCACTTTCTGGACTAAAATCTAGCCTGCTGCCAAACTGGATGTATTTCCGTTCAGCAGTTTTTGCTGTAGCACTGTTCAAAATAATCTATGGAAAATGCATGGGGATGCTGCATTTAGAGACCCTCATTTTTCTCAGCACACGCTTGACACAGCACCACAAAAATGTTCATGAAGGAACAAGGCAAAAAAGATTACTTTTGAAAAAAGTTTCGTGAAGATTCATCAAACAGCTCCAAAGTGCACAAGGTGACAATGTTAGAGAGGGAGATATAAATATCGAAGTTATTAATATGCATAATGTAAGTACAAAAACAAAAAATACATATTCAGTAAACAGATGTTGCCACATTGTGCCCTTCCCAGATCAACCATTACCACCACCTGGCAATGGAATCACTCTATTCCTATGATATAATGTCTCGCCTCTTACACTGTGCAGTGCTTCTAACGGAAATGACATCTGCAGTGGTTCAATTACAAAGGTAACCAGGTTTGGTCTCTGAGGATGAGGTGTCACTACATACAAGGGTACTGCCAGAGGTGCGCACATCCCAACATACTGCAATAACTCGAAAGGCATTCCCGCATACCCTATGGTACATAAAAATTCGGTATTTTGAGATTACATCGAGGATAACAGCCCTTCTTCCTATGATACACCATAAACGAATGCCACTTTGTGCGAGTTATCATCAATTCAAAACACATGCATGTCAACACTTTTGTTTAAAACAATTAAAAGCAGAAATTCTTGTTAAGGATCAGCAGCATCACAAACCTTTTGGAAAGGGAGTGAGGGGCATTGCTCATCTTAACATCCACTCCACTTGTGTGCGCCACCCAGACCCTACCTACTCAGTGCTAAGAAGAAATCAGCTCTAGGATAGGCATCCATCCACCCCATATGTACTTTTTACCCCTGTTGTCAGAAGGCAAAAAACTCAGAGAAAAGAATCTTCTTTCAGATATAGCTCTCATGCATTTCTGCAACAATAAGATGCTGAGGTAGGTAGGATACCACTATCATGCGAAGAGGCCTTCCACTGCAGGAGCCAGGTTATACAGTTGGAACGCTTGGAAGCACAAATTTACACTTAAATCTGCACTGATTGGGCAATTAAAAAATGCAGGTTTGCACAAATACTGTAAATGCCCAATCTGCTTATCCAGTGGATATGCTTTCCAACTGATCCATTAATGTAGATGCAGAGCACTACATAATCTAGTGCCTAGAGAGCTCCGCAGTTTTCCTCAGCACCTAGAAACCTCACAATTAAAACACGAAAAAACAAATTTTTGCTATTACAACTTTGCTATTGCCCGTCAGAGACTTTGTTTCGAAAAAAACTTAAGACGTGGCGATTCCGCTGTCCCCCGGATGGCCGGAAATAGGTCCTATGTAACTGTTCTATAGGGGGTTCTGGCTGCAGGGTGGGTGGGTGATCTCTGGCCCAGCTGCTGGGTACTAATTTGGTGTTTTAGTGCGGGGACACTCCGTTGGAATAACCAGGCGCTCTATAAGCTGTATAATAATATAATAATAAGATGTTCGAGCAACTTTGCCCAGCTTTGCATGAAGCACCTCAGAAGACACACTAAAAAAGGACACGGATGTTCCGTGGCATATAAGAACTGCTTCCGGGTGCCATTTCCCTTCTCTCACTACGTACAACCAACTAAGGGGGTTTGGGGGGCAGCCGAGCACCGCGAGGTCTGCCCCCTGGGCAGATTGGGAGGTGGTGGGGCCAGACGGGCACGCCCATTTTGTGGCCTTGGGCTACTTTGGGACTAGCCCAAAAGTAGCCCAAATTTTGAACGGTAGCCCAAAGCATATTTAAGGATTGTATGCGCTATCCCAGCCACCATTTTAGGTTCTGGTGACCAGGTGGCTGGGAGCGCGGTATCTGCAGGCTTTTTTGTCTGAGGCCTAGTGGGTGTTTTTCCTATCTGGTGGCAAGTTTAGAGCATTTGTTTGCGTCAGGTTACAACATTTGTTTGCCTCAGTGAAGCAGGACGCATGGATCTGTTGGTGGGCCTGGCAGGCGTGGTGACCGCCATCATGGCCTGCTCGCTGCCCCGCAAGACAGTGAGGAGGCAGGTGAGCTTGCAGGGTCGCACGTATGCCAGGAGCGCGGCCCTGAATAAGGGTTTGTCGGGCCATGGGGCTGGGGGCCAGGAGGAAGGGCGGGATGAAGGCTCGGCGCGTCTCGCCGTCAAGCCCATTGAGTTTATTTAGCTGACCCTGTGCGGTAGCGGGCGCGATCGTGGGGGAGGCGGGTGTGGGGCCTGGGGAGGAGCACTCCGCGGGGATATCGGGCCGCTCCGGTAGAGCGGGAGCGGCCGCAGTCATCGGGGGGCGGGGTCCGGGACTGCATATGGCGAGGCCAGGGACCCCGTGTTGGCAGAGAAGAAGGCAGCGAGGGGGGGTGGGCGGAGAGGAAGGAGAGCACCTCCCCGGTCCATACTGGCACGGACAGGGGCCGCCCGCAGGGGAAAAGGGCGGCCTCTGCTAAGACGGCAGGGGTGCAGGTGATGAGGCAGGCGGGGGGAGCGCAGTGGGGGGGCCCAGGGCTTAGTGGCAGCCCTGGTGGGGGATTCTCGGTGCAGGGGCACAGGTGGATGGGCGGGGCCTGGGATGGAGCACCGGTGGGAGGGGGAGCAGGGGCTTGGGGCAGGCAAGGCAGGGGGAGGATTTGGATGCGGGGAGTGTGGGCTGGAGGTCAGAGGTGGGGGGCATGTCCCCGTTGCTGATAGAGTCAGAAGGTAGCGAGAAAGACTAGGGGGGGCTGGATGTATTTGAGTCATGGGCAGAAGGAATTAGAGACGCCCAGGGGGAGGTGGGTACGTGAACACGTGGGGGGAGGGGGGAGGTCTCTGCGCCAGGGAGGGTGGGTGTGTGCGGCGACAGGGTGGAGCGGGGGGCTTTGGGGTGAGGAGGGGGCGTCCTCTGACGATGGAGGAGCTGAGGCAGGATCTTTGGCGTGGAGCGAGGACGAGGAGGCCGGCGGAGGGGAGGTGGACCTTAGCGTGGTGGGTAGGGCGTGGGCGGCCAGCACTCTAGGAGTGGGGGTGCGGCGGAAGGGGTTAGGCAGGGGTAGGTTAGTGGGGCCCAGCACACCAGACCTTCCGTTTGTTTTTCCAGAGGGGGAGCGTCGCGGGGTTCCTGACTTGGCAGGGCTGGGGACGGCCCACTGGCGCCAAAGTGAAGGGAGGGCTGAGCCTTGGGCGGAATGCCCGGTACCGGCGGGGATCCCGTCGAGGCCAGCAAAAGTAGGCCCACAGCGGGCTCGCCGGCCCCTACACCCACAGGGCCGCCACGGCTTGGGGACCAACACCGGAGGAGGAGCGATGCGAAAGTTGTTTTTAATGTTGTAAAAAGGGTGCAGTCAGCGCCGCCGGCCGGAAGGGCTGGGTGTTCTAGGGAAGTGGAATTGATTTATGATGATGATAGCATAGAAGAAGGGGAGTTGAGAGATGGAGATGGAGAGGGTGAGGGGGGCCGAGTAATGTTGTCGCTAATGTGTTACAGGTGTCACGGCGCCAGGCGGAGCATACAGGTCGGACATCATGCTGGGAAGAGAGGTCGCCCCCCCTGGAGGGGAGGAGTAGAGAGCGACGTGCGGCTTCCTTGGCCCCAGGTAAAAAAGCGGCCAGTGCTGCCACGCTTATGGTATCGGTGGGAGTGGGGGGGGCAGGGGACATGGGGGACAGGTTACTGAGGGGGACGTATGTGGTTGACATTGGGGTAGGCACTGACTAGGTGGTGGAAGGGGTGCCCATGTCTGTGGGTAAGGTGTCGGGAGATAAGGACGGCACGGGTGTGAGCCCCTCGGGGAAAGGGGACGCAATGAAGAAGGGGCAAGGGAATTCAGGGAGCAAGGTTTCCGGGGCTGACACAGCAGGAGGCGACACGACAGGGGAGTCTGGTGTGAAGGTGGAGAGTAAGGAGTTAAAGGTCAAACGTTTACCATATATGGGGGGTCACAAAGCCGTTGGGGCGCATTTGATGTTGACCACTAAGGAGCGTATATGGAAAGGAGAGTATGTGGAGATACTGAAACTCCTGCACAGGGAAGTGAGGGCGAAGGAAGGGTCAAAGGAGGAGGAGTATGAGCTCCAGAAGAGCCCAGAGGTGCCTCTCACAATAGAAAACTGGACGGCGGCTTTCCTCATTTATGCCAGCATGTATTGCAAGAAGTTCCCTGAGCGGTTGGTCACCATGTTTAAGTACATGGCTGTTATTAGGAAGGCCCAGATCACGGGGGTGGGGGGTATGCGTGTGCCCAGTACGATGAGGAGTTTAGGTCCCGCATGGCATGGGACCCTGAAGCCAAATGGGACGAGCTGGACATGGATTTGTGGCAGCATACGATGGGTCTAGCGGGGTCAGGGAAGACCATATTCAGGGCCAGCGGGCTGCCCATTGTCTATCAGCCCTTTCAGGGCCGCCCAACCCAAGGCGGGGTGGGGGCTGCGGGTAGGGGACAGTCAGGTTTCAAAGGGACCAGTTGGGACTACAATAAAGGGGCGTGCACTAGAGAGTATTGCAGGTTTCGCCATGAGTGTTCGGGCTGTGGGAAGAGCAGGAATGCCCTGGTTAAATGCTGGGGAGATCAGGGCCAGCAGCAGGGGAGCCAGCAGGGACAGACAGGAGGGTTTAGGCCTGCAAATCAACAACAGCCGGCGAGTGGTAGGGGGGTCAAGGGGCCTGGGCTGAAGGGTTGACAGGTTGGTGGCAGCCCTACAGGGATATCTGGATACGGGGGATGCAGACCGTTTAAAGGTAGGGTTTCTGGAAGGGTTTAGACTGGGGTACGACAGACCAAGGTTGAGGAGGTGGGCCGACAATCTGAAGTCGTCAAAGGAGCACCCTGAGATGGCACAAGAAAAGTTGGACAAGAAAGTTGGTGAGGGCCGCATGGTCGGACCCATTGAGGATTGGCCTCTAGTGGATTTGATAGTGTCCCCCATTGGGGTCGTGCCAAAGAAGGAGAAGGGGCAGTTTCGCCTCATACAACATTTGTCGTGGCCCGAAGGTGGCTCTGTAAATGATTTTATTGATGAGCGGGAGACCACGGTGTCATATTCCTCAGTTGACGCAGCCATGGCCCTTGTGGTGACTGCCGGGATCGCTTTCATGGGTAAGCTCCTGTGGGGTTATGCACTGTCGGCTAGGGACCTTGGTTCACGCATGTTGGAAGGGTGGGCCCGGGAGTGCGGGCGGTCGAATCGGGTCAGGAACTCCTTGATGTGGGATCTTCTAGAGCAGGTGCTGCAGAGCTTGCTACGGTTATGCAGGGATGACTGGGAGCTTTGTCTGTATTCCACACTGATGTCGTGGATGTTTGTGGGGGCCTTCCGGGTCTCGGAATTGTTAGGGTCCAAAGGAGGCGACGGGTTGTTGTGGTCAGAGGTTTTACTCAGGGGGAACAAGGTGAGTCTGTGGCTGCAAAAATCTAAAACGGACCAGAGGAGTGGGGGCCGATGGGTCTCTTTACAGGCGGCGGATTCGGCATTGATCTGTCCTTTTGGATGGGGGTTGAAATTGAGAGCGGTAGCCTCAGGCGCAGAGGGGGTGGTGTTTAAGCACGCGGATTGGCGGGCGGAAAAAGGCTTGCAGGTCTTGGCCATATTGAGGAAGGCCTTGTCTCTTCTGGGTTTGGACGGCAAACTTTATTGCACACATTCTTTCCAGATTGGCGCAGCTTCGAAGGCGAACAATAGGGGTTGGGGCGAGAGGACATAATGAGATTGGGCAGGTGGTCGTCTGTTATCGGCGTTACGTGCGCATCACTCCCAGCCAATTGTAGCGCGCATGGGCATGTTTTCACTGTCCTCATTCATGTTTCTCGTTTCAGGTTCGGCGATGGGTCCCCTCGCCAGGGAAATGCCCATATGGATCGTGGGCCATTCATTTGTAAAATGGGCCCAAATTCAGGCCCGCTCCAGCTATTTTGGGGAGAAGCTTGGATTCAACTGGGAACTGTTTAATGTTTGTTGGAAAGGAAATGGGGGTATGCTCTGGAGAGAGCTGTTGGACCTACTGAACAGGATGTTGGTGGCCGGTAGGTGCCAGGATGTCCTGGTTCTTCACCTGGGGGGAAACGGCATGGTGAAGGAGACTGGTTTAGCTCTGATGAGGTGCATGAAGAGGGACTTGGAAGTGCTTAAGCGGCAATGGGCAGGCTGCGCGGTTGTGTGGACAGAGTTTGTCCCACGTCTTGAACCCCAGTGCAGTGGACAAGGCCAGGAGAAAGGTGAACGTGGAGATGGTGCTGTTTTGCCGCCATCTGGGTTTTTCCAGAATCAGGCATAAGGATATCCGTTATGACACGCCAGAATTTTTCAGGGGCGACGGGGTACATCTTTCACGGCTTGGTATGGATCTGTATTTATTGGAATGGAGGGAAGTGCTGGCCAGGATGTTGGATTTGCACAGAGGCTGAGCAGGAATTTTTCTGGGGGTCTGTGAGGAGGATAGGCTAGATAGGGGTGCATGGGGGCAGGGAGTTAGGGCTGGAGGGCCCCTACCCTCCCGCCTTTTCCTGGGTGGCGGGGTTGTTTGGAAGTTGGCCAAGTTGGGCTGGAGTTTTGCAGTTTCTGGTTAAGTTTGGGGAGTTTGTGAACAGAAGCAGGGAAAGGTTAAGCGGGTTGGAAGTTTACATTAGAGGTTCATTAGTTACAGTTGCAGGAGGGATTGTAGGTCATGGGAGGGTAGGAGTTGTAAATGATATGTTATAAGATTGTGTAATATGTATTGTTATTGAAAGTTATTTATTGTATGTTGCAGGGTGGGGGTTTATGATATGGGATCGTAGGGGTGGGTGGAGGAAAGACAAGGGGTCAGGTAAATTGATGTATAGAGAGGCTTTAGTTTTGTAAGGCAAAGTGCCAGTGTTAATAAAATTGTGATATGCACCTGTTTCAATAAAGCGGCCTTTTACACACACAAATGGTTGTCGGTGTGGCGTGCCCCCCTTCCCTCCCAAAGTGGGTTTGGGGGGCAGCCGAGCACCGCGAGGTCTGCCCCCGGGCAGACTGGGAGGAGGTGGGGCCAGATGGGCACGCCATTTTGTGGCCTTCGGCTGCTTTGGGACTAGCCCAAAAGTAGCCCAACTTTTGAAAGGTAGCCCAAAGCATATTTAAGGGTTGTATGCACTATCCCAGCCACCATTTTAGGTTCAGGTGACCTGGTGGTTGGGAGCGTGGTATCTGCAGGCTTTTTTGTACCCGCCCACCCTCCCTGGGCTTAGGCGTTTTTGTGGCAGGCAGTCAGGTTAGGTTTTTTCAGGCAGGGGCCTTGTTGGAACAGGTGCATAGGGGCTGTACTGTTGTAGAGTTGTCGATTGGAACAGGTGCTGGTGGGGTTGTTTGGAAGTTGGCCAAGTTTGGCTGGAGTTTTGTAGTTTCTGGTTAAGTTTGGGGAGTTTGTGAACAGGAGCAGGGAAAGGTTAAGCCGGTTGGAAGTTTACATTAGAGGTTTGTTAGTTTCTGTTAGGAGTTGTAAATGATATGTTATAAGATTGTGTAATATGTATTGTTATTGAAAGTTATTTATTGTATTGTTGCAGGGTGGGGGTTTATGAGGTGGGGATCGTAGGGGTGGGGGGGAGGAAAGACAAGGGGTCAGTTAATTTGATATATAGAGAGGTTTTAGTTTTATAAGGCAAAGTGCTAGTGTTAATAAAACTGTGATATGCACCTGTTTCAATAAAGCTGCCTTTTACACACACAAATGGTTGTCGGTGTGGCTTGCCCCCCTTCCCTCTCAATGCTCCTGTAGCAGCAAACTGGCAGGATTTATCACGAGGAACGATTTTCTGCATTTACGTTGGCGTCCTAAATTGAAGTCCCACTGAGTTTTCTCACGGTTTTTACAAGAACTGCAAAAAGCCACTCGTGCAATCGACACAGGCATGTGCATGCCACCCAGTCAACGTCAGTTTACAGCGAAACAATTTCTGAAATGTAAACAGTGCGCAGAGAAGTAATGTTGTTGGAAGAAAGGGAAAGATACACCGAGATGAGAAGGATTTAGAAGACCTGGTGAGATGGGACTAGGCATAGAGTGCAGAGGGTCCAGTCCTTCCCCCCTGTACAAAATAAAGCTGAAACAAATTCCACATGAGTAGCCTCTAAAAGCAGCGAGGCCCAGCTGTGTTGACACTGAACCTCTCCAACGTGGCATTTCAGCGTCACCTTGACCCACTTAGAGATGCCTGTAACAAGCTGTACCAGCCGCCCCTTCAGAAATACCTGCTTGTAAAATAAACTGCTAATCTCCAGTGCTTCTCAGAGCTCGACTCCTCTCTGCAAGCCTTGGAACCAACCCAAAGTGTGTTTCACCAGTCCCAGGTATGAACATCTCCAGCTGTCCAAGGAGTCGGTCCTCTCTTGTACCTCTAAATAGGGCCTGCCTCACAGATTCACTTAAAAGCAATGTGATTGACTATATCTAGAAAGCTGTCCCCTTGAAGATACTACCTCTGAAAACGACACCCAGTAACCAAAATCACTGCTTCAAATATATATATAACAACATCGGGTAGAACTCATAACTATGGTTGTCCTAAATAACAGTGCAAACTTGCAACAATCATTATTAGCTTTTGACACAAAGAACAACTCACAGTCTCATGTAAGTAAACCTTGCAAGAATTTGCAGCTCATCAGCGACGACAGCTTTGCCTGTCAACCTACTTAACTTGTGGGGGTACTCACAAATGCCCCCTTTAGGAAATTCATCTCCAATATATGATGCATCAGTCCTGCCCATAAAAAAATTCACTCCTCCAAACTAGATCGCCACCTCCCATTACTCTAACGCTGCATGAGAACTTCAGGTAAATAAGAAAAGCTGGCAAGCAATCCCAGCGGAGACAGAGACCAACATGAGACTGCTCAGCTTGGCTAGGTACATCCAAAAGGTCATCCAGATCTCAATGTTCCCTAACACTCTGTGGGCTCCCATATGGATCAAGTTGAGTGGCATGACTTTCAGGAACACAAGAAATGTAATGATCTCCATTACTCTTTTGAAAGAATGTTGAATTTTCATGTTAAATTAAGATTAGGCCAATTTCTTGATTTGGTTATAGGTATTCCAGTAGCCTCTAAAAACCTATACTTTCATCAGGAATCATTTCTGCAAAGCCCTGTCAATAAGGCCGGACTAATATGATTTCAAAGATCATAAATGCACATTTCTATGAACACAATTTATATTGTATGACACTTCGTTTAAGACTCATTTTTAATTTAATCTCAATGGAGTTTGCACAGAAAGATTTTCAGTCCCTTGCTTGGCAGTGGTTAGGGTGGCTGCAAAAAGAGGTTTGGGTGCAGTAACATTTTTCTTTACTTTGTATACGTACATTCATAATGCAGCATTAGGAAACTGATAATCTGTTGCTTAGGGAATTGGTGCATTATTTATGCAAAGGAAAAGTAACTGGTGAAATGGGGAGAAGAAGGTGAGGATGTATTACGAATGGAGAATCAAACATTTTAAACTGTCTGTCACACTCTCATATAGCGCATGATTCTTCCCTCTGACAGGGTACTGCGGCTGCAACATATTTGTTCCTTGAAAAATCAGATCCATGAAAAATATACACACCTAAATATGCAAATACATCGGTGTACCCGGCAGGTAGTTGAATAGAGCATACCAATATTTACAATAGCTGACATGTATCTGTTTAAAAAAAAAATGCATCACAATGCTTTGCAGCCTACCAGTCCCAAATATGAGGCAATGCCAGCTTGTGCAGACTTCCAATCACCCACATGAACCCGTGTTTGGACAACAACAAGAAATCAACTGGCAAATGCACGTACAGTCGCTGTTGGTCTATTTGTGCCCCAGTTGAGTAGTTGAAGTGTATTGATAAAAGTATGATAACTCCAATACTGTATTGCATGCAATGGGGCGGTGGCAGGGAATATGGGGGTGGGGTAAAAGGCATTGCTGAAAGGAACAAAATATTCTTGAACTATTTTATTGGTCTCTCACCATCAAGTAAACTGAATATAAAATAATGGACCTCATAAATTATAAATAAACACAAGTTAAACTAATGAGTGAAATTGTACTGTTACACACAGTATAAAATAGGCTGCCACAAAATGTGCTAAAAGATTTAGGTTTAAGATAAAAATAGGGCTGCCAAAATATAGAATTTTTTGTAAGACGCAGACTGAACTTAGCATACGCATTTTTATAACTGTCTATTAAAAGCACAAAAACTCCACAGCTCAGCTGGTGACCCTCTACACTACTTGTAAAATAATAAATCTTTCATTATGAAGCCTCAAATTACTCCATCAATCACAGCCAATATTGGCTTCAAATCATCCTTTGCAGTTGCAGATGGCTTGGTTCTTCTTTAGCAGTCTTCACAGTGCAGGAGATTCCTTCCCTTCCGCTTCACCTGAGACATTGCAACTGTCAGAATTTACTGTTCCGGGATGGTTGTCTTTTAACAAATAGCAGGGAAACTATTTTGTTAAATTAAAGTATAGGGGCCTTGTGCCTCACAGATCCCACCCACTTTGACCTCTGCCTAAAAATGTATTAGATATTTTAAACAGACAATTGTGGGTTGTGTGGCTACGTTGCAAAGTCAGCTTCATTCAGCACACCCTATGCAACTAAACAGATTCTGTCCTGGGAGGTAAAAAGTTGTTATTTCTGCTTTGTCAGGTTGGTGAGTTGAGCAGAGAACAAATGCTATGTATAAATCACAGCCAATCAACCCTATCCTGCAAATCCCACATAATATTTCTCATCTACAGAACTGAACATTTTGACCCTTGACCTCGAGGCGCTAGTTTCCCATCATCTAACACAGTAAACAGAATGTATCAAAGTCAGTTTTGACAATAATCTAGGAAAAGACCATAGAGTTGTTTTGTTCTATCTGACAATCTGGCAGATTTCCACACTTTACTCCTCTTTTCAAATCCACAATTTTGTAATGTATGTCTTAGCACTGCAAAAAGTCGACAATACACACTGTCCCTTAATTCCCTATTCAGCAGACTGATGCCAACACAGCCCCCCACAATTTGAGACCCAGCCCAAATCAGAAGCAAGTCATTTGATGTATTTTCTTGATACAAGACATATCTGCTGAAAGGGAAATGCACCAACCAAAGACAAAAAATTTAATCACCTCACTACCTAATCCTACATTGGCTATGTTGACTAATTGCTTTCTACCACCCAAATAATTCAGTTCTGCCACATTCCAACATGTATTCACATTATTTAACCTGCATTCCAGCACACTGTATTGTTATCACTGTTCCATGTTATTGCACATAATTTTTTTTGTGGAGTTTTATATAGCACAAACTCGACCCGAAGGTATCAAACTGCTTTACGTGAGCAGCAGTCGTGTTACAGACAGACACATTTATTTTGTTAGGCACTGGGAGATTAGGTGTCTTGCCTAGAATCACAGGATGTTAAGCATCCCTGTCGAGACTCGAACCCGGTTCCCCACTTCGAAAACTATCACTATAGTCTTGAACGTTTTTTCCCTCCATATCTCCTAGCCCTAGGAATCACATCCTGCAAAGGAAATCGTACTGCTTACATTTAATATTTCTTATATCAATTATTTCAACTATCATTTTACAAACACATTACCCCCCATCAACCTCATTGTCACCAGTCTTTCATGTTTTTAACCTGTAAGCATGTTCTATTAGCCAAAGCCACAGCACGGCACAAACCATAAATTCATACCAAAATAGAATAGGCGTGTGGCAGATAACTATTTATGGGAAGTGAACGTGGAAGAAGTGATTAAAAAGAAACCGCATGCCTTAGTTGCTCTGGAGAGATCTGAATTCTTGCATTCGCCTTCCAAACAATAGGCCAAATTTTAAGAAACCCAGAGAATTCATGCCAGGTGAATAGAGGGTCAACCTCTGCCACAAAATTGCAAGTAATCAGGAACAATTTATACTGGATACAAAATTATACAGAATACAAAACAAAATCAATAAAGTGGTTGTAGAGTTTGAGCTGTGTGATGCTACACTATAAGAAGCATCTTCACCATCACAAGTGAAAAATAATGGATTTTTCCTTTATAATAATGCATTGACATAAATAGCTGAAAATGGTTTCAGGAAGTCAATATAGCCAGGTCCCGGAGAAAAGCAACATACAAACCCGGAAGCGCATATTAATGTGTACGTTTTGTACAAAAACATGTAGTCCACCATTGATGATGCAATATCAAGTGAAAGATTCACTATATCAACGGTCCTCTGCAGTCATTGTGTATTCAGATGGCCACTGTAGTTGTGGTGGTCGGTTCCTTCTGAAAAATCACACGTTTTTCTCAGGTTAAGGTATATTCAACAAAATGCATTGCTCCAAAAGCAATGGCCAGGCAAATGATAGTCCAACTGCTCCCTTCAACTACACAATAGTAAGTGTTTGTGATAGGACTATTGTTGCAGGTGTTTTTTGTGTTATCAGAAAGACTTTTCTAAACTGTCCAAGTTGGTTGGCCAACACTCATTAATATACAGTGGCCTTTAATCGAAATATGATAATCTTAGCAAGTATCCAGCCCCAAACACAATTAAGCAGCTATACTTTTGGTACAAAATTAGCCAAATATGAGCCTCAGCTGAACACCATTATGCACAAAAAAAATCAAGATTATTTGATGTGTACATCAAATGGACTACGATGTCACAGAGCACTTTATTGTCCCACCTGATAAGCCACCCATTTCAGAATTTACTCTCTCCTACTAGTTATGCAGGCTGGTAGGAGAATAGATTAAAAACCAAGAGAATATAGAGGGGGTGACCTTTTGGTCCAAGTTGAGGGTGATACACTGTCACATAAAGAGGTACTTTTTCTCAATAGACCAAAGCTGTTGCTCTTGTCCACAAATATAAGAAAGGGGATTTATTTAACTCAAGTCTCCGTTTACAGAAGTATATTGCAGTTAGGGTCAGAACAGGATATTTTGTCTCAGAATATATGTATATGTTCATACATATTTGCAGACATAAGAATGAAAGATGTTTGTTTATGTTCTTATCTCAACACTAGCAGATTACTGGAATGAAGTTAATAGTCCATGAATTCAAAGAGCTGTACTTTAACATTCTAAATATCCAAGCAGTCAATCAATTGCAAATTGGGCCAACCTCATCAGGCCAGGATGACGTTTGGTGGTTCATTTCACAGACTGGTGCTACTGGGAATAATTTATCCATACAGAGCTTTGCATTGACTTTATTCTGCACTGTGGCCCTTCGGTGTATGATTGGCACCATTTACCAGTTGAGGTTCACATCCAATTCAAAATGATTTCCTACCCTTCAAAGGATTGTATGGTTTGTGCATTATTATTTGCCATACTTACTCTTCTCCAAGGAATTGCTAAAACGGTAATACCGACAAGGTTAACCTCCTACAATCCGCACTCAGCCATGAGTTATGGAGTTGCCTCAAGACCTAATCTATCCACCGAAAAATTCAACTGCGGATCAGATTACGATCATTTTCCACTTTTTTTACAGTCTTTTAACATTACTTTATTCCAGTGTTTTTTGAAGTTTTGCAATACTTTCTGAATGACAAATTATAAACTGACATACTTCCTAAATAAATTCTCAAATTCTGCAGTAACAAATTTAATGGATTCTGTCAACATTATTTAGCACTTAATGGCAATTTCCATAATTATATCTTTTGGATGTTTTTGTGTATTCTCAGGAAGAATAAATACATACGATTACATTAAATATTCAGCATTTAGTCAAACTTTTACATATCCCTTTAAAATGAAAAGTAAGTAAAAGGTGTCCTGAAAATAAATCATCATTAGTAGGGAGTGTATTGCATCGGTGCAGAACTGCTTATAATATGGCAAATGAATACCTTTAGTGGCAAAATATTTAACTTGGGAAATAAGTCCTCAAACAAAGCAAAACAATGTTTCTGTAATCTTGGTCGGTACTGGCATGTGATTAGGTGGGATAAGTTGAATTTGACTGTGCTATTATGGAGGTGATAATCCATCACAGTTATGGGGCAACCACATAAGAAGGCTGTAAGAAAGGAAAGTACTACTTATGCAAGCTATATTTTAAGAAAAGCTTGTCTTGGGAAACTTTGCTGTATAGGTAGCTCAATCGGAGGTGCACTAAAATGTATCTTTTGCCAGCAACGTTGCAGATTTTCCCCTTTCATGAGAGATGCAGTTTCCTCGTTAACTTTTTTCCACATTACAAGATCATTTTGAATATATGACGAGATACTTTTCACGCTAATCAGACCCACCGAAACTATAAGATTGGTACAGAATATCGCTCTGCACACCCTTATCTTCGGCTACGCTTTTCTATACACAATGCCAAATCTTTGCTAAATCTTTCTCTTCAAATTCACAATTTGCTCAGTTTTCATACAAAAACGTTCACAACTTGTGAAGTTGCCAACTTTTCCACAGAGCTTCACAAAGCTTGCAAATAAATCTTTGCAATTACACACATATGGTACAACAGCAGATTTGATGTGTTCGAGCAGTTAAAGGAAGTGGTGTCTGTAACTTTTTCATTGTTCCTTTTCAGAACTGACCTTCAGAGCCATTCATTATTCAGGACACTGAGGTGAAGTCCTAAAATGAAATTAGTGAGCTGAAGCTTTGCACCACACCACTACCCCTCCTTACACAGCACCGGGCACTGAAGCAGTGTTTTTGCATTTCTGCCTCAATCGGCTCTTTAGATGGAATACTTCCTAGTTCAGATTTTAGAGAGGCTGGTACTTTCGTAAAAACGCGCAGCCCGGTGGTGTGAAGGTGACAATGCCCATGTAGAAAGTAAAAGAAAGGTGAGGGATGGTTTAGCTTATGTTATGTTTTCAAATTGTCCATACTTAGGGTTGGGTTGTACTTAACAACATCCTTTTACTGAAAGCAGCTGTGCCAATACAAGGAACAGGCTGTGGTGCGTGCGGTGGACACATATACCGGCACTCACACACATGAAAGAACCATGCAAGTTAATAAAGACAAAAATGTATCTTTTCAAAAAGTAAAGTACAGCACACAAAACAGAATGATAATTGTGAAGATCAGTGTATTAAACGGGATCTAGGCAAGCGATGTGCCGTTGCACCGAGACAGTATCTACCTGGCTTATACAAGGCACAGTTATCACCTTAACTAACTCACTATTTCTTGGTACTTCAGGAAACCCCTAGGGATTGGTAGTTCAACGACGGTACCTGGCCTCCAACTGTTGTCAGTAAAACAGATGTGGCTTAATCTTAAAGGAACAAAGAGATGGCGTACATGCTCGACACAAAACATCTTGTGCCTTTCCATGACATGTGTTGGCTCAGTGTACGGTTTATCCCTTGCCGCGCCTCCAAGAGAAATGCTACAGAAATGCACTAGGGCCCAGTGCAGGCGAAATTCTCCAATACGGGGGAAGAAAATGATTCTTCTAAGGTTTATGTCTCCTACTGGGTTCAAGAGGTCATCAGTCTTCTCTAACATCCACGGGACTTAACACAGATGATCCCTTGTCCCTCCGTAATATTGCGCTGACCGCCTTCACTGGCAGACTTCTGGAAGTGCTCCGGCTGGTGGCTTTAACTAGGCACCGTCCAAACTCAGGATCTATAAAAGCAGCCTTAAAGCTGCTTATAGAGACGTACAGTAAAGTGACACATTTTCCAAAAACCCCAGTTGTCTTTGCAGAGGTCTGTCCATACCAATTAGCAGTGCAAACAAGGGAAGAAATTGGTGGAGCAGTGGGGTGTAATAATGAACTATCTTTTTTTGCATATGAGCTCTGCCTACCATTAACCGTGCTGTAATTAAGGATACAAAAAACACCACAATGCGGGGAAAGAGATTGACAGACGACCTGGAGGTAGATGCGGGTGGTGCATATGCAGAAGGTCTTCACTTGGGAAGCTACTTTTCGTACAATACGCCTACCCAAGCCAAGATTATTTCAGCGTGCCACAGGAACTGTGTGCGAGACATATCCAGAAGTGACACAATAAGGGTGAACTGTATACTGTAAAAATCTCAACAAAATAATTAGATTTATTAAATGTATGTAACTTGGAAGGTTTTTTGGTGGAATTCTCTTTTTTTTAGCACATCAGATTTAGTAGCCTTAATTTTTTAGCCCTGTTGCTTACTTGATCTTTATTGAAATCAATGTTCTGGATAGCTTACAAATTAGCAATCCCACAAGGTGCTGTATGCTACTTGCCTCTTCTGGTTTAAGAGAAGCAAATTGATGGCGACCAGCAGAATTGCCCTGTAGCTAAAAACAAACTACAGGCACGTGAAATGACTTTCACCAAAGAAATCAATCAAACCCACGTTTTAAAAACTTCTACTCCCTCCAGTTAACTACTTGCTACATCACTTTCAGTCAAAAGAGACAGGGTGCTTGTTTAGAAGTGTATTCGGAGGGGCGGAGCACTTACAATCTCAAGGTTATTCATCCCAAGCTTTTTGAACGAAAAATTGTTTTTATATTTTTACAACAGCGTCCTTTACTTTACCATTTACAGGCCACTAAAAAGTTGAAGACAGAAGTATACCTAAAACATGGTACTGCAAATGTGTCCATTGTTGTGTCCAATGGTCCAAGTTTTTTTTAAATTGTTTTAAATTATTTTAACAAGTTAAAATCTTTAGCATGGTCAGTGAATTTCAGCTGCAAATAGCATAATGAAGCTTTTCAGCACTTTCCCTGCTTCTTTCATTTTCCTTTAGGAGTGGTGAGAAAGAGGAGTGCCGAGCCACTGGAAGCTGGGGCCATCACCTCTTTCCATGTGAATGTCCATGAGCTAAAGCCCCACCCTGGCCACAGACCGCTCTTTGTGTTCTTATAAAAAATGATGGAAACGCTGATATAATACATTGTTTAAAAGGCACGGGCCAATGACACCCACCCCATGCATGTATTTTACTTAATTCCCACTTGCCTGATATTAATACACACTTCTTTTAACAGAAAGACTAGCTCCCTGAAAATCTTCCTGCAGCATTATGAACAGGGGGAGTACTGTGGATGGCTGTTTATAATCAGGGTGGTAGAAAGTAAGAAGTACATTCCAGGTTTGTTTCCTTACACCATGATGTGGCAAACAGTTCTTCAGCAAATAAGACAGTCAGTTAGGTGGGTGTCTTAATCCACTGCTGAGACGCAAGCTCTGCGGACTGTCGGATACCAAATAACACCGTATGAACCACAACTACCTACTAAATAAAGGTTATTCACTGATATCCTTCATCTCCGCTACACCTCAACCTCCTAAAATAGCACGTGCATCCTCTCTCTACAAATCATTATCTTTTCCAGACCCCTCTTCTTTCCTTATCCCCCCAATTCCCGCCTTGACCCCCCTCTCTTGCCCACTGGCATCTATTCCTGAACCGTCTCCCTCCAATCTATCGAATCTCTTCCCTGTTTGCACGCCAATGTCATGTTATTGATTAGCTGTCAGGGGACATGGGCACCGAAGGAACAAGAAGCCTCCGTAAGAAGGCTGAGAGCATCCTTCCTCCTCGCACATCGGCTGCGCCAGCAGTGACACCCGGGGATCCGACCTCCAGCGGCCTGACTCCCCCCCAGCGAATGTGTCACTCCGCCTGTACAAGAAATGTGGTGCTACATATCAGAGGGCACTTTCCACCCCAGATCTTAGCACTGCCAAGAACCTAAAATACTCAAGAGGGACAGGAACCCACATCTGTGCAGTCACCTCTCGCTATAGTATATATCTGTTATTGTGAACGGATATTAAAAAACATACACACAAAACATGCCGCTCAAGAGTGGGAAAGCAAAAATGAAACCTTTGATGCTGAGCCAGGAAATCCTCATGGGGAGGCTATGCCTCAGCCAATCAAGATGCCTAGCATCACAGTGCCAATTAACGCAGACTTTTTTTTGGTATTTTTTATGAAGACCAAATTTTACTTTATGTAACCCAATAAAAATCTAAGCAGTCTCTCCTCTGCAAACAATTATATTTTTTTATGGTTTGTTCTTTGACCGGTACGTGCAAGGTCCATGATAAATACTCTGGCCGCAGTTCAGTAAGGAACTCTGCCATACGCCGACTGTGAGAAATCCATTTTCAAGCAAGCCTCTAGATTTTGATGCTTAGCTGCACGTGTAGTCAATATTTCACAGTGCACTCACCATTGGGCTCGCTCCTCACAACATAGCAAACAAAATCCAGACTTAATAAGGGACCAGATCTCACTTTCTTCAACATTTCTCCTCTCTGGCTTCCCAGTTTGAGATACTTTCCCTTTCTGTGGTACTCCCAATTAGGTGCATAATACAGTCCAGACACATCAGTTTTTCTTTTTTTCTTGTTTAGGCTCTAACATCATCTTGGCTTTTACAATAATGTCATCAGTATGTCTCTAGCTAACTTTCCCTATAGTTCAGTAGATCTCGACCTTGACGTCTCTTTTATGTGCATGTTTTCGAATATATTTATTCCTTAATACTAAATCACTTTACTCAGTTTCATTATTTTATACATAGACATTTTATTGCACCTCTTTAAATTTTTGTCATTTTTTTTATACTCAACTTTTAGGTATATGTATACAGGCTTGTGTTTCTCCATTACACATTCATAACCTTAATGTTACCACTTCCATCCTTATCCATGTAAAAAGCTCTGCTGCACATTCGAACATTGTATGCACTATATTAAACAGCAAAAGTACATCAACATAAAAAGTGGCAAATTATCTTATAGTGAACATTTGTTTTAGACGACCATCATTTTAAGTGCCTAATTTGTGTTCGCTATGTTTGCATACATTCACCCACTCTACGAACAACAGAACCTATTCATGTCCATTCAGGAGCCCTGCATAATTATCTCTGGTTACCAAAAGCAACTTCAGCCTAATGATTTGCACAGCAAACCTTAATGATTTAAACAAACAAATAAATATGATTTAATTATTTAAATACATCCAGACATCAGAGTGTGTCCTTTGCTCCCAGCTTTGGTCAATCTCCAAGTGCCACACAGCAGGACAAAAGCAAACAATACTAATGTGCTAATTACAATTCAGCTTTAGTTTGGTTTCACATGCTACATTCTCCTATGCATCCAACTTGAAAAATAACTCTCACAATCAAATCTTACAAAGCTATCCAAAATGTTGTGAGCTCATCACCAGCCATGCAAATACAAGGAGAGGGTGCAGAAGAAGGAGCTTTACTATTTCACCTGCCTTGGGTTCAGACCCCTGTGAACCATACATGGGCCACCAGCTGCTGGAGACATCCGAGATGTCAGGACACAAGAAATGTGAGGAGTTGGTAAGAAGGGCCCATGCTTGTGTATTTTGTGGCACTTGAATGTGTTGTACTTTATTTAGGTGGGTAATTAGACATCTATGAGGGCATTGGATGTTGTTAAATCCCATGACCGGAAGGGCAAGTCTAACTGGAGCTCTAATAATATGTGATTCAAATTAAGTTGGGGGGAACGCTATCTCTACATAGCCAACGACTTTTTGAAAAAGCTTGTTCAATGCTTCTTTAAATTATTATAATTCATCAGTGTCTTCTTTAGGATGTACAAAAGAAGCAACTGCTCCCCTGAAGTGCATAATCCTCTCGGTACTTCCACTACAGAGCATCACATGGGCCATAACACGAATAAAGATTGCTGCCGGTTCTTCGTATTGTACATCACAAAATCTACTGTTACATTGTTGTCCCTTTGTGTGAACAGCAAATCAATGTTTTCCATTATCTGGCGGCCACCAGCCTGTGATCATCTCCCCAAGCTACTCCTAATAGGTGATACTTTGGCATTTTAGGGACAGAACACCCCAAGTTAAAGGCTCCGCCCAATTTAACCCTCTCTGATTGACATTGTACCGTTAAGCAAACTTCAAGGAATTCAAACGAAAAAGGGCTGAACAATTCATTTCAGTGCTTAATTTGTAAAATAAATAAGTACACAACCAGTACAGAAGTAAAACAATAAAAAATAAATGCATGAAAGAACATAAATATATAAATAAGTGCAGGGGCTCAATGTTTTTTCAAAGGAGTTGCCGCTGGTGTGAGTATGATGGCTGTCTATTCTTAATCCACCTCAGACCTTTTTTATTTCTTTAGCTCACTTTTGCAGGTTCTTTTTCATCACTGCTTTCTTCTTTAGGGTCTGTTTTCCTTCCTTTCTCTTCCTCTGTCTTTCTCTCTCTTGCTCTGGATCCAGAGCTGATGATCAATAAGTCTGGGTCCCTAAAAATAAGTAGCAATGTCCGACCCTCCCGTCACCTCCACAAATGTAACCCTGGTAGGCTAACTGGACTCCATCGCGACTGAAAGCTTCTCTGTGGTGAATTGGGATATTGTACCTGTCATTATAACTTCCATCTCCTTCACTGCACCTGTGCAAACCTTCCTCATCCCCACCAGTAACAATCAGAAGCACCCTCCACCCCAGGCTGCACTGAGGCCTGTATAAAAGCATGAAACAAAATTAATTGCTGGTCCAAGTGTCTCGCTTTCACCCCTACCCTGTTCAGGGATTCATTCATCCCCCCTCACTCATCTCCTTCACTAATACCCTCCAGAGGGAGAGACTCACACTCCTACTTTGGGAGCTGAAGGTAGAGCGACGAATGCCGCACAAACTGGACGTAGCAGCTCAAGGACGAGTACATGACATGCTTATATAAGGATTAAAACATTATTGTACCTTGAATGATAAGCCAGGGAGCGCAATCACATGTTCTTACCACGCAATCACTTACAGACGCACTTAAACCCCACGACTGTAAGCTGTCTATGTGTCAACACCTGCAAACCGGCGCCTCCAGCAGCAGCACTGCCTTTTCTCGCTCCAGATCTTTCACCGGAGGAGCATGAAACCAGGGCTGCTGGGGAGGTGTGGAAGCTGCATCTCCTTCCAACTGCTATCAGATGCTCACGCTGCCCGTGTCATTTGCGCCAAAGAGATTGCGAATCCATCTATATGCATTTGTGCTTGCACCGATGGAGGATGGTGTACACATAAAAATGCCTCAAAGCACTTTGCTGGAGACCCACTCGTATTTGAGCTGACAAATATCCTGCCTAGTGCATTGGTATAACCTCCACTGCCACAGAGATCCAACAGAAATTATGGGGCAGACTTTGCTATTATAGAGCACTTTCTGCCAATACTGTGGTATAATAGAGGTGGAAATAATCGGTATTATTATCCAACTCGACAATATTTATATTATCAACCTTGTAAAGGTGAGAGGCCAGCTTACACCATGGAATTCTCCCTTATGGATTTTTGCAGCCAAAGCACTTCTCCATTGAGCTAGCTCAACAGCTATTAACTGGTCACCATTGATTACATTTTGACCAGGCTCTAAATCTCAATTTTAAATTCATGATTTCTGGAGGTCTTTGTCATCTACCTTTGAAAATGGTTTCACTATCCATACTAGACGGGGTCGCAATACACAGATCTTGGTTCTACCTTATGTGACACTTGTCTCATTTCCACATGTGAATCTGTGAGTAAAAGCTGTGAAACGTGTAGGTCAAGTGTGAGCAGAATGTGTGTGAAGCAGTGCAAAAAGGTAAACAATGGTTAGCTCTCTACTTGAGTCCCAAGATTAAAGTGCCGAAAACAAATGGACACTTCTAACCAGGCCTTTCCACCAGTTGCAGGCACTTTTCACAGTTTCACTCCGCCTATTTCAACAAACCCATCTACCAGCGATCTTCCTGTTCCACAGCCACATTCAACACATCTGGCTAGCAGAAACTGCCTATTACACAGTTCTGTCTTGTACAGCTAAAAATGCCAGAAACGGATTCTACATCAAGTCAATTTACAAAACATCACATCAAATCAATGTGAATATTAAAAAAACAGGGGCATTTCAATAGCAAACACTTTTTCAACATTCTGTACATAATTTCACACATTTCAGGCTCGTTCTAGAGAATGGACTACATCTAGAGAAGTGTATGACAGCATTGTACATCAGTGTTTAAATAACCATAAGGCATTACAACACAAGTGCTGAATGAAACCTTTGTAGTGGCAGGTGTCTGGGTGGAATACACTAGTATGACATTTATTACATTTTTCTGGAAGGGGCAGTTCTGGAATCATCAGTTCATGGGTTGTATTTTCTAAAAGAACTCTGGACGAGGTTTTCCCCTTTTTGTAAGTGGTAAATGGAGTAGGCACATAGTACTGTTTATCGAGTTGTGCAGAAGTAGCCACTTTTTTCATTTGGGCTACTAAGAAAATGGAATTGTTCTGGTGTATGCCTTTGCGCACTATGTGGTTCAAATTGAAAATGTCTGATTAAAATAGACTGCCAGAATTTTGTCAACAGCCCCACAATTCTTTCAAAGAAAAAGTGCACAATTTCCAAGTAGTCTACTTCTGGTTTCTGCGTCATTTCCTTAAAGCACCCATGGCGGTATTAAAGTAACGTGCAGTTGTGTGGCCACGTTG
Source organism: Lissotriton helveticus (assembly GCF_964261635.1). Taxonomy (NCBI): domain Eukaryota; kingdom Metazoa; phylum Chordata; class Amphibia; order Caudata; family Salamandridae; genus Lissotriton; species Lissotriton helveticus. The sequence goes on along the minus strand of NC_136059.1, from coordinate 1,138,240,366 downwards.
TGGAATTATAATAGGTACACTTGAAATAGTCATACATTCCTTTCCTACTTATTTGAATAATTTCATCTACTTAAATCACCTTCCAAAGAGTATGAATTTATGTAAACCGAGATGCCAGACAACAAAGGGCATATGTGGGCATCCAGGTTGTGTTTGTGCCTCATTAACTCAGTGTGTGCACCAGCAGCCGCCGCGGGGGCAATGGGCCTGGCAGCATAGTGAGCCTCAGCACGGACAGATGCCACGGCTCTTGTCTGATTGCCCATTCATCACACACTCACCCCTGGCAGACTGGCTGCCCCGAACAGCCAAGACGGGCCTAGCGCACTGTGCTTCTGTGGGCATTAAGGCGGGCTTCCTTTATATCGACAGCAGGACCAGGGCTGTTTGTCTCTGTGCATAACGTGCCCACTGAACACCTATGAGAACAAACACATGTTCCTCGGTATTGGGAAAAGTGATCTGTTCTTTCTGTGAGAAAAACCAGTGTATAATTTTTGGCTTAATTTACTTTCCCAAACTTTGCACCATAAACATTCCCTCGACAAAGAAGAAGAACTTGGTAATATTTAATTCATTTACAGATTTTTCTTAGGATGGTGTGAGCCACGCTTGCACAATTATCTATGCAAAATGCACAAGCTCCCAATCCCCTTCATCTGTCTATGTGCTGCTGCTCAGACTCACAGTCTCCCAGGTAAATTTTGCTGCAGACACTGGTGTGTGTCTCCCGATGTCTGAGAAGCACAGTCTAGGTTTGCAAATGCTTAGTAGTGAGATGCTAGCCATTTCTTTATTTTTTAACACGCATGGAGTATTTCAAGAAATCGCATAAAGACATCTCAATATGCTTGGAATGGGTGGGGGGGGGGTGGCTGGAAGAGTACCAGCACACGTTCAGAGGGAAGGTTCCGATGCCAGCTCCGTAATCAGCGAACAGCCAGTTCCGCTGCAATCACCCACCAGTGTCACAGTGACCCAGAAACAAGTCCTCTCACCGGCCCCTCTAATCAAATGCTGGAAACAGCTAGGGCACGGGTACTGCTGCCTTAGAGATCGTCCATTCTTTGCTTCTAAATAGAACTTTTTTTTTTCAAAAAAAGCCGCCTGTGGAATTGAGATGTTTATTTGATCTAAAATGACTCTGTTAGCAGCTAGTGAAAAACTTTGGCTCCAGAAGTGCCAGATTATTCTACAAAGCTATGGCCAGGGTCAACTTTCGAGATGCATGGACATAGGCGTTGCTGTAGAGATTGTGACATCACATCAAATATTCGTAAGGCACCAGCACCTTGTACCTTCCAATCTAAACATTTCTCCCCTCGAGCAATTGTAACCTCTTGGCTTCACCCTCCCCTGCAGGGTGAGGATATCCTCCGCGAGAGTCAAAACCCCAGCTTTTGCTCACAACATCACTGTCACCATTACATGTAGAGTTAGCTCTACATTACATATGAAAGGGTGGGGGTTCAAGAAGGTTCAGCAGTCTGCACAGGTATAGCAAATAGCATGTGCCCCGGTGAAGCATTTGCTTAAAATTCAGCTGTATCTCAAATTGACACAGGAAAAATTGGCTAACATTATTTGCCACTTTCTTGCATCATGGACAGTACATGAATATTTTCAAATGGCACATGAAGTTTATAAAGTAAACCACGTTTGAGGACAATTTAATACTTCTTTTGCATGAAGATGTAGAGACCCAATAGAATAATCTTACTTCCACGTAGGTGAAATGTGCCTGAGTCAGATCAATTTACTTGTACATCTTTCTTAAAAAATGCACGTTTAGTGTATGTTATAAAGAATATATAACCAGATTAGTGTACATACATATACACATATAGATACATACAACCAACACTTTCACAGTGAAAATTACATGCTGGTCAAAGTAGCATTTCCTTCCATAAGGACGAGCTATGATATATGCATACCCTTCCCTCGCAATACATAGTGCTGTTGAAAATACTATTTTACGGTATGGTTTTAATTATGCAGTTTTCTACCCATTCTTTGCCACCCGAATGGACATGGATCTGTAAGTATGGATGCCACAGACATCCACAAACCCATAAATGCTACACTAACGTAATATTTTACACTATACGAATGCCAAATAACAACAGACAAATAAATACACACACTGCCTGAACATAACTTTTAGAAGTTCAAAAGATCTTGCTTTATTCATTTAAAAAACCCTTTAAATAAAACCCTATATATACTTATTACTACAATCTACTACCATAGTAGAATTGGACAATAATTATACAATGAGGGCAAACTACAGAGAGAAAAATGGGCACTTTCAAATCATGTTTTCTACCTGTCCGTGGAGCCAACCTGCTATGTCGGCAAAACATGTTCAATTTACCACCTAAGACACATTTTAAAAGCAGACTTCTCTGTAAATACGGTTTAGTGTACACTGCAAATCCTCTAGAAATGTGGCCAAACCATTCATTCTTAACTAGAAGCTGGAGATTACGACAAAACAGAAAAGCAGGTAGTTGGATTTATATATTGGAGCGCCATAAGCACCCATAGACATGCACAGCAAGCATGCATCAGTGAGGAAGATGATGCTATTGGCTTGAAAAAAAAATAGACACTTGGTCACGTTCACCACAACAACCCTTCCCTTTAAACAGGGGAAAACAACCCTATGTCTTGTAATGCAGTGCAAATTAACATATGACAGACAGCAGAGCTGCTGCAACGACTTGTGCCACTTAATGCGCTTTATATGAATATTTCATACGTTTATGTTAAAACTATTTATGTTAAATGTGATGATAGTGCAAACAAGCTGAGAAGTTTGTGATGTGGTCCAGAAAAAGGCGGTGGATCTCTGCAGCTCTGTGGGGGGACCCTCTACACGCTCACAACTGTCGGAGTCACAGGGTTATGCTAACCTCCAGTACAAGGCATAAAACCAATGTAAAAACATCCATAGGGGAGCCTTTAAATGGGTTTGTATAACATGGACAATAGATAACCGCACATTGTGCATATTTCCTAGCTATGTCTTAGGAAAAGGAGGGTTTATGAGGAAAAAACATGACTACTATTTGCTTTTCAAATAAAATAGAAAGCTAATGAGACTCGGGGTAGACGAGTTGGTCATCTTTCTACAAAACTGCTGCAGCAGGGTGTTCTCTTTCGCTTCTTTCTTTTCAGAGCAGTGGCCATAGGCGCACGCCCCTGTAAACAAATCAGAGGCATTCAAAGAGAGGATTGTGTACTCTGCAGCTTGATGTACGACAAACGTAGCCGCCACCAAATAATTAGACTTCTGTTTCATCACAGTGGTCAAATACAAGTGTATAAGATGCACGCAGTCTCTGCAGGGCCAGGGCGAAGAAGAAGACGTCTTGCTAATGCCATGAGGGTGCCCACAGGGTGAGGGCAGTGTACAAAATAAGCAACTACTACGAGCATTTGACACCCCTTTACTATGATGTTCTGGATGTAACAAATATAAAATGGAAAATATCACTCTATGATTGAATTCATTCATTAATTAATGCTGGTGTGACCTAAGAGGGAGGGAACTTCAAGATGTTGGGGGAATAACAATTCTACTATACACGCAGTGCATGCAGATAAAGGAGGTAATGTCAGTCAATTTATGTGCGACTCACGTGTGGCTTTACATGGGTACGTGCTGTTCATTCATTGATAGCGCACCTGAAGGACTGTTCTTCCACTCTTAATTGAAGGGGGTGAGAAGGCAAAGATGTTTTGAAGTTTACATTTGAAAGCCCCTCTCTTCCGAACCACCAAGCAACAGGAAAGCTGTCAAATGCGGTCTGTGGCATTTTCTGGCACGGTGGGTTACAGCGATTTCTCACTTAGGGACGCCTTTCTTAAAATGTCCCAGAGTGCTTTGGAGCATTACAAGACCGCGACGGTCACTGTAAGAAGAAAGATCACTGCTTAGAGGAGCAGTCAAATGCACACAGCATTTTATTAAATGGTACCTAAAAAAGACCGATTTGCAATCAAAACAAAAAAACAGGCTTTCTACCATGTTAGTAATGCTTTGAGAAACTCTTGAGGCACACTGTAGAGTGACCTCTGAAAGAGGAGCGGTGGAAGGGTAGTAAAGACTACAATTCCTCATCAATCCTAACCTAACGCCGATCAATCTGGGTTCATAGCAACTTCCTTCACAAAAGCAGTCGCATATTCTCCCATGAGAACAATCCACTACCCAGGCTGACAATGACACAGGGCACTTGCTTATTGGAGCAACCAGTTTCTTTCAATAGGGAACATCATCTAACCTTTGCCTAGAAAAGAACATTTCTTCAGTGTTCATATTGACTAACACTTTTGATAGCGGGTTGATAATCAAGCTCAAATTAGACTTCGGTGCTGGCCACCTGCAAAGTAGTGGACAATAACTGGTTACCTGGACTGATTTGTAATCGCGCCCATTTCACAACCCTATGAATAAGGCCAAATTTAAGCAAGTCAAAAAATAAAAAGATTTAGTTCAGTAACCAGGCACAATCGAACAGCTAAAAAGTAATGTAAAACTGCACTGAGCTTTCAACATCTCCATAGACAGGTTTCTGTGATTCGTCATCTTCAGTCCACCAGTACAAAAATGTCATCCTACGTTTTTTAAGGAGAACACAACTTATCTAACTGTTGCCTTTAAATAGTACCATTATATGGCCAACACTTGTTTAAATGCATTGGAGGAGAAATGTACATTAGTAGTATTCTTTCATCAATAGAGATGAAAAATATAAGAGAAAGCATGTTTATATTTCCTGTTACTAGCAGCACAAAGTTGTATAAAAATGCTGGTTTACAGTCTTGTGCGGCACACTTGCATATCTTGGCATACTGGCTGTACTGATCATCAAATGCTAGCGACAATAAATAGGTTACCTCGTTTGAAATCTAGAGCTTAGAGGAGTCGAAAAAATATAATTATATAAAAAAAAAGAAACACAAAAAACAGAAAATGACAAATTTCCCTATCCAAAGACTTTGTAGAACTGCTTTGAGTCTAAAAGATGATGTCCTTTAAAATGTTAAAGCCTCTTTTGAAGAGATGACAGACTGTCAATGAGTAGCTTCTTTCAGACATTCTACATACTTTTTTCTCTATACATCTGTTTACTCTTTTCTCCTACAAGCAAATATCCCCTTTTAAATGTGCCTAACAAGTAGGGAGACACGTATCTCTTGCACAAACACAACTTCGCTATAATAGAAATGGCTGAAATTTTTAAGGTGCAAGTGAAAGTGTGAAACAGTGAAAGTAGAGCTCCGTCAAAAAATGAATAAGATATTTGACTTTGCCCTTTTGTGCAAAATTCAACTGAACGCTCTAGCTTTTCACTCTTTTTGTGTACATGCCCTTCTTTTGTCTTATAGCTTTTCTGTGTTTTCAAGCTCCCCTGACACGGTCTTGTTGTATGTTAAGTCTATTTGCAAAAGCTTTTTTAGACCAAACTGCTCACGCCAGTGCTACAAGGCTCAACAGGCATTCATCAATTGATTATCCTTCAGATGGGATGGCGTGGAATCCTGCAGAACACTATGGAGGAAGACTTATTTCCAATCTCACTCCTCTTAAGCATACCTCGCAGAAAGCGAGGATGATTCTGAGAGGTCAGTCGCTGTCTAAGCAGAGCCCCCTTTCCACTTTTCAGCAGTCTGCATGACCTGTTCATAGAAGATGCGGTGGGGAGGACCAAGACACTCGTCCTGCATACGGGGGACTCAGTAATACCGAAAAGACCCATGGGAACTCTTTGGAGATGGTAAAACGTTCCTTTAAGTGTATTAAGCGGGTGCCACTCAGCCATGCCACATAGAGTTACTGGTATGAGGGGCAGTGACAGTGTCCCTTCTAAAGGGGATATCACAATGCATCCCCCCACCCCCTGCAGAAGGCTCAGGCTGCAAAGAACCTCTGCATCAACAGATTTACCTTGTCACTAAGGTTTGTCTCTCCAATAGAGAACTCTACCAACATCTGTGCGTGTATTCACTACACATGGGACATTACATGGGGCATCTGTCAGAGCTACAGAGGCGTTCTTGGGACCACAGTGCAGACAGTGCTCATCTCCCAGCAGCGAAGTACCACACTGCTGCTGGGAGACGAGCACCCCTACAGAGGGCTCCGGTGGGAACCCCTCTCCCGCCCTCGAGTCCAGGCCAAGGTGAGGCTGGCTCTGTCCATGCCGCTGTTGGGGTACGCCCAGCAGAGCCAGGCTGTTCAGTAAAAGGAGCTGGGGCAGGCAGGGCACGTACCACCGAGAGCGTGGTACAGAGACACCCACTCCTGTGATTAATTATCAGTTATTACTGGCCTCACAATAACATTTCAGCTTTCCGTCAGAACCAGCATTCCAAGATGCCTTGAAGGCGGCCCCCGGTGCAGGAGCAGCGCTGGGGATAAAGCCAAGTCACAGCTCAGTTAAAAAAAAACTGTGTGTGGAAGGGGGAGACGGAGAAAGAGAGAGAGAGGTGAGAGAGGGAAAGTGGGGCGCGAGAGAGAAAGTGGGGTGAAAGAGAGGGTGGGAGAGTAGTAAAGTCAACATCTGAAAGTCTCCAGTAATGACCTCGTGTTCCACGCTGGCAAAAGTTGCAGCACAACTGGTCTGCACTCCTGCGGATGGAAGAAAGCTGCCGGCAGCCACATGAAGTCAATTATGCTACTCTGGAGGGGCCCCTATATCTGCTATCAGGCTTGGACAGGGGGAAGGAAGAAAGGGAGTAAGGGAAATGTGAATTTAAAAGAAGACACGGAACTGAAGGAAGAAAGAGAAGCATGACACAACCTTGGAACATTGAAAGAGAAATGTAACACTAGGAGGAGCATGGAAGAAAAAAGTTCAATTAGAGATAGGAAGGATGGAAGAGGTAAGTTAAGATGAGAATATGAAGGAAGGAATAACTAGAACTACAGAAGAAAAGGGGGAAAGTAGAAAAATAAAAGAAAGGATGAGAAAGAGCGAAATAAAGACGGAATGAAAGAAAGACAGAAAGGAAGAAGAAAGAGAAAGAAGTAAACAAATGGGACTAGAGAAATGAGGAAGTGCAATAAAACAAAGACAACATGTTAGAATCAAAAGAGCAAAAGCAAGGAAGAATGAAAGAAGAAAGGAAATGAGTTAGGGTACTAACCCACAAAAAACGGAAGAGAGATTATGAGAAAGCAGAAGAGGGAAAGAAAGATGAAAAAACTGCCATATTGCGAGTTGCTCTTTCATTCCGCTACAGCCACCACTGCTGGGGTACCTCGTGCGGCCGTGGGTACCGATGCCACTCACGTAACAATGGCACGCGCCTGAAAGCATGAAGTTGCACTCGTCGGCCGGCTTGCAAACTTTGCCTGGCATTGCTGCATGCACAGCGGCGGGCGCAGAGCCCCACAGCCCCCCACCCTCCCCTGGCGGCGAGCAGGCAGCGCAGCGCCCCTTACCTGCTGGGACATCCTGAAGAGCAGGTTGGCCTCACCGGGCTGCCAGCTGCCCATGAAGGCGGGTTCGCTGCTGCTGGGCGTCCTGGTGCCGTACTGCATGGGGCTGCCGGGGCGGGCGCCGCTCCGCTCACATCCGCGGCCGCCTGCGCGGGCTGAAAAGTGAAGGTGGAAGAAGCAGTGAGCCTCTTGGCAGCCGGCAGGCAGCAGCAGCACGCGTGCAGAGGAGTTAAGGAGCTGTCTGCGCGGTGCCTGCTGTCACTTGGGGCTGGGGGAGGGGAGCGCAGCGGCAGGAGGGGCTGGGGGTCAGCGCGTCTCTCGCACCTTCCGCGCGGGGATCATTTATGCATGGGCCGGGGTCTCCCCTGGGCGGCCGCCGCCGCCTGTCAGGTACGCGCCCCCTCCGGGGGTGACTGGAGCGGGCAGCGCGCGGAGCACACGTGCGGCATGGGGCAGCGCCGGGAGCTGACCTGGACTAGGAGCAATAAACTGGCATGCCACGTCTGCCCACAATGTGATCGGGCAGCCCTTCAAAAGTAACTTCTTTAGCAGTCACTGGCCATGCACGGGAATGTGTGCTGCCACCCCCACCTCAATGTGTGCCACCTGCCAGCTATCCCATGGGCAGGTGGACACCTTTCAGGCAGGCACTTCTTAATAAACGGTGCCCACTTCTACTAACACATACATTATTCAGTTATCTCCCCATTTACTGAAGCGGTCTGGGGACAAGGGTCGGGAAAGACACGCCACCCTCGCCCACCACACATAGATTCAACGAAATCACATTTTCCCAAAATTGATATAAATTGAAATTGTAAAAAAAACTGAAATGCGTTAAAGGACAAGAATTCCACCAGACGAAAAAGCAAGCGGGGTGCCACTTCAAGACAATACAATCAGAAATGCGTGTATTCCAATTTCGTAAAAAAAAATAGTACATGCACGTTTTTGTTTAAAAATTCATAAATTATACTAGCAACATAGACAGCCTATTTACTGGTGGGTTGCATTAACATGTTTTAAACAATCATTTTTTTAAAAGAAACTGATGCGCAAACCATAATGCAGGCTTTTTCAATAATGTACAAATACAATTAGAAATAAAACGATTTATACTGACCATTTACGTAGTCCACGCCAACAACCGACCCGTTGCTTGAATAATAGGTATTACAGTTACCCAGCGCCAGGGTACTCATTGCTTCGACCTCGAAAGAATGAAACGCGCACTCGCCTCTGCTCGGATTCGAACCTGCGCCCCGCACACTGCAACCATCTCAGGAGCGCGTGAAGTGACGCACTGAGCTATAGTCCTTTTTTTTCAGAAGTACAAATACAAATGGACCAATGAGCATGAATCCTAAAATAAGACGGGTTGCTCCGAAATAAGGTGAAAAAAACTACAAGAACACAAAAAAGAGTGCGTCCGGGGGATGGATGAGGCACTCTCCCGCTGAGGGATGGCGGTAAAGTGCGGCTGGAGGAGCCCAGGGAGGCGCGCGGCGCTCTCGGGGTCATTAGCGCGCGATGAGGAGGGATGGGGCCGCGCGCCGCTGACACAAATGGGCCTCCCTGGCCGCAGCCTCGGCCTGAAAGCTTTTCTGTTAAAAACTTTCCCCACGGCGTGCGCCACCATTAGACGCGCGCACGCTCTCAAACCCGGCACCCTCACGCCCTCCGAGGGGAGGGGAGCTGGGGTGCGCTCAGACTGATTTTTTTTCCCTCTAGTACAAAATTGAATTATATTTTTTTATGAGGTGAAAATGGACGTAATCCCTTTATGTTGCCTAACTGGGTGGAGCAAATCACGCCAGTGACAACCACAAAAAAATGTATTTGAATAAAATAGACATATTCTAAGTTGAAAGCTTAAATGTTTAAGGACCGGTCGACCTTTTGGCAAGGAGGGGGGTGCAATGCACGCGGAGTGTGCCAACAGTGGCTGTGCATTTACAGCCAGCTATTACCCATTTAAACTGGCCGTAAAATGTGCTGGGCTCTCGATTCGTGAAGTGGCACTCAGTGCCTCAGTCAAGCTGCCTGCTCAGCGCCTGACCTTCCCGCTAATGGCTGTTATTTGTGGGAGGCTTAAGGACACTGTCAATACCAGGCTTCCTCCTCCCCCCCGCCCTCCGCCACCCCACCTCGGCATTCCTGCTCCTCCCTCCGCGCCCCCTCCCCTCGGATCCGAGTGTCCTGCAGTCCTGGAAAGAAGAAACAGAAGCCCCACCAAACACCCGGGCGCGCGGCAGCAGGCCGCACCTGCAGCAACAGACTCTTTCATTAGGAGGGCTCTCCTGCAAGAGTCGGGCGGGCGCGCGCGCGGGCGTCCCCGCGGGCCGGGCCGTGTCAGAGCCGATATAATTAACTAGAGGCTCAGCAACGGATCAATTACCAGACAAGCCGGTGATAGCGAAATCAATGGGAGATCATCAGGCACATTATCAGTGTTGCAAGTCATTAGGGTAAAACTGAGAAATGTGCTCCCCGCCGGCCCCTGCAAGGTGGCCTTGCAGAGTCCAGGGCTCGTCGACTGGGAGGGGGGGGGCTTGGAAGGGGGTGGGGGTCTGCCGACAGTGGCCGGCGACAGCTCTGCCCCCCTCCTGACCCCCCTCCACACACACCTGCACTGCGTTGTAACTGCAAGTGACAGCCCGAAAGGCGCACTTTATTAAGACACCAACTCCAAGTTTGTTTAGTCCTTAAACTCTCTCCCGGAAAATCGATGGAGTGCGCGCAGGGGTTATTAGTCAGGCTCGCTGGTGCTTCGCTCAGGTGCAGGCCGAGGCAGCGCGCCGAGAGGGGGCACAGCCGCACTGCCAGCCGGCCTCAGCTAGGATAGCGCCTGGGCGTGGGCGGAGAGACATTTGGCGCTCTGACGGTAGTGAATTAAGGCAGGCAGCAGTGTCCCTGGTCAGGACCATTGATGAGCAGAGACTGGCCCCTGAGCACTAATATTCCCGGACCTCCCCCAGCACCTACATCACCGGTAGCTAAGCTGCCTCAAGGAAGATGGTTTTGTTGATGTGTGTCAGCAGGGGTCAGAGGGCGTAGGGAGGGCAAGGAAGGAGGCTAAAAGGGTGTTAAAACCATCACCGCCGCATGATAATGAAGGATAAATCCACTTTAAACTGAATTCAGAGAGAAACGAGCATCCAGGGACAAAGAGAAGGCTGAAGCAAGATGAGATAGGCGCTATACTGACGACATAACCATAATGCTCACAGCTCCATGTGCCCCTCAGAAAATTGGCGCCCTGCTAAAGGCTGGCCTTCGCCAGGCGCGGCAAGAGAATCCTTTTCTGACAGACGGTTGGACGTATCGTGATATGCATAGTCCCAAAAATAGCCGACGGTAATGCAAACGGCTCCAGTTATTAGCTATTTGTGCTGCTCAGTTTGTAATCTTTGAATAGGGAAGCGTATTTCAGGGAATCGGCTACCTCAAATCCTCTGGTATTTGTGAGAATGTCACCAATAGGAACCATGTATGTCCATTATGTTAAACCCTCTACCCCTCCCCATAACTAAGAAAACCAAAGCCACTATTTTTTTTCTGTTATGCGGGGGTTCAGGGGATAGACCAAACGTGACCAAAACAGGTGCGTGGGATGATTGTTGGGCTCAGGGAAGTGGGGTGGAAGGGTGACTAAGGAAAAACAGAGCCTCAACATACAAAACAGTGGTTACACAAATTGGATAAAAGAGCGGAAGCCACAGTTCTCTTTATTTTCACCAAGCTTTCTATCGCAATACAACACATTACTGTTACAGAGAAAAGCTGTATTTGCTGGCGATTTTTTGTTACTTTCCTTGCTATATCAATAATAAAATGGGAAACACAGGGGTATCGTATATTCTCTTTCAAGCTGTCACGAATGTACTCATGCAGCACCCCTCAAAACTTCAGAAAAGGGCAGTGTGACAAACGTTACTGCAAGACAAGCCTCACTGAAACTCTAGAAGCCGGTTAGCATGGTGCTTCTTTGTGCTTGCCAGAAATGGTCACTACTGGAGAATGAGGTACTTCAAAAAGTGGGAATATTCAATCCCTCATTCATGCCCGTGCAAGGGGGTGGGCAGAATCCCCTCCCACTTTGAAACATATTCAAAAGAGTAACGAGCAACCAAGCGATGAGAGCGAGCCCAGTACCCACCTGAGGGTTTGCTATCCTCCTTTTCATCCTTCTGACACTGACCAATTCATTTTTACTGTTTTTCATCCATCCTCCTTGCTCTTGTCCCATTCCATACATCAAGACATTTTTTACTGCCCTGTTCCAATCTTCAGTTTCTCCATCCATCCATTCAACCATCATCCACATTTCCTTCCTTCCCATCATCCCTCGATACATCAGTTTCTCCATTCTTCCTTCCCTCACCTGCCCACTTTCCATCCTTCTTTATATCTTCCTTCCCCTCATCCGTCCATCACTCGCCATCTTTTTCTCTATTTAGCCATCTGTCTATCCTTCTCTCCTTCAACCCAGTCAACCTTCTCTACTTCCACTCGCCTATGCATACTTTTCTTCAACCATCACCCATCCATCACTACAAAGGCCCACTCTTTGTTCAATCCATCGCTCCAATCTCCTCTCCATCACTCCACCGTTCTTTGGTTTCTTTCTCCTCTCCATTCATCCATCTTCCCAGTCCTCCATTATGAGCTCTGGTTTCATTGGTTCCTCTGACCCCTTAGTTCAATCGTACTGTCTTCTTGCAGAGGCATTTATGGGCTTCTGCCTGGAGTCTCGATGAAAGAACCATAGCCATAAACATAAATCCTTTACATCACACAAAACTCCACAGTGACACCACCCTCCAAACTGCTAAAGCGGGAGGTACATGATGTCCTGGGCATGCACATCACGTATAGTCATAAACAAATGTTCAAGTCCCTGTATTCTCCAAAAACAATCAATCCCTTAACTCAGGAAGGCAGCCAAAATTGCGAAATGCTGGGACTGTGCTTGGCTCCTACATATTGTGTAAGGTGGTCTTTTGGAGCCTATATGCGCCAAGTACTTTGACATAAAAGCCTGAAACCAAAAAGGACCAGCCCCAAAGGGTCTGTCTTGCCAATTTCATATATTAACTTGAGAGTGTGCACATTGTGTGCATCCTCTGTGACTGTTGTGTGTTCCGAAAATGAAATGCATTTTGGGGACATAGTACTGAACAATTGCACAGTAAATAATGGATGTAGTACAATTCATCTGTAAGATACGCAGTCATGCCCAGAGTGCGCTGGTGTAAAGTTGCACCTCTAAATATGCAAAACCAAACAGTGTACCTGAGTCCAGGCATGTTGCTAGTGTAGGATGCAACTGAATGACTATGTGTAGGTCATTCTACCTTTACCTATTCCACACTTGTTGTTTCAGCAGAAGTGTATATTTTTTTAGAATGTTTCCGACCTGTTAGGAGTAAGATATTTCAGACATATTAACTATTGTTTTAGTGACACAAAATGTATTTAAGAGTTAGGGATGGAGTAAAATGTCTGAAAGCTCAGGTTAACATCACAGATTTTGTCAAATTCCTTCATTATTTCTATTCTCTTCTCTCCCCCTACTCTTCTCCAGTGAACTTTCACTTACCCCAGTACCCTTAGAATGTTCTGCCACCAGCATTCCATCTCCTGTCAATGGTAGACAGTAGGTCATTATAACTATGTGGCCTTTAGTTGTAGCTTTTGGGTAGAAATATTTTCTTGCTTCAAAGTTCGCTATTGTTCTTCTGAGCACAACAGATTTCATGAGCCTGACCTCATACGCTGACGACACTCAGCTGGTGCTGGCAATAAAGGGCGATGGACAGAGGGTGGCAGAGGGATTCCAGAAGGGGATGATCACTATCGGTGAGTGGATGGCAAGGAATTGCCTAAAGCTCAACTCCGATAAAACGGAGGTGGTCATCTTCGGCAATCTCTCACCAGTATGGTCTGAGGCATGGTGGCCATCGGCCTTGAGTACACCTCCCTCCCCCACGGTCAAAGTTAGAAACCTAGGCGTTACTTTTGATGACCAACTTAACTTTATGGCCCATGCAAACAAGGTGGCAGCCAATGCACATTACAAGCTTAGAACGGTAAGAAAAATTATACCGTATCTACCAGATTCAGCAGCCAAAACGTTAGTCACCACTCTAGTTTTGACATCACTAGATTACTGCAACGGTCTGCTGCTCAATGCTCAGAGCAGAGTCACTAAAAAATTACAGACCGTGCAGAATGCTGCCGCTCGCGTACTGTCAAAAAAACCCAAATTTGCACCTATCTCAGATACTTTGAAAAACTACCACTGGTTGTCCATCCACAACAGGGTAAAATTCAAAGTTTTGTGCATAGTCTATAAGACACTACAGGATCAAGGACCTTCTTTTCTTAAACATCAACTGATTCCCTACAACCCATCGAGAACCCTCCGATCTACCTCACTTAACCAACTAGTGGTTCAACGTAGTCGAACAGTTTCCTGGGGTGATCGCCGCTTCTCAATTGCGGCTCCTAGACTCTGGAACACCCTTCCGAATCACTTGAAAGCCTGCCCCTCTCTTCTTCAGTTTAGAAAAAAACTGAAAACATGGTTATTCAATCAGTAATCCACATCCCTGTACTCCCTGATCACGCTGAGATAACAATGCATTTTAGCGCCGAGACGCCCAAGGGTAATTGTACGCGCTCTACAAATATCATAAACATAAACATAAACATATGCAGGCCATTTGGGCAACTTCGTGCTGTTGGCGTAATGCTCTCGAATTCTCTTGCCCCATGAACAGGCTGACATTAATGTTGATTTAAAGATTAGTATGCATGCTTTAAAATCAAAATGGAAAATCTAGGGTGAAATAAGTTTACTCTTATCTAAGATTTAGATTTTCTTGTGATTTACAAAACATATTGTTCCAGACATAAGTTCTGAAAACCCAAAGTCTGTCAAATTTCCAGGAATGCTCCTGAAAGCCAAAAACCTTCTCCATGCAGTTTGCCACCAAAAGGTAAGACACAACAGAGCCTTTGCCTTGTTTTTACTCATTTTTTCTTCCTCCACAGGAAAATAAGTTTTCCTATGGACAATCTTCCAATGTCCCACTTTGCACCCTGCAAACTTTATATTGGTGTGCATTTGGTATAACAGGACCTACTTCTAAAAGTTTTCTGAATCATGGGAAAGCTTGATTTTGTGAAAATTATAAAGGGTTTTTCATGGCCAACCCCTCATTTCCATTTTCTGCCCTTACTCAAGCTGAAACACCTCTCAGTTAGGTGGAGCCTTCCAAGAGAGTAAGAGCGTGTCTGCTAAAAAACTTGATTCCGTACATCATGATTTCCATTTAGAAGTGAAGGACAATTTTTATTCTTGTAGGTGAAACCTAAAGTGCAAGAAAATGTGAAAAGTGGCCTGAACATGGCTCTGAAAGGGGCTTGGTTAACTTTTCTCTGCTCAATGAGGGCTACTTTTTCACCTTGTCAGTTTTTGTTCCACATTTACAGAAGCATATATTTTAAGGGCGCTTATACCAGGTAATTGCCAAAAATTTGCCGGAGAGAAATTATCCCTACAGATAATGGAAGGTACGTGTGGGATCGAGATAAACATAATTGTTTCCATTATATTAACGGTCTTAAAAACAATTGCAAGATACTTTAACAAACGGTTTCCATGTGTACGTGTGTGACCTCTTCACAAAAAATCACTCTCACTTAGACGTGATTCATAAAACCATAACATTTCAAAATGAGGCATTAACACGTTCTTTTTCATGTAATTCTTTTCTCCTAAAATATACAAATCCCTCTTTCCAACATTGTGGCAGAGGGCTTTTCTTCAAAGAGTAGGTGTTTTTCTAATGCCCTTAGAGATTCATGCATTTCTGGGAGTGTCATCAAGTTGTCAGTTAAGAGTCATCTCCAGGGTTTGCTGGAAATGTCATAGAGGCCGAGGTGGCAATGTTCCCATGAAGATCACAGTACCCTCTTTAAACTACAAATTAAGCACCTCTATAGGGCACGCAGAGGCAACATGAAAGCCATCTACACCCTGCCTTAGATTCCAAGAAGGAAAACACTTCTCAACAATTATAACCTAAACAATACAAAAATAAAGTGGATGAAATTCCTCTGCATAAAAATACCAAAGTTAAAGAAGGATCTCGGGATGTATAGCAAGAAGGTAATGAACCCAACATCTCAAGGAAGACTCCCATACGAGGCTGATATTCAGCAACAGATGTGTGGTGTACATTTCTAATTCAGAGGAGAGCTCTCAATGTCTCAAGCTGCCCCGTGAGTAGTTATAGCAAGGAAAACCAGGGACTGGCTCACTGAAGGCAGAGAGCCCTTGTATACTGAACTGAATGATTGAACATTTAGCATCAGTGTTAACGTGGAGATCGGAGAAGTGGCAATGAAGTTCGGGCAAGGATATCGGTCGGACAGAGAGACACTGAGCATGGAGTTAACGTCTTTAAAAACAAATGAAAGACCCAAATGTAGGATTTTAAAATTCATATCTTGCAGTAGCTGAAGTAGTGTTTTACAAATAGAAAAAATCCTGTGTCCACACTTGCTCAACAGTAATTTTCAATAACATTGAGTATCTCCACCAAAGGGGTACTAAACCTTTTTTCAGTGGAAATTAATACGAAGATGAAAGGGACAATAAATAATCTTCATCATCAATCTTTATTTCGGCCGATTTGACCATCAAAGATATACAAAAGACATATATAAAACAATATAAAAACCATCGAAGTAGGGCAGCAGCACATAACATACAATGTACAATCATTACACCATACATTTAAATTTTTTTTTTTTTTAGTGTTAAAATTAAGTGGGGAACTGCAACTTTAAAATACGGGTGCGAGTATGCCAAACATTTATAAAAAATTTAGCCAATGCGAACACCGTTGGTCCCGAGACATCAGTTTTTAGGATTCTGTACATCGGGAGGTACTCCCTACAACCAAAGTTTCTAATGAGTGGTAGGAGCCAATATTTCCTAGCGGTCTTGTAAGTTGGACAAAACAAGACCACGTGTAGATCAGTTTCCTCATCACAAATGCAAGCCGGGCATTGCTTGGTAGAGGGCGGTGTAGACCAGGAGCTAGTATAAGACCGCAGAGGCAGTGTGCCATATCTCCATTGGAGGAATAGCTTCCTGGCCAGCACGGGAGTCATGCCATCCAGAACCCTCTCCAGCCTGTATGAGTCCTTGCTTTGCGTGAATACAGATGTTAATGACCCTTCACCCTGGGAATCTAAGACCATAGCTAGTTTCTGCTCATGATACGCTTTGGCCAAGGCTCTTCGTGGGATCCTTAATGAAGCATTAGCTGGATCGGACCATAGGTCGGGGAGTCCCAGTCTCGCACAGGCCTTTTTTATATATTTTATCCAGGGGATCTGTAAAGCTTTGGGGTGGGTTAAGAACTCCCTCAGTTCCGCCCTGTAGGTACAAAGTTCTTCACTACTCCATAACCTTCTCCAGAAGGCTATGGGTCTGAGACCCAGTTCATCTGCTATTGGTCTCAGTCCCAGGTCCATCCTCAAAGGGAGGAGTGGTGTACTAGACGGGAGTGCAACTATCTGTCTAATAAAGTTGTTCTCAGTTATAGACAGACTCTGGGAAGATGTATGGCCCCACAATTCCGCCCCATACATGACAGCGCCCCTGGCCTGTGCCTTGTAGATCTGTATGACCGGCCCCAATGGTCGATATGTTTTTTTATCATCCGAGCGATGCCGCCAGTGGTCTGCACTAATTTAAGGTTAGCCCTAGTCTGGTGGGTTCCCCAAGACATGGTTTCATTCAACGTTACACCTAGGTATTCAAAGGTGGAGGCTCTCTCTAGACGTGCTGATCCCAGTAAGGGGTTCGGGCGTGATCTTTGGGTTGGGTTCAAGACCATAAACTTAGTTTTTGTGGCATTGATCTCCAATCCCCTTTCTGTGCAGAAAGCCACAAAAGAATCAAGGATCCTCTGTATCCCCATAGGGGTTTTGGACAGCAGCAGGGTGTCATCTGCAAACATGATTGCAGGCACCCTGCTGCCGTTCAACTTTGGAGCATCAGTGTGTTCAATGCCATTGAGATGGGCGATTACCCCATTGACAAAGAGGCAAAACAGGGTCGGTGCCAATACACAACCCTGCCTAACCCCCCTGTCAACGGGGAATCTGTCCGTCAATTCCCCAAACTTCCCGCACCTGACCCTGGCATAGTTGTTAAAATGCAGTCTCTGTAAAATTATCAGTATGTCCGGAGGCACCCCCATCTCGGCCAGGACACTCCAAAGTTTCCCTCTGGGCACCAAGTCGAAGGCGGCCCTCAGATCCACAAATATAGTGTATAGGCTGCCGCCTTCAAATACCGCTGTCCTCCAATAGATGATGTTTAAACGAAAGACCTGGTCCACCGTTGAAACTCCCTTCCTAAAGTCCGCCTGATATGGGCTGAGGGCATCCGTCTCCTCCACCCAGTCCTGAAGGCGATTCAACAATATCCTACCAAACAGCTTCTGGGGCACGTCAATTAAGCTGATTGGTCTGTAATTGGCTGGGAGCAGGGGCGAGCCCTTCTTAAATATGGGAATCACCTCTGCCCCCAGCCAAGTACTCGGGATTTCCATACCGTGCAAGACTGCATTGATCACAGTAGCCAGGTAGTGGGCCTACACCTCGGGCTCCTGCTTAAACATGTCCCCGGGGAGACCGTCCAATCCCGGCGCCTTTCCAGAAGTCAATCCTGCAATTGCTGCCTTAACCTCTCCCACTGTTATCAATTCCCCTTCATGCTTTGCCAATCCATTACCGATGGCAATCGCAGTTTCTCCCATCTCAGAACTATAGAGAGACTGGAAGTGTGCCTTCCACACCCCTGCTGCAATATTTGGCTCTATTGCCGAATGGAGGCTCCCAGACCCGCCATTAACTACTCGCCAAAACATCCGGTAGTCTCTTGTTTCGAGAGAGCTGGTAAGCTCTTCCCATTGGTTCTCCTCCCATTCAATTTTAGCGTGGGCTACTAATTTTTTGTATATCCGTCTACTTTCTCGTAGCTTCTCTCCGCCTGTTCCCTCCTTAATGCTTCTGAGGAGTTCTCCCTTTGCCTTCCTGCAGGCTGCGTTATACCATGGGGTTTTATGGTGCTGCCCCCTGCTCATATTCTTTACCTTACCAAAAAGCTCTGAGGCCGCTCCCTTTATAAGCTCCTCATGTGCCTGATATAATGTATTATGGGAATCTTTGTTGCCCACATCATTAGCTAGATCTCCCACTTTTTCCAGAATTGGAATTAGTCCTGCGTAAAGCCTCGGAAGTTTCACTTGGCTCGCGGCTAGTTTTTCCCACCTGATTCTTCTCCTGTTGTTGCCCAGTAAAAGTTCGGGCTTGTTGTCCTCCTTATTTAAAATAGAGGGTTCTGAACCAGGATGGATGAGATCTAGTTCTAGGGCATTGTGGTCACTGTCTAGTCTTTCAGTAACCCTGAAGTCCAAGATAGATGACCAGTTCACTATCTGTACAAGGGCGTAGTCCAAGCGGGACTCTCTTCCCACTTTGTTGTAGGTGGGTCTGCTTGGTATATCAGACTTAACACGCCCATTGCAAGCTCTGATTCCATACTTTAGGGTTAGGGCAGTAACCTGCAGTGCTACAGGTGTCCATGCCTTCGGGGTAGGCGCTACTACAGAAGGTACTGCCCACCTGGACTCTTCATCCATGGGAAAACCCTCTAGAAGGCCGGCCAGTGGCTCAAAATGAGAATTTAAATCGCCTCCCACTACATAGGGTATATCCCTTGGGATTTCGGATAGATAAGCTAAGAGCTCATCAATGGTGGGAGATTCTCGCGAGACTCCCACTGGTCTAGAGTAAATATTTATCAAGGCCAGTTTCGCTAGGTTCGGCCAGGCCAATAAAACCACTAGAATATCGTCCGATGGGACTGGTAACCGCGAAGCCTGGCAGCCTAGATGGGATGCCACCCAAGTTGTAAGTCCGCCTGAAGGGCGGCCCTTGCCCTCCCACCTAGCCGGGATGGAAAATGACAGGTAGCCCTGTTGGCTATATTCTTCCCTTGCCCAGGTCTCCTGGAACATACAGACATCCCCAGTCTTAATATAAGTTACCCAATCATATGAGTCCAGCTTATTGGCTAGGCCGGCCACATTCCACCAGATTAGTCTCAAGTGCGCCGGGACAGCCGCAGGGGGGATTATAGAAATAGAATTGGGAGGGCAACCAATGCCCGATATTGCGCCAGATGTTACGTCAGGACCACTGTCGATGGTAGGTTTATTTGGGTCAGGTGATTCACTAAAACCGATGCCTGAAGTCACGGGAATTAGGTCAGGATTTAAAGACAGTCAATCGACCCCATCCAGTCCATTCAGGCAATTAAATCGGTTATAGTCAATAAAGTGTGTCTCTGGAGGTCGATAGACAGGTCGTACATCATACCCCCTGTGTCTGGATCTCCGTTCAACCCTTGTCCAATTACCTTGTGACAATTCATGCTGCATACGAATGGGGGGGAAGAAAAAAAGAGACTGGTAGAGTCTGTATGGTGGAATCTGGTGATCTATTTGACCCAGCGCATATGTGTAATACTGTCCCAGGGTCTCGAAAAGTCACCATAATGCAATCCCCTATTATTGATTTTCTCGTTTTCCCCAGCCAAGGTACCCTTCTCACCATGATGATTTCGTTGTTAAAGTGAGCGGGGAGAGGTCTGTTCCAATTCAGCCATTTGATAATTTTCCTTTTGAGTGAGTGGAAGTTCTCACTTTCACCCATTTCAAGAGGGGGTACACCCGCCAAAACCACCGTAAGACTGTTAGCCTCAGGCGGAAAGTCGGGTCTCCGAGGTCTGGGAGCAGGCCTGTCAGGAAATAAGGGAGCAATACTAGCATTAGGTAGATCCCCAGAAGTTGTACCGAGAGCTGTGGCGCAAGAAACTAGGCCTGCTGGTTGTGGAGGTAGGGGTTTAAAATTGGTGGATGGTGTTGGGACTAGGTTGGCCATGAGTGGCTGCAAAAGGTGGGTGGCAGCAGTACCCGAGGGGGGTCCCACGTTTATAGAAGGGTTATGAGTGTTAAGGGAAGTTTTAGTTGGCGGATTTAACTCGAGGTTTCTATTCTCTTTGCTGGTCGAGGTTTTCAGGCTGCTTATTGCTGCCTCCAAGATCGTGAGTCTGATCTCCACTTTCTTCAAACTCTCGCTAATGGGCAGCAGGAGTGATCTGAGTAGAAATTCTAAGTTCCCCGGAGAAGAGGCAGGAGGTAGTGTATTTAATGGATTATTCCCCTGTTCGCTAGTGGAAGCAATGTTATTAGTATTAGTACCCTTGGCATTCGATGTAAGCCTATTAGACGTAGAGACGGACTTGTGTACTTTTCCAAAGTCAGAATGAGGGATCTTAGTCTTTCCCAGCCCGCCCCTCAACTTCCTTCTACGCTTATTTGGTGGTGGGCCATGCACCTCTGCCACAACAATTTGCTTTGATTTGTTTTTCCTAGATTTGGCTGCGGGGGGTGTTTGTGTGACTAGGTCGACAGCCATGCTGCTAGAGCTATTAGGTGGGATAGCGTCCAAGGTCTGTTCAATAAATGGGCAACTATTAGAAGTACTGTCCCGCAGTAGAAGGGGGACGTCTTCTAGGGATGATGGATCCTGACTGGCGTTAAAGGAACCTCCCTCTTGGGAGATAGGATAGGGGATAATATCACTAAGGGGCCTATTTTTCATATGCTCAATAGAGCGGCGGCGCTCCACCCTGCGCTTCTCCAAAGAGGTTTCGTTGCCCCCATCTCCCTTTGCCGTTTTGAAATAATTATCCAAAGTTCCGTTATTACCTCCTCCCGCCTTCGCTGGTGTTTCCACTGGAGCTGGTGCTGGCATGTCCAGAACCTATGTCAAAGTCCAGATAGGATTAGGAGAGTACAGGCGAAAGAGAATGGGCCCAGCCCGGCCTCCCTCGGCCACTGACGGCCACAGGCGGTCCCGCCCTTGTCCCAGGCTTCTCCCGGCGCGCTCCCGCTCGCTCCCGTGGAGCGGTAGCACTGATCACCTTTAAACAAAATTATAGCAACCTCATAGGCTGATAGGCGGGTGGGCGTGGCCAGCGGGGAGAGCAGCCCAGGTGCAAGGACTCGCCTTGAATCCGGAGAGGATTAAAAAGCCAGGTAGGCGTCAGCACACAACTCCCAGAGGGTCCCGGTGGGCTGGAGGCGAGGTCCGCTTTTACTCCGTCGGCGGGGGGCGTGGCCAGCGGGGAGAGCAGCCCAGGTGTCTTCAATCGGGCGCGCAGGGACTCCTGGACACTGGAGTCCCTGCCAAAGTGCTCGCAGCCCCGCTGACGCTATCACCTGCCCCGCGCTCCTCTCTCAGAGCCTCCCAGTTAGCCAGCAGCTTCAGCTGGCAAAGGCGCTGCGGTGATCCTGTGGTGCAAGGACTCGCCGTGAATCCGGAGAGGATTAAAAAGCCAGGTAGGCGTCAGCACACAACTCCCAGAGGGTCCCGGTGGGCTGGAGGCGAGGTCCGCTTTTACTCCGTCGGTGGGGGGCGTGGCCAGCGGGGAGAGCAGCCCAGGTGTCTTCAATCGGGCGCGCAGGGACTCCTGGACACTGGAGTCCCTGCCAAAGTGCTCGCAGCCCCGCTGACGCTATCACCTGCCCCGCGCTCCTCTCTCAGAGCCTCCCAGTTAGCCAGCAGCTTCAGCTGGCAAAGGCGCTGCGGTGATCCTGTGGTGCAAGGACTCGCCGTGAATCCGGAGAGGATTAAAAAGCCAGGTAGGCGTCAGCACACAACTCCCAGAGGGTCCCGGTGGGCTGGAGGCGAGGTCTGCTTTTACTCCGTCGGCGGGGGGCGTGGCCAGCGGGGAGAGCAGCCCAGGTGTCTTCAATCGGGCGCGCAGGGACTCCTGGACACTGGAGTCCCTGCCAAAGTGCTCGCAGCCCCGCTGACGCTATCACCTGCCCCGCGCTCCTCTCTCAGAGCCTGCCAGTTAGGCAGCAGCTTCAGCTGGCAAAGGCGCTGCGGGACCCGCAAAGCGGGTCCGGCGAGGCGCTGTGGTGATCCTGTGGTGCAAGGACTCGCCGTGAATCCGGAGAGGATTAAAAAACCAGGTAGGCGTCAGCACACAACTCCCAGAGGGTCCCCCTCTTTGAGATTCATCCCTCCACTGAGTTGAAAGGAGCATTGCAATGCTACTTTCTGTAAACTGTGCTACATAGGGATTGGATGACATTAATAAGACATTATTACGCCACAGAATTTGCCATTCAAACACTCAGCTCCCAGATCACTTATTCGGATGGAACCCAAACCATAAAATCAACAGATAAGGGATGCAGAACAGTCTCTTTTGACAGAAATACTACAAGGATAGCAAAGTCAATAGGCCTCTCTGTAATGAGCTAATGCAGACAGTGTCTCCATTCATTGCTGCATTAAGGCCAGACCTATTGACTTTGCCAATGTTTACTCAGTTTTAAACAGGTAGATTGTGCACCCTTATGCATGTGTGCGTGTAAATCTACGCGTACATTTATGTGTGACTTCCACATGATTCCCAGTTAAAATATTTAAAGAAGGTTAAAGCATTGAAAAAAGCAAAAAAGAACTGTTTTCTAAATGCAATGCATAAATGACATAAATAATTTAACGTGTGATGATTAAGTGTACTTTTGAGACACAAATTAGTCCCTCATGCAAGGCAACCAATCCATTAGAGGCGGAACAATTCATATAACAGCCAAAATCAGGAGGTGAGAAAATACTACTCTGGACAGAGTCAAAGCCCATTCTAGGTATCGTTTGGAGGTTTAGTAACATTATTTCCTGCAGACATCTGTGCTGTCAAGCCAGACATACAAAGAAAAAAACTGTGAAAACTGCAAAGAAATAGTATACGATCTGATTAATGAAATCCTAAAACTGATGGGACCCGTGGTCCTATATGTTTCTGAGGAGGGTTGGTTTCGTGACAAAGTAAACATTTTTTCAAGCCAACCTTCCTTCAGTTTCCAACAGTTTGCATCTTACCAAAACTGCACAACATCTGAGCGATCTCTTGGCAAGACCATTTGCCTCTGGAATAATAGGCAACCTCTTTCAAAACAAGCCTTTTATTAAAAAACTTTTAGAAGTAAAGATGCCACCATAACTGAACTACAGCTTCAAGAATACTGGTAAAGAGGTACATTTTTAACCCTCTAAGACAACTTTAAGTGACATTAGATATGCAATTGCTATTTACAAACATACAGCAGTTAGACCGGATGGAAAATCAAGGTCTTTGGTAGTTTTCATTAACTGTATCCTCCAAAGCAATTAACAAACAATATTTTCTCCAAAGTCACTTATTATCTGAAGGAATGTTAATTCCTGGAGACCTTTCTACTCTCTGACTAGACAATCTTTACATTGAACATTTCGAGTCACAATATAGCTTTAAACAGAACATTCTTTACCACACCTACTTTTTCAACCGATGGAGATATACAAAAAATGGGTGTCACAGCTGAGCAGGGAAAATAGAAAAATTCTTGAATTTATTGTAAAGTTAGCAGACATAATGAAAACTTGAAATTAACCGGATTCCACACTTGAGACATTTCTTCACGTAACAGTGGAGGAGGGATAGCTTTAAAATGGGAGAACGATGGAAGAGATTGAGACTATAATATAACCCACTAGAAAGACCTATAGATAAAATCTAATTACTGCACGTGTCTAGAGCACACCCAGAGAACTAATAACAGAAAATAAGATGTTTAGGATTTGCGATGTAGAAGAAATTGTTCTAGTGTCCAATTATAATATTCAGGAATGGAATATGGACAGAACCCCACTCCTAAACAGTCTTCTGAAAGTAAGACGATATGGAGAAAATGAGGATTATGCTACAGAACGACTACAAACAAACCTCAAAGAAATACAAGAGAAAGACATTTGCTTCTCTTTATCTTCTCCTACGCTCTCCTTTTGTTACATAAAAATATCCCCAAAGCAACTCCACGTCTGCTTCGAAAGAAAGCATACTGAGAACTTTATCTTTCCTTTATAGATCAAAAACGTTTTGTCACATATTGTAACAAGAATAGTGATGGGGAAACTGAAATAGGCCTAAAAAAAATAAAAGACATATCATTGCCAGGTATTTCCCCCCCAACAATTCCATGTACATAGCAATACAATTGAAGAGGTGATAACACAATCTATTACGATAACGTCTGTCATCCTTTTTGTTGACATGAGACGATAACAGGGGTGAATGGAAAAGTGATGAGTGATTGATAGTTCCTGGACATTTTTATACTGCTAATAACAGTTATAAGAAACACGGAATATCAAGTGATGCATGCGAGTTTGTAACAAATATATTATATATTTTGTACTAGCTTACCTGTCGCGCGTTGCTGCGATCTCAGAAGAAAGGAAATTCAAGTAAACTCGTTATGATAACATTCAATTTACATTGTGTCATTTTTATTGAAACTTATTCATTTTAATATGGAAAACATTACAAAGTGTCGTTTTAATTCTATTTATTTATTCGAGTGCTTGTGGATACACAATATTTTTTGTTTTTTCGTTTGGTGCGTACACGAATAAATCAGGTTTTCGACGAGTGAGCTGGCCACATACAGTTTTCCATGTGAGAAGCACGGATTCTCCAAATCTAGTCCACACACTTGCAGTGATTGTCCTTGTGCTTTGTTGATGGTCCTTGCAAAAGCGAGTCGTACCGGAAACTGTAAACGTTTGAATTCAAATGGCATATCTGTTGGGATCATTGGAATACGTGGCAACAGTACATCTTCCCCCTTGAATTTCCCATTCAAAATTGTAGCTTCGATGACATTGTTCATCATCTTTTTCACCGAAAGTCTTGTACCGTTGCAAAGTCGCGGTTCCAATTTCAGTATTTGAAAGATTATGAGGGCCCTGGGGGGCCGATCTTTTAAAAAAAAATTATGCCAGAAACCTTCGTGGGAGTGTCCTTAACAACTTCCCAAAGTTTCATGGCGATCGGATGGTGTAGTAATGCATAAAGGACAAAGAAACAGACAGACAGATATACATTCGTTTTTATATATATAGATAATAGAAACCGCTTTCAGTCTTGTAACTGTTTTTTTTCCTTTCCAAATTATAAATAGTTTGATAATTTGTGGAACGGAACACACAGCTATGTTGTGTTAGGATGTGGTTTGCTATGTAATTGAGACTTTCTGTCTTCACAGTTCATTGTGATCTAAAGGCCACTGCAGCCTGTATAGTAGATCCCTGCTAGTTACAGAAGAACATAAAATTAATAAATACATGTCTGTCTCTATCTAGAATAACAGGGAAAATGAGGATTAACTCAATGTAAGATATAATTAACAGTGCACTGCACTAGTTTATAAATCACATCAAGTAATTTAAATAAAAAGAAGCAATTCAACCATTAGGGAGACACGCCAAATTGTTATGATTTTGTAATACGCATTAATATATGGTATCAGGAATTCATGCCATTCTATAGAAGTGTTCTAGAACCAGCCGAAATACTCTAATTAATGACTAGTGCAGTGTTCCTCATTCACAAATTGGCTATGAAATTGTAGCTTTGGCGGGAACACAGCAGAATCTAATAGAACATGTTCTTCTTTTGCCTGTACCCGATTCAGAAAAGTAAATCCGATATTATAGGTCCAATCCACAAGAAGCTTTGTTCAAGTGGACAACAGGTGATTCCAAGACTGTGTTACTGTTCGGTGGGGGATAAAGGGCATCGGCAACCAACAGGAGAATGTAAAGAAGTAAGCACCGGAGTCAGGAAGGGTACCTATAAAATCAGCTTTATTTAAGTGGAAGTTACAGGAGAAACATCCCAGCCATCCAGCTAACCCCAGCAACTGGCCACCCTTTCAAACCACAACATTCTCGCAGGAATGTTGGAGGCAAAGATTCCCTTAGAATATAACACAGTCACATTTCACCAGTGACATTGAGTGGAGATCAGTTATCACACACCTCCCTTTAATAAATAAACCAACCCACAATATAAACCAAAAGAGAAAGAATAGAAGAACTGCAACTATTTCCATAAAAGAAGTACTTTGAAAGAAATTAATATTTACAGCTTCGCACATATTTCACAGACTCAAAATAAAGGAAAGAATAGAGGCCAAAACCCTACACATAATCATCTAAGTAAATAGGTTTCTTCACTCCTCTACTAGACCTCCTAGGTGTTGGAAATTTATTGTCAGAGTCAGTACATTTCTCATTCGTAAACCTAGCGACAAATCTCCATCAGACACCAAACTCTTCCCTTTGTCAATAACCACTTTGTTTAAATTCCACACACGATGGTCCTCCATACTCATAGCATTTATGAACACCTTTACCACTTTTAAAGATTTCAACAACTTCCTTCCCCCATCCTTCCACCCAGGTCCCCTTACCATGACCAAATCACCAACAATAACCTTGGTCTGTTTAGAAGAATTTCTCTTGTCAAAACCTTTTGTTGTCCCAGACTTTCTTCTCCTCCCTCAGCCTCCACTCATCTGAAACAGCACTCATGCCCCTATCACCCAGAAGTTTGATTATCCAAGAAGGCTCCAAAATAGTATTGGGAAACCTCCCACTAAATAAGACAAAAAGAGGCTCATCTGTGGTGGTGTGAGGTGTGAACCTGTACACACCAACTCTTTTTCTTATTTCCTCTCTCCAACATTTCCATCACTCTTAGCCAAAGAAACAATTTCCTTCAGCACATGATTAAACCTCTCCACCATTTCATTGGTTTCGGGATGGTAGAGAACACACTTCTTGTGTTTGATTCGACTACCATGCAGGAAACTCTCCATCCCTCTAGATACCAGCTGTACCCCGTTGTCAGTTAGTAAGGTTTTCGGGAGCCCCCTCACAAGCTATGAGATCTTTCAAAAAGTGAATGACGTGTCGTCTCAATCCCACAGATAATGTACATCTGCAGTGATCTTGAGAACAGGTCCATCACAACTATAGCATAAGACTCCTGACCTTCCCAATTTTCATAGATTTTTCAGTCACAGAACACTGTATGCTCAACCTGGCGATCCATCCCAGGCCACCAGTAAGAGGAACAAAGCTTTTTCTTAGTCTTGTAGATTCCTAGATGACAATTTTGAGATTAATCCAGTAAATCACTCATAAGAAAGGTAGAAGGAACCAGGCTAGTTCCCCTGAGCAACAGACCACCACCAGAGGTTAGTTGCTCCTACACTCCACAGAAATCTTCGTAATCCCGCCACTTTGTTCCTTGTGATTCCATCCATTCTGTAGTAGAAGAAACACCTTCTGTAACACATCATCCAAACACACCTCCCTTTGCTAACTTTCATCAGAAATGATCTCGTAATCATTGTCACAAACACACTCACCAGAGTCTAACTCACACTCCTGCCCCACTCTGTCGCCGGTACAAATATTGATAAAGAATCAGCAATTACATTTTCTGCCCCCTGGAGTACATCAGACATCAAAGTTGTACTCTTGTAGACTAACTACTCACTTCGTGATTCTGGAGGACACATAGTCAATACCCTTGTATTTAAAAACTTCACACAAAGGCTTGTGAACAGTCCTTACATTAAAAGAACTTCCCCAAAGAAATGTCCTCAATTTTGTGATCGCCCTATGACCCTTCTAGAGCCTCTCTTTCTATCAGGGAGTACCCGGTCTCTGCCCCCTTTAAGCTTCTTGAAATAAACAGGATTGTGTCCTCAGCGTCAAAACCACCCTGTTGAAGAACAGCACCAAGTCCCTTGAGACTAGCATCTATTGTACCTATTGAACTTTTATTCAGATAAAAAAGTTTTGGAGCCTAAGCCAGCTTTCTTTTTAACTCAGTAAAATACTGTTCACAAGCCATATTCCACACAAAGCCACAGCTTTTTTTATAAGCTTCTCATGTTTGAGCTGATTCCAACAACGTTCTTGATAAGTTTATTATAATACTTTGCCATTCCAAGAAAGCACATCAATTCTTTCTTGGTAGTGGGCAAAGCGAAATTCCGAATAGTGACAATTAGATCTGCTTTCGGAATCACTCCCTCACCAGTCAAAGTGTGCCCTAGATAACAGATGTTTTTCATGCCAAACCTGCATTTTTCTAATTTGATAGTGAGATTTTTATCGCTTTGTCTACTCAAAGACCGCCTGACTCACTCATTATGTTGATATTCATCTTGCCTTTCCATAGACAAGTATATCATCTTGCTATACCCCACACAAACCAGCCAAGTTTCTCTACATGGCACGCTGAAAAACCAACGCTGCTGAGATTAGCCAAATGGCAGTCTGGCAAATCTGAAAGTTCCCAATGGTGATATAAATGCAATAAGATCTTTGGAAGACTCCTCAAGTTGGATCTGGTGGTATAAAGGGTTAAGGTCTATGGTGCATATAAAATGTAGCGCCCCCTACCATTGAAAGCAATTTGGTAATGTTGGGGAGGGAATATCTATCAACCAAAACACAATGTTAAGCTGTCTCAAGTCCACACATAATCTTAGACATCTGTTGGCCTTCCTTTCAACAACCACTGGCGCCAAGCATGCTGTCCCTTCCTCTATAACCATTAGGGGTTTAAGTTTCTCTAATTCCGTCTGCATCTCTTCCCTGACATCAATGGGAACACCACATACCTTGCAGCAGTTGGGTTGCAATACAGGAACGAGCCGGATTTTGCGACAATATCCTTTCATGCACCCCAACACACCCCTGAACACCTGCGGACATTTATTTAGTAAAACACCCTGCAAGGTCGTGTCACCAGACTCCTCATCCCCGACTTCGCTGACCATATGTTCCTTTCTTAAGATGATGGGGGGGATTGCTTTTAGAGTCCAGCATGACACCCAACTTCCTTTGGTATATCCAGCATATTAGATCGTCACCTTTCTTTGAGACATAAACCTTTCCAGATGTAAAATGCTGCTCGTACTAAATCAAACCCACGAAATACCCATGTAACTCAATTGGTTGTCCACCGTATGTGCATGGCCTAATGCCAGGTTTCAATAAGGTCACCACCCCCTTAAGAATGTCTTCATAGAACTTGATTGCACCAATAGTAATTTTGTCCCCTAAGTCAAACAGTACTTTGGTCCTTTTCCCTCTTACTCAGTATAATCTAGGGGCCGGGACTCAAGCTTATCTTTGACCTGCAGGACAATCTATCCAGATTCAAAATCCAAATCCTGCTTGTCACAACTAGTGCTCACTTCTACTTCATTTACCTTCTGCTTATATTTTCCAACCTGCAAACAGAAGAAAAGTGCCCCTCTTTCTTGCAATAAAGACATGCTGTCTTGAGGTGGGACAAGCCTTGTCATTTGCAGAATGACCTACTCTGCAATACCGGTAGCATCTTTTGCTAGACACAGGGCGATTATCCACTCCACGGGCAGTGCCATTATCAACTTTTTTCCTCTCACCTTTAACTACATCATGGGTACTCACAAACTTTCTCTCGGGGGCCAAATTTACAGTGTGGTTTGTGTCCGAGGGCCGCACCGGTGGGGGAGGGGTCAGTGGGGGAGGGGGCGGGGCTAGAGCAACAAAAAAACTGTGACCGTGAGGTTGAACACAGGTCCCTGCAGCGGACGCCTTCGTCCACTGAGCCACCAGACCCGGCACACACACATCTCCCTCTCTCTCTCTCTCTCTCTCTCTCTCTCTCTCTCTCTCTCTCTCTCTCTCTCTCCCTCTCTCTCTCCCTCTCTCTCTCTCTCTCTCCCTCTCTCTCTCTGTCTCCCTCTCTCTCTCTCTCTCTCTCTCTTCCTCTCTCTCTCCCTCTCTCTCTCTCTCTCCCTCTCTCTCTCTCTCTCCCTCCCTGTCTCCCTCTGTCCCTCTCTCTCTGACTGTCTCCCTCCCTCTTACTCCCTCCCTCTCTCTCCCTATCTCTCCCTCATTCTGACTGTCTCACTCCCTCTCCCTATCTCCTCTCTCCCTCCCTCTCCCTTCCCTCTCCTTTCATCTCCTTACCTCCCTCACCCTCACTCCCCTTCCCCCTCATCCCCCTCTCCCTTCCTCACTCCCCTTCCCTCACTCCCTTCCTCGCTCCCCTTCCCTCACTCCCTCCTTCCCTCCCTCCTTCAGTCCCCTTCCCTCACCCCCCTTCCCTCACTCCCTGCCTCTCCTTCCCTCACTCCCCTCACTCCCACCCTCACTCCCTGCCTCCCCTTCCCTCACTCCCCTTCCCTCATTCCCTCCCTCCTGCACTCCCCTTCCCTCACTCCCCTCCCCTCACCCCCCTTCCCTCACTCCCCTTCCCTCACTCCCTGCCTCCCCTTCCCTCATTCCCTCCCTCCTTCACTCCCCTTCCCTCATTCCCTCCCTCACTCCCCTTCCCTCACTCACTCCCCTTCCCTCACTCCCCTTCCCTCACTCCCTCCCCTTCCATCACTCCCTCCCCTTCCCTCACTCCCCTTCCCTCACTCCCTCCCCTTCCCTCACTCCCTCCCCTTCCCTCACTCCCTCCCCTTCCCTCACTCCCTCTCCCTTCCCTCATTCCCTCCCTCCTTCACTCCCCTTCCCTCACTCCCCTTCCCTCACTCCCCTTCCCTCACTCCCTTTCCCTCACTCCCTCCCCTTCCATCACTCCCTCCCCTTCCATGGCTTGCCCCCAGGCCTCCATCTCTCGCTGGCCTTCAGTACCAGCCTCTCCTGCCCCGCCCTGGGCTACAGGTGCACCTTGACGAATACTTCTCACCCCACAGGGCGGGCCCACACCCAGGCAAGCTGGGCATCGCTTGTATTTTGCCCTCAGGCCCACAACATCAGCTGCCACTCACCACCGCCCATCAGCTGCCACTCACCCCCGCCCATCAGCTGCAACTCACCCTGGCCCATCAGCTGCCACTCACCACCGCCCATCAGCTGCCACTCACCCCCATCCATCAGCTGCAACTCACCCTGGCCCATCAGCTGCCACTCACCCCCGCCCATCAGCTGCACCTCACCCTGGCCCATCAGCTGCCACTCACCCCCGCCCATCAGCTGCCACTCACCCCCGCCCATCAGCTGCAACTCACCCTGGCCCATCAGCTGCCACTCACCCCCGCCCATCAGCTGCACCTCACCCTGGCCCATCAGCTGCCACTCACCCCCGCCCATCAGCTGCCACTCACCCCCGCCCATCAGCTGCAACTCACCCTGGCCCATCAGCTGCCACTCACCCCCGCCCATCAGCTGCCACTCACCCCCGCCCATCAGCTGCAACTCACCCTGGCCCATCAGCTGCCACTCACCCTTGCCTCCTCTGGCACCACCCGGGGCCGCGCGCGCTCCTCGGATCCGCCGGGCCACATTCCATGGTGGCGGCTTGCAGGGATGCACAAGGTAGTGCTCGCGGCTCCGCCCGAGGCGCACGCACGAGTGCTTTCACTAGTGCCCGCACCCTTGCACCGCCTGACCCGGTTTATCCCCTTTTAGTATCTCGGTCATGTTTATCCTGTTTGTTTTCCTTCGCGCCGACGTCATGCGCCCTGGTTCACACCTAGCGCCTCGTTAAATTCAGATTTTTATGCTCCCCGGCCGGCCCTGCGGCATCTTCTCACGCCTTGCCGGGCCGCTCCTGGTGAAGGCGCCGCCCCTCCCTCAGCAAAGGGTTAATGAGGCATTTCCTGACATCACTTTACGGGTGCGGCCGCGACGGGGTGGGGGCGCCACGGGCAATGCTGTTGAAATGTAGATTGTTCGCAGGAGTGGGTGGGGGCGCTGCCGGAAGGCCTATTCTAAGTGGCAGGGTCCCCCACCATAGAGCGCTGCTGCAACCGGCAGTGTTTGCGGACACAGGACACTTACATTTTTCTTAAGAACACTGGTAGGATGTCTCCAAGGTCCGCGGGCCGCCAGGGAAGGCTTGCCGGGCCGCCACTGGCCCGCGGGCCGTACTATGAGTACCCCTGAACTACATGAACATCTTTGCTGGAATCTCTCTTAATAATCTCAGTGCATTTAATACAATATTATATTTTTTGGCTAATTGCAAGACCTCATTAAGAGTGGGATCCCCCCTCAACCAGAGTTCATCACAAACGTTGTCTATGTTACAACCTAGCATAAACTGGTATCTGATGCTCTCATCTAGCAGGGAACCAAATGTACATGAAGAGACTAGACGTCTAGATCCGTAACATAGTTTTCATGGATTCCCTATCAATGTGCACACTTTTACCAAAATAACAGCATTCGAGAATATCACTAATTTGTGGAAGATAGTGAAGTTCAAGTTTCAGTATGCAGGTCTCGTTGAGATCAACAGCCTCATCGTCAGGCACATCTGAAAGATGATCGAAGACTTCTTGATCCTCCGACCCCAAGCATTGAAGAAGTAGATCAGTTTTCCGTTCGGCAGTCAAAGAAGTGCCACAGACTTTAGCATAGCATTTGAAAACCTTTTTCTATTTATTCCACATAACGGAGGGTTCACCAGGACTTGACAAGAAGAACGGAGGAGCAGTGATGTTCTGCATGGCGTTTGAAATAATTATGAAAATGCAAATGAGAGCCGTAAACAAACCAGTTAAAACAAGCATTTACAATGCAATGGTCTCTGCATTATTAAAGGTAGAGCTATTGGCATTGCTCATGACTTCTTTTTTTTTTTTTAATCTTAAATAAATGGCATTGTCATTAACATTGCCAATAGCTTAATCGGTAAATAAATGTCATTGTCATTTACAATGCCAATAGGTTAATCGCTCGCTAATGCATGACCTATTGCATTTACACCCACACAGAGCCACACACACAAAGCCACCCACACACACATACAGAGCCACCCACAGAGCCTCACACACACACACACACAGACACACACACAGAGCCCCACACACACGCACCCACAGAGCCCCCCACACACACACCCACAGAGCCCCACACACACACACACACACACAGAGCCACACACACACACAGAGCCACATATACACCCAGAGCCACATACACACACAGGAGAGCAAGCACAGCGAGGGGGCAGGGAAGCAAGCACAGCCAGGGAAGCAAGCACAGCCAGGGGGCAGGGGAGCAAGCACAGCCAGGGGGCAGGGGAGCAAGCACAGCCAGGGGGCAGGGGAGCAAGCACAGCCAGGGGGCAGGGGAGCAAGCACAGCCAGGGGGCAGGGGAGCAAGCACAGCCTGGGGGCAGGGAAGCAAGCACAGCCAGGGGGCAGGGAAGCAAGCACAGCCAGGGGGCTGGGAAGCAAGCACAGCCAGGGGGCAGGGGAGCAAGCACAGCCAGGGGAGCAAGCACAGTCAGGGGGCAGGGGAGCAAGCACAGCCAGGGGGCAGGGAAGCCAGCACAGCCAGGGGGCAGGGAAGCAAGCACAGCGAGGGGGCACGGAAGCAAACACAGCGAAGGGGCAGGGAATCTGAGGTCGGAGGGGGAGAGAAGGGAAGATTTATGTGAATATTTTTGTGAATTACCTAAAACTTCTAACTCAAAGTTCTTCTATTCGTCCTCCACTCTCTCTGCACCCCAACACTACTGCACCCCGCTTTACTCATTTTACAGGATTAGGGGAGACTCCTAGATAACACCGCACATATTCAACGCCGCCGAGCCCAGGCCCGGCAAGAAGGTGAGCTCCGCCTAACTGTAAAAACACTTCAGGCTGGCGGGAAAGACCTAATCAGAATCCCATGTGGAGGCGAGGCCTGGCCACATCCGCAGTCACGTCATTTTGACAGCGGCACATGTGGTACAAACAGAACATTCATTTTTATGTTAATCTTGAAAGAAGTGAAGGATTGCATTGCCCTGGACACGCACACACACTAACGCACAAATGCTTTTACATACACAGGCAAACACACACACAGAGGCAGACACACATACACAGATGCGCACACACGCCCAGGCACGTGCGCACACACACAGAGATGCACACACACACAGATGCGCACACACAACCAGGCACGCACACACACAGATGTACACACACACACAGAGATGCGCACACACGCCCAGGCACGCACACACACACACAGATGCACACACTGATACGCACACGCGCCCAGGCACGCACTCACACAGATGCGAAAACATACACACAGGCACACACACATACACAGATGCGCGCACACAGGCACGCGCACGCACACAGACATGCATTCACATACAAAGGCAACCACACACAGGCATGTACACATACACAGATGCACACACACGCCCAGGCACGCTCACACAGACACACACACGCACACACACACACACACACATTCATGTTTCCATCTGTGAGGCTGGGAGAAAGAGTTAATTCCAAACTCCCTGAGTGTTCACATATATGGATCTTATGGCCATCATTCACATGCATAATATCGCCCCATAGACCCAGCACATTCATGAATGTCCCGCCACACTGGGCTCCATTAATATCCCCAACAGACCAACATGGCCCGTTACGGAGGTAAATATGACACAGTATTCCTCGGATTAAAATATATCTTTAGAACTCCATTAATTGCCAAAAGCACCTCTAGCTCACAGTATTTTTCAATAAGATCTATTCAATGCTCTGAGAATTGCCTCATTCATACATTTGCCTCTTACATGTCAATCAAGCATGCCCCACGAACATCTCTTCACCAGTGCTTCCCTTGACCAATTGCTAACAGTGCTTACATTTTATACTGAATGGATTCACAACTTTCATTTTCCATAGCATAAAGCATCATTACGCAACCCCAGAATTTCTAAGGAATATGCATCTATTCATAGCACAAGGTGCCCATACTTTGGGGGTGATTCCTGGAATAAGGACAACTCCGCCAACTGTCATAAGAGATATCCACCCCCTTCCTCCGGCGCACTGCACAGTGGGCAAGCTAAGGTTCGAGGGATGGAACATTCCTTAGACAGGCCATCAAAATAGCAGCGCTCTAACATACAACTAGGGTGAGCTCTATTTTTTTAAACTGTTTGTAGGTGCTGTTCTCGTTTGTCTCATCTTGCAAAGTAAAGCCATCTATTGTGTTTAACGCACAATAGATCGGACAACATGGTAAGATCACACAAGCAGCTTTAGAATATGGGGTGGATGGGGATAAGAGGGTGGTGGTGAAAGGCCAGGCCTTCACACAAGTGGCACTGGCATCCTCTGTTGTCGGGGTAGAGGGCTTGGACAGGGATGCAGGTGAGAAAAACCCGGAAATATCGACCTATGTATGTCAATCACGCGGAGGAAGGGTTGCTGGTTGTGAATGGTCACTATGCAATCCCTACAACGGCGAGGGCCGTTTGTAAACTGAGTTCTACCATTTGGACCAACTCTCTCAGCAGAGACCTGCAACGAGGGACTGGAGTCCGCAGAGATAAAATCGCAGAAAGAATTGTCCAGCAGAGACTGAAATCGAGGAAATAAACCTCCCCACCCTCCTCCCCACAGACTGAGGAACTTACTCCTCTTTCGGTGTGTAGTGGAAGCGACTCCAGACACCGAAAGGGAGGATTTAAGCTCCCAACACAGACCAAGTTGAAGCACTGAACTTTGGACACATACTGAGGACAATGGACCATCTCCCAGAGGCACACACTGAGGGACTATCTTCATAGCTGGCAATACAACAAGAGGCTAAATACAGGCCAGTGAAGAAGTAAACGACCGTCTTAAGTCACTAAACTCCAAACACAAGGCCACGACTTAAACTCCCAAAGGAGACAACCACTTACCGAGTGACTAAAGTTTTTGCACAGACCTAGAAAAAGCCAGAAGAGAGGGACTAACATCCTAGCACACTGCTATTGTGAACTAAACTTCAATGGAGAATTAGATCTCACGGTGCAAAAATTGCACATTACCGCCAACCCAACCCCTCCCCCCACAGATGGGCTCAAGACACTCCAAAAAGGTGCCTTCCTGTGTTGTCTCCAAATAGTGCCTTGGAAAGCCTCCAAATCACATAATAATCGTACGCAACTAGCACAACAAGTTCAACGGTGATCCATGCCTCTGGACTGCTTGAGAAGCTTTAGCGGTCTGGCGCCCTGACGCCCTTTCTGTGGCGCTACACACCATTGCCTAACAGATCGCTAGTCGGACAGAAAAGCCTTCCCACAGACAAAACGGCTTACCTCAAGACCTTCCCCACGGCTTGTAGGACCATTTTGCAACTTAACCCGGTCTTGGAGCTGGGAGAGAGTCCGGGACGGTCCCCACTGAAGCTGCTGTGATCGCCTACCAAGATATGGAGGGTGCTCGTGGGAGGGGAGGGCTGGGGACAGGGGGAGGCAAACCCGAGTGGTACCAGAAAGATTTGTGGTGGCGCGGAGGCTGAACAGATCACGGATCCCAATACACGCGGCAGCAAGAAAAACGCAAAATGGCGGCCGCAACTACGAGAATTTTGGATTCGGGGCCGTGTTTTGGCATTCTGAGTGACGGGTGACGTCACAGTCGAAAGAACGCAAAAAAACACGCCCCTGAATCCGAAAGAGACGGGGCTTTATTGGAGTGACGCCTGCCTCCTCCAATGGCTGGCCTCCATTTAGGAAGCCAGCCAATGGAGGAGAGAGGAGGAGAGAGGCGGGTTCAAGCCCCCATACTCCAAATCATTAAATCTCCTCTCGGAGACTGCGCAAGCGCAGCCTTTCGTTCCTCGACCTAAAAACGAATAAAAGCACATCTATATATATATATATATATAATGTCTATATATCTCAGAAGACTGATATCGGGATACACCTTTATAAAATGAGAGGATCACTGCTGGAACTTGCATGAAGAGGAGTGACTGATGCCGGACGAATTAAAGTAAGATCAGGCTGGATTACGCAAACAAAGAAAATGCCTCACAAAATGGATCACATGAAACCAGAAGCAGCAATGTACACTTTACATAGACAGAGATACACTTTAAAAAGTGAGCGTGCAATATACAGGGTAACTGACAAGTGTGAGATCCACAATGTGTGTAAGTCACACAGTGCTTCTATTAAATGAGCTGTGATTCGCCTCAAAATGTGTACGTATCACAGTGGTTGTCAGTTGCGCCAAACAAGAACACAGTAATAGTATTTGTGCACATCACAGCAGAACTCCTTATAACCGTGCTGTAACACACCCCAGAATGTGTGCATATCACAGTGGCTGTCATTTGAGAGACTATCACCGTCTATCTAAGTTTGTAGCGTGGACCTGCATCAGCAGAGGAAATAACTCATTCATCAGTCGCATCCAGGGCTTTAATTGCGATGAAAAAACTGGGAGGTCTCTCAAAGGGGCGTGGGCAATGTAATTAAAGGTGTGGCTTAAAAACACATAAGCTAACAATCTGTCCTTAGCATAGTGTGCCGCCTGAATTGTAATTTACTGTTTCTGTCATTGCCTCCAGATATATGATACAACAAGTAACATCATACCTACAACAAGTCAGGACTACTGGTTTTGTCAATGGTTGTAAGTTGCTTAAGGTAAATAAGCAGCAACTATGCCTTGTATTTAATATTGAAAACGCTTCCACTTAAAGCCCTGACACCACAATGTTGCTGGGCCTGAGTTTCAAAAGGACAAGGGAAATCCAGAGAGAATATGACTCTTGAAAGGATTTCCTTTCCCCTACAAGGCTCACCTGGCATGACATCAAGCTGTAACTTCTCCACTAGTGAGAAGTGAGCAGTTTGAGCACATGCACATCAATGTGCCTGCTGTCACAGCAGTCCGGAAAAAAAACGACAACCTATGCCAGAGCACAAATCAGAGCCCGATAGAGACTGCCGGTACTCAGCACCGTTGAGACCCGGCCCGCTTAAAGCCAAGGTCGTATCCATAGTCATTACATCAGAGTGTGCCGCAATGATGTGGCCCCGAGGGGAGCTTCTGCCGAGAAGACGTCATCCACACACAGTGCAGCAGCAGTCGCAGAAACGAACGTTATGGCCAGGACAAGAGCTGCTGCTGAGCAACCAAGGTATGTATCCAGTGTGGGCACGAGTGGCAGTCCGCACACGCACTGCAGTCGTCACAGAGTCTCGACGGATGAGCGAGACAATGTCTGCGAGAGAGAATGTCCAGGCTTGAGACCAGAAGACCTTGCAGGCACACAAAACAGTTAAAATTGAATTACTCACGGTGTGGCAGGCAATGCTGGGCAGCAAAACAAAACAATACCCTCCATGCCTCAAAGAGGGACCTAGCAGAGCAATTGAATCCAAACTGGCTGTAAGCAGCTCCTCTTCATATGATAGTCCAAGATACATGGAAGATGTTAGGATGTCTGCTCCCTGTCGTTTCCTGTCATCGCCAGTATAGCAAAATAGGCACCGGAGTCAGGAAGGGTACCAACAAAACCAGCTGTATTTAAGTGCAGATTACAGAAGAAACATCCCAGCCATCTGGCTAACTCCAGCAACTGGCCACCGTTTCAAACCACACCATGCTCGCAGAGATATTGGAGGTGAAGAATCCCTTAGAGTATGACACAGTCACATTCCACCAGTGACCAGGAGTGGAGGCCAGTAGCCACAGAGACTTGGCTACATTTTGTGTATTCACCATATAGCGTTTGTTGCTAGCACAGTCTGGGGTCAGGTTCTTGCTTCAGAGCATTGTGTGCCTGGATCTGACAGGTGAGGAAGCACAGACTCAACCCTGAGACATGGACTCTTCATGTATGGCACCGTCACAAGTGTTATGATCTATCTTCTTTTCAGAATCCAGGGAATACAGGTATGCATTTAGAAAGGCCTTGAAAACCTGGTTATTTGCACAGGCCTGCTAACCTGGTCCACTGCAACAACATCATACATAATCAGCGCCAGGAAACTTATGGTGACAGTGCGCTTTACAAATTACTATTTAACATATCATAACATAACATAACATAACATGCAGTCGTTCCAAGGATGGAGAAAGAACATCATAAGAGAAAGCTTCCTTTTTTTATAGAAGTAGGCTCTGCCTTTGAATATCGTCATCCTGCTTGGGCAGAAAAACTTCTACCTCTTCTGTGTCTCAAAGTTTAAATTTATCTTGCCACTCTGAAGGTGCTGTCTCTCGAAGAATGACAGTACAATTGAAAAGAAACAAGTATGTTAGGCCGCATCCTCTTCAGCTCCAAGGGTCTGGTTTCGATATTAAGCACCCTAATCCGCAATCCTGCTGTCCTCTAAAGCATAAACATGGAGGAGCTGGTAAGGCACAAAGCAGCTCTGACAGGAGTAAACAGCACCGGCCTTGGACGAATATTATTGACTAGAACATCAAGAATGTAGATTTTGTGGGTCTTTGGACAGGGGCGTGAGATTGCCTGTGAGAGAGATTTTGTACCGACATGGTGGGGGAAAGGTGCAAGATCACCTGGAGACAGGAAGGATACCTCAAGTATCGGATACCTAGTAAGCCTACAGAAGATCATCGTATAGCATGACGTTCCCTCTCTTCTTCTGACTAAGAGTCTTAATGAGGGAAGTGTTGACATAATCCTCATTAAATGTTTTTCCCTGGAATTACACAGAAATGTTGATAAGTGACTATCCATAAAAGACAAAAAGGACAAGTAACAGTGGAGGAGGGAAAGGTGTCAAAGGGGGGATGGTGGGAGAGACTGAGACAATAAATTCAAAGGACTGCAAAAAGAAGGATATATTTTAAATATAGAAAAACTAGCAAGTTAAAACAATATTTCTATCAGGGAGTACCAAAGTGTGACTTTGCCTGGGACTGGGACTTCATTGCGGACTTGGATACAGATGGAATAAGCAAGATTTTAAGGAGATAATACAGTTATGTCCATGAACCCGTTCCATGCGTCGGACGCCGGGGGCGTGTACGGAGGACGGCCAGGGGCCGTCCATACCCCGCCCACTCATTATTTCGCCCGTGGCGGAATTCGTGCCGTAGTCAACAGGTTAATAACCATAAATGGTCATGCTTCAAAGGGTAAAATGGAGTAAGAGCCTTTTAAATGCAACTTGCTCAAGTTAAGTTGGCACACCAAATAAACCATTTGCTACTGTGAATTGCTTAGCTTCCTTGATGTGCGGTATCTTTGACAGTGACTGACATGGACTGGAGAATTCATAGAATATAGATGGGTAACAGTGAATATCTGGGTTGTTTTTCAATGAGGGGTTCTGAGTAACTTCAAATAGACAAGAGGGAAGCTTGAGTTGTCTATGATGTCACTCAGAACACGGGCATGGAAACCCCCCCCCTAATATGTACCGCCATTCCCAATGCTGTGCTCTCTGCTCTCCACAGAACAGAGAGCAAGCACCATGCTGACAGGCTTTATGACAGCACTGTCGGAGCAGCCTTAAGTTCCTTTATGATAAAGTCACATGGGACAAAACTTTGAATCCCACTGCCTTCGGCATAGCAGTGAATCACCAGATTTAGAATCTGGTATTCACGCTATTGATACTTAGTGAGAGCTTCATATGATAATAACTTTCATATTTGTAAAGCATCATTGAGGTGAAAACTGACTGCATAGACACAATATGAGCTAGTCCCAGGAAGTTTAACCCGTCAGCAGC
Source organism: Lissotriton helveticus (assembly GCF_964261635.1). Lineage (NCBI taxonomy): Eukaryota > Metazoa > Chordata > Amphibia > Caudata > Salamandridae > Lissotriton > Lissotriton helveticus. Next base: position 1,138,199,375 of record NC_136059.1, on the reverse strand, counting down.
TCTTTATTTTTAAGGTGACATAAGTGTTCATTTACAATACTAGTGAAATCTACCAAACTTCAAAGTCTTGGTGTGGAAGTTGATGGGTGCCTAGCATGAAATTGCAGTGCGTGCTCAGATAGATTGTGTAGATTTCGTACTGTCTCATGTCACGCGCCTGATGTTGTGGGAAATAAACATGTCAATCCTTGTTAATAATGACTTTGATAACACAGTTGCAAGGGGACAATGACGCTATTAATGCAAGTTCTGAATAACGGGCTGTTTTAGGCCAACTGAATTTTTTAATTAATAAGAAATAATGGGCTGTGTTTATGACTATATACAGTTCACTGTATAAAGTACATTGATAGCTAGTACTACTATTAATGCAAGATATATGATTTGTGTGGTCAAAGTGATAAACTATAATCATTCAGTAAATTATGAGATAACATCACAAAAAAGAAGGCAATGAAACATAGGATAGTTCTCTATAGATCAGACCAAAAGTAGTGTGATACAAAAGTTGGTGCTCATCAGGGATAGCTGATTGTCCAAACAGGTCGCTGTGATGAGTATTTCTGGAGAAGATGTTAGGCAGTAATAGAAAACAGAATTTAGGGACAGAATAAGGGCAAAGGCAGTTGAAACTAGGAGTGCAGACTAAAAGTGTTGAGTTTAGTATGCTTCTTAATCCAAAGGACCTGCTAGAAAAGCCAGCTGGTTTGCAGAAGGGCTGAAATCCACCAAATGCAACTGCCAGCAACTAGAAAGGAAATGGCGCACCAGCAAAGAGACAGGAGACTGTACCACTTTCAAGACAGCACTTAACCAGTACCACAGCCTCCTGAAAGAAACAAAGAAGAATGACCTAGCAGACCACATAAAAGCCCGCACAAACGGCAGCAAGGAGCTCTTCAACATTGTGAAGGAGTTCTCCAATCCCACAGCCGCAGAGAAGGACATCATCTCCTCCCAAGAACTGTGATACCCTGGCAGACTTCTTCCATGACAAGATTGCAGCGATCTACAAAAACTCCCAACAAACCCCGCTGCCGACAGTATCAGCTTGCTCACATCCACGAACACAAACCCCGAATACCTGCTCAACCATTGGGACCCTGTCCCCACAAAATCTTTAACCTTGGGTGAAAGACATTTGGTGACAAGCTTTAAAAAGTCCTGAACACCTCCATCACATCACCCTCCTTTCAGATGCAGCCGGCTTGACTCATGGGTGGGGAGCATGTGGAGGGCGGGGGGTCACACGGAATGTCTAATTAAAAGGGGGTTTAATTTAAAAAAATTAAAACGTACCTTACCAGGTCCCGCGCCGCCACAGCTCCTGGCCATGTCCTGCATTTTTCTGCTGCTCTCCTGCACAGGAAGCAGCCACAGACAGCCTCCCTCCCCTAAGCTAATCACAACGGTGCAATGGCAGCTTTGTGATGGGGGGGGGGTGGCGCGAGGCGCCTATGGGGAGGCCATTTGCTCTATGTAGGCTGAAGCTTAAGTAAGTAAAAAATGCTTTTAAATGTATTTTGTGTGCATGCTTGCGGGTGAGAGTGTTTATGTGAGAGAAAGTGTGTGAATGTGTGTGTTTAAGTGAAAACAATGGTCAAGTGACGTGCGATGTTGCTTCCACTACCCTTGGCATTTTGGTGAATTGACGTTCATGCACCTATGTCCTCGGCATACTTTTAAAAACAAAGTAGATGTTCTCGATTATTGATTTGGGAGATTCAAATCCTTTGGGCACAGGGATCAAGCCATGATCTCATTGTGCCCCCATGCACAGACTCAAAAGGGTGCAGTCACGCAATCTTTGGGTCAACCTCACTCTGCTAATCTTAAAAAAAAAGTGTAATTGAAGAAATAATGGATTTAACTACTGCATAAAACTGGTGATTATGAGCAGCGTTCAATAGCTCTTACACTGCCTCTGCACCATGTCAAACACGTGCTGCAGATACCTTTGGTTCAGTTGTCACTAATCAGAATACGCTGTTTACTCACTGTTCAAAGACCATGATTTTGTTGCTGGGAAAATTTGAAAAAAATCCCTCCAATACATAGTCATTGTTGTAATTTGTTTCTTTTCTCTGTTCATCTTTCAGAGCCTTTAAACAGCCTGTTTGATTTGAAGCCTTTGGTCTTGGATATTATTCAAGACAATTACCCTTATGAGGCGCATGTTTGTAGCTGAGCGGGAGGAGGGTGAGATGTGTACAAATTTACATGCATAGAACCATGTACTTAGGCATGTACAATCAGCCCAATTAGTTGGAGAGCATTTGCATTTCTGTTGGTATGAGCTAACAAGACTGTAGGGAAACAATGCTGCTCCACCGGCAAGGCGCGCACGCATGCCACTCTCATGCAAGCATGAATTCCCACCACTCAACTTCTTAAAAGAGCTACTGATCTTCACGCTATTTGTTTGGCTTTTATAAACATCTAAGCATCAAATGCTTATGCATGTTTTCATATTATGTACTTAGCAGATCTACAAACCCCTCAAATGCTGCTAACCTCACGCCCTCAAAGGGATACTGGAAAAGGAAAAACGCTATCAGCGGATTTTCCGCGCTATAATTTATTTGCGTGGTCCATAGCAGTTCTAGAGAAGAAACACAGCTTATACTCAGCCTCCGCATAAAAGAAAGGGATCCTCGCCCGATGTGTCGATATTTGTAAACCATAAATCTTGCTAGGAGGCAAAAGTGGTGTATATTACAGTTGTGTACATAATGTATGGAGGGAAGTAGGAAGATTCAAGAGCGTGTACACAAACATCTGGTGAGGGAGGGATTGGCTCTTCACTGTCAGGCCTAGGAGACTAGAAGAACAGGACAGGTCTCTTATGTCTGCCCCTGACGGAGGTACAGTAAAAAGCAATAAGTAGAACCGAAAACGAGTTCAATAGATCATCAGTCTTATGATATTGAAAACAAAGGCTCTAAACAGGTTGGGATGAGAGCCTTTTGCAGAAGAATGTACACTACACTAAAGTCCCATGGAAACACAGACATCTATTTCTTGGTTCTTCTCCTTCTCAGAGGCCTGTGCCATAGCTTTATTTTAACATTTTAAAAATCCAGTTCTGTTACTTACATGCATCTCTCTGTGTGGAATAATTATGAACCGTGCGTCTCAAACACCTGTAGGGTGTAGAGGGTGTGACCCTTGCTGCAGACCCTTGCTGCAGTGATTGATAGACTGCTGAATGATTCCATGCACCAGTTGGTGTGTTTGATTACCATGCTGAATTGTATTTCATCCATTTGCGTATTTACGTGTTTTGCTAACTTGTGACCGCAGGAAATGTGTCGTTCTATTCCACAAGGAGGGGTAGATCTTGAATAACCAATCCTATTTCGCAGTTCCAAGGTTCCAAGGGTAAAGTTTCTCAGGAATCACCTGGTGGCTGTTAAGCTTCAGGCTTCAGTGTTGATTGGTCTGCACCCTGTAGGGCCCAGTCCTTACTGAAGGGGCAGTAGTCCCAGCCAGACTGGGGAAATGCCAGTGTTACGGTCACAGAGACTTCTAGACCTGAGTCTCCAGCACCGGGATCAACGTCCCTCCCTGCTCCTTGCACATTTGCTTTGCACACTCAGATGTGCCTTGCTTTCAGAGTATGGCTGGGTATTTAGGGTGTAAATTCTTCCTGTAGTCCTGGGCTTTGAAAGTGGTACACAGATGTTTACATTTTCTTCTGCATCAATGGAAACCAGTGAGGACAATGTATGAAGGCCATTGAAATGCTACGTGATTCTTCCTATGTGGTGGGGGGACTGTTATTTGCGTATTTGCACATTTTTACTTTGCGCCTGTGTTTTAAAATCGAAGTTATTGCACTGTCTAATACTGCCTGCCTGAAACCCCTAGATTCTCGACTGTCCTCGCAGTGTCCGTTTCTAAGAGCGGATCCGCTATTTTTGAGGTCAGAAGTCTAGTTTTTTCCGTCCTAGACCTACATAAGCTGTACGCTGGCGTGGCCGCGCAGCTAAGCTACTTGATTCTTCCTATGTGGTGGGGGACTGTTAATTGCCTATTTGCACATTTTTACTTTGCACCTGTGTTTTAAAATTGAAGTTATTGCACTGTTTAATACTGCCTGCCTGAAACCCCTAGATTCTAGACTGTCCTCCTGGTGTCCGTCTGTAAGAGCGGACCCGCCATTTTCGAGGTCAGCAGTCTAGTTTTTTCCGCCCTAGACCTACATAAGCTATACGCTGGCGTGGCCGCGCAGCTAAGCTACGTGATTCTTCCTATGGGGTGGGGGACTGTTAATTGCGTATTTGCACATTTTTACTTTGCGCCTGTGTTTTAAAAATGAAATTATTGCACTGTCTAATTCTGCCTGCCTGAAACCCCTAGATTCTCGACTGTCCTCGCGGTGTCCGCCTGTAAGAGTGGACCTGCCATTTTCGAGGTCAGCAGTCTAGTTTTTTCCGCCCTAGACCTACATAAGCTCTACACTGGCGTGGCCGCGCAGCTAAGGTACTTGATTCTTCCTATGTGGTGGGGGGACTGTTAATTGCCTATTTGCACATTCTTACTTTGCGCCTGTGTTTTAAAATTGAAGTTATTGCACTGTTTAATACTGCCTGCCTGAAACCCCTAGATTCTAGACTGTCCTCCTGGTGTGCGTCTGTAAGAGCGGACCCACCATTTTCGAGGTCAGCAGTCTAGTTTTTTCCGCCCTAGACCTACATAAGCTATACGCTGGCGTGGCCGCGCAGCTAAGCTACGTGATTCTTCCTATGGGGTGGGGGGACTGTTAATTGCGTATTTGCACATTTTTACTTTGCGCCTGTGTTTTAAAAATGAAGTTATTGCACTGTCTAATACTGCCTGCCTGAAACCCCTAGATTCTCAACTGTCCTCGCAGTGTCCGTCTGTAAGAGTGGACCTGCCATTTTCGAGGTCAGCAGTCTAATTTTTTCCGCCCTAGACCTACATAAGCTGTACGCTGGCGTGGGGGCCACTGGCGCGCCTAAGGCAAGCCCATCTGCGCCCTGGATGCGCACAGCTCCAGCCATGCTGCCCACTCTGATGTAGGGGGCGATTTCAGTAAGAAGGTCTGTTACTCTAGTGAGGTGCTAAGACAGATAGGTAAGTCACCAAGTGATAGGATTATTATACCCATCTGGAGGGAACAGCCGACCTTAGGGCTGATTTTGTCAGGAAGAATGTCATAGCGGGAGGGCTGCTCAATGTTGGATCCCTACCTAAACAGCAGGTGGAGATCCAACTGCTACTTGACTCTCACTGTCTTGATGTTCTCTTCATGACTGAAACTTGGACTTACTTAGGATTGGAGGTAGAACTAGGCTTGGCTTGCCCTCCGGTCCATACGATTCTACATAAACCACGAGCTAGAGGACGAGGAGGTGCTGTAGGGATTATTTTTAAGGAAACCCTGGACTTCGCTCAACTAGAGATTGACGAAGTCGAGGGCTTCAAACTTTTTGGCTTTTCACTTAAAGACTCTAAAGGCTGCTTACTGGTGGGCATTATTTGCTACAGACCCCCAGGAGCGGTGAGTTCACCTCATTTGCAGGGACTGATAGACGTCATTTGCAACATGGCCCTTACTCACTCCAACTTGTTCATTATAAGTGATTTTAATCTATGGTGCAACGGAAACTTAGATTCCGGATATAACAATCTTATCCAGGCCTGCGAGAGCCTGCGATTACGCCAGTGGATTAATGAAGCCAACCATAAGGGGGGAATATACTGGACTTGGTCTTTTCTAAGGAACAGGCCTTGGGAGCAGTAGAGATCCTTCCGGTTGGCTGGTCTGACCATCATTTGGTCAAGTTCCAGATACATGACCCTAGAAGGGTTCGGCCTGCCACCAGCGATATAAGGATGTTCAGTAGTAGAGACTGGAGGGCACTTCTAGAAAAAAAAAAAAAAAAGACTAGTCCCTCCCCGATATTTTCCTTTGGAAATGATTTTAATAATGGAAGAACAGTGGAAGACAATTATATTGACTTCTGTGATCAGATTCAAAGTCGACTTGACCAGATTGCCTCTATAAAAAACTGTAAGAAGACTGGCAGGCCGCCAGCCTGCTGGTACAATGATTATCTTAAATCTTTAAAATTGATCTGCCGAAAGGCTGAGCGGAAATGGAGGAAAATCTACTCGGATGAGGATATAGCCTCCTGGAAGGCTGCAATAGTGGAATACAGGAAGGAAATCGATTTTGCCAAATCTGAATATTTTGCTAATACCATTCTAAATCCTAAAAATAACTACAGAACAATCTTTAAAATAGTGAAGGACATGACTGTCCCTGAATGTACACAGTCTAAAATTATGCCATGCCAACCCAAGCTTTGTGTGATAGCTTAGCGATTTTCTTAATGGAGAAAATAAGCAACATCACTGTTGGACTGAATAGGAATAATCCTTCTAAGGAAGAAGATCCCACTGTTAAAATCAATGAGACACAAGATTTAGGGAAGGAAAAAGGGCAGAGTTAGGTCTATTGACCTCCTTGAACTATTTCGAGACATTCTCTGAGGAGATTTTTAACAGAACTGCTGTGAGTGTGTCTTCTGGGTCCCCTTTAGACCCTCTCCCTCACAAAATCTGGAAGGAGCTGGGTCCTGAGCTTTTTCCTACTTTGCATTAAATCTGTAATAGCTCTCTAAGTTCTGGTTCAGTGCCAGCATGCTGGAAACGGGCGGTGGTCACTCCACTCTTGAAAAAACGACACTTGACCCGACCTGCGCTAGTAACTACAGACCATTCTCTCTTTTACCTTACCCGATTGAAATCATTGAACGAACGGTCAGCAATACTTTGTCTCAGTTCCTGGAATCTAACTCTAGGTTGGACAATGTTCAGTTCGGTTTTCGACCTGGCCTTGGAACTGAGACTGCTCTAGTGACCATGTTAGACGACCTTCGATTGCGGGTAGACAGGGGGCAATCGGGCATTCTTATTTTGCTTGACCTGTCTGCCGCTTTCAACACGGTCGATCATGGTATTCTGCTGACCAGGTTGGAAGAAGTCGGGGTGTCAGTGACGGCCTTAGAGTGGTTCCGCTCGTATCTATCTGACAGATGTCAGGCGGTTTCTCTTCCTTCTAAGTTTTCCAACATCCACCATGGCGTTCCTCAGGGCTCGGCGATAAGCCCTATTCTTTTTAATATCTACATGAGACCCTTGATTGGAATCATAAAGGCGTATGGTGTGAAAGTGGTGAACTATGCCGACGACACCAACTCTTCTTCTCCCGAGAGGGAAATCAGTTGATTTCTTTGTCAACTTTTCATGACTGTATGCAGGATACTGCCCACTGGTTAAGAATTAACTCAAAAATTTCTGCCGAGCAAATAATATATTAATTATCTACACTCTCAAACACCCTAGTCACAATGTTCATATGTTGTCCATTAGATCCATTAGCCAGTTAGACACCAGAATCCTAGTATAATTTGATCCGTGTTTATTTTCAATTTCACTTCACACGTATTCTGTCATCAAATTCAATATTTTCAGTAGTCAGATCAGCCTTATGAGCAGGTCAGCCGACACGTGTTTCGTTGTATAAAACAACTTCATCAGGGCTGCAGGCCAAAAAAGTAAAATAAAAAACTTTTATACATAACTATATACACCCAAATCTACAATATTTTGAAAGTATTAGTATTGATTAATCTAACACCACCTAGGTGAAAGAAAGGCAGAGTTCCCAATACATTAGTGTCTCAAATTTATAAAGTTGTGATTCCCGGTGTCACGTAATGGTACACATCAAAATCATTCGGGTCTTTCGCCTTCAGTATAAGACTTGTAAACTTTTACATACATTAAACAGTCTAAAGGTGTTTTACATGGATTCGTTTCTCATCAATCTTAATCTCTGGAGTGGTATGGAGAAACCCCCCGCTCCGTCCTGTTAATCACCGCCATTCCAACCTCAAGAGCAGCTGTACTGCTCTATTAGAATTAGCATGTCTACTCAAAATCATTAGGCCTGTTCTCCCCAGGGGGATGCATTTTACAGTTTAAGGTGAAATTCTTTTACCTTTCTATTATTCTCAGTTCTCAATTCAATAGCGTGGTCCTTCAGTTTCAGTAAAATTTATTTTTGATTTTATTCTCCAGGTTCTGTAAAGATAAAAGGATGTGACTATACGTCTGTGTCCTTAGTTGAATGAAAGTTAATATTATTCATAACTTAAGATGGGGCTTACCAGTCAAAATTCCATAGTTCACCTTTATCTCTTATAAGCGCGGTACCGGTAACTGTGTTTCAGCTATAAGGGAGTAAATTAAAATCAAGCCTTACCACTATATTCAATGTTGTGGTTAACAGTATTAAGACATTTTTGCAACTATTATCGCAATAGTGCTTACCTCAAACGGAAATCTAGGTTTCTTTCTCACGTATCTCTCGTATCTTTATTATTATTTCCTACTTCTTATTCACATATCAAAGTCTATAAAAGAGTAATTGTAAGAGCAATAGTTAGATCTGTGTTCGTTATATATGCTAAAGTATCACAGTTTATTAGACGGTTTGTGAAAGCAGTTCCACTCACCTAGTAAGAGTATCTATCTTCTCTTACATGTTCGATTACCGGCGTTTGTTTCAAGCACCATCTTGGTTAAGTAAATGTTTATCCAGTTTGTACCGCGCATCAGTGTTTTGGGCGGCCATCTTATGTAAGTAGTAGCGTGGTTTAGGACGCTACATATAAACCTAACGTTATACAGTTTGTACCCCGTATTGCTCATTGTGGCAGCCTACTTATGTAAATAGTAGAGTAGTTAAGTACGCTACATATAAACCTAACATTGTGCAATTTGTACTGCGTATTGCTATTTGTGGCAGCCATCTTATGTAAGTCGTAGCGTAGTTTTAGCGCGCTACAGGTAAACCTATCTCCAGATAATCAAATTCGTGTTATATTGTTTATTACACTTATTTATGAGCAAATATTTATTATGTGTGATCGCAATAATAAATAATTATATTTACGAATAAATTTACGAGAAGTTTTTCAAATCGAAAAATTTTCATTTGTACCTTGTCTGACCTTGTCTGACCCGAATTATATTATTCTTTTCAGTTAACCATAATACCAATGTGGCTATATGGTGGTTTTGTACTATCTACGAAGCAATAGAAAACAGAACCTACTTACAGTGTATTTAACCTCATTCCACCATATTGGAGTGGTGAGTCTATCAGTATATTTCAGTAGTAAAGAAGTGAAAATAAAATCGTATAAGGTTAGCACGGCGGTGACCCCCAGTGTCAAAGCTGTCGGCACCACACACCATTCCATTACAATCTCCACTTAAAGATATTAGACATAACGACATTGGAGGATTAAAGGCAAAAGCAGAAGTATTATCACATCTCATTATATTACATCATAAATTAAATTCAATAAATACTTCTGCTTTTGCCATAAGATGGCTGCCACAAATAGCAATACGCAGTACAAATTGCACAATGTTAGGTTTATATGTAGCGTACTTAACTACGCTACTATTTACATAAGTAGGCTGCCACAATGAGCAATACGGGGTACAAACTGTATAACGTTAGGTTTATATGTAGCGTCCTAAACCACGCTACTACTTACATAAGATGGCCGCCCAAAACACTGATACGCGGTACAAACTGGATAAACATTTACTTAACCAAGATGGTGCTTGAAACAAACGCCGGTAATCGAACATGTAAGAGAAGATAGATACTCTTACTAGGTGAGTGGAACTGCTTTCACAAACCGTCTAATAAACTGTGATACTTTAGCATATATAACGAACACAGATCTAACTATTGCTCTTACAATTACTCTTTTATAGACTTTGATATGTGAATAAGAAGTAGGAAATAATAATAAAGATACGAGAGATACGTGAGAAAGAAACCTAGATTTCCGTTTGAGGTAAGCACTATTGCGATAATAGTTGCAAAAATGTCTTAATACTGTTAACCACAACATTGAATATAGTGGTAAGGCTTGATTTTAATTTACTCCCTTATAGCTGAAACACAGTTACCGGTACCGCGCTTATAAGAGATAAAGGTGAACTATGGAATTTTGACTGGTAAGCCCCATCTTAAGTTATGAATAATATTAACTTTCATTCAACTAAGGACACAGACGTATAGTCACGTCCTTTTATCTTTACAGAACCTGGAGAATAAAATCAAAAATAAATTTTACTGAAACTGAAGGACCACGATATTGAATTGAGAACTGAGAATAATAGAAAGGTAAAAGAATTTCACCTTAAACTGTAAAATGCATCCCCCTGGGGAGAACAGGCCTAATGATTTTGAGTAGACATGCTAATTCTAATAGAGCAGTACAGCTGCTCTTGAGGTTGGAATGGCGGTGATTAACAGGACGGAGCGGGGGGTTTCTCCATACCACTCCAGAGATTAAGATTGATGAGAAACGAATCTATGTAAAACACCTTTAGACTGTTTAATGTATGTAAAAGTTTACAAGTCTTATACTGAAGGCGAAAGACCCGAATGATTTTGATGTGTACCATTACGTGACACCGGGAATCACAACTTTATAAATTTGAGACACTAATGTATTGGGAACTCTATGCCTTTCTTTCACCTAGGTGGTGTTAGATTAATCAATACTAATACTTTCAAAATATTGTAGATTTGGGTGTATATAGTTATGTATAAAAGTTTTTTATTTTACTTTTTTGGCCTGCAGCCCTGATGAAGTTGTTTTATACAACGAAACACGTGTCGGCTGACCTGCTCATAAGGCTGATCTGACTACTGAAAATATTGAATTTGATGACAGAATACGTGTGAAGTGAAATTGAAAATAAACACGGATCAAATTATACTAGGATTCTGGTGTCTAACTGGCTAATGGATCTAATGGACAACATATGAACATTGTGACTAGGGTGTTTGAGAGTGTAGATAATTAATATATTATTTGCTCGGCAGAAATTTTTGAACTATTTAATTACCTGGGATCAGTGTATTAGTTAGGGAGATAGGTAACCTCCCTATTCTGCCTAGTAGCAATTGGAGCTATTTGTCATTTGAATATAGCCTAAATTACTGGCTGTGCGCCCTATCACCTGTTGCCTTTCTTTATACTATTAAGAATTAACTCACTTCAATTCAATTCAGATAAGACTGAAGTCTTATACTGCACCGTGGGGAAGCTCCCTTCTCCTTTTCCGGACAATTTTTGGCCTTCTCCAACCACATCCACGCTGGCTCCTCCTAAAGCAGCACGTAATCTGGGAGTTATGCTTGATGCTAACTTAACCTTGGAAATGCATGTAAATAAGGTGGTGCGGAACTGTTTTTCCCTGATTAGAGCTTTAAGGAAGATCGTCCCGCTGCTGCCAAAGATGGCCAGAGCGTTGGTCGTTGGTAGTATCATTCTCAGTAGACTGGACTACTGTAACGCCCTACTGTTGGAGGCCCCTACATTTTTGATTGAACGCCTCCAATGAGTTCAAACTGTGGTGGCCAAACTGGCACTGATGAAATCACGCTGCTCATCAGGCTCATTGGCCCTTGCAGAGCTTCATTGGTTGCCTATAATGCAGAGGGTCCAGTTGAAGTCTCTATGCCTGGTCTTCAAGGCTCTTCATGGCTTTGGACCCATACCTCTTCAAGAGACCTTTACATGGTATATTCCAACAAGGTGTCTTCGTTCTGCCACCGCTTGTTTGGTAAAAGTCCCAAAAATTCGAAGAGCTAAGTCAAGAGGCAGGGTGTTCAGCTCAGCCGCTGCCAAGCTCTGGAACAGCCTCCCTTTGGAATTTGGACAGTTCCATGATCTTCTGCAGTTCAAGAAGATCAAAACATGGTTGTTTCTCAGAGCTTGACAGCTCTGGAATTGCCCTGTTTAGTTTACGCCCGCTCCCTCCACTGTCTGATGAGGACTCATTTACTATAGCGCCAAGATACCCGTTGGGTTATAGCTGCGCTTTACAAATGTCATATACAATACAATACAATACAAATGATATAAGATTTCTTCAAGCTGAGGAAGCGTTTGGCAGCTTAAATTTTTTGTATTTTTGAAAAAGTTTTCTTAAGGGCACCCGCACAGGCAAAATAACAATAATCAAGTGTTGATACCACCAAGCCTTGCCTAGTTTAATGCTGTGTGGTAGATGGAGCAGTGGAGGATTTTACTCAGTAATATGAAATTAAGTTGCCATTGTTTCACCACTGTGATTTGCTGGTCGAAATAGCTGAACTAAACTTGCATCTTTAATACATGTCTGGGAGTTGGGGTGAGACCTAGTGCTTTCATCCAGATGAACAGAAGTATTCTATGAAGGATCTCATCTTCAGGAATTTCACTCATGTCACATTTGCTTTCCCCGACCCAACGATATACTGGTTACCCATGTAGCAATGGTTTTCTTCATCCAACGTTCCCACCCAGAGGTGTAGTTGCATCTCATCTGCATGTATTTCCAACTTGGTGTGCAGTTATGATATCATCTAGAGCGGATGTCTCATGTAACTTGTGTAAAGAGTAAAGGTGACCACGGACATCTCTGTAGGGTTCCACATGAGATCGCTTTAACTGTTGCAGAAAATAAACAGATTTATATTTTGTTGGCTTCTGTTTGACAAGAATTATTCAGCTATTGCAGTACCATTCCTATGATTCTGGCCCATCTTTCTAGACTGCATTTTAAAATCCTGCTCTATCATCTAGTGTTGATAAGTCGAGAACAATCAGAATGTCCAAATTTGAAGGAAAGTGATCAAGTATTATGAAATATTGGCTACTGCTGATTTAGTTGCTCTCAGATTGAAACCTGATTATCTTGATGCAAAACACTTTTGGCTTAATGAATGTTTGCGATTGCTGTATAGCCTCCTATTCTGACTATTTGCTGGTGAAGGACAGCTTCAAGCTATCGCTGTAGTTTGCAGGGTCATGTGTGTTTGCTGATGCTTTCTTCTATAAGGGTGTCAAATCTATGTGTTGTAAGGCGGTGTGAACTTTTTCGTGGTTAAATGAACCATTAATAATTCCATAGAAAAGGAGCGCAGTGGAAACGAGTCATACATGGCATTGGTATAATGCAGTGTGCTATATTGTGTAGCAATCATCAAATGTATTATTTGTCGCGGCATCTACATGATAAAAGGCAATGTGGGCGTGGTCCCTTCAGGACAGAACACCACCCAACCCAAAGCATCAAATAAAACATGTCACTTACATCAAACACGGCTGAGATAAATCATATAGTCTGGTTTTATAGGGCTCCGAACGACACTCTCCATAACGATATGCTACATTAAAAGATTATACAGAACATATTAAATAAACAACATCTCTCATACATTCCACACACCAAAACCATGCCATGCAGCAGGCTACCAGAGTGGTCCCAACAGCACTTAACACCAATTTACTGGGCACACAAACATTCAACAGACGATATTAGACAGAACACATTTCATACGCGCATGACAGAGGAAAGTCAAAGTCTACTGTCCCTAGATTCACAACAGAATTTACAATAAAATAATTGCCACATTTCTTACCCTTCTGATGATGCGTATCAATGATGTGCAACTGTTATAGACGAATACATGGAAAATCCTTTAATTAGGGGAAAATCTTTTAATTAGGGGAAAATGAAGGGGGCATTCAGTGGTAAGCCCAATTATCACGAAAGTAGTAGTTTTATTCACGAAAAATGACTAATTCATTATTTCACTATGTCAACATTTGGCTAAGCTTTTCTAACGCTACATATTTTTGTTAGATTCATGAAATAAATGAATCCTGGTAACCTGAGTATTTATAACTTAAAACAATCTAAACAATGTATCAAATCAACCTACAACACGCCTATGAAATGAAGTAGTATTTACTGAGAGATTTACCGTCATATTCAAACCAAAATAAACGTCAAGTAAATGGAATGGTAAGAGGAGTTGTTAATGGCTAGCGCAATGCTCTCTGGACACAGCAACACCTCCTTGGCATTTCCACAAGAGCCAAGGGACCAATGTTGGCCCACGTAAGCCCTTATCAGTACAGATTGCAAGCTAACTGACAAGTTAACATCATGAAAGCCAAGGCAGGTTCTAAGGAAAGATAATGGAGCAGGGCCACCAGATTGGTACTAGAAGCATGAAATATGGCCAGCGAAGTGGACAGCAATTTGCCATATTGGCTCCAGTGTTGTGAATCCTTTAATTTAAAATAGCAGATGTACAGAATGCTGAACAAATCAAACATTCACCTTCAGTCACAGATCTGGGTTTAATGCATTGTATTTTTGCTCATCACACAACCCGGTTTCAACCAACCATATTCAAATCAGGCTTGACCCTACTCCCCATGGGAATAATCCAGCACGAACTGCCAAGCCGGGTTCTCCCTGGACCGAAAACAAGCAACCTGAGACCGGCGTCGGGGTATCACCCCTCATCAGTCAGGCTCCCTTGAATCCAGTGGCACAGTGAGCATGTGACCCATGTCTTCCTATGCGGAGAAGGGTCAAGACTGATTTGCATATGGCTGGGTCGAAACTGGGGTGGCATGGTGAGCAAAAAACGTTGGATTAAACCCAGATCTGTGACTGGGAGTGAATGTTTGCACTGTTCAGCATTTCATCCATCATCTGTTCTTTTTGCTTTTGAATCCTTGAATTAGCCTTCGAGGTCACCCTTGCTGTTCACAGAGATGGGGCATAGGGAGGTGCATCATGTGTTAACATTGAATGGATCTGAAGATGCTTATTTATTTATTTGAAAGTTTTATAGAGCACGAACAAGATCCTAGCGGATATCAGAGCGCTATACAAACAGTAAGAAGTTACATATACAAGCAAAAATAGTATATCCACACAGAGGTACAGAGAATCTAATAAGTGTCTTGTGGCTAAGAGCTAGCTGCCTTTCACCACCTTGATTCAGTAGACCATACTCATGTGTATTTAGCCATGAGGATGGATTTAACTTCATTTTTAAAAGCAGCAGTGTAAGGGTTAAGTCTGATTTCTGGGGGTAAGGCATTCCAGATTCTGGGTGCCATCCCAGAGAAGGATCTGTTATAGGTTTTTTTCTTATGGAATTTTTGTGGTTTCAGTAGTAATTTTTCCGCATTTCTAGAGGATCTGGTCCCACCAGAGATCGTCAGTTTCTGTGCCAGGTAGCTGGGGGTCTTTTGATGTACGTCTCTGTGCGTCATGCACGCAATTTTCAGCTGAATTCTCGCATCTAGGGGTAGCCAGTTCAGGGATTGAAGGTCTGGAGTAATGTGGGAGCTACGTTTAGATCCAGTTATGAGTCTTGCTGCTTCATTGCCATACTATGGTGAAAGCGACCGTGAAAACCTTGCTGACCTGTACTTGGCGAGCAACTCACAATCACAACAGTTGTACATTTCCTAAAGCAGCTAACAACATGTCCAAAGTTATCATACCCATCTTCACTCTCCGCCTTCCCAACATGCATTTAGCAGGCCTCCCAAACAATCAGCTACGGTGCCTCCATTGGAGCGGAGGAGCGCCGTCCACCTCCCCACAAAGCTGCAGAAAGCCTGAAAAATAAAATGGTAATAAAAGGACTTTATTACCATTTCATTTTTCCAGCTGTCTGCTGAATGGAGATGGCAGGGCCGGCCAGTGCATCATTGCTGCTGATTGGCAGCAATGAGTGGTCCCTTCAGTATAAATTGCACATGGAGGTTTGTCCGCCTAACTTGCTGCAGCCAAACCGACATGCGCAATTCAACCGCTCCAACCCAGCTGTTTTAGACAGCTGGGTTGGAGTGCAGACACATGCCTTCAGTGCTCTTCAGAGCACTGAAGCAGCCTGCTCCAGCCAATCCAGGCACTTCTCTCATGCAGCATGACAACAGTGTCTGGATTGGATAAGGAGCTACGAGACCTCGCGTTGGAGGAGTCTGGAGCTGACTAGAGAACACGGAGGACATGCTGCTGGTTAAGAAGGTAAGTGAAACTTTTTTTTCATATTTAGATATGTGTTTATTATGTATGTTGTTGAATTTTATTTATGTCGACTCACCATTTTTGTGGGTCACGAACCGCCACTGCAAACAATAGCTGGCTGCTGGGTCCTATGCAGGCTATACTGCCCGTTAGTCACTCTGTGCTTGACAGCTCGTCTCACTGCTCTGCGAAGCAACAGAGGGTGCAGAGGTCAGTGGTTGTTCTTTCATGTGACACACACTGAAGAACATCCAAGGCTCCTCCGGACAAAACTGTCCCTGTTCTTGCCAGCAGAGCAACACCCAGTGAAAACAGCCTGCACACATCGCATGACAATCAGCTCTTCCTTGTGCCACGCTGTGACGCACTTCAGTGGCATCGCGGCTCAGATCTAAAGACAAGGAGGGAAGTGCGCACGCGGCTCGCTACATAATACCTCTAGGGGATTGACAAACTCCTGGAACATTCTCTACCCTCTTTGACCCCTTGTTCGAAAAGACTTCAGCGCGGAGCCAACATTAAAGAGCAAGTGGTGCACAGCACTTTACCAAGGCAGCACACAGCCTCAAAGTTTGACACTAGGCTAGGTAGAACGTACACAATGTAAATGTATATTTTTAAGTGTAGCTGGACAGTGCTGATGTCTGCAATATGTATTCTTACCAATTATTTAATATATACATAGTATGGGGTTTGGTTCCACCTTAGAGGAGTGTCATCAAGTCACTTCATGCTATTGGCTGCTTGCTGTATCACCCCACCTTCTGTGAGTACTCGGCCCTGCAATGCATGAAGGACTATTTTACATCTCAAAAGTACATTGAATTATCAAACATTGTGTTCTATATTTTATGGATGTTTCTTTAGAGAAAACAATTGCTTTTGTTTTCTTTTTTTTACTGCAGAAAGCTTTAAAAAATAGTTTTGTCTAGGCACAAAATGCAAGTGAAGTCTATTAGCGTTTGCCATGTTTCTAATGTTCTACATAACCTGAGAGTAATCCCATTTGTAACTATCGTAATTTTGCCAGTTTAGGATTTGAGGGACATCCACTTAGGATCAGAGACGTTTTAAGGCATGGGCAAATGGGCACTGGCCCAGGGCTCCAGGCTTTTAGGGGACCCCAGATGGAGCCAGCTCTGTTCTGCAGAGAGTCTTGTCCTGGTGACCTTGAATAATTCTTAAACAGATTTTTTTAAATACCGTTTCCCTTTCATTTATTTTTAATGTGGGTAATGTGTGAGAGTCTATTAGAGACATTCATGCAACATCCATAAAAAAAGTTTAATTTAGATCAAAACAAGTCCTCACTAAGTAAAATGGGAGGGTGTCATAGAGATTATGTGTAGTAATATTAGTGAGCTTCTGTTGTGTTACAATGTTGAAAACACACATCACTATCCCTGAATTTTAAATGTAAACACATGTAGAATTTGAAGGAGCCATGTGACCCGGCCTAAAGGCCATGAAAGAGTCGAAACTGGATCATAAATGCAAAGCTTTTCAGGACAGGTGCCCCCAGAATCCTTAAAATGTCTCTGCTTAGGATGTCAAATCCATGATCATAAAGATTTATATACTAGGGAAGGTGCTGATGAAGGCTTCAGATTCCAAAGATGACCAAAACACCTTTGCCACCAGAAACGAATCCAGATTTTCAGGAGGCAGGATAATTTAAGACTCGCATAAAAAGTTTTGCAATCAGACCCTGATTACCAGGGGAAACTTTCAAAACTGCAAATGTTGTCGTTTACCAAGAGCGGGGCAAGGGCCTTTCTCTGGAGAGGCTGCCAAGCGGTGCAAAATGCTCACAGATGTGCCAAGGGCCCGGCCGGACGGCTCAAAAGAAAGAAAACTCCTCTCGGAGGAGACAATGCGGCAGGGTTTGAAAAGAGAAAGGGGGTCTGGCTGAAATAAAACTTGTCATCGACACTTCGACCCAAAATAAATAGAAAGAAATGTTCTTTTAATGCAAAGAGCATGCGGCACGCTGGATCGGAATGAAAGGAAGTTTGCGCATAAATATATCTGGTAAAAATCACGGAGGAGGACGGGTGAGCTCGTCTCCGCCGAGCAGTCAGGCAGCTTGGCAGTGATAGTGCGAACACCCTAGCACAGCTTCAGCCGATCGGGCTGCAGTCCTGGGGGTGAGCTCGTGTCACGGGGCCGACTATGCAGTGTTTTGTGAGGCGTCCCGACATGCCAAGCACGCGATAATGAGGGTCGAGCCGAGGCCCGTAGGCCAATGATGCAGGGGCAAGAAAGGGGCGACTGCCCCCTTCCAAACAGCAAAGGCAAGGGCGGGAAGCCCCAGAGGTGTTGACCTCAGCCGACTGGGGAATGGTCATGTATGTCCTAAAGTTATGCCCGCCTGAGCACGGTCCCCCCTGATAACCTGCGGCCAGACAACTCCACACAAACGGGTTGAGAAGATTTCTGAAGGGGTCGAGCATTGGCCTGTGCACGTTATCGGTGTTGACACGGCAGGAAAGGTGCATGGGTGCAAGCATACAACCATACGTGTTTCCCTACGTTGTGATATAATAACTGTTTCTTTTTATTTTTATAGATAGCTTTTCCTACCGAAATTCGTCCGTTTCTAAATACCAAGCGTTTATATGACTGGATGCAGTGATTCAGTCGGTACAGCTGGCCTTGCCGGATTCGAACTCTTGAACTGAATATCACCAGATGTTTCAGCAGTGAGCGTTTATCTCACTGCTTAGCCGGAGTTTGGGTACCCCTCATCATTAGTGAGATTTCACCGTTTCCCGAGCAGACTTTTCTGTATCTCCTCATTAGCTCTTTTGGTGCACGCGCACACACTTGAATTTATTCTTTTAATTCATCCCATTAAGAGATTGTGACAAACTGAATTATTTCTGACTTTAAACGTGTCGCATGGGCTTTGAATGTCATGAAGATGTAATCGTTTTCTTTCCAGGGGAAGGCCTCCTCACCAGGCATGTGGAACGATAGAAAGCCTGGGAAGGGAGAGTCCGTGCTCTGGATATGGTCACAGATAGGTATGCAGATATGTGTTTGGGAATGGTCACGGATGTAGAACAGATGGTTGGGAGGGGCACATATGTATGTAGAAGAGAGAGTGTGGATGACCAAATAAGTATGTGGAACAGAGAGTGGGGATGATCACACATGCACAAAGAACAGAAAGTGGAGATTACCACATATGTATGTAAAACCGTGAGTGGGGTGGCACATATGTATGTCGATATGCATTTCGAAAAGTGAGTGGGGATGGTCACATATGTATGTAGAACAGTGAGTTGGGATGACCACATATGTTCTTAGAAAAGTGAGTGGGGATGGTCACATATGTATGTGGCTATGCATGTAGACCAGCGAGTGCAAATGACCACATATATATATATATATATATATATATATAGAAAAGTGAGTGGGGATGGCCACATATGTATGCAGAACAGAGAGTTGGGATGGCCACATATGTATATAAAACAGAGAGCTGGGATGACCACATATGTATATAGAAAAGTGAGTGGGGATGGCCACATATGTATGTTGAACAGTGAGTGGGGGTGACCACGTATGTATGTAGAACAGAGTGTAGTACAGTAAGTGGGAATGACCACCTATGTATGTAAAACAGTGAGTGGGGGTTGCCAAAAATGTTTGTCGATATGCATTTTGAAAAGTGAGTGGGGATGGCCACATATGTATG
The DNA here is from genome assembly GCF_964261635.1 of Lissotriton helveticus. Taxonomy (NCBI): domain Eukaryota; kingdom Metazoa; phylum Chordata; class Amphibia; order Caudata; family Salamandridae; genus Lissotriton; species Lissotriton helveticus. Next base: position 1,138,179,712 of record NC_136059.1, on the reverse strand, counting down.
CAGCTATGTATGTAGACCAATGAGTGCAAATGACCACATATGTATATAGAAAAGTGCGTGGGGATGGCCGTATATGTATGTTGAACAATGAGTTGGGATGACCACATATACGAATGCAGATCAGTAAGCGGTGTATTTTCACCAAAATCATAGGGATAGTGGTAGTGATAGTGTGTCCTTTAACCCCAGTAATATCACACAGTTACTTAATATAACCTTTAAGAGGAAATGGACTTTCACCAGGCTTAAAAGCTCGATGCTGCAGCAGATTGGTTAAAGGTACAAACTGCCAGTTGTTATATTAGAACAAGCTAAAAACCGACTTTTGAAAATAATTTTTACTCAATCTGGATGAAAGAAAGGGGTTAATAAGCAGCCCACAGGGAGTTACACAGAGGAGTAGCAGATGCCACTTCCAACTAACTCTAAAGGACTCTCTGAATGTATAATCTTTTTGTGCACTTTTACAGAAAGTGGAAAAGAAAAGGCTTTTAAGCGCTAGATGTTACATGGAATCCAGCCAGATCGAAGTAAACAAAGTTTCTTACATACAAAGCACATAAAACAAACATGTTCAGTAAAGTCACAAAATAAGTTAAAAAAAATACCTCATGGCACACCTCATGGCACAAACAAGCCTGGATGCTTCTAGATACAAACCAAAATACCTCACCACAGACCAGATGCCAAAAAATGTCAGAGTCAAATGAAGATTGCTCTGTACAAGGCCTCACGCTGAGTAATGTCCTACCAGAACAACTTGCTTCGTGTCCAAATGTCCCTATTTTGGAAAAGCGACACAAATGGGCTTTTTTCACAACCGTGTTTGCTAAATAACTGAAAGACCCTCCCTCCATGTCAGTCAACACTGCCCTCCCACCTCTGCATGGACCCAAGCACTTACATTAACGGGACTAACACACAGAACTGGCATGATCTATCGCAGCACAAACATTTTAAATACATTTTGATGGTCTACAGACCATCATTTTAGAAAAAAAAACATACAAAATTCTGCTCAACCTTTTCCAGTGCAAGCTGCTACCTATTTTGCGTGTGCTACCCACCTTCGGTACCCATCCAGAACTCGCCGGCGCAGAGGGCTGGCAGAGGAGGCCAGTGTTACGCAGGCCTGATCAATCACCACACCCTGACTGGATTATGGACCAACTGGAAATCTCTAAATGAATGACGCTCATAGACAGGGTTAGGCCAAAGCTACTGATTGTCTTGCAATTAGCAGCCAGCATTAGAACGTACAAAATTCCTACAGGGAACCCGTTGATCATCCGGTTAGTTAAGCACGGATTCACCTTGGGTTCCATTTATTTAAAAGCACTGCATTGTTGTGGACTACCTGAAGCATAGGCACTAACATAGAAACTGAAGCCAGACCTTTTCAACATCAAGCTGCATATTTTTCTGACAAACCCTCTACATGAGGATTACCATTCTGGGTTCTGGCATGTGTACAAGATTTAGCATTACAGTCTCAGTTCTAGAGTTTAAAGTTCTTTCCCTATTTTTACAAGTAGGCTAGTGTGGCATTATAGCTCATAAGATAAGTGGCAACCCTACTGATGACGAATGGATCCTGGAAAGTACTACTAAGACTACTGTGGATGTGGCAAGAACAAGCCAACCACTGGACTACAATAGTTCTTTGTATGAATGTTGTTCTAATGGCTGTGGGGTGGTGGCCAGTTGGGCACATACAGAATCTTTTTTTGGGAATGCCCAGAAACTTAGGAGTTCAGGAACCGAGAGGCAATGATACAGACCACAGCCTGAAGTAGGACGCTGGAATGCACATTCTTCGGAGCGCAACAGGGGATGGAAGACATAGTAGCAGATCACCACACTTTGGATTAGCAAGTATTACCTCATTACATACTGTTCTCAAGTGTTTTTATGAAGTTGGAAAATTCAAAATTCTACAATAAAAAAGTATTCCCCTAAACTTGAGATTACGATATGATGCAGCAACGTGCTGACATTTCAAGCTTGATGGAGATTGGAATGACTGACCAGGGGCTGAACCATAGCTGTGACCCCCAGAAAGGCTCTCCCTTTCACAAAATGTAAGGGTGTTATACTAGGTGCTTTGTTTATGTAGAGAGGAGCTTCAGACTGTGGTGATATATGTAATGTTTGATATTTTGTGGTACTGGATGAATAGGCCGTGTGTGGATTGCATGTAAGAAGAGTTGGGAGTGTGTAGATTAAGCTGTGATCACCTTTTAAAAGCTACTGTTTTACAAAATGTTATCATATATATATATATATATATACATATATATATATACATATACACACACACACACACACACACGTATATTTACATACACGCACATGTGTATTTATAAATGTATATAAATGTATATATAATACATATATCTCGGAAAAGAAAAAATATCAGCCACAACAAGTTTCTTCAATTGTTTTCATAAACTAGTGCAGATTTGAATGCATAGTCAGTTATTTGTACGGAATATATGCTTTCCAAACGAGTAGCTAGCTCTCCGAATGGCAGTAAAATAACACAAAAAATGTCTTACTTTTCACTCCACTTCAGTTGACGTCACATTTTAAACTTATGTGGTAAACCCTCACACACCCACCTTGATGCAGAATCTTGCATCCTTCCTAACACAATACATTCAAAACGTGCTGACAAATAACACGTCTTCACGCGATAGCTTGCTAATAGGTGCCGCGTGAGCTTATACTGATGTTCAACCCAAGGACAGGTGAGGAAAGAGGAGGGGGGCAGGGCCCGAGGGGTCTTGACGAGTTCCATCACGTGACCTCGCAGCCGGAGCACCAGGCACAAAGTCACATCAGGGATTTGGGCATTCCTCCGCAGCCCTGGCAGGCTTTAGCAGAGCAGGCCTTGCTGACAGACGGCGAGCCGCAACACCAGGTACTGGCACCGGAGTCCGCCATTACTGGGCCGTGGTGTGATGGATACCTGACGGAGAGCGCGCGCACGAGCCGCCTCGGCACTGCGCGCCAAAAAGCAGATTGATCGCCGAGCTCCGCGGCCTCCCGCCGGGAACGGTGCATTTTAAAACCAATGCTAAATACTTTATAAACAGGTCTCCCTGCAGTGTATTAGAAGGAGAGGGCATACTTCATGCCCTATCGCTAGGCAGCCACATATTCACCAGACTGCTCCATAATTTATATTGTGCTCAAAAGAGAAGCAAAAGTCAATACCGCAGATGCCGATAATTATTTTCCTTGTCCAGCTTACCTAGGCACAGAGACACCTGTTAAGTCAGGGAAGAATGCACATGAAGGCATAACAGGCCAACGAGAATGCATTTTCCATAAATTTTTCAAAAATAGATATTTTTCCATCAGACCGTATAAGGTTTCTAAGTGTTTCTAACGAACGAGTTACTTACCTCCAATAACGCCTTTTCTAGTGGATACTTTATCTAACCGCAGACTACTCACCTTAGAATATCTCTCAGGCATCAGACTAAAACCAGTGATTTTTGTGTAGGAACATGTCCGTGCGCTTCTAGTTTGCACCATGCTGCACTGCACTGACTCCATACCGCCCAGGTAACGGCTAAGCTAAGCTACACATATAAGCATCATCCCTACGTGCTGATGTCAGTTTCTTGTTTTTTTCCTTTTCCGTGCTCAGATGTGGAACATGAACAATTTGTTACAGTGTGCCAATGGCTAACTAAGTGTTAAAAAGAGGCCACTCCACAGTACGGCGAGGCTGGAGGGCAGACTCTGCAAATAAACAGAGTATCCATCATAAAGAATGTTATTGAAGGTAAGTAACTTATTCTTCTGTGGATACGCCTAACTGCAGATTCGTCACGTTAGCAAAGCAGTACCTCCCCAAGATGGATGATCTTTGGGCTCAGACCAAAATCTCTTTCAGAACTGAGGTGGTGAAGTGCTATTCCCACTAGACCTACCTGCTTTGTAAATCTATGCATCAGTGCCCACGATGCAGCCTGGCAGATAACAAGAATGGGCACCTCCAACACCAATGCAATGGTAGAGGCCTTGTTTATGGTGGAAAGGGCCCTCAGACCTTCTGGGGGCTGCTTCTTGCCATTGCTTACCAGATCTTAATAAATAGGGCTATGCACCTCAACAAGGTGCTCTTCTGCAAGCCTACCTTTTCTGTAATCTGCTGAACCCCACAGAAAGTTGATTGTCCACTCACCGGTCCTTGGTATGATCTACATAACATTTTAACCCCCTTTTTGGGATCCAACCGATTTAGCCTCTCCTCTTTTGAGGGGTGAGCAAAGAACTCTGGTAGAGTGATGGAATGCTAAACATCAAAGGGAGTTGTGCCTTTGGTAAGAAGCCTGAGTTCTCAGCACCAACTTGTTTTGGAGGGTGTGTTGGAATAGAAATGTTTTAGCAGAAGCTCTCCATGCATTGTAAGTTTCAAGTTAGCATTCGCAGCACCATTTTATATTCAGCCGCCATTTTGAGCCATGATTGAAACTAACTTATGTCTCACTCTCTGTCTGCCTAGCTGTAAGCAGCTGCAATATATTTTTGTGCATTTCTCCAAGGTTGAGCTTTGCTGTGCTAATGAATACACTGTTCTTGCCATTACATACCTTTCCCACTAGATAGGTGTTAGATCTGGGGGTCTCTAGTTGGCAATGGTTATCACCTTTGTTCAAATAGGGACCCTTACTTTTAAGTCAGGACAAGGGGATTATTCTCTTTAATAACCCCTGCTCACCCCCTTGGTAGCTTGGCACGAGCAGACAGGCTTATCTCAGAGGCAGTGTGTTAAGCATTGTGAATATATACACAGTAATACAGTGATAACTCTACAGATGGACACAACACAGGTTTTATAAAAATAGGTATTCTTTATATAGACTTAAACACAAGACCACAAACAACAAAAATCCACAATACTATACTAAAGGTTACTTAAAAGATGATAAAAGTCTCTTAATTCAAGTTGATGGTAAATGCGACAAAGTTCTCAACAAAGTTCTGGGATGCGGCACGCAAAGTAAACAAAAGGCTCGCAGAAGGGGAGATGCGTCGGTTCCGTGACCCGGGGGAACGGTTGCGTCCTGCCTCAATGCTTGCGCAGAGTAGGGGACTTGTCGTAAGCCTTACCGGTGCGGAGGTGATGCGTAGATTCTCGACCTGCTGCGGTGCGATGCCGATGCGATGATCCAGTTGAGATGCGAGAAGATGGCGCCCTTGATGAGGCGATGCGATGACGATGCGATGACGCTCTGGCAGCCTTGCGACGACTCTGTACATTGGAGCCACGACAGGCCCTGCGATGTGCTTCTCTGGTGATGCGATGACAGCTCTCTCAATGTGTCGCGCTTCTCCGGCAATGCGACAGCAGACAGCTTCGATGAACACACGCTTCCAGGGAGATGCGACGAACTCTCGCTTCTCCGGCGTTGCGATGATTTCAGCTGCGGCGGCGACACGCTTCTCTCGATGCGTCGCGCTTCCAGCTCCCAGCGGCACGCAAGTGACTGGAGTCAGTATTCCCAGCAAGGAAATTCAGGAGGGAGCTGGAGGTGAAGTCTTTTGGCCCTGAGACTTCAGCAGGAGGCAAGCACAGTTCAAGCCCTTGGAGAATATTCTGTAGATGAAAGTCCTTACAAAGTTCCTTCTCCTTTCCCTTGGCAATGAAGCAACCACTGCAGGCCAACCCAGCAAACAGCACACTGGCAGAGGGGCAGTCCAAACTCCTGCAGCTTCCTTGGTTCTTCTCCTTGGCAGAAAGGTTTCCTGTTCCAGAAGTGATCTCAAGTCTGTGGGACTGGGTCCCAATATTTATACCAAAAAATCCTTTGTTCTCTGAAGGCAGAGAGGCCTCTGCCTAGTTTAAACCAGTTCCTGAGCACTGTGTTTACATGACTCTTCTCTTCCTTTCACTGTGCAGGGCAAAAACATCAGACGCCCCACAGGAGGTGGAGCCAGCACAGGGGAGGGAAGATGCAGCTCTGGAGTACTCTGTTGACAAAATTCCCCTTCTCCTTTCACTGTGCAGGGCAGAGACATCAGACGAGCCACAGGGGGTGGAGCCAGCACTGTGGAGGGAAGGCCCAGCCCTATTCAGGTCCCAGGTGCACTCTCTCCCTCCCATCTTGATGTAAATCTCCCTAATCACCACTGGGCTGTCCCAGACTGTCTCCTGGAATTTCCCCAGCCCTGTCACACACAAACCCAGACAAGGAATACACAAGTCAGCAGAGGCGGGCTCAAATGGTTAGGCAAGCAAATACCTACTTTCTAAAAGTGGGATTTGCAAACACAGAATTTTAAATAAACTTTACTAAAAGATTTATTTTATTATTCCGAGTTCAGGCATACTAAACTCGAATTTCTACCATGTTCCCTGAGTCAGTTAGGATTGTAGGGATGTAACAATCTTCCCTGCCCATTCTAGTCTATGAGAACAGGTAGCCTTCAATAGTGAAAAACGAAAATGGCTGCCATTCACTACTATGTGGAAAAGTAAATTTTGCCATGTTATATGTGCATACGTGTTCCCCATCCTATGTTATATGTGCATGATCGATATGCATGTATCCCCCTATGATCGATTAAAGACGCAATTACAGTTGTGTCCAACTCTAGTATGTCAGTTTCCAGTTCTCGTGAAAGCAACGAGTATTAGGCCTATGTTGCCATGTTTTACAGTGTACACGTTAATTCATTGAATTGTCCCCGTTTCTAGGCCTCAAAAGGGCCCGGACGCCAGATTCAAGCTCCAGTCTTCTGAACCCACTCCGAGGAGTGATACAGCCCCCACCTGCATCCCTGACCCTTCACTTACTTCCTGACGCGCGGTGCCCGGCCCGGCCTGGCTCTGCCTGCCTGTCTGCCAAGAGTATGTTATGCTTCTAGTTATCAGTCCAGCCTCCTCGTCTTTGCATTCCTTAGCTACTGAACCGTATAAACAGCTTCAGCTATAGTCTAGTCTTTATGTCTCCATGCAAGAGAATTACTGTATTAATATTCATAGAAGATTCATAGCACACGCATTACACGAAGAATATATGCATGCACCAGTCTTAGTGTCAAGTAGCCTTTGCCCTGATAACTTTTAGATTCTATCAACATGTACTCCAAAACACAAGATACCAGATATGCCATAGGTACATGTCGTCCTGACACCGTAGACTTTAGTCTCCTCTTCTAGCGCAGAAGTCATAGCCCCAGTTCTTCCTGGTAACACGTCATTGCCCGTTTGCGCGCACCCCTAGGTTAAAGGTCCCAGCTGCTCAGGTAGCCCTCTCCATGTTTCCGCCCCATTTATGACACTTCTGTGATGTCTACATCACATGTCCATGTACACGCCTTCTTGTTACACCCATTTTGTCCTTATCTTTCGCGACTGCTACGAGTTACGCCTACTGCTACGCCTATTGTATGCAATGTAATGTAATGTATTATACTATATATATGCTGCACTGTCGATGAGGCATTGCAGCTGCCATCCATTCTATTTCCGTGCAGGCTATCCCGTTCCTGTCCCTTCCCTTATGCCTGATTAAAGCCTGTTAGACTCAGATACCTCGAATCCTGTCTCTTATTTATTGAGCTATCTGTTTTATTCAATGTATTCAAAAATAGTACCGGTAATTAATTATTTATTTACCACATAATGGCGCCCGAATAGGGACTTGCCCTTTCCCCACGCGCCGGCGAAGCCACGCAGGCCCCCTGACCCTCTGCAGCCGTGACGGAACCATACCATGCACGTGCAGATATTTCTGCTTCAAGTATCCCTCAGGCCCACGGAGGAGACGGAGACCGCGGTCCAGCATCCAGACGAGGCGGTGAGGAATGCGGCGAGTCCCGACCAGAGCCCAAGCCGAGAGTACAAGGTCCGAGGTATCCGGAGGCTCACCTGTAACTGAAGTCCGAAGTTCGTAGTCCGACGTCGTAGCAGTCCAGTCCAGTCCGAGGCCTTCCAGTTTCTTGCTGCCCGGTGAGTACCGTTGCTGGGGTAGTATCTAGACAGGGTCATTAATTTGTCTCTGGTCCGATGGGTTTGGGTACACAGATCCAGTCTGAAGTGTTCACCTAGGTGGATACGGGTCCGACGTGTCTCTTTATGGGACCGGTATGTTCTGTACTGTTTTAGCAGTGCATCCAGTAATTCTAGTAAGTCTGTTCGAACTGTTATTAATGTTATTTAATGTGTTTTCAATGTCGTGGTATGAGTGATTTGTTTTGCTATTCATTACTGTGTTTATCGTGTATTGTATTGTGTTTGGATTCAAGTCTAGAATGCCTCTGTTTTCCAAGTTACGTCAGATAGGAACCCGGAAAGGGTTACTCGAAGAATCAGTTCCTGTCCCGCCTAGGGACAGTCCAGGACATTTTATGTATCATAAGCATGGCTTAAGTGCCATATTGTATTTAGATTTATGGGTCGACTATACCAAGGATCTAGAAGAGAAATATAGATGGCCTGTATCAGGTACATGGGATGCCGAGTGCATCATGCGAGTAGAAGAGGCATTATGGAAAAAGAAAGCCCGACAGTCCCAGAAAGATGCCATCGAGTTATGGCGCAAAGAATCTCATAGAAGAACCGAAAAAGAAATCAGAAAAACAGAGTTAAGTAGGGAATCCTCAGAGAGAGCCCAAGAAAGGGAACTTCTAGAAGAAGGTGAACGAGTTAGAGCAGAACAGTCAGACAGACAGAGAAATGCTCTTATAAGGGGCATGTATCCTCTTCTTGCCGAGGGCTTGCCGAAGGAAACCCCGGAAACATCCAGTAATTTTCCGCCACCATTAGTCCCGACTAGGCTACGTCATAAACCGACCGCAGCTGAAATTTTTCTTTCGTCCTATTTGGACGATACAGTCCCAGAATATGCAAATCATATTCCGCCTGTTCAACCTCAGCACCCTGTTAATAATGTAATCCCTGTTCCTCCAGCCACTGGTCCCGGGGACCAAGTTAATGTACCCCCGGCCCAGCCTACAGTAAATGCACCCGTTTTACCAGTCACGTTACCAGCACCCGCACGTCCGGTATTACCTGACGACTCTAGCCCAGGAGGGGCGGCGGGAGGCGCTCCTACCACCCCGCCTCAAACAAAACGAATGACGCTGAGAGAAGCAGCGTTACAAAGTACACCGAAAGTCTCTACGTACGCAGCCCTCAAGAAATACCTTACTGATTGCGTATATGATTCAGTACCAGGTGAAGATTACATGATACTGTATTCAGTACGTTTACGACGAGTTACCACCTTTTTGGTTACTCTGCCAGACATGAAGGACCATCTAGATAGAATATATCGTTTTATCCGTACAGGGGAGGATCCAGAAAGTATTCACGAAGCTATGGCACACAGAAAAGTCGAGACTCAACATCTGATTTTACAATTTTTGATTAACTGTTTAATAAGAGAACAAGACTATCCTGAGAAAGATAAAGATAAGATGAAAGTCCTGACAAAGTGGAGTGATAATATAGCCGAGGGAAAACACAAGACACAGAATTGTATAGACGCTATGTACAGGAAAATCCGTAAGGAAATTCTAGACATACACGAAAAAGAGAAAGAAAGGAAAATAGCCGAGAAAGAGAATGACTCTTCAAGTGAAGAGGTAGACAGCGAGAATCCCGACAGAATAGCGTATGTAGGTAGAACTAGACTTTCCGACAGACATTCACATCCAGATTACAAGAAAAGTTTTCCTCCTCCAGTGCCAGAACAATGTTCTCTTGAGCAAGTATTCCAAGCTACCGATAAAATTCTGAAATCACGAATAGGTTATAGTGAACTTAATACCATGCATGAACAAGAACTAGCCCGATCAGCAGTCCGATGGACTAGTGATTCTACCACGTTTCCAGATGAAATAGTGGCACAAATGTTCCTGAAACTACCCCCAGCCGAGCAACGTCTGGTGGGTATGTATATGATCCAGCACCTCATCACACTGTATGAGGTTCAGCATTCTGATCCAGGTCCTTTACATGATGTATTGAACGAGTTACTCCAGTACAGATGGAAAGGTCTAGGTACCGATTTAATTAATGTCATTCTAGAACAGCGCCACAAATACAGTACGTTCCTGACTCCGCATTTTGTTCCCGTTCCACCCCCAGTAAGGAAGTCATTCTACATAGATAGACAGAATCCGTTACGAGAAGTACATCCAGTTAGGACAACGGGGGGTGCTCTAGAACGAGTATTTGTTTACACCCCCATCACGAAAATAGAACTCTTAGAGATGAAGAAGTTAATTCCCTGTCATGATAAAGATCCAGCAGGGTTCCACCGTGAACTAAAAGACATGCTCCGTATGGGAGAATACACGTATCCTGATATCATTAAAATGTTAAAAGTCCTGTTGCCTGCAGGCATATATGAAAAACTTAAAGAAAAAGAATGGGAGGTGGGAGAGAATAAGATAGATTGGTCCGCATTAGAAGCCGAAGATAACACACGAGTACCAGGTACCGGTCTTGGGGATAAAGCTAAGGCTTTGCCCGAACTGTTAATACAAGTCTTGCCCAGATTACTAGCCACGAAAAAGGAAGACTGGGATGCTATCTCAGCCTGTAAACAGAAACAAGATGAAGATACTAGTGACTTTTATTCTAGATTCGAGAAATGTTTCATTATTAATAGTGGTCTGAAAACAAGTAGTGAATCGTACCCTCATCTTTTTGTTACCAAACTAGTCGAGAATTCAAGTCCACAAGTTAAAAATCGAGTACTGAAAGTCGAGAGTTCTTGGCAAGCTAATACTCCGTCACAGATGCTCCAGATGCTCCAGTATCACCAGAACAGAATCAGGGAAGAGCAGGAACATGAAAGAAGACATATGAAAGACACGAAAATGAAAGTACTAGTTGCACAATCTGTTCCGCAAGACAGTCAGAAGAGGGGTCCGAATCAAGCCAGTCATCCTACAGCTCCCGTTAAAGGGACATGCAATTATTGTAAACAACAAGGTCATTTTATAAACGAATGTGCAGTTCTGAAACACAACATAGCTACTGGTAAGACTAAAGAGAGACCGCGTCCGCCTAGACAAGAACAAGTTTTACAGACTTCCCAGCCACCGCAGAACGCACAACAGACAGTTACAGTACCGCAGCCTATCGCTGCAACACAGCATGTTACACAGCAGATGTACCAGTATGCACAGACAGAGTATCCAGATTATCAGCCGTATTCATGAAACAGCCTAGAGAGGGAGGTTGGCTTGCCTCTCATCGAGATTCCTGTAGATCAAGAGGGTCCCTATGTACACAGTCAAGTATTAGGGAAAGACAGAAAGTTTCTGATTGATACAGGGGCAAGTAGGACTACCATCAGTCATGACGAGGTTCCAGGGGCTCCGCTCTCAGGCTCAAGAAATGTTTCCCTTGGATTTTCAGGAAAGCCTATTGTTAATGAAATATCGAAACCAGTTACTCTAGAAGTCGGTCCACTGTCCCGAACTACTGATTTGTTACTTACGAAGTCATGTCCAGAAAATTTATTAGGCATTAAGACACTGAAAGAATTAGGAGCAGTCATTTGCTGCTCCCCAGAAGGGGTCCGCCTGTTCTTGCGAGATTTTAAAGGTCATTATGTATTACGTGATTTTGATCCAAGATTATTGAATGTACCACAGCATTTATGGGCGCAAGGTCCAACTGATGTAGGTTGTATGCACATTACACCCTATCGTGTCACTCTGAAACAAGGTGTTGTATTACCACGAATCAGACAGTACAAATTGCCACCTGAGGCTGTAACAGCCTTATCCAAAATTATTGACGAACTTATTGTTCAAGGAGTGGTTGTAGAAACTGACTCCAATGTATGTAATTCTCCTATCATTCCAGTCTTGAAACGTACTGATCCAAATGCACCTCCAGTGTATCGATTAGTGATTGACCTTCGAGAACTTAATAAATGTATCATACCACAGTACCCAGTAGTCCCAGATATTTCTTCCCTATTGACTGCCATTGATTCTGAAGCCACGTTCTTTACTGTAATTGATCTCAAGAACGCATTCTTTAGTGTCCCCATTCATCCAGACAGCCAGTACCTTTTCGGATTCTGTTTAAATGGAAGAAGCTATAAATTCACACGAGCTCCTCAAGGTTTCACAGAAAGTCCTAGTATTTACAGTCAAGCACTTAAAAGACAACTAGACAATATTCACATGCCAACTGACACTGCCCTGCTCCAGTATGTCGATGACCTACTGATCACAGCCCGTTCTGAATGTGACTGCGAACGTGCGTCACTGACAGTCTTGTATTTTCTGGCCGAGATGGGGCACAAGGTGTCCCCTTCCAAATTGCAATTCTGTGTCCAGCAAGTGGTATACTTGGGACACTTACTGTCCAAGAGGGGTAGGCAGTTGACACCTGACCGTATCCAGTTAATAGCGCATCTTCCACAGCCCAAGACACAGAAGGAGGTACGAGCTTTTATCGGCCTCACTTCTTACTGCAGACAATGGATTCCCCAGTATGCATTTCTAGCCAAACCACTGATACAGTTAACGACACAGGAGGCAGCCGTATCGACTGTCCTCCCTTGGACCCAGGAACATACACTTGTTTTTAATGAATTAAAGAAAGCTTTATGTAATGCACCTGTTCTAGCAACACCAAACTACAGTAAGCCTTTTACACTTTTTGTTACTGAACGTGATGGTACTGCATTATCTGTTCTCACACAAGATCAAGCAGGACAATACAAGCCCTGTGCTTATTTTTCTAGCACATTAGATCCAGTAGCCCAGGCTCTGCCTGCGTGCCTCAAGTCAGTTGCAGCCACAGCTCTAGCTATCAGACAAAGTGATTCCATAGTGTTAGGACATTCCCTGACAGTACAAGTCCCACACTCCGTGGAAGTTCTTTTAAACCGAACTCAGACTCAACACTTGACAATTGCACGTTTAACAGGTTATGAACTGACACTGTTTCAGCCACACATAGAAATCAGACGCTGCAACGTTTTAAATCCAGCTACACTGTTACCGTCAGTTACTTCAAATACTGCCACACATGACTGTGTGGAAATTGTTAACACCATGACAAAGCCAAGACAAGACTTGACAGATATTGCATTACCAGATCCCGACCTGACACTTTATGTGGATGGTTCATGTATGAGAACAAGTACAGGAGGACTAGTAGCCGCGTATGCAGTGACTACTGACACCGAAGTTATAGAAACACATCGTATTGACACCCTGTCTGCTCAAGCAGCAGAGCTCATCGCTCTGACCCAAGCCTGTATACGTGCCAAGAACCTGAAAGTTAACATATACACAGATTCACGGTATGCATTCGGAGTCGTACACGACTTTGGAGTGCTCTGGCAAGAGAGAGGTTTCATGACTTCTCATGGAACCAAGATTCAGCATGGTCTCCTCATTCAAGCTCTGTTAAATGCAATACATTTACCGACAGCTATCGCCATTATGAAGTGCAAAGCACATACGAAAGTTACTGACATCATTTCCCAGGGTAACGACCTGGCAGATCGTACAGCCAAGCTTACAACTCAGACTCCAGACATTCCAGTTAACAAGACACCGACACACATTCCAGAACAGACTACTTGTATGACAGTTAAGGACCCTACACAAGATGTACTAGATATCCAGTCACATGCTACCTCTGATGAAATCAAGAAATGGTCCGAACAAGGAGGGGTCCAGACAGATCAGGGATGGTTGACGAAGGGAAAAGCCACATGGTTTCTCCCCGACTCAATGGTTCAAGTCATTATTAATACCGCACATAGTCCAGTACACCTAGGAGAAAAGGCCATGTTAGACAGTATCCAGAACATTTGGTTCAACAAGCATTTACGAGCAGCCGCCAAACAGAAAGTACGTACCTGCATGATCTGTTGTCAGTTCAACCCAGGTAAAAGTGTCCCGGTGGAACAAGGTGGATTCCATCCTCCTGACCACCCTTTTGAAGTCCTCCAGATGGATTATATTCAGATGGAGAGATGTCGAGGTTTCAAGTATGTCCTCGTAGTTGTATGCGCTTTGTCCAGATGGACAGAAGCATATCCAGTTCCAGATTACAAAGCCGCGACCACTGCCAGGCAGTTGGTTCGTGAGTTTTTCCCCCGCTATGGTTTGCCAAGGGTCGTGTATTCAGACAACGGCCAGCCATTCTCCTCTGAACTCATGAAACAAGTATCCCTTCTGTTAGGGTACCAGTGGAAGTTCCACTGTGTACGGCACCCCGAAGCAGCTGGTCTAGTTGAGAGACATAATCAGACATTGAAAATCCGCATTGCAAAAGTATGCGCAGAGAAAGGTGTAGATTGGTTGGTAGCACTGCCAGTTGCCCTTTTTTATATGAGAATGGTTGCACACTCCAGATCAGGTCTGTCCCCGTACGAGGTCGTATTCGGCCGTCCTCCAAATATGTGGGGTACACCTATGCCCCGAAAGATTACAGACGTTTCTAGTAATATGCTGACAGATTACCTAGCTTCCTTGATGTCTGCCCTACACTCTTGTCGTTCACAGGTCGCCGCTGCTTTTCCAGACAACACCGAAGTGAAACCACACGAAGTCATACCAGGCGACTTCGTCCTCGTGAGAAATTTTGATCGTTCAAGTCCGCTGGAGCCCCGCTGGAAGGAGCCCAAGTTGGTGTTATTAACAACAAGGACCGCCGTCAAGCTCGAAGGACGCAAGGGCTGGGTACATACCAGCCACATCAAGAAATTCCATGGATTACGACCAAAGACATTTATCAAAGACTGCCCCGTTCTCAAAGACTGCCCAGACACAGACTCTAAACTTCCCCTGTTAGAGAAAACTCCGCAGCAGGAGTATAAAGCCAAGTTGAGGTCTAGCAAGTCAGACAGTTTAATTGTTTAAGTCCCTCTCGGGTGAAGCGGTTAGACAGGTTCCTGACATGTATGAGATAGACCCGCATAGTGAGAGAGTTAGTCAAAACTCTAAGAGAATACGCTATCAAAAGAATATTTGCAGTAGATGCATCGTTACTCTGTTATTTTTTATGTTTCTGAGTCTTATGGTTACCTGCATAAGTTATGCTTTTCATTTATGTTTTCCTATTTCACATGTACATATGTTTCCTAATGTTACAGTAGAGCACACATTTAGTGACCTGCCTCCTCACGAGTTATCCTATCGTCTTGCTATGCGTAATAACACATTTATCAGAATGTTACACTATTCACACCAGACCAGCAATGCCACTAATTGTTGGGTGTGTGGTCGACTTCCCCCTTTCCAGACACCGAAGGGAGTTCTGCCACTCTTTCCTTATCCTTTTTCACACAATGGTTCGTGTGGAGCATGGTCCACGTTAACGTCATCCCTAACTGATATGTCCCTTTTGAATCAAACATGTTTCCCAGACAAGGAAGGTTTTCCCCACGGAACAGGTTCTGATCTAGAAAATGAAGTATATGATTTAGGTAATTATTCCTCGAATTTTATGGTTCTGAATGTTCAGTCCGATACTACTCCAGATTTACCTGCTATTTCAGTACTACCAGTTAAAGGCGAATTATGTGTCAGAAAGAATGGTTCCACACATGTAGGACATAGTGATTGTACTACTGTGGTCAAGTATAGTGACAGTGGGAAATCTATTTTCAAAGCCTCACGTCATTCTTATTTTGTTTGTGGTCAGACCGCATATATACGTCTGCCCCTCGATTGGGATGGAACATGTTATATTGCCTTCCTACTGCCACCAGTTTTTCTAGCCCCATCTGATTATCACAGAGACACACATCTAGTACACGTTAGACATAGAAGGGAGACTGAGTCCCCAATTGTCGATCAAACTGAAACTGCTCTAGAACAATATCAAGACTTCAATAAAGGTTTCATTTTCTTCATAGGTCCTGTCCAGAATAGTAAGTTAATACGTAGGTTAACCAGAACCCTTGAAGCAGTAGTGAATGAGACTACTTCCGCTCTAGGTAATTTAACTGAAGAGCAATCTGCTATGCGTTTTGTCGTGCTCCAAAATCGTCTCGTCCTTGACGTCATACTGGCCGATAGAGGAGGAGCTTGTAGAGTAATCGGATCTAGTTGCTGCATTTTCATTCCTAATAACGCACCGTCTGTATATTCAGCTATAACCAGACTTCATAAAATTGCCCATCAGTTACACCAAGATCCAGGCACCTGGACATGGTCCGGTTGGCTCTGGAGTATCATATCTGCCTGGGGATGGAAGGTATTGTCATTCCTAGGTATAGCAGTAATGATCATATTCAGTTGCTGCCTCTGTTTACAATGTGGCCCTGCGATTTGCGGCTTGTGTGCTACATCCTGTATTCCTAGTCCTAAGTCCCGTTCCAAGACAATTCGAGACGAGCAAATGATGCTATATGAACAGATAGATGGTATCATGAATATTGATGTTTCCTGATGGAAACGTAGGGCACAAGGAGGGAATGTGGAAAAGTAAATTTTGCCATGTTATATGTGCCTACGTGTTCCCCATCCTATGTTATATGTGCATGATCGATATGCATGTATCCCCCTATGATCGATTAAAGACGCAATTACAGTTGTGTCCAACTCTAGTATGTCAGTTTCCAGTTCTCGTGAAAGCAACGAGTATTAGGCCTATGTTGCCATGTTTTACAGTGTACACGTTAATTCATTGAATTGTCCCCGTTTCTAGGCCTCAAAAGGGCCCGGACACCAGATTCAAGCTCCAGTCTTCTGAACCCACTCCGAGGAGTGATACAGCCCCCACCTGCATCCCTGACCCTTCACTTACTTCCTGACGCGCGGTGCCCGGCCCGGCCTGGCTCTGCCTGCCTGTCTGCCAAGAGTATGTTATGCTTCTAGTTATCAGTCCAGCCTCCTCGTCTTTGCATTCCTTAGCTACTGAACCGTATAAACAGCTTCAGCTATAGTCTAGTCTTTATGTCTCCATGCAAGAGAATTACTGTATTAATATTCATAGAAGATTCATAGCACACGCATTACACGAAGAATATATGCATGCACCAGTCTTAGTGTCAAGTAGCCTTTGCCCTGATAACTTTTAGATTCTATCAACATGTACTCCAAAACACAAGATACCAGATATGCCATAGGTACATGTCGTCCTGACACCGTAGACTTTAGTCTCCTCTTCTAGCGCAGAAGTCATAGCCCCAGTTCTTCCTGGTAACACGTCATTGCCCGTTTGCGCGCACCCCTAGGTTAAAGGTCCCAGCTGCTCAGGTAGCCCCCTCCATGTTTCCGCCCCATTTATGACACTTCTGTGATGTCTACATCACATGTCCATGTACACGCCTTCTTGTTACACCCATTTTGTCCTTATCTTTCGCGACTGCTACGAGTTACGCCTACTGCTACGCCTATTGTATGCAATGTAATGTAATGTATTATACTATATATATGCTGCACTGTCGATGAGGCATTGCAGCTGCCATCCATTCTATTTCCGTGCAGGCTATCCCGTTCCTGTCCCTTCCCTTATGCCTGATTAAAGCCTGTTAGACTCAGATACCTCGAATCCTGTCTCTTATTTATTGAGCTATCTGTTTTATTCAATGTATTCAAAAATAGTACCGGTAATTAATTATTTATTTACCACAACTAGAACATGCTACACACATCAGAGCATGTCCTACCTTATACTTACAATGCACCCTGTCCTTGGGCCTACCATAGGGGTGTCTAATATGAAGCAAAGGGAAGGTTTAGGGACTGGCAAGTGGGTGCACTTGTCCAAGTTGACATGGTAGTCACAGACTATGCACAGGCCTCGCAATGGCAGGCCTCAGACACACTTTACAAGCTGCTTCTGTGGGTGGCACAACCAGTGCTGCAAGCCCACCAGCAGCATTTGCTCTACAAGCCCTGGGCACACCTGGTGCACTGTACTAGGGGTTGACAGTAGATCAAATAAGCCAATCATGGAATAACCAATTAGTATATCAATTTAACACTGGGAGCACTTGCACTCCTTTCCGACGCTGAGCTTGCCGGGGGTAGGACTGAAAAACGCCTGCCGAGGGATATATCTTGCTCCCTCATTAAACAGGCAAGCCGACGTTGATGGGGCCCAGACCTTAGATTGATTGGGTTTGGGTTATGGTACCACAGTGATTGTACCAGTCAGCGATAATACGCTGTTCACCTTGACGACTCAGGTACTGCTGATGCACGGGCAATAGGCCTGGCACCAGCCACAAGAAACATAGATTGGTTTTTGCACATGTTATGGTCCTGAAGAAGCGCGATTGGATCCACTAGGGACCACCAGACGCGCGAAACATGTCGACCGAATGATTTGTTTTTCCCTTCACTTGAGCACCCACCCTGAGAGTAGCGTGTAGTTACACATCCGCCCCTATTATTCATTACATAGGGTTTCTCCAGGGTCCTATTCCCCCCTTTTTTAAGCCATCCTCACAGACCCGTGAATAAATTAGTTTGAGGGTACTGCAAGGTTTTTTAATCCCCTTTTTTCTTCATACTCACTATTTACTTTTACTAGGCCCCCGGACACCCATGCACAACTGCGGCATCTCCAAAAAAAGAACTCCGCCAAAGAGCCCCCTTGTGGGGCCAGTGAGGGACTGCAGCGCCACCCACACGAGGAGCAACGCCCAATGATGATCCAGGGCGACCGCACGGTTCTCTGAGGGCACTAGGTTACAAAGGAGAAGCACTTTCTTCACTTCACGCATATGTATTTAACTCCACCTGTAAGCTCTGACAAAGAGATTAACCCCTTCCCTATACTTACCTCTATGTTTCTCTAATTTTCCTTCTCGAGCATCCTACATTTAGGTAGACTCCCCTTGAGGAACTTCTGCCCCTTCTTGTGTTTACACAGCACTTGCACTGTGGCACTGAATAGCAGTGGCACAGGGCCCAAAACATACAACCAGCAAAAATATGTCAAAACAGAGGAGGCAATCCGTCAAAAATGGAAGGGAGACTCACGCCAATGATGTCAGGTCTAACAATAGGCCTGCTCCCACATTTAGAGCTGTGGCACAGGCAGAGTGGCCTTGGCGCCAAGTTAGCATGTACCCGGTTTCAAGATAGCAACTCATCCTTCTGTATCTCCTCTTTGTTCACCATCTACCAACTGGAAATTTACAGTCTGGGCGTGTCTTTATTAGTTCTGCAATGTACATTATGTATCGCCATGCTTGCTGAAGTCAGTGCCTCTGCAGCAATCCAAGGAGGCTGGTCAGACCGGACTCCACTCGAGTGTACCTGAATAAAATATCTTTGGTTTGTATTTTCTACTATCTGACCGACTCTTCATTTGTTTGGAAGGCTGAGAGGTGGTCGTGAGTGACACCGGTGACCCTAATCGCGTCACTTCCTTCAGGTGGTTGCACTGACAAGGCATGTAGCTCAATCATGGGATGAGCTTACATAATCACAATGAGGAAAGCAGCCTTCAAGGTCAGGATATGCAGCAAGCAGCTATGCACAGGCTAGAAAGCCGTACATGTGAAGAATGTCAAGTTTAAATAAAGTTCCCACTGTGGCATTACAAAACAATTTTGGAAGGAACATAGGCATAAAACCTTTAATAAATCTCACTATAAGAGACAATTTGAACTAGGACTGTTGGTCCATAAATACGAAAAGGCCGAAAGGGGGGACAAATAACGATTTACCGTGCCCACTGCCTTGCTGGGCTAAGCATAAAACAAACAAAACAACATCCAATAGCTTTGCTTGGAAAGAATCAATGTTCCATCACACCAGCATCCACCACAGATGGATTTAGTGGAAGGGCATCTGGTGGCAAGGATGGAATCTACCACCTTAGGTGGGAGAATCAAAGAAGTCAACTGCTGCTGATGGAGGACTCTGCCATGCTGCTGGGACAGAAGGTCCTTCCAAAGTGGCAGCCTGATTGGGGGAACGTGCCCACAAGCTCCAGGTACCACACTATCTTGGCCCAATACAGACCTACCAGAATGACATAGGCCCGGTCGTTCTTGATCTTTATTAGAACTCGGGGCAGGAGAGGTGGTGGCGTGAAGGCATACAGGGACCCTTGTTCCTTTCCAACCAAAATGCATCTCCTTATAAGTGTTTTAGCAGAAACTGCAATGCTCAAAATTGATGACACTGCAAATTTTCGAAGGTTTTGAAAAGATCTAGCCAAGGTTCTAACCATTGCTGAAGATACTCTGTCACTTCAGGCTGTAGATAACACTCGTATTCCACCAGAGGTTTGCCCACTCGTCTACTATGGCATTCAGGGGCCCACAGTCGTTTGGTGACCAAACATTTGTGCCATCTCTTGAGGCACAAATCCTCTTGGCACAGGACCCTGCACCACACTGCTTGTTGCAGTAACACATTGTAGTAGTACTCTCCAGGAGAATCTGCACCGGCCTTCCCTTGATATAGATGTCAAGAAGGGCCACATAAATGACCTGTAGCTCCAGTATTTTGATGTGGAGCCAGCCCTTCACTGAAGGTCAGAATCTTTGATCCCCAACTCCCACAGGCGACCCTCCCAACCCAGATGTAATGCCTCCATCACCATGTAAAGATCACCGCTCCACAAGGAATACATTAAGTATTAGTTTAATTAGCAAGCAGGTACATAGAAATACATCCACATTCAAGTAATCCTAACTGTCAACTGTGTACTTACTATTCTGAAACACAGTGATGTGTAATGGAACCGTGGAACAACAGTACTGTATCCTAGAAACCAAGATGCCACATCTCCTTCCTTTATATAACAAATATAACAAAAATGAAAATGAACTATCATAAAAAATAAGAAGTAAATATGTAACCAATAAGAAACAAGCATTGGAAATGCAATAGGTCTCGCAGTAGTAAAGTTTGAGCTATAGGTGTTATTTATTTTTTTGTTTTTTATTTGTGTGTTGGTTTTTCTAAATAGCTAAATTAATAGCTTTCTTCTTTACAAAGCCAATAGTTATAATTTTTGTAAATGTGACACCTCTAGCATTTGTAAAGCAACATGTTTTGTATTAACGGGACTTATATGTGACTTATATGTATTGATATAAAAAAAATCAATGGCTTAAAAAAACAATTAATAATTAATACGTAAATAAAATGGATTTTATTTTATATTGCCAATAGCTTAAAGTTTATTAAATATATTTAGTGAAGATGCTGTGGTTGCGCTGAGTGAGGGTGAGTGAGGGTGAGGGTGAGTGAGGGTGAGGGTGAGTGAGGGGTTGAGGGTGAGTGAGGGTGAGGGGTTGAGGGTGAGTGAGGGTGGGTGAGGGGTTGAGGGTGAGTGAGGGTGAGTGAGGGTGAGTGAGGGTGAGTGAGGGTGAGTGAGGGTGAGTGAGGGTGAGTGAGTGAGGGTGAGGGGTTGAGGGTGTGAGGGTGGGTGAGGGTGAGGGTGAGTGAGGGTGAGGGGTTGAGGGTGAGTGAGGGTGAGGGTTGGTGAGGGTGAGTGAGGGTGAGGGGTTGAGGGTGAGTGAGGGTGAGGGGTTGAGGGTGAGTGAGGGTGAGGGGTTGAGGGTGAGTGAGGGTGAGGGTGGGTGAGGGTGAGTGGTTGAGGGTGAGTGAGGGTGAGGGTGAGTGAGGATGAGGTGTTGAGGGTGGGTGAGGGTGGGTGAGGGTGAGTGAGGGTGAGGGTGAGGGTGGGTGAGTGTGAGTGAGGGTGAGTGAGGGTGAGGGGTTGAGGGTGAGTGATGGTGAGGGGTTGAGGGTGAGTGAGGGTGAGGGGTTGAGGGTGGGTGAGGGTGAGTGAGGGTGAGGGGTTGAGGGTGAGTGAGGGTGAGGGGTTGAGGGGTTGAGGGTGTCCAGGAAGCACATATGTTCGATAAATACTCCATGGTCACCCCAAAAGCATTTTAGGCCAATAGAATGGGTGTCTGATGGTCGCAAATCATAAAGTGATTGAGAAATCTACCTCATTTACCTAGTACCTCCTCTGCCTGGCCTCTACATGACAACGCACCCTAAGCAGATTGTAGCGCCTAAAAGCATCCTTGGAGAAGAGCATTAGTCATGCATTTGTAATATTTTGGCCACATTTCAAGAGCTATCGGCAGCCTCATCTTCAAGCCCTCATAAACCAATGAACACTCACTAAAGCGTATAACTCTCGGTTGCAACATTGGGGGGCTGTACCCTAAGGACACCCCAAAGTGAAGCAACCACGGCTTCCCTTTAGCCAAAAAGTGTTGCCTCAGTGCGGTCACGTGACCCACCCACTTCTTAAGAAGTCAGAGCAGCCTCGTCGCCGCCAGTTCCCCTTCCTGGTTGCTGCAAGCCTCAGGTAAGCGAGGTGCAGGCTCGCCCACAGCTTGGGATGCTGCCCGTCCTCGCCATGTTTATTTCTGTATCTAGTGCCGACTTTTATAGTTAGCAGGTTTCAAAGCGCTGCAAAGGCTCTCAATTTCAAATTAAGAGACTGTGAACTAAGAGAGTGTGAACTTAGTCTATAGTGACTGTTTATGTGTGCAAGGAAGTCGAGTTATTTTCTTATCATAAACAATCGAACTTTTAACCTGTTGTATTAGTGGGGGAGGGATGGAGAGCGGTTGGACAGGAGAGGGGAAAGAGTTATAGACGCGAAGACAGAGGAAGTGAGAAGGTGAGTATCTAAAGGAGTGCATTGGGTGAAAGGAGTGAGATGACAAACAATGAGTGAAGATAGAAGAGAGAAATAGAAAAGGCACAAAGGGAGGAAGAAAGAAAAGAGCAAAGGAGGGTGAGGGGGCGTGGAAGAAAGAGAGGTGGGTTTGGGGACGAGAAAGAGCGCTGCGGTGCTTCTACCCTGACACATCTGCGCTGGAAGCACCACATAGTTACTCCCACGGACCCGGAGTCACATCTGTGGACACCAGAGAGTTGAACGCCCACCTCAGCAAACATACACACTGTTAACTCTTTGCAAAGCCCGCAGTCTCCAGCCAGCCGCAGCTCCTTACACAAAATGCCTCTAGCTTGGAGTTGGAATGGTCAGTCTTGTAAACTCCCTGGTGGCATCTTAAGGAATTTTGGACCCTGGGCAAGACATACTTTTGAGATCCCTGCGCGGTGCAACTTGTACTTTTATTATCCTTTTTGTGCGAATTCAAGCCTGTATGGTTCCAAATAAAGTTTCCGAAACTGTGGTCGCTGAAAAAAACAGCTGAAATATGCCTTGAGTGAGGCGCCAAGATATCCTTAAGAAATGTAAAAGGAGCCTGGGTCAGAGGTACGCAGAGGAAAGCAGAGAGGTTTAGATGCAGAAATAGAGGCGACATTGAGAGTAAGTTAACTTTTCCCAGGGCGGGTAGGGCGGATGAGCTTGCATGGTGGGGGGACGGGGCAGTTGCCCAACTTGCCCAAGCTTTAAACTGTATCTGTCATCTTATCCACGATATAGTGCCGAGAAGCATTCTAGAGGGGGATGGTTTTTTTGGGAGAGAGAGAGAAAGAGAGAGAGAGAGAGAGAGAGAGAGAGATGGTGGCAGGGGATTCTTCAGAAGGGGACTGGTTTCAGGTTGCCGGTACGAACGATGATTTGAAGTTAATGAGACAAAGGATAAAGGGTGGGGTGAGGGGGAAGCATCGTATCGCAGGAAAGGCAACGCATTGGGTGGAAAGAGTTAAGACATGCACTGGCCAAGACATAAAAAAAAAAAATGTGAGTCAAAGAAAAGACAAGCATGGAGTCCAATGTTGTGAACTGCGCTAATGCAGCAGACACAGGATGCTTTTAGATCCACTGTTAGTGCTTGGAAGGGGCCGTCGGAGGCACACGACACGTTACAAATGACTTGGCATTACGGAGATTTAATTTCCTACCACAATTTCTGCTCAAGCTGTGCAAACACTTGCTCGTATGTCAGATCCAATGAAAAGAAGATATTACAGGTTCCGGAAAACATTCTGTTCCGGAGGACAGACCCGATATTCACAGTTTAAGAGCCAAACCATGAGCAAGGAGACTGTCTACAAGTCCTCAGCCAAATTCAAGGCTGCATCACAACACGAGTTAAACATGCTGAACGTACCTCCGTGGTGAGCAGAGCCCCGGATGTCCCTCTCTCTGCCTGCGTTACTCGACTGTGTGTTGTTGCCAGAAAGCATAACGAAAAAAAAAAAGGAGGGGAGGGGGGAGGAGAAATGCGTCTCGGCCGGAGCAGGGGGCGGAGCAGGGAGAGCGGGCTTTGGAATGTAATTGACACGGCCGGCCGGTCGTGAAACTGAAAGCATGGCCGGCCGGCCGTGAAAGCCTTTGATGCGGCAGGGGAAATGCGAGACGGCGGGAAGGGGAGGGGGCGGAGCGGGTAAACAAAGACGGACGTGCACGCGCTTTTAAGCTCAATGCGCATGCGCATTGAGCTTAAAAGTCACGGGCACTGCAAGGAATCGCCACGATTCCTTGCAGTGTGGATAAAGAGTGGATAAGTCCCAATACTCTCGCTTCCTCGATGCGCATGCGCATCGACAGGCGAGACCTAAAAAGGATAGAAGGAAGAACAAAATGCATATACAGATAAATACTATAGAACAATAGTTATTGGCTGATAAAAAAGAATAGTACGCTATTAATTGTTATAGAAGAAGAAAATACATACACAAATACAAGAAAGCCACGTAAGCTATGCTATACACTATACTCTCTTAACCCCTTCCTAACAATTGCAAACTTTTACATAACGTAACTTCTATATTTCACAGGAGCTCTAATTACTCTACCAATGCATGTTGTTTATGTTTCACTCTTTGAAGGTTGAGAAGTGTCTTCATTAGAAGATGATGGGCCAATAGATACAGAGTTTGTAGAACATTGTTCAGCAGTAGAAGCAACATTGACTTCTTGAATTGAGGGCATGGTGGTATTTGAAGTATAACCATCGTCATTGCTAGACTGCATAACATCATCCCACATCCAATTCATTGAGTATGTAGACACACCACATTTACCACCTTGTTTGTTGTGCTTATATAATGACATCCTGTTGTAATGCCAAGTGTTACCATCATTTAATTTTTCTGATTTAGAGTATGGTGAAGTGACTTGTAAAGGTGCTGAATATTTACTACAGCCTTTCTTGACTTTATTTGGTAATTTTACTTTGACCCAATCACCACTTTTCAGTTTAATCTCATTGGTATTGTGAGTCTTATCAAATTGAGTTTTGTAAGAATCCTGCATTCTCCTTAAATTGGATCTTACTAATGCTGGTGACCATTTGCTATGCATTTTTTTAATGTTCCATGCCACATTATCTTTGCAGAAAGTTTCTCTACCTCTCAAAATTCTGAAAGGACTGTATCCAGTTCCAGTGGGAGTAATTCTATATGCCCACAATGTGCATAACAGTTCTTTCTCCCAATCTGTCCCAGCATTAATTGCGGCCTGAATACTGCCCATTATTACCCTGTTGAATCTCTCGACACAACCATTTCCGGCAGGATTATATATCGGTGTGCACTTTTTACACATACCATTCCTTTCTAAAAATTGTATGTACTTTTCCGAAGAAAATTGAGGACCATTATCACTCAAAATTTCCTTAGGAATACCTTCACGAATAAACAAGTTCTGTAAGAAATTAACAACATGTTTGGAGTAAAAAAATTCCGTAATATCAACTTCAGGCCATTTAGAATATTCATCAATGATTACAAGAATATGTTTGATGTTTCCTTCCTCGTCTTCTATGGGACCAAGCCAGTCAATACACAGATTCTCCCATTGATTCTCTGAAATAGATCTCAACCCAAGAGAGGGTCTAAGGGCCAGATTCATCAAAGGATTTTGCGATTCTGTGTCTATGGGAAAATGTGTTCATTCTTGATTTTAGTTGTGAAATCCCTAAGTGACCTTCATGGTTGATTTTTAATATTCTCAACCTCAAAGAGGTGGGGACTACAATTCTATCACCTCTACAAATGTAACCGTTGTCATCAATGGATAATTCATCTTGGATCTCCCACATTGCTTTCAAATCACCTTGTAAACTGTTCTTGTTATTAGGATACAGTACTGTTGTTCCACGGTTCCATTACACATCACTGTGTTCCAGAATAGTAAGTACACAGTTGCCAGTTAGGATTACTTGAATGTGGATGTATTTCTATGTACCTGCTTGCTAATTAAACTAATACTTAATTTATTCCTTGTGGAGCGGTGATCTTTACAATGGCGATGAGGATGGGATAAATTAAGTATTAGTTTAATTAGCAAGCTGGTACATAGAAATACATCCACATTCAAGTAATCCTACCTGGCAACTGTGTACTTACTATTCTGGAACACAGTGATGTGTAATGGAACCTTGGAACAACAATACTGTATCCTAGATACCAAGATGCCACACACCACTGTTAGCTCTGGGAGCAGAAGGGAGAGTAGCCTGCCGCAGGACCTGTTGGGGTCAGTCATGTACCACTGCAGATCTTGAGCCATCTCGTTAGAGATCTGGATGGTGTCAGAAAGGTGGCCTTGATGCTAGGTCCCCTGGAATTTCAGGTTACACTGTAGAGCTGGCATGTGCCACCAAGTGTGGTTGAAAACGAGGAAGCACAAAGCTAAGAGGGCAAGAAGCCTCAGAGGCACATTCACTTGGATCCAGTATTGAGTCTGAAATATCAGAATAATAGCCAGAAAGTCCTGGACTCACTGCTGCGAAGAAAAAGCCCTGAAATCCACAGTGTCCAAATCGCCGTTATGAACAGAAGCCTCTATGATCGAATTAGGTGGTACTTCTTTTCATTTATGATGCAATCCAATAATGTTCAAAGTTCCGAACTCATCTGGAGATTGTCCACGACTGACTACGGTGAGCATGCCTGCAGCAGCTAATCATCAAGGTACTGGAATACAGGGACTCCAAACTTTGGAAGATGGGCAGCGATCACCGCCATTCATCACTTTCATGAACACCCTTTGGGGCAACTGTGAGGCTAAAGGGGGAGCACAGCAAAATGAAAACACTCCTGGACCACCTTGAACTATAGGTACCAACTGTCGGAGCACAAAAAGGGTACATGAAAATACGCTTCCTACATGTCCAAGAATACCATCCAGTCTCACATGACTAAAGCAGACAGTATCTGAGTCAATAGGAACATTTTGACTTTGTCCTTCTGTAAGAAAGCATTCAGGGGTCAGAGGCTCAAGATATTCCTGAGGCCCCTATCCTTTTTTTCCGAACAAGGAAATAGAGACTGTAAGAACCCCTGCCTTTCTCGGAGTATGGTAACCCCACTCTAGCACTCTTGGAGAGTAACAGTAATGTCTCCAGTAGAAGGATGGGTAGTTCCACTGCTGAAGTTCATGCAGATGTGGGAGGAATATTGAATGGGGAGGAGAGAAAACGTAAAACAAAGACTTAGCAATTTGCAATACCCATCTTTTGGATGTGATGGATCACCAACCTGAAAGGACGTTCTGAACCCTACCCCGCTCTGGGTGGGCATGTGCTGCTGAGGGCAAACTAAAGTAGTTTGTTGTCCGTTGTAGCAGGGGCAGAGGAGCTGGAAGACTGGTGCCCCAGCTGATATGCACTCTGCCTGCCAGATCTACATCCATGGCCCCAAATTGACTGGGGCATTTGCTGCATCACTGCCAAGAAGACTATCTCTGCATAGAATCAAGTCCTCTGAATAGCCTCTACATTTTCAGAACTGGTGTGAACATCATTAGACAGGGGTCATAGAACACAGTTTAGCTCTGCTATCCCTAAATCTTTCTTAAGTGGAGTCTGTCTTGTCTCTGAAGAGGAAAAAACAATCATACGACTTGTCCATTAGCGAAGTTTATGTTTATTACATTTATTAGTTTATGGATGAATATCTGATTGAGAGCCTTAGAATCTTTATCCTTGAGTGGATGCAGATTGTACCAGAGGAGAACACTTTTGAATTTGGAGGGCAGCTTTTCAAAGGGGTGAGCATGGGAGCGTCCTGTGCTCCCACTGTAGCAAATATCTACATGGCACAATTCGAGCATCGATTTATCTATAGTGTGGTAGCCCCTTTCTTCGAGACCGTGACTCACTGGGCATGTTATATCCATGACATATTTTGCTTCTGGGTCAGTATACAGGATGAGCTAGATACATTATTGTTGTGGCTGAATTTGTGTGATCAAAATATGAAATTTAAGGCCCACACCAGTCACAGCCAAGTTTTTAACATACTTATTCGTCACAATAACAGTCAACTTGAGGTTGACCTATATGCGAAGCCCACTGTTAGGAATACTTTATTATATTTTAGCAGCTTTCATCCAAGAACTCAGAAACAGTATTCCATTCCATCAATGTTTGCACTTGCATAGAAACTGTACTAGTCTTTATGACTATGACACCAGCGTGAGCGCAATGAAAGAAAAATTCATCACCAGAGGGTATCCCAGGAGGCTTGTGTGCGAAGCATTCAAAAGAGCTAGGTTTTATGATAGGGATCATCTATTATAACCAAAAACCAGAACCTAAGCTAGTCTGTGTCACAAGGCACTCTGTGCTGAACGAAAAGGTTTGACAAATAATATGCTCCAACTGGCACCCATTGAACGAAACCATGATCCCAAAGCCCATGTTTGCGCATATGAGCAATAAAAATCTTAAAGATTATGTGGTCAGATCTCACATCCAAAATACTAAAACCTTAGTGCAGAAAACCATTGACGGGAGCACCACTAATGTTGGGAGCCATAAACGTACCCAAAGCAAGGCATGCAATTCAGCAATTGAGGCGCAGACTTTTACCTTCAACAGGAACAGCATTACTTTAAAGTCGTTCACCAACTGCAAAATGAAGAACATATTGTGAAACAGCACACCCTTTCGCCACACGTTTGGCTGACCATTGTTTAGCCATTCGTAACAACAAACTAATGGTGCCATTAGTTAGTCATTACCAAGAAAAAGGTCACCAACCAGAAGAGATGAGATGGCTTATCTTAGGAAAGATCGAAATCAAACATGGAGGCGATTCCATGGAAATCAGAAAAAGAAGGAAAGTATTCTGGATATTCACTTTAGATACACACACACGAGGTCTCAACAACAAGTTTCCATGGAAAAATGCTATCAGATACAATACTACTTAAACCTCTGGTACTCTCTGGTACAGTCCAACCTGTCCTTAATTTACTATCTCATTTTCATATTGAGCTTATACCTTTGTATTAATATATGCCTTTTGCTCTGTCCTATAGTAAACTCACACTCTGTTGGTGGTTACACACCTCTGTATATTTTGCTGTTCCTCTTTCGACTTAGCGATATGTGCAACATAGGTTAGTATATTTCAAACTAAGCTTGATTTAGTGGGTTTCCCTTCCGGGTTGCATGAGGAGCATGTTCTACCTGCTTCCATCCATTTTTTGACACATGATGTTACATTCCACCCTCTTAATTAAGAGTGAACTGGGATGAAAGTTCACTTGGTGAAAGTCGGTCGGTCTGTCTGTCTGTCTGTCTGTCTGTCTGTCTGTCTGTCTGTCTGTCTGTCTGTCCGTCTGTCCATCCATCCATCTATCTATCCATCTATCCATCTATCTCTCTCTCTCTCTCTCTCTATATATATATATATATATATAGATATATATATATATTCCGCTCCTTGTTTCCACATAATAAAACGGAGGCGGGTGCGATATAGCGGTTGTGGACTCCGCTAACAATATTTCGCTCCACTCCTTTGGTTTTCAAAAAGAAGATATTGCACTCCTGGGGTGATATTCAAAGGTTTATTTTGTGACCCACAACAGACGTGTTACGGCGGAAGTGCCTTTTTGGATGTGGGGTGAATGTATGACATTGTTCTACATTCTGTCGATCAACTGTGTTTTTTGCAATTTTCACCCCGAGTGGGCTGGGTATGCTCAGACGTGAGTCCCAGGCTCTCCACACCACTGGAGTCAAGCTATCCAGGCTGATGAAGGCTGATAGCCAGAAACCGGTCCTTGGATGCTTGATTCCGGTCTGGGAAAGACATGGCTTGGTAGTTTGGGGTGGACTGTTCCCATGAGGCACAGGGTCAGAGCTGATTTGCATATAGCCAGTGTCTAACCCAGGGTGGTGTGGAGTGCAAAAAAACGATGGATTTAGGCCCAGATCTCTGTACTGGGGTGAATGTATGACATTGTTCTACATTCTGTCCATCAACTGTGTTTTTTGCAATTTCCCCCCCGAGTGGGCTGGGTATGCTCAGACGTGAGTCCCAGGCTCTCCACACCACTGGAGTCAAGCTATCCAGGCCGATGAAGGCTGATAGCCAGAAACCGGTCCTTGGATGCTTGATTCCGGTCTGGGAAAGACATGGCTTGGTAGTTCGGACTGGACTGTTCCCATGAGGCACAGGGTCAGACCTGATTTGCATATAGCCAGTGTCTAACCCAGGGTGGTGTGGAGTGCAAAAAAACGATGGATTTAGGCCCAGATCTCTGTACTGGGGTGAATGTATGACATTGTTCTACATTCTGTCCATCAACTGTGTTTTTTGCAATTTTCACCCCGAGTGGGCTGGGTATGCTCAGACGTGAGTCCCAGGCTCTCCACACCACTGGAGTCAAGCTATCCAGGCTGATGAAGGCTGATAGCCAGAAACCGGTCCTTGGATGCTTGATTCCGGTCTGGGAAAGACATGGCTTGGTAGTTCGGACTGGACTGTTCCCATGAGGCACAGGGTCAGAGCTGATTTGCATATCGCCAGTGTCTAACCCAGGGTGGTGTGGAGTGCAAAAAAACTATGGATTTAGGCCCAGATCTCTGTACTGGGGTGAATGTATGATATTGTTCTACATTCTGTCCATCAACTGTGTTTTTTGCAATTTTCACCCCGAGTGGGCTGGGTAAGCTCAGACGTGAGTCCCAGGCTCTCCACACCACTGGAGTCAAGCTATCCAGGCTGATGAAGGCTGATAGCCAGAAACCGGTCCTTGGATGCTTGATTCCGGTCTGGGAAAGACATGGCTTGGTAGTTTGGACTGGACTGTTCCCATGAGGCACAGGGTCAGAGCTGATTTGCATATAGCCAGTGTCCAACCCAGGGTGGTGTGGAGTGCAAAAAAACTATGGATTTAGGCCCAGATCTCTGTACTGGGGTGAATGTATGACATTGTTCTACATTCTGTCCATCAACTGTGTTTTTTGCAATTTTCACCCCGAGTGGGCTGGGTATGCTCAGACGTGAGTCCCAGGCTCTCCACACCACTGGAGTCAAGCTATCCAGGCTGATAGCCAGAAACCGGTCCTTGGATGCTTGATTCCGGTCTGGGAAAGACATGGCTTGGTAGTTCGGACTGGACTGTTCCCATGAGGCACAGGGTCAGAGCTGATTTGCATATAGCCAGTGTCTAACCCAGGGTGGTGTGGAGTGCAAAAAAAACGATGGATTTAGGCCCAGATCTCTGTACTGGGGTGAATGTATGACATTGTTCTACATTCTGTCCATCAACTGTGTTTTTTGCAATTTTCACCCCGAGTGGGCTGGGTATGCTCAGACGTGAGTCCCAGGCTCTCCACACCACTGGAGTCAAGCTATCCAGGCTGATGAAGGCTGATAGCCAGAAACCAGTCCTTGGATGCTTGATTCCGGTCTGGGAAAGACATGGCTTGGTAGTTCGGACTGGACTGTTCCCATGAGGCACAGGGTCAGAGCTGATTTGCATATAGCCAGTGTCTAACCAGGGTGGTGTGGAGTGCAAAAAAACGATGGATTTAGGCCCAGATCTCTGTACTGGGGTGAATGTATGACATTGTTCTACATTCTGTCCATCAACTGTGTTGTTTGCAATTTTCACCCCGAGTGGGCTGGGTATGCTCAGACGTGAGTCCCAGGCTCTCCACACCACTGGAGTCAAGCTATCCAGGCTGATGAAGGCTGATAGCCAGAAACCGGTCCTTGGATGCTTGATTCCGGTCTGGGAAAGACATGGCTTGGTAGTTCGGACTGGACTGTTCCCATGAGGCACAGGGTCAGAGCTGATTTGCATATAGCCAGTGTCTAACCCAGGGTGGTGTGGAGTGCAAAAAAACGATGGATTTAGGCCCAGATCTCGGTACTGGGGTGAATGTATGACATTGTTCTACATTCTGTCCATCAACTGTGTTTTTTGCAATTTTTGGATGTTACTGGCACATTGGAAATGCCATGTTTTTCAACATTGTTACTTCTATGAAAATAAGAAAAGGACCAGCGCTTCCTAGCTAATATGGACGCCATTTTGTAATAGGTTAATCCTGCATGCATATATACACAAACATTTCATTACAAGATTATTTCATTATGCCATACTGATAATCGTATCGACAATGTATACACATTGTTCCTGCAGCATAAAAATGTATTTCATTATAATTTTTTTATTTTGTAAATACAAATGCTTAGCAACCCCTTTACGATCGCATATCGTCTATCAGGAAGTATAGCAGATTATATTAAGCCTTGGATCGGCTATTGTCCTTTCTTTAAACATTTTGTAAACACTTTACAACTCTCATGACACATTTTTAGTATGTAGTTTTTCGTTTTTCATCATTATTAACACATCGGGAGAACATTCTTAATTTCATATATCATTTCAATTAACAAGATTCAGCTTCAACACCCTCTATGCAATTACTATTTACAATCACTTATTTCAGTAAATCAAGCAGTTGGATCTGCAGCTTGCCATCCCCGTAAACCAATTATATCTGTCAGACACCATGTCATCAGCCTATGTGCACAGATAATTCCTCTCCACTGTTTAAACCTAGTGCATGTTTGGTGAGCAAATCTATTATATAACACGACTCAAGTCTGCGCAACTTTTTGACTCTATCACCCCCCGCACACTCAAGGGGACGTGATCCAGACCATAGAACTGTAGCTGATTGCGGTCACTTTTGTGGTTCTCTGCAAAGTGACGCGCCACTGGGTACGCTTGATCAATTGTGTCAATGGCCCTCATATGCGCCAATATCCTGATTTTTAATTGGTGAACCGTACTGCCTATATAACGAAGCCCGCAAGGGCAGGTAAGGCAGTAAACCTCATAGGGCGTACTACATGTGATGAATTTATTGATTTTTCTCATTCTTTCTATGTCTGGAATTGTGTATGATAGGACCCTCCTGCTATTGCCACATGCCTTGCATTTACTGCAGGGATAAAAGCCCACCATTTGTTTCAGAGTGCTCACTTTTGGTGGTATTCTCTCTAAGTGACTTCTCACCAGCATGTCCCGAAGAGACCTAGCCTTCTTAAAAACACCAATGGTGATGGAAGAATATCATCACTAATGCTAATTAATGTCTGTTTTAAGAATATGCCAATTCTTCTTTAGCATATTCTTTAAATGGTTAGCTTCAGCAGAATAGGGAGTTACTATCCGGAACTTGCCCTTACCTACTTTGGATTTCTCTTTGTTAAGTAGCAATTGGTTTCTCTGGATGCCTCTCACTTTCTGTAATGTGGCATTAAGTGCTATTGGATTATAGACCCTTACAATAAACCTGGCTATACTTTCGGAAGCAGCCGCTTCAAACTCTCCTTCCTTGGAACTGTTTCTTTTCAACCTAAGTAATTCGCCATAAGGAATACTCTGGACGAGTTTAAAGGGGTGACTACTGGTTGCAAAAAGTATCGAATTACCCGCAGTAGATTTACGGTACAGAGCTGTTTGTATTGTCCCCTCTTCCACATATTTTTTTTTTGAAAAATCTGTTTATTAGCATAGTAAGTAGAGAAGTTACATATATATTGGAGCGCAATAGTAATCAGGATGGTACATGCATATGCTTGCTCAAAAACATATAAGACCATAAGTAGTGAGAATAATTCTAAAGCCAGAAACCCAAGAAGGAAACTGAGTGACTACAAGGTGATTATGACCTGTAGTAAAGAACTGATAAGAACAAAAAACATTTCTATATTATAAATTGATATTTTTGTTTTATTTCCAAATTTTTTATCATTTTTGTAGAACATATTCAGTTTATAAAAATATACATTATCAAGTTAAAAAAGTATGTGGTATACATATTAATTTGTCAAATGAAAAAATACAAAAACGAAAATTACAAAGTGAACAACAAAGATGACTCCGATGTTAAATGGGGCTTGAGTGTAATAAGCAAAGCGGTAGATGGGACTCTACGCGCGTTTCGGCATAAGCCTTCTTCAGGAGTCCGTCATTTGCAGTGAAAACATATAAGCACAACACTACAAAAAAACAATTGAAAAAACATGTCATATATCACAAATTTCTTATTAGTTTATATGTTCATACTGTACACAGTATATCCGTCTTGGGTCTAGGTCATAATTTATTAAATATCACAAAATTTGATCTAATGATCCTATTGAAATTATAAACATACTATAAGCAGCTATAGGATAATAAATCAATCTTATATAGTCATTTTAAAATCACATCAATGGTCGCATTCCTCTGTTTATCTATAAACTATACAACAGATCTTACTATATTTGTTGAAATCTACTGAAAAAAGAGAATCTATTAGACATAGACAGTGGTAGTCAATAGCCATGAAGAAGAAATTCGAAGATCGTGGCTACCCGCACAGGCTTGTCCGGGATTCGTTCAAAAGAGCACGCTTTTTTGATCGCCAATCAATTCTTCAAGGAAAGCTGCTTATAGTATGTTTATAATTTCAATAGGATCATTAGATCAAATTTTGTGATATTTAATAAATTATGACCTAGACACAAGACGGATATACTGTGTACAGTATGAACATATAAACTAATAAGAAATTTGTGATATATGACATGTTTTTTTAATTGTTTTTTTGTAGTGTTGTGCTTATATGTTTTCACTGCAAATGACGGACTCCTGAAGAAGGCTTATGCCGAAACGCGCGTAGAGTCCCATCTACCGCTTTGCTTATTACACTCAAGCCCCATTTAACATCGGAGTCATCTTTGTTGTTCACTTTGTAATTTTCGTTTTTGTATTTTTTCATTTGACAAATTAATATGTATACCACATACTTTTTTAACTTGATAATGTATATTTTTATAAACTGAATATGTTCTACAAAAATGATAAAAAATTTGGAAATAAAACAAAAATATCAATTTATAATATAGAAATGTTTTTTGTTCTTATCAGTTCTTTACTACAGGTCATAATCACCTTGTAGTCACTCAGTTTCCTTCTTGGGTTTCTGGCTTTAGAATTATTCTCACTACTTATGGTTTTGCAAGAAAGTTCTTATATGTTTCCCTACAAGTAGTGAATGCATCATTAGTAGGGGTCCCCCTTCTTTACAAATAGTCAAAAACATATAAGTACATAGTATCATCGATTTTTCGTTATGTTGTCCGGAACCATATTAACTGAACAATCCCATGTCATTCCCGAACCCCCCCTCCACCCTCAAGAATCCCTCCCAACGCTCTCTCATTATGCGTATAATCATAGTATTTACGTCTGGGTCA
Organism: Lissotriton helveticus; assembly: GCF_964261635.1. Lineage (NCBI taxonomy): Eukaryota > Metazoa > Chordata > Amphibia > Caudata > Salamandridae > Lissotriton > Lissotriton helveticus. The sequence continues at coordinate 1,138,144,333 of NC_136059.1, read as the reverse complement.
CCCGTGACATTTTGACATGTAATCTCGTCTATACACACAGGTAGGCTGAGGTAAAATGGTCGATGGTTCGGGCTTCCCCGTACCCCATCACAGTGCACCTTAGTTCGGGAAGGTTTGTGAAAGGACTAGGTCTGAACACGGTCATCCCATACGTGGTGAGTCATGTGTATCCCCATCATCCCCGTCATCCCCCGTCTCAAACGCTCCCACCATGGCAAACCAATCTAGTGAGATCTGTTTTTTCCGGAGACCTCTGCGTTCCTCTCGCTGTAATGCCTCGCCTTCTGCTTTGCCCCACCGCAACACCTCTGCTTTCCATAGTTCAGGGTCAGGTGGTTTGGATGACTTCCACCTCATCGTGATTGCTCGCTTCGCTATTAATAGGGCCATGTCTGTAAATTGTGTCGCCACGGTTCTAGTGCGTGTTGGCGATCTTAGCCCCAACAGTGTATGTTCTGGTGTAGGTGATCGGGACAGGGCACCAGCCCTCTCGAGCGAGTCATGGACAGTGGTCCAATAATAGCCCAATTTAGGGCAGTGCCATAGCATGTGTAGTAGCGATGCGTCGTCAGCGTCACATCGGGGGCAGTTGCCATCCGCGTCAGGGAACATCATATGTATGCGGTGTGGGGTCAGGTAGGCTCTGTGTAGCAACATCAGTTGAATAAACTTAAACTTGGGGTTTCTGGCTACCTTACTGGGAAACTGAAGGATACGCTCCCACTCTTTGTCTCTCAGGGGCCTGCCAATATCCCTCTCCCACGTCGCCCGGAGCGGTGACAGTGTGATAGCCCTCCCCTTTTTGATGCTAGAAGTGAGCCATTTGGTCAGATGGCCGCCCGTGCCCATGAGGTAGTGCATTGCTATGAGGGGGTTTGTAACAGGCTCTTGTCCCTCAGGTGACCACTTGTGCGCGATATAATGGCGAAGGCCAGCGTGCAAGAGGAATGAGCCCCTAGGAACGCCATGCGCGGCCCTAAAGTCTTCAAAGGATAATAGGTGCCCCTCTGCAAACAGGTCACCCACATGTGACACCCCCGCGTCGTGCCAGGGCACCAGTTTGTTCGTTGTGAGTGTTCCCGAGCCCAGTGGGATACCCAAGAGTGGGATCGTGGGGGAATAAGATGTCTTGGGGGACGTGTACCTTAATGCCTTCCGCCAGTACATTACTGCCAGCCGGAGGAGTGGTGGGGCGTCTCTCGGTAGATCCGAATTGGGTAAAAGCAATGTGTGTACCCTCCCTTTTGCATGTTCATCCTCTGATACATTGATCCCGTGAAGATTGCGTCCTGCCACCCAGTAGGCCAGCCATTGCAGTTGGCACGCATAGTTATAAGCTCTAAAGTCCGGTAGGCCCATACCACCGGAGTCAGAGGGGAGTTGTAGTTTGGCGAGGCCTATGCGTCTTCGCCCGTGTCCCCATACAAGTTCCGTAAGTAGTGTGTCAAGAGTATTAAATGTCGCTGCTGGGATCAGGAACGGCAGATTGGTGAAGTGGTAAATGAGGCGGGGAAGCATCACCATCTTAGAGATCGCCACTCTGCCGGCTATTGAGAGGGGCAGTGTTAGCCAGAACTGAATCTGTGTCTTCAGTGCTCTAATGGCCCTCCCAAGGTTGCCGTCTATCATCATGTCTGCCTCCCTGTAGATGTGTATCCCAAGGTATCGGAAGGTGGTATCCGCCATCTGGAATTCGTGGGGGGCGAAGGGTAGAGGAGTAGATAGGCCCGTGGTCACAAAGGCGAAGCCATAGGACTTAGATTCGCTGATGGTGAGGCCAGAGATTGCCCTGAAGTCTTCAAATATTTGGGGTATAGGGCTCAAGTCGCCCCGTAAATCCCGGAGATATAATATAATGTCATCTGCGTAAGCGGACACAATGTGCGCCGTCCCGTGCCTCTGAACACCACAGCGGGGGGCCAGTGTCCTGAGCTTACAGAGCATGGGTTCGAGGGCGAGGATAAATAGGAGTGGGGAGAGCGGGCAACCCTGTCGGGTGCCCCTCGCTATAGCTATGGGTCCCGAGATGTGGCTGGAGGTACGCACTCTAGCCGTGGGGTGGGTGTAAAGTAACCTGACCCAGGCAATGAATTCGGGTGGTATCCCGAACTTTACCAGTGTGGCAAACATATAGTCCCATCTAAGGGAATCGAACGCCTGCTTCAGATCCAGTGAAATGCAGCCCTCCGAGCTCGTGCCCACTTGGTCGCCGAGCATCAGCTGAGCCAAGCGCCTGAGATTCATGGCCGTATTGCGGCCCGGTACAAAACCACATTTGTCCGGATGGATCAGTTGTGGTATGAACTGCACGAGTCTCGACGCCAGCACTTTGCTCAAGATCTTGGAGTCAGTATTGAGGAGGGACAGGGGTCTGTAATCGGCCAACTGCAGACCGTCTTTGCCAGGCTTTAAGAGGGATGTGATCAACGCTTGCATGGATGATTGTGGCAGGGAGGCTGTCCGTAGAGCTTCCAAATAAACAGAGTGTAACCGTGGGGCCAGGAGATCAAGGAACGTTGCAGAGAATTCGGCCGGTAGGCCATCCGTTCCGGGAGCCTTGCTCTTCGGGAGAGCTCGTATTGCTTGCCTAATTTCCGCTACTGAGATGTTGCGCTTCAGGTCTTTGCATTGCCTGTCGGTGAGTTGGGGGAGGTCTAGGTCCCTCAGGAAGGCCTCGAACGCAGTCTCTGACAGGGGCTGGGGGGGGCTGTACAGCGTGGTATAATAGTCCTTGAACGCCGTATTAATCCCTAATTGGGTGGAAGTCGGGTTGCCTGTCTGGTCCAGTATTTCCAGGATCGGGCGGCAAACTGGGGAATCACGTAGGAGGCGGGCTAGTAGGGGACCGGCCCTGTCTGCTTGTGTATGCTGTCTATTCGTGTATTCTCTGTAGTCTAGGAGCCTCAGGTCTTCCAGCAGCTCTGCATGTCTAATGTGGGCCTCCCGCAGTGGCGTGAAAGGTGCATTTGTGCCCGCTGCCTCATTTTCCAGGGACGCCAGTGAGCCCTCCATTTCCTTCAATTGCCTGATCACCTCCCGCTTCCTGCCCACTCGGGTGGTCATTGCTGCCCCCCTGAGACAGACTTTGAAAGCGTCCCATTCTATCTGACGGGTGCTGGCTGTGTTCACATTTGTGGAGAAGTAGGTTTCTATAGTGTCGGACAGGGACGACCGGAAGACCGGGTCTTCAAGGAGATCCGGAGACAGTCTCCAGGTCGGGATGGGGGCCAGCCGCCTGCCCCATTGCCAATTGAGCTCGACGGGGTTGTGATCGGATAGAGTTTTCCCCATGTGTTGGGTCTGAACAATTGAGTCTGTGAGGGAGCGGGAGCAGAAGACATGGTCGATCCTGGTGTGGAGCTGGTGGGGTGGGGAGAAAAAGGTATATTCTCTCTCTTGTGAGGGCGCGCTGCGCCATGCATCCACCAAATCCCAACCCTCGGCCCACCGTGTTAGAGCGTCTGCCTGTTTCCTGCTCTCAGTGGCCTGCAAGGGGGGGTGTGACCTATCCAGTGTAACATCAAGCACAGCATTAAAATCTCCCCCAATTATCCAGCGGTGCTTGAGCTGTGTTCGGTGAGTACACACAACCAAATACAATGGCATCCCCGTCCAACAGCCCCCGCACAAATACATAACGTCCGTCCTGATCAATTCTCTGTTCCAGCATCTGGAAAGGGACAGAGTTGCGGAGCCAAATCGCTGCCCCCCTGGAGAACGCGGAATAGGAGGTAGCGAAGAGTTGCCCTCTCCATTTCTTGCGTAGCTTCATGTTTTCAGCATTGTTCAAATGTGTCTCCTGGAGGCAAGCAATCTGTGTCCCCCTGCGGTTGAGTTGAGCCAAAATCCTATGGCGTTTGTGTACCGATCCCATGCCCCGCACATTCCAGGTGCACAATTGGTAAACATTAAGAGGCCCCATAACCATCTGTGTGATGCTGTAGAGTGAAACACCTGGGTGACCATGTCAGTTCCGTTTTGCTACAAGGTGAGAGTGTCTTGCGAACATGTAACCCCTTAACAAGAAGGTCCCCAAGCCAACGGGCTCGGGAGCCAAACCAAGGTGCCCAACGTGAGCACAATTCAGTTAGGTTCGTGTGCATACTGGGGGTAGTAGGCCTCTGAGAACTGGCACTTAACGGCCTGCATAGGCATGGTAGCCCTCGAAAGGATGGGCCCTTATGCAACCCACTATACCTGAAGAAGAGGATCAGTCATACGTTACCACCTGGAGGGGATCAATCGTGTTGCCACTCAGAACTCCGCTGCCATCTGGGCCGTGATCTTTGGGAATAGTTGGAGGCTGTCCACTGATCCGGATACCTCAGTGTGGGTGTCGGTGGTAACGGTGATTCTGTCTCCGGTTGCTCCCGCATCGTGTGCGGCTAGCGCCTCCTCCGTTAGCCGTATCTGCGGTGACGAATGACCCGCCGCCTGACCTCTGGAAGGTTGCGTTTTCGTCGGTGTATCCTGTGAAGGGTGGTGTCCGGGATCGGAAGCGTCGTTCCGTCTGTCCGGTGGGCCCCTGTGACTACCGCTGCGATAATCTGCGAGTGGGTCTTGAGAGTTCGGTGGGGTTAGCGTGACTTCCATCCATTCTTCCGCCTCCTCCGGCGAATCGAAGAAGTGAGATTTGTTGTCATGCAGTATCTTGAGCCTTGCGGGGAACAGAAGCGCATATTTCATATTTCTGTCTCTCAATTTGCGCTTCACACCCATGAAGGTGGACCTGGCTCGTTGCACTGTGGGCGTGAAATCAGGGTATACTGATATGTTCTTATCCTCGAAGCGTATCGGCGCCTTCTCTCTAGCCGCTCTTAGAACAGTGTCCCGATCTCTATAATGGAGAAGGCGCGCAATCAAGGGGCGGGGAGGTGCCCCCGGTTGAGGAGGTCGCGACGGCATCCTGTGTGCCCGTTCCACACTGTATAGGGCAGTAAGATCTTCCTGGCCCACCAGTTTTCGCAGCCAATCCTCCACGAACTGGGTGGGATTCCTCCCCTCGCTTCTCTCCGGAATGCCCAGAATGCAGACGTTGTTGCGGCGGGCGCGCCCTTCTGCGTCGTCCACCCTGTCCCAAAGTTGTCTGAGCTGTTTCTCTACGTTCACCAGCTTCGTGGAATGCTCAGTCTGTTGTGGTATGAGGTCGCTCAGCGCTATCTTCTGTTCGGAGACCCGCTCCGCCAATTTGTTATGGTCAGCCCGCAGTAGAGATAAGCCAGTTGCCATACTGTCTATACGCGATTCCAGGGCTTCGCGCGTCGCGCGTATTTCGTTCAGGATAAGGTCCAACTTGGCGTCCTGGGATCCCTTTCCGGTCGGCGGGATGATGTCTGCGTTTGAAGAGGCAAGCGGGTCCTCGGAGCCCGTGGACTGCATGTCCGTCGGAGCGCCCTGGTCCTGGGTTCTGCCCCTATGTCTGCCCATTGACCTCGTGAGCAGGGTGGCGCTGAAGTAGCTGCAGCCGTCAGCCGCAACCCCTGCAAGTGTCCACTTAGGGAGGCAGGCAGTGACCGTGGTGGGTCTGCGTTGTGCTAGAGTAAGGCAGTGGTGGTGTTGCGGTGCAGACCCCAGAGGCGGCAGGGGCAGCGTTGGCCCGCTTAACATAACTCCGCTGCAGAGTGGGTCGGCGTACTGCTGGGGACTCTGCAGGCTGTTGTGTCCGCGGTCTTGCAAGGTGGGTGGGGGGAGGTCACAGTTCCAGATGAAGCAAGGTAGGGTCCCTTGGGGACCGGGAGCGCAAAAGGAGCCAGGTATTCAATGCCGCGGTGGTGCGCCGTAGTTCGTGGCGCACTCCCGCACCGTGGGCCGGCACTATCAGCTCGGATACTCTGGGCTTATGTCTCACTGTAAGGGACGCGGGCCTTAGATGCGCGCCACCCCGTGTGAGATCCTCGTATTCCGCCCGTTGTCGTGTGGTCTAGGGGTAGACGAGGCGCCACGGCAAGACCCCGGGGTCCCGTCTTGGTCGTGGTGCGGAGACAAGATGGCGCTGGTAGGGTAGCCTCGATGCCGGGCCGTCCACCGTCCCGTAGCGTGTGGTGCAGCCAGAGAGAAGAGGAGCCCACAGCGCCGATGGCGGGTTACACGCTCCACCCGTCCCGCTAACCTCACCTGTGTCGTTGGTGGCGTGGGCTCCGCCGGCGACGCGGGCGGGCTGTGAGCTGGTCCAGGGAGGCCCCGCGTCCCGGGCGGGCCCGCGACAGGGCAAGCCGGCTAGGGGTTAAAGCAGTTCGGAGGGAGGCAGCGGGGCCACAGGCAGAGCAGGGACCTCTCTCCGTATTCCGGTGTCTCGGCAGGAGTCACGGCTCACTTCCGGTCCGGGGTCCCGACCGGGACGCGGCAGCGGCCTGGAGCAGGTCGGGCAGGCCATCCAACCGAGGCCGAGGCTTCACGCTGTGCCGCAGGCCGCAATAGGCACCACGGTCATGCCGCTGTTCCGGCGTGGTGCGGGGGGAGCAGCACCTCACCGCTGCACGCCGCTTGCTCTCGGAGGCTTCGAGTACAGGTTTCAGGTGGGCTGCAGGCAGGGATGACAGGATAAATTGCTCGTATTCAGGGCTGAGGACGGAGCTAGGGGACTACACGTCCACCATGTTCGACTCTTGGCCACGCCCCCCTCCTCCCCTCTTCCACATATACCCTCAGGTCCAGGTAGTCCACTGCCACTGGACTCACTGTACCCGAAAATCTCAGATTTACTTCATTGTCGTTGAGGAGATCAATATATCCATGAGCCGAATCCACCGTTCCCTGCCACACAATGAACAGGTCTTCGATATATCGATACCCATGGGCGTCCGCAGGGGGGGGCAAGGAGGGGCGCTTGCCCCCCCTGGAGCGCCTCTCCTTGCCCCCCCCTGTGCAAACCCATCTGTACCAATGCATCCAGGAGTGAGGCCTGACGCTGGGGTTTTTAAGCATTGCAGGGAACAGAGCTGTTCCCCTGCAAAAGGCCTCAGCTCCCTGATGGGGCGCCTCGCACTCCTCTGAGCACAAGAGCAGCCCCACCCCGCCCATTATCATTCTGTGTGGGGCTGATTGCCCCATACAGAATGACAATGGGTCAGTCTGGGCTGGCGCAGCATGTGGTGGCCTCATCCAGTCTCGGTCCAGGGCAGGGCATTCTGTCACATGAAAGTGCAAAAACGCCCATGCTGCTGCTAGGTGAGAATCCACTTAGCCAAAGGAAGGCAGTGAAAGAAGTTGAAAGAAAAGGATTATAGTTTTAGTACAGCAACCATGATTGCTGCTTTTTTATTTTATTCAACTAACAACCATTGACAAAGCCAATAGTTCTGGCTTGTTGTAGGTGTAACGTTACTTGTTCTAAGTGTAACGTTACTTGTATTATATATCTGGATGCAATGACAGAAGCAACAAAAATCCCAGTCAGGCGGCACATTATATTAAGCACAGAATTTTAGCTTATGTGTTTTAAGGCACGCATTTTGTTACATCAAAAACCCTTTTGAAGAGACCCCCTACTTTTCTCATCCCACTTAAAGCTCTAGAAACAACACCATGTCACAGTCGCCCCACGTCAAGGCCCTGCGCATCATGCATGACTCATGCCTTCCACTTTTTCAGATTGCCTATGTGCAGGGGCATAGTGAACCCTGCTCCACCCCACCCCTTACTTTAGGAACTACAGCGAGGGTGGAGTCCTTAATGGGTCTCATAATTAATGTGAAAAGGTGAGTGAGTAAGTAAGTTAAGGGATGAGTGGATGGATGGATGGCTGGATAGATGAGTGAAATGATGGATGGATGGATGAGTGAAAGGGTGAATGACGGGCGATTGAATGGGTGGATGGATGAGTGAAATGATGGATGAATTGATAAGTGAAAGGGTGGATTAATGAATTGCTAAGTGAAAGGGTGAATGGATGGACGGATGAGTGAAAGGGTGGATGTAAGGCTGGATGAGTGAGTGAAAGGGCGGGTAGATGGACAAAAGGATGGATAGATGAGTGAAGGAGTGAAAGGGTGGATGGATGAGAGAAAGGGTGGATGGATGACAGAAAGGATAGATGAATGATAGGTTCAATGGATGGATTCATGAGTGGATGAGTAGATGGATGGATGGGTGGGTGGATGGAAGGATGGATGGCTAAGTGAAAGGGGAATTGAAAGAGGAAGGGGGATGTGTAAATGGATGACTGAACAGGTGAGTGGCTGGATGGATGAGTTAATGGATGGATGTGTGGAAGAGTGGATGGATGAGTGTACAGATGGATGGAAGGAAACGTGATGGATAGGTTTGTAAATGGATGAATATGGACATGGATCGGCACACAGATGGAAGGACAGAATGAATCGTGAAAGACTGAATGATGGATGAAAGTATGATTACGCATTGTAAGCCCCATTATCTTAAGCAACATTTCCTATATATTGACTTTCTCATTTATATGAGTGATTGTCTCTATATAATATGTGTGTGTTGTAACGCACTCCAAAACTCTGCCCCACATATTTGGGATGAGTAGCACTATACAAGAAATTAAATACACATGCGAGAGGGTCTATGTGAAGATGAGGGGCGCCATTGGAGGGTGGTATCAAGGCCAGACTGGCCGGAACGGGCATCAGGTGTTTTCTCTGGGAGCTGGAAAGGTGGGGGCGGTTTTGTTACCATAAAAAGACCTGCACATTTGCTTAAAGCTGCACGTATACTGACAAACCATGAAGTGCACAATTGTCTCAACCTAATATAAACTTATTTTCACTTGTACTTTAGTGGTTGTCTATTTACTTACTTATATACTATTGCGCAACCTTCTCTGATGTGTCTTTAAACCTTACCTTTTGTCCTGAATTTTGACCTCCTGTCTTGAATTTTTGTCCTGAATTTGGACCCTTTGTCCTGAATTTTTACACTCACTCTCCTGAATTTGCACCCATGCCAGTTGGTCACTCTAGGCATCACAGCGACCCCTCCAGGTACCGGTGGTTGGGGGGGCGGTGATCCTTGGCGTTCAGATGGAGGGGGCTACCAATGACAGAGGCGACAAGTGCAGGCGCCCTGCAACCCACTCATCACCACCACATGAAGGAAGAAAATAAACCGATCAGCTCGTCGACCCAACTTCCTGAAAAAAACTTTCAGACACCATGGAAAGGCAGCAGCATTTGCTGTCTGCGAGTATGTCAAATTAGATTTGTACAATAAACCTATTTGTAAAGGAAACTGCATTAAATGTCTGCCCCATCACGGTCACCACTCAGTGTCTTCAATCCCTTGTTCACCCCTCTTTTAAACCTCACGTCAACTCCTCTCCCTCAAATTTCGGGAGGGGGGGGGCTAATTCATCCAGCCAAAGCCATGTGCAGAGTGGAGATGCAGGGGCTCTAAGTAGGGGTGAAAACACAACAAAGCCTCATTACCAAGTAAATGGTCTTTTAAAGACCTGTGTGAAGTACTCGGGTGCAGCTGTGTGTGTGTGGTGTGCGGGGAAGCTGTCTCAGCCAGGCACACACATTCTTATAACATTCACACCCCTCAGAATGACTAATCACCACTTCTAGCTGCCTGGTCATTGCGTGGGAGTGGGAAGATGTGCACTGCAAGGGGAAGGGGATGGTGACGCTTTTCTTTTGTATAGGAATTTCTGCTGGTATCATAGCCCAGGGTTTGCTGTCTGTGCACTTGAATAGGTGTGTATCCATACAAGTGCACAGACAGCAAACCATGGGCTATGACGCCAGCAGGAATGACTTTACAAAGGAAAAGCGTCACCTGCACTGCCATCCCTTTCACCCTGCTCTCTGTGCACTTGTATGGAATACACATCCATGGCGCTGTCACCAGATAAATGATGAACAGGGCCATGGATCTGTCTCTTTTTGCATCCAAGGGCACAGACGAAGAAGCAGAGGAGGCCCATGCAAGGAGAATCCAGGAGACATTTGACCAACACCTATCTACAGTGAGACCTTCGGGAGGGGCTGGATGCCAGGATGACAGTGCTGCTGATCAGCCCGACTCCACCGAATAGTATCAGAAGAGCAGGCAGCAGTTTTTAAGTAAGTTCCAGTAATTTTAATGCATTCTGCAGCATCACCTGCTGGCTGCATATCTAGGTTACAGTGTTTTAGACTTACATGCATGGAAACCTCAAGGAGGACAGTCCCCTCCGAATATGCGAATGTAGTGTAAGCTTGTAGGGGTAGATTTACAAGCCCCTTGGGCCACTTTTGCGACACTTTTCCCATGTTAATAGTGACGCAAAAGTGGCGCAGGGGCTTGTAAATCTGCCCCATAGCGTTCAGCTTTTGGCATGCCAGTGGGGTAATTTTAGGGTTTAGGGTGGGTATGGGTTTTGGGGTGGCAGGGATAATTTTAGGGTTCAAGGTGGGTATGAGTTTTGTGGTGCCAGGGGTAATTTGAGGGTTCAGGGCGAGTATGGGGTTTGGGGTGCTAGGGGAAATGTTAGGGTTCAGGGTGGATATGGGTTTTGGGGTGCCAGGGGTAATGTTAGGCTTCAGGGTGGGTATGAGTTTTGGGGGGGGCATGGGTAATTTTAGGGTTCAGGGTGGGTATGGGTTTTGCGGTACCAGGGGGTAATTTTAGGGTTCAGGGTGGGTATGGGTTTTGGGTTGCAAGGGGGGACATTTTAGGGTTCAGGGCGGGTATGGGTTTTGGGGTACCAGAGGGACAATTTTAGGGGTCAGGGCGGGTATGGGTTATGGGGTTTGGGGTGCCAGGGGGCTAATTTCAGGGATTAGGGAATGTATGAGTTTTAAGGGGCCAGGGTGTAATATTAGGGTTCATATGTGTGCTCTAATTGATGTCCAGTTTCAAATGCAGAATTCACCACTTTTTTTTCTCAGCTTGGCCTGAGCATTACCCGATCCTGATTGTCTGCCATTTTAGCCCCGCCCCTATTGATTAACATTAGCCACGCCCCTTCATTTGCCAGGTTAGCGCCCCCCCTGGAAAAATTTCTGCGGATGCCAATGTCGATACCACTCTATTACCTGGCCATGCGCGGTTAAGTTTTGGGCACCCGCTCCTCCCACCAGCCAACTAACAAGTTTGCATAGCTTGACCCACTCCACGCATCCAGCAGCGGCCGGAATTGCTCCAACAGAAAGCACCCAAAAATGCAGCTCCCTGCGCGCGGCTGGAATCTTTTCATCCCCAGAGCAATTAATGGCTCAAGGAGGGCAGCTGCATGGCACCCTCCCCTTACGGCCATGCCCCAGGGGATGGGATCACCTGTGGCCAAAAGACCGCCTCCCCGTTTACACATTTGGCCAAACTGCGGGGTATGGGGTCCCCAGGACTGAAATCAGTCCGGGAAACGGAGCCATGTGTCCCCCTTCCCAAATTTGGTTGGACGCTGGGGGGATGGGGTCCCCAGGGCTGAAAATGACCTTGGGAGCGGGGCCGTGCACGCCCCCTCACCCAGACTATATATATGCCCCCCCCCCCCCAATCCTGGCTCACCCAGCGCCTTGGATCCTCCGCAAATTTGCCACAAAATAAAATAAATACATTTTTGGCTCTGGCCTGGGGGGGAGGGGGGTCAGGGTACTCCCACCATGCCCCCTTGTGTCTTTATAGACTCAGGATAGAGCACCAAATCCCGAGTCCTAAGATGGCTGCCACCACTTCCTGGCTGATGTGGCGGCAGCAATTCAGATCTCACCTTTTGATCAGTCACAATCCATGGAGCATCTGCATCCCTATAGATACAAAGCTTATTTAATGACTCAAAATCTACTGAATGGATTACACCAAAATACAAAAAGCACTCTATCTATCAGATCTAACTTTCTGCCAAATTTGGTTTAAATCAGTTAAACAGTTTAGGTTGTAGTTGTATGTAAATTTCCTATTGAAAAAATAATTGGGAAAATTCGTTTTAGGACACCCTTTTTTTTGGCCCCCTGCTTGGCGGATCTCCCCAAAACCTTCCATGCACAAACTAGTCATGTTTTGACTATTTGCATTGCTTTATCCACCCAAACCCTCCTTACATATATCTCATTTTATTTACCACAATTTTAAAACATATTTTCTTAATATCTACATTTATAAACTCATATATATATTCACTGCAAAAACCAAAGGTTACAGTAGCGTTAGAGTTACGTGAAATGTTCGGTTTTAAACTCTAAAAATCACTGAAATGCACCAGCTATGGTTACAGTTATCACAAGTAACTATAACTCGTACCCTAAGGTAACTGTTACTCGCGCCCACACCATGCACAGTGATTTTATCAATGATGTCAAAGAAGATGTCATGAGTGATGTACTATCTAGTTTAATTAGCAGTGCATGGCAAGGTCACGAATTGATACCTTAGGGCACGAGTTATAGTTACTTGAGATAACTAACTATAACTGATGAATTTCAGTGTTTTTTAAAGTTTAAGCTGAACATTTCACGTAAGTGTAACATTACTTTTACTGGAAGAGGGATTGTCAATATAATCCTGAAAACTCTGGAGGAAAAGTGCAAGTGCCACAAGGTATGCAAATGCAAAATGTGCCTGCTCAGAAAATGCGAATGCCGGGACAGGTCCCCATGATGCTAATTACACATGCACAAATGGGGGAATCCAAGGTTTAATCTGAATCAAATGCCAAAAATTAATACGAATCAATTTCAGAATGCTATGCCACAATTTCAGAATCCAAACCAGAATACCTTGCAACAATTCCCGTTATTTGAAACTGATAGTTCTAGTTCAGAGAATTCTCAATGATAGTGCCTGAGAGAGAAAGAACATTGAGTGTTTGGCACAGTCATCGAGGTAGACCAGAATGGCCCAGCTGCCAAATTTTATGGCCACCCGTATCATTTCTCATTGATACCGGTGCTACCAGGTCCACAGTTAGAACAGTGGGAGTCCCAGACTCACCTCTTTTGGGAAAATCTATCCAAGTAGTAAGAGTAACAGACAAACAAATCCAAAATCCAGTTTTTGAAAAAGTTCTAGTAAGAGAAGTTCATATGAAGAGAAGCAACAATGTGTTGTTTGTGATTCAAGTCCTGTGAATTTATTACGAAAGGCTTTGTTGTGCAAATGAAATTGCTCTATTAATGTATGCTGAATGGCGTGGCGTTCCAGACACCTGAAGAGGATGTGGCTTTTAAACTGATCAGACAGCAGACTGAGACAGGAATATTCCCTTTGCTAACTATTGATGAATTTTCAGAAAATCTAAAAGAAACAGTGAATGCCAAAGTTTGGGCTTTTACAGAGAAAGACATCGGACTAATTAATGGAGTAGAACCAGTCCGAATTACAGTGAAACCAAATATTACATACCCCAGAACACCTCCATACTATTTGACCACAAAGACAATTGCAGGAATACAACCAGTGATAGATGACATATTACACAAAGTAATCTTGAAAGAACTAATTGGAAGTCCATGTAGCTCTCCAATTATGGGTTTACAGAAACCTAACAGTACATATAGGATAGTTCAAGATTTAAGAAAGCTATATGAAATGGAAAGGTGGGGCGCAGCGGCCAGAGCGGCAGACTACGGAGCACAGGGGACATGGTTCGATCGCAAGCAGCGGCTCAGCTCAGCATCATGCGACGTTGGGCAATAGTTCACTTAATCTCCCTGATGGCCCACAGCGCCTTGAAACCCTTAAGGGTGTGATATGTTTGCACTTTATAAATAGGAATTATTATAATAATTAAATTGGAGTGCCCTGTTGTCCCATGGGTACTGACTCCAGCTAACATACTGTTCCAAATTCCATGTAGAAAGCAAATTTTTATTTTATTTTGTCTTCCAGCAGACAATAATAACATGGTGTCGTACCACACACGGGTATACAGAGAGCCCATCTATCTGTAACCAAATTCTAAAAAGAATTTTAGAGACCCTGAAAAATGCCACCCAAACCCACTCATTCATTATACAGATGATTTGCTTGTGGTGTCAGAAACGCTGAATGCATGTCAAAATTACACTATAAAACTCTTGAACCACCCGGCTGGGAATGGACACAAAGTGTCCCCGGGGAAATTGCAGTACTTCAATAACAACGAAGCCTGTAGGTCGAGTGGCGCTGAGATACAAGAACTAACACTGGTGTGAATGCACAGAAAGAATAACTTTAGTGACAAAAAGTCAAAAGGGCTATCAACAAATGCTGATTGAGTCCTATCAGCCCACCTAATGGCGGAGCCTCATCATGTAGGACCTCCAAACCTAGGTCTGTGTGCAGTCGCCCAGTTGTATTTTAGCAACGCATCACTAGGCCATGGTCCGGTCACCGCAAATGTTCATACAAAAGGTAAGGCTGATGTGTGCAGTGCAAAAATTAAATCAAGTGAAGTGTCTAAAATGGCTGTCAAAGCAAACAAAGACCTTTAATAGTGTTTGCCTGGACGTCAGATTAAAAGATAGTGAGGTGACAGTGTGAAAAAATCACTGTCTAATTTGCTTGGTAGAAATCCAAAAAAATCTATATAGGGCCAACATGTTTCTGCCCTATGTGAAAAGTCACTGGCATTCGTCAGGGCCAAGCTCTTATCTGCTACTGCAATAACACTATCATATGTGCTAGAATGATGAAAACAAAGAATTGGTAGACCATTGTCAAAGTAAAATAAGAGTGGTCATTTAAGACCATCCTACCACATCTTCTTAGTATTGCTCAATAGATGCAATTGGTCTTTCCTGTATTCAAAATAAACAAAGAGAGAGAGAACCATGTAGAGTTTGCATATACATAATACTCAGTGTTACATCTTAAACACGTGCTACGTAGAAGGTGCTACAACTATGCAAAACCAGTGATAATTAAACTAGACTCAGACACGACCACCACTACTTTATGATAGCCACATTTACGGTGCGCTGTGTTACGTCACCAACAGATGATCTGTATATCTGTTTGAAAACAATAGTATAACACTTACCCATCAATATGTGGGAAGTAAGCCTCACCTCACCCGGCAACTGCTCGGACGAATAAGGCACCGCTCTAAACATATAAATAAAGACAGTTCCTTTAGTAGATACATGCCTTAGGGATTAGACCTCTGTGTACTGTTTCAAAACCCAAATAATTTCTAATCTGTCTAAAACTTGTCCCCCCACGGTGTACCAGATGGAGGCATCAAACGACTTAGATCTGCAACCCCCTTAAGTAAATTCAAGAGAGGCACTCCATGATGACAAAATGGCACCTTCTCTTGTCCATAAAAACAGCTGTATCATATTGCTGTTTCAAGCAAGTGAGAAATACCCCACGCGCTATTATCCATTCCTCCAGTCATGTCAAGGGGCCAGCCTGCTACCTATATACCCCCCTCCATCCAAACACACTGGTCCACTCTTACCTGTCCATCGGTACCTCGCGGCAGAATCTCGAGCCGAAGGGGAGGCACCGACGGGCAGGTCGGATGTCTATTTATACTAAAGCTGAGTGGCTGATTGCTTTCAGCTGGTCCTCTCAGCAGTGCTACTGCGTGTGCGCAGTATGGAGACACTACAAACTGCGCGTGCGCCCATACATATGATACAGCTGTTTTTATGGACAAGAGAAGGTGCCATTTTGTCATCATGGAGCGCCTCTCTTGAATTTAGACAGATTAGAAATTATTTGGGTTTTGAAACAGTACACAGAGGTCTAATCCCTAAGGCATGTATCTACTAAAGGAACTGTCTTTATTTATATGTTTAGAGCGGTGCCTTATTCGTCCGAGCAGTTGCCGGGTGAGGTGAGGCTTACTTCCCACATATTGATGGGTAAGTGTTATACTATTGTTTTCAAACAGATATACAGATCATCTGTTGGTGACGTAACACAGCGCACCGTAAATGTGGCTATCATAAAGTAGTGGTGGTCGTGTCTGAGTCTAGTTTAATTATCACTGGTTTTGCATAGTTGTAGCACCTTCTACGTAGCACGTGTTTAAGATGTAACACTGAGTATTATGTATATGCAATCTCTACATGGTTCTCTCTCTCTTTGTTTATTTTGAATACAGGAAAGACCAATTGCATCTATTGAGCAATACTAAGAAGATGTGGTAGGATGGTCTTAAATGACCACTCTTATTTTACTTTGGCAATGGTCTACCAATTCTTTGTTTTCATCATTCTAGCACATATGATAGTGTTATTGCAGTAGCAGATAAGAGCTTGGCCCTGACGAATGCCAGTGACTTTTCACATAAGGCAGAAACATGTTGGCCCTATATAGATTTTTTTGGATTTCTACCAAGCAAATTAGACAGTGATTTTTTCACACTGTCACCTCACTATCTTTTAATCTGACGTCCAGGCAAACACTATTAAAGGTCTTTGTTTGCTTTGACAGCCATTTTAGACACTTCACTTGATTTAATTTTTGCACTGCACACATCAGCCTTACCTTTTGTATGAACATTTGCGGTGACCGGACCATGGCCTAGTGATGCGTTGCTAAAATACAACTGGGCGACTGCACACAGACCTAGGTTTGGAGGTCCTACATGATGAGGCTCCGCCATTAGGTGGGCTGATAGGACTCAATCAGCATTTGTTGATAGCCCTTTTGACTTTTTGTCACTAAAGTTATTCTTTCTGTGCATTCACACCAGTGTTAGTTCTTGTATCTCAGCGCCACTCGACCTACAGGCTTCGTTGTTATTGATGTAGTTACACAGGGGGTATTTGCTTGTCTGGTCGTTAAACACTTCCCTCGGACCCTCTCTTACGAGTTGTTGTTAGAAATTGCAGTACTATCAAAAAGAAATTCAATATCTGGGATATATCAAGGGAGCTAGGAAAATGTCACCAGAAAGACTGGAAGCAATCTTGAAGATGAATCCACTATAAACTCAGAAAGTAATGAGAATGTTTTTGGGACTGGTTATGTACTGTAGACTGTGGATACCAAACTTTTCGTTGGTGGCAAAGACTCTACTAAAGCAGACACACAGAGATGTGTCTGATCCGATACCACAGGACAATGAATGTACAGTATTCCTAGAGTTGAAGGAAAAACTGTGTTGCACCCTGCATTAGGAATTCAATTCCAGATTATACAAAAACATTTACACTATTTAGCAAAGAGAGAGATGGGTGCGCTCTCTCGGTTTTGGTACAAACACATGGAGGATCTCGAAAGCCTGTTGCTTACTTCTCTACCACTCTTGACACTGTAGCCGCAGGACTTCCCGGTTGCTTAAAGGGGTGGCCTCAGTAAATACTAGTCTGGAAAAGAGCGAGAGTATAGGGATGGGATACTTATTGTCATGGTCCCAAACTCTTTAGAGCTGTTGTTAACAAGAACAAATACTCAATATATGACCCACAATAGGTTTATAAGGTATGAACTGAGTATCCTCTCATATGATAATGTTGTTTTAAAACTTTGCACAGTGTTGAACCCTTCAAAGTTATTGCCTGTAAATAATGATAATTGTGATGAAAGTGAACACGACTGTCTAGATGTCACAGAGTTGTGCACCAAGCCCTGCCCTGACATTAAGGATGAACCTCTGACTGAGCCTGATGATGTGTTATTTGTAGATGGCTCATGCTTGCGAGGTAATGATAGCACACTCAGAGGAAGCAGCTTATGCCATGTTCACCATAAAGTATGTGTTTGATGCTTCATGGCTTCAAAAAGTCTTTTCTGCTGAAGTTGCTGAACTGATTGCTCGTACTAGAGCCTGCAGTTTAACTGCTCAAATGAGAGTCACCATATTTATTGACAACCAGTATGGGTTTGGTGTAGTCCATGATTTTGGACAGTTGTGGACATAGAGAGGCTTTCTTACATATTCAGAAACCCCTACAGAGAACGGGATGCATGTCAAAGACCTACTGGATGCTCTGCAGGTGCCAGGAGAGATCGCTGTGGCAAAGTGCTTAGCACATCAAGGAGGAAGTGGATACGTTGCCATGGGCAACCGATATGCTGACTCAGTAGCCAGGTACTGCGCTTTGTTAGCTTGTTCATTTAACGGAGGTTTCAGTTTTGAGTCCAAAGACGAGAGCTCTTTTGCAACGTTGATGAAAGTCACAGATATGTGGGATGAGCTGAAACGGGTGCAGGAAAATGTGTCAGAAGCAGAACAGAATGGTGGATAAAGGCAGGTTGTGAGAAAATGCTAATGATATTTGGATGTCAGCAGATGGGAGACAAGTATTTGATAGCTTGCTGTTTCCAATGACACAATACTACCATAGCTACACACACTTAGGGTGAGACGCAATGGTGAGACTTTTCAGATAGAATTGGTATAGCCCCAGATTCAATATGCTAGCAGTAGAGGTTTGCCATCGGTGTATAACTTGTCAGCAGTTAAACGTGGGGAAATGGACACACATAACTCTAACAGACCTAGGGAGATTCAACAGGATGCAGATGGATTTTATTGAGATGCCGGTCAATAACAGGCTAAGATATATTCTGATTTTCGTGTGTGTCTTCTCAAGATGGGTGGTAGTCTACCAAACGATAAAAAGCAACAGCCTCACTATAGTGAAGTTCTTTTTGCATGAATTGATACCCAGGTTCGGCATGCCGATTTCTCTTGAGTCAAATAGAGGAACACATTTCAACAAAGTTATGAAAAGGATCTGCACAGTACTACAGATTGAACAAAGATTATATTGCAGTTACAGACCAGAAGTCTCTGGTATCGTTAAACAAATTAATGGTACCATAAAGTCTATATTGGCTAAAGTATGTGAATTCACGTCTCTAAAAAGGCCAGATGCTTTACCATTGGTACTGTTGAGCATTCAGTGTACACCTCACAGAAAGATGGGGCTATCCTCCCATGAGATCTTAATGGGCAGGGCAAAGAGATTACCTACCGTTCCTGCAAACGCTCTCTTAAATATTACTTAGGATATTATTTTGGGTCACTGTAAAGAACTAGCAGATGTAGTTAGTTCTGTCTCTCATCAGGTCTCGGCTGCCACTCAAGATCCGCATCAAGACAGTGCCACAACCTCATCCTGGTGATTGGGTTGTGATCAAGAAGCACCTTCGGAAGGCTTGCCTTGAACACAGATGTAAAGGCCCCTTTCAGGTGATCCTCACTACATATACAGATGTTAAGTGTCCTGGAATACGGACTGGATTCATGTCTTGCACACCAAAAGCGTGAGCAATCCAGAAGAAGTGCCTTTGGTCTTTGATCCTGAGCGAACAGCATTGGTGGTTGCACCACCAGTCGAGAGATCACCCAGACCAGCAGCCCTGTTGCCAGTTCAGCAACAAGAGGATGAGAGGGATGAAGATTTATTGGCAGAAAATCAAGTGCAAGTACCTGAAATAATGCAGAGTGTTGTGAAGATCTCTAATGGAAGAGAAGCTCAGATCGAATCACTGGGTGAAAATGCCGCTAATGTGGTTCTGAGACAAAAGGAACCAACACTGGAAGAAGGAGAGTAAATTGACAAGCAGAGTGGCCACAAAGCTATGAAAACAAGAATCCAAAGAGAAGTTCTTCAACAGCTCGAGTACCAGAAATAATACCCGAAGAGGCTGAGTCTAGTGATGAAAATAGCTTAGACCTGAATCATCAAAACCTAAGGAGATCAAAAAGACCACGAGTGTCCGGTCGCAGATATTCAGCACCTGAAAGGTCATTCTTTGTGAACACTGCTTTGAACGTCACTTTGGAAGATTTGTGCAAGGTGAATCCTGAACTATTTAAAACTCCTTGAAAGAAAGGAACAAAACAAAAACAAACAAGAAATAATTGGGAAAAAATCTGAGACTGAACAGAAGAAGAAAGAGACTTTAACTGTCAGGGCTCAACAAATCGACGACCAGATGGCCGAACTTCCCTGGAAGTCCCGATGAGGTGCCATTCGCCTCCCAGATCCCAGCGAGGGCTCCAGGAGGTCGGGTACTTTCACGCTTTGGGTCCGCTCTGTCACCTCGCATGCAGAGTTTACAAGAAAGGAGGGTAATTTCTCTCCGGATTACTAGGGACAGGGTACGCCCGGACACCCCTCCAAGGCTGGTGGTTCTCTGCCATGGGGACCAGATAGGCTATGCCTGGGTAACACTTCCCTAGGCCACCCGGGGCTTCCTTCCGCCAGGCCGGCGGCATGTCAAATGGCCCAGGACGGGCTCCATGGCTCTTGGGCAGTCGTCCCCCCGGGCGCCCGGGGCTCCATCCACCCCGACGGCATGGAAAAGTGCCCAGGACGGGCTCCATGCGTCCCGGGCCTTCGTCCCCCGGGCGTCCGGGGCTCCATCCAGGCTGACGGCATGGTACCATAAAGTCTATATTGGCTAAAGTATGTGAATTCACGTCTCTAAAAAGGCCAGATGCTTTACCATTGGTACTGTTGAGCATTCAGTGTACACCTCACAGAAAGATGGGGCTATCCTCCCATGAGATCTTAATGGGCAGGGCAAAGAGATTACCTACCGTTCCTGCAAACGCTCTCTTAAATATTACTTAGGATATTATTTTGGGTCACTGTAAAGAACTAGCAGATGTAGTTAGTTCTGTCTCTCATCAGGTCTCGGCTGCCACTCAAGATCCGCATCAAGACAGTGCCACAACCTCATCCTGGTGATTGGGTTGTGATCAAGAAGCACCTTCGGAAGGCTTGCCTTGAACACAGATGTAAAGGCCCCTTTCAGGTGATCCTCACTACATATACAGATGTTAAGTGTCCTGGAATACGGACTGGATTCATGTCTTGCACACCAAAAGCGTGAGCAATCCAGAAGAAGTGCCTTTGGTCTTTGATCCTGAGCGAACAGCATTGGTGGTTGCACCACCAGTCGAGAGATCACCCAGACCAGCAGCCCTGTTGCCAGTTCAGCAACAAGAGGATGAGAGGGATGAAGATTTATTGGCAGAAAATCAAGTGCAAGTACCTGAAATAATGCAGAGTGTTGTGAAGATCTCTAATGGAAGAGAAGCTCAGATCGAATCACTGGGTGAAAATGCCGCTAATGTGGTTCTGAGACAAAAGGAACCAACACTGGAAGAAGGAGAGTAAATTGACAAGCAGAGTGGCCACAAAGCTATGAAAACAAGAATCCAAAGAGAAGTTCTTCAACAGCTCGAGTACCAGAAATAATACCCGAAGAGGCTGAGTCTAGTGATGAAAATAGCTTAGACCTGAATCATCAAAACCTAAGGAGATCAAAAAGACCACGAGTGTCCGGTCGCAGATATTCAGCACCTGAAAGGTCATTCTTTGTGAACACTGCTTTGAACGTCACTTTGGAAGATTTGTGCAAGGTGAATCCTGAACTATTTAAAACTCCTTGAAAGAAAGGAACAAAACAAAAACAAACAAGAAATAATTGGGAAAAAATCTGAGACTGAACAGAAGAAGAAAGAGACTTTAACTGTCAGGGCTCAACAAATCGACGACCAGATGGCCGAACTTCCCTGGAAGTCCCGATGAGGTGCCATTCGCCTCCCAGATCCCAGCGAGGGCTCCAGGAGGTCGGGTACTTTCACGCTTTGGGTCCGCTCTGTCACCTCGCGTGCAGAGTTTACAAGAAAGGAGGGTAATTTCTCTCCGGATTACTAGGGACAGGGTACGCCCGGACACCCCTCCAAGGCTGGTGGTTCTCTGCCATGGGGACCAGATAGGCTATGCCTGGGTAACACTTCCCTAGGCCACCCGGGGCTTCCTTCCGCCAGGCCGGCGGCATGTCAAATGGCCCAGGACGGGCTCCATGGCTCTTGGGCAGTCGTCCCCCCGGGCGCCCGGGGCTCCATCCACCCCGACGGCATGGAAAAGTGCCCAGGACGGGCTCCATGCGTCCCGGGCCTTCGTCCCCCGGGCGTCCGGGGCTCCATCCAGGCTGACGGCATGGCAGAGTGCCCGGGTCGGGCTCCATGGTTTTCAGGGTGGTCTTCCCCTGGGTGTCGGGGAGCTCCAGGCCGATGGCATGGAAAAGTGCCCAGGACGGGCTCCATGCGTCCCGGGCCTTCGTCCCCCGGGCGTCCGGGGCTCCATCCAGGCTGACGGCATGGCAGAGTGCCCGGGTCGGGCTCCATGGTTTTCAGGGTGGTCTCCCCCTGGGTGTCGGGGCGCTCCAGGCCGATGGCATGGAAAAGTGCCCAGGACGGGCTCCATGCGTCCCGGGCCTTCGTCCCCCGGGCGTCCGGGGCTCCATCCAGGCTGACGGCATGGCAGAGTGCCCGGGTCGGGCTCCATGGTTTTCAGGGTGGTCTCCCCCTGGGTGTCGGGGCGCTCCAGGCCGATGGCATGGAAAAGTGCCCAGGACGGGCTCCATGCGTCCCGGGCCTTCGTCCCCCGGGCGTCCGGGGCTCCATCCAGGCTGACGGCATGGCAGAGTGCCCGGGTCGGGCTCCATGGTTTTCAGGGTGGTCTCCCCCTGGGTGTCGGGGCGCTCCAGGCCGATGGCATGGAAAAGTGCCCAGGACGGGCTCCATGCGTCCCGGGCCTTCGTCCCCCGGGCGTCCGGGGCTCCAGCCAGGCTGACGGCATGGCAGAGTGCCCGGGTCGGGCTCCATGGCTCTTGGGCAGTCGTCCCCCCCGGGCGTCCGGGGCTCCATCCAGGCTGACGGCATGGCAGAGTGCCCGGGACGGGCTCCATGCGTCCCGGGCATTCGACCCCCTGGCTCTTGGGCAGTCGTCCCCCGGGCGTCCGGGGCTCCATCCAGGCTGACGGCATGGCAGAGTGCCCGGGACGGGCTCCATGCGTCCCGGGCATTCGTCCCCTGGGCTCTTGGGCAGTCGTCCCCCGGGCGTCCGGGGCTCCATCCAGGCTGACGGCATGGCAGAGTGCCCGGGTCGGGCTCCATGGTTTCCAGGGTGGTCCTCCCCTGGGTGTCGGGGCGCTCCAGGCCGACGGCATGGTAAAGTGCCCAGGACGGGCTCCATGCGTCCCGGGCATTCGTCCCGGGACGGGGACGGGGACGGGGACGGGGTGGGGAAGAGTCCAGGCGGCTTCACCTCCATGCCCGGCCATCTGATCGGCCAGATTCCCTCGGCCATCTGGTCGCCCGCAACGCTTTCCTATGGGGGGGACCAGATGGCCGAATTTCCCTGGAAGTCCCGATGAGGTGCCATTCGCCTCCCGGATCCCAGCGAGGGCTCCATGAGGTCGGGTTCTTTCACGCCTTGGGTCCCCTCTGTCACCTCGCGTGCACAGATTGCAAGAAAGGGGGGTAATTTCCCTCCGGATTACTAGGGGCAGGGTACGCCCGGACACTTCTCCAGGGCTGGTGGTTCTCTGCCATGGGGACCAGAGAGGCTATGCCTGGGCAACACTTCCCTAGGCCACCCGGGGCTTCCTTCCTCCAGGCCAACTGCATGTCAAATTGCCCAGGACGGGCTCCATGGCTCTTGGGCAGTCGTCCCCCGGGCGTCCGGGGCTCCATCCAGGCCGACGGCATGGCAGAGTGCCCGGGACGGGCTCCATGCGTCCCGGGCCTTCGTCCCCCGGGCGTCTGGGGCTCCATCCAGGCTGACAGCATGTCAGAGTGCCCGGGTCGGGCTCCATGGTTTACAGTGTGGTCCTCCCCTGGGTGTCGGGGCGCTCCAGGCCGACGGCATGGAAAAGTGCCCAGGACGGGCTCCATGCGACCCGGGCATTCATCCCCCGGGCGTCCGGGGCTCCATCCAGGCTGGCGGCATGGCAGAGTGCCCGGGTCGGGCTCCATGGTTTCCAGGGTGGTCCTCCCCTGGGTGTCGGGGCGCCCCAGGCCAATGGCATGGGAAAGTGCCCAGGACAGGCTCCATGCGTCCCGGGCCTTCGTCCCCCGGGCGTCCGGGGCTCCATCCAGGCTGACGGTATGGCAGAGTGCCCGGGTCGGGCTCCATGGTTTTCAGGGTGGTCTCCCCCTGGGTGTCGGGGCGCTCCAGGCCGAAGGCATGGAAAAGTGCCCAGGACGGGCTCCATGCGTCCCGGGCATTCGTCCCCCGGGCGTCCGGGGCTCCATCCAGGCTGACGGTATGGCAGAGTGCCCGGGTCGGGCTCCATGGTTTTCACGGTGGTCCTCCCCTGGGTGTCTGGGGCTCTCCAGGCCGAAGGCATGGAAAAGTGCCCAGGACGGGCTCCATGCGTCCCGGGCATTCGTCCCGGGACGGGGACGGGGACAGGGTCGGGAGAGTCCAGGCGGCTTCACTTCCGCGTCCAGCCATCTGATCGCCCAGATTCCCTCGGCCATCTGGTCGCCCGGATCCCCTCGGGCATCTGGTCGCCCGCAACGCTTTCTTATGGGGCGACCAGATGGCCGAACTTCCCTGGAAGTCCAGATGAGGTGCCATTCGCCGCCCGGATCCCAGCGAGGGCTCCAGGGGGGTCGGGTACATTCGCGCCTTGGGTCCCCTCTGTCACCTCGCGTGCACAGATTACAAGAAAAGGGGGTAATTTTCCTCCGGATTACTAGGGAGAAGGGTACGCCCAGACACCCCTCTGAGCCTGGTGGTTCTCTGCCATGGGGACCAGATGGGCTATGCCTGGGCAACACCTCCCTAGGCCACCCGGGGCTTCCTTCCTCCAGGCCAACTGCATGTCAAATTGCCCAGGACGGGCTCCATGGCTCCTGGGCAGTCGTCCCCTGGGCGTCCGGGGCTCCATCCAGGCTGACGGCATGGAAAAGTGCCCAGGACAGGCTCCATGCGTCCCGGGCATTCATCCCCCAGGCGTCCGGGGCTCCATCTAGGCTGACGGTATGGAAGAGTGCCCAGGTCGGGCTCCATGGTTTTCACGGTGGTCCTCCCCTGGGTGTCTGGGGGCTCCAGGCCGAATGCATGGAAAAGTGCCCAGGACGGGCTCCATGCGTCCCGGGCATTCGTCCCCTGGGCGTCCGGGGCTCCATCTAGGCTGACGGTATGGCAGAGTGCCCAGGTCGGGCTCCATGGTTTTCACGGTGGTCCTCCCCTGGGTGTCTGGGGGCTCCAGGCCGAAGGCACGGAAAAGTGCCCAGGACGGGCTCCATGCGTCCCGGGCCTTCGTCCCCCGGGCGTCCGGGGCTCCATCCAGGCTGACGGCATGGCAGAGTGCCCGGGTCGGGCTCCATGGGTCCCGGGCAGCCCTCCCCCGGGCGTCCGGGGCTCCCACCTCCAGGCCGACGGCATGTCAAAGTGCCCAGGACGGGCTCCATGAGTCCGGGACAGTCCTCCCCCGGGCGTCCGGGACACCCATCTCCAGGAGGCCAACGGCATTGGCAAAGTACCCAGGACGGGCTCCATGGGTCCCGGGCAGACCTCCCCCGGGCGTCCGGGGCACCCATCTCCATGAGGCCAACGGCATTGGCAAAGTACCCAGGACGGGCTCCATGGATCCCGGGCAGACCTCCCCCGGGCGTCCGGGGCACCCATCTCCAGGAGGCCAACGGCATTGGCAAAGTACCCGGGAAGGGCTCCACGGGTCCCGGGCAGCCTTCCCCCGGGCGTCCGGGGCTCCCACCTCCAGGCCGACGGCATGTCACACTGCCCAGGACGGGCTCCATGGGCCCCGGACAGACCTCCCCCGGGCGTCCGGGGCACCCATCTCCAGGAGGCCAACGGGATGGCAGAGTAACCGGGAAGGGCTCCATGGGTCCCGGGCAGCCCTCCCCCCGGGCGTCTGGGGCTCCCACCTCCAGGACGACGGCATGTCAAAGTGCCCAGGACGAGCTCCACGGGCCCCGGGCAGCCCTCCCCCCAGGCGTTCAGGACACACATCTCCAGGAGGCCAACGGCGTTGCAAAGTACCCGGGAAGGGCTCCACGGGTACCGGGCAGTCCTCCCCCGGGCGTCCGGGGCACCCATCTCCATGAGGCCAACGGCATTGGCAAAGTACCCGGGAAGGGCTCCACGGGTCCCGGACAGGCCTCCCCCGGGCGTCCCGGGCACCCTCCTCCAGGCCGACGGCATGTCAAAGTGTCCAGGACGGGCTCCATGGGTCCCGGGCAGCCCGCTCCCGGGCGTCCGGGGCTCCCACCTCCAGGCCGACGGCATGTCAAAGTGCCCAGGACGGGATCCACGGGTACCGGGCAGTCCTCCCCCGGGCGTCCGGGGCTCCGATCTCCAGGCCAACGGCATGGCTCAATGCCCAGGACGGGCTCCATGGGTCCCGCGCAGGCCTCCCCCGGGCGTCCGGGGCAACCATCTCCATGAGGCCAACGGCATTGGCAAAGTACCCGGGAAGGGCTCCACGGGTCCCGGGCAGGCCTCCCCCGGGCGTCCAGGGCACCCACCTCCAGGCCGACGGCATGTAAAAGTGCCCAGGACGGGCTCCATGGGTCCCGGGCAGCCCGCCCCCGGGCATCTGGGGCATCCATCTCCAGGAGGCCAACGGCGTTGCAAAGTACCCGGGAAGGGCTCCACGGGTACCGGGCAGTCCTCCCCCGGGCGTCAGGGGGCTCCCTTCTCCAGGCCAACGGCATGGTTCAATGCCCAGGACGGGCTCCATGTGTCCCGGACAGACCTCCCCCGGGCGTCCGGGGCACCCATCTCCAGGCCAACAGCATGGCTCAATGCCCAGGACGGGCTCCATGGGTCCGGGGAGGCGTCCCAGGCGCCTCCGGGCTTGGGAGCCCCGGCTGGGTCCAGGGGCCCGGCCGGGCCCCGGGTCAGGTGCTCCGGCCCTGGTCCCTGTCTCCCAGCCTACCGCACTGCCAAGGGCCTAGGAAGGGGTTCCGTTGTGCCCGGGGAGCCTCCCCTTGCTTGTCTGGGTTCAGGAGCTCTGTCCGGGGCCCCTATGGGCCCGGGGGAGGGCGGCCTCCCCACCCCGGGCTCTGTCCTTGGTCCTGCTGCGTGGCAGGGTGCCCGGGACGGGGTCCGGAGGGACCGGGGAGGCGTCCCATGCACCTCCGGGCTTGGGAGCCCAGGCTGCGACCAGGGGCCCGGCCGGGCCCCGGGTCGGGTGCTCCGGCCCTGGTCCCTGTCTCCCAGCCTGCCGCACTGCCAAGGGCCCGGGAAGGGGTTCCGATGTGCCCGGGGAGCCTCCCCTTGCTTGGCTGTGTTCAGGAGCAGTGGCTAGGGCCCCTGAGGGCCCGGGGAGGGCGGCCTCCCCACCCCGGGCTCTGTCCTTGGTCCTGCTGCGTGGCAGGGTGCCCGGGACGGGGTCCGGAGGGACCAGGGAGGCGTCCCATGCACCTCCGGGCTTGGGAGCCCCGGCTGGGTCCAGGGGCCCGGCCAGGCCCCGGGTGGGGTGCTCCGGCCCCGGGCCCTGTCCCCCGGCCTGCCGCACTGCCAAAGTCCCGGGACGGGGTTCCGTGGTGCCCGGGGAGCCTCCCCGTGCTTGGCTGGGTTCAGGAGCCCCACCCGGGGCCCCTGAGGGCCACGCGGAGGGTGGCCTCCCCACCCCGGGCTCCGTCCTGGGTCCTGCCGCGGGGCAGGGTGCCGGGGACGGGGACGGGGTCCGGCGGGCCCGTTGGAGGCTTCCCCTGCGCCTTCGGGCCTGGGAGCCTCGGGCTTGGTCCAGGGGCCCGGTCGGGGCCCCGGGTCAGGCGCTCCGGCCCTGGGCCCGGTCCCCCGGGCTGCCGCTCCACCCAGGGCCCAGGACAGGGATCCGTCGGTCCCTTGCAGGCCTCCCCTGCTTGTCAAGGTGTAAGCGGGCCCCGGGTCGGAGGGCCCGCCGGCCCCTGGCAGCCTCCATGACTGTGGCCCGGCTGGGGCCCCGGGCCTCCGGCCCGCCATGCCCCGGGCGCCCGCTCCCTCCTTCGTCGGGGCACGGGGCGACCAGATGGCGTCCCTTTCGTGCCCGGCCATC